>NW_026643272.1:6764975-8117971 GCF_028829835.1 Penicillium mononematosum | reverse complement strand
ATCGTTATATAATGCGATTAACGGGACTACTACTACTATTGTGCTACTGGTAACCTATACGGGTAATATAAATAATATACTCTTACCGCCGCCGGTGGGTATCACTATAATAATCGGACTCTATCCCTACTAGATCGCTTTAATCGCGGGTCTTTAGACCTTACGGAACCGGACTAGCTTATTACCTATTATCTTCTATAACTCGGGCTATATTAGTGTTTTTTATAACTTCTACTGACGGTCCTAACGACTACGCTCGGCTTCTATCTCCTATGGTGATAGCTAGCTAGCTCTACGGGGGTCTACGTATTTACTATCGCTATATATGAAGCCTAAAAACCGGTGCTAATCTGTACTCGATAATCGGAATAACTGGTATCGGTGTGCTATAGTTCCGGGCTATTTGGTAATCTTACGCCCGTATACTATACTAGCGATATATAACGAATACGCTACCTATAAATCTACGATATAGCCTATCTATTCCTCCGCTCCTATGCCACCTTTATTATCGCTATCGTCCTAGTCCTCTAGGGTACGATTGTCTATATATACGTTATTCGGGAACTGATTAGAATGCTATATATACTGTCGACTGATACTAATAGTAATATCCCGGTACGCTATTAAATTAATCGCTCTGTCTAACCCCCAGCTAGTCTCGCTCTTTAAATCGTCCTATAACCGCTCTAAACTCTATACCCGCTATATATTAGGGTCGGGAGGCTATATATATACCGCTTGTTAGTATCTAGGTAGTTAGTTCGGTAAACCTTTTAATCGGAAAGCCTAGTCTACTATATTTACTAGTTATTCCGCTCTTTATTATATTGGTGGTCCTAGTATAGCTCTATTCGTTTAATAAACGGTAATACTAACTATAAATACTATACTACTAGCTCTCTAATATCCTATAGTAAATACCGGTGAATGATTTTTATATTATTCGATATATAAAACCCCTTATAGTACGATGTGACTATCGTAACTATCCTATCTTTAATAAATACGTTCCGGTAGCTACCGCTATCGGTGTTTTTATATCGAATATTTAATAGTTCTAGTGTATAGGCGGGCTATCCGCTATAAATATAGATTGTAATACTTAACTTCCGACAGAATGCTACCACTTATTATATAAATAAATCGATCTTAGCTATATAGGGTACTTTATATTCGAAAAACTATTTCGCTAGCTAGGGCTCCTATTATAACCGCTACTATATCTATTTCGCTCTATCTATAGGCTATAGTATACGGGTATTTTATAAAAAACTCTAACTATAGCCACTCTATATAGGATTATTGTATAATATCTTCTATAGGATCTTAGGTATATCGATAGTGTCTATAAATATTAATTTGTCTAATAATAACTACCGCGTATTACTAACTAACTAGTATATAAACCCTTTAAACTAATCTATTGTAAATATTAGCTCTTTATAATATAACCGATCCTAACCTATCTATCTAATATAGCCTAGCGTTATACTATTATAATAGATCTTTAACCTATATATATATAAATCTAAAATCCACTATATTAGGCTATCTATACTATATACTATAAACTTATCGACTATCAAAACGACCTAATCCTAGAATGATCGCCTTTAATTGTCTTAGCTAAATCGGATTAATATAGTTTAGCTAGATAGCGGGGGGAACTATAACCCACAGATATATATCCTAGCTTATCTATAGCACTCTTACCCTCCTATATACTAGCTATATAATATTCTTATAAAATCTTTATTATTTCGTATACCTATAGGTTTAGTCGTATGGCTTTATATACTATTATAAATCGTACGACTTTAATAATCTAGGATAAAATTGGTAGGTAACTATCGGCGTCGCGCTAACCGGCTTTACCTCGGTCTTATATTGCTAGTATATATATTAACGTACACTCGTAATCCTCTATCTATATATACTAGTTTAACAATTCTATATAAAAATCTAAATATACTATATCGATAGCTGATAATTCGAATTATACCCGATTATCTAGTATATCGCGGTCGGTATTTCCGAACTAGAAAAATTCGTCTTTACTCGCCTAGCTTAGAATAGGATTAGCGCCTCGCGAACTATTAGCGGACTTCGGATCTAGGGAATTTCGATCTAACGAACTAGATCGGCTAGATCGGGTAACTATCTACGCTTCGTCCTATAGTTTCTCCTATATACGCTACTATCGCCGGGTAAATAAATACTTTAGACTATTCTACTTATACGGAACCTATATACGTACGAAAAATATTAACACCTACTACTATAGGACGCTATATTTAACGATAGCCTCTTCTACTATATACGCCTATAGCGGCTTACTAGGCGTTTTATTACGCTCGACCTATATAGCTTCGATTTAGATAGTATGGCCTATACGCGCGTTAACCTTTTAACTTATATAGGCTACAGCAGCTATAGAATCCTAAATCGCGGCTATAGTTAATACTTTCTCGCTCTAGTCCTCGGGATCGGGTTGTTAGATATATTAGACTAAATTGTTAGGGTTTAAACCGGCTAAATATACAGCCTACTATATACGACGTAGCCATAGGTTCGCTTTATCTCGCTAGCTAGCTTTAATCTAAATAGGCTATATAATATACTACTAATATAGCTCTTCGATCTTATCGAGCTTAGTATAGATCTATAACACTTAAGGGTTTAGCTAACTAGGCTACGCGGCTAGATTATAAGTTATATACCCTAATATATAGATATAATACTTACCGATACTATGGTTAAACGCCTACTAGTATATAACTATACGGCTAAACTATTAGATCTACTCTTATATAGATTGTCTAGCTATAGCGCGGGGACGTCCTTTGCTACTAGCTACTATCTAGCTATAGGCTATACGCTAGTGCTATTTTATAACCTCGATTTTATAAATTATATAACAGTAGCCTAGTTCCTATATATATAATATACTATCGTTATATACGGTTAACCCTTAGATAGGTCGATTGATTATAGTAGGCACTTCCTAATCGTCGTACTCTTAGACTCTATTCTACTATTAGATAGTATACTATAACTGCCTACTAGTAGGTGCTCCTAATCGATATTAGGCTCCTTATAAATAATAACTAATTTCACTAGGCCTAATACCGATATAATAATATTTATAAATAATAATAGGGTATTCTTCGGGTTTAATAAAAATTTCTATTAGTATTTTATAAGGTTATAATTTACGTATATATATAAATATATAAGTAGTAAACGTAGTAGGTATATAGTAGTCGACGTTATAGAAAATTAAGAAAAGAGCTAGAGAAAAGAAACGTTATATAATAATCACCCCTAAATTCTACCGCGGCCCGTATTAGTAGTCTACTTTAACTTTATAATAGAATTCTTATAGTAGGGTATATGATCTTTCTAGGACTTCTAGGTAGATAGTCTCTATAGTCTCCCCTTTCCTTTCCTAGAGTGATACGTCTAAAGAAAGTGGTTCTTTAGATTATCTAGCGTCGATAGTAGTGCGTCTAAAGAAACTAATTCTTTTAGTTTCTTTTTACAAAAATAATCGGGACTACTAAATAGATTATCTAAAGAAAGTGGTTCTTTTAAATCTTTTTCGCGAAAATAATCGAGACTATTTAATAGATTATCTTATATCGATAGTGGTATATCTAAAGAAACTAGTTCTTTTAGTTTTTTTCGTGAAAATAATCGAGACCACTTAATAGATTATCTTATATCGATAGTGGTATATCGAAAGAAACTAGTTCTTTTAGAATTTTTCTTTAAGTAAAATAAACGATAAAAATAATTATAGCTAGTAATAGTAATAGAAAGTAATAGAAATCATTATTAAATACTACTTATAGGTAATATAAATTCTTATAATCTATTAGTAATATATTCTAATTTTAATAACTATCTTATATACCCTTTAGCTATCTTTTCTCCTATCTTATTTAATAAATTATATAGTTTCTATTCGAATTTACGCTAATCCCTTCGAGTTCGAATTTATCTATTATAGTTAAGTCTACTATATCGATAGCTATTAGTAACCCTATTAGATATAAGGCTATAGATTAATCCTTCGCCTTCTCTATTATACTAAATCTTAATAGTTAGTATATAAGGTCGATTAAAGAAGGACTCGCTATAATTAAAACCCTATTACCTAAGGATATTTATCTAGCTATATTAATAATCTAAGATTATATCTATAGAGTTATAGGGAACGCTATAAGATCGCTATAAGAGTTATATAACTTTATTAAAAAGGGGGAGTTTTAGAGGATATATAAAGTAAGCCTAAAATTATTCCGAAACTTATAGTAGGTTACTCGGAATGTAGTGAAAGTCTAAGAAGGTCTCGATCGTTTTAAGGCGAACGTATATAGGTAAGCTATCCTCTAGTAGGGTAAGTAGTAGGCTAACGCTCTTTTTATATATATAGGAAGCTACGCGATACTCCGAAAGGTTAGTAAGATTATTAGTAAAGGACTATTATATCCCGAGCTCTAAACTACTATTAATAACGCTATTATATATCGAAAATCTAGATATAGTTGTGGTATTCGCTAGTATACTCGAATTATATAAATTGATCTCGACTTTACGCTTATATAGTGTAATTTCTAACGCCTTAACCTTTAAATCCTATAAGCACTAGAGCTTAGGGTTGATATAGACGGATTTATCTATTTAATCCGATTAGGTTATATAATACTACCTACGAGTATAGTATAGCTAATACGATCTAGGGGTGCTACTAATACTATAGAGCCTCCTAGATCCCTTTAAAAGAGACCCTAAGATAATACGCTATTATTAATATTATTACTATTATTATATTTATTATTAACCCCCTCTATACTATCTAATTATAACGTTAATTATAGCGACGAGGAGAACGATAAGGAGAACGATAATAACGATCTATCTAATTATAACGATAAGGAGAACGATAAGGACAATAAAGCTCTTTCTAGCCGTCTAAAGCGGCTATACCTAACTCCTAAATATTTACTTACTAGCTATAGCTGTGCTTTTACGGATACTACGATTAAGCGTCTTCTAAGGGGGGCTAAACTCCTAACCGATACCCTAAAGAAGTAGCTACTCCGATAGGTTAGAAAGGTAATAACTACTTAGAGTGCTATATATACCTTACTATTACTATCTCTCTATAATCTCTATATTTACGAACTGTATAAACGCTTAGGCCTTTACTATAATATTCTATATAAGGAATTGCTCCGACGATTATATGACTTATATATAAATCTTAGTATATAGGACGAGATAAAGGGTAGGAATAAGGCCTAGTTTAAATATATAGTAAGCAATCTAGAATCTAGGTAGCGGTTCCCGATCGCTAGCTCTAGTAAACCTAGGATTATAAACCTAGCGCTTATCTAATTATTGATATTCGTTTAACTATATAAGCGCTACTTTAGCTAAGACCCCAACCCTAGTATTAGGGACTTAGATTAGTAGCTAGATTAAGATAGAAGTATTATACTTCTAGGGCTATTTAGATAGTTAAGTGAGGATTTCGATAGGAATTACCTACGTAGCCTACGGGATTTGATAATAGAGGAATTTAATATATACGACTAGTATTACCTAGCCCGCCCGTTTAAGCCTTATATTAGTTAGGCTAGGAATATATAGTTTAGCTTAGTATAGTAGATAGTTCGATAGGACCCTATATACTATACTTTCTATATACTATACCGTCCTAATTATATATAGAAGCTAGTGTTATTTCTATATTACGCTAAGCGAATATATCCTAGAGAACGTACCTTCTTTCGCTATATTAATATAAATATCACCGACTTCGTGCGTAGTGGTCGGGGTAAGAATACGCTATAAGGGAGCCTCGCTCTCTCTAATAAGGATAGCTATAACTATACCGAATTACTCCTAGGTATATATCGCGATATCGATATATAGTATTAGCGGCTAATCGACCGAGGGTACGCTAAGGATAGGTTTATATAATATATCGACGCCGAGATATAGACTAAAGAGGACGAGGCCTACTTTAGCTATAGTTAGATAAAATAGATCTATTAGTTTAGGGATATATAGCTAAGTCTACCTAGCCTACCCTATAGGTCTACCGGCCCCGCGAGTTCCTAGTATATTAATATCCTACCTTAGTTCGTTACTATCGGTGATAATTATTAGACACTAGATATTATAGAATCTAGTACCTAGGATAACCTCTCGCGCTACTATCGTGATTTCTAGTCGGGCACTAAGACACTATCCGGTCTACCGAATAGTATATATAGTAGTTAAGTAGATAATATATTTCCTATAACCGTTCGGCTAGGACACTTAGGTACGATTTCAGATATACTAATTAGCTAGATGCGATAGGATATAGTAGACGTATAGAGGGAGTTAGATATTTTATTTAGCGATAACGAGGATATATTATAGAATTATATATAGGCCTAGAGACGAAACGCCTAGCGCCTATATTATACTACGTTTACTAACCTTATAGCTACTAAGAAGGAGGTATTTAGTAATAATTCCTACTTCTACCGGAGGGAATTAAACCTATCTACTACTCCGGAGTTTATCTATAATAGTATCTACTATATTAGGTTCTAGTATACTACTAATACTTTAGGACTTCCTAATACCGAAGTATATAGCCCTTCTACTAGCGACGATATAGAATATAATAAATCGGCTAATGTCGATATTAGAGAGTATAAAGATATCGAAAGGATATTTATAGATATATACTATAGTAGTACCTTTAGGTATATAGCTCCTCCTAACTTTTCTAGTATACGTCTATAGTATCTACCTATAGGTACTATTAATAATACGACTATAGGGTTCTATTCTATAGTTATTTAGTAAAGAATGTTAATTTATTCCTTTTAATATAATACGGTTTAGTAAAGAAAAATAGTCTAAAACTTTAAGTTTATAAATGAGACCTTTATCGATAGGAGCGTAGACTGTAGCTATAAATATAGAACTGTAGCTATGAATATAGAAAGGGTATAATTTAATATTTTTAAAGTATATTAAAGACCTAGCTTGATTCTGATTAACGTTTGGATTCTAACGTTTGGATTCTAGCGTTCTCGAGACCTCAGTCCTTTCATCTTATCTATGGAGCTCGAGACCTCAGTCCTTTTATCTCATCTCAGTCCTGTCATCTCATCTCAGTCCTGTCATCCCATCTCAGTCCTGTCTCCTCTCATCCCATCTCAGTCCTGTCTCCTCTCATCCCATCTCAGTCCTGTCTCCTCTCATCCCATCTCAGTCCTGTCTCCTCTCATCCCATCTCAGTCCTGTCTCCTCTCATCCCATCTCAGTTCTGTCTCCTCTCCTCTCATCTCATCTCAGTCCTGTCTCCTCTCATCATCTCAGTCCTGTCTCCTCATCTCATCTCAGTCCTGTCTCCTCATCTCATCTCAGTCCTATCTCCTCATCTCATCTCCGTCCTATCTCCTCAGTCCTTCTTCATCCACCACCATCCTCCTTCCATCTTCTTCATCCACCACCATCCTCCTTCCATCTTCCTTCTTCATTCTTCATCCACCAGCAGCATCCTCCATCTTTATCATCCACTAGCAGTATCCTCTATCTTTATCATCCACTAGCAGCATCCTCCATCTTCATCATCCACTAGCAGCATCCTCCATCTTCATCCTCCATCTTCATTATCTACTATCTTCATCCTCTATCTTCATCCACCACCATCTTCATCCTCCATCTTCATCCACCACTAGCATTATCTACAACTATCTACGACTATCTATAACCATCTACGACCACTATCATAGTAAGTTCCCCCTATATAACAACTTCTCCCCATATTTATATCTTTAGCTTAGTTTTACACTTTTCCCTTCGAGTACACTTCTCACTTCAAATACTAACATTCTCCTTTATCCTCTTCGAAGCCTTATTACTATTATCCGTTATAGTAGGAAATCAGATTATTCGCTAAGGAACTATCTTCTAGCGTCGTCCTACTCGTGATCGTCTATCGAACCCTATACTATAGCTCCTCTTTTACCTCCCCTACATTTAGCGAAGCCTCGCGGATTAGTTACTTCGAGCTCCCGAACCTAGTTTCTAGCTACACTTTAAAATCACCTATATCTAAGATACGGTTAATATAAATAACTACGAAGGTTGTTATATATTAGGATAAGATTACGAGATAGTAATATTCGACCTACGAATTATTTATAATCTTACTAACTATATACTCTCTTTTTAGCTCCCTACTAGAATAGAAGGGTATAGGTACGAATTGCTAGTATTGATTTTATAGGTCGCCTTATTCTAGGACACCTATAATACTACCGAACGTAATTATAAAAGCCTTATTAAGAACTAGTTCCTCCTTAGAAGCTCTTTTACCTAGCTTACATTTTATATCGCTAATCTCTACCGCGCGTTTACCCTCCTTATACGGAACTATATTAATACTTACGGATTATACCCTCGCTACCTAGTGAGTTTTCTATTCTATCTCTTTATTAACTTTACTAATCTTTTTACGTTATTACTAGAATACCTATTATATGTCCTACTATAACTAGCTCCTTAGCTATATACCGATTCCCTAAGAGATTAAGGCAGATAGAAGCCTAGAAAGGTTTATAGCTATATTATTATCCCGTTATAAATCGATTAGTATAGAAGACTATATCTACCTCTAGTATAGCGTAGTTAGGGCTTTTCAGTCGAATATAATATATATTACTAGAGATAGTGTAAATATGCCCTACTATAACGATATTAATACTATTATCGGACGGTTCTCTATTTCTATAATTCCTACCGAAGGACGTTAATAATTCTAGGAATGAAATTCTAGGGGGATAGGATACGGTGGGAAGTAGTTATTTATACTATACCGTTCTAATAGTCCTTAAAATATACACTCGATTATATATCTTTAATTAGTTTACTTTCTATACTTACCGGTTAGGGTTTACTTCTTTTTTTTTTTTTATACTAATTATAGTTTAATTAGCTTCTCTAGAGCTCGCTAGATCTTACTTCTCTTTCTTCCCGATCTTTTACTATTTTAAATAGAGTACTCTCTTACTCTATATCTTTACTCTACTTATAGACCTAACTTATAAGATAACACTTTCTAATATAAATAGAAAAGGTCGAAGATAAAGATAGATATATATATTCGTATATAGTATATCTACTAAGTTATTAGATTAGTATATATATAGGAAGTGGTTCGATCTTACTAAAATTGCACCACTAGATAGCTATATCTTCTATATACTCCTTATATAAATCTTAACTTACTATAAGTAATATTATAAGTGATATTTATTAGATTACTAACCCTAATATTGAAGTTAGAGCTACAAAGCTATAGTTATAGGCTAAGTCCTAAGCTATTACTAAAATAATTCCTAGATTTCAATCGCGCATACCTTAATCAACATAATATATTTTGGCTCGAAATTGAAACCTCAGAAAATTCACTACTATAAATAGAACTCTTAAAAATCTTAGTATCATCCGAGGCCTATAACAAAAACCAGTGGGCGTCTGAAAGTTAACTCATATGGGCGTTGACCCACTTTTTTTCTCCCATAGTAAACTTCAAAGCCCTAATTCAAGTTACGGTAACTTGTCCCACCCCCATAGGATAGACTTTAGATGGAAAAAGGAGAATCCTAGAGAAGCTAGGAATAGGTTCACGATAAATTTATACAAAGTTAGTATATTTAAAATGAATTTGTACGAAATTTATCTATTAATTTAAAGTGGTTAGATTATACGAAATGGTAGAATTGGTAGAATATATATTTGATATATAGTAGTGAATATATCCTGATATATTATACAGTCGCACCCTATTAAAAATAATTTAAAATTTTAATCGGCTACTATACCTTTATTTCTGGGTTAATGACTCTGAAATTCGAACACTATACTCTTTAAGATATAGAATAGATCTCTACAAATTTTCAGACCGATCCTCGTACGAGAAGGAATTCCAGTCTACTCGTAAAAAGTATTCCAGTCTACTCATGGCCCCACTTTTTCCTCCCATAGTTAAGCCAAAGTCCTAATTCTAGTCTACTAGACTGCGCCCACCCCTATGGGATAGAACCTTTCTGTTTTTTGACTTCTTTCCCCACCCCAGGTTTCCGGGGTTGGACCAAGGTTGATGAAAACCCCGCATATCAACCTCCAATGAGAGCCGCGAGTAATCACGAGGGCGATTTCGCTGGCAAATTTAGACTTTTAGATAGAATTGCAAATTCTGCCACTAATTTTGCCAAGCCTAGTAACATCCACCCGGTATTGGTGGGCTTCACCGGATGCAAAATTGTCAGCCAATGGAAAAATGTTCAGCCAAAAACCATACCAATAGTAATTACAGGTATCCACCAGTCGTTGTTCTGCCCATAACAAAAGCTGTTGTGTCCCTATTAATTTTTGTAGACCGGCAGTCACTTGAATGATTTAAACTTTGGTAATGGCTCTTTTCACTTCAACATACTCTTCCTCACTCTCGTCGTTCCCTGCCTCTCTTCCTGTTCAAATTATCGACGTACAATACCACTTCCTCTTAAACCCCAGCATATACCCAATTCGCCACCAGTGAGAGATGCAGCACGCCAACACCGGTTCCGTTGGCCTACACACCCTCGCCAACTTGCAACATGAATAGTTCCCCACAGAATCCGACATCGCCGTTAGGGTCGGGAAACAGAACTGTGGACCACGCGCTCGATATCAGCGTAGTCGTGTTAATATCGATCGCGCTATACAATGCTCTGGAACTGGCGATCCTCATTCTGCTCTCCTTCCGCCGCTATCGCAGCCTCTATTTTTGGTCTCTCTTGACGTCGGCCATTGGCGGTGTGATCCCATCCACTATTGGCGGTTTCTTGCAATTCTTCAACCTGGTGCCATTATGGCTAAGCTTGGTCTTGCAGATTGTTGGATGGGTCCTGATGGTGCCGAACCAGTCTGTGGTGCTCTACTCGCGATTACACCTGGTATCGCAAAGCAGGACGACGTTGGGCTTCGTGCGGGCGCTAATAATACTGTGTCTTATTGTGATTGTCGTGCCGACGATTGTGTTGAATGTGGGGTGGACCTATATGCCGCAGTCCCCCGCGTGGGTGCAGGGATACGCCGCTTATGAGCGGATCCAAGTGACTTGGTTCACATTGCAAGAGTGTTTTATCTCAGGGGTCTATATCTGGGAAGCCGTTCGAATAATTCGGCTCACTCCTAGGGACGACAAATGGCGACATAAAATCTTATACGAACTGCTGGCGGTCAACGTTGCAATTATTGTCATGGACTTGGCGGTGATAATTCTCCAGTATCTGAGCTATTACTTTTCGCATCTCATCTTGAAAGCGACAGTGTATAGTGTCAAGTTGAAGCTAGAGTATGCAGTGCTGAGTCTGCTGGTTTCGATCGTGCATTCGCGGGGCTCGGAGAGGCAATTCTGGCCGGTCGATCGAACGACGTCGAATATTCCCAGCACATGGTCTGTGGAGGCGGAAAGATGTTAAAAATTATGTTTTGCGTCAATTATGCCGGATGGAGACTTCGCATGTTCTTTAATGATCCTTATACATCCCCGGAGTTTTCCCAGCAATTGCAAGGACTAGTAATGCTAGCAAACGATAGCCAGCAAGGCTATGAGAAGAACCAAGAGTGTCTCAAGTCATATCCGCAGCACACTCACGACACTTGTGCTTCGGTTATGGGAGAGATCCTAGGCGCTTATGGGAGACCCCTCTTAGGACTATGCGTAGACATACATGGCTTGGAATAAGCTATATGGCTTGAAATAAGAGCGTACTACAGGTAAGACACATGGCACCCCGAGAGAAATCTAATAGGAGTGGTACTGGGATAAGAGACTACTTTTGTCACTGTGATAGAGCCATGTAGAGTATTCTGGAAGTGGTAACATGAAAGGAAGTTGATAGCAAACTATATTCAGCTAGCTCATTCCCAAGAGTAAGGGATCACTTGGAAGGCTGAGGATAAGTGACCTCTCTTAAGAGGTCTCTACTTATGGGAGAATCCCCTTGGGAGGAAATTAGTCACAGTACGTCCTGTTGTAGTTCAGAAGTATGATCGATTGTTATTACAAAGGGAAACATGGGACTATATATACAATGAGAACGTCAAGCTGATTGAAAATCAACTTGACTCTTCGTATAGATAACTCAGGGCTAATTCCGATAGCTGTCGGCGGCACGAGAACAAGGAGCAGAGTGGAATGGCTGTATTCGCATAGACTAACAGAAGACTGGGGGAGGAAGAGAGAGAGAGAGACTGAGAGAGAGGAGAGACAAACAACCAGACATGACTAGCCTGACAAACCAGGCAGCCACCTATGTCACGTGACCAGAAGCTCCAACAAGTACCTGTTGAGGGCTACAATACTGGAGAACTACTAGTGATGACTAGCATGGGGAAAATCAGGAAGAAGATGCATGGTATAAATCTATGGGAGACAGGCTGTATATGAAGCCTGTGCTAACAAAGAAATGGCAAACTGGCAAAGCAAAGGCTCAGTCTGCACACAATGAGACAGACATCCCATGTATGTCAACAGTACCTATCGTCACGACTTATTTACCCCAATAAATCAGGAATAACTTGATTTGTTTTGGCGCCATTTCAGTTTTGAACCGTTTGCTTCACACCCTAAAGGTGGATACGGTCATCAGTTAAACTGTAGAAACACGGTAGACATAGTGGTATAGATCATACAGGCAACCCCCATTGTAATTATCAACACATCTCCTCCTTTTTCCCACCAGGTAGTCGCAATACCTTTCCAATGCAGATAAGCCGGATAAACAAAAATTAAAGGAACACATGAAATAGATCCCACAAAAGCAACAAACTTATCCAAGTCCCTGGCACCCAGGGCTGCAATCAAGGCGCAAAGAACGACAATACCTGTCCTAAAGATATTCTTTTTCCACTTTATGAGGAGGTTTTGCTGGCCAGATTTGCGGTCGAATAACTTTCTCTCCATGATTCGCAAAGCAGGAAAAAGCTGTACCGGGGTGCCCACAAGAACAGCTAGCGAGAAGAATAACCGGACAGAATTGACGAATTTATCCGACTGTGGGAAATTGCTGATGATATTGATCTTCGTCTGGCTGCCGAATGCCCCGTATGAGAGAATCCCGACGGTCGCGAAAAGAAAAGTTATAAGAGCCATGACAATGTAGAGGATGCGATCAAACCGGTCCGGTTGTGACATCGAAGATTGTATGGGGAGAATCAGGCCTATCCCCTCGAACATGAATATTGATGACCCGATCGTCAGGGTAAATGTGTTGGGGTTGAAGAGCTTGACTGTGGGCTTCAAGCCCCGCTGAGAAATTTCCGAAATATCGTAGTAGTATATGTAGCCAATAGCGATGAAGATGAAGACATCAGCAAGTAGTGCAACTAATCCGAGTCGGGAGATTTTGCGAATGAAGGCAAGAGGCACGAGGATCACCAACTGCAGCGCGATTATTGTGGAAATGGACGGTGTGCTACTATTATAGGTGGCCACGCCCTCTATAAATGAACGCAGGTTATCCGCAGTAAAAGCAATGGCAGCACACACGAAACCAAGCTGCGTAGTCGCAATCGAAAGGCGAATAAGTGAGCGAAGATGGGGGCTGGAAATAGATTCCCCAATATCGCCGTAGCCACCACCATACCGTCGCCGGCATTGAAGCAGCAAATGAAAACAGACGGTTGTCAATATCGAGACTGTGACGAGAGCAATTGATGAAAAGAGTATGCCACCGTTGCGGAACGCCTTAGGGAGGAAAATGATCCCTGTTCCTATAAAGGCCTTGAGGAGTGTGAAGAAAGTTTTCATGTCTGACGCGTCCCCTTGAGAGCTTTCACGAATGGGAAGCAATGGCCTTCTTTCCGGCTCTACTTCATCCGCCGGGGTTCCGGCATTTTCAACGTCTGTCTCATCTTCCGACTCGACCAGGTCTTCACCGGCGAATCTTCCGTATAAGTCTAAGAACTCCATGAAGCTATTCGGTGCATATTTGTTGGCGAAGTCACGTTTGTTTCGCATCAAGAACTGCCGGCGAAACGCCCCTGGTTCATCGCGTATCG
The DNA here is from genome assembly GCF_028829835.1 of Penicillium mononematosum. NCBI lineage: Eukaryota > Fungi > Ascomycota > Eurotiomycetes > Eurotiales > Aspergillaceae > Penicillium > Penicillium mononematosum. The sequence continues at coordinate 8,103,838 of NW_026643272.1, read as the reverse complement.
AGATCTCGAGATCATCGTCCGTTTCCAGCCTGGGAGGATGCGAGAATGTTGCTGCACGCTGATCCAATCCGGCCCGTCTTAAGCGAGCTTCAATACGATAGAGGTCGCGATGTGTATCGCCTCCTTGCAGTTTGAGAGAGGACTGTTGACCATGTCCTATGTATGCGGATCGTTGGCTCCCATCGTGTTCTGTAGTTTGCGTATCCCGCACATCACTATCATACTCAGTGGTGCCATCATAAGCCCCGGTAAATCGCGGATGTAGATGCCTAGAAATGACATTTCCCGTATTGTCGGGGGGGGTGTTCTAGGGATCGAGTATCCGCCATTATATTCCTAAACCTGATACCTTTTCCTGAATGCCCCTTTATTGATAGCAAATAAGCGTGGATAGGAAGCATACATATGTACTTATGAGGGTGATGTCGGGGGAGAGTACTCTAACCACAGCCGGATTACTCTGTCATGGAAGTATAACTTGACGTCATAACTACACCGGTCTCATTGGCCGAAAATATTCGTCGCAACATATAATATAGACAGCAACATTACTATATGTATAAAAGTTTAGGATTTCTGAATTTGTTAGTATCTAAAAGGTAGATGAGATCATGAAGATACAAAATAGTTTGTATTGTGTTCGGTGTGAAGGAAGTAAGACTGTATATAGGGACGGTCAAGTGACTATAGGAGATCTCGACAAATTCGTACCTTGAGTCTATGAATACCATACATGGTTGGGATAGCCGGAAGAATGTTGTAATGCGAGGAGCTTCATAGCTAGGAGTACAGAGATAGCCTGACAGCGGGCATACGGCAGAGTGAAGGCTGTAGTATAGCGAAAGCAGTTGAAAGTCCTTTTTAATTAGCGATTGGCTCTGGTGTACATACACTGCACCCCGACGGTCAGTTACCCAGCTATGTGGATATACTAAGAATGCGCAATTTATCCTCCTAATTTTGCTGGGCCATATGTTAAGACGGGCGTGAACTAAGATAACACCTTATTTGAATAAGTTAACCGTTTCCAGTTTTCAGTATGAAAAACGGCAATGCTTTTCACTCATTTAACTATATATGCGTCTTTCCTATTCTGGGCCTATTGACGGACTGGGCGTTAGTATTATGTGTCATTGAAATAATCACCCATAAGCCGTATTTTCATTTCTCATATCAATTAAGTGTAGGCATAAGGTTGGGTCAGATGGGACAGATATGTTCGTGTTATTATGACATATGTTGGATTATTTTCAGATCTCATCGTTCATGTCCCAGTTTGATGGCGTTTAGGTGAGAACTTCCTGTGAATAGGACGTACGGTAATCCCGACTTCAACCTGAGTCGGCCAACTCTGTGGGTTAGGGTGCAGAACCTTATAACTGCTCACTTACATAGTAGAGTAATCAAAAGTCTTGAGATTGACGGGCTAGGAGATTTCTCGGGCCAGGTTTCGAGGTCCATAAGATGCGATACAGCTATACGTGCCGCGTGCACGCCGTAGCTCACGTCCACACATGTTCGCCCCGGAGTCTCGACAAAAGATCCAACTAGGCCCAGATTGGAGATCGATTCGGGGGTAATGCAAGCCCGGTCTTCAAGGGATCTCGTCAATAGAGTTGAGCTCATTCGTGGCATTGCCCGTGGGATGATAATAGAACGCTGTAGGGCTTCCATTGCCCTATCTCTAGGAAGATCCAGATGATATAGGATCTCGGACATGACTTCTGCACCGGAGCAAGAGAGCATGTTTTTCTTAACGTGGTCACCTTCGATTTCGGGCAAGAGCGCAAAGCCCCAGAGGACACGGACGTCTTGCGGCTGTTGAGGGAAAACGGGTTGGACGGGGAGGGAAATATTTAATCCCCAGCTGCTATTCTTCATAATAATCATTGCACCCGCTTGACATGGGCATTGTGACAAGGATTCCAGATGGTCGAAAAACTCTATGTCCTCGGTTGTTACCGTGAAAGACTCCAACATAGACTCGGACTTGCGTGTGCAAAATGTGTAAGGGTTGCCAAGCCCCTGGTATTTGTTTCCAACTTCTAACCATAGTGACCAATTTGCATCGAGGTGATCACTTGCTTCAATTGAATGCCAAGCCGGGGGGTTGTCGTTTGTTCCAATTGCGCATCCCGAAACAGTTGACCCCAATGTAGCAAGGACAATGTCACTAGGTCCTAGTTTTTTTTGGAAATCCAGCCCATGCCGCGAAAGGCTTAATTGGGTGATCGCATATTGGTTCTGATTGAGGGTTGTCTCGATATTTCTTATTTTGGTGCCGAATTGAAAATCCACTCCCTGACTCTGGAGAAAGAAATATATGGGAAGGTATATTGACTCGTATTGATAGTGGCCAGTGATATCCAGGCAGCTTGAGATACTCAGGCTGCGAAAACCGGATAGGTATTGCCTAATAGCACGTCGAAATTCTGCGGCGCTATGCCAGGGCTGGAACCCAAACCTATCAATTTGGCAATTTCTCAAATCAGACCCAGGATCCAGCGGAGTGGATTATTCAATTACTCACTGAATTGACCAGATTGTCCAAAAGGTACTCTCGAAAAAGCTTCTCCGGAAAAATTCCCGTATTGCGACTCCTTGCAAGGTTTTCTCCCTTTTCACAAGGAGGCGTATTAGATTGATTCGATGGTTCCAACCTAGATTCAAAGACTCAGTGGGCAGATGCTTGAAGCATCCGTCTTTCTGAGAAATGAAACAAGCACGCCCTGTTCTATCGATAGCGAGTCGTTTCTCCTCTTGTTGAATGTCATCTAGAAATGATTGGCCCTCCGCCACTGCCGATGGAATCGTATCAAGAAAATCCTTCAAATCAGAGCCAATAGGAACAGGGAGACAACCTGCAAACTGATCATATCCTGCGTGTGCACTGCCCTGCCGATGTATTGTTTCTTGCAAGGACAAGTGTTCATCGAGGATGTGCACAGCAGAAGGAGGTAATTTGGCATGCGTTATCAGATAAACTGCTGATGCTAGAGATGCGGTTCCGCTTCCGAGAACCCAGGCCTCTGTGGCTTCTGGGGAGCGTTGATTGTGTCGGGAGGATCCGTCCATCGGGAGTGTCTGAGAGAAGGGAAATAAGAGGGTTTGGTAGGCGATTGCGGTAGAGTGCTCAAGGCAAAGAATACAATAAAGAAATGTCCTTTGCGAACACTTGGCCATCTAGGGCCATTATATGTCATCACAGTCCATCCGTGGTGGCGATACATGACGTTTAGAGTCTTAGCCAACACAAAAGCCCAACACCTTCCATCCCATGGACCTACTGCCCCGATTTGTTTGAGCCATGGCTCTAGATACCCAAGTAACTCGTCGAGTAACGAGCGAGGAGTATATATATATCCATATTCCAAAAGCGTGACATATTATTCGTAGTTAACCGCATCATGGTACCCCGAACCTAATAGTCGTGATATCGGTCCAACAATAGTATTCTCGAGGCGAAAGAAATCAGCCCTTGGGGGTGATTAATGGGATGGTATTTGGCTTTTATGGCATCTGAGAAATGCTGACTTAACATCCTTGACCTCCAGGGCTGTCAATCGGTACCTAGGTAGATATCCCTTCATCGCAGCATTTATTTTCTATATAACCCACTCCAGCCAAATAGCTGAATTATTTGCACACTTGTTTAAACTACTTAAGGCGCGTCTTGGCTGGCATTTTTGTTGCTTTTTATGACAAGCAAGTCTTCTGGGTGATTAAAAAAAAATCTAAAATGTTCTCAGACAAGGAAGCAAGGTGCGGAAAGGATCGGCTCTCTGGCAGATCACCAACGGAGATGTTCAAGCCCGAAACTGTCCCTGGACTTTCGACTAAACCAACACCCGAAAGATCCAGGGGATGGCACGCGGGATAGGAATAACGCATGCGTGATAAAGGCTCTGAAAAAGAAAAAGGCGTCTCAGGGCACATTGATAGCGGTTGTCGTGCATCATTGGTGGTGTTCAGATGCTGTGGTGCCACTACAGGAAACGAACGGGAGTACTGACGTGCAAGCGTTGACGCAGGGATACGGGAGATGACCAGCTGTCGCCTCCTGGCTTGGATAGCTCGCTCCTTAAGCTGGGAGACAATTAACCAAATCTCCTGCTGCGCGCATGCCCCTTGCGACTCCCACAGGGGGAGGACATAATCTACTGCACGCCAAGCACGGTCCGCATCAGTGCCCAGGGACGGAGACAGAGCTCTGTCAGGACAAAGGAAAGCGCATGCCACTGATTGTTATTTTTGAACATCCAAGTCCAATTGCCAAGGTCTTTCTGGTTGGTCTCTAAGATAACCGAGAGCTCGATTATATCGATTGATGTCGCAAATAGAAACTCCCGAATGTCCGCTTTGAGGCCTGTATTCGACATATCTCCGGACGTCACAGGATCATAGACAGAAACTCGGAGTTTAGCGAGGACTAGCCAAGAAATGGTAGCACAGAGCCAATGGACAGTGGCTGTTGTGCTAGAATATTGAAGATATTTTTCGCGCAGACGATGCTCCAGGCCAATAACGTGCTGCTGGCGACTCGCCAACGAATCCTCGGGAGAGTAATCGGGTTCTGTGAACGATGAATATTTCAGGAGACGATAAGTAGCTGTTATCTCGAACCTGATCAGGGAAAAAGTCATGTCTGTATAACCCGAGCGTTCACACGGAAACCCTTCGGCCCCGAGAACCAGGTCTTCATCGTTGATGTTTAGTGGAAATCTGGTGTCAAACTGCCCATCATGGATGAGCGGCTCGGTACAATGATCCTCCGCAGATTGCACATCCAGCGCCAAGATATGCCACCAAACTCGGCGCGACATCTCAGCATTCATGGGAAATGTAGCGGATAGAGCGCTTTCGCGATGAAGCTCCAATCGTTGCGCGAGTCGCAATATGACCGCTGTCATGGTCCAGGCAAAATCTCCTTTATCATGCCGTCGAATGGAGATCAGGTACAAGAGGGCAGATTGAAGCAAGGTAAGGTCACGAGAGTTGAATAAATCAGCCTCGGTGAGCGCTTGCTCGACAGCCAACCGGTATCGAACGACTACCGACTCTTGCTGTTCGCCAAGTTTGTCGAAACACTGAGCAGGTGTCATGCTCATGATCGCAGATAGGTATACGGCGCAAACCAGTGCCTTTTCTGTTGCTTCAAGAGTATCCAGAGTATCCTCAGATTCGTTCACTTGCGCCAGAATATTTTCCAGACTTTGCCGATGTACGATGGTCACAAGCGGAGCCACGTTCTCCAGGTAACTTTGCCAAATTGTCTGCCGCTGCAGGGGGTTCGGTCGGATAAATGGCAAGCGATGCGCTATGAGGTTAGGGCCAAAAAGCAGTCTGCTATTGATTCCCTGCAGTTCTAGTTCGATACTACCCCGTCCTTGATTGTTATCCGGGGATGTATCAACGAGATCTCCCGGAGTCACTGTGGCGTTCGTGTCGGTTGATCTTTCTCGCACAGGGTGCGAGTATGAACCTGCCGACGAGGCAGGTGTCTTATCGCGTAATCTTATATTTTCACCGAGGTCGAAGATTGCTTGCTCTAGCCGGCGCATTCTCGCTGTCAACTCTGAAGTTTGAGTGTGTCTTTTCTTTTGGGCATTTCGCGCAGGACGTGGAAAGGTACACTCGGCATTGGCTTTGATGCAGTTCGAACACGGGTCGTGCCGGTTACAACGAATTTTCTTCTGTCGACAGTAGACGCAGCTCAGCGATTTCAGCTTTACAGCTCGTGATGGCACCCCTCGTTGGTGCGCATCGGCACCTCCTGAGACATGGGCCTGCATTCCAAGAAGTCAAGTTGGAGCTTGGCATCAAGGCATCAACTGGACGATATTGGTTTATGATGGACACGGTACGTACAACATTTGCTAAATATGAGTGCACGAGGATCCAAGCCAGGTAGTTGAATCCCCTCCCTAAGGTGATCTACAGTTCCATTCTTGGGGATGATTGACATCGGTTGCCGGGCAGCTCCTACCGTCACTTCGGCTTTCGGCGTCATAAAATTGTCCGAAGTCCGAAAAAGAACCCGACTCCACTTTGTTAGTATCCACTCACTACGGAGTGCTGAGTAGTCCACTTCGGCCTACACCTCGCCATGAGATATAACGATCAAAGTCACATCAAAGTGGTTATCATGCACTTAGCCGTCTGCTTTCGGAACATGTCTGTTGGAAGCGCAGTGGGTTGAACCACCGATCGCCTCCAAGTAGGGGATCTTCCAGGTAAACCAGTCTAACGTGATAGGCGAAACCATCTGAAATCTGTGCGTGAGATTTAAAGCCAAGCACTTAGTTGCCCGGTAGCTTTTTTACGCTCAAAGTGACCATCCACAACATGACATGTCCTGGTTGCACAGTTGATTCGGCCTGTCCTAGCCAACAGCCTCTGAAAGAAAAGGTCGCTGTCACCAGTGGCTCCCACGGAGAAATCGGTGTTCAGATCGCTCGAGAACTCTCGGCTTGCGGTGCGAACATCGTCATAAACTATCCTTCTCCTCGTCGACAACGCGCAGAGGCAGTCGCGTCCAGTTTGCATACGCCTAGCATCACAGTGGAAGCCGATATTTCTACTATTTCTACCCCTGAGGGGCCACGGAATCTTATCAAGGCGGCTGTTGCATCCTTCGGAGCAATTGACATCCTACTCAATAATGTCGGGAAAGCTGTGGACCTGCCATTCGAAGAGCAGACACTTGAGCATTGGGGAGATTTGGTGAACCTCAACGGTCGAGGAACATTCCTTCTCACCCAAGCGGCCCTTCCTCATCTTGCTTCTCGGGGGTCGCGAATCATCAACATCTCCAGCATCTCGGCAAAGGAAGGAATTCCTTTGCAGACAATCCTATCCAGAAGCAAAGCTATGGTTGAAAGCTTCACCAAGGTGTGGGCGAAAGAATCACCTCCGAAATACAACTGCACCATGAACTGTGTGTCACCTGGACCCACGCGAACGGAAGCATTTAATGCGGCAAGTGCGGATTTCATGGGAGTCATCAAGCCCCTGCTTGAAAGCACCCCAGTTGCCAGCAGAGCCGCTGAGACAAGCGAGATAGCGTACGCTGTGTACATGGCTGAATGGGGTCAATTTGGTTGTCAGTGGGGGGGTTAACTGTCTGAGTTGAATCTGATCATTCATCATTTATCACTCAACCAATTTTTTCTCTATTTCTGTATCCCCTGGGCACGTCAGAAGATGAATGAATACTATGTATCTTATTAGATGACGTGTGTGTCCAGCCATTTGACATATCCACTTCAACTTCGTTTTCATAGAAGAGGAACCCTGTAGCAGGGGCTTGTTAGGCTACCTACGGAGATTGCAGTCAGTGGTAGGTTGTCGATTCACAAACTTGGCCCTGGTAATTACATTCTTAAAAACGACCTTCGTCTGTTTAGGCCGTAAGGAACTATATTTCCGTGATTAGATAAATGGCTGACATGGTAGGCTCCCTGCCAGGTCCAGCAGCGCCAATAGATCGTGGCCTTTCTGTGAATACTCATTAGTCCATGTAGGAGATTATATCGACTCGATCCAGATGAATCAACCAGAAATACGATGCACTGTGACGCCAGGATAAGGCGAAAGATCTATAGTGCCTCCGATTATGCTCGTGATGATTGCAGACCGGAACCAGGATAGCGCGAAGACCGTGAGTACTCCACTCCATAAAACACAAGACATTCTTTTCCCGGGCTCCGGACTCTCTCAGTGCCGAACTGCGGTCCAACAACACCTGCGTGAGCGAATATAAAAGGATGTCCGTATGCCAACGAAGATATTCACTCGGCACTCATCGCAAACGCAAAGTTCATCACCAAAGTATGCCCGCATTATTATGAATGAAGTAGTATGTGCTAATCCGTTATCTCAGGTTACCATCATTCATCTCTCACAAAATGGCGCCTATTCACAAACCCCTCGATCGCTCCACCACCTTCGAAGCCATGCTTTCTGTCAACCCTTCCGTAGGGCCTATCGTTCTTCTCAATATCATTTCGCTCCCCCCTGGGGCAGATAAGGAGTCATTCCTGAAAACTTGGAGCCGTACCGCCGATGTTCTCAAGACAGCGCCTGGTCACATCTCCACTCAGCTACACAACGCTATTGGAGATGGTAATTTTATCGTCAACTACGCCGTTTGGGAGAACAATGAAGACTTGAGGAACGGCTTAGCTATTCCTGAATTCAGGAAGATCTGCGAGGACTTCCCGGAGGGCACCGAGTTCCGCGCATCCGTCCTGCAGAAAGCTGCCATTCCTGGAGTTTGCGTGGGGCTGTGAATTTTCTCAACCAACAGCAAATCTGACAGGGAGCTATGGATCAGTAGTTGAAACGATATGGCATGCCAGCCAAGATATGTACTGTACTGTCTGCCGAGTTCTTACTTATCTACGAGGCTTCTTCCATTAGTCAATTTTACTTTACGTTCAACTCGCAGCACAACGTGTTCAATTGAATAGTATTCGTTTTTCTATTTCTTTTGTCTTTCGTTGTAAACGTTTCCGGTGGATATGCGCAACCCGTGCGCCATCTAATTGAAATATTGTATTCTCGATATATCCCTATAGACCTTTGTCTCAAGCCCTTATAAGACCCTTAATAGCGAACCTAAACCAACAGGCCAAATCTTACCGGAAACGAAAGTTAGGCTAAACTTTTAGGCGGTAGTACGGAAGGTAGGTAGGCTTTCTCAAAGATAGTCTGAAGCTTCGGAGTAACCTGTGCCTCATAGTAGGTCCGATATCCCAGTTTTCAACCTTTATTTAAGCGAGGTCCAATCTGATATGCCAAAGAAGGTTTGGAGGAGCTTCAAAGCCCGTCGTGAGCCTACTATTTCCGTTTAATCCTTAGGTTCCTCGGTGGGTGCTGTAGGGATGAGGGCGTTACTTGGCCGCAGGTTCTGCAGGATCGCCATAACCTGGGCCCAGTTCATAAGTGGTACGCACGCTGAAAGGCGCTCGTATTCTACCTCCATGTCTAGGGTTGCGATGATATACAGTCTAGCAGTATCCATGACGTTCACAAACCATTCTAGCAATCGTTAGTAGTCTGGATTAACGCTTTTACCGCAGCCTTCTTATAACAGATGCCGTAGCAGGGAAACTTGAAAAGCCAGGGGTTTCAGCTTACGTGGACCAAATGCCAGACATGACGTTTCGGCCCTGTCCGCAAGTGTACTTGCATTCACGAAAGGCAGGACAGAATTAAAACCATATGATGCCTTATTCAATCTGATCTATTCCCAGGCCTTGCGCTCCGCTTTGGTCTTTGACGCAGAATAGACCAGGTGGGGCTTCAAATTGCTTGGAGTATCTGGGTCCCACGCCGCTCGCACTGACTCATTGTTCCAGCTTTCTAACGTCGCATAAGTGCCAATGCACACACACACATGTAATCGCGTCTTGAGAGCACTGCAAGCATACCACTATCTATAGCGACTCTTTTTTTGCCAGCTTGAAGAGTAAGGCTGCCGTGGTGGATGAAGTCAAAACAACCCCTCAAACCTTGCCGCTGTCTCGAGCAAAATCAAACATTTTCTATCGCTGACGGAATGATCAGGTAAAGGTCTGGATTGAATGAAGTATCAGAAGCCTGTTTTTGGAAGTTAGTTGATTTCGATTTGAAGAAGGACGTATAGTGCAAGGTGAATAATGCCTGAAGCACCTCGTAGGACTGGTCCAAGTGCGTCCTTTATAAAAATAGGCACCAGCATGGTCTCAACCCGGTCTATACCGTAGTTCTTTTTGGAGTACAGTTCCAGCCATGGCTTTTCCGCTCGAACCGTCCCGCGAACATTATATACCAACTGCAACAGCTGATCCACCACATATGATACGACGTAGCCATTGGCCCTCGCGACAAGTATCGGAGATCCGCTTGCAATAACAGTCCACCATTTAAAAGGTTCGCTATTGGAGGGATCGGGCGTATCGTGGACCATTTTTGATCTGATCTGGTCTGAATTTCGCGTAAAGTCTCCGGGTTTGCGAAGCGAGCGGGTCTTAAGGCAGGTGGGCGTTAGCGCAAGAGGGTCTGCGGAGACAAAATCTCGGTCTTCGGGTTTGTGATTGTTTCCGGGATGCGGGTCCCGTCGACCTGAACCGATCTCCATTCCTATCGTATTGCAGTGAGCTCATTCCACTTTAATATGCGCAGCTGAAAGTCTTCAAGCCGATAACATACACAGCTCCATGGACTAATCTCTAAATTGCCGTTAAGGAGAGTTATGTAAGAGGCACCTTAAAACCTGTTCTGACGGCAAGGGCCAGAAGGAGAGAGGGAAGAAAAAGGTTGAATTCTCTATCTGTGTGAGACTAGCTTATATACTAGCTAGCAAACTTGTTAAGCCTGACAAGCAGGGAATCAATCAGAAGAATACCTGCCTGTCATAACAGAACCTTCGAACGTTTCGTGTGAATCCAATGCGAACCAGTCATTTAAATCTAAGTAATTATCTCGAGGACTAACTTGGAATACAAATCACATTATGTAATATCAAGCCAACCAAAATGGAGATTTAACGATCTCCAGCGAGTGCGCTAGTGTTGCTTGGTTTGGCTTGAAGAGCCTCCCCAATTTCCTCTATAATTTCGCTGCAGGTTCCAGTAAATGCTTCATCTCAGAGTTTGGGTACTCTACGTTTTGGGACGAGTCAGGTCGCTGCCGATCCCATGCCCACCTTTCTATCAGTTCGGGCGCCAATTCTCCCTCAAGCATCTGTGTGATGTACTTGCCAAGGACGGGGAAAAACTTATATCCATGGAATGAACCACAAGTGGCGATATATAGTCCTTTGGAGGCAGAGTGAGGCGATATGATGAAGTCCGAGGTAGTGGTGAAAGCATCCCTTCCGAGTGTTAACAAAAGCCAATCGTTGGGTAGTCAGGAGGCACTAACCAGCAAATGCGGTGTTTCGTCATCTCCCATGTGGCACTTTCAGGTCCATACCACAGATTCCTGGACTCTACAATATCCTGCTTGAGGGGTCCTGGAACCTTCCACTGGTTATAGTCCTGCGTGGGTGGAGGAGACGAGATGTAATGTCCAGGGAATACCTCTCGAGTGTTTGTGAAAATCTTAGATCCCCACCACTTGAGCTCCCGGTCTTTAGTAGGAGGAATGCTGCCAATAAAGGGTTTCCCTGGGAATTATTAGTGGAGTTCATGCGAATATACCAGAAAGCGTACCTTCATCCGGTGTGTAACCCTGGAAGCCAACAGGCATGTCCTTGAACTTTTGGTATTGGTCCTCGTTGAGTTGTGCCATTCCGGTGGTAATACCAGCCGCAACAATTCGCTCTCCAGCTCGTAGCCCAGCGTTTCCGCTCTTCGCAGCACTCCACTCTAGCAATGTCGGCGTGAAAGCCCCAGCAGCGACGACAACATGCGAGGCCGACAATATCTCTCCGGCTCGTGTCTTCACACCGGTGCAAGAGCCACGACCATCGAACTCAAGGTTAATAACAGATGCAGTGATGTATGAGACGCCCAATTCTAAGCATTTTTTTGTCACAGCTCGAAGGGCATCTCCGGCGGCAGCCCAACCACTGGCCCTGTTCACGAGAACCTCCTTAACACCGGTGTAGTCAGCATTATCAAAGACTCCACCATAAAGCTTTCTTGCTTCAGCGACAGGGAGGGCAATGATATCATCATTGCGACCAAGTTCCTTGTGGTTTGTGATGACATTTTGCGCGTAGTCGCTGCGGCACGTCCAGTAAACGCCAGTTTGGTGAAAGTGCGGCTGCCAAAGAGGGTCGGATTTGAAAATCTCTTGAGCCTCAAGGGCGAGTCTACAGTAGACCTTGTCGTCGTAATCGGCGCGGATAACCTTGTTCCAATCCCATGATGCAGCCACGCGCGACTCAGCATCATATGCATCTCGATCAACCAGAGTTACCGATGCATTGGGGTATTTCTGAATGAGATGGTAGGCGGTTGATACACCAAAGACGCCTGCGCCAATAATGAGGTATGAGGGGTTTGAGGCCATTTCGAAATGTCCTTACGACTTTCAGGTCTGTGAGAATTCAGAAATGTTAATTCACAAATTTGTGAAATTGTATGTGCGAGTGCCAATGCTTATTTATCAATGAATCGAGTCATCTCGATTCCCATAGACGGTCCGTATGCATCGGGCGGGGGTTCCGGTCGAGCCGATCACATGGGGTCTAATGCCTGGATTTCGACATTTCGACATTAATTTGGACAAATTGGAAAGCAGTGCTGTCAAATAGCCGATGCCAAGTATTTATTCAGATAAAGGTCAACCAATAAGAGAGGATGTAGTGTTTCGATGCCGGTTCACGGTCCGTCCACGGTCCGTATCTGGTCTGTCGGTCGGCAGTGCCATATACAATATACTCCGTACATATGTTGTATGTACTTTCTGTCTGAGCCCAAATACTCTCTGTACATTGTACATGATTCTATATGTGATGAACGGACCTTATTTCAAATGCCTCATTCACCAGAACTCACTTGCTGGCATCCGAGCCCGCTCTTCTCATGCGCCATGTCAATCGTTTTGATCTGATACTATGGGCCCTCATAAAATCCCTACCAGGGCAGCCGTGGTGAGGCTGATTGCACAAGACTTGAATAATGAACAGCAATCGAAACTACCCAATGAAAAATTTCATAATATATAATATTCATTTGTAAACTACCACTTTCCCTTCACTTAAACTTTCTACAATGTGTACTCACTATTCCAGTCTATATACCCACCCTTTATCCCTCCCATGGTCTAACAATTAATGCTTCTCTTTGGCATACTCTCTTTAACCCAACCGATATAACACGGCTCCTATTATAAATGAACGACCGATTCATAAGCTCACATCTTTGGAGCGTATCGGCCCAAAGGGCTATCTTCGGTATATCTTCCCCTTTCAGCTCCAAGACGAGTATGACTTGGATGAAGTTATTCGGGTTCTGCAAGCCGGATATCAAGCGCTCACACAACTGATCCCAGAGGTCGCGTGCGAAGCTGTTCCCGATGGCAGTTCAAAACAAAAGGGTGTTATGAAACTTCAGCCACGGATGGATGGCGACGTAGCTCGCACCGTGGTCAAGGACCTACGAGCGTCCTTCGAATCTGAGTATGCGGAGTTGAAAGAGAAATCCTTCCCCGTCGCGTCCTTCAACGCTGACACGTTCTGTCCCCGTTCTGTTTGGCCTTCAGCTGGAGAGCGACTACCAATTTCAGTTGTACAGGCCAATTTCATCCACGGAGGGTTGATCCTGACGTGGTCCATCCTCCACATGGCGGGCGATGACATATGGGCAGAGGAGTGTCGCCGGGCACAGGGACTGGAGATCCTGGATCCCATACAGCTCCCAGAGGTCATTTGGCAAGACCGGGAACAAGTGACAAAGCCGTCTGGGTATAATGCTGGAAAGCCCGAAGACCATCCAGAGTATAGTCTTCTTCCTTTCACGCCGCAGGGAGCCCCGCCAAAGATGACTTCCTTGAACCATCGCGGTCAGGTTTTCTATTTTTCCCCGGAATCCTTAGCAGCGCTGAAGGCAGAGGCGTCCCCCGCGAACGCGACAGAGCCGACCGATCAAAAATGGATCTCGACCAATGATGCTTTTGCGGCACTACTTTGGCGTACAGTAATTGCAGTACAGTCGCCCCTCGAGTCTCTGGAAGGTGACCCTGTGTCTTTTTTCAACATTGCTATTGACGGGCGGCAACGGACAGATCCCGAGTTGCATCCAGCGACTTTAGGATGTTTCCTAGAGTATGTTTCAGTCTCTGCCTCTATCCGCAAAATGTTTAGTACCATGAATTTGGCAGACCTGGCTACGGAAACCCGCAAGGTGATTCTGCGGGCCGACGGGCGGTTCACGGATGATGTGGTAGCTCTTGTGGAGCAGCTTGAAGACGTCGACCGGCTGGTAACTACCGCCTTTCTGGATGTCCCGGGCTTCAACTGCGTGCTAACCTCATGGGTGAACTTTAAACTGTACGGGTTGGAGTGGGGACCACTGCTCGGCAACAATATCGAGGCTGTACGAATGCCCCATGTTGGTTGCATCAACGGCTGTCAAGTTGTGCTTCCAGTTTTGCCGAATGGTGGCATAGAGATTCTGGTTGGTGTGGAAGAAAGTTGTTTGGACCGACTGCTGGATGACCCCTTGTTCACGAAATATGGCGTTGCTCGATAGGACCTTCATGAATGCGAGTGGTTTGACAACCAATTGTAAAAATATATCCCGGTGAGCTCGTGACGTAGTAATTGGATGGGACACACGATGTACGCCAAAGACATGAAGATCCACTTGATACACGCATGCCGTACCGTCGATTCGGCGAGGTCGATCTTGCCAGGAAGGAAGTCAAGAAGCCAGTCTGCCCAGATGCTTCTGATTCCGCGTAGAGATTCGTGTACTGAAAGGGGTTCCATACTGAAAAGTGATCGCGTCGGCCGAATAAATGGCTTTGGTGTGCAATGATATTATGGTTTTTCGTATCCGGCCCTGGAAAGCAATAGAAAAAGAGAAAAGAAGAGATTGTCCGGGGCAAATGGTTTGTGTCGACCTGAGGCATCAACAGAAATATATACCTGTCACCGGGCCCTTTCCGGACACGAGACGTCTTCTCTCAAAGATAGCAAAGTAAGGGAAAAAATAATAATTTAAAAATAGAGATGATGATCAAAATGCCCTGGAATTACACTAACAGTAGAGTCGTGTTTTGCTTCCCATCTGAGAAGCTCATTGAACACCACCACCTTTTCCTCTTCTTACAAATTCTCTCAGCACATTGCCAGTCATTGTAGCTACATTGTTACCATAATCATCCCACCCGAGACTGCAGTACCAGTTGATACTGCCAACGGCAAATACCGCGCCACCTCCCGCGGTGTCATAATATACTAGGTCACTCCTGACCATGTCACAATTGGAACCCAGAGTGTCCACCATGGGGAACATCGAGTCCTCATTGAAAAGTCCAAAGCTATCATCATGCTGTTGGCTTCTTGCCAATAGGACCGTATTGGATGGTGTCCCAAGCGCATAATCCAGGCGATCAATCTCGTCACCGCTGGCGCCGCCGCCGAAGCCATTTTCGCCAATCGGCTCAGTTGGGTCCATACCCTTAAAAATCCAACTGAACTGGGCATCCTGGGCATATTGCAAATCTACCGTGTAAGGCTTTCCCTTTCCAGTGCCGAACGCACAGGGCCCGATGCCCCAGAGGTAGTTGGGAGCACGACCGCGGCTGCGCCATAGCCCTCCAAGAGATCCGGTGAGACTGTGCATTCGTTCTCCAGCAGGGAACGTAACGGACCGACAACCTTGGTCGCCCTTCCGAACTTCAAGGCGATGAGGCCGTTCATTGACAACATCGGCGACCCAGTAGAACCCGTTGCCGCCCAAATACATCATATTACCCCCCGATTTTGCAAATGCGCTGAAGGTGTCGAGAGAACTAAGAGAGTGGTACTCTGGATGACAGCCGGTAATGACAGTCGTGTATTGCGAGGTTGCTTCTCGACCTCTGCTGCTCAAGCAATGATCGGTGATAATGTCATAGGGAATTCCGGAACGTTCCAGGAAGCCCACCATGAGAAGGTCAGCACTGAATTCGCGGGGCCGGTCCAAGGCCCAGTGTACATATCCTGGTCGGAGATTGAGGATCGGTCGGCGAGCACTGGAGTATGCACAGGGGGAGCCGTCTGTGTGAACATCGTAGGCGGAGAGACCCAAATCTGGTCGCCGGGCAAGGTTTTTGTAATACTCGTTTCCCTGTCCGATGCTAACTCCATCCGGAGTTGTCATCGCTGATGATTTGGTCTGATCAAACATTCGTTCGTTTGCATACGCGAGGTATGTGAATGTCGTGAGAACCAAAGCCACTTGTGCCGTTGAGCTGGGATTCGGTCGGACGAAGAATGTGATCATGTCGCTTGTTCCGTCTGAGCACTTGACTTCAACCGCATACGCGCCGGAGCGAGCTGTCGATGGGATGGTAACGGAGAAGTTCGTTGCCCACTTTGCATCATCCAGATCATCCTCGTGGAAATGAATGGCACCATATCCGTATGAGGCTTTGGTCCAGTCTGGCTGAGTGCCATCCCAGTCAAATCCTTTGACCGCACGTGTGGGTGCATTGATCAACACACCATGTCGACCGTTTCCAGAAACATCAGCGATAGAGTCGCTGGGTATATCTTTGGAGAAGTCATACTTCGCGACCGTATGCCTTGATGAGCTCGTCATGGTAAAGGAAGGAGAGTCGATTCGGCCATTGTAAAAGCATGCTGGTTTAGAGCTCTGCTGACCACTGTCTTTGAACCTGCCTGCACCAAACAGCAACGAATTCGACCCCAAAATCATGGGTGCTAACATGACAGTAGTCATGGTCTCGCCTTTTGGGGCGGTTTCGGCTAGGCGGTTCAACTGATGGATGTTCGAAGTGAATGTGTTGTTAACGACACTGAGACGGACTTGGAGCCACCGCCAGCGATTCACGACGAGTTGGCTCTGGATAACCTGAATTCTATTCCCGGTGCCGATAAAGAACTCAATCTTTGAGTTTCTCAAAACGACAGCGAATCCAGTTCGAGAAGATACGTCGAGACAGGATATAAGGGTTTGGCAATAGTAATCGACATCAAGCAAGTATGGTTGGGCATGAAACTCGACTTCGATGCCCTCCTCCACTGCGAGTGTCACTTCCGCCCAGGATGGGATAAGAGCGTATGATCCGGAGCAAGCATCTTGATAGCAACCATCCTCGTGGTGGCCAACCGGCACCTCGGTGATGTCCTCCAGCACAACGGGGGGAGCACGAGGACCGCTATACCCCTGAACAAGACGTACTAGACGGTGATCGTATCCCTTTTCGGAACTTGAAACCTGAAATGGGTTAGCGTATGATATGTACCAGGGGACTCCGATAATCCGGGGAACACTCCTGACCACGGGTGCAAATAACCTACTTTGATGTCAACTGGGTCTCCCGGGGAAACAATCCAGGGTTCGGCATAACCAATGATCTGGGTGTCTTGATTGAGAGGCATTTCTGTAAAATCGATTCAAATTTTCTTAGCGTTGGCTATCCGTTGGTCCGGATAGGTGAGGTAAAAGAGGGGCTAGATGGTTCCTAGTCAGACTGGGAAAAGAGACCTGAGATTCTAGGCAGTTGGTCTGCCCATATTAGTACGGGATGCCAAGCTTTAAAGCTCTTTAGCTGTAGCCAGGACAGATACTCACCAGATTTCCAGGATTGGTAACAGAACAATTTGCTACATTTGGAATGAGAGCAGAGATGAGCCACTTATCTATCCTCAACCGCTGAAATGAATGAACCGATTGGCTAGAGACAGAGTTATACTTCTGACGATGACAAGCTTCCTCCCGATATCCGATCGGCTGGTCCCAGAGGAGAGGGCTTTCCACCAAGCTCTATGGATTAAACGCGTCGGTGCACCATCTATTCATAGCAATCCAGTCGGAAAGCCGATCTGGTCCACACCAATCGCCTACGCGAAGATTCGGAGGTACTGCCTACATACATATATGTAACCTTGGAGGGTACCTAGGTACTTCCTTCCTGCTTACCCCCTGCACATGTCCACTAAACCCGCTTATCATCCTCGCTTAGGGGCTTATCATCCAATGTTACGCTATAGGCCAAATTTGTATTTTCTTTTTCACATGTATTTCTGGGATCTGAAAAACTCAAATAAATCCAGGTCAATACAAAAGTAGCCAATTGAATACATTCCACAAGATACCTTATCTACCTAGGTAGAATACATATGAAGTTTTGAGGTGACGAATTCTGACCGGAGAAAGGGGTGTAACCTTGGTGTAATCGAGGCGAGAATTTCCGAATATCGATAGGATACCAGTACAAATTATTTATATTATGAGATTACAACATTACCACCTTACCACCTACGGTAGGAGAGGCCAGTGTATTACCTAGGTATACGCTAAGGGCCCCGTCCCACTCTGGGGAAACCAGATTATAGTTTACCCCGGACTCTAGATACGCGATCGGCAATGGAGAAGTGATTGGTCGTTTAATTAAATCTCCCAGCATTGTGTTATCAGGGTAGAGCACGGTAGAGCTCATGATCGTTTTCTGGTGAACTTTATAAGACCCTGACAGGATCTCCTCAAAGCAGTTTCCATCTTGCCCATGCAAGACTTCTCTTCTCCAGTTCTAATTTGCCCAGAAAAGAGTTGGGGTTCGCTCATAATGGGCAATCAAGATATTGAATCTGTTGCGGACTCAAAGTCTGCACATGCAAAGACCGACTTAGACAAGTCAGCCCCAGGTATCGTGGAAGAAGGTGTGATGGTCACTCTCACAAATGAAGACGTATGTCCACCTTGATGATCTCTGGCGAAAGACAACTACCTAACCACCTACCTTTAGAACATTCGAATCAGAAGAAAGACGGACAAAACGATTTTGACGATCCTTACCTGGGTATACTTCTTACAGGTGAGAGGGAAAGAAATCAATCATCCGTCCTATACGATGCTGATTAGCTGCCTGTTAGGTCTTGGACAAGGGCGTCCTGGGAACGGCCTCCATTTTCAATCTCCAGGAGGACACGGGTCTCGTGGGTAGCCAGTATTCTCTCGTTTCGTCCATTGCCCCGATTGCGCAGTTAGCGTGGCAGCCATTCTCGGCATGGCTCATTGTGAAGGTCCCGCCCCGTATTCTGATGCCATCCATGGTCCTCGGTTGGGGGGTTGCAGCAGCAAGTACGGCCGCGTGCAACAGCTTTGCGGGATTGGTCACGGTTCGTTTCTTCCTGGGCCTCTTTGAAGCCGGATGCATGCCTCTCTTTACCATCCTCACTGGCCAATGGTATCGTCGTGTCGAGCAACCACTTCGAGTTTCGATTTGGTATTCCATGAACGGAACAGCCACTATGGTAGCTTCTGCTTTATCGTACGGCCTTGGTCATATCCCCTCAGATGTGTTGAAGCCATGGCAAACGTAAGTGACCATACGTCATGACATCTGAATGTCGCTAATTGCCATGCAGAATCTTCCTTGTTGTTGGATTGATTACTATTGTCAGCGCGCCCGTGGTTTATTGGAAACTCGACAACGACATCACATCTGCCCGCTTTCTCACTGAGCACGAACGGCAACAAGGCGTGGAGCGTCTCCGTGCGAATCAAACTGGCGCTTCCTCTTACAACTTTGACTGGTCCCATGTTATCGAGGTTGCCCTAGAACCAAAGAGTTGGCTTTGGGTTGTCATGGCGCTGCTGCCAAACATGGGATCGGCGATGACAAGCACTTTCGGCCCTCTTATTGTCAAGGGTTTCGGATTTGACGCATATCAAACTTCACTGCTTAACATACCCTTCGGTGCCGTTCAAACAGTTGTCATCGTCGCCAGTTGCTGGGCCTCCTACAAGTTGAAGCTGAAATCCGCTGTTTTAGCCGGCTTCATGCTCCCTGTAGTGACGGGCATCGGAATGCTTTACGGGCTCAGGCATGACGACGAATCCAATCAGGGACCACTACTGCTGGCATATTATCTGTGTGCTTTTTTGTTTTCTGCCAATCCCCTACTCCTGTCATGGGTCGTGGGAAACACTGCTGGTGCCGCCAAGACATCCACCACGATGGCACTTTATCAGGTTGGTACGTCCGCGGGGGCTCTCGCTGGCCCCCTCCTATTTACCGCAGAGCAAGCTCCATCATATCTTCCCGGTATCAGGGCCGTTCTTGGGCTCTTCATTGCTTTGGTTGGCTGTGTGGTGCTCCAGGTTCTCAATCTAGCCTTTTTGAATAAACAGCACAGCAAACGGAGAGTCAGCAATGGAAAGTCCGCGGAGGTCCAGGACAGATCTATGACAAATGCGTTTGAAGCAGACGGGAAAGTGCAGGCACCTATGTCCGATGAAGCTGCACCATTCCTAGACTTGACTGACCGGAAGAATGACGAGTTCGTATATATTTATTGAGTGGAAGTCTCGCTGGAAGCTCTGTGAAGGCAGTACCACACACTTTTCGTGTTCTTGTACCATTGAAAATGCAAGACTAGCCTAGCAATGTTGATAGTTAAACACAGTATATCCCAAGTTAAAAATTGCTGATGCCGACAAAATCCTTTCTCTTGTGTCTGGAAAAGCATGACATAGAATCCCAGTGCAAGCATTTATCACAGATTTGTTTGACCCGTTAGAATCCCCGCTCATAAAATGTGAAGTTGTGTCAAGCCCCTTGGGCTTTAAAATTTATAACTGAACTATATTATTTTCTTGCTTCCAAACAGCTCGACAAGGCCATGGATGGATCCTAGCTTTATATGTGAATCGGGAATCGCGAAAAGGCACGTCTGTAGTACGTAATGATCAGGCAGATAGTTACGGTGTTGATCAATTACAAGTATGGCAACAATATTTGCAAATAGAAATACGAAATTCTATTCCTTAGAAATGGCCCTCAACCTCGACAGGGGTGTATACCTCCTCCAGGTATTTCTCTTCTTCGGCTGTGAGCTCTTTACCGCGCGCGGATAAAGCATCCTCAATCCTCGCGACACTGCTGAAGCCAATGATAGGACTCGTCACTCGCTTCAGCTGCCAGGCCAGTGTAACTTGAGACATACTCCACTGCTTGCGCCTTGCTAGCTCATCCACCCGGTTGATGATTTCCATAGATTCAGTGCGCAGGCTTGAAGGTGTTTCATTGCCACCAGCGGACCTGGTAGTGGTTCCTCGAATGTTCAAGGGACGAGCAAGTTGCCCTTCTGCAAGTGGGCCCCACTAATGAAAAAAGGCAGAACGGTCAGCCAAAAGAAATTGTAGATGGTTAAGATAGCAAGGGTCTTCTTACCGGGACAACAGCCACACCTGTTACGTTGCAATACTTGATCACCTCACGTTCTTCTTCACGGTACAGCAGATTGTAACGATTCTTTTCCCGCGTTAGCAATCCAGATAATCTAGTCGGGGGGTTAGACTCGGTACGTACTTGCATCGCGATGAATTTGGTCAATCCGTTCTTCTCCGCGTATGCCTGCATCATGGCAAATTGGTACGCCCACATTGACGAGGCTCCGAGGTACCGGATCTTTCCTGCAATGACCAGGTCATGAAGAGCGTGCATAGTCTCTTCAATTGGTGTGTCGGGATCAAAGCGATGGATCCAGAAGACATCAATGTAGTCTGTCTCCAGACGTTTGAGGGAATCATTCAGTGCGGTGAAGATTGCCGATCGTGAGAGGCCTTTTAACCACAGTTAGTGACTCTATCTACTTCGCAAATGCAGTTGCCGTGGCTCACCAAACTGGTTCACATAATCTTTGGTTTTCTTCAGATCCTCAATGATGGGGTATGCATGAAACTGCTGCTCTCCAACGCAGCTGTACGCCTTCGTCATCAGCACCAATTTGTGCCGCGGGATCTCATATTTCTTGATCGCTTGGGCAATAACTCTCTCCGAGTCACCATTGGAATAAATGTTTGCAGTATCCCACTAGGTACAGTCAGTTTTCAGTTTTCAGCAAGGTGAGATAAGGGCACAAACAGTGTTGACTCCTCGATCATAGGCTGCCTTCAGGAGTGGGAGGGCCTTTTCGGGACCAATGACCCAGTTTGCCCATTCAGGGTTTCCAATGCTCATACATCCGACGATGGGAACGGAGACACGAAGGCCGCTGTTTCCCAGACGTCTATACTCGACTTTGGTCTCCGCCAAGGATTTTGCGACTCCTTCTGGGAGAGGTGCCATGATGATCGAGGTTGAATATTTTTGGGGATGGAGTTTCCAGTCTCTAGTTTAACTTGGTTTTTCGACTTACTCCCTCCCCATATGCTTTTTATAATTCTTAATGGATGTTCACCATAGCATACAT
The DNA here is from genome assembly GCF_028829835.1 of Penicillium mononematosum. Taxonomy (NCBI): domain Eukaryota; kingdom Fungi; phylum Ascomycota; class Eurotiomycetes; order Eurotiales; family Aspergillaceae; genus Penicillium; species Penicillium mononematosum. The sequence goes on along the minus strand of NW_026643272.1, from coordinate 8,081,973 downwards.
CTACGACATTCTACCCGCGGAGAACATTCCGATGGTCGGGTCGGTTATGGGGGATGGAGTTGGGGAGACAAGATTGGCGCCGATGAAACCGAGAGAGCCGATGTCGGTTGCCTATTACAGAAAGGCCGCTCGCCTACCCAAAAAGGAAATGTTGTTCGTCCCAAATAGGTAGGTAGATAGAGGATTTCTGCTTTGGGGAAAGACGCGGGGTAGTCTCCTGTTTATATTGGACTATCGGGTATGTGCTATAATCTCCATGTACACGGTGGACTGTTTAATCTATAACTAATAATCTATATCGTGCAGTAGTATGGAAACTAGTGTTGTTTAGTAGCTGTTAGCTGTCAAGATTAATTCTCCCCAACTTCAGTTTCCTGGTGAACGTATCCGCATATGAGATAGCTTAAAATATCAACTAATCGACTAACAAAATAAAAAAACAATAAACTAAATAAACTAAATAAACTATCTAGGTAATAAACTAGCAGGACTAAATATTCCATCTCGGCTTTGACAGATTTCCCCGCAAAACCCTATCTCGGTATTATTTATCTAACCGCAATCAACTACCTACATATGTAGGTAGTGTTGATTCGCAGTATCTATTAATGATATCTTCAATCAAGACCCTACATGTAGTGTTACACCAGAGTAGCAGCAATGGTTGTGTCGCAGTATCGCATTGAATACAACATCTTCAGGAATCGGGTTAGCGTCTCCATATTAGTGAACATGAGAGATATTCGTCAACTCTTGGCATGAGGGGTCCTTGTATCGTGAAACTGATTGGATAGGCCAATAATAACAATACCGCGGTGATGACATAGTGGAATGGTGAAGGTTGAATACTTTTGTCATTTTGCCATTGGAGCGGAGACGATGACCCTGGGATGGTAGCGCAGGTCTTTAGTCTCCCTTTTCATTTTCCCTCACTTTCTCTTGTAGTCTTCCAAAAGCTAAGAACAATGAGTCCTCTACCTCTCGTCGCTCGTGAAGACACTCGCCGTCGCCCATATGGTCCTCGGTCCCGAAACGGCTGTCTGACGTGTAAACGTCGCAAGGTTAGATGCAATGAACGCAGGCCTCGATGCTATCATTGCCAGCGTCTGAACCTGGAATGTGATTGGAAAGTCAACGAGCCACAACGACAGCCCCCTTTGCAGAATGACGCAGATTCTCTCGGGTCAAACATCGCATTGGAGGTCAATCAGCTATCTCCTTCGCCTTTCCTCCTTGACTTTCACCCCATACCAGCTCCGACAGAGGGGTTTCACATGTTCCAAAATGTCTATTTCCCAGACTTCGGTGATTTTACGGCCTTGGGGATACTTACCAGCAGGCCCGATCTAGCGACGCAGATTCCCTGAGGTCGTCTCTCCCTCCGCAACAGTCACCACAACAATCCCCAGTCGCCAATCCGGAAGTCGAAAGCTCGCTACATTTACACCTGCCACCAATTCTTGATCCGGTAGAGAATGGCCCCAGGTGTGCTTCTGCACGGGAACTGCTCGAAAGCATGGCAACCTCTTCCCAGATGCTCCGCTCTTCAATCGCGGCCTTCGAAGCCATACAGTTCGGAAGTGGAGGACGGCCAGCGGGTTACCACCAACACTACGAGAATGCTGCGATGGAGTTGTCACAAAAATTTGGAGAATCTGCGGGGGACGTCATAATCAGCGATAATGAACTCAGATACGTTCTGGCCACTATCTTTTTCCTTACATACATAAATGTCCGTTCAATTGCCTCCGCGCCAATGTATTGTTTATTTTGATTGACTCGATACCCAGTTCCTCACTTCACGGCTGGATCTTGCCTATTTGAACCTTGCAAAGGCGCATAATGCGGTGCAAGCATCACAGAGGAGTAGCTTGGGCTCCACAGGTGTGCGGAGGAACTCACTAACTCGATAGTCCTCTTGCTAACATCCCTGTATTAGAACTACGCATCATCTCTTGGATTCGTTTGTTAGACGCCCGCGCGGCATCGGCTGGTGGGGAAGGTGTCTTGGTCAATGACACCTCAGGAATCTATACCTCGCCCCAAAGCTCGAGCTCCCCGAGCTCAACGCCGCAAAGCATAGGCTCCGCCTCCAATCCCGGAGCACACGAGGTGATCTATGATTTGTTATGCCAGCCGGGGATAACTTTCTTCCAGGAAGTCCAGACGATCACCGGCCGTATCACCAGAATTGCTCATAATCACCGCAGCCGAGGGAGTGTGGAGGACGAGACTGAGGTGATGGCTATCGCCGCTGATATTTTGGCGGACCTGTCATCCTTGTATGATAGGAGACCACCACTCACAGACCATGCTGTAGCTGGAAATATTGACAGTGATACTCTGGCCGAGCCACTCGCGTCCACTATTGTCCGCTCATTCCAGACGTATCTTGCTAACTTTTACGCCTGCTACATTCACCTCCATCGAGTTGCCCACCGTCATTTAGTTCGTTCAAAGGCAGCAGTGACAGCGCTGTGCAAAATCAAGGAAATAGTGCATCGCATGGTCAAGAATAATGAATCTATACCGGTCAACATGTTATGGCCATTATTTCTATGGGGTACTGAAGAGGATGACTATGCCGAATTCCAATGGATCCTTCAGATCATTCGCGGTCTTCAGCATGTCTTCACCAACGCGAACATGACGGCCGACGTACTCCAGGAGACCCAAAGGAGGCAGCGCGAGGGGGGCAAGCGCGTCGACATTCGTTCTGTGTGTCTAGAGTTATTTTACACCACTTTCGCTATTGTTTGAACCTTTTCGGGTACTATGAATGTCACTTCAAAGGGAAATGGCGATTTTGCGATTTTGTTTTCCATTCTTTCTATTGTCTAGCGGGCGTCTTTACGTATAATGTTTGATTTGGATCTACACCTTCGACTTCAGTTCCTCCTCAACTGGGAGGAGAGGCGCGACCAACCGGACGACACGGTCTTGCTTTTCTGTATCTGCAAACTTGGGGAATGGTCGGCGGCAGTGTGCACTGGACAAGGGATAACCGCGCTCCTTGGCGATAATCCATTTCATTCCGTTGACATCTGATGTTCCGATTCCCCACTCAGGTTGGACCAGTTTCTTCTGCAGTGCAGTAGCCTCTGCGATCTTTCCAGCCATGAACAAATCATAAATTTTAACCATGACCTGCCAAATATATTAATGGTTAGGACTTGTTGCCGTGGACAAGGTGTGCTCTTACCCTAGGGAAAATATTTGCAACACCTGAAATGCAACCTGTACTTCCAGCGGCGAATGCGGCCACAAGCCAGTCACTCATACCAGATAAACTGGTGAACTGACTCGGTTCAAACTGTGTAGCTACTCTGGTAGCCTTTCCAACTCCTCCACAGGTCAATTTGACCGCGGCGATATTGGGGTGGGCGGCAAGTTTTTCCAGCATATCCGAGTTGACATCCAACCCGGACAAAAGGTTGGGGAAATTGTAGATAACGATCGGAATCGGGGCACGGTCAGCCACTTCTTCGAAAAAGTCGGTAATGGCTTTTTGGGTCATCGCCCAATGGAACACAGATGGCACTAAGACCAGGGCAAAATCCGCCCCGTTCTTGTAGGCGGTCTCAATCTGGACCAAGATGTCGCGGGTGGAGCCAGCCAAACAGCCCATAGTGACAGTGAAATCAGTCTTTCCATGGGCGTCAGCGATCTCCCGGGTTTTCTTGACTAACAGACCCTTCTCTTCCACACTTAGAGTGGCTGATTCACCGCTGGAACCGGCGAGCACAACTGTCATTTGGTCAGCTCTACTTTGTAAATCTGTACCAATGCGACATACCGCCATGCATCCCAGAAGTGATCATATACTCGAGGTGCCGCTCCTGAGTTGCCCAGTCAATTTCCTGCTGCTGATCATCTTCAAAGAAGGTAATCGAAGGGCCGTGAATCCCTGGTGGGAATGGCTTGTTTGTCTTTGTACTGCTGGAAGCCATAGTTGAAGAATAGATAATTGTGTATGTTGCGAATAATAGTAGTTTTCCAATACTACGAATTTGGAGAGTCATTAAGTACTAAGATATTTGGATGTCCCTACCTAGCGTGAGGATTGGGTCAGTGATATTTGACCCGATCGCGTCGCAAATGCAACCCGATCGGATCGGAGTCCGGTCTTCGCGATCGCATTCAGACATCTAGCGGGGGCATCAATAGCGGGTGGTAACACATGGCACTACATGGCGTTCCATGGCTGATTCAGTGGTTCGCTTCAGTTCTTCAAGGTTACGTGAAATGAGATTGTGATAATGCAGTCAGCATACAGATCTTGCGAAGCTAAACCAGCAGAACCAGTGGGACCGGTGGATACCTTCCACCCCCCGGGTCTGCATTTTGCGGGGAAACTGACATAAGCCAAGGAACTCACCTGGGCACCTGGGCAAATTAGTATCTACTATCTATCCTCTATCCATCAATACTATGTCGGCTTGGCTGTCCCTCTATCAAAATGAATAGATTGCATAGATTGCATAGATTGCAGGTCTTTTCTTTTGCCAGATTATCCAGATTATCCAGATCAGCCCCGAAAGTGAAACTGAATCCAATCTTCGATATAAATAGCTCCTTGTCCCTCCGAAAAATAAGTCTATCATTTTCTCAGTCAGCTGCTTCCACACTTCCTCTTTCACTCAAGAGCCTGCTTGTTCAGGTCAATTTTAGTGGAATAATTTGACGATGCTATCTTCATTTATCTATTTGGCACGCGAGTGCTCCATATTGCGCGCTATCTCCTTATGTGCCATCCTCGCCGTAGCAACTGCTACGGCGAGCGCAAGCGTCACATTCAAACACACGCTGGCCACAAATGGAGAGGGGCTGTTTCCACAGTACCGAATTGTTGCCTTGGCAAATCTGGGAAATGGTGTCCTCCTGGCATCGTATGATGGGCGCCCAGATGGAGGAGATTCGCCATCCCCAAATTCAATTTTACAACGACGCAGTACGGACGGTGGGAAGACTTGGGGCAACCCAACATATATTGCCCAAGGTCAACCAACGTCGTCGACGCTCCAACAGTACGGCTTTAGTGACCCAAGCTACGTGGTCGACTCCGATACCGGAAAGGTTTTCAATTTCCATGTCTTCTCGAAGAACCAGGGATTTCTCAATAGCGCAATCGGAAATGACGACACCGACTTGAATATAGTCAGCGCTGAAGTCTCCGTTTCGACTGATGGAGGACTTAGCTGGACCACTGATCCAGACCATCAATCCTCTTTCCCTCCTGTTGCATCTGCCGATGTTGGTGCACCGCCACTCATTACGAAAGCGATCAAGCCCGTGGGCAGTACTTCCAACGGGGTAGCCAACGTTGGTGGAATTACTGGAATGTTTGCTTCATCCGGAGAGGGGATTCAACTCAAATATGGCAAACACGCCGGGCGCCTGGTTCAACAATTCCTTGGTAAAGTCATCCAACCAGACGGTTCAAAGGTCTCGCAAGCCTATAGTGTCTATAGTGACGACGGTGGCGCTACATGGAAGATGGGGAAAGTCATTGGCAATGGGATGGATGAGAACAAAGTTGTGGAGCTATCAAATGGCAACTTGATGCTTAACTCACGCCCGAGCGATGGTAGTGGATATCGAAAGGTCGCAACCTCAACCGATGGTGGTGAAACTTGGTCAACACCAGCAAGGGAAACCCAACTCCCTGACCCAGGAAACAACGGAGCAATTACCAGAATGTATCCTGCTGCGGCACAGGGTTCGGCCGATGCCAAAATCCTCCTGTTTACCAATGCAAACAGTAAAACAAGCCGAAGCAATGGTACAATCCGCTATTCCTGTGACGACGGAAAGACCTGGTCTTCTGGCGCAGTGTTCCAGTCTGGCTCGATGTCCTATTCCACAGTCACCGCACTCGGCGATGATAAGTTCGGAATCTTTTACGAGGGAGATAGCAACGGCCTCGTCTACATTGAAGTTTCCAAGGATTTCATTGGGGTTTCCTGCTGATAAAACTCCCATTGGCAGCGTGCTCCACTTAGAAACTTGGGATTTACATTGTACCTAGGTAGATTTGTATGTACTACAGCGTCATTTCAAATATTTTCTTTAGGAAAGGACCTGACAATGGCGGCAGCATGATGGGTTCTGTGGCTAGGCCATTTATTGCCGGTGCCGCATGATAGTCATCAAACTCACTGGTAGCTATTGCGAATATTCAGTACAGGTAGCGTTGGTTCCTCTAGTCACGTCTGGATGAAGTCAGACCGTTATGGTGACACCTTCCTATGACACTGTATTCTGGGTTATGAATTCAATATTTCCATGGTAGTAGTTTCAGTGACAGCAAGGGCAAAAATTCCCATTTCTCAAAACTAACATTAGATGTAGAGGTCCCATGGTCAAGGTGGTGTTTGAGGGATTTATAGGTGGTAAAATCATGCTATGATGAAAATATGAACATGGCTAGCAATACGAAGCAACGATGTAGCAGGTTGGATTAGAATTCAGTAAGAATGCAATTCCTATCACGAACACTATCCAAATAATAATTGTGTAGTTTCCTGTCCGTGGCCAGAGCTAGGTCGCGTCTTGCTATCAATCACGGCACCCCACCATTTTCCTGTGGCCCAGATTTCATCGAAAAGCACCGGAACAGAATTAAACATGCTGTAACGAGACTTCTCGCCCCAATAAACACAGTATTCCTTCACAAAATGGCGCATATCTTCATCTGTGGTTTCACTGCCTGCGAGGAAAACCGGGATAAGGAGTTGCTTTTGTGTCTGGGATGTTCGTCGGCAGCTCCGAATGTGGTCAATTGTCTTGCGCACCAGTCTATGAACACTGATGGACCGTCTTTTGCGATCACTCTTGAAGATATATTCAAGATATAGGAGCAATCCATATCGCCAGGCCTCCGCACAGTGGTAGCGATCTTGTTGCTCGTGGAGTTGCCTTATTGCCTCTTCTACACCCAATGTGGGGTCATCGTCACTTGATGGAGAATCTATGTCATTCTTCCACCCAATCAGTTCATATTCTATCTTTGTAACAGGAGCCATGTTGAAAGTCAGCCATTTCATGGATAAGCCGATCTCGTACTGCTTGGCTAACTCGGCCAGTTGGAACAGGTGAACCAGCAATTCTCGGGGACACCCAGTCAGATCGAAGAAAGACCATTCATCTTGTTTTTCCCATCGCACCAAAAAGTCCAAGTATGCCTGGTCCATGATAGGACTCTGTCGAGATATCAAGGCAAGTGTCGCATCCCACCTTGGTTTGATCAGCCACACAACTCTCAGAGCTAAAGAGGTTTCAGGTTATTACCATGTTAGCATTGCGACTTGTGACCGAATGCGAGGTGTCGTCAATGCACTTGGGCCGCCATGGGTTTGGAGCACTGAGTGTGCCCGCATCAAGTGAGTTGACCAATTCCCGGTAGCGGAGAGGGTGCACTAGAGCCGTGTATTAGCGTTCAGCCACATGTATCACCAGGGTGAATGACTTGCATCAAGAGTAAAAAGGATTAGTATAGGCTCCAATAAGCTCAGCACTGGGCTACTTTGTAATGCACATTCAAGTAACTGAATAGCTTTCCGGCGATGCTCAGCGGCTTCACTTGGCCAGCTACCAGCCAAGCGCCCTAGATGCTGACAGCATAGTGCTAGAATGGAATGAAAAAGAAGGCGGGAGCGTTGGGGCGTCTGACGTTTGCAGCGAAATGGATTCACTGTCCCAGGTATGTCCCCTGTCAGAGGTAGCACGCAGAATTCGGAGTCATCTATGGTATCGTAAGCGTGCCCTCTTATCGCCAAATGTGGAGGCCAGCGGAAGTCTCACATAATTCAAGAAGCTTTTCATGGTCGTTAGATGAGATCTCGGATATCATAGGAACAGCTTGGAGACACGCCGAAGAATAAGAGATTGTGGGTTCTTGAAAGGTTCGTGGAACCAGATCAGCTAAAGCACTTTGCTCTTCTTCATCTCGAAACATGGGGTCGACATTCATTGGGCAGGTTTGTAGATTTTGTAACGCCGGTTCAATGGGCCTTTCCACTGGGGAGAGAGGTGTCACTCTGGGTGACTCCATTACACCCGACACTTCTGCTGTCAGTGTCCCCTGAGGCTCGATATCCGAGAAGGGGGTGGACGCAAAAATGTTAGGAAGTATGGAGTCAAATAAACTAAAATCGTCAAAAGGATGTCCGTCTTGCAGTTCTAGAAAAGAAACCGTGAGAAAGACGTATGTCTGAAACATTCCAAGGGTAAGGAAAGCTCAACGTACCTAGACCAGATAGGCTATTGCGCTTTTGGGGATCATCAAATATGTCCAAGTTCTGCGCTGTTGTTCTTAGCACAACCTCAGGGGTAACCGACGAGGTTTCTATTGCAACTGATCGGCTTGCTTGCTCCTTTGGCGAGTTGGCTCTCCGACGCTTCTTTGGTCTGGAGACACCTTTAACGAAGCGAAAACGTTTAGGTGAATCTGGTGCGGTAAATGCAGCGGGGACAGCCTTGGGGGAGGAGCTGGTGACGATCTCCTCATTAGGTAGGTCTCTAGATGCAGCAGCTGCCGAAGTATTATCTGACCACATTCGCCTAGGGTCCCACGAGAGAGGTATTGCAAAGCCACCACATCTACGACCTTGACCGAGACATGTTGAACATCGCGGTCGACGCCGGTCGCACTTTTCACCTAAAGAAGCACAAGTATGACAATCTGTTTGGGCAAACCCAAGTGAATTGGTTCTCTTTCCTTGATCAGAAATCATCACGTCAGATGCTGGAAGATACAAGTCTCTTTTTGGCGTGTTGTAGAGGAAAAGGTCCCGCTCTCCTAAATTGGGGAATTAATCTGGGCAGGTGACATTTCCGCGGAATTGACCGGAATCTTTTCTCAACTCTCTCTATACGTACCTACCTAGGTACATATAGGTATCTCCAGGGCTCTGGCTCTACAGACATAACTTTCTCTGGTTCTTTTTAGACTGGTCTGTAGGAAAGTAGCTATTGACACTTTACCCCATTTACCCCACACGACGGAGGTGTTTCTTATCTCGCATAGTTCCGAGGTATCCAAAGGTGTATATCGGCCACAATAGCGCCAATGAAGGAGTCCATCTGTGCTTGATTTGAATAAAACAATCCCGTGATGTCACCTGTCGGGGTCAAGTACCCGATAACCCGCCTTCCCGATCGGGAAATATCGTCATTACCTAGGTACCAAATCGGGAAGGCGAGCCCTGGAGAGATCCCCCGCTGAACACCTGGGCAAGCCCCGCCACTTACCCGATTGAGCCTTATAGTATCGTCCATGGAATCCATGTATATCACCTCCAGGGGCTATTTCCTTTCATGGAAATTGCGATGTCTCGAGACATAGGCACTTAAAGGTCTCTATATCTGCCTGATTATCTTGATTTACTCATATTCTCCTCCAGCAATTCTCCTGATCAAACCATAAAGAATCCAAACCCTCCATCACCATGGCTACAATGGAAAAAATCTTCGCCGCCTACCACGAGCGCCAAAAGGTTCTTGCAGCGAACACCCACCCCTTCGCAAAAGGTGTTGCTTGGGTGGAGGGAGAACTTACTCCTCTCCACGAAGCCCGTATCCCAATCCTTGACCAAGGCTTTATGCACAGCGACTTGACATACGATGTTCCCTCAGTCTGGGATGGACGCTTTTTCCGGCTCGATGACCACATCACCCGGTTGGAAGCCAGCTGCACCAAGCTACGCATGAAGCTCCCCCTCCCACGCGACGAGGTGAAGCAGATTCTGGTCGATATGGTTGCAAAGAGTGGCATCCGCGACGCGTTTGTCGAAATCATCGTGACGCGTGGATTGAAAGGCGTGCGAGGCTCTCGTCCTGAGGACATCGTCAACCGTATCTATATGTTTATTCAACCCTACGTCTGGTGTATGGAACCTGAGGCGCAGCCTGTGGGTGGAAGCGCAATTATCGCAAGAACTGTCCGCCGCGTCCCGCCTGGCTGCATCGACCCCACTGTCAAGAATCTGCAATGGGGTGACCTGGTTCGCGGCCTTTTTGAGGCTTCTGATCGTGGCGCCGAATATCCCTTCCTGACCGATGGTGACACCAACCTCACTGAAGGTTCCGGCTTCAATATTGTTCTTGTGAAGGACAATATTCTATACACTCCAGCTCGCGGAGTACTTGAAGGTGTTACACGCAAGAGTGTGATTGATGTCGCTCGAGCCAGCGGCTTTGACATTAAGGTCGAGTTGGTACCTGTCCAAATGGCTTATGATGCGGATGAAATTTTTATGTGTACCACTGCCGGAGGTATCATGCCGATCACCAGTCTTGATGGCAAGCCTGTGAAGGACGGAAAGGTTGGGTCTGTTACCAAGAAGATCTGGGATGGGTACTGGGCTATCCACTATGATCCTGCCTACAGCTTCGAGATTGCCTATTAGACACCCCGTTCAGTTTTTCTGCATGATCTGGTTATTCAGGACAATATATAGACGTTAGCGAATCACCTGCAAGCCACTGTCATCATAAGATTGCCAATGTAATATACTCCGTAGGGACCTGTGAATTACGCGATCTGGTTAGTCTTGCCGTTCCTGGCCTGGTGCCCTGATACACCGTCCTGTAATCTCCCTGAACATAAGAGTCGTGACCTCGCCCTTTCCACCTCTTTTTTCCCTCCTTTCCCTCCAACTCCTCTATCTTGCACCCATCGCGACGAAGATACGGTGCTAGCTCTATCGCAGCCGTGCTTGCGCCCGCCCAGTAGCCCCGTGAAGGCCACTTTCATTTTCGGTTTTAGCGTAGAACATTTGCTATACGTTATCGGCCGTTCCTTTAAGTATATGGTGTTTCGGTCTTACAGGGGCCTCGCTCGTGCTTAAGGAAAGAAAGGATAGTAGTAGACTACAAGAGGCAGGGACATGTGACCAGAGAGAGGATTCGAACGATGATGCGACCTCCAGGGCTACTTCGCTTTAACAATATTGATTATGTGCGCGCCGAGCTCTTCTCCGCCGTCAATCTTGCTAAGCTTTGATTCGAGAAGCTCCGCATCTCGTAGAAGCCTATATATTGGTTAGCTAGCAACGAGGTGATCTCAAGGAAGATACTTACCTCGCTTTTTCGGCCTCGGTCCGTATCGCCGCACCTTCGAAAGCCTTACTCCGTTGCTCCTTATAGTTCGTAAAGACCTGTCCGACAATCATACTCACGTTTAACGCAGGCAGATACTTGCTTAGCACTCGCTGTAGCGTAAGCGCCTCATTTGTGAGCGTCTCTATGTGTGGACTGACGTTCCTCAGCAGCTCATCTTCGTCGTCCCACTTGATCTTATTCATCTCTCTAATGCAAACGGTCGCGCGAAAACTCATTATGTCGACGAGCTTGTCGTGGATAGTGGACTGATGGTCTTGGAATAAGCGCTTCAACCGGTCATACTCTGCTATGCCGGAGCCTGTGATGGACGGTCGACGACGAACACACTCGCGCACGTAGGGTATCAGGGCAATGAAGAAGGACAGCGACTGCGAGGCAAGGGCAAGGTGCTTAGTATTGATATTGGGCAGCCCAGCTGTTATTTTAGCGCCGGCACCGAGAATAAGCTGTTGTGTGCGAGAGTTGTACAGTTTGAGATAGTCAAGTAGGAGCGTCGATATGTCGTTGACCATGCCGGGGACCGATGCCAGTAGGATTGTGTATTGTTCTATACCGCGAAGCGCAAATGCTGCCGAATCAACCAGCGTAAACTTCTCGGCGTCGATGACAGCCAGTGTCGGGTCTTTCTTATTTTGCTTAGCAGCACTTGTCGGCTCCATAGGGGTGCGGGTTTTCTGCAAATTCAGTTCGTCTGCTTCTAGGCCTGCGGTACTGACATCCGTGTAACCGAGCCATGCCGGGGGATCAGTGGTCATAGACTGGACAATGTGCGCCAGGATCAATGCGTCCTGGGGCTTGAAGTCGATGCGCTCCCACTTCTCAGACTCCATCTTCTGCACTAGCTTTTGCTTTTCTACTTCGTGCAGAAGCGGAATAAAGTCGTGAATTTGATTGTTTACGATGCTCTTGAGGGCCTCTCCAGAGTGTCCAGAGACTGCCTCGCATTCATTGACAAACAGGCGATTCAGCGTGAAGTAGCTTAGGAAATGAGTTAATCCAAGGCGAACCGTTTGCTCGGTCCTGACTCGCAGCACCTTTGTGATCTCTGATTGTGCCTTGTCCACTACCTGTACGAGGAGGCTCGACATGTTAAGGGCTTGAGTTATCTCTTCCTGCAGATTATATCCCGTCGAAAGGCTGGGCGAACGGACAGCCGGCTCGCCCTTGCTTCCGAGGATTTGGACGGGAGTGAGTACGTTGTTTGAAGTCTTCATGCCGCTTATGATATCGAGGAGAACCTTGAAACCTGTACACTAAGCCTCCGTAATGCTTCGCCTATCCCGCAGTAGACCTTGACGAAGAACGCCTCGGCGTCCTCAGGACTGAGAGCACGCAAGTTGCGAGACAGAATGCTCGACATTTCCTGCTGGGTCGGACGTCGACCGCTTGCCCGCATAGACGCAGACGTGGCAGACTCACTATCGTCGTTAGAGCTCGGCAAGTGCTGGCGGATAAGATACTTCATTTCTCGGATGACAGCTTCACGAAACGTGGTGCTTGCTGCAGCTAAATACTGCGGCTGGCCAAGGCCCTGCAGGACAGGGATGAGTTCTTCGCGCAAGTTTTCTGCCTTCATCATGGATATTCGATGAGGAGTCATCCGTCGCGCCGCGTGTGCTTTTTGTCCAGCGTGTCAGAGTGTCTGTGGGCGGTGCGTCGGACACATGTCGGCGCAGGTCGCCTAGAAGGATGTTCAGCAATCGGGCTTCATAACCATTCCCAATCCGCAGGCGAAGCTGGTCGATGTCTTGCAGCAGCCCTCCAATAGCGTGCATTCGGCGTAGATCGGTAAGCCTGATGAATGGGTTCGGCAGCAACCAATGCAACTCCCCGCCAATTCTCGGATCCAGCGTTTCGGATGCAAGCTGTTCGACGTACGAGATGTGTTGCATTGCGCCGTCTCCAGATGCCCGGAGTTTACGAGTTCTTCGCAATGACTAGCGCCGCTAAGGACACATTGAAGCTGTTTGGTAGCCTCGCCCAGCTTTGTCAGATTGTCCCGTCTCCGCTTCGAGTTGATGATCTCAAACCCGCGCACTACCATCTCTTTGTCCAAATGCGCGAGGTCCTTCCTCACCTTCCGGATCTTTGCGACAGAGTCGGCTGCCTCGGCCTGGAGTTCACGAAGGGAGCCGAGCGCGGCGAAAAAAGAGGCTGACGCTTGCGAAATTAAAAGTACCAAATGAATCTCTACAGTGTCCATGTGCCACGATAGCTTCTCTTGCAAGATAGTATAGGTAGTAAGCGTCTTCCTAGTAGGCTGCAGGTCACCATTTGCAGCAATGTCATCACCTTCTCCGATGGTGGACAGTGGCTGCTTTTACAACGTCTGTATGCTCACTGACAACATCGAAAATGCGCGGATTCTCGAGGTGAAAGTTTTCATTGAAATACACAGAGGGAATTGTAGACAGCGGTGTAGGCGCAAGCTGGCGCTTCGAAACGCTTGTCTTCCGCCTTCCGCACGGTGCAACTTCGTCGCCTTTGGTAGTGGAGATGTCTTGACGAAACATGTCTTTGAACTCGAGCTTCATGCGTTTGAAAGCATCAAATAGGCTTTCGACCTCACTGAGGTAGTCTTTAAAAGCTGAGGGTTCGACATAGGGGATATTGGAGAGAATTACGGGAGGTATGTCTCGGGAGGTGGGAGGTTTCTTTGGAGAATGGATCGCGGTGTGAGGGAGAAGCCCGGTCTGTAATATCGGCGGTTGTAGGAGAGTAGATATCGCTTCCCGAATCGTGAATATACCTTCATGCGTTGTGTCTATGAGCTTGCCCACCATTCTGACCCGACTCTGCTACCATGGTCCTTCGCCTGTGAGCGGCGCTATCTAGCGACCCACCAACCAAGCTGGGGCTTGTCGAAACCCTTCTCTCCGGCAGCTGACGACTTCGCGATGACCACGGAAATGAGTCATCTGCCCTTGGCGACGGCGAATGCGCTGGGGTACAACCCAAGGGAGTTAACATGATCGCACAGCGCTGCGTAGGGTTGGAAATGGTTAAGATGTACGAGCATGGTTCAGAATTCGTACTATTTGTGAAGAAACGGTGGGGAGTTGAAACCAAGAGTCCACGATGCAGAATAGGGGGCAGACCGTCCAAAGTTATAGCGTCAGAGTCATTGTCGATTTCACTCCCTACATTCCAGCTATACAACATAATTAATGAAAGCAATGGTCTGAAAATGCAAAGTCACAATCACAACCTGTATCTCTATGGATCAATTATCGCTGATTGCATATTTCCATAGGGCCTACCTCACAGGCCTCGTTCATCCTCTCTCAGCAAAGTAGCCCTCCAAGGCTTCCCTTCCACAATAGACCTCCACCCGAGTTCTGTCTGTTGTCTTTGTGTCTATATTCCAATACAATAAGTTTCTATATTTCTGCGATGCATCCTCTTTCTTCATATCTTTTATAAATTATCATTCTCAAGGGCTAAGTTCACTTTCCTCAATGATGGTGGAAAATTTGCTAGGCACTCACTTGTTTCAACGCAGGTCTTCCGAATATGTTTACTGCTTCTGTTGGCCCCGGAGTGGCAAATCGATTATGTTTCTTGTTAGCACCGACCTCAAGAAGATACCCATCCCACAATCCATACAGTCCTTGGTGTTGCTTTCTTCTGCAAAGGCACTTAATGCGACAATGGGTGCAGAGTAGGCCATCTGCCGTATAAGTCGGGTGCTCTCGATACCATCGAGGATTGGCATCTGCATCAATTAGCATTTTCATGACCGTGCAAAACCGAGTTCCCCACTTGGATGTCCGTAAAGATTAGGTCAAACACGTCTCCCTTCTCCATAGCTGTTTTGACAGTGTCATATGCCTCCTGACCGTCTTTAGCTATTGTCACATCATAGACCTCCTCCAGGGCAAGCATCCTAGCATCCAAATCAACATTTGAAATACCTCACGGAGAATTTCGTCAGCACGCATCGTCGCACTACTTCTTGATTGATAGTATTATCTTCTGCAACTAGCACACGTATTCGTTTTGAGTAATCGCCCTTGTCGGGTGAGCTTTGATTGGATGGCAAATTTCCGGATACTGATGCAGGAGATGATGGGACAGTTGGCGTGAAAAATGGTTAACTCAATCCAACCAAACGTGGTTGGATTTCTGAATTTTCAAATCCAGGGGCAGGGGGCTCGCTCCTCACTGATCCGTAATTCGAAGGTGTTCGTGCATTGGAAAAATCTTCCAAGGACAAGACACTTAGGG
Organism: Penicillium mononematosum; assembly: GCF_028829835.1. Lineage (NCBI taxonomy): Eukaryota > Fungi > Ascomycota > Eurotiomycetes > Eurotiales > Aspergillaceae > Penicillium > Penicillium mononematosum. The sequence goes on along the minus strand of NW_026643272.1, from coordinate 8,066,622 downwards.
TCCGCGATACTGGGATGTTCGAAGCATGTCTGCTTGGGGTCAATTCTTTGACACACCCCAAAGGGATTCTCAAAGTAAAAAGAGACCATTTCCCTTCTTCACTATCTAGCAGAATGTCACCTCCCATAATGCGGGATAACTGAGCACATATGCTGAGACCCAAACCAGTTCCCCCGTATTTCCGATTCAATCCTAGGTCACCTTGAACGAAAGGATCAAAGATACGCCGATGGAGATGGCTAGGGATGACTGGCCCCTTATCTTGAACTTCGAATTGAAATTTCACCTGGCGAATATTCGACTGTGACACTGATTTCTTTTTGGTTTGATCATCGGTCACATCCGCAGCCCCATGAATCGACGAATTGGTACTTGAGCCTGTCTGGGGCCGTATTCGTGAGTCGCGTCGAGGCATGTCGTCCAGAGCCACGGTTTCCAGTCTCGACGGTTCCTCTACGAGGAGGATGCGAACTTCTACTTTCCCGTTCTCGGGTGTAAATTTGAGACTGTTACTGACCAAATTGATCAGTACCTGGAGGATTCGATGCTGATCACCCCAAAGCACCATGTCTGCCAGTCTGCCAGGCTGTGTTGGACTGGAACCTGGATGGGCTTGCCCCAATCCGCATACCACCAGAAACAAAGTTGACGCTGAAGTCAATACGCTTCTCCTGAACCTGATTTCGGAAGATGATAGCCAATTGCGATCGAACATCAGACAACATGAACTCTTTTTCTTCAATCTGAATAGCCTGGTCGATTTGATGCTTACTGAATGTGAGCAAATCGTTCAAGAGGTGCAAAAGAAGATCGCCTGACTGATAGACCACCTGAAGCGATTTTTTGATCCGAGAAATGTCCTCCTCGCCCATACACACCGCACACATTCCAGGATTCCGTTGAGGGGAGTCTTCAGCTCATGAGATATGTTGGCGATAAACAATGTCTCGCTCTCGTTGGCGCTCTCGCCGGCCAATTTCGCCTTTTCAAGCACCCTAGTGCGCTCAGCCACTCGCTCTTCTAGCCGATTGTACGACTTGTCGGACATCTCGTTATAAGTTTTAGTCCACTCCGTGAGCTCATCGGTGACACAATGTTTTCTTTCTTTGACCCTGCCTGGTATCCGAAAGCCACGGGCAGTTTCCGGATAGGCGACGCTTCCGGAACTGTTGAATCGCCGCAAGGGACATCGCAGGCGTTTCAGCCACATCCCAGCGGAACTTTTCTTATTCGTATGTTCCGCAGCTCGCTCAAATGTATTTCCCTTTTCATTGCCGGATTCAGACTCGATTTGTCGTGGCTCCGGGGCGGGACTACGTGGTGTAATCTCGCGCTCGACTGATTTCCGGGCTGATGCGCGCAGTCTTCTAACAGGAGCAACAGCCCAGTGGGCCAGAAGAGGTACCAGGAGGATGGTGGCACCCGTTGTGCCAAAAGCGCACGCAAGAATAATCTTCCGTAAGCGGACAACTGGTGCAAATGCTTCCGAGTGAGTCTCTTCTACGAGGAGAATCCATTGGACGAGGTGGTTTTGAGGACGGACTGCGCCCACAGCAACATTCTCCCCTCGCTAATTTCGAGTTGACAGGTGACTGATGGCTTCGTTCCCGTTCGGACATGATTGCAGCATGACTTGTAGGGCTATCGGATACGTAGAAAGGACAAACGGAATATCGGTCGGCATGCCACCGTGCCGGGAGCCTGGGTGGGCAAGAGGGTAGGCTCGAAGATGTAGTGAACCTGCGCACCATTAAGAGCGGCAGAATGAGAGGCAGATGTGGCTATTGCGGACTGCTCACTGGAAGCAAAGGTGTTTGCTCTTTGTGAAGGTCCAATAAGGAGAACCCGACCGGTATTTCCTAGCCCATCTCGCAAGCTAACAACACTCTGGAGATTCGCGGCACTGGCGACAATACTGGGGGATGGTCAGTCTCGACTGCACCATGTTCTTGAGGTTCGAGGAGGATACTCACGTTATGAAGCCCAAGATTTCTGTATCTGAAGTGTTATTGACAATCGGGCAGTATCAATGACATGAGAGAGAACGAGTTGTTGACCTTTGATGGACCAAGAAGCAGTGCTGAGTCCAATCCAAGTGTATAATTGGAGAATGCGTAGGTCGTTGAGTCGCTGTCGCCTGACCCGGCACAGTAAGTCAGATTCGGGTACAGGGAAGGGGGTAGCCTAGTCCATCATTCCCCAATTGCACAGAAGTCCCGTTCGAGTACGTGTATGGAAGAACGATGTCCGGAACACTGTCGCTGATCTGGTTTAACAAGGCCTGATCTCCACCTTTGCCGTCCTTTGAATAGATGACGGCCTGGTAAAAGTCCAATTAACCACGGCTACTAAGGCCGGATTGGATATCCCCTATGGACCGGATCCAGTTCTCGTCGGGCATATTTCCCGCATAGTAACGTTTCAAGGCTGATTATTGAATCGGATTTCGCGTGGCGATGGATCTTCAGGTTGTCTCGAGAAGGTCCAAATTCGAAGCAATCTGACTGGCTTTGGTGGTCGCAACGAGTTCGAAGCCCTGCGATCTGCTCAAAGGTCAGATTGGGGATTGCATATTAAGAAACACGTACTCGATGTCCACTACAAACTTGTAGGCAGTATACCACTCAAAATACATGTAGTCAGTTTCGGTTCTCATTCGGATTGCAACTCTCTACCGTTGCGATGGCTAGCACCGCGACCCCCCGAGACCGCAGTCAGCAATACCAGCAGCGCAAGCTGCACAGCAATAGGAATCCTCATCCGATCACCTAAGATCAGGGGGTAAAATCGACAGGTTTGTCCGATTTGAGCCAAAGGACAGATTCAAGCGTAGAAAATCCTGTTGACAGTCGACATGCCAAGCCCCTGTTTTGTCACCCCTACATGAGTTCCAGATGTCTTCAGGTGTTTTCGCCTGCTCTTTTTGTGATAGTTCCTGTGCTAAAGAGAGAACGGAATGAAGTGGAAGCCAAATGAAAATTTTGGGGGGAAAACAGGGAAGTCAACAAGTCAAAACAGTATGGGAGATGGAGACCAGTACATCTATTCATGGATGGATATATATTGTGCTAAGACGCGACTCCTATTTTACCTACACCACACATCTATATGTTATATTTTATTAAAGAGAATAGCTTGAGGACTTGATGGAAATTGCCCAATTCCATTGGATCTCTCTACCTTCTTTACCATCCTTTCGTCTGGTTTGGTACAAAATGTTTAATATCAGCTATATATTGCTACGGGGCTCGTCCTAAGGTACCCTTGGGAGTGTCTAGATTCACAGGGTGTATTTACTTCGAGTATCTCACTAAGAGGGACTAGACCAGAAATTAACAACACAACAGCGATAGTGATCTGAAGGCAAAGATGAGAGAAGAAGGATTGATTCTCTACAAGGGCTATGTAGCGAGGAAGCCTGACAAGGCAGATCCATCTCAACAAGAATTATATACATTCAACAAATTCACAAGACGATGCTCCATAGGAGCATCTACTGGGTGTAGAGGCAGCCATTGGGGTTCTCGGTCTCCACGACACGAGCGGCAATGCCCACACAGTCGGTGTTGCCAGCAGGGTTGGCAACGCCAGCAGAAGCCCAGATACTCCAGGCACCGTCAATGCTGTTGGGGCAGGCAATCAGATCGTTTCCTCCAAACTGAAGGTGGCCATCCTTCTGGGTCCAGCCCTTGCGCTCTGAGTTCTTGGGGGTGGGCTGAGCACCGGTGGTGTATCCAATCAAACCCTGGCCTGTATATCAAAGTCAGATAATTGCCAGCCTGGATTATTGTCAGAGTGATAACGTACCCATGCCGGAGCGGTCAACGTAGATCTCCTGGGGAGTGGCGGAATGATCATAGAGGTACAGAGCACCGTCATCGATGTAGAAGGTCGCCTGCTGCTCCTCGGGACGAGCGCAACTGGCACCCTGGCTAGGCAGACCAGCAAAGATGCTGCTCTTAGCAGCGTTGAAGGCAGAGTACTGCACACCGCTACCAGAGTGAATGGCCACAACACCAAAAGTCTTAGACTGGGTGGAAGGAGCGGCCGAGGCAACGGCGCTGACAGAAGCAGCGATGGCAAGGTTCTTGAGCTGCATATTGGAGAAAATGGCAAGAGAAGATAGAAGATTGGGTTCAGCGAAAATAAGAATGTGAATCGGGAAGATTGGTTGATAATTCTAGAGACATGCTGAAATGACTGTCCCTTTTATACTTGGAGCGCCACCGTCGCCGAGGTTGATGTCTCACCCATCAAGACTATTCTCACAGCCAAGCACCCGACTACATCAGACTACATCAGACTACAGGATTCGATATTGCTCAAACTGACATCAACGTGACTATTTTATGGGGCAAGCATGTCGATCTCCGTCATGTTCCTATCAATAATGTCTTATCCCTAAGCTATTAACGGTGATACTCCATATAATCCATTTTAGGAAATATTATAAGCTTATCATTATATTTATGAGAATTTTCAAGTCCTGAATATGAAGAAAATTACCTCGCCCCTATGTTGTATATTGTAAATGACTTCAATTTCAGTATTGCCCCATTATGTATTACCTCCATATGTACTCCGTACTCCGTACAATTATAGGGACTCCCCAATATGTGTTCCATGTTTCTCCGAATTATATCCACATGTGCACGATATCCGAATCAAGGCCAATCGGGTTATAATGTCGTGATGCACCGGAGAAACAGACAATATAGGTGGACTTCGCCAACCGGTTTTCTGCCTATTTTCGGTCGTTTCATCTATTATGGGTCCCTCAACAAGGATCTATAAATAGCCACGGGCTCACCGTTTTCTGTTGGCTTCCGCTTCAGGGGAGTTATACACTTTCTATTATGTTGCATAGTATTCGTCAATCTTAAAAATCTTATGGCTTTATGAGTATTGAATGAGATGAACACTATAATACATACATGTACACATATCGCTTCTTGCTCCATGATTTCACGGACCATGAAGATGCAACGCCTAGAAATGAATTCCCTCGAACCAGTCCAGGATTGACGGAATTTCTGTACAAGTACCAGCTTGAGCACGCTCATAACCCGTGTTAAGATATGCTAATAACAAGAAAACAAAATCGTCCTTACTCAGGAGCTGCGCACGAGAAGACGCCACCAACTTCGCCTTTGTCATACTTGATGATCTAGTCGAGCCAGTTAGTAAGACAATTCGTGCTCCAAGATAAGGGCTATCATGGGAAAACTCACAATGTCATCAACGCTGGAATAGGTTCCTGCAACAAGCACAACCATACCGATCAGGAAAATCATAAAGTTGACGACTGCCAGAATGATGTTCTTGGGCTCTTTCCAGCTGCCCTTCCGAAGGAGCATAAACCACATCATGGCAGGGAAGTAGAAGGTGAAGCCGGAAATGAAAAGGGCAGAAGAGATTGAAAGCAGGTCGTTGAAAAAGGGAATCACCTCGGCAATAATGAATGCCACAATTGTGGCAGCCGTGATCACCGCCAGCCACGTCAGCCATCCCATCTTGGTATTGATGAAGCGGATAGGGGAGTTGGCGAAGATGCGACCATGAACCAGACGCCCAAATACAACAGTATTGATCGAACCACTAATGAAGATCACGGGGAGAGCAACGCCGTATGCAACGCGGCTGAGGGTAGTTCCGGCAGAGGTGAGTGCAGGGCTGGACACATCCTGGCCAACAAAGGCGTAGATTGTAGCACCAGTCACCGTGTAAATAACGATCTCGGTGATACCTAGTGCCCAGATCGACTTAACAAAGTCCCGAGGAGTGTGCATCTCATCCATAAAGGAGAACTGGCACATGGCAAAACTATAGGCGAAAACAATGTTCGTCACAGCAATAAAGGCTTCGGTGAAGGTGAGGTGATCCTTTGGCCACGCAGACCAGGCAACTCCGGAGAGTCCACCGGGTGAGTTAGTCGCCTCCACACCCGTACCGATAATAGTGATTCCAATAGCCAAGATGATGGATGCAAAATCGACATAGCCTAGGATGGCCACCTCGGTGAAACTAGGTGGAATGGCGAGTAACAGCAAGATGATGGCGGACACGACGGCAAAAATGATCGAGCAAATGCCGCTTTTAGTGATGTCGAGGAACGCGATAGTTCCCGTCAAACAATGGGAGGCCGTGAGGAAGATTAGCTGGAGACCGAGCATGCCATTGACTAGCTCATATCCAAAGCGACCACACCCTAACCGATGGCCGAGCAACCGACCCGCATCGGCATAATTGGCAACCTCGGGGAAAGCCAATTTGACCATTCCGACAACGTAACTGGTATAGATGGCGATAAGGCCGATGCCCACACAGCAGAGCACACCGGGGACCATGCCTAGTGTTGCAAAGGTGGAGGGAATCGACAAACTGCCGAGTGCAATGGCTTCGACGATGAGGACGATGGTGAGTCGCTTCCAGCCGAGACGGCTGAACTTCTTGATACCGTGATCATAGATGTTTCTCTCGGCCTCGCTCATTTCCCCGACCATGTCCCCCTCAAACGGCGGTGGGGGAGCATATGCGGCCTTCTCGCCTTCGGTTCCCATCACCTTGTCGGCATCATGGTCGTTGGAGATGTTTTCGAGGCCCATGATGATGGTTGGGGAAGTGAGGGTAGTCTGCCGAACAGGAAGGGAGGGAACCGGGTATATAAGAAGACAAATTTCGCACACTTTCGAATGCGGCACTATCAGGAGGCAAAGCAGGATTTCCGTGACTAACATGATTTCGTGACTTCTGCTTGGTTGCTCCAACACGTGGAGTACGACGCTGATCCACTCCAGTTGATCGGCCACCCAACGAGCTGACCGGAAACAGGGATTGGACCCATTTGGGTGGGAATTTTAGGCGAAATGTGGCCCGGTGGCCCCAGTTTAGTGTTCGCTGTGCGATAAGAAGGTTCGGAAGGTTAGGTAAAAGAAATGCAACATTGGTGTAATGCGTAGTTTGGAGGGCCACTTGAGGGTCGAGAGTGCTTTGGACAATGTCACACTATGGAGTCTCTCCCCGCGTTACCGATTGCGGGGAGATAAAATCAGTATGTATGTTGTAGTAAAAGAAAGTACATCAAAAATAAGAATATAGACGAAGGTTTTTTTTTTCTTCTTCTTTTCTTCACGCCACAGAAGATCCCGAAAGCCGACTTGCCAATGAAAGACTCGGAAGGATTGGCCAAGTGTTGGCCCAGCGCCGACTCGCCCGTCTGGGCAGCCGATAAGAATTTTTACAGGGTCACGTGAGGGCTGCAAACAGAGCAAAATAAGACATCAACCTCCTACGGAGTTAACTATGTACTACTCAGTACTTCCGTACACCACTTACAGAATACATATGTATACAACGGAGTACTCCCTACAAGGTTCAGACACGAATACCCTGCAGAACAAACCTCAGCCCCCCAACCAAGTCGAGATCCTCGAGATCCTCTTGGGGTATCTCCTAAACCTGGAGATGCGGAGCAACACCAACCGCCATTGGGTTTAGCGGCTGTGGGAAAATAGCGCAAATATTGACTTCATGATTCGCCGCCTTGGCCGAAATCTCAAATGCGATAGAATGGGTCTCAGAGACGGCATACATATGTAAACATCATTGCGGGAAAATCCCCAGTCTCCAACTCATTCGGTCCGCGTCCTTTGTACTCCATACGTAATGAAACCCAATTTCCCCAACTTTCGCATCTGCAAGGTTGGGCTCTCTACTCCGTACTCCATATTATGTGCCTACCTCGTGGTCATTGCTTATATCCGTGCTAGCTTCCCCAGACTACGGAGTAGTTTCCCGCTAAGAAAGACATCTCGAAAGACCGGATACACGGAAGCTGCGGGTCATCTCGGTCATAATGCATATTCAAACCTGAAACACGGCACATCCCATGCGGGATTTAATGTTGGGGATCTGTCCATGCCCAATAGGTTCTGTGTTTCCGCTGAAGATCCTCGCCATATGGCGTATGTTGTACGACCTCTCCCGACCGCATCGACGGTCGAGTACACGCTCTTAAAGTGCGATGGAACACATGCACACGCTCGGCGGATCTTCTAGAGACCTCTTTTATCATTCTTGTCAGCCCATTCCTTCGGGGCAAGAAACAAGCTTTAGTGAATATTGAGCTAACTTTTGTAGGGAAATCGCTGGGTGGGAAACTTTTGGTAGAAGAGTGTGGCTGCCAGTGTAGTCGAGGTTGTGTCACTACCCGCAATCATGAGGACATTTGATCGGTTAGGCATTAGTGACCGGAGGCCCGGCCTTATTCTAGCATCCTAAACGTGTAGAAAGTGTTGCCTATTTCTATAGCAAATATAAACCTCTTAGGGCTGGTTGCATACACGTTCTCGTACACGTGGTGATGCCGCAACGTATACGGAAGATGAAAAATTGTCAACGACAATTAATTGCCTGTAGTAGCAAAATAAACTGAAGCAGAAATGAAAAGTACAAAAACAAAAATGAGGGCCCGAAGCGCGATTCGAACACGCGGCCTCTCCGAATTTGAGATGTGAACCCAAACGGAGAATCATACCTAAGATGAGTTAGCAAGGAAAATGATGTTATAGGGTATTAATTGGAACGTACCACTAGACCATCCGGGCAATAGATGAGATAACCAGATGCTTTTGAAGAATATGAGCCATTCTAAGCCGGCAATGTTCCAGGTTCTGATCTCTCTTCCCAGTTTGGAAATCCCCTTGGTTCGGCCTCCACTATATTGTACACCAGGTTAAGTCCGCTCGTTCATTGGTTTCCTTTACATACAAATATTCTTGATAGCTTCACATAGATATATATATTCTTTTCCCTAAACAATATACCCGCGGTCTCTAAATGCAGTCTGTACTTTCTAAGCCAAGGTTGCCCACCTGGGCATGCGTACAACATAGGTACCTAGGTAGGTACATATCCCATCATCTTATTAATACAACCAACTCCCTACCTAGGTATCTAGGTAACTGGGTACCTGATCTTGGATCCTTATAAAAAGAATACATTAGAAATCTGCATACGTAATTGGGGGAGCCTTTTTTTCCAGCTGGGTATAAATAGAAAATGATTCCAAGGAGTCTCATACCCAGTACATGATAGATCAATGTATCTACACCCGAGGTAGCGATTCTACATATGTAGGGCTGTGGTGAAGTTAACAGTGTATCTGATAGATAAATTTTCTTAATGACTTGATTGTATTCATTCATCCGAGGATCCCTTTAAATCTTTACCTGTACCAGGAAACATATAGCGCGGCGCGAAATTCTCTTCGCATTTTCACACATGGCTAGCCTCCATCTGTTACAGGGGTGCTTACCGATAGATTCTTACTTAGTTGCACAGCTCTACAAAAGTTCGATACTACAAATTTTTTTTTTTTATTTGAGAATCTATGGGCTGTAGGGATGCGGAGGACAAATGGCTCATTATGCGTTCTGCTCTTTCAATCCTTACATAGCCCCACAATTTATCTTCTGCCCGGATGGTCTAGTGGTACGTTCCAATTAATACCCGGTAGCATCATTTTCCTTGCTAACTTATCTTAGGTATGATTCTCCGTTTGGGTTCACATCTCAAATTCGGAGAGGCCGCGTGTTCGAATCGCGCTTCGGGCCCTCATCTTTTTGCTTTTTTTTCCCTTCTTCTACCCGGGTTCCAGGCACCCCCACTTGGAACAAACCCACCGGAGTAAACATATTATCTACACCTCGGAAATAGGGCCGAGCCAAATAAACCAGATTCAAATCAGTTTAACAAACTAGAAAGAGTTCTAATTGGTCGGTCGGGTGGAGGAGCCGAAAGTGGACTGGTTTAGGTTGTTGATCTTGTGTACGACATTGGCTTCGTCGGTTCTGACATCCGACATTAGCAGTTCGAACGGCAAAATAGCGGCCAAATAGCTCAAATTGAATCGGAGATATGGCCGTTTGCCCCTCACTCCGACCGGAGAGGGGAAATATCTTATAAGAGTTATATACTAGGACTACTACTAGGACTACTGTTGTAATACAGTCTTCCCGACATATACTACTACAATTTCCACCTCTGCAATGGGTTCCCACACTGTTTCTCCCCAACCTCATGTCCCTTCGTCGGGAGTCTGGTGCCCTGCGGTTACTTTCTTTCACCATGACACCGACTCGTTAGACCTCGCCTCTCAATCCAAGTACTTTGCTTATCTATCCAAAACCGGGCTAGCGGGTCTAGTAATCCTGGGGACCAACTCAGAGGCCTTCCTCCTCACTCGTGAAGAGCGATCTCAGCTCATCTCAACCGCACGAGCCGCCGTTGGGCCTGACTTCCCACTGATGGCCGGTGTCGGTGCGCACTCGACCAAGCAGACCCTCGAGCTTGCACAGGATGCCGCCGCCGCTGGTGCCAACTACCTTCTCGTCCTCCCTCCCGCATACTTCGGCAAAGCTACAAACATGAACGTGGTGAAACGCTTCTTTTCCGAAATGGCCGCCAAGTCACCTCTCCCAGTGGTGATATACAATTTCCCCGGGGTGTGCAACGGGGTGGACATGGACTCCGAGACCATTGCCGCTATCGCACGGGAGTCGGCGTCTGCGCATGCCAGTGGACGGTCCAACGTGGTCGGGGTCAAGTTGACCTGTGGATCCGTGGGAAAGATCACTCGGCTGGCTGCATCATTTGCGCCCGAGGACTTTGCGACCTTTGGTGGACAGTCCGATTTCCTGATTGGTGGGTTAGCTGCAGGAAGTGCTGGATGCATCGCCGCGTTCGCCAACGTCTTTCCCAAAGTGACGGCTCGGATCTATGCCTTGTATCGGAAGGGTCAGATTGAGGAGGCGGTGGAGCTCCAAAGGAAGGCGGCACTCGCCGAAAGTGCGATTAAAAGTGGCATTGCGTCAACCAAGCATGCGGTGGCATGCTACTCGGCCCAGTTGGCAGGGATCCAGGATGCAGCAGGTAATCTGGCCCCTCGACACCCTTACGAAGAGGTGGCAGAGGGGGCGAAAACCGTGATCCGACAGGTGATGGCTGAGGTTGCTGAGATCGAGAAGAGCCTATAATGGAGTAGACGTGTATCAATGAAGAGGAATGTCAATTTCTTGTACATATTCATTTCTTTTTTTCTTTTTCCTTTACCATGATCCATTTAAGATTGTCCGGAGTAGTTCCGAAGTGATGTTGAGTGTCCACCTAAGCAACGTCAGATTGCGATTTGCCTGATAGTTTAGGCCAAAGGGCTGAGCATGTAACGTAACCGGTAAGCGAGCTGCGCATGTAAGCCAGCTGCGCACCCCACCCAAAACGCGTCCGTAAATTAGCACTTAGTTAATTCAACCACCCACTATGCCACCAATTCGCTCTCAATCCTCTAAAGATTCAATAGAGAGAGAGGGTAGGATCTTATTAGCTATCCAGGCTTTTAAGAATAAAGAAATCAGCGCTATTCGTGAAGCAGCGCGCCGTTTCAAAGTGCCTGAATCAACCCTCCGGACACGTCTTTATAGGACCACTTCTCGCGCGAATTCTCGCGCTAATTTATATAAACTGATAGAAATTGAAGAGGAATCTCTTAAAAAATGGATTCTCTCTATAGATTCTCGAGGATCTGCCCTACGGCCTTCTATAGTACGAGAAATGGCGAATGTTCTTCTTAAAAAGCGCGGAACTACCCCGGTTCTTTCGGTCGGCGAGAAATAGGTATATAATTTTATAAAACGGCGCTCTCTCCTATCCTCTCGGTTTTCGAAACGGTATAACTATAAGCGTACGAAATACAAAGACCCAAAGGTTATTAGGGAGTGGTTTGATCTTATTTAAAAAACCATTCTTTAATTTAGGATCGACCCGGACGACGTTTATAACTTTAATAAGACCGGTTTTATAATAGGTTTAACTACTACTATAAGAGTGATTTCGAGAAGTGAATACTATGGTCGGCGAGCCCTTTTATAACCTAGAAATCGAGAATAGGTAATAGTTATTAAGTATACGAATGCTACTAGTTAGGTTCTTCCTCCGTATATGATTTTTAAAGGTAAAGTCTTTATTAAATCTTAGTTTAACAGCCTCTTAGAGAACTAGCGATTCGAGGTTAGTCCTAATAGATAGACCTCTAATAAAATTGGACTTCGCTAGCTTAAAAAGCTCTTTATTCCTACTACTTCTTTATATATAAAGGGGGGGTATCGGCTTTTAATACTTAACGGTTATAGAAGTCATTTAACCCTAAGATTCGATAAAATTTGTAAAGAGAATAAGATTATACTAATCTATATACCTCCGTATTCCTCTTACCTTTTATAGCCTTTAGATATAGGCTATTTTACGGTATTAAAACGAGCCTATAGCCGGCTAGTTGAATTTCGAATGCGGTACAGATCGAATCATATTAATAAACTAGATTTTCTTAAAGTATACCCTACTATACGAATAGAAGCCTTTAAATCTAAGACTATTAAAAATAGCTTTTAATCTACTAGTTTAATCCCTTTTATACCGGAGAGAGTGATTTCGAAGTTTAATATCCGGCTTACTACTCCTACCCCCCTTTCTAGCTAGGGTAGTGATTAGGATCCGAAAACGCCCTCGAACTATATACAATTGTAAAAATAAGCTTCGTCAATTAAAGTATTACTTCGTATAAGATTAAGAAGCCCTCTAAGCCCGCTCAATTCTACTATAAACCAGGTTTTGAAAGCCTACTAGATCACGATACAATCCGCCGTACTACTGGAGAAAGAAGTGAGCGATTTACGCGCTGAAAACGAGAAGAAGAAGCAAAAGCGTACTAGATCTAGAAGGCAGATACCGGCGGAAAAAGGCCTCTTAGTTTAAGAAGTATCTGCATTAATTATGCAGCCGGTAGAAGCAATAGAAGCACCTATACCCCCGCCACAAAGAAGGCCTTCGCCACCTTTGTAGCTAAGAACTAGGGCTTTACCAACATGCGGGCTATGTAAAAATCAGGGCTATAGGAGAGATGCATGTCTAGATAGATGATGATTTTTTTAAATTTAATTTAATGGCGTTTTGGTTGAGATAAATGCATTTGAAATTAGTAGGTTGGGTGGGGTGCGCAGCTGGCTTACATGCGTAGCTCGCTTACCGGTTACGTTAACTAACGTATTCGGTAAGCGAGCCGCCACTATAAGCGAGCCGCCACCCCATCCAAAACGCGTCCATGAACTAGCACTTAGTTAATTCAACCACCCACTATGCCACCAATTCGCTCTCAATCCTCTATAAATTTAGCAGAGTAAGAGGGTAGTATCTTGTTAGCTATCTAGGCTTTAAAAAATGGAGATATCACATCTGTTGCTTCCGCTGCTCGCATTTATAAAGTCCCGCGTTTAATATTACGCGACCGCCTTAATAGCCATACTCAACGAGGAATTATACGTGTAAATTCGTGTAAATTAATAGAAATTAAAGAGGAATCTCTTTAAAAATAGATTCTCTCTATAGATACTCGAGGATTAGCTCCCCGGCCCTCTATAGTACGAGAAATAGCGAATCTTCTTCTTAAAAAGCGCGGAACTACCCCGGTTCTTTCTATCGGTGAAAAATAGGTATATAATTTTATAAAAAGACGTCCTCTTCTATCCTCTCGGTTTTCGAAACGGTATAACTATAAGCGTACGAAATGCGAAGACCCGAAGGTTATTAGAGAGTGGTTTAATCTTATTTAAAAAACTATCCTTTAATTTAGGATCGACCCGGACGATATTTATAACTTTAATAAGACCGGTTTTACTATAGGCTTAACTACTACTATAAGAGTAATTTCGAGAAGTGAATACTATAGTCGGCGAGCACTTTTATAACCTAGAAATCGAGAATAGATAATAGTTATTAAGTATATAAATACTACTAGTTAGGTCCTCTCTCTATATATAATTTTTAAAGGTAAAGTCTTTATTAAATCCTAGTTCGATAGCCTCCTAGAGGATTAGCGATTTAAGGTTAGTCCTAATAGATAGACCTCTAATAAAATTAGACTTCGCTAGCTTAAAAAGCTCTTTATTCCTACTATTTCTTCGTATATAAAAGGGGGGTATCGGCTTTTAATACTCAACGGCTATAGAAGTTATTTAACCCCGAAGTTCGATAAAATCTATAAAGAAAATAAAATCATACTAATCTATATACCTCTATATTCTTCTTACCTTTTATAGCCTTTAGATATAGGCTATTTTATAGTATTAAAACGCTTATATAGCCGGATAGTTAAAATAAAAATATAGTATAGATTAAATTATATTAATAAATTAGATTTTCTCGAAGTATATCCTACTATACGAATAGAAGCTTTTAAATCTAGGACTATTAAAAATAGCTTTTAATCTACTAGTTTAATTCCTTTTATACCGGAGAAAGTGATTTCGAAGTTTAATATCCGGCTTACTACCCCTCCCCCCCTTCTAGCTAGGGTAGTAATTAGGATCCGAAAACGCCCTCGAACTATATATAATTGTAAAAATAAGCTTTGTTAATCAAAGCATTACTTCGTATAAGATTAAGAAGCCCCCTAAGCCCGCTTAATTCCGCTATAAACTAGGTTTTAAAAGCCTACTAGATCACGATACAATCCGCCGTACTACTAGAGAAAGAAGTGAGCGATTTACACGCTAAAAATAAGAAGAAAAAGTAAAAGCGTGCTAGATCTAGGAAGCAGATACTAGCTATAGAAGGCCTCTCAGTTTAAAAAGCATCTATATTAATTATATAGCCGGTAGAAGTAGTTGAAACACCTATCCCCCCCCCCGGCTAAGAAGGCCTTCGCTACCTTTACAGCCACGAACGAGAGCATTACTAACATGCGGGCTATGTAAAAATCAGGGTCATAGGAGAGATGCATGTCCAGATAGATGATGATTTTTTTAAATTTAATTTAATGGCGTTTTGGTTGAGATAAATGCATTTAAAAACTATCTATGGTTGTTGGGTGGCGGCTCGCTTACAGTGGCGGCTCGCTTACCGAATACGTTAACTAACTAACTACACCTACCTAGGTAGGCATATGTACTTAACTACATACGGAGTACATATAGTTAACTATATATCTCTCTCTTCTTTTTCACCACACTCTTATTTCCAGGAACTAATAATATTACATATTACTATAGATCACTCACATTCCAATCCCAATGGGCAACTTGGGACTCCGATCTCATTACTCCATATGGAGTAATCAGACTCATATCAACAAAGTACCTCCATACTAGTAGACTTTAATTTCATGCTACTTCTATATCCAAACAATACATCCGTAAATCAAGTCCCACTACAATATGATCCCAGAGCGGAGTTATGGAGTACATTAAATATGCATTTGAGACACAGAGGCTCTCTTACACCGTATAATGCATAAAGAAAGGAATATAAGCCCTAAATTCATAATAAGAGAAATCCCAAATGAACCTCGGCTTAAAAGAAGAAAAAAATTCTCTTAAGAAACCATCGGCCCAACCGAGAAACCGATTACTGATCGGGCCGGGACTAAGTGGAGATTTTCGGGATCTTGACGATATTGAAGCCAATCAAAGCGCTTTTTCTATATTTTTCTATATTTTTCTACATTTTTCTCTTTCGTTATGGAGTAAATATGCGGCTTATTCCAGCTAAAACAAGCAGTGTCTCCGAGATGTACGGAGTACCTAGGTACGGACAGATGTATTACATATAGTATGTTGTAGAAAACTAGCCTATGTTGTAGAAAATTTTTACCCATCTCACATCCTACTCTTACCATATCCCAGATGGAACGCAGATCGCAGAGCTCTAGAGTCAATTTGTTGACTCTCAACAATGGAGGTCTCCGAGACTGCTAACTCCTTGCAGTTGCCAAACTCCATCCCCTTCTGGCGACTAGTCCTCAACCCCGGTGCCATCACCCAAGAGGTTGCTGACCACCATTATGTCGGCTCAGGGACCGAACAAGATCCCTATGTCGTGGATTGGATGCCCAAGGACTTTCGAAACCCTCTTCAATTAAAAACATCTATGAAATGGTTCATCACCGTGGTCGCCGCCCTCGAGACCTTGGTCGTTGCTCTGGTCTCGTCCGCTTATACTGGTGGTATCGTTCAGATTCAAGAACGATTTGGCGCAACCACCGAGGTTGCGACCTTGGGAGTATCCCTCTACGTACTGGGCTTTGCCCTCAGGTCCTCTGATCTGGGCCCCTATGAGTGAAATATTTGGTCGCCAGCTTGTCTTCGTCACAACCTACTGCGGTTTGACCATCTTTTGTGCCGCTTGTACGGGCGCGCAGAACATCGAGACCTTACTGGTCTTCCGATTCTTGTCCGGTGCTTTCGGCTCCTCTCCCCTTACCAACTCGGGCGGTGTTATCGCCGACATGTTCATGGCTCGCGAGCGAGGACTAGCCTTATCGGCCTTCGCGTTGGCTCCATTCCTAGGACCTGTCATTGGGCCCATCGCCGGTGGCTTCCTCGGTATGTCTAGCGGAGGCTGGAAGTGGGTGATGGGTCTCTTGGGCATCCTTTGTGCTGTGATGTGGTTCTTGGGAGCCGCGTTAAAACCTGAGACCTATGCCCCCGTTCTTCTTCGCCAGCGCGCGAACACACTCTCCAAGCTCACAGGTCAGGTGTACTGTAGCAAGTTAGATATCGATCAAGGACGTCTCACTTTGAAAGCCGCTTTGAAAATCTCTTTGTCGCGACCCATGATTCTTCTTTTTCAAGAACCTATCGTCTTACTGCTCTCGATCTACCTTGCTATCATCTACGGAACCCTCTATATGCTTTTCGGCGCCTTCCCGATTGTGTATCAGATTCATCGTGGATGGAACCAAGGTGTCGGCGGCTTGGCTTTCATCGGTGTTATGATTGGTATGATTGGTGCGGTTGCGTATTCCATTCCTGAAAACCAGCGCTACGCGAAACTCCTGAAGAAGAATGGTGGCTATGCGCCTCCAGAAGCCCGCCTTCCCCCGTGTATGCTGGCCTCTATTGCCCTCCCTATTGGACTCTTCTGGTTCGCATGGACCAACTCTCCGTCCGTCCACTGGCTTGTAAGCGTCGCTTCTGGAGTTCCCTTCGGGTTCGGAATGTTGCTCGTCTTCCTCAGTGTCTTCAACTACCTAATCGATGCTTACACCATCTTCGCTGCATCTGTCTTGGCAGCCAACACACTACTCCGGTCGTTGTTCGGATTTGCATTCCCGCTGTTCACGAAATACATGTACGAAGATCTTGGGATCCATTGGGCATCCTGTGTTCCGGCTTTCTTGGCTCTTGCATGTGTGCCTTTCCCCTTCCTGCTCTATAAGTATGGACTGTCTATCCGAAAACACTGCAAGTATTCTGCGCAGTCTGAGGCCTTTGTTCAAAATCTTGTTCGGGGACTCCAAAAGCCCACCGAGTCTGCCGAGACTGAGCCTGAGATGTCCCAAATCCCATCGGCAAATGATGAAGTCGCATCACTCTCTCACAACAAGGAGACCCCCGCGGATGCTCGCTCAATCCATCACACTCTTTCGCGCACTTCCACCAATGCCACGCATGCCATGCATCGGGTGCCCACATATGAAGCCAACCCTTACAACGTCGACCGTGTGCATACACGGGAGTCGTTCAAATAATTCTAGTCATCGATCATAGAAGGAGAACACGGGCGTTCCGGGGACATGCTGAGTATATATACCAAGAGGGAAAAGGTCGAGTCTTTGGACTTGACGTTTCCAAATGGTGCATTACTTCATCTTTCTTTTTTTTTATCTCCATTTGTCATGTCCCATATATATACCATAGATCGCGTTGGCTATTAATTATAATTGCAGTTCAATATTTTGTGATCCTGTCTTACGGTTATACATAGAACAGCCCTCTGTACGGTTAATACTTGTTACTGTCTGTGTATGTTGTACATCGTAGAGTGGTAAGCCCGAATATAACATGAAGGAAAAAGGAATATCTGAAAGGAACATAGAAGACATCGGAGGGTTATGTTACATATAACGTCGCTATTATTATCTTGAGCTAAGAAAAATCAGCTTGTTGAGGTCTTACGTTGTCAAGGACAGAGACCAGGGCCCCTACTTTTGTGAGAATATAAATATAAACAGCAAACTGTCGTGATTCGTCATCCTTGATAACTCATAAATATCCTATACTGCCGTGTCCAATGTATCAATTTTCCCATATTCCACGGGTAAACAATGAAAAAAAAAAAAAAAAAAAAGAAAAAAAAAACTCCCCTTTTAGTGCACACCATTGGCCAGTCCATTGGTTACCCCGTTGGTCAAGCCATTTGACATTCCATTGGTCACACCATTAGCAAGTCCATTGATTTTATCAAGAGGTACTCCGGGTGGCACTCCAACAGAAATGGTGCTCTTCTTCCGGCGTCGCTCCGGTGCGGTCCAGATCGAACCATCATCGAGCAGCTCCTGACCCAAAGCAAGCACCTTGGACGGCTCTTCGCCCAACCATTCAGACTCTAGTCGATTGATGTTCTGTTCAATTTCCCAGGCACGGCCACCTTCAATGAACATGGATGTGCCATTAAGAGACCGGTCAGCCAAGACTCCAGTGGCCACAGTAGCAACCTGCTCTGGAGTGTTGATGGGAAGTTCGGCCTGCTTCCATTGTGCCTCAACTTTCTTGATGCTATCGGTCTGGGTCACCCAAGGACAGACGGTATTGATACGAAGGTAGTGCTTGTACGGAGAGGAGATGTAGGTGCGTAGGGAACGCATGAGGCCAGTGACGCCGTGCTTGGAGGCTTGATATACGAAAAGAGAGGGACTGTCCTTGAAACCAGAGGCACACGAGAATAGGAGAATTGACCGGTCGCAGTTTGATCCACGGTTATGGCGCAAGTAAACAGAGGCGATGCGGGTAACATACATTGACCCAAGGAGATTGACATCCATGACTTTGTGGGTGGGGGTCTGGAGGTAATATCCGTATTGTCAGATGTTTCAAAAAGAAGATATAAAAAAGGAGAGAGAGAGAGAAAGAGGAGAAGAGAAAAAAAGTCTGGCTAAGCAACCGGGTTGTTACTTAGCCAGTAATAACTTACCTGGCGGACGCTCTCCAGCGTGAGTGAAGTATCAAACCAATTCCCTATTTCCACGATACTAGCCGCCGAGACGACATGGTCGATGCGCTTATAGGTCTTAAAGGCTAGATCAAACAATGCCAGCAAAGACGGATAGTTGGTGACATCGGTGGTTTGGAAAATTGCGCGGGGGGGGCATGTCTTCTTCCTCTGGGTGGAATTGGTCACAGCATTTCTTCAGTAGACGCTCGCCTGAGATGTTGTCGAGGTCACCAATGCATACATTGGCACCACGCTCCAAGCATTGCGTTACCAGGCTGGAACCAATGCCATTGGCACCGCCTGTATAAGACGAGATAAGACGACAGTAGAGAAGTCAGGAGATAGGTTCGACATACCTGTGATGAGAACGACCTTTTTGGCAAGGCAATCAGTGGGAATGCTGGGGATATACTGCGACATTAGGGGCAGATCAGTGGGGGGAGATTTGGGTGGATCAATAGAGATGATCGTGGAGCTAGGAAGAGTAGTTGCAGATAAGCAAAGAAATTGCTGCGGACAATGGCCTTGCTTTTATATGTGCTGGCTGTGCAGACATAGGGGGTCGGAGTCTTCGTCGGAGTCTTCGTCGGAGTCAGAATTTTCCTACAAATTCCTAATTAAGCAGATATTGAGGGGAAGGGCCCAATCCGTTTGGATGGTACCATTCCTAAGCCATGGCATCCCAGGATATGGACATGGCCCTGGGGACGACGGTAACTCAGCCGAGGGCCAAGGACGCACGTCCAGGTGTTCTCCATCAAGGGCTTCTGCATAAACAAATGAGCGATTCCGTAGGCACCCGCGCTCGTGGGAAAGAGCCAGTCATAAAAGGAACCAAGATGGGATGATGCGGGGAGGCGTTCGCCAATGACGCTGGTGTGCAGATGGAAAACACGAAGCCAAAGCACACACGGGAGGGAAACCAGGCTAATACCTGGGCGATTGGCATTGACTTCCTGGGGCCTATACCAGGGGGGTTCGGAATCCTGTGGTCCGAGGTCTGTTTTGGCTGTCTCCTCAGAAGTCCCTCGACAGCCTACCTAGGTAGACATTGAAAAGAGTGCTGCTCGGTAGACAGAAGGATATTGTTTCTGCTCCCCAAAGAATATCATATGTACAGAGTACGGGAGTACAACATATATCAATCGTAATCCGTACATGTACATAGGAACTGGGGTGCATATGCGGGGATCGACAAGTCGGGGAAGAGGGGGAAAAGGACAAAAGTACCGAATGTAACAGTTCAAAGTCTCATTCTCATAAATTAGTTCTATGCAATATAAAAAAAAAAAAACATTCACTCTTTTCCAATACATGTCCATGTCCATGTCCATGTCCAAAAAATAAAAAAAATAAAAACCAAAATCATAGATGCCATTGCTGCAAACATGGGGAATACAGAACCATCGAAGCATCATATACCAGCAAAATTCTATCAAGACCGAAAATACCACCAGCCAAAAAGACGCATATTTACAACTGGCCTATAGGAAAAAAAACTCTTAACGGCGAGAGACACAGCACAAGATACCAGACTTGCCCAAGAACCAAAGGGATCCAATAAAGCGGAAAATCGACAGACCGGCAGTCGTCCACAGAATAGCGGCGAAGTATTTGGAAGTACGGACGGTAGAGACGTTCTGTGCATATGTTAGTTTGTGCCACCCTATAAGTTAGACAAGGTACATACTGTGAGACAGAGACGTTTAACGCCTTCACTGGTGATACACAGTGTAAGAATCAGGTTGCTGAAAATCCAAATCAACACCAGGTTGGTACGGAAAGCCTTATAGCCATCGTCCATGCTTGGTTCATCATTATCTTCAGGCTCCACATATGGCTCCAACGCTCTCTTCACCGTCGATTCAAACTGACTATCGATATCGGCCTGCGGCTTATCGACTTCTTCAATGAAGTTCGACTTGGCGTCATCCTTCTTGGTCTCAGCGACCGGGAGCGAGTCGCCCTTGTCAGAACCCTTAGTACCCCAGGAAACGTCATGCCAGTTGCAGAAAGCGTAGACCATCAGGATATTGATCGAACAGGTCATGCCAGCAAAGTACGCCCAGGAGGACGTGAACATATGCCAGGGATCCATGTACAAGAAACTTGCGAGGAAGTAGATGCCATAAGTCGAAACCAAAGCAATCAGGACGATACCGGCCCCGGAAGAACTGAAGAAAGACTTGAGGAAGTGGCCAACACCTTGGTCCATGGAGAAATCAAGTGTACCTCCAGTGAAGGCGTTCTTGACAAGGTAGAACGATAGAACAATGATGTAACTCTGAAGGATACTGAAGTAGATGAATGAAAGCGTGTATGCGAGACGGGAACTGTTTGAAATGTCAGATTGAGACTATAATGGGATTCCTTCGGATCTTGACTCACCCTTTGGGTCGATTTCCTAGCGCCAGAATGAACTGCAGCATCAAGAAGAATATGTATCCATACTTCAGGAAATTGTTCACGATCGGCGAGGCTTCATTACCGAAAGGCCATCCCTTATAATAGTTAGATTGACTAGGAGTTCCGACAAGATCCATAATGACAGTAGTAGTCAGCCAGAACGAGGCTAGGTAGTAACGAGTTAGTATAAAGACCCAAAGAAACATTGGATTCGGGACATACCGAGGGAGAACCAGGTCATGACAAGACCCATGAAGTTGTATGTCATCTGGATATGCAGGAAAAACAGCCGCAGGATGTTATGGCCACTCTTGTAAATCCGCCCGAAATGCATCATTGCATATAAACTGGCGGCGAACGAACCGTTCAACCAACGGCGTCGCTGACTGATAAACTCGGCAGCACCTTCTGGCACATCGGTCTCACCCTTTGACGCCTTCACGTAGGTTAGATGCCATTTGAATCCAGCCTTGGCCACAAGCTCGAAACACAAGATACGGTCCTCAGCAAGGAACATATTCTTCTTAAAGATGTTCATGCCCTCAATACCCTTCTTACCCAACTGCTTTGAGAGTGTATGATCACCGTGGAAGTACTGCTCTAAGGGGCGACCCATAATAGCGCGATAGCGGTACGCGGAGAAGGCACCTGGTAACACGCTAACATACCCGAAGGCACTCTCTAGCGGTTTATCAAGAATGTTGGAGATCTTGTACTCGAAGTTCTGTGCGGCGACGAGGGGGTTCATCAAGTTCTTCCACCCTTTTCCTAACATTGCGTGAATCTCACCGCAAGATCCACCCAAGTTCTTATCGTTGTAGAAGGACTCCCACAATGCAAGGAGGGATTTCTTTCCCGGCTTAGTTCCGGCATCAATAAGAATCACGACTTCGGGGTTGAGGATTCGACTGAAACCGTTGAAAAGCCAGCGGTGGGAGTTAATCTTCTTACTGTTCTTCTGTTTAAGGCAGAAAATCATTTGAACAGGAGGAAGGTTTGACGACTCGTTGCCCTGGGGCGGACCAGTTGTTGGTTGGAGGTGACAGAGAGTTGGGTGGTGTATTCGAACTAGGGCTTGTTAGTGGATTTCGGTCGACTACAAAAACACCAGGATGGAGGGACGGTAGATTCCGCCAAGGCGAATCGAGAGGACTATGGGAACTCACAATGTGTGCGACGGTTTCCCGGCCATCGACGGACCGCTTCATGATGCCGTCTTGGTAGATACCGATTGTGGCCAACAAGTCGAGGGTATTCTTATCGCAAGGATCAATACCATCAAAAACCAATGAGCACACGATCTTTTGCCAGGCCGGGCCACCTTTGTTCCAGAATTCTGACTTCTTCAAATTGACGATATCCCGAATGTTCTGCATGACACCGTGAAGCGTCCGCGCGGTCAGGACTTTATCTTCGTTGTAATAGGTGATGGCAATCAGAAGTTCGGTGTGTCGGTTGTACATGGCCGGTCGTAGATTGTATCCGTTGCGTAGGGTGAACTCATCAGGATCACAGGTTGCCGCGGTATCTGTATTCGATTAGCCCCAGTCGCATCGCCAATATTTCACATGAAGACATACAACGCAGATGTGTGAATTCTTCCGGGAAACCCTCCTCGGATTCCCGGTACTCCTTCTGAATGGCGTTCTGAATGGCACTCGGTACCGGGTAGTCGACACTCAGCACAGAGCCCTGGACCAGCTTAATCTTTCGCGTAGCATAACGCCGCAGCCCTGACCCAGGTGCCTGTCGGTTCTGCCAGGCTTCTGATGGCGTTTCGGACATAGGTGATTGAATAGATGGAATACCAGAGCGACGGTTGAGTCCTCCCGCAGACTCCTGATATGGACCATCGGGAAAGATGGTGACTCCGGGATCATGTAGTGTGTAGCGACGGAGGGAATCGGTCGATGCATACGGGTCATCGAAGGAGGCGTTGAATGGGCTGGGTTGGTTTCGGTAGAGCAAAGACTGCTGGCTGTCGATGTTCTCGGGTTTTTCCTCGTAACCGTACGCTTGCTGCTGAACAAACTGTGTTAGCATCCGTTGCTGTCTTGCTGGGGTCCCTTCTGTTTCCCCGTCCCGGGTGGCTTGTCACTCACCTCTCGTGGGCCATACCCGCTGGCCTCGCTCGCCTGGGGTGAATGGGAGGAATTGCCCGAATGAGGCGAATGAGGAGACGTTCCTCTGTGAGGAAAAGACATTATGCGTGGTTCACGTGTTCTCCGGTTCTGGTGGAAAGGCAATCGAGATCTAGCCGGCGGGGTGGTATCCTCAAGGATCGAAAGAAAATATCAAGGGTAGAAGTTCCAATTCCAGGTACAACCCGGCGCCTCAATGGTAACAGCGCAACAGCGTAGCAATCCCGTGAGCTAGGTTGAAAGCAAGACAGGTGACCTGTCCAGAGATCAAACCTATGTGAGAACCAATATGAGACCTATGTAGGAGAGACCGGAGGGTTGATCAAAGAAGAGATGTGCGGTAGGGGAAGGGCTCCAGATTCCATCTATCCAGGAGATATTTTTGGTGCAGAATTTGATTGGAGGTGCCGACGATGCGGGCTGTGAAAGGGCGACTGAGGTGGAACCCCAGCGCATCAGCAATTGTCGTTCGTCATCCACCCTTTTTAAGGATCCACCATGGAGCCGTCCGAGACAGTACATATTGGGCATTGGCAGCCGCTTTTCCCCTGCGCATGCATCGCATAAATATTGGGGGGGGGGGGGCACCCATGGACCAACCACCGAATGATATTCCCCTTGATCATAACTGTCTCGATATCCAAGGTATACACTGCTATACGGGTATGAATTTTGACTCTGCGATCCGAGCCTTGCTGCGACGAACATAACTCGTCGAACATGTAAAAAGCTGCGGGTCGACGACGCAATACGCCATAATATTGGTCAACAGGGTGTCTCCGATGACCCATCACAGGCATCCCCCTAATATTGTGTACATATCCCTTCTACCATCCCGAAACACCCCCTGAGTGATTTTTGAATCACCAGAGTACAGAGTACTCCATGCTCGTAAAGGACACTGCAAAGGCCTCTCCGCCAAGAAATCACAGCGTGGCGGCTGGGGGTGGCAACTGCCGGGGGATGACGACAAGGCGTCAGGAAATGATCGGCCGCGTCTTCTAGGGGGCTGAATCCTGAATCTGCGACTGGCTCCGGAGGGTCCACATATCCAGCCATCGTTATAAATTGGGTATGTGGGTAGTGAAAAACAGAAAGGGAAAAAAAAGAAAGGGAATTGGGCTACCACAGCAACAGAACAGCAACAGAGCCTATGGAGAGACCGAAGAATGTGTGTCATGTGTCTACGTATCACGTGCTCGACGAGATACGTGTACGCAACTTTTTCCCAGGCTACCTAAATAATATGTGGTAGAGCACATAATGAGTACATAATGGAGTACAACACACCTTGGAATATAAATGTAGGTGCCTTGGTGATGACTATCATTTATTTTTAGATCTTTGGACTCTGCAAGGTCTGAGATAAAAGTTGAAGTTGTCAAGTTCTTGGAAATATATATTGCCATTCAAGACCATAAGTCTCTCTTTTCTCATTTATTCTAGATGTCATACGATGTAATATCTCATATTTTTTTTGGGTTTCAAATTGATTTGACTGAAATCTGTCGTTTCGCTGTTACCAATACCTTTTTACCTGGGGTTTCTGTCATTTAGTATTCTATCATTCGTCTTACCCCCCCCCCGGGCACTCGGACTTCATTGCGAGCGCAGGTTCACGACAATATATCTGTTGAATACCCCGAGAACTTCACTATCCTAGTGCGGAGGGGCCAATGCTTATGTTGATTTGCTGACTCTCTTCTAACTTCAACTATATGGAGCCTTCATAATCTATGTACCCCGTAACATCAGATGAGATGGCGTTAAGCCTTGCCCGAGGTCATTTGAGATGGCAACGCCGGTACAATACATATGTGTGCGGGGTAAACAATATAGTTTACACTTAAAGGGCTTCCTCTCATACTTTTACTTTGATATTTTCGCCCTTTGCATAACAATGTCGCCTCGGAGACCTGCATTTGATGACCTACCTTTGCGCAAAGATGGACCTCCAGGGAATGCTTGGGGGATGTTTGGAGACCAAGATCAAATGGGCATGCTCAATCTACTGACGCCGGAGAACACTGCTGCGGCTGCTCGCGAGATTGTTGATGGCGTACGTGTCTCAACAGATTGGGCTCTTAATAGCATGGCGACCCCCTGCTTTGGACGCTCTGCTTTTGAGCATATTGTCAAGAACAAGGCTCCCCGGATTGTCAACGATGATATCTTGATCTTCAACACACAGAGCAGCAGCCAATGGGATGGCTTCAGACACTATGGATCAAAGCAAGGAACTTACTTCAATGGGTGTACCCAGGACGACATCCAGAATTCCACTCGAAATGGCATTCACGGTAACTCCTTCTGATTCTGAAATTTCTGATCTCCACTGATCCTCCCTCAGTATGGGTCGAAAACGGCGGTATTGTTGGACGGGGTGTTCTCTTGGACTATGCGGGCTGGGCAGCGGCGAACGGGAAAGAAGTGAAATGCTTTGAAACCCAGTCAATCCCGGCATCTGTACTCCAAGAGGTAGCCACTAGTCAGAATACCACATTCCGACCGGGGGATATCTTGTTTATTCGCACGGGTTGGACTCGAGCCTACGAACAGCTCTCACAGGCGCAATGTCAGCAACTGGCCGATTATGCAGCACCTCCAGTGATTGGGGTAGAATCGTCCGAGGCCATGCTGCGCTGGATTTGGGATCGTGAACTGGCTGCCGTGGTGGGAGATATGCCGAGCTTTGAAGCATATCCATGCCAGAATCAGGCCTTTTTCCTCCATGAGTGGTTGCTGGCCGGCTGGGGCGTCCCAATCGGGGAGTTATTCGATCTCGAGCAGCTCAGCCAGGAGTGTCGTAAGAGAAGCCGCTGGACCTTCTTCTTTAGTAGCGTGCCATTGAAGGTGTGTGTGTAGACAAAATCCCACTCCTGTTCCCAAACTGACCATATTCATCAGGTTCCTGGTGGGGTTGCAAGCCCCCCGAATGGCGTGGCTATATTTTGATCAAGAGTTTTTTCATCTTTGCCCCTGGTCGTACTTGCTCATTTGTACAGTCTGAACTGTCTGGAGATGGCGCAGAATGCAAGTGGGGGCGTGTTTATAGGCAATGACCCCTCCAAAGAAGCTTGAAAGTCTTGGATATATCAGAATGCACCAATCTTTTTAAACCTAGACATCTAGGCATCATGACACAAAGTAATATAGGCGATTGCTCTTCATCCGTACGATATTGGCCAGGGGAGGTCGGGCCGAGGAGAGAAGTGAAAAAGCGGAGAATCCGGGGCTTTCCGTCCCGGTCTGAGTTGTGTGTCATTCTACGTTTCACCCTATGTTGTATGCAGATCTAACAGTTCTAAACAGTTCTAAGGTCTAGCCTCACCAAAAAAAAAAAATGGTCCTTCCAAATGCAGGCATTTCGCGTCAGGCAGAAGATCGTTCAAGAAGGTCGATGGTAGCCTGTAACCGCTGCCGTTCTCAGAAAAACTCGCTGCGCCGGCAATCCACCCCACCCTTGTGCAGCATGTGTGGATGTGGGCAAGCATTGCGTATATTCAGAGGCTGAAAAGCGAGTCTCTATAACGGAGAGGTGAAGTTGATCCATCCTTGAAAAGAGTCAATGCTGACTCCTATTTGCAGCTACTATCGTCAACTACAAGCACAAGCTCCTGCGTCGCGAGGTAGGTTTCATACCTACCTAGTTCGTCACCTAGACGCAATTTAACCACAGGATAGAAGGTAGCCATTCAACGCCGTCAAGTGAGCCATCGATATCCAATCGCTACTCTCATGCGGGGCCACCAGAACGTGATGACTGGTGGTACAAAGGGACAGACAATCTGTTCTTGAATCGGTCAGGAGAACATCGTACGTGTTAAGCTGGCAGGTATTATATTCCTATTATATCCTTCTGCTAATCTCTCCTCAGATTTTGTGGGTGCCTCGTCCACCACACATCTCGCGAAACGGCTTAACCCAGGCTCAGCAAACCTTGCATGGGATGTGCGCCCACTTTACGATGATCCTTCATCGCTGAGAAGACCAGTTGGCGGCTCATTGCCTCAATTACCACCTTTCGAGTTTGCCAAGCGACTATTCTGGGTACAATACGCTTACATCGGTACCATCTTCTCCCTTATCAAACCCCTGGAGTTCGAAGCACGGCTCGATCTAGTCTACCACCAACCGCTTGACTTTTCACACCGTGAATCTTGCCTAGTATACTGTCAGACACTGTTAGTTATTTCCTTTGGTTTGATGTACAGTGTGAATCAGTGGATTGGCGAGGAAGGCCCTCCTGGCTTCAAGTATTTTAAGCATGCGTTACGTTTCTTGCCAGATATTCATGAAGAGGGTTCGATTCTCTTTGTCGAGGTGCTATGCTATGTGGCATACTATATGCAGAATCTGAACAGGCGGGACGCTGCCTTCCTCTACGTACGTATTACTTCCATTGGCCTTCCGCTGTACCGCTAACCGTGTCAGATCGGACTTGCTCTGCGCATGGCTATCTCCCTGGGGCTACATCAAGAGGTGTCTGATCCCTCAATAAGTGAATCAGACCGCAACCGTAGACGTCGGGCTTGGTGGTCTGTCTACAGCTTGGACCGGTAATTGGCCAATTCTCTATACCTTTGAAAACCAATACTCATACTTATGGACAGGTTACTGTCGGTCAAGTCTGGTAATCCTATTACAATCCACGATGAAGATATTGGAATAACTTGGCCTACAGATGTGGTATGTTGTCTTCCATGACGTGTCTAGATAGGTATTCGCTGATTTGACTTTTCGATCTAGGGTGGATCAACCTTCGATGTATGGCCATCAACCGTTCTTACCCATTATACACAGCTATCCCGTATATTAGGACGGATCGGGGAAGGTAAAAAATCATCTCCGTTGTTTCTTTTCGCCATCCTGCCAAGCTGACATAGATGGCCACATCAGAAATCTACAGAAAGAAACCTGGATCCGGTTCGAACCTCGTTGCTTCTGTCCAGAGTATAACAAATGACCTTTCTGCCTGGCTGCGACAAGTACCAGACCGGCTCCGCATTGACTTCACTACACTCGATACCCATATAAATCGAGAGTCTGTCTCAATCAACTTGCACTTCTACTCATGTGTGAACATGACTGCGCGGCCATTAGTCTTCTATGTCATCCAAAGGCGACTCGACGCGGAAGCCCTCGGGTCCACAACGGAGGATTGGAAGGACGGGCTGGCTCCTAATACCGTCGCCGTCATCGACAGTTGTATCACGGCAGCGAGAGCAACCACTATGATCATGGATGCTGCAGCAAAACATAATCTCGTTGGTACGTGACCGCAATACAACCGCATTTCTTCTGTCATGAAATCATCTGATCAAAAGGTCTTTTTAGCTACATATGGATACCTCGATGGCGAATATATCTTCTCCGCTGCACTGCTGCTGGTCATGGTAAACGCCGCGTTTCCGCCTAATGAAACCAGCGCCCGGGCCATGGAGACCGCACTGAACCTTCTCCGCGGCATGGCAGATCGTGGAAATACATATTTGGACTCGCGTCACTCATTGCTGTTGGAATTGTGGGCAGCCATTGGACCTAGACGTGCCGATGAAAAGGATACCGATGCGGCAAGTTCTCTTGCTGCAGGTCAAAAGGGCCCTGTGACCCCGATGAGCGAAAAAGCTGCAAATCCATCCGCAAATCCATCAGACGATGTTCGGGCAGATCCGAGCGCGGAGTCAGCAGCTTCACAAGTGCCCGCTTATAACTGGCCACAACAGCCAGATATCCCTTCTTTCCGGGACATTGCCTTCCAGTTCGATCTAAACGATGATCCAGCACTCTGGGAAGGGGCTTTGGACCAAATCGACATTGACATGGATACTGACTGGATTGAGAATACTTTAAAGCGATAAGAACAAATACATGTGACTTAAAAAAATCATTTTACACTTGTGTGCTTGATATTTAGTACCTAGGTATGCATATAGCTTATACTAGCATAAATTGATGGGCGGGGCCTAAATGTTGTTGAATGTCAGGCATCGTAGGCGACAGCACCTGTTTGCTGTAGCAGGCATGTTTGCTACAGCTTCATGTTTTGCTACCGCCATAGCTATAAATAGCTCTCTCTCCCCTCCTTCTCTCACTCTCTCACCTCCTTTCTCCCCCATCCATCCCATTTCATAGAAATCCTGCATACATAGTTTCTCCATTCAGTTTCTGCATCTCATTTATATCCTGATTCCTAGACACATGAGCTCCTATCTTCCCCTCCATCCTTAATCTAACCCCCGCAGCTTATCAAGCTATGGAGATGTCGGCCCGAGGAAGCCGAAATAGTAGCCATCGGCCCGACACGTGACATGCATCTAATGGGTAACAGCGCGATGATCATTGGAGATGTGCTGTGATATCGGGACGAGCTCTGGCATAAATGAATACGGTTCCCTTCTGACCATCTTTATCTGTTGTCCTCTCCTTTTCCTTTCTTGAACCCAGCTCACACCTTCCCAACTCATACTAGTCGCAATGTCTGACTCGGGAAAGATCACCATCTCTATCGATCGCGGCGGCACATTTACAGATGTCCACGCGATTCAACCTGGCCGTCCCGACATTATATTGAAGCTTCTTTCTGTTGATCCTTCTCATTATCAAGATGCCCCAACTGAGGGCATTCGTCAGATTTTAGAGCTGGTCACCGGGGAGTCACACCCCCGAGGCCAACCATTGAAACTCGACCGCATTGGTTGCCTACGCATGGGCACAACCGTTGCAACCAATGCTTTGCTCGAGCGCAAGGGAGCTCGTTCAGTGCTCTTCACAACCAAGGGGTTTCGAGATTTATTAAAAATTGGCGACCAATCTCGCCCGGCCATTTTTGACTTATCAATGGCTCGCCCCGGAGTGCTACCGGAAAGTGTCGTCGAAGTCAACGAACGTGTTCTGTCCTGCCACCCTTCTGCTGACAGTGATTGCTTCTCCGATTGCCGGATGGTAGAGGGAATCACCGGCGAGAAATTCCGTGTGGTGCAAGAATTAGACCTCGTTCAGGTGAAGCGAGAGCTCCAACGGCTGAAGGAGCAAGGAATCCTGTCAATCTCCGTGGCGCTGTTGCATTCCTACGCATATCCTGAGCACGAGCGTCAAATCGGTGAGCTCGCTCAAGAGATGGGATTCTCGGTTACCCTCTCTTCAAAACTTCAACCTATGATCAAGATCGTGCCTCGGGGCATGTCGGCCGCCGCCGATGCCTACCTCACCCCTGTTATCAAGACATATATTGACTCCATCTCTTCCAGCTTTGAAGGTGGGTTGGAAAGTCAGCAGGACTGCCGATTTGAGTTTATGCAATCAGATGGTGGACTGGTCGATTTCCGCAAATTTAGTGGGCTAAAAGCGATTTTGTCCGGCCCCGCAGCTGGCGTGGTCGGCTTTGCAGCCACTAGCTGGGATCCCACTGAGAAGACTCCCGTTATTGGTTTCGATATGGGTGGCACCAGCACAGATGTCTCCAGATTTGATGGCCACCTTGAGCATGTATTCGCATCTAAGGTTGCAGGCGTGATGATCCAATCCCCTCAACTCGATATCAACACCGTTGCTGCTGGCGGTGGTTCCATCCTTACTTGGCGTAATGGCTTGTTCTATGTTGGGCCTGAGTCCGCAAGTGCTCATCCAGGTCCGGCATGCTACCGAAAGGGGGGCCCACTTACAGTGACAGACGCCAATCTGTTCCTAGGCCGCCTTCTGCCAGAGTACTTCCCCAAGATCTTCGGCCCGCATGAGAACGAAGCTCTAGACACAGAGACGACTGCACGCCTTTTCAATGAACTCACACACAAAATCAACATGGAACGCAAACAGCAAGGCCAGTCAGAGTTTTCCCCAGAGGAAGTCGCACTCGGCTTCCTTAATGTTGCAGATGAGTCTATGTCCCGGCCAATCCGTAACCTCACGGAGGCTCGTGGCTTCGAGACTGCATCTCATCATTTGGCATGCTTTGGAGGTGCTGGTGGCCAGCACGCATGCTCAGTGGCGAAAACGCTCGGAATCTCCCGCATCATTATCCACAAATATTCCTCCGTTCTCTCGGCATACGGCCTTGCTCTAGCAGAGGTTGTTAAAGAGTCGCAGGAACCTGTTTCCTCAACCTACCTATCCTCACAACCTGCGCTTCTTCAACATCTCGATGACTTATCAGCATCAGCAACCAAGGACATGGAAACACAAGGCTTCCCTTCCACTCAAGTGCGCCATGAGCAATACTTGAACATGCGCTATGAAGGTTCTGATACTAGTCTGATGATCCGAAAGCCCGAAAGCTCGGGAGACTTCCTCGAAGAATTCCGCATCCGTCATCGCCGCGAATTCAACTTCAACTCTGACCGACCTGTTCTTGTTGACGACGTCCGAGTGCGAACTATTGCCTCGTCCAAGGTGCGGACCGAGAAAAGTCCCTTAGTTCAACTGAAAGAAGCCAATATGCGAGATGTCGCGACGGCTCCAAACAACACCACTTCAGCCTACTTTGGCCAGGCGAGTCGGGTCGATACACCAGTTTACCTTCTAGGTGAATTGGAAAAGAACTCCCGCATTTATGGTCCGGCTGTCATTATTGATCAAACTCAAACAATTGTCGTGGCTCCCAATGCAGTGGCGAACCTGCTCGACACCTGCATTGTCATCGATCTCAATGACGAACCAACCTCTTCCGGAACCGCTCTACCATCGGAAATTGACCCTATCAGGCTTACTATCTTTGGGCATCGCTTCATGTCCATCGCTGAGCAGATGGGCCGTACGCTACAAAAGACCTCCGTTTCAACTAATATCAAGGAGCGGCTGGATTTTTCCTGTGCTCTATTCTCCCCGACGGAGGTTTGGTGGCTAATGCGCCCCATGTTCCGGTTCATCTTGGATCGATGCAATTTGCCGTGCGTTATCAGCATGAAAAGTGGTTAGGCAACTTGAAGGACGGTGATGTTCTGGTAGCCAACCACCCTAGTTGCGGGGGCACCCATCTGCCTGATATTACAGTAAGTCATCTTCACATTGAATACTCTCATCAAATACTGATATGTCTATAGGTTATTACACCGGTCTTTGACCGACCTGGTGGCTCCGAGATCATGTTTTACGTGGCTTCCCGTGGACATCACGCTGATATTGGTGGTATCTTGCCTGGATCAATGCCTCCTAAATCCACCGAGCTATGGCAAGAAGGCGCTGCCATCGAAGGTGATAAGATTGTCAGTGATGGTATCTTGGATGAGGCACGTTTGATCGAGTTGCTGGTCACGAAGCCCTCGCAATATCCCGGCTGCGCTGGAGCACGCTGCCTCAGTGACAACTTGTCCGATCTGAAGGCGCAGATCGCCGCTAACACTCGTGGAATCACCCTGATCCAGACTCTGTTCAACGAATATGGAACGCAGACCGTGCAAAGGTACATGTACGCCATCCAGGCGACCGCCGAATCTGCTGTACGCAGTCTTCTCAAAGAGCTATATCAGAAGTTCAATGGCCAGCCATTAGAGTCAGTGGACTATATGGATGATGGCACCCCCATTCGATTGAAGGTCACCATCAATGGTACCGATGGATCAGCTGTCTTCGACTTTGAGGGCACAGGCCCTGAGGTGTATGGTAGCTGGAACGCTCCTATTGCTATCACTCACTCAGCCATCATCTACTGTCTGCGCTGCATGATCAATGCAGATGTGCCACTGAACCAGGGATGCTTGGCGCCAATTGACATCCGTGTCCCATCGTCCAGTATTTTATCGCCGAGCAAGACTGCTGCCGTCGTTGGTGGCAATGTCGTGACCTCACAACGCATCACGGACGTCGTGTTCAAAGCCTTCCAGGCTTGTGCCGCGTCTCAAGGCTGCTGTAATAACCTGACCTTCGGTACAGACGCCAAGCTTGATCCGACCACCGGTGCTGTTGTCACGCCTGGATTTGGATATTACGAGACTATTGCGGGCGGCAGTGGTGCTGGCCCAACTTGGAAAGGCGAGTCTGGTATACATGTTCACATGACCAACACGCGGATCACCGATCCTGAGATCCTGGAAAAGCGCTATCCGACGATGCTCCGCCAGTTCACCCTACGTGAGGGTTCTGGCGGTCAGGGCAAGAACCCCGGTGGTGAGGGAGTAATTCGCGACATCGAATTCCTTTCACCAATTCAATGTTCAATTCTGTCAGAGCGCCGTGTCCATCGGCCTTATGGACTCGAGGGTGGCCAGGATGCACAGACCGGATTCAACCTGTGGATCACGCGGGATCCTGACACTGGCAATGAGCGCCGCGTCAACATCGGCGGCAAAAACACTGTCTCGATGAAGACGCACGATCGTGTTGTCATCAACACTCCCGGTGGTGGTGGCTGGGGCGCTGTGTGAATGGGTTGTATAGCGCGCTAGCTTGACATTTCTAGTATACGAATATTAATTAAATACACAGGTGGAGATACAATGATCCTTTGGGCCTCGTGAATAAATCCACAAATTTTCTCTTTCACAGCTTGGAATTTCCAAATACTGGTCGCCACATTTCATTCGCTAGTCGGCTGGTGTTTACCATATCTGGGCTCAGTTGGTCTAGAGAAGAGACTCCAAGCATCTTCATGGTGATCTCAAGTTCCTCGGCGATAACTGCGAGTGTGTTAGCTTGAAATTGACTTGAACGCCAGTCCCAACTTACTGTCTGTACACCTTTCCACTCCTTCCGCGCCATATGCCGCGAGGGCGTAGTAGTAAGGCCGGCCGACTCCAACAGCGGTTGCTCCGAGACACAACGCCTTGAGGACATCTGCTCCATCGCGAAGACCTCCGTCAACAAACACCTGGAGCTTGTCGAAGGCCTCCGGATAGTACGTGCGAATCTCCAAAAGCGTCATCAACGAGCTTGGAGCGGAATGAATCTGTCTGCCTCCATGGTTGCTCAACAGAATTCCCTGTACACCGTGTTGGACAGCCAGCTTCACGTCCTCTACGCTTTGAATCCCCTTGAGAACCAGTGGCCCACCCCACTCTGACGAAATCCAGTGCAAATCCTCCCAAGTAAGGCCACCATCTACCGAACCGGGGACCTGCCGACCTCCGAACGCTGGCGCAAAGTCGTTCTCACTGTGAATGTGTCTTGCATTTTCAGCCACACCAGCGTCGAGATTTTCTTGTGCTTGGAGGTAACGATCGGCAGTACGCTTTCCTAGGGTTGAAGTGTCCACTGTAACCCACAGGCTTTGATATCCGGCTGTCTTGACTCTTTGGATGAGTGACTTGGCTCTTGTCCGATCCACAGGCACGTAGAGCTGGAATGACAAGTTCGAAGGGCTTCGATTGCCAAGCAGCCGTTGCTCATCCAGATGAGCATCCATGATCTCTTCGAGGGGCTTTGTAGATGCGGTACTGATCATGGTGTGCAAGCCTTTACGGGTCGCTCCTCTCACTAGCAATGGTTCAGCGCCAGGGTGGGAGCTTCCCAGTGTACCCATAGCCGATACGAAGAAAGGAAACTGAGAGGTGTGTCCCAAGATGTTCCTTCGGGTGTCCATTGAGTCAACGCTCCTCAAAATTCGAGGGCGGAAGTTTATCAGAGACCAGTCATCGAGATTGGTCGTCATTGACAGGCCGGTAGCAGCTGAGCTTGATGCATAAACCCATGACTTCTCCGGGAGGACATCCTTTGCGACCTTCTCGAAATCTGTCGTGGTGACACATAGAGAAGGATGGGGAATGTTGTTTGCCATCTTAGAAATTGTCCTTACGGATATGAAGCGAAAAATTAAAAGGAAAAAGGAAGGCAGTAATAAAGTAACCTGTGGAGTATAGAAGATCAGATAACGGCCCCGAAGTCGGCCCCGGTCGGCTACTCATTCCGGCCCGGCTATGTCCATTTGGGGTAAAAGCGATTGCCGAATAGTTATAGGGAATACATACATCTAGACATCTATTATGTATACATAATGTCCGAGTTTCCGTATAGATATCTCTTTTCATACACTTTTCTGCATCGGAAATAAGGTCCCGTGTTATCCCATTCAAAATCTGTTTCAATGTTAGCTTATACTTTCAAAATGTAAGGTGTTGGTATCCATACGGCAACATTCTCTTTTGGGCATCTAAGGAGTGGGATGGAGGTGTAAGGGCAGTTGTAGTCGCCCTTTTTATCGGTGTAAATGCGGACAAAGTTGTGAGCTGCTGGGCATCCTAAAAGACGTGTTAGACCGTAGAATTAAACGTTTGGTTTAATAGTCATACATGTTTGTACTGCAGGATAACAGTCAGTGAGATCAACATTGAATATAACCTTGGACAGTAGAGACTTACTTCCCGACCGTAGGGAATGGCAATCACAGTTCCCATAAACAGCGTATAGATTAATTGCAGACGCATGGTAGAAAGAGGGTGGTCAATTAGATTCAAGCTTGTACACCACTTGGGCAAGCCTGTGTTTAGGTGGAACAACTTCAAAACCTCAATGTTGAGACTACCTTTCAGTTTCAATATCGGATGAATCCAAATGAAAGTGATATGTCAGAGGATATGGTGGTAAGGAGGGAGTGAATCACAAGTTCTACTCTGGTCATAGAAGGTCGGGAAACAAGCTTTGTCTATAAACTACTCTGCATATATCTTTTGACGTCTGCAATCAGAAATCTGATGTCAATGGAATGTGTGAAGAATGTCTCTCTCATGCTTACTCCGTAGTGGCATCTGCATTCCACCTGCCCTCATATCCCTTGATTGACATGACTTTCCGCTTGCATCCTATGAAGAGGAGATCGTTAAAGTAGAGCAAGAAGAAGATATCTTATGGGATCTGCCGAGAAAGAGCCTAATGATACATTAATCGTGACAGGCTCACCAACACCTACATACTGTGGGCACCGGATAGTAAAATAGTAAAATTTATGTATCTTTTGTCGAGTAACTCTATACAAAAGGTACAATATAATATGAGCATAACATTGAATTTTTCCCTTTTGACCCTTAAGATAGTTTGGTAATATAAAAAGATACGTATAGTGCAAATGAGGTCCTATTTACTTGGATAATATCTACAATTAGGAACCTTACTGGTACTTACATAGATCCATGTTATACTGGCTGATGCGTTTAGGGAGTCAACGAAGGGGGCTATATCATCTTTTGCACACATCAAGTTTCTTCTTAAAAGGGATTTGCAGTGTACTGTCGGGGTTATGCCTAGACCCTAACACTACCTTGTACATAATAGTGGTCATCCTCACCAACTGGTCTTGTTTATCGCAGTTCCTCAAGTTACACAGCTATAGAACTATGAACCGTTTGAATATCGGTATCCCGCTCGGTCCAGACGTGCCGCATACCGATATGGCCAGTGGTGAGCCATATATTTCTAATCTCTGCTTTTCCTAGGGTATTTCCAAAGGAAATATAACCTTGTGCTAGTACTCTTTGTTAGTGCTCTTTGTCAAGGGCCTCCACGGGTGCCCGGGTGCCATGTGGGCGATGAGGGGCTGTTAGTAAGCATCACATGCCGGGACCTGCAGCTCCAGCCCAGCTAGTTCTTTTCGACTTACGCTCTCTTCGCTTTTTCTTTTGCATTCTTTTTTCATTTGCGAGTCTCAACTATGTTTGTCGCAATACCCGGTTGACCAGCCATAGGGCTTTTCTAAAAACATTTCCACCTACTTTCATTAAACCCGGAGACGGCGTTAACGCTGCATCTTCCCCGCGAACCAAGAAAAAAAGAACAAAACAACAGTGACCAGCCGTCCAAGGACATATATTGACCTCCATGAAAAAATCACCCCCTATTGTGTTTATCGCCAGGTCAGTAACTACTTCTATTACACTGCTTCCGCTGCTCACTAGCCTTCTAGACATGGCGCCCGCCTCGATGCTGCAGACAAAGATTGGCACTTAACCTCTCCGAGCCCTTTCGATCCACCTCTTTCCTACGGTGGATGGATACAGTCTCGGGCACTTGGTGTACGTATAGCAAGTCTCCTAAGGGCCCGACAGTTCACTGGGGAAGATCCAGAGAATCCGCACAGCCATCATCCCACCTCGGATAAACAGGCAAAACCCACCCCCGCATCTTCGGACCTGTCCCACGGATATAACGTCATTGTTCATACCTCTCCTTACCTTCGATGTCTGCAAACTGCGATAGGAGTCAGTGCTGGTATCCACCAAGCCTCAGGCGCAGAAGAATCCGAAGGAGCTAGTTCAGCTCCCACTGTCCCCACCGTTTCATCCACCCCTGACCAGCGATGTCTCCTTCGCGTCGACGCATTTCTGGGCGAATGGCTATCACCCGACTACTATGACCAGATCACGCCCCCACCGGGCTCGGACAGAATGGTGGCGTCTGCCAAAGGGGAATTACTCCGTCGTGCCGAGGTCATCCCAGCCACCGACGGTTTGACAAGGGCGTTGTCTGGCCACTTTCCTGGCGGTTGGCGCAGCCAGTCACATCCTACTTCACCGGATGGTGAAGACCGCTTGCATTCCTCAACATCCCAACGCCAGCGTGCCAACACCCACGACACTCTCCAAAACCCTATCCCCAAACATGCAAAGAAGTCTCTCGGTCGCCTAGAAACCAATCTACCGCCTACTCTAGACGCATATTACGTACCCCCAACTCCCAGCTATGCCGTTTCCGCATCGGACCCCATTCCTACAGGCTATGTTGCTCATGCACGGAACGCATGTACGAGGATCGACTACCAGTGGGACAGTATGCGCACGCCTTATTGGGGCACAGGGGGCGAGTTCGGCGAGGAATGGAGTACCATGCACGAACGAGTGCATGATGGATTTCAGCACATGATTAACTGGTATCGGGAACAGGATCTGTCTGAACCCGGTTCTACAGCAGAGTCCAATGAGGTAAATGACTGTAATGCACAAACTGTCCTCGTTATTATCACACATGGTGCGGATTGCAATGCCTTGATCAGTTCGTTGAACGGGCACTCGGTCTTGGTCGATATTAACACAGCTTCACTCACTATGGCTGTGCGACGCAACCGTGTCAATAAACCCGCGCATGACATGGATCACACGCCTAAATCTCCGGGCCCCGACAACCAATCGGTGTCACGGGAATACTCCTTGCAGCTTGTGGCGTCGACAGATCATCTGCGCCCGGGAATAAACCCCTCACAGCTCAGCTCGCTGTCGTCTCCCTCTGTCGCTGTACTTTCACCACCTCCGGTCCCTTCCTATCGGAATCGTCTTGGCGCTCGCCCATCGCTCCTCCAAGAATCATCAACAAACGGGCCACATAGTACTAACTCTGGGCCATGGACGCTGGCGATGCGCCCGTCAACTGGTTCAACTACTTCTCAGGGTGCCTCTGGGCTTTGGAACTCGATCTCGTCGCCCACTGATAAAGCGGATGACAACCTCGTGCCGAACTTCGGTGATCGGCCGGTCAGTCAAGATTCCGAACTCTCTGATAGGTCTGATAAGTCTTCAGATCTTGCCTGGACGAAGCAGTTACCGCAACGGACATTATCGCAGCGTGGTTTATGGGGGAGTGCTCAGCCGTTGGGGGATCGTGAAGGTGGAACGAAGCGGCGATGGACGGTGACGGAACAGAAGCTGTGAATCATTTTCGTTATTGAGTTTTAGGATACCTTTGCATGGCGTGGTCTTTTCTTTTTCTTTTTTTTTTTGCTTTTACCCAAGTTTATATTGAAATATTACTATGACACCCCAACCCTCAGGCATCAAGGCATCCGCCAGGCACCAATGCCGCGGCTTCCCCCCTCATGTTTGTCTCTACGCCTCTTTTGCTCTTCGCCTCTCACGATCTCTCTCCTCTTCTCTCCTCTTCTCTCTCTTCCCTCTCTGTGTCTCTTCCTTTCAAGTATCTCTTCATACCTTTTCCATAACATTGCGACTTCCATGTCAAACATCGAAACAGACGGTCTCTCCGTCACTTATTCCTCTGACCGAACTGGATCTCCGGATCTACGGCTAATCCACTATAATGATGTCTACCACGTCGAGTATGCGGCTTCCCCTCTCTTTCTCTCCTTGGCTTCATAAACTCCAATATGGGATGATATTAAATCATCTTATATAGGTCTGGCTCTGCTGAACCTGTCGGCGGGGTGTCTCGGTTTCAATCCCTCGTGAATCACTACCGTTATCACCCACAGTTCGCTGGTCAGCCCGATATTCTGACCCTCTTCTCCGGCGATGCTTTCAACCCGAGTATCGAAAGTACAATCACAAAGGGCAGGCATATGGTACCATTCCTCAACAAAGTGGGCACCGATGTAGCGTGTGTGGGTGTGAGTATGGCAACCTGCCCACCAGAAATATGGTCCCCGCTAATCTAAGGGTCTAGAATCATGATCTCGATTTTGGAGTCGTCCAATTCCGCCATTTGGCCAGCCAATGTCACTTTCCTTGGCT
Source organism: Penicillium mononematosum (assembly GCF_028829835.1). Taxonomy (NCBI): domain Eukaryota; kingdom Fungi; phylum Ascomycota; class Eurotiomycetes; order Eurotiales; family Aspergillaceae; genus Penicillium; species Penicillium mononematosum. Next base: position 8,026,652 of record NW_026643272.1, on the reverse strand, counting down.
TTTAGCAAACGTTCTTGACCCAGCACTAGGGGAAGATACCCCAATAGCTGACAGCGGAAAGTCTCGCATGTTGATCTCATCCAATGGGCTCAAGATTGGCGTATTGGGTCTTGGAGAACGAGAATGGTATGCGGCCCTGGAACACATATTTCGGTGCTTTTACGCTTTTCCTATGTTATTTCTTTGCTTACTCGGCTCTACCCCAGGCTCGGCACAATCAACTCTCTTCCGCCTGATCTGGTCTACAAATCCGCATCTCAAACGGCCCTGGTTCTTGCGAAACAACTTCGAGACGAGGGAGCAGACCTCGTAGTCGCTGTCACCCACCAACGTGAACCGAATGACTTTAAACTGGCTAACAACCTGTCACCCGATCTTGTGGACATTATTCTCGGGGGTCATGATCACTTTTACGGCCATGCTGTTGTCAATGGAATTCATGTGATGCGGTCAGGCACTGATTTCAAACAATTGAGCTACATCGAAGCTTTCCGCAAACGCGATGGTTTGCCTGGTTGGGACTTCAACATTATGCGACGGGATGTTGTTCGCTCAATTCCCGAAGACCCTGATACAGTGGCAATGGTGGCCCGGCTTACTTCCAGCCTCAAGGCCAAACTAGACAAGCCAATTGGATTTACAGTCAGCCCGCTCGATGGCCGGTTTTCTACTGTGCGACAGCGTGAATCTAATTTGGGGAATTTTGTCTGCGATCTGATGCGCTTCTATTATGCGGCCGATTGTGCCATGATGGCGGGTGGCACAATTCGCGGCGATCAAATCTACCCGCCCGGCATACTGAAACTGAAAGATCTGCTGAATTGCTTCCCTTTCGAAGACCCTGTGGTATTGCTGCGCGTTCGTGGCCATGCATTGCTGGCTGCACTCGAAAATGGGGTTAGCCAGCTCCCCGCGCTCGAGGGCCGATTCTTGCAGGTATCCAATATCAACTACGGGTTTAAACTGGACGCACCGTCCGGGTCGCGCATTACATTCGCTCGTATTGGCGACGAGCCCGTTGACTTAGAGCGTGACTATCTTCTCGCCACACGTGGCTATATGGCTCGAGGAAAAGACGGGTTCGCCTCATTGCTTATCCAGGCTGAAGGAGGCGTTGTGGAGGAGCTTGTCTCTGAGGAAAACGGTGTGCTCATCAGTACAATCTTACGGCAATATTTCCTAAGTCTCAAAGTACTCGGGAAATGGAACCGTTGGAGTGCCAGTTTAGGCCGCCACTGGGGTATTGTACATCGCAATCTGCACGGTGAAGGCTGGTTGAAGCCAGCGTCCCTCAAAAGCGAGGAGAAAAAAGCAGACGATAGAGTGAACCGCCAGCCTAATCCCCGACGGACAGCCCGGTCAGCATACTACTACGGTCGATTTCCCGAAGAAGTTGAACAGGGCGACATTATCACCGGGGACGAGGCGAATGGCAATGCCATGGACTCGGACTCGGATGAGGATCCAGACATCCTCACATCCTCGGGACCAATCACTAATTACGTCACTCAGCCAGCGAAATCATCCGCTGAAGAGGAGCATCGTCTACAAGTTGCGCGGCGAGTTGTCCGAAAATGGATGCGGCACGCAGGTCTGCAATGCACAAAGTTGAATACTATGGACGGCGAAGGGGAATTCACTCCGGCCTGGACATCGGGAATCTCTCCTCGGTTGGAAGGACGCATTGTGGTAGAGTAGCCATGCTCCTCTGCCTCCCGTCTTTTCCTTTGTTTTCCTTTACGGGTTCATGTTCCGGGCTTTCTCCTGTTGGGGATTTTCTTATACTCTTGTCATATTTGCTGTTCCCTATTGCATCATGCATATGCGCTGGATGGCCTGGTGTTTCTGGCTGAACGGAATGCATCGATACCCTGAATATCTTCGAACTATCCTATTCAATCGGCCTTCTTCTTGGGAATTTCTTTTTGCAACAGATAGTCTCCTCCTCTCCAAGCCTTATAAACCCCGTAAAGACCACAAAATGGCCAGACGTTCCACAGGGCACGTTTGACCGATCCCTTCCAGCCACTCTCGAACTCTCCACGATGTGGACCAGGGAGATCAGATTCACGCACTCGGACCTTTTCATACAGGGATGGAAGATGCTGCGCGTGGTATCTTGCCCGTAAAGAATCATAACCAGGCTTGTTATAGATGGACCAGAACTCGTCCTCTGTATAGTAAGTATGTGCATATAGCCATTTCTTTCCTCCAAGACTGTGGACCTTATGTTCAAGCTGTCGATTTTGAGCTACGAAACAGGCCTCATCCGTGGTAGCGGCCGGCCCCCAGATCCCAAAATTGAGGAGTTGTGTGTTAACTCCCTTGCCATCCGCCGGATCTCCTTCCAACCCACCGGCACTTCCTGGTGGTAGCGGACAGAGCCAAAGCGGATATTGGCCAAAGTTGTGAGGTCGGTCCAGCCAGTCCAGGAACTCGGCAGCAGTGGATATTGGTACACCGACATCTTGGATGATATATCGACGCGCAAGCCCACTAACGTGCAGCGCATGATACATCACCTTTGTGTGCATGAATCGGTTAAGAAGCCAGCGTGTCAGGGAGGTGAATGGAACACAGAAGTAGCGAAAGGCGTAACGGGCAACCCAGAAACCACCTCGATCATAACGGAACAGATAGTCAGTGAGAGGAATGTAGTCCACTGCGTCTGGCATGTGAGGTGAGCTCTCCTGGTCGGAGATGGAGATCTTGGATTGAGCAATTCGTTCGACGTGCAAAATAGAACCAATCGTCTTGTCGACGAGTAAAGCGTCGAGGCTTTACGTTAGAAGTTTGTTCAACTTGTCGACCAGCACAAACGACGATCTTGTTCCGTGCATAGACGATTCCGTCCAGGTATTCAGTGCTTGGATCAGCGCTAGCCTCTTCAAAGGCACGCACCGCGTCCTTCATATTGGAATTGACATAATATTTCAGTTCAACCAATGGCTGTGACTTTTTCAATCGAATCTCCAATAGAGTGACCACTCCCAAGGTCCCAAAGGAAGATGCGGCGCCCCAGAACAAGTCCGAGCGGTTATCCGCCAGTTCCGATCCCGTCTCGACGCGGTCATTGTATGCCTTCACCACCTGACCATCTGCCAGGACCATTTCAATCCAATTGACAGTATGATCGAAGAACCCCTCACGGAAAGAGCTACTCTCGCCCGATGTCCCCGAGAATCCGCCCCCAACCGAGATGTTGGGGAACTCGACAACCACCAAAGGGACCAAACCATGGGCCTTGGTGGCAGCCACCAGAGCATCCATCGAGACATTGGGCTCAACTATAGCTGTACATCTGTCGATATCGATCTCGAGGATGCGAGTGAGAGGTTCTGTGCTGACCGTGTTGGAGAGAGATCGGTTGGAGGGCCGAGTACTGTTGGTAGCGCCATGATATATACGGAATGGTTGCTGACGACTGTGGAAGTCCGCTACCCGTGCTGAGATCTCTTGTACATCTGCAGTATGATCCATTATAGATATGAAAATAAAAAAGGAGATATAGAAATATAGAGATGTAAGCAAATGCCAGAACCTTGGAAGATGTAAGATGCCAAGGGGAATGGAATGAGGAGAATCCCCAGCCCGAGGTCTCCACATTTCCAAGGTTGGAGCCCTGGCTGACATGAAAGACATGAACTAGTAGGATTTGTATGGAATCAAATTCAAAACTATACATCGGTATCATCAACATGAGAAAGAAGAAAGACAAACAGAAACAGAAACAGAAACAGAATAGAAGTAGAATAGAAAAATTCCAAGCCTATTGTAGGCCAACAGGGCGTGCTCCTGCGAGATTGACCACCCTACCACCTCCAGCTACTCCCACTACTGTAGGCGCCCGTGGCTGTACCCAACCTGGAACACTGGAATCATGACTCTCCCGTGCAGAAATGGTCTGCCAGACATTGGGGAATCCTGTGGGCAAAATTCCTTTGATTTTGGCACCAGGAACGGCGAATCGAGGCTCACGATGCAGAAGGTAGCCACCCATCAGTCCTTGTGTAATCAACGATGCAAAAATCGATTCAATCTCTTGCATCATGGATGCGTCTGTTTCTGTCCTGTTGTCGAAGTCATACGCATATGGATTCAGTTCGTAATCGCCATAGTTCTCTTCTGGGTCTCCATCGACCAATTGACCCGGTAGATTAGGCTGTGGTCGCCCTTCTTCGGTGTAAAATCCGTCCGGGGCCAAAAAATCCCCATATTTTCCTAGTATCTCTTGATCGGTGGCGGGGCTGGCCCTTCCGTCTGCTCCTTCCAGGCGGGCGTAGTCGAGATCTGTGGGTTCGGAAACGACTTGTGACCCATAGAGGTTGGAGGCTGCCATAGTATTCGCGGTGCCATTTCCGGATGATGCGTGTTTTGTTTGTAGCCATCGTATAGCCACAACGAGCTTTTTAAGGTTGAGGACTGGTGGAGGTCCCCTTTGCGCCTGCGCCTGCGGACCTCCATAGGAACCTCCGTACATGAAAACCTTGCGTGCAAAAGATCGCCAAACCAGAGTCTCACATCTATTTCGGAGGGTAAACAGAATTCCTTTGCGTGCAAACCATTGCGCGGTCGGCGAGCCCAAGAAGAGGTGTTGTCGGAAAGCCAGGTAATCTCCTCGGACAATCAATCGACACAGTGGCTGGAAGTGTTCTGCTAATCCTTGTGTTTCTGGTCGTTGGAGAAGTGCCTGGGACGGGAATCGGCCCAGGATAATGTTACACGGAATGAGGTATGAGAGGATCAAGCGTCGTTGGCTTATGGCTTGGCGGTGGCATTGGTCATAGGCGGCCTGTAAAGCGATGCGGGCGGGGAAAAAGAGGTTATTGGCGAAAAGGTAGCGCCCGAGGTAGTAGAGGTAGGTTACACGCTGTGAAGCTGGGAAGTAGGCCAAGGGGGGTGATTGGGCGCTGATACTTGCAAACATCTGCTCGGCGTTGCGTAGTTTGCCGCACTGTATGTTCCGTCAGAATCAAGATCCGAAAGAGGGTGAGATAGTCAGTGATAGAGCCTCCGTACCTGGAACAGCAGTTTCAGGCAGAGATTAGCCATGAGATAGATACCGATGCGCTTGCCCTCCGGCTTACCAGTAGGGCCGGGAGTGCCGGTCCGATCAGTGAGGCACTTGATGAAGGCTTCGCGCACCACATTGGCCGATTTTTCCACCAAAGTCACTTTCTCGATGCTCTCGTCCTGAGCTGCCAGACCTTCCATTCGTCGAATATGCGCGATCAGGTCCGGTCGACGATCGAGGCCCATTGCCAATTTTGCCAGCACCTTTGACAAGTAGAGAACTGTAGGAAGGACGACGACACCCATTTGACTATCTCCGAGGGCGAGCACACATTGACTGCAGTTGATGAGAGAAGGTTGAGTCAGCTTTCAAGCTCGAAGATATGAGTAGGATCCTCGTCCGGGGAACAGAGAGTACATTCAGAATCCTCCACGGGAGGCAGCAAAACTTACTTGAGCAGCGCCTTCAACTGGTTGTATGTTTCCAATAGGTTATCGGTGTTCATATCGCGTAGAAAGATCAGGTAGAGCTTGACGAAAGTCGGGAACGCCGTCCATGAGCCACCCTTGGATCGCGGCACGAGAGGCTCGCATCGTTGAAGAAGTTCGGTGTCGGCTTTGGAGCTCGGAGCGTAGTGCTGCCGTAGTTCACTGACCATGCGCTGGTAAATGTCAGAAAGCGGCGGCTCGAGCTGAAGAAAGTCCTGGACTTTGGCACCATCGCGGTTCTGGACCAATTCCTGCAAACTGCTGAGAAATTGGTCGAGGACGGGAGTTTGACCCATGTTGAAAGAGCAAAATGCTCGATTCGCTGGTCTCTCCAGAAGTATTAATTTGATTGAACGATCATTGTGTTTTCAAAGATCCTTAACGGGCAAAGAAACCAAACCGAGGAGCTCATCTATTGACGGCATGGCAGAACCCGTGACCGCCCTTTGTATAGACATGCATGGCTGTCCAGGAGCGGGAGTTGACCCAATTTTCAATTATACTCAATTATGCTAGGTCATTGAGTGCTTTGATAAAGAGGAATTAATAGGTCATTGTTAATAACAATTCTAATATAGCTCAAATGAGTTGGTGCCTAGACATAAACACTTCACTCGGATTGTATATCTACATATCTACAGAATACTATTCTAGTTCAAGCGTACAACAACATAAAGATGTTGTATTATATCCACGCAATCCATAGGTAATAGGTAGTATTATCATCTACTCTTGCATGTGATGGATATGGTTTGAATCTCAAAGAATGATTATCTTGTCATTTAATAGGCGTATGTATCCCACATGGATATGTATATAGCCCTCGGAGAGTGAGATATTCAAATATTGTCTTACGATCACACAAGTCCCTTTTATTACCTATAGTCAAAGTACATATGTTATATTTGATTCCTGTCAAAATTATATATGTAGGTGCCCTACCTAGTATGATATTACACACCTTATTAAACCTGTAGATATTGGTGGAACGGGCAGCAATTTCACATGAAACTTCCTTGGAGACCTGTAGAATCAATCAAGCAAAACCATAGATGACATTATACTATAATTATAGTAATTATAGTATAATATTATATGTTATAGTACGTGCTAGGTGTCTCCTCTTTTCCCAGACAGGTTTCCTCCTATGATGTCATCTAACTGTACCCATATCACATGTAAAAGGTAACGTCACAAGAGGGAATTGGAAGTACAAATATTCTCAATGTTGACTCTTTTCTTCCTCAATTGTTCCAATTCCTCATTTAACAAAAATCATGGGTTCCGAGTCCTTTATCTCGGCGCTTTCGGCCTTCATCCGGCATCCATTCGTAGAGACCTTTACCTGGCTCTACTTGGCTATGCAAGCGGTGTTGGTTTACGTCTTTTCTCCTATACCCCCGCCCCCTACCGCTCAAAATGCAAATCTTCCTCGAAAGAGAGTCGCAGTCATTGGCGCAGGCTTGACCGGTGTGTCATCGGCTGCACACTGTGTTGGCAATGGCTTCGATGTCCAATTGTTCGAATCGAGACCCAAAGAACAAGGATTGGGAGGCATCTGGAGTGTCAGTTCTGCTTTGTTTTTAGTTAAAGTACTTATACTAATACCCTTATAGAGAGTCAATTCCACCTCCGCACTACAAGTCCACAGCGTCATGTACCGTTTCCATCCTTCGGTCCGGTTCGACAGCGCGTATCCCACCCAGCAACAGATCAAAGAGCAAATCGTTGATGTCTGGAAGAGGTATGACCTGGAAAGACGCACAGTCTTTGAGACTAAAGTCACGTCTGTGAAAAAGACCAAGAATGGCCAGTGGATCATCAACAATGATGAAGAGCAGTATGGCCGCTTCGACGGCATCTTGGCCACGGTAGGCGTTTGTGGAGATCCTAAGATGCCACCGCTGCCTAGCCAGGAAAAATTCGAAGGCCAAATCTACCACTCCTCTGAGTTGGATGGCAAAAATGCCAAAGGCAAAAAGGTGCTCATTATTGGAGGCGGCGCTAGCGCCATTGAAGCTTTGGAGTTCGCCGTCAAGAATGGAGCTGCCGAGATTGATGTTCTTTCTCGCTCCGATAAATGGATCATCCCCGCAACATACTCGTGCAGTCTCTGCTAGCGTGCAATATCTTCGGCCAGGAAACCTCACTCTCGTGGATCCCCGAATGGTTGCTGCGCAAGTTTTTCTATCGTGATCTTCAAGACATTGCGCCGTCAGACAAGGGAATCTTTACCGGAACTCCGATGGCCAATGACGAGTTGTTTAACCAGATCCGCGAGGGCAAAGCCCACTGGCTACGGGGTGACATCGTTTCTGTGGAAGAGAAGGGTGTGATGTTCAACTATCGATCCAAGGGGGTCCCCAAGGGAGGACCTGGCCACGAGAAATTGGTTGAAGGAGATATTATCGTCATGGCAACTGGTTTCAAACGGCCTTCTCTGACCTTTTTGCCCGATGAGTGTTTCGATGAACCCTACGGACCGCCTAGTTGGTATCTTCAAGTCTTCCCACCCAAGTACCCGGATATTTGCGCAAACAACAGCACCTACGTCGATGCGATTGGTACAGTGGGCAATATGCATATTGGAATATACACGCGATTCCTGCTCATGTTCTTGACCGACCCATTGACCAGGCCTACTGAAGGGTGGATGAAGACCTGGATCGACTTCACTAGGTTCATGAAGCGTCTGGCACCCACGGGAGCATTTGACTTCTTCACCTATGCTGAACTGATCTACTGGTACTTCTTCGTCCTTGTCGTCAACCCGTTCCGCTGGAAGTGGGCGTTGTTCGTCTTCTTTGGCATTGGTCGTGGCTTGCCCTTGAGGTTCGTGGAACAAGAGAACTCGTTCCGTAGGGAACTGAAAAAACAACACAAGTCAAAGAAAACTCATTAAACTGAGTTGCTATGGTACTTGCCGAATGTCACGACGGAGGATGCATGTGCAGTGAAAGCTAAGAGGGTCATCATAATTCGAATGTGATGCTCTATTCGTTGTTTTGGCCTGGAAGACCATTGCCAAAAAAACATATGTATTGTATGTAATATCAAGACATAGCGCTTAAATTCAATGATTTCCACCTGAAGATAGGAAATCCACTCCCATTATTGCCCTTTGATTTCTGGAATCTTCTTACCCATGTCGTAAGCCAAATTGCCCCCTCGCAAAAAGCGAGCAGGGATATAATGCTGCTCTTCCAGCCACAGTATAGGCCATAGCAACGTCACACCCAGGAGACAGAAAAGGGTTGCAATGAGATGCCAAACAAAAATAATCCAATACCCGATATGCGGCATGAGGAACTTGACGAACTCTGATGTTTGATACAGATCTTCTTGCTTAGAAATGTAGTAAAGCTTGTGGTCGCCATTGGTCGTAGCATCGCTCTTGTCCGAATCGTACGTCAGGTCCAAGACCGTAGTAAGAGTCACCGGAGCGACATGGAATGGAACAAGCCAAATGGAGAAGATCTGTGACATATTCACATAAAGCTTGAGCTTATCCTCATCAAATGCTGAAGGATAGTCAGAGTCTGCAGTTAAAATTATGCTGTCCATAACTTCGGGGAGTCCGTACCAATTGAATGAATCTCTAGCTCGATCCGGGGTGACATGATCTTATACCATTGGAATATCTTTGAAACCCACCATCTGCTACCTTCAAAGTTGGGCACTCGGCAGAATGGATGAACGAATGATGCATTGTTGGTGAAATACCGCTTGAGGACGGTTTCTTGTAAAGACGGCGGCGACTGTGTCAGACTCCGGATAACGGTTGGTATATCGGCCACTATAGGGATGAGCAGGAGATAAATATATGAGATCGAATTGGCAACGCACCTGGGTTTTCCATTTTGATCGAAAAGGTTCAACGATGTTGGAAAGAAAGAAACGAAAGATATCAAGAGTTGGGCCTGAGGGACACAATGACGTCATGTTCGACTATGCTCGGGGTTTAACATGTGAACTGCGTTTGGGCCTAGTCACAGCAAGCTGGAAGCTACCCAATTGAAAAACTTTTTCTTAAACAAGTAATTTCTTTCGATCGATACCACATGCTCTGTAGAGGCCATATCAAACATCACATTTTGTTACCCCGGAAGGAGTATGCCAGATGCCGGTGTTTATCGGCATGCCGAGTCATTATATTCCGGCGGTGAGGTATGAAGTATACACATACACAGCCCTAGACTGAATTGATCCGGTGGCATCATATCCTTTAATGTATGTCATAGAATCTAGATACAGGTATGCATTGGTCAAAATGGACCTTGGGTAATCAAGTAAACTCCAAAGTGATTGAATTCCAGAAAGAAACGCCTTTGAACATGGAAGTTGCCCGCTGTAACCACTTTTTACCGCTTCCAGCTGTCAACCTTCTTTCGTCGCTTGTCGAAGATCTGGCCCATGCCAACACCATCACCGCGTTGCCCGTCCTCGTTGCGGACTCGCTTCCGACTCTTCTCGAGTGCGGCTCCGTTGCTTTTGATTCTCCGGGTGAGACGTTCAATGTTATCTGCTCCCTCATTGAGCCCCTTCCATTCATCACCACCGTACGTGGTATCCTTTCCGCGACCCCGTTTGGCCAATTCCTTCTTAGTCTCCTTCGGCAATCGGACAAAGTTGGTCTCTTCGTAGGTGGTACGCTCTGCCTCGCGCTCTCGGTCCTTCTTTGACTTAACCGTTCGGCCACCATCAATGATTGTGCTGCCGATACTGGGCTCAGCCATGGGTGCGGAGGACATTTCAGCGCTAACAAATTCGTCGATGACGTTGGATCGAATCGGTCTGCGGTCCTGGCGTTCGCGACGTTCCGTCGTAGGCAAGGAAGTTGGCATGATCCTCGGGGGACGATAAATGCCATCCCCGGGTCCTTCTACGGCACCCTTGGAGGATTGGGCCTTCTTCTGCTCGGCCACTCCCTTGGAGAAGGCAGAAACATTAGGTCGGTACGCCATTTCATCGATGTCCTCTTCCTCCTCACTGCCGCTCGCATCTTCGTCCTCATCCGATGAGGCTTCGCTGCCTGATGTCGCGGCTTTGCGGCTTTTCTTGGTCTTGACCGGCTGAACCTTCTCTGCCCGCTCCGCATCCTCTGCAGCCTTAATGACCTTATCCACCTGATACTTCAATCGTCCTTCCAAAGGACGGACACCACGTTCGAGGAATACGCGAAGCTCAATCAATTTCTTGCGAATATCATCTTCGAGGGAGTTGTCCGTAGATTGACTCTTGTCTTTCGGGGTTTGTTTCGCCGACACATTTCGCAGTTGGAAGATAATCAGGAACACAAGATTTTGCAAGTAGGAGAGGAGAATTTCGCTCTTGGTGTCGAGGAGAGATATGCCGTCTTGGGGAGGCTCGATCGTGACATCGGAAGGCACATCCTTGTGTGGCTTGGGTAGAGAGGAGGCAGTTGTCGACAGACAAGTATTCAGAGTCTCAAGTAATGTCGATAGGCTTTGAGGGCGTGCAGGCACCTGTGCTGGAGCCATGATTGAGAGTCGATGACTTATAGAGAACAATAGTTCGCGAACAAAAAAATTTGGCCGCTTCGACGATAACACCAGTCACGTGTGATAATAATAAGGCACCAAGGCACCAACAAGACATCCTTAGATCGTCATTGCCAATCTGTCACTCGCAGTTTGGTACTTTGGCACTTTACCTCCTTCGAGTATCGCGAGTTTCTCACAAATGAGAACCGTGATTCTCTCTTCTAGGGTAGCTTCTTGCTGTAAAGAACCCCCCCCGTTTTCTTTCACGATCGCCCATTGAAACCCTAGCTCTACTCCTATCCTCCCCCAAACAAACAATTGAGGTTGATTTCCAGGCTCCCAAATTCTATAGAGACACTCAACATGCGGTTCACCGATCGAGCCTTTCTTCTCTCCTCGACTCTACTAGCAATCCCTTCCTTGACTACGGCCTTTTATCTGCCTGGTGTTGCACCGACCTCCTACGACGAAGGGCAAGCAGTTCCGCTTTATGTCAACCACCTCACTCCCAGTCTCTCGCGCGATGATCAGCTTCATTCGGTCTTCTCGTTTGACTACTACCATCCGGCTTTTGGGTTCTGCCGACCTGCAGACGGTCCTAAAGATGTGAGGGAATCCCTGGGGAGCATTTTATTCGGTGATCGGATTCGCACCTCGCCATTCGAGCTTCACATGGCAAAGAACGAGACGTGCAAATCGATATGTGCAGAGGCAAAGTTTGATGCCCGCAGCGCAAAGTGGACCAATCGGCGAATAGCTCAGGGCTACAACATCAACTGGATTGTGGATGGGCTGCCAGCCGCGCAGTTGAACTATGACGGTGTTACCAAGACCAAATTCTACAACCCCGGTTTCTCTCTGGGTGAGCTAGATGACAACGGCCAGGCTCTGCTCAACAATCACTACGACATTGTGATTGATTATCATAAGGTGGGCTTTGGCGGCAAGGATAAATATCGCGTTGTTGGAGTGCTTGTCCAGCCTGAATCTCGCAAGGACTCCCGGAATTTAGAAGGTGGCGCCGCTGAATGTGGTACCCCGGGAATGGGTCTTACGCTCAACGAGGACGGGGAGACCACAGTCACCTGGACATATAGTGTGTACTGGAAGGAGTCCCCCACAGCCTGGGCTACCCGGTGGGATAAGTATCTTCATGTCTACGACCCCAAGATCCACTGGTTCTCGCTCATCAACTCGGCCGTCTTTGTGGTTTTCCTCGTCGGTATGGTCAGCATGATTCTAGTCCGCGCACTTAAGAAGGATATTGCTCGCTATAACAGGCTTGATTCGTTCAACCTGGAGGATTTGGACAGCACTTCGGCCGCGATCGAAGACGGAGTCCAGGAGGATTCTGGCTGGAAGTTGGTCCATGGCGACGTCTTCCGGTGCCCCAAGTCTCCGTTGTTGCTGAGTGTGATGGTTGGCAATGGTGCCCAGCTATTTATGATGACCGGTGTGACTGTCGGTAGGTAGTCTAACTCACGCTCTTCTCCTCTTAGGTGCTAATCTTCCCTTGTAGCATTTGCCCTGCTTGGCCTCTTATCTCCTTCCAACCGTGGATTCCTGGCTACTGCCATTCTCCTGATTTCCGCCCTTTTCGGTGGTATCGGCGGTTACGTGTCGGCGCGAGTGTATAAGACATTCGGAGGCGACGCTTGGAGGCGGAACATTATCATGACCCCTTTGTTCATTCCTGGCATTGTATTTGGTACTTTCTTCACGCTGAATCTCTTTGTTTGGGCCAAGGGATCCAGCGGTGCCGTACCATTTGGAACCATGTTGGCACTGGTCTTGATCTGGTTTGTTATCAGTGTGCCCTTGAGCGTGGCAGGCAGCTGGTTGGGATTCAAGCAATCGGTACTGTTAAGATTCCCTATATCCAGACATTCAAGTGACTAACCACACTTTTCCAATAGCCGCTTGAGGGTCCTACCAAGACGAACCAAATCCCTCGGCAGGTTCCTCCGATGTCTGGTAGCCTGCGCACAATCCCGTCGATTCTGCTGACCGGAATTCTCCCCTTCGGTGCCATTTTTGTCGAGCTGTACTTCATTATGACCTCCCTCTGGACCAACAAGATCTACTACATGTTCGGGTTCCTGTTCCTCTGCTACGGCCTGATGATTATTACCTCTGCGGCTACTACTGTCTTGCTGGTGTATTTCTTGCTGTGTGCAGAGAACTACCGGTGGCACTGGCGCGCATTTATGGGTGCAGGTATGACCGGAGGATATGTATTTGTGAATGCGCTCATTTTCTGGGCGACACGGGTCAGCTTTGGTGGATTGACGGGGGCGGTGCTCTATGTGGGCTATTCGGCGTTGATCGCCTTCATTGTGTTCATTCTGACAGGTAGGTTCTTGTTCCTGTGTCTTCCGGATGGGCTTTCTTTGCTGACTTTTGTGCAGGTTCCATTGGTTTCTTTGCCAGTTGGGCATTCATCCACCGTATCTATGGCTCAATCAAAGTGGACTAAAGGACTTCCTGTTGGTGTTTCTAACATTTTAGCCTCGCATTTTGGGGATCTTCACGAGAGAAGGCTTCACTGTTCTGTGTTTTAGTGTTTTATTGTCCTTTTTCCCCTGCCAAAAGAGAAAGCCCCCATTGCTTGGAGAGGTCTACCTTGCAGATATATAAATGTGTTTTGGAGGAATGGGAAGTGGACTTATATGTATATACGCGATAATGAGATTGTCTTAATAGAAAAGTGCCAAGCCCCGGGACGTTCTGGACTAGCCCGTTCTCTTGCCACCTCCATCTTCAACCTCTCTATCTTTAGAAGTGTATTTGTTTATTCTTGTTTCACTTGTTTCACTTGCTTCACTTGTTTCATCTTACATTGGGAGCCACTTGCTTAGACTTACTTCCCACTTACCACTCACCACTTACCAGCCACAACTCAGCCACACCCATCCCGCCTGTTTTTACCCCGCGTCATCACTCCGAGCCCATTGCAAGGCCCTCACTCCCAGATTTGGTTGGAACTTGGTCTTGATACTGTTCTAGAGGGATCATCTTGATCATGGGAAAGTCGTAAGTTTCTACTATCCTGTCACCCTCTTTGAAAATGGCGGAACGGACCCCGTGGGTTTCAGATTGCGCATCACCCCCGGGGGAACAAGCCAGGACCAAAGGCCCCCGTACCTCGATCTGAGATCATGATGAATACCACGCGACCTGGATTCAGAGGATCTGCGTTGACCTCGTGTTCCGCAGTCAATCAAAGCTTTCGCCGACGCAGCTCGATGAGCTGCAAAGGGCAACACATTTCGATAAGAAGGAGCTACAACAATGGTATAAAGGTATGCAGATATGCAGATATGAGCCACATATCGGACACGAAAATGCCAAACAGTGATAGCTGATTGTGGGCATCTCTAGGATTCCTCAAGGACTGCCCGTCCGGTACCCTGACGAAGGAAGAATTCCAGAAAATCTACCGGCAGTTCTTCCCCTTCGGTGACCCATCCTCCTTCGCCAATTATGTCTTTCGCGTTTTCGACTCGGACAACAGTGGTATGATCGATTTCAAGGAGTTTATCTGCGCCCTTTCCGTGACTTCGCGGGGCAAGATGGAGGATAAGCTGGATTGGGCATTCCAATTGTACGATATTGATGGCGATGGAAAAATTACTTATGACGAAATGCTGGCCATTGTCGAGGCGATCTATAAGATGGTATGTACAATGGGGTTTTATGAAGATAGGCTCTTATAACTAACTGGAATACAGGTTGGATCCATGGTGAAACTCCCTGAGGACGAAGATACCCCGGAGAAACGCGTACGGAAGATCTTCCGGATGATGGACAAGGATGAGAATGGCAGCCTCGACATCGAGGAATTCAAAGAAGGCAGCAAACGGGATGAAACTATCGTCAGTGCCTTGTCGCTTTACGACGGATTGGTTTAGATTGTTGCTTGGGCGAATACTGGCGCAATGTGAGGCATTCTCTTTTGGACGGGCGAAGGGGATGTATTGCATATTCTCTTCTCATATTATCTGTTTCTCTAGTTCATTTTTTTTCCATTTTTGTCCTTGTCATCTTTTCGATTACCCCCCCATGTCTTTTGTATATTTGAGAGTACAACCTTCCAAAGGTTGGTAGTGAAAGTGTATTGTATACAGTGTCTTATCAACTTAGATTTGGACTCTTGACCTTGATCAAACTGTGACTCTCTTCCTTGCAAGTAAGGACTATATCTTCAGGCAGAACGGGAAACTATGAGCCGACTTTGATGGGGATCGAATTCAATCCATTGTCTCGTATATAATAGTATGTAACATCAAAACCACTCAAGCCCCGCAGACTACCAGCTCTTCTCCATTCTATCTGGAATTGATGTACAAGGGTATCGAGAAGACGCGTGAGCCAGTCCTCGGCATGGGATCTAATGTACTGGAAAGAGAAATGCAAGGAAACATGGGCAAGAAAAATATGTATCAAAATCACATCAGAAACAAGAAAAAGCCTGCTTATCAGATGATCAAAGAAGAGATAGAAGAAACTCGTGAGACAGCGTAAAGAGGAATCAATATAGACCAATATCAGCCAGAATCAACCACATGCTAGTGAAAGAAGCACGAATTGCACAAGATCTGGGGTACAGGGCAGACAACCATCAAGCCTCAGAAGCAGTTGTGCAAGTGACGAGCAGCTTTCTGACAGTGGGATAGGATCATCGGCGATCAAAAAACCAACTGCTGCGCTTCCCGGTCGCTTCTTGTGATTGTATGCCCGCGACGTTCGCATTCGCCGGCCCGTCACCACCCCCGCGTAAAGGTTTCGCGATGCGTGACCCCCCCAAAGCTAAAACTCGCATTCCCATCCATGCTCGGTAAGCCGCGGGTAGAACCTTGCTTTGCTGCTTCGAGGCGTTCCTTAACAGCGGTGAGTTGAGCTTCGAATCTATCAGGCTAGTTAGTATCGAGTACACTAAGCAAGATCCAAAGGAATACGTCAAGACATACCGGTGGTTGGCTTGAGTAAGTTTCTCTTGGCTCTCCTGGAGCAGGGCTTCCAGGCTGGCAATGCGCTCGTTTCTTGCAATTAATTTCCGCTCCGCGATTGCCACCTCTTTCTTCAAGCTGCTGTTTTGTTCCACGAGTTGACGCTGTACATGGGTTAATTGCTCGAGGTTGCGCTCTAAGAAGGCCATCTTCTTCTGCTGAGCCCGGTTGTTTGAGGATCGAAGGACGTTGTTATACTGCTCTCGTGCGTCGTCCAGGGAGATTTCCAACTCGACAACACGTTCGCAGCGGTTCTGAAGGTCACGCATGAGAGACTTCTTCATGGCATCGAATTCGGTGATCTGCTGCTGCAAAGTCTTGCTTGCGGCACCATTGGTGGACGTCCGGGACTGAGTGTCGACAAGAGATTGTCGCAACTTGGTCAACTCCTCATCCTTGCGCAAAATGTCAGAACGAAGATCCTCTGCCGCCGCAGTCTCAGCCTCCTTCTTTGTCACGTAAACCTGCTCTAACCGTTCTCGAATCTCTTCCACATCGCCCTCGCCCAAGTTGCGCGTCAATAGACCCTCATACTCTCGTTGAAGGTCATCCAGTCTCTTTTCCAAATCTGCACGGCGGCTGTCCTGCAGCTCGCCAAAGTCACTTCGGTCATTCACGGTCAGCTCGGCTTGTCGGATAAAGCCTTGCGCCTCGAGAAGATTCGTGCGAAGGTCAAGGATGTCGTCTGGTGCAATGACTTCTCCCTCGGAGCTGATTTGGTGTAGAGCATCGACGCGCTGGATGAGATCCTGCAGCTTGCGCTCGTTATCGGAGAACACATCACCACCGAGGTCGAACCCAGCCATCATCTTAGCCATCTTTTCACTCTTCTTCTTTTCCTTCTCATCAAGCGCCGCGGTGGTCTCCTTTGCTCTCATCCGGACATCCAGAAGCTGCTGCTTGACTTCATCTAACTCGCCTGTGAGTTCTGAGTTGGCCTCCCGGAGGCCATCCATCGTGATGGCAGCCTCCTTGCTCTCATATGAGACCTTCTCGAGCTGCATGCGGAGCTCGTTGACTTCTGTACCCAAGCGCTCATTATCTTTGCCGGTTCGTGCGCCATTCTCCTTCATAGACCGAAGCTCGTCGCGTGCCTCGCGGAGGCTGCGCTCCACGTTGACAATGTGGGACTCCTTCTCTGAGAGCTGGTCTTGGAATTCATTCTCACGGCGCAAGAATTCCTCGCGCTCATCCTTCTCCAGTACCAGGCTAGGAGTGCTGGATCTATCTCCAACCCGTGAATCTGGGCGCGGGGTTTCTGAACGCGCAGTCTCCTGTAAACGGGAGGGCGTACCTGGACGTGGGGCGCGGGCTTCAGTTTTCGCAGCACTGACAATTTCGCTTCCTCGCGCGGGGGTCCATTGGTCCTTGGGGACGCTATCGCCGCTACGCCACATGCTGATTTCGCCCTCAAGCGCTGAAATGTAGCTTTCGAAATTCGTCATTTGGCTTTGCGCCTTGCGCAGCAGTTGCTTCATCTCCGAGGGGCTTAGCTCTGCGTTGACCTTGGCCTTGTTCTTAATGGCCTTGGCACGCACACCGAAACGCAAGGTTGAGATTGTTTCGGCATCGTTGTAGCTGCTGGGCGAACAGTTGATAATCAAGGTCGTTCGAGAGTTACCACCGAGAGATTCTTGGAGAATTCGAGTGAGTTTGGAGTCACGGTAAGGAATGTGTGTCGATTTGCCGTCCGTCAATGCGTTGATGACCATTCCTAGCGCACTCAAACTCTTGTTAATCTTCTTGGCCTCCTCCAGAGTCTGGCCACTTGCGCCGGTCTTGCCGACCTTTTCGCTACCAGCTAAATCAACCAAAAACAATTGGCCACTCTTGGCGGACCCAGTCTCGACATTTTTCTGGGTGACAGTGATAACGAAGATGGAGTGGGAGCGAGAAGATTCCTGGTTCATATTGGTTGCAGAGACGGCGCGTGCTGCTCCTCCGCGGCGCATGACTTCGTAGACCTCCTGCACGCTGGATACGTATACTTCCAGCAATCCTTTGACGTAAACTCCGCGAGCTTTCTCCTCGTGAACTGGTAAGTTGTCGTTTTGGGGCACGAGTAAATCACGGATCCGCTCCATGTAAATTTCCATATAGCTGACCCGTACGGTATACTCGATGTTGCTCGGGCTAGTCAGGATGCTGGCGAAGATTTGCTCGATCATGCGTGGAATGATACCTTTCCCTATCTCATCATCGATGTCGGAACCCATCATCGTATATGATTTTCCGGCACCAGTCTGACCATAGGCAAAAACTGTTCCGTTATATCCGTTCAGAATATCGTCCACAGTCGGTCGGATAGAGAAGTCAAAGATGTCGTTTTGCGCGGTGTCCATAGGGAACACCCGATCAAAGGTGAAGGCCCCTGTGCCCTCTCGGGACTAGAATATTTGTCAGTATAGCCCTCACACTTTCTGGTTTAAGTTTGGACTCACGTTGATGCTGCATGACTCTTCATTCTCGAATTCGACGATGGGCTTACCCCCAGAGGCCAATTCAACCTTGTTCTG
Organism: Penicillium mononematosum; assembly: GCF_028829835.1. Classification (NCBI taxonomy): domain Eukaryota; kingdom Fungi; phylum Ascomycota; class Eurotiomycetes; order Eurotiales; family Aspergillaceae; genus Penicillium; species Penicillium mononematosum. The sequence continues at coordinate 8,008,121 of NW_026643272.1, read as the reverse complement.
CGGACGGAACCTTGCAACCACTATATATATGCAATCAGTATCAGACCTAGTAAAACGCACTTTGGTTCATAGTGCCAATCTGTGCATACCCTTGATGGTGTTCGACCCCGCGGACCTGTGGAACCATATTAATTAGTGATGACCAACGTATGATAGGGCTGAGCATATACTCACGCCATATTTGTAGAGTGTGACTTGGCTATGACACGCGCAAGCTAGAAGATAGACCCCGAGAAGGGGTAGGTGGGCCTCTGAGTTCGACAGAGGCGTTTCAAATGGGAACTCGTCTGTTGCGGTGTAGTGGCTCGGAGGAGGGGGGTTGAGGATCAGGGGGGTCCACGTGCACCGTGGACCAAAACGTTCAAGGAATGAAGAAAAAGACAAATCAACAGCCAGGCCGCAAAGAAAGGACGGCCAAACTAAGAAGGCCTACAACGGGAGTTTGCAGGGGAGGGGGTTGACGCGAAAGAGTGGGATTTCAACTGTTGACAGTCACCCCGTTTGGGCTTACCGCCCCCGGACTCGGATATGCAACCCCCTGCAGATAAGCTTAATGTATATATAGGGAACTATACAAGGATATAATTAGGATATAATTGAACATCTGGTTTACTTGCATGCCCATTTATATTCTCTACAATGTATATATCAAAGTACCAGAGCGCAAGGTTTGCGGGAAACAGGCTAATGCACTAAAAACAATGAGACTATGTAATCTTGTAAAACTCGCCCGACATGACCTGGCGAAGTATGAGGAACCATGAAACTAGAGATATCGAAAAAAAAAGGATAAAGATAAAAGATGAGAAGGAACTAAAGACGTCAAGAAAAGGGGAGAAGAAAGAATACACAACCTGAAAGAATAAGATACCAAGCGCCAGAAACCCCATGCTGTGCAGATCAAACAGCCAAGCTGTTGTGCTCATTCGTAAGAATGTCAGGCCATCAAAATTGTCTGAGCGTATTTGATTTGCTCAATTGTCCTCCCAGCTTTTCTCGACCGTCTCTCGCACTCGCTTGGTGTACTCTTTGCGGTTGTCTTTGTAGAGGTTCGAGGCCTCAACGTTGGCCGGAGATGAGGTGTTGGGGTCATTCAAAAGACTAGAATTGACAAGCTATTAGCATCCGTATAGAGATCTTTCATAATCAAGCCCACCCTACCTTTGGATACTAGTAAGAATAGCCGCCACATCGTATGTCGGACTCCAGCGGTTTTGCAGAATATCAAGACAGAGCTCGCCGGTTCCATACACATTGGGATGGAACATTTGGCTTATAAATTTCACACCCGGGGGCTTGTTGGGGTATTGTTCTTCGAAGTTCATGACCAGCCGGAATGTGCCATCTTCGAACGGCGTGTCGGCGGGGCCGATGATGACGGCATTCCTGACATTTCATCAGAACCATTGCCAAGAACTTCAAAGCATAATGCGGAAGAAACATACCATGTCATGACATTATCAGCGACTGGAGATGCAGAGACGCCAGCTGGAGGATCGGTTTGCATGCGCTGCAAGTATGGAAATGTTAGCGGAGGCAAATCATCTTGGACACAGAACACCGAGGAAGAATTTAAGAAGCAAATTGGGCGCAAAGGCAATATATGAATAGCTTCAAATGAGTCCATTTATGGATATAGCGGAGACGTTCGGATAATCCAAGGCGAGGTGATGATATTGACGCGTACCTTGAAGTCCCGCATAAGACGACGGCGGGCGGATGTAGACATGACAGAACAATCGGGGAAGGCGCAAAGTGATTAAAATGGGTTGCTAAAGCTGTGTGTATGTAGCTGCGGATAGGTCTTTGCAAGGACAGCCAGGAGAGAAGGAAAATAGCGGAGAGGGGAAAGAGAGGAAACCTGAAAGGTCACTGATACGGTAGGCTATATGCAGCGAAGCGATGGAGGGGAAGACCGGAAGAAATATCCCAATGGAGAAACAACCCAAAAGGAGTTAGAATGAAATTAAGAGAGCTCCGGCTCCGGGGAGATCTTGACTCAGCAATTATTATGTCATCGATGACCGCCTTGGGGACCTCGGTTCAAGCGGAGTGGCGGTTACAGGCGGTTATACGGGCGGATGAATCCCAATAAGCACATGCAAGAGCATTCCTCAGCTCTTCGTCCTTAACTCTCTCTTCTCATAACTCTTCTACTCTTCAATACCGTCAAGTTACCACTCACTTCTATCTTGAATACACCATGATTTCCCCAGGCCTGTCTGCTCGTCTCCCCAAGCGGGCCTTCCCCGCATTCCGCGCCCAGCGACAGTTCAGCTCCGCACGCCCGACTTGTAAGGAGATTCAGGAAGCTTACATTTTGAGTGCATCTCGGACACCGACAGCAAAGGTATGTGTACCTCGATAAATGTTCTGAGGAGTAATTTACTAACTTCCGGTTGACCAGTTCAATGGTTCCTTTGCTTCCGTATCAGCACCTGAGCTCGGCGCTGTTGCAATCAAATCCGCCCTAGATAAGTCTAAGGTACCCGTTGAGAAGATTACGGATGTATATATGGGAAATGTGTTGCAGGGTTCAGTAGGCCAGGCGCCCGCCCGTCAGGCCTCTATTTTTGCCGGTCTCCCTTCCACTATCGAAGCTACGACAATCAACAAGGTCTGCGCTTCTGGCTTGAAGGCTGTGGCACTTGCCGCACAAAATATTCAACTTGGCCTAGCAGAAGCACAGGTGGCTGGTGGTATGGAGAACATGACTCGTGTCCCTTATTATATGGCACGTGCTAGCCAATTGCCCCCTTTGGTGAGATTAAGCTAGAGGATGGTCTCATCAAGGATGGTCTATGGGATGTTTACAACAAGTTCCACATGGGCATCTGCGCCGAACACACTGCGAAGAATTATGACATCTCCCGGGAGGACCAGGATTTATATGCCATTCAGTCATATGAGCGGGCCCAGGAGGCATGGAAGGAGAGCAAGTTTGCCGATGAAATTGCCGCAGTTACTGTGAAAGGTAAGAAAGGAGATACCGTTGTCGAACGGGATGAAGGCTTCGAAAACCTGCGTGCCGATAAGTTGAAGACCCTGAAACCCGCCTTCCTACGAGATGGGACTGGTACCGTAACCGCTGGCAACGCATCTACCATGAATGATGGAGCATCTGCTCTGATCCTGGGCAGCAAGGATCTTGCTCGCGAATATGGCGTTGGCAGCCGTGTCTTGGCCCGTATCGTTTCTACAGCCGATGCCGCCATCGACCCTGTGGACTTCCCAGTGGCCCCTGCCAAAGCAGTCCCGATTGCGCTGGAGCGTGCCGGTATCACCAAGGATCAAGTGGCGGTATGGGAATTCAACGAGGCTTTCGCAGCTGTCATCAAAGCCAATGAAAAGGTTAGTACCGTATTTGTCTCACTTCCACATCAGATCTAACTCGCCTAGATTCTCGGTTTGCAAAATGCCAAAGTCAACATGCTCGGAGGCGCTATCTCTCTCGGCCACGCTCTCGGCAGCTCAGGCTCGCGTATTCTCGTCACCTTGCTCCACCAATTACAGCCCGGCGAGTATGGAGTGGCTGCGATCTGCAACGGCGGTGGTGCTGCGACTGCGATGGTTGTGCAGAGATTGGATCGGGTGGATTGACTTCACCAAAAATTGTGCACTGTCTCCGGTGGCATGTTATGACTGATACCCTCAAATGGACAATGTGAGCTTGGATATCATCCCGTGTAGCAGGGTGTACATATGTACCTTCTCTGCTATTTGGAATAGCAGGTTGGCAAAATCCTATATATTTACCTGGCGCTTTTGCTTTGGAGGTTCTTTTTTGTATAAACTCTTGGCGTGCTTCTTTCCGGCCTTTTGTATGGGAATACATAGTGTGCATCGCTCTCTTGCCCTTTCGCCCTCTTTTCTTCTTTTCCTCTCTTAGGTCGACTACATATCTTCACAAGGCCATTAATATACACTTCCCTGTTAGTCTCATCTCCCATATCTTCATTCTCACTAATCGCCCGTTTTGCAACTCAAAAATGATCCTCGAAGTATTCTTCGGGTCTCTTGTTGTTGCCTGATTCTTCAGGAATCAACCGCGCAGAATGCGACCCAAACAAAAGCAGATCTCTGGCTTCTCTTCTTCATATATCTTCATATTGCACCTCGCGATCCCTTTATTTACCAATAATGTCGGCGTAGCAAAGATCCAATATATGACGCCATGTTGAACCCTGTGGCCCTATCATTATCTCCATCCTGTCATGACGCCATTTCTTGGTCCCCGGACGGGGAGCTTGCTATCGCTGCGGGTGAATACTTCCAAATCCTGGTATGTATCTAATTATCTGATGGGCTAAGAAGTAACTGACATTTTGACAGACACCCAAAAAAGGCAGGGATGAGGAGTCTGCCCCTAACTCAACCCAAGATTGGCTCATGACTCGTGTTAGAGCCAACTTGTTTACGAACTCTGAATGGCCGACCTATCTTCCGGGGAATCGAGATGATTTTTCGGTCGCTGCAGACCTTTCAGAAAGTAATGTTGTGGGTCTGGCTTGGTCGCCAGCAGGGCTAGGCAAATATCGACGCAGTGTCCTAGCCGTGCTGACATCGAATCTGGTACTGTCCCTCTGGGAGCCCATTGGCCTTAAGAAGCAATGGACTAGGGTTGCCGTAGCCAATCATGTATTTTGGTCACAGCTTCAGCCTTCGCAGGACCCAAATAGCCATGGCTTTCGGAAGGTTAACATTCGGTCTTTCACCTGGTGCGAGTCTTTGAAGCCTTCAACGCCTTCTGAAGGCTCTTCCTTTCTACATTCGCACGAAAGTCGCTGGGGAATTCCACTGCTAACGGTGGTGAACGACTTGAATGAAGTCATGCTGGTGCGGGTCCGCAGATCAGACCCAACGAATAGCCCTTCCAAGCCTTATGATCTTCAGATTCTGGCGCGTCACTCTCCGAAGATCACAGAAACTAAGGACAGCCCGGTATGCTCTGGATCGCTCTTTGAAAAGACAATCAAAGACAGACAACGTACTACTGCGCTTTCCTGTGGTCCGTGGCAGATTTCACCCGCGACGCGCCCAGGCAACTTTGGCTGCGCAGTCGCCATGATAGCTGCGGTATGCGGAACACAGCTTCGGCTAATGAGACTCGAAGTCACCCTTGGAAGCTCGCTCGGGGAAACCTCGCAACAGTACACGTTAGTCGCAGATTTGATAGAGCATCCTTTGGACCAGTTGAATGAGAAATGGGCATATCACAACATTGCTGGTCCCCTTAGATGGCTCCATACCGTACGCTCAATCTCTTATACCCATGCTAAAATGGGTCGTTTCGCTAATAAGAACCTACCAGAGATCATCCACAACCATTGCTCTGGCAGCGGGCGCCATGGCAGGTTTTATCGCCATATCCATGCCCCGCGCTACGTACACGGGTAGCGTTACCAATTCTGATGCCTTCGAATTCCGCGATTACCCTGTCTATGAGCCAGAGACCGAGGACAACAAGGGCCACCTACCAAGGCACCTAGAGCCGATTTCTGGTATGATATACAATATCCACAAGGCCTTTCAGCACCGCTGACCCACTATAGCAATGCTCACTTCCATGAATGAACAAAGCGACAAATGTAAACTCCAAATAGGTACACTCGGCGGCATTGGTTTAGTAACAGAACTTCACCAACTTCAAAGTGACGGCGCTCTGCAACAGCCACAATGGAAACGCATGATTGAAGAGTTCCAGGATGACTATGACTTGGAGCACGACTTAGGGGGAATGTCAGTCTCGAGGATATGGGGACTCGCAGCCTATCGCAACATGACTGCGGCTATCTTCACTTCACATCCCACGGACATGATCGAATATCGCATCACCTCTGATGACAGGTCTATGATTGTCTTTTCACAGGAGGGTGAACCCACGAGAGACACACAAACCCTATTTGCGGCGCGCATGCCCGATGGTCAACCCTCCGACCTCAGCCAGACTGGAGAAGTGATACGTTTCGTACTACCTGATGAAGATGGCAATATTGAACCTGACACGGAGAGCCAACGCCTGATTTATGCCGTTGCCTGTCGTGCCATTGTGGGTGAAGAGGACAAGTCACTTCGACTTCACGCTCGGCGGTCTCTAGAGCGTCTAGCAGTAGTAGCAGGCGCGGACCTGAGGGATGAGATTTCCAAATGCAACGGCCACCCTGCCCCTATATCTGCGAGATCTATGGATCAACTGACTGGCCCAGGCGGTCACATTTACGAGAAGTGCGAAGTTTGTGATGCGGGAATTGGGTGGCCCTCGGCCCAGTTGGCACAGTGCGCTAATGGCCATATTTGGGGTAAGTTACCTTGTGGTTCAGATTTGTTAGTAACATGCTGACATTTTTCCGTCATATAGAACGATGCGGATTGTCCTTCCTTGCCATTCAAGAGCCTGGGGTATCCAAGTATTGTTCTGTATGTCGCAAAGAAGCCCTCGATGAAGAGCTTGTGGCATGCATGCGTGAGGGAAAACAAGGTCGGACATTCGATGCTCTCTTTGAGACGTTTGATATCTGCTTGCACTGCGCAGCCAAATTCCAGGCCAGTTACTAGATGTCCTTGAATAGGATTTGCAATGATAACAGAATGTCTCCTTGACGGCTGACGGCTGCGGCTGCAGAAAGGACGAAATATTTACCTGAAAATGTAATATGATTACATATGTATTCCACATAATGGTTCCAAAGGATAATCATATTCACGTCATTAGAGTGAGCTATCTATGTCAGTCCAATAAGGGACCCCGCAATAGGATTCCATTCGTCGTCCCATCGCCGAGAGCTTTCTTTTTGGGCGCCTAGGCGAAGACTCTCCAATTTGTCGCTCTTACCGAACAGCTCGACAAAGTGCCCAGTCAACTCCTCCGAGTTTCCAAAGCCCAACCCATTAACTCCCTCAGTGACTAACTCGGGCCATGCTTCGAAACGATCCCATCCAACAACAGGGAGGCCAGCCCCGAACATATCTACAACCTTCATTGGGAGATCTACCCCACTGCTGCTAGTATGGAGACTGACCCCTAGAGATGCGGATGCCAATAGCCGGGCATATTCTGGTACACTCAGCCACGCAGTTCGAATTGTGACTTTCTGTAGCTTGCTGGCCTTTTCAAGAGCGGCAATCTGGCCCAAATACATTTCCTTTTGTGGGCCCTTCCCTGTAATGATGGCCAAAACCTCAGGGAGGTGAGGCTGCACTGTCGTGGCCAGTTCAGAGTACCGAAGAAGCGCATCGATGAGGACCGAGAAATCCTCATCCGCGGTCCATGAGGTTGAGCTGACCAGAACCCGGAGGGATCCTGCTTTCAAAGAAGAATGGAATTCTTTAGCTTCCGGTAGAGTTGTGAGGAAATCCGTCCGTGCATTGGGATCGAGGATAGGATTGAAATGACTGGCAGGGCGGTCGTGCAGTGGCAGGACAGGGACTGGAAGGTTGAAATCCTTCTTGAGAACGGATGCCATAGCGTTGGTGACGCAAAGATGAGCCGAAGCAGATTTGCAAAATACCTTCTCATACCACATCGACATTTTCACCAATGGATGGGTCTGGCCGAGTTTCAACGCGAGTATGGAATATCCAAAATTATGCCAATCAATAATCAGCTTTGTTTGCCGCAAGAAACAAACAAGAGACGCTATAGCCAGTGTAGGAATGGAAGGTGGGTTCTTTTTATTGTTGCAAGAGCGAGTCAGCACTTCGAATGAGTATCGAGGAATATCCTTTTCACGAACATACCTGAACCAAAAGCCACCGGGACGGTTTTGTAGTATATGCGAGACACTTCCAGAGACAAACAATCTGGAATAGTACCTTCACGGGCCCATAAATTGTAAATAGCAACTTGTTACTGGTTTGTAGGAGAGCAGGATGCGAGCGAAGCGGAACAATCGAGATGTTGGGGTGAGATATGATATCAGGATGAGGATCGGATTCTGTTTCATATATAGCAGTTAGCGATCTTATGTTGCACTCTCTGTCAAGAGATTTATACTAACCGTTATACCCAATAATTACCACCTCCCCGCCATGTTTCGCAATGCTCAATGCATGATACTGCATGCGTGGGCTTCGGCCAATGTCGCCAAGAACAAGGATTTGGACACATGTCTTGTGCCTTTTTGCATCATGAGATCTTGAGGGAGATCCTGCTTGTGCTGGCTGGTATTGCGAAGGAAGTAACAGGATCAACACAGTGAGGGCGCTAGACAGGCAGAACACTACGCTGATAAGGGTCTCGATCATGATGGCAATGGCACTTCAAGTATTTCGCTCATGGTATTGATCAGCTTCCAATCACATAGATAGTCCTTTGAAAACCAAACAGAAGGTGGAATATCAACAGTTCAATGTTGTGAGTGCGTCTGCGGGCCCGGTCGAAACATTCAATGTTCGATACGTAATCTGATAAGACTTCACGTGATTCCCCTTATGGGAACCTTGGGGAAAGACGGGCTTTTCCCCAGAGACAGTGGCGATCTGTTTAAGCCTGTGCTGGCACTCACTTTCCCAATTATATTATTTCCTTTTCTTATCCTCCCGTGTTATTTCGCAATGCTGTATTTGCTGATAATCTGCCCGCTATTCTGACCTCACTCCCGCTCCACCCTCGATATCTTGGCAGTGCCCCATCTCCTATCCTGCCTGCTGGAGCTCCCAGTTGCTGCGCATCGTCAGCATCTGAAGATCATGTCGACGGGGGCACCGTCGCCCAGTGTGGATCTCACACAGTCCTCCAACGGACACAATCATAATCATGGTCATAGTCGCAGTCGTGGCCATCGATCCAACCGCTGGGCGCAACCTCCACCTCCACTCTCACAACCAGCTGATGCCAGCCTCCCTGAACACCCGGAACCAATCAATGCTGTGAACACGAGCTATTCATATGGACGTACATCTCAAACATCAAGCCACAGTCACCATACGCACTCGCGCTCGCACTCGCACTCCAGTACACACCATGGTCATAACCATAGTGTGTCATCTCTTCACAATGATGTGCTAGATGACCACCATTTGAAAGATTTCACCGGCGTTTATGGAATGTTATCTATGGATACCACTATACAGGCAGACTATAGTTCAGAGAAGATGTATGTGGGCTAGAGTGTGGTTGAGGAGTAAAAGCTGACCCTAATTTCAGCCACGAGATTTTGACTAGTACACTCATCGTGCTGCCGTGGGTTGTGCTCTCTTGGTACCAGAGACAGAATGTCCAAAGCCCAAAGCTATCCGCCGAAGGTATACCTGGTACGAGAGCAAGTATTCCTATCGGACAAGTTGGTCAAAAGACCTGCCTTTTGACAGCGATCACCCTCATCCTCTTCGGCTTTGGTCAAATTCTACGGACCAACCACCAAAAGGCTGGCTCATCAACACTAGCTTCCGTTAATTTACCGAAACTAAATGTGAAGACTGCCCAATCCTCATTTTCACAAATTGCCTCCGTGGCACTGCCAATATTTGCAGCATTCAAGCTCGGAGGCTTTTTGGTTGCATTTGCGCTGCTCCTCGCGACAGCATCAGGGGTCCCATCCATCATCAACAAGGCCTCGCGTACCCAAGAGAAATACAGTCGAAAGATCCTATCTGTTGCTCTGCTAGTCGCGGTTATTGTATCGAGTTTCCTTGGGCTGAACCACCCTTGGGACGTATCTCCAGTTATTGGATATGCCGCCCTATTAGGATCGGTGTTTGTCGCACCTCTGCCTTTCCCCTCCCTTCGCCACAATGGACCTATCCCTGAGCCAGGTCTTGTTGCTGCACAGAGCAAGGCTTCACGCCCGGTCCACCCCTCCGCTGTGGTCACAACTGATGCACCACTTGCCGTTGTGTCCGGGTGCTCCCTTGCACTTCTGACCATACTTTTCAACCGAGGATTTGTCTTCAGCGTCTCGGAACTGATTTATCTTCTTATTCCTACGGGGATCCTTGCTACTTCTCTTATGATTTCACTGCCCTCCAGCCTCCGCTCCCCCAAAAAGACCGGACTTGCCATTAACGCCGGGGCTGCAGCTTTCCTTTGTTCCCCGCATGCCCAGGATGACTTGCTCATGGTTTATGCCACACGTGGTGTCTTGGCCACGGCCTCTTTCTTCGCTTCTCGAAGGGATGATATGCATTTGCATCTGGATGCGCATGCGCATAACCACACTCACAGCCATTCACATTCACACACTACATCTGAATCCTCCCGAGTATCAAAGTGGCTTCTTCACAAAAGCGAACCGTACCCGTTGCTGTATAGCATTCTCAAGGAGAAGGATTCTCGTAGCATCTTCTACTTTATGTGGTGAGTTACGAAATCTAAAAGCCATCACTCTTGGCTTGCCGCTAACATTTTGCAGCCTGAATTTCACTTTTATGCTTGTTCAGTTATCATATGGGTTCCTGACTGGATCACTCGGACTGCTTAGTGACAGCATTCACATGTTTTTCGATTGTCTTGCGCTTGTTGTTGGTTTATGTGCCGCTGTTATGAGCAAGTGGCCCCCGAACGCTCGATTTCCATACGGCTATGGCAAAGTTGATACCTTGTCAGGATTTGCTAATGGCATTTTCCTTATGTGAGTCTTATTGAAGCGGCGCGGGATGCCAAATTCTAACAACATGCAGGATTATCAGCGTGGAGATCATTTATGAAGCGGTGGAACGCCTCTCATCTGGGAGTGAGATGCATCGTCTTGGTGAGCTATTGATCGTCAGCATCGCTGGCCTTGCAGTCAACTTGGTCGGCATCTTCAGCTTTGAGCACGGTCATGCTCATCACGGCCATGATCACGGTCACGATCATTCCCATGGCAATGAGAATATGCACGGCATCTTCTTGCACATTCTCGCCGATACGCTTGGATCAGTGGCGGTGGTCATTTCAACCATTCTCGTCCATTACTCCGGTTGGGCCGGCTACGACCCATTGGCGTCGTGCTTCATCGCCATATTGATCTTCGCCTCGGCCGTTCCTTTAGTTAGCAGCACGGCCAAGACACTGCTACTCACTATGCCAGCCGACACTGAATATAATCTCCGGGAAACACTAGCGGGAGTCAGCACTTTGAGAGGCGTGGTTAGTTATACGGTACCCAAGTTCTGGCTCGATGATACAGGGGCGGTGTCTTCCGGGCATAGCCATTCCCATGACCATTCCAGCCATGGGAACTGTGAGCATCACCATGGTCATAGCCATAGCCAACACCATCATGGTCATGATCATGAACCGCACCACGACCACGACCACGGTCACACCCACCATGACCATGATCATGATCATGAACATGTGCATGAGAAAAATTCCCAGAACATTTTCGGGGTGATCCACGTCGTCGCTTCTCGGGGCGCAGATTTGGAAGATGTACGTCAACGGACCGTCGACTTCCTTCGAGAGAAAAATATGGATACTCTCGTCCAAGTTGAGCGTGACGGAGATGCACGCTGCTGGTGTAGTGGCGGAAGCAAAGGCTTTTGATTAGTGAAAACTATGTTTCGCCAATCAACCACTCTCAAAAAGAGAGCCAAGATTTACGGTGCGTTTAACATCGCTTTGCCCCGATGTCTATATCCCTCTTGTACAGATAGGATTGGATCGGTTCGCCGAAGCATTACACCAATCAACAGCACATAGTCTTTTTTCACGGCGTTCATAGGAAGTGGAAAGCATATACTTCAATTCCAAATACTTCAATTCCAATTACATTGCATCACATGTAGACGACATTACCTTTCAGGGGGTGGAGACTTGTACAACCCGTTTCTCGGTCATGGTCCTGAATGGATATGCTTGCTCCGAGCCCTACATTTCTCAGGCAAATGGAGTGCAGCTTTGTCGGTGTCTCTTGGGCCAGATCTCCATGAATTGCGATACGATGCTCATTCGGGTCACACAATCACATTGAACCTCGGCACATGGAAAGTCCACGTCTACCTGTTGTGCTATTCCAACAACACCCGTTCCATCTCGGAGGTTCCCAACCTCGGCCAACTTGAGGCCACTGGCGACTTGTCGGGCTACAGCTCTAGAAAAATAACCTCTAGCATCCAAAACTGTACATTTGGACGAATGTAATAGTGACATTGGGTCCTGTCCTACCACTGGACTTCCAGGGTCGAAAAGATGTTACGTCTATATACCTTCCGACATTATCCCAACCGCCATTCTTTTGTGTCATTTGCCTAATCCCTCTATAGAGACATTGGCTACACTCTGCCCCCGGATATCTTGCCCAGCCTATTCAATGTCATCAACTTCTGCAAAAGCAACATATGCCGACGAAGTCGTGCGAGGAGGATATGCAAAGATCTTCGAAGGCCATACAGTCTTCCTCACCGGAGGTACTGGTTGCTTGGGAGGTTGTCTCCTATACAAGCTAGCTTTGCAACTACCAACTCGCAAGATTTTCGCTTTGGTCCGAGGGAACTCCCAGCAGGCTATTAGAAAGTTGAGAGAATCGATGCCAAACCATGCACAGGCTATTTTATCCACGGGGAAAGTCGAGTTTGTGATTGGAGATATGAAAACGGTGAACTTTGGTATTGAAACTGCTATCCTCCGACAACTTCAAGATCAAGTGACGCTGGTCATTCATGCAGCAGCCAAGATCAAGCTCGAAGGTCCCATTCGTGATGCACTCGAAAGCAACTGCCTCCCTGCGTTGGAAATGGCACGGATTGCCTCGGAATTCCGTCGCCTGAAACTCTTCATCCAGATCTCTACATCATACGTCAATAGTCATCTTCCCGATGGCACAGTTTTAGAGCGAATATACCCCTTGGGAGGTGAAGAAGACCCAGAGGAAGAGCTGACATCCATCTTGACGCTTGGCACATCACCGCACGACGGCAAATTTTCGTCTACCTACACCCAAGCCAAGCATCTGATGGAACGTCTACTGCTTAGCCGCTTTCCTCGTCTTCCAATTCAACTGCTAAGGCCGACAATCTTCGGTCCTGCGTTTAGACACCCCTACCCACTATACGGATCGGAAGACTCCACACCTCTCACCAAGTTTACTAGGCTCTGGTTCTCCGATCGGGGTAGCACACAAGTCTGGCATGCCACGGAAGGCTATAAAACAGGCACCAATATCCTGGACGAGATCCCCGTTGACCTCGTAGCAAACGCGTGTCTATTGCATGCAGCAGCACGGACAACGGGCATTGTCCAGGTCGGTTCCCAGCTCTATCACTCGTTTACCTTCGACGATGTCTTCCGAATCGGCCTAGAAAATTCGACGCCTGCAGCTCAACGAGATTTCCCAAAGATCGTCTTCACTGAAGATCGCAGCACACCACAGTGCTTCCTTGCTGAGTTGATTCGAGTAGGAACTCGTAACTGGTTGTTCGATTGCGGACGATCCTACTGGCTCAAGCAGGTGAGCGGGCCATTGAGCATGCAGGTGTGCAAGCATGAGGCAGATGCTCTAAACTTGATACGGACTCACGATGTCCTCGGGCATAGAAAGGAGAAAGCTCGGATATGAAATGAGCCACGGGGAGACTGGGGAGTCCAGACTGGCCAGGATACTCGTAACCGTGATTTTCGAGATACATGAGAAATATGAGCTTCGTATAGTCCGCCGGTGCTACGCCTATCATAATACTTCCTCAATTTATCTTTATTTGGTTTATCCTAGAGAATGGTTCCCCTCTTGGGGGTAGTAGCCAATTCAAATAAGCTGAGTCTACATTGCGTTGACTGTAGGTCCACCCGTGGGGGTACACAGGGTGCTTTTTGATACAAATACTGGCCCGAGTCGGCCCAAGACATTGAAGTAATGCCCGGCAAGCAAAGAAGTGAACAGAAATCTCACACGAACCCGCAATAACAGTAACAAAACTGAGCTAAATCTAAAATTGTCCGCTCGCACTAACTACTAGCCTGCTTCGACCAGCGATTTTGGAGGCTAAAACAGCAAGAGACTCAGCAGCCAACAGCTCAAAGATAGGCACAACGCTCTCCATCTCCTTGGAAAGCCAATTTCTGAACTCAACAGCGGCCAAAGAGTCGATGCCGTAATCCTGCAAGCTGTGGCCTGTGCTAACATTTTCGATGGGGACACCAGTGTGGGAGACGATCTGGTCCACCAGAGCCGCGAGTACCACCTCGACCGCAGAATTCATGTTTTTCGATTGTTTGAGAGCCTGACGGAGCGTGTCGTTAGAATTGCTGATATTAGTGGCGCATGAAGATAGCATCCGGTAGCGTGAGAACATAGGGGTGCTCAAGGCTGGAAGGGATGTGTCCGGATGGTAGGCGCCTAGGCCTGTGATGATGTGAGCACGATGGGGCTCACGGGTGGAGTTCCCTATCGCGAACTCCAGAAGATGCATCAGACGGGTTTCATCTGTGAAGTCGAATCCCTGCCGCTGCATAGCCTGTTTGAGCTCTTCGTTTTGCGCAATATAACCAACGCCCGACACGGCGCCTATGTCGATCGTGGTAGCCGGTTGGCCGCGGGATCTTCTATACCGGGAAAATGCGTCAAGGAAGGTATTTGCGGCAGCATAGGAAGCCTGCGCTGTGTTTCCTATTATGCCGCTAACTGACGACTCCATTAGGAAGAAATCCAAGTCCATCGGCAGGTGAACATGGAGGTTCCATGTGCCGTGCATCTTGGGCCGGAGGACAGCCAAGTAATCCTCAAGGGACATTCTGTCTAGCATGCAATCACGTAAGACCATGGCGCCCTGGATAACACCACGAATGGGTGGCAGTTGCTGCCGTGCTTTATCCAAGGTAGACGCAAGTTGAGCTGCATCGGCAACGTCGCATGCGAAGACCGTGGCTGTGCAACCCGCTGCCTGTAGCGCACTTACCGTATCCCGCGCCGCTTCGCTCTCGGTACCTGATCGATTGAGGAAGACGAGATGGCGGGCTCCGCGTGAGACCATCCATAGAGCGGTGGCACGGCCGATGCCACCGAGACCTCCGACCAGCAGATAAGCAGCATCGGACCGGAGTAGCGGTCTTCCAGTAGTGACGGCGATGTGCTTTACAATGTCGTCCGGTTTGGCAATCGCCACGAGCTTGCCCATGTGTCGGCCGGTCTGCATCTTGCGGAAGGCCTGTTGGAGCTCGGAGAAGCCATATGTCTCAAGTGGATCAGGGCCTCGCAGTGCACCATGGGAGAACAGCGTCAGTACCTCGACCAGGACGTCGCGTGCTGCTTGCGGGTCAACCCGCATTGTGTAGGCCAAGTTGTACGCAGTGAAGGAGGCGTTTCGTGCAAAAGGTGCCATATCCAGTCGCGTGTTGATGGTGATATCCCGCTGACCAAGCTCGACGAAACGTCCATATGGGGCGATGCAGTTCCAGGACTGCCGGAGGGCCTCGCCAGCTAGAGAGTTGACGATCACATCGGCGCCGCGGCCTCCTGTCAACTGCATCACATCGCTAGCGAAGCTCATATCTCGGCTGTACAAGATCCGTTCTTCCGCCAGCCCAAATCGATCCATAACGAAACTCTTTTTCTTCGCGTTGCCCACGGTGACAAAGATGTCCGCGCCAGCCAGTTGGCTCATTTCGACGAAGGCCTGACCCAAACCACCTGTGGCGGCGTGGATCAGTATGGTCTCGCCTCTGCGTAGGCGCGCGATGTTGTGTAATGAGTGGTATGCGGTTACGTGTGTGATTGGTAGCGCAGCCGCTGTCTCAAAGGACATGGAATCGGGAATGCGCGCCGCCAGCCTAGCGTCGAGCCGTAACCTCGTACAGAATGATCCTGAACTCAAGCACATGACCCGGTCTCCAACCCGAAGACCGTGAGGGTCAGTCACGACGTCACCAGCCACAGCCGAAACGATGCCACTGCACTCACAACCCAGATCATCCACCTGGATCTGACCCATCGCCATCATGACATCCTTGAAATTGATGCCCACCGCCTTGACCTCTACCTCGACCTTCCCATTCTCCAGATGGCTAGCGGTACGGTCGTCTGGCGCGAAGTGAAGACTGTCCAGCAGCCCAGGCGTACCCACAAATAGACGAGAGGAGCCCACTTTGTCCAGCCGCTGTAGTGATGGCGTCGCCTTGGACCCTCTCGTCCCACTTCCAGACTGCAGATTCTCTCTAGCACCGACGTCCTCGACTAGCCGCGGTAATTGAAGAACGCCATTCCGCTCAATAAACTCTGGTTCCATAACCTCGCTGCCACTGGCATATTGCACCATGTACTGGAAGACATCTGCAATGTATACAGCGGCAGCCTCGGCTCCGAGAGTCTGGATACTGTCCAGATCAAATGTAACTATGGGCCGGTCTCCTGTCTCTGAGCGGATGGTGCGGGCGAGCCCATGCACAAGTGACGCCTCAGGATTTGAGCAAATATCACCACCAGCGCCTTGGGTGAGCCAAAGAAGGCCGGCTCCACGGTGGGCCATTGTC
Source organism: Penicillium mononematosum (assembly GCF_028829835.1). NCBI lineage: Eukaryota > Fungi > Ascomycota > Eurotiomycetes > Eurotiales > Aspergillaceae > Penicillium > Penicillium mononematosum. The sequence continues at coordinate 7,991,737 of NW_026643272.1, read as the reverse complement.
CTGATGGCCTCCCACTCGGCGGGCTCAGGCGCTGCCAGCACCTGCCTTGACAGCTCAGAGAGCACAATGCACGCCTGAGTTGGCCTGGGGTTTGCGTCATAGAGTGGCACTATCTCTGTTGCCAAGCCGATATCTTCGCAGATCGTTTGCAAACGAACCAGGTCAACTGCTGGTTGAGCTTCGTCGTCAACAACGATGAGAACTCCCGTGATATTGCTGCCCAAGCTTGGCTCGTTCTCTGTCTGGAAAACCATGACGCCCTCGGACAGTGCCTGGTGTGTTTTGTACCCTACCTTTCGCGCCAAAAGATCAACAGTCAATGATGACTTGGCGGTGGAGGGGTCATCTTCGCTGGAGATAAAACCTACGAGAGAATCCTGTGGCAGAGTAGCAAGAGATGAAGCCGGGGCGTGATCCACGAGTAACAATCTACCGCTCGGCATGAGCAGTTTTGAGGCTGACGAAAAGCTTTGCGAAAGACCTCTGCTGTATCCGAGGACGTTGAACGCCACCACAACATCGTATGTGCCCTCTACACCTCTCATCGTGTCCTTCGGAATGCCGCCTTCTGTTTTCAAGTTTTTGAAAGTAATTGAATCTACCCAGGCAGGGAATTTGGCCTTAGCCACCTGGTCTAGATCAAACTCCGCATCGGTGTGATGGAACGTTTTGAATGGGGCAACGCTGCCGGCCAGTTGGGATAGCAGAGAAAGCAGGTTCAGCGCTGCGGGTCCAGATTGAAATCCTACGGTGAGCACACTGAGATCTGGCTTCTTGTGAGCCAGGAGGTGAAGATAACCTGCTGCCAGTCTGTTGTTCTCAGACACTCCCGAGCTCGCACCAACAGCCTCCGCGCCGATCTCTTCTATGAGGTTGGTAGTTGCCGCCTGGCCAACTATGTCGATAATCTGCGCTTTGCTCAACAGGTCCACATCGGGGGCCCATTTCAAGTTGAATACCATTGGAGGAACGTAATCATCGCTCTCATCCGCACCATCTTGATCTAGGGCCGCCAGTGTCATCTCGCCCACGTGAACCACTGGCCTGTCGCCTGGTTCGTATGGGCCGTCGAAGACAGTAATTTCCGCAGTGAAGAACTGGTTGTCCTTGGAAATGGTCGACGAGTAAGCGGCAAGAATGTCGCCTGGCTGTCTGGAGGACTCATGGGCAATGAACATATCTTCGATGCAGACCGGGACCACAGGATTGCCTAGTTCATCCATCTGCGCCGCTAGCGCTGGCAGGTAAGTTTGGAATATACTGTCTAGAGTACATGGATGGATGACGCAGGCTTGCTCATATTGCATTGGCAACACCACTCTCGTGTCCGGGATTTCCACTCGGCTGATGCAATGACCCGGCGCGGAGCGCATATCATGAATGTTGGCAAATGTTGGGCCATATCGCATCCCGATTTGTGAGAGGCGGGAATAGAACTCCCCCCGCTTCGACTGACTTTTGACAGATACCCTCGAAACTTTCAACTAGGTGCTTGCTGGCTGCTCTTATGGAAGCATCATGCGCTGCTCCACTGACAGGGTTTGACGTTTTGGGCGGCGTTTGTACCGCAATCAAACCCCGGCAGTGGTCTGTCCATCGGTTCTCACTCGATACGGATGAAATCGAAAACTCGTCCCAGAGATCCGATGGCGACCGTACACTTTCGGAGAAGCGTTTGAGCGTGATGCTGACTTCAACTTGGCCAGGCGTCTCCTGGATAAGAAGCGCGGAACTGATGTTCACGTCGCGGAATTGATATCCCAGAACCTGCGTCCCCGGCGCTGCCCGCAGGACCCGCTGCCTAGCTGCCTCCATTGCCATGGTAATGTATCCAGCAGCTGGATAAATGATAGTGGATTGGATGTTATGGTCTCGGAGCCATGGCAACTCCGACAAACGAATAATCTGCCGCCAACGCGGCTCCAGCGTGCTTGAATGGACATCCAACACACCAAGTAGGTCAGTCCTCGGATTCTCTCGTTCACGGTATACTTTGCTAATCCGAGATTCAGCGGAGTATGTCCTCGAGTGATTCCAGGCGTAGGATGGCAGGTCGATCAATGGCGGAATCTTCAACCCGCTGCATTGATTCACGGCCGACACTTGAACGGTATTTCCAGAAACAAACAGGGTAGATGCAACACTCAACGCTGTAGTGACAGCATTCTTCTTCCGAGTAAGAATGGAGAGGTATTCTATTGATGATTTTGTCAGGCCCTCATCGGCTTCAAGAACTTGCCTGATTGGCCCTGCGAGTGCTCCATGAGGGCCAATCTCGACCAGAGTTTGCACTCTGTTAGGGGCCTGATGATTTGCCATTTGGCCGAGTGATTGAGCGAATTTCACTTCGCCAACCATGTTGCTGACCCAATACTCTGGGCCTAGCTTTGATTTTTCTAACAGCTTCCCTGTTACAGAAGAGAAGAAGTCAAGCTTGTTTCCTTCGCTGGCTCTGATTTTAGAAATGGCGGCCCGGTAGCTGTCCGCGACAAGAGTCATATGATGAGAGTGATATGCCACCCCAACAACTAGCCTCCGGTTATAGACACCTTGCTCCCGAAGCACCTGCTGTAGCTCATCAATAGCACTCTTGTCACCAGAAACAGTGATGCTTGAAGGGCTGTTTGAGCAAGCTATCACAGCCTTTCCGTTCCGCAAGTCCGACAGAATTGGGCTAAGCTCTTCTCGCGTCATGCCCACTGCGGCCATGGTACCGTCGACACCTTTCCTGGCTAAGTCTGTCGTCGCACATCCTCTGGCGTATGCCAGGAGCATAGCATCCTCAAGACTAATTGCACCGGCACAGTAAGCGGCCGCAATCTCTCCACTAGAGTGTCCAGTGACGGAATTGGGATGGATATCCCAAGAATCGAGTAGGTCCACCAAGGCGATCTGTAGCGCTGTACAAAGAGGCTGGCTGTATACTGCTTTGTTCACTTGGGAAGTCTCAAAGTCTTTCTGGAGCTCCTCTGGGACCAGAATCAGTTAGTGCTTTCTTGTTGAACCGTCAGAAGACTTACCTAGCACATCAAACGGAGCTCCTAGGCGTACTAGCGCTTCTCCGCATCTTTGAAGGCTTTCTTGGAACCGTGGGAAGGCATTGATGAGCTCCTTTCCCATTCCACACCACTGAGCCCCCTGACCGGTGAATACAAAGCCAAGGTTGCGCCTTGGAGGGATATTGACGAACTGCGCCTTCTTCAGTTGTGAGATCAACTCCCAACTGGAGGACGCCGCCACGACGGCTTTCCACGAGTGAATGGTTCTCCTGTTGCTGAGGGTGAACGCAAGGCTACGAAGGAATGCCGCGTCTGGTACGCTTTGTCTTTGAGTCACGTACTCCACGAGCTTCCCAGCCCATGCTTCTCCAGCTGTTGGGTCGAAGGCGGAAAGCGCAAAGAGCATTGTTGGGGTCGACTGCGCTAAGATCCCATTACCGCTGGTAAATGAGTGACCATTGGCGACAGAGTGGCCATTGGTGGGCCCGAGTTGAAGAGCTTCTTGAATCGCCCTGACAGCAAATGCGGACCTTCTCGTAGAAACATTAGGATCGAAACCTCGTGCGTGCAGAAAGTCTTTGGCACTTTCGAGGATGGCGTGGACGTTCGCTCCACCATAGCCGAAGCTATTTACGGACACACGACGAGGCGATGAGCACGTCCAAGGTTCGACAGTAATTGGTACCTTTCAATTGTGGATTAGCATCAGGTTCGCATGTGTAAAGCTTGAATAGCTTACGCGAAGACCCCACTCTTTCAGTGGGATACGTGGGTTCGCCTTCTCGAAATTCCGATGCGGGAGGATGATCTCGTTCTCTAACATCAGTATTGACTTGATGACGCCTGCAAGACCACTCGCGCCCTCAAGGTGGCCAATATTTGTTTTGACAGACCCGATAGCGAGTGCGTTTTGTGGCTGGCGACGGCCAAAAACAGTTCGTATAGCCCCCGTCTCGGTCGTGTCACCTGCCTGGGTGCCTGTCCCGTGACATTCCACGTATGATGTCTCCAGTGGGTCAAGGCCGGTCTTCTCATACACCGATCTTATTAATTCCTCTTGCGAGACCCCGTTGGGCATTGTGATACCAGGGGTCTTTCCATCTTGGTTGCAACCTGTGCCGCGAATGATCGCTCGGATCGTATCGCCATCGGCGAGCGCGTCATCCAATCGCTTCAGAAGCAGAACAGCAACTCCCTCACCCCGAGCGTAACCGTTCGCACGCTCGTCAAAAGCGTAACATCTCCCATCAGGAGACAGGAACCTACATGACAGTTAATCTATCTCAGGACGAGTTTGAATTTGAAGTCGACATGTTCATTTACCTCATCATACTCATTGTCACCATAACTTCAGGGCCCAGAATCAAGCTCGATCCGGCTGCAATTGCCTGTTTTGCATCGCCAGATAGTAAGCTCTGACAAGCCAGATGCAGAGCAGTCAAGCCACCAGAGCATGCTGTGTCGACTGTTACGCTAGGCCCTCTTAAATCAAAAGAGTAGGATATGCGATTTGCCATGTTCGCCCGTGAAAACCCGGAGTTTGTGCACTGGTAGACTGGTACAGTCTCGGGGTCCCTCCAGAGCATGTCTGTATAGTCCGTCGCAAAGCAAGCCGCGAAAACGGACGTGTTTGTCCCAATCACCTTGGACATTGGAATGCCGGAGTTCTCGAAAGCTTCGTACGAACATTCTAACAGCATCCGCTGCTGGGGATCGAGAGCAATTGCCTCGGGTGCTGATATGTTGAAAAATGGCGCATCGAACTCGTACACGTCTTGCTCGAACCAATGTCCATACTTGACATTGTGCTTTTTTTTCTTCTAGATTAGTTGCCCCGATAGCTGGGAATAATCTTGAGGCCTTTTACTTACTGTGCCATATCGACTCGGATCTGGGTGATAGAAACTGTCGTGGTTCCATTTCTGCTTTGGAATCTCAGATCGGCTCTCACGGCCTTCGGCCACCATTCGCAGGAGACCTTCTGTATCTGTGGCATCGCCGGGACCGCGAAAGCTCATTCCCACCACCGCTATGGGTGTCACGTTATCCATTTTCTGGCCGTTGGGCGACATTGTCATAGTGTCAAGGAGAGAAAAATGGAGGAACTTGATGCAAGGTTTTGTAGTTGACAGGTTGACAGCGAGATACCCTAAGGTGTATATGCCCTAATAATGATGACAAGTGCTATGGCCCTGAGATATAATTTTACTAAACGCCTTTATTAAATGCCTAAATAACCTAGATAATCGGTTCGGATGTTATGACTGAAATGTGAACTTTTTAATTTTAACTTATGTATGCCACTTGAAGCCCCTGTATACCAGCTCTCAAGAGCGCATTCTTTCACCAAATTCATCATTTCAAATTTTCAGTACTAAAAGGCGAAATAATCACACAGTATCTTTGTATCTTTATCCGGGAATCATGCTCGTTGGTACCCTCCCTTCTGCTACGCTCTATAATGCGGTCCCCGTATTTGCTCCAGCCTATCGACCTGCAGCCTTCCCTTCACGCTTCTCCAACATCAACTGCATCGTTATCAAGTACCGCACAGATGGTACGCATGTCCGGACTCTCCTCCCAGACAACTTGACTATCGAAGACAAGCCGATCATTACAACTCGGTTAATCTCTTATGGTTGCTCGCCTATCGGACCATACCATGAGTTGCTACAAAGTGTAGAAGTGGAGTTCAACGGCACCAAATACGACTACTCACTCCTCATCATTCTGGATAATGAGGATGCGGCCTATTCGGGTCGAGAGTTGTGGGGGTCACCGAAAGTACTGGGCTCCTTCGACTTCCCCAAGACGGAGTGGACGGGTTTTATCGGGGTCGTGTATGTCGCCCAAGCGACTTCCCCATCGCAGATATCCTCTTCAAACCAACCGTACTGTTGGATATAGAGGAACATGTCGAACCGGGTTTAAATACTCTGTTCTTGCGCATCCTCCCTTCCCCGATGCCCGACAAGACGCCTCACATACGTCAATTCACCGAGGTGGAATTCAAGCTACAGCACCGGCAGATCTGGGAGGGTGTGGCATCAATCAACTTCCCTTCTCAGTCTATGTTTGATCCCCTCCATCTCACACCTGTAGAGGAGTATATCTCGGCGCACTATTCCAGAGGGACATCTGCTACAATTACACCGGTCGATATTCACAACTTCTAAACTCTAGTTGGTTTACAATGAAATTGATGTAATCAAAAATCTTATAACTACCTGGCTTTAATACACTTTCGTACGGCTATGCTCTATTTGACATACATTTGTATAACCCTTAGTCTATATCCAATGGCAATGTGTAAATCTTCAGTTGCGTATCTCCTCGATATTTATTTCGTTGACTCTAATCCCAACCCATATCCACCCTTCACATATGAAATAGGGATAGTATAACAGCTCCCCTGCCATAAAACACTAAACATAGATACTAGTGATAATATTGGATCATTCCAACATACATGACTAAAGGTTCAAGTATGCAGTCAATATGGAATGATTTGACCTTGCTGCATATGAAGTATCAACAGGCAACTCACCGCTTCGAATCGTTCTCGTTTCAAGCTGTCAATAGTGACATATATATATTTCTATTTTTGTACGAATATTTCATTCATTCACCCTTTTGGAATATTCCTTTACACCATGTTGATGTCTCTGCGCTCCATATTATCCGATCGTTCTTCAATTGCCCTGTTCTTAGCCTTGACACTTTTGAGAACCATGCCTCTTGGAGCTTCAACCCAATCACATCATTTCTTGGTTGCCTTGAAGACCCTGCAATCAGCTATTTATGGCCTCATTGGTTTGAATCTGATCAAAGCACTCAGCCAGTGGGTCACAAGGAGAAGCATCAACAACTTTGTTGACGATCCAACTTGGGACTGGCCCAACGAGACCGCGGTAGTTACCGGAGGGTCAAGTGGCATTGGAGCGGAAATTGTGCGTGAACTTGCAAAAAGGAAGATCAAAACAATTATATTGGATATCAACAAGCCAATTTCAAAACTGGGTACGTACATTCTAATGTTTTGCAGTTATATCCCTAACCCAAAGAAAGAAGGTGTGACCTTTTACCAAGTCAATCTCACCTCCTCCTCGGCAATATCGGAATTTGCATCCACAGTCAAGCGAAAGCACGGCGACCCTTCCATATTAATCAATAATGCTGGAACCGGGACAGCTCAAACGATACTAAGTGAGAGCGAATCTGAACGCCGGCGAGTGTTCGAAGTCAACACATTGTGCCATTTTACACTGGTGCAGCAATTTCTACCGGCTATGATAGAGAAGAATCACGGTCACATAATGACAATAGCAAGTACGGGAAGTTTCTACTCCCAAGCCCAAAATGTGTCCTATGCCTGTTCGAAGGCGGCAGCCATGGCTTTTAATGAAGGACTTGGCCAAGAGCTTCGGGCTCGTTTCAATGCACGGAGGGTTCGAACTTCGTAAGTTGCGCCTTGCGCCTTATGTTGAATAGGAATATACTGACTTGGCCTCAGAATTATCTATCCAGACTTTGTGCGTACCCCGCTGGTTCAGGCCTTGACAAGTAAAGGGCTGGAGTTTCCCTTGAATGTTCTTGAGCCTAGTGAAGTGGCAGCCGAGGCTGTAAAAATTATTCTGTCTACTTACGGAAGTAGTCTTGTTCTTCCTAGGAGTATGAGCTATCTCGCACTTCTTCGAGGTCTACCATCTTGGATCCAGAGAATCGTTCAGACAATGGACCCAGATCCACTGGCGCTTGCAAACATATAGTTCTATATCAGCAAAGAGTGTCTTATTCTTAAGGATTAAATATAAAACTTGGAAAATATTTGAGCCAAAAGGGTTTATCACCTATTTTTCTAGGTTCTGTAAGCTCAACATTGCAAAGTAACGCCCTCGTCTTCGTATGAGCTCAGCGTGTGTCCCAGATTCAACGATTACACCGTCCTCTAGGAAGCAGATGAGGTCCGCATTCTGGACAGCACTCAAGCGATGGGCAATTGCAACTGTCGTCCGCTGCTTTGCGGCTTGGTCTAGGCGCAGCCTGGACGACACTTTGGGATTCCGAATCCAGCGCCGAAGTGACTTCATCTAGTAACAAGACACTGGGCCGTCTCAGAAGGGCCCGCGCAATTGCTAGTCGCTGTTTCTGGCCACCGGAGAAGTTGTTTCCCTTTCCTCCACACATCGTATTGAATCCGAGACTGTATGGTCAAGTCAGTTGCTGCTAGTGATTATTATTTGGTGGATGACCTACGGCAGTGAATGGATAAAATCAAGGATATTCGCATCCTTGCAGATGGTCTCCAATTCTTCCTGGGAATACTTCGATGCATCGAGTCCGAGGAGCAGATTATCTCGGATGGTGCCTTGGAAGAGTGTGGGCTCTTGATTCACGAGTGCCACTTGATTGCGGTATGCGCTCATATCCATTGAGGAGAGATCCAGACCATCCATTGTGACAAGGCCGGCTAGTGGATGGTAGAAACGCTCTAAAAGTGCAACAATGGTGCTTTTCCCGCATCCACTGGGTCCAACTAGGGCGATGTATTTACCCTTGTGTACAGTGAGATCGAGACCGTTTAGTACTTGCCGATCGGGACGCGTAGGATACGAAAAGTGGACATTCCGGAATTCAATGGTTCCTTGCAAAAGAGGTTGAGGTTCGACAAAGTCCAATCGGCGCCGTGGTTGTCGATCCAATAGCCCTTTAAGTCGGGTGGCCGAAAGCTTTGCCTTTGCGAGATCTGGCGAGCTGCTAAATATCGAGCCAGCAGCATCACCGCAAATGTTAACAGCAGCAAAACTCAGGATAAACTGAAACAATCCATACTCCCCGCTGATCACGAGGGTGCCACCATACCATAAGCCAAGTGCAGTACACAGCAAGGGTGCCGATTGTGAAAACGCGAAGAGGCCCGAAGATGTCAGGCTTGAGCGAATGCTCTTCGAGTCTTGTTCGGCTAGCTTATCGTGGAATACTGCTGCAACCCTGGACTCACGATTCAGAGATATGACGGTGCGGATGGCCGAGACCGCTTCACTGGCCAATGATGCTGTTTCTTGATACACTTGGCGAAGATGGGCCTCAAGCTGAGCCATGACGCGGAATCGAAGGAATCCACACATCAAAAGAACAGGTACTGTAGCTGCACCGACAAGTCCAAGTTTCCATCCGACAGCTATGCTGGTTGCGATGGCACCGATGAGAGTTGTCAGTGCCATGATGTAATTCCCAATCGCGTAGCAACCCATGCCTGCCATACTGGCTGGCTCAGTTCCGAGAAATGACACCAATGCGCCCACACCGTGCTCCTCCATGTCAAAGAAAGACATGTCTTTGTCGAGAAGGGCCCGGAAGGAGAGGTCACCGAGACGACGGATAAGCCTCTCTGTACATTTTCCGAGAGCAGAAGCTTGAGCCGAGTAGGCGAAGAACTGTACGAGAGCCAGGACGACATGCATTCCAGCCCATAGATTTGTCTCAGACCGAAGCTGCGGGAATTCAGCGGGAGGTCTGGCGAGTGCCACAAGACATTTGGCTAGAAACACTGCCTGGACGGGTGCTCCAGCTCCTGTTTGGATTGAAGCGAGAAACCCCATTGACACCAATATCATAGAGTCCTTGTGGAAACTATTCACAAACCTCAGAAGGGTCTGCATCGAATACTGATGGCGTGGCCGATCCAGACTCTCGAGAGTATCTGCGCCCTTATGCATTGTGCCAAATAAAGGACTTCCGCTTCCGCCAAGCGGCGGATGCTCCTTTTCTGTCTCTTCATCGACAGACTTAACATGATGGATGCAAACCCCCAAAGAATCATCATCGTCGGGAGATTTCTTCTCGCTCAAGTTAACAGCCTGTGATTTGGCCAGCCGACTATAAACTCCATTTATATTTTGAAGAAAGTCATGAGTGCCTTGTTCAACAAGCTGACCTCCAGACAAGACGATAATCTTGTCCGCGGATTTGACAGTTGACAAGCGATGAGCTACAACAATCGTCGTTCTCCCTTGAGACGCTTTTTCGATTGCAGCTTGAACAATGGATTCACTCGTCGAGTCCAAGGCCGAGGTGGCTTCATCAAGGAGAAGAATTCGAGGATCGGAAATGAGGGCGCGAGCGATGGCAATGCGCTGTTTCTGGCCACCAGAAAGCAACACGCCGGCCTCGCCGACAAGGGTATCGTAGCCGTCAGGTAATTTGGTGATAAAGTCGTGGGCATTTGCGAGGCGAGTGGCATCATAAACAATATTTTCGATATCTTCCTTTGATGCGTTTTCATCCCGCGTGCCAACCAGGCCATACCGGATGTTCTCGAAGATAGTCGTAGCAAACAATGTCGGTGATTGTTGGACCAGCGAGATTTGCTGTCTCAACCAATTTGGGCTCAATTCTGAGAGGTTGTGACCGTCCAAGAGAATATCGCCGGCAACGGGGTCATAGAAACGCTCGAGAAGTTCGATTATTGTACTTTTTCCGGATCCGGATGGTCCAACTATAGCTGTCGTTTTTCCTGGCTCAATATCCAAGCTCAAGTTGTCCAAAACGACGATATCTGGTCTTGAGGGGTAAATGTGTCTCACATTTTGCAACTCAATATGACCAAGCACACTGTCCAACCTTCCTTCAGAAGAACGATTGGCGGTCCCTGGAGGCCTTCGGTCGATGGTGCTGTACAGTCTCGATCCAGCAGCCGTGGCAATAGTAAATACTTGAAGTGGAGGAACGATGCCACCGAGACAGGCGATACCGGTCACGGTCGCGAGGATAATTGTCAAGATATCGACGTACGAGGATGTGCCCGCTACTAGGAAGCGCGAACCCATCCAGAACCCTAAACCGATAGCCAGGTAAATAACGGCAAAAACAGCACCGAGCAGGGCGCCAGATATCAGCCTGGCATTATTTGCAAAGCGTTCAGCTTTAGCTGAGACAGCCATCGTATCGAGCCACAAGCTCAGATTGCGCATTGAGCCCCACGACCGTTCTGATGGACGAAAAGACCTCTTCGACAATGGTACCAGATTCTGCGGTCTCTCCCAACCATTGCTGGCGATACTTTGTGAGCATTATACCGGCGGCAGCAAATACCAGGGCGATGCATACGAGGCTGGAGGCCAAAATGAGGGTCAACCTCCAATCTCGTATGAAACTTATGACAAAAGCTGCGACAACCGATGCGGAGCACTGGACGGCCACGCTGACTTTCTCGGAAATACCATCTCGAATCAGATTTGCGTCGGCGGAAATATGAGTGGATATTTCTCCGGCTCCGATGTTGTCGAAGAAGGCAATGTTTTGACTCAGAAGCGCGGCCAAGTACCGTTCTCTGATCCGACTCGATAATATGATGCCAGTGCGGATGAATCCGATATTCGCAATGTAGCATGACACTATTTCGCCCAGAAAAAGGTATACGAAGTAAATTGTGAAGCGCGTCAATTCGCTATTGGACCTGTCTTGGGATGATCCACCGGACCAGCTGTTTTGTATGCTGCCAATCAACAAGCCTGTTAACAGGGCCGGCATTGTTGTGATTGCCCCGGCGATGATCGCAGCAAGAAAGGATACGCCGATAATGAACAAATCTTTCTTGGTCGCATATCGGAAGAGTTGAAAGTAATTAATCTTGACTATGGGGGTTGCGATGTGTTGGGCGAGTATGTCCTGCTCCGATAGACTTGTCATACTGAAAGAGACCGAGTCAAAGAGTGAAGGTGGATGGTGAACATAACGAGAGTCAAAAGAATCAAACGAGTGATGACCTGAACATCAGTGATCTATCGCCCCCATCTGCCAAGTGACAGGGATCCCACTAGGCTCTCACGTTTTTGTTACAAAAGTTACAGTCACATAGCTCTTATAGCTCTATAAAAGCTGTATAAGCCTATATCAAAGGTTATATATAGAAAAGACCATTTCACAAATCAAGCCTTTTTTTTGGGGCCTTTTTCCTGCTGTCTGTCTACCCAACAAACTGAGGGAAAAAATATCTATATAACCAGACATCTAAAACGACTATCGGAGAAGACTACCTGAGGAGACCAGCCTACGGGCGCATACGCGACTATTCTTGCATTAATCAAAATTGTGATACCTAATATAAATTGGTTGGGTATCTATACAAAGTCCGAGAACAATAAAAATTGACCCTCCAAGAACTATAAAATGACGATTACGCCTCTGTGGAATTATAGATTAGCAGCATCTTGTCTGATTCGACCTTTGATTTTCACTTCTATCAATTAGATATTTTCTTGCATTCTATATCTCTAAAATGCTGTAAGAGGACACTCTTGTTTTACCGCTAGTTATATTCGGCCAATAATGATCCTAATACATATAATAACCCCTGGAGAAATGAACGGGGGTATTATAGGTCTTTATGTAGCTAAGGATCAACAGGACCAATAAAAGACTGCTGTACTGTCTTCTCTGTCGTCATATATGTGAACCCTTCAAAATATCAGGCAATGATAATTAGCCTGTGACGCGACACGTCACTGTTTCAGATTTGAGATCCAGAAGATATACTATGTACAACATACATCTCGAATCAAAACAATTGATGAGCCTTCGAAAATAATATTTAAACATAGATTTGTTCCGTAGCATTAACGGTAACTTTTAGTATCCCAACCATGGCTGATAAACTCCAGCTACCTCGAGTCCTCTGCCTTCATGGTATGTCATTCAACATAAGGTTGGACTTTGTACTTCGTAGTAACTTTTCATCTAACAATGACCTAGGGGTTGGCTCCAACGCGGATGTGTTGTTTCTCCAGACTCGAGTTCTACGCGATAGGTTGTCCTTGTCCTTTCGTTTCGTCTTCGCCAACGGTCCTTTCTTCTGCGAAGCCGGGCCAGGGATGCTCCCCGTCTATGGAGGCGCTGATCCCTTTCGACGATGGTTTCGATGGTCACCCTCACATCGAGTACTCAAGCCAAAGTACCACATAGAAGCGATCAGAAAATGCCTCGAAGATGCAATGGCTGGAGACGATGAAACTGGTGGATGTGGACCGTGGGTTGGTCTTTTGGGCTTTAGTCAAGGGGCAAGACTAAGCGCCTCTATCCTATTCGAGTCTCAGAGACGCCAGGAATCTCAACAAAAGGGCGAGAAAACGGGGGGGCTACGAGGGGGATTTGGATTCCATGCTCTGGAGTCAACACTGGCAGTTCGCAGTATTGTTCTCCGGTCCCGCGCCGCTCGTCGCACTCTCGCCTGACATTGGCGATCTACCATTGCAGAGTCCGACCGAATTAGATCTTTCTCACAAAGAGTTGGATAAGCTAGATCCCACCGGAAAATTAGCGATTGAAAGGCCAACACTTCACGTCATAGGCGTTCAGGACGAATGGGCCCCTTCACAGAGGAGACTTCACGACATATACTGTTCGGAAGACTCGAAAAGTCTACTGGAATGGGATGGAGATCACCGAATTCCTATGCAGTCGCCAGAAATAGAACAAATCTGTGCAAGAATGTTAGTAATGGCGGGCAAGAAAACAGCATAAGCTTTTTTTAAATAGAAGACGTATATATTCCCTGCATGGAAATTCAGAGATGCTACGTCAAAAAAGGTCTTTTGTCTCGTCACCTAGCTCCGACCCTAGAAACCACAGATATCACAGTGTTTAAGTAGAATTATGCCATCCGCTGCCCGACCAAATTCTGTTCTTTGCCGCATCTACAGCATCAGGAGACCACCAGTAGCACTAATAGACTGCCCTGTTATCCATTGGCTTTGTGGACCAGCAAGGAATGAGACGAGGCGTGCGATTTCTTGCGGAGACGCGACCCGTCCCTCCATTGGAGTCGCAGCGGCCACTCCCCGGTGAAAGTTGGCAGACTCCTCATCATCCGTAATGTCCTGCAACATGTCCGTGTCTGTCAAACCGGGCAGAACGGCATTCACGCTGTGGCCATAGGGACCGATGACCGCAGCGAGAGATCGGGTGAAAGCTTCCAATCCGGCTTTGGATGCAGTGTACACTCCGTACAAAGGTCCTCCGGTACGAGAAACAATGGAACTGATGTTTATAATTCGACCGGGGCGACGAAGGTGAGGTACGACGGCTTGCGAGAGGAAGAACGCGCCTCGCAAATTGACATTGATACCTCGGTCGAAGTCTTCCACAGTTGTTTCGAGGAATGGTTTCCGGACACTCGTACCCGCATTGTTGACGAGGATGTCAATTCCTGGACCAAATGCTGCTAGTGTTTGGTCGACAATGATCTGCGGCGCATTGGCATGTGCGATATCGACCTGAATCTTGATGGCGCCTGCCCCATTTCCCAGGTCATTGACTTGAGCCACAATTTCCTGAGCTGCCGGTTCACTGGTAGTCGACACAAATGTGATTGCTATCTGTGTTGGCCGTTAGCATTTGTGACCTTGGGAGTCTTAGAAGGGGGTGATATCCCTTGGCGCCTTGTTTAGCGAGATCCAGCGCGATCGCCGCCCCAATACCGCGTGAGGCACCAGTGACAATAGCGACCTTTCCTTCCAGTACGTTCATTGTAGAACAGTAGACTTGAATCAAAAAGAATCTTGCGATTCATGCTTTTACATATTCGTATTGATATAGGAGGGTTTGTTGCTTGTGAGACAATCCTGAATGGAGACCGGCTCTTACGAGCTGATTTATGCATGTGGACATAAGTTGGGAATGTGTGTACCTTGGACAATTTGTGTTGTACGCAATTTGAAACGCGTTGTATCTGGCTTCAATTTTCACGTAGCATAATCTAGTACTCTCATAAATCTCTGTCGGGAATTTGACTATCGTTCGCCCAGAGGTATGCTTGTATCCTTCTCTCTTGGATATCAAAAGCCACATGCGGAGTACAACGGCGGTCATCTACGCGCGCGGTTTGTATACATCAGGGTCCATCGAGTGGATACGATACATGTACCACGGTGGCAGAGCCCGTAGGTACGTTAACCAAGAGTTGCTTGGAGGCAAAATGAGTCTGCCGGCATCGCCACTCAATACTTGCTTCACCACTTGGTCGGCCACATACTCGGGCTCGAGAAGGAGCTCCGGAAAGTCGTGCAGTGTGGTAAGCTTCTTGACCATATCAGTGCGGACATAGTGAGGAAAGACGATGCTAGGGTAATAAAATCGTTAGCCTCTGCTAGACAGGGTTGGGGATAGTAACGGTCACATACGTTGTTCTGACCCGCCGAGCATTGTAGCGCATACGTAATTCCTGAGCAACGCCTTCGTGGAAGGCCATAATGGCTGCTTTGGTACTGGCATAGGTGACAAGCTGTGTAGTTGAGATGAAGCTTGATGCGCTTGCCATGGTCACGATATGACCATGGTTGCGCTTGGCCATTGCAGGAAGAAATTCTTGAACGAGTCGCATTTGGGCGAACACATTGATTTCAAACTGAAGCTTTCGGTGCTGTATATTCTCCTCGACAATGTTTTCTGCTATCGCTATGCCCGCATTGTTGATCAGAATGGAAGGATCACCCAGGTCCGCTCGGACTTGCCGAGCGGCTGATAGGATTGACTCCTCCGATGTCACGTCGACGTGATAGTATTGCACTGAGGGTTGTTCTATGTAGGCGTCAAAAAAGATGCTCTAGATATGTCAACCTTGTATACTCGAACCCAAACTCACCGAGTAGCTCAGCCGGAGGTGAAGCAATATCCCAAATGACTACCGCTACTCCACGATCTGAAAGTCTGCGCACAATTTCAGCACCGATGCCATTGGAGCCGCCAGTTATGAGGACAATCTCCTTTGTCCAGTCCCACGACTTGTCCGTCTGGAAGTTGTTCAAACTCCGGGTGGAGAGGTGTGAATTGATGCGGTGCAACAACTTCCAAATACCCAAAACACAAGCAGGAATTAGAAAAGACTTGGAGGAAAGAAAGGGTCTCATGGAAACAAGGACGCGCAAGAAGATTGTTGGAAAAGAAGCCATGGTGATGGGTAAGCTAGAGTTTGATGGTTTGACTCAATGTGAAGAAAAGATAGAAAAGATAGGTGAAACGGGAAAAGGCAGGTGTGGCAGTTAAAAAGCAGTTGAGTGACGATGGTTGTTCGAATCTATCTCACATTTTCAAGCATTTTGTGGCCTTTCTGTGTTGAGAATCCCATTCGCACAAATAGCCTACAATTGCAGTGATCGAGAACCTTGATAGTTTGGGATGTTTTAGAAAGCTACGTGGATGACTAGGCACGTCCTTAGGTGCTGAAGGGATATTAGTATTGAAGAATAACAGATTTTTAACGATATATATATAGTAATCTTCAGTAAGTACTATTTGGAGTGGATGCCGGGAATTCCATCAAGCTGCAGCATCAGCGGCTTCCCTTTTGGACATGACACTATCTACAATCTTCTCCAGGGTATCCAGTTTGGCGTATTCTTGAACCCGGAATTTCAGACGGAAAACCCGCCCAATCCACGAGTAAAGCTCCATGGCTGTTAAGCTGTCGAGCCCGAGCGCGACGATGGTTTGGCCGTCGAGAATGTCCGATACGGGCATGAGCTGCAGCTCCGCCACTTTGTTTCGGACAGCGTTTAGGAGGATGCGGGTCGCTTCAGCCTTGTCGTCGGTCTGGTCAAGTACATGAGACAGCGAAGTGTCGGTGGAAAGAGCAGTCGATTTTGGATTTGTCTCCTGATCTTTGGCATGGCGCATCACCAAAGCAGAGAACCGAGGATCTTTTGCGTAGGGTGGCAGCTTTCGAGCAGCGCCGAATCCTGCGCCGGTTATTGAGAAACCATCACAGGATGAACCAGTTATCCCGGAGATGGCGGCAGAGAGGAGAGCAAGTACATCTTGAGTAGTAAGTATTTCTCCCTCGTATTCGTCGACATACTTCAGTTTCTGCAAATTCTCGGCGTTTTCAGCCATGTAACCAGCATCTACCACAGCCGTCAGAGCAAGTGCAGTAGCCGGGAGACCCTGCTGTATGCGGTACTTTGCGAAAGAATCCAAGAACGTGTTAGCAGCTGCGTACGACGAGTGCCCGGGCGTGCCCATCACACCAGCAACCGATGAAATGAGCACAAAGAAGTCAAGAGGCGCGTTACTGAGGGCGTGGTGAAGGTTCCATGTGCCATAAACCTTTGGTTGAATCACAGCAATGAAATCTTTTTGAGATACAGAGCTGAAGACACCCCCCTGTAAATTGGTCAAAATTGGTACGGTCGGGGGCAAAATCTGAAACGAGCTGTATATACCTTGAACACCATCGCGGCGTTGATGACTCCTTTGACGACCCCTTTTTCGATAGTACACCGGTCAACCACTTGTTGCAACTGCTGCTTATCTGTAACATCGCAAGGCAGCAAGAAGATATCAGCTCCCAAGGCAGCCAAGTCCTCTACAAGCGCGCTCACTTCGGAGCTCATGGATGTGCTGCGGGAGACCAAGCCAATTTTCCGGGCTCCATTATTCACCATCCATCTAGTGATGACACGGCCAAGGCCACCTCCACCACCCACGAGCAGATATACAGCTGCTGGGTCAAGTTTGGGCAAAGCAGGCCGTGCCGGTGTGGTCTGGATAAGAGTCAGTAGGGCGAGCTTTCGTATACAAGAGGAAGAACTCATTACCTTTATTATCTCACCTTCCGTGGGTACAAGCACATTCCTCGCCGGATCACGGAGAGAGACAGTTGCGAGTGTTTCCGGCAAATGGTCCAGTCGAACCGTGTGGATTAGCGAGAGGCCACTGGCAAGATCGTGCGAGAAGAGGCCGGCTACCGCATCCAGCGCAGCGCTCATTCGAGCGGGAAGGCTGTCAGCTACGGCAGACAGAGACGCGCCAGAGATACTGCAGCCTGCGTGTAGACAAGGTGCAGAGTCCGGCATCAGCTCGCCAATCTGCACAAACCGCCCCAAGGGCGCCAGGACCCGAGAGACACGGGCACCATCATTATTGGTGCCTGGAATGGGATTGAGCACCACGTCCACCGGTGGCACCTCGTTGAGGCTACCGGTAATATGGTCGGGCGGTGGGTTAACAGATAATACAGCCTCATGATATGAGGGCGAATCGATGATAGCGTAGACATAGGCGCCCGCCGCTTTCGCAACCTGCACCGCCGCCTGACCTACGGCGGACCCGGCTGCAAGAACTGCGACCCTATCGCCCTCGCGCACTCGGCCGACTTCGATGAGAGCAAGCTGAGCAGCGCCAAATGTGGCTGGTAGTGCCGCAGCTGTTTCTAGTGTTATGGCAGCTGGCACAAGGGCAAGGCTCGTTTCACGCGCGCAAGCAAAAGTTCCAAATGCGCCGTAGGTATTTGCCAGACCGAACACTTTGTCACCCATATTCACGCGCGTGACTTTATCACCGCAACGAACCACAGTACCACTGCACTCGCGCCCCTGAAGGGCTTTGATGTCTTCAGCGCCAATTCCAGTCGCTGCCACCTGGATCTCCACCTCATAATCGGCCAGCTGTGGCACGGGGTCTACTCGCTGAAGATACAGCGAGTCGGCCAGCCCCGGCTGTTGTAGTCCAAATATGCCGCGAGTATCGGGCTTGAAGGCTTCATCCTGGGGAGGAGCGACGCCTGTGGCAGCATGTGTGTTGCAAGCCAGCTCGTTGTCGTGCACAATGCGCGAACAAAGGAGCTCGCCGCTGCTCTCCGTGAACTCCATCTCCATGTTGGGATCGGCCTTCTTCGCCGCGACGGCAAGATGGCCAGCAATACGCCCAACAAGGGCCGCCTGCGACGTGGCGTCGCTGGAAGTGGACGGATCGAGATCCAGGGTTGCGACCGGGGCCTGCATTTCGCTGCGGATCGTCCTGAGCAGTCCGACTGCCATTCCTGCTATCGGGTTTGTTGCCCGGTGGAAGGCACCACGAGTGACCCAGACCACGGCTTCACAAGTCGTAAGAGTGTGCTTGATATTATCGAAGGAGGCCTCATCGACACTTCCGAGCAAGCCTTCGCCGACGTCTAATACAACACAGAACTTAGCTTCGACGGGCAGTGATTGAGATACAGGCACGGCGGAGGTGCCAAATTCGTGGCTGAGGATACGCGCCAGGTCGCTGTCATCCCCTGGCCCCTGCAATATGTGCCATTTGGTGGCGTCTGTCGGAAGCTGCGCAGCGGGCTGCCATTCTACCTTATAGCATCCATAGTGTGGCTCAGGCCATAGGAGCGGAAGGCCCTCTTCCACACTTAAGTGGAGACCACGGATTTGAACTTGTGGATTGGACGAATTGTCCAAGTTAGCATCGATGGCATATGTTCCCCCGAGCTTTTGTGGCGCTTGCTCTGAGCAGGCCACGGTTTGCAGGACCAGGCCTGGTCTGCAGAGAACCTCGGAGCCAATGATCACCTCTTCAATGGCATTCGGGACCCAAATGTTGCTTCTGCTGCCAATAGGAGCATTCGAGGGGTCCAGGAAAGGGATGTAACTCCCGCACTGTAGCAGACCGTCTAGTGTTGTTGGGTGGATGGCATAGGTGGTCTCGTAGTGGTGAGGCATAGCAGCCTCAGTGTCCGACACTACCACTTCTGCCGTAGTCTTACCGCTCCCATACCACAAGTTGTGCACATTGCGGAATGTGCCAGTACGACGCGGGCCGGCCTTTGCTGATCCCTGATAAAGCAGCGGGCTGCCGACGCGGCTGTGACAATCTTCACGCGCGTCGCCCCACTGTGCCAGCCCGCCCATCTCAGGCACGTCCTCCAAGTGACACCTCACAAGGGCCCTGCAGTGAGATACCCATTTTTCCTGTTCCTTGCTCCAGGTTGAGAGCTCGAATTCGTCGAAATCGCTTCCAGTTAGAGGGCGAAGTTTGATAACCAGTTCCACGCGCACTCCTTCCTCGAACACAAGGTTGTTTTGCATGCGCATATCACGCACTGTGAAACCTGCAATAACATCGTCGCTACCCCTATGTGCGATGGCGCACTGCTTGCTGGCCTCCAACGCAGCGCACACATAACCCGCGAGTGGAAAGGTAATAGATGATCCAACCTGGTGACCACGAAGCCAAGGCATATCGTCGACCTCGAAGTTGTTCGACCAGGTCATTTCGCTATCTTTCGAATGCGTCGTCGCATGGCCAAGCAGGTCGTGACGCGAAAATTGTCGCAGCAAAACGTCATCTCGAACTTTGGATTCGATCCAGTAGCGGCTACGTGTCCACGGATATGGTTTCAGGCCATCTACCAGGCGTGGACGAGAACCCTGATCTTTCCAATGACCGAAATTGACCTGCTCCATGTCAAGCCATTGGCCCAGGCCGAAGAGAGAGGCGGCTAGTTTTAGCATAGCTACGCGTGCGTTTTCTCCATGCTGCAGACATGGCAGTGTCGCCATCGCCGCTGGCGCCTGCTTCCCGAGTGCCTTCAAGATGCTTTTCGTCGCCCATGTCAGCGTGGGGTTGGGCCCAATCTCTACCACTGCATCGGGGGGTGTCTTGCTTTTCAAGAGCGCGTTCATAGCAGATGTGAATCGAACTCGGAACTTGGCGCTGCTTGCCCAGTATGATGGTTTCTTTACCGCGACTGGGTCGATCTTCCGCCCCGCCATGGCCGAGAAAAATTCAACGTTGCGACTCGTCGCGGTCGGGAAGGTGTCGGTCGTGCAAATATCCTCTTCATACTGGTCAACGAATGGCTCAAGGAAAGGTGAATGATACGGGAAGTCCACGGCCAGCCGTCTATGAGGCACCCCATCCTCCTCAAGCAGAGTCTCCAACTCATCCAACGCCACATCTTCTCCCGATACTGTGAGAGATCTGGGTGAATTCTCGCACGCCACCACCACAGTTCCAGATGTAACAATGCCCAAAAGCGGAGCGACATCCTCCATTCCGGCGCTGACAGCCATCATGCCGCCCTTGAAGTCCGGCTGTACTGTCTTGATCCTGATAGCCATCTGGCCACGAGCGTAGGCGATACGCATAGCGCCTGGCAGGGAAAGAATACCGGCGGCATATGCAGCAGCAACCTCACCACTGGAGTGGCCTACCACTGCCGCAGGCTCAACGCCCCAAGACCGTAGAAGATCCACGAGGGCAATCTGGACCGCTGTCGATGCGGCTTGGCTGACGTCGGCATCGTTTATTCGCGACGTTGTCTCAGATGCATATAACTCCTCCAGGAGTGAAAAGTTGGCACCAAACGACTCAACACAAGAGGAGGACTTTTCAAGTGATTCCGCGAAGATGGGATATTGTAACAACTCACGACCCATAGCAAAACTCTGAGCACCCTGCCCGGTGAAAGAAAAGGCAATTCTAGGTGGTCGAACAACGCGTCGCTGTAGGACTTGGGGTGAGGCCGCGCTGATGGATAAATCGTCTAATTCCGTTGCAACGAGAGCAGAACGCCAGCTAAGCAGGGATCGACGCTGACCCAGCGTGTAAGCCAAATCGCGCATACTCACGTTGGCCGCTTCGTCCGATTCAAGGAATTCAACAAACTGCTCTCTAGTCCGCGTGAGAGCCTGCTCGTCATTGGCACAAAGAACAAACAAGAAGGCCTCTCCATCGGCAGAGGTACCGTTTTGGTCCGGTAGCCCATCGGATTCCGGGGCCATCTTGATGATGCAATGTGCATTGGAACCTCCAAACCCGTAGTTGTTGATCGCGACGTACTGCTTTCCCTTGGGCCAACTTTGTGTGGTTGTCGGCACCTAGTCTCTCTTAGTACGTGGGGGACACATCAACGGAGTCTTCGGGAGCAAACCTACCGCCATATTCAGCTTGCGCAGCTCTGAGTTCATAGATTCATTCTTGAAGTTAGGGTTGGATACAACTTGACCCTTATTCAACATCAACGCAGCCTTAATTAACGAAGGGAAGCCGCTCGCTGACTCCAAATGTCCCACATTTGCCTTCACCGAGCCGAGTAGCAGTGGTTCTTCCTGCGTGCGACCTTCGCTTGAAAACACTTTGTGGATTGCTGAAATCTCAATAGGATCGCCGACTCGGGTGCCCGGCGCGTGTGCCTCGACAAAGCCGAACTCGTCAGGTCGTATATTGATGTCGGCCTGCAGCTCCTCCATCAGCTTGGCCTGCATCACTGCGTCCGGCATGGTGTAGCCATTAGTGTGGCCATTGTGGTTCACACCAATGTGTGACAGTACGCAGTGCACTCGATCATTGTCGCTCAGCGCTAAATCTAGTGACTTTAATATGATACAACCAGCACCTTCGCCGCGTGCATAACCTGAGTCCGTCTCCGGATCCAGAGCACGGGTCCTACCATCTGGGTTGAGCATGGTTAGATTGGACAGCATATTCCACCGCCAAGGTGACAAGTTGAGCGCGCATCCGGATACAATGCACATATCCGTTTCACCAGACCGGATGCTTTGCGCCGCCATCTGTAGCGCATAGAACGCTGACGAGCATGCCGTGTCAACGCTGACACTGGGACCGGTGAGATCGAACACGTTGGAGACAACATTTGACATCATACAATTGTGGCCGAGCACTCCTACCTGCGCCGGCATGGAACAAATGCTCTCTTTCAATTCGAGCGTGTAGTCGGATGTATTGGATGTTGAGAACACCCCAACCTTGGTCCCAGCGATGCTCTCCTTTGGGATTCCGGCGTTCTCCAATGCTTCGTATACACATTCAAGCACGATGCGCCCTTGTGGATCCTATATTGTATCAGCTCGAATTGCTCAACGGATGCAGATCAACATATGAGCGGGTCGTACAAACGAAACTGCGTCTGTCGCATTCATCTTGAAAAACTGGGCGTCGAAGTTGGCCACATCATCGTCGAGAAAATATCCATGATTGACGTGAATGGAGTCTTTGCGGGATTCGTTCGGGTGGTAGAATGCCTTCCAATGGAACCTGTCGTCGGGGAACTCCTTGTATCCGTCTCTGGAGTTGGTCAATAGCTTCCAAAAGTCCTCTAGTGAAGCTACATCTCCCGGCAGCCGGCATGACATGCCCACGATGGCCAGCGGCCTTGGCCGCTGTTGTATCTCAGTGATAGTCATCGGGAGCTAATTTGGCCGAGAAAATATAAAAGTTAGATTGGAGAGGTGAAAGGGAATATTTGCTGGTACAAATTTTGTTCAAGGCTTCAAATGTTCTTATAGCTTTCGCGTTTTCGCGTCACATCGCATGATGATTCGCTTCGACGCCCTGGGTCTGACTATTTTGAGATACGTAAAAGGCGAGCAAGAAGAAACATGCTCTTCTACGTTTGAAACTAGTGATCTTCGTCTCTTTCTCCTTTATCATATCTATCATCCTTGTATCAATGCCACAGTTTTTATCTATAATTCAAATTCTTATTCGCTGTACGATTTCCCCCACATCAGCTCTTTAGAGCTGGTTGTAACTGCATATTGTCTTCAGGCTTGAAGTCTACTTTTTATATTTGGGCAAGCATTCTCAGATTATGGTCGAAATTACTATGAGATACAAGACTAGCCCTTGATCCCGTTCAATAAGCGAATGGTATAGTTGTGAAGTGCAGCTCAATTACACAAAAGAAAAGCACCAATTTTGATGGTTTCAATTGCCATAGGGTAATTTACCATCTAGAGCCCCAGAGGTAATAGCGAATATATCAGAGATACTATCCAAAGTAGCAACATTGAAGTCTTTATGTTGTACGTATGCTTCTATACAGCCGCTTTGTACTTTAGCGAGTTGGAAAAATCGATGGACTTCGTCACCAGTGGGCAGAGAACTTATTTACACTTATTTACATATTTAATGCCTTATTTTTTTTTTCTCCATGCTTTATTGCCTCCAACCTCCATTCCACGTATCAAAACGAATAGCTTCGAGGAAAGATGGTTCAATATCCATGGTGTGAGTCATCCGATTACAAAAGTCGGCATATAGCTATCATCGGGGCTGGCGTGTTAGGACGCCGGATCGGTAAGACTAAGATCTCTCGGGGTCACTTTCACACTTTAGCTAACGAGGTCAGCGACGTGTTGGGCATGTGCGGGTTACAATGTTTATGTCTACGACCCCGACGCCGCACAATGTCGTGAGGCGGTAAATTACTTCGATGAGAACAAAGCGACTTATCAACGATATGTCTCTGTCATCCCTGCGCAGGTCATTCCTGCCGTGGATTTGACACACGCTGTTTCGCACGCCTGGCTTGTGGTGGAATGTGTGTCGGAGAGTCTTGATCTCAAGCAGAAGGTGTTTTGTGACCTCGAGTCAGTTTGCACGCCAGATTGCATACTATCCACAAACTCCTCCTCATACAAATCTTCTATTATCTCGGAGAAGACGAGGCATGCCCGGAATCGGATCTTGAATACGCATTATTTCATGCCCCCGCATGTGCGCATCGTTGAGCTCATGACCAATGGGTGTACTGCACCCAATATCTTCCCATTTCTGACGAAACGAATGGAAGAAGCTGGCTTGAGCGTATACGTCGCAAGGAAAGAATCCACGGGGTTCATTCACAACAGAGTATGGGCCGCGATCAAGCGAGAGCTGCTCAAGGTGGTGTCAGAAGGTGTAACAGATCCGAAGACTGCAGATGACATCTTTTTCGAGGCAATCGTCAAACCAGGCACGAGGCCATTCGTAGCTATGGACCGTTGGTTCCTCACTCTGGCCTTTCAAGACACATCGCTAACGCTGTGCTAGTTGTCGGACTCGATACGGTGGCCATGATCGAGCGTAATTTTGCCGAGGAACGAAATCTCTCAACTGTTCACACAGTTGACTTTCTGCAGAGAGAGTTCATCGAGAAAGGCAAGCTCGGTTTGAAAAGCGACAATGGCGGGTTTTATCCACCATCAACTGTGCCAACCAAACCAGGGCCACGAATACTTGTATTAGACAACGGGTTGTCTGGCCAAGTTGAGACGCTGGAGAAAGGGAAGGTACTAGAATACACTTCTGCTGGTCAATATATCCGGACGATATTTGACGAGCAGTACCTTCCGGATGGCATCGTTGTCCTCAAAGAAAAAGAGCAGATGTTCTGGACATGCATGGGCTATCCTGGTCAGAACGACGGCATGATATACTCTGCCAACTTAGATGGCAGTGATGTGAGATCACTCATCGACAAGGGACGAATCAATACTCCGAAGCAAATAGCGCTTGACTCGGTTGGTGGAAAGCTATACTTTGCCGACCGTGAGGGTCTCTGTATTTGGCGCTGCGGCCTGGACGGCAGCGGGCTCGAAAAGGTCATCACGACCGTGAACATGTCAGACAGTAATGACGGGGACGCGACAAACTGGTGTGTTGGAATCACCTTGTCGCGCAGCTTAGGCAGAATTTTCTGGACGCAGAAAGGTGGACCTAAAGGCTGGCAAGGTCGCATTTTTACCGCAAATATAGACATACCATCTGGTGAGACTCCTGACACCAGATCAGACAAGGTCTGTCTTCTCAAGAACCTTGCCGAGCCTATTGATCTTGAATTTCACGAGGAGTCGAGGAGCCTATATTGGACTGATAGGGGAGAGATGCCCTTTGGGAATACACTGAATCGGCTTCGGTTTTCCGATAATGGACAGGTCTTGGAGATTGATAACACGCCTCTGCTCAATTACCAGATCCTTGCAAGGAAGTTCCACGAGGCTATCGGTCTGAAAATCGATGAGCAAAATCAACACGTGTATGTGGCGGATTTGGGAGGGTCGATCTGTAGGTGCAATCTGGATGGGAGCGAGAAAATCAGACTGTTGTTCGAAGAGGGTCGAGCTTTTACTGGAATTGCCTTGGTTTAGTTCTGTTTCCGAATTCATATGCAAATCATTTGACCATCTAGTATCATTCTTTGGGCCAATATATATGTCCAGGATCTATCCCCCTCCGCTACTCCAACTTTATCTCTATCCTTCATAGATTTGACACGCCCATTCCACAATAGGAGATATCTCTCCTTGCCCTTTTATCAGGACGGGATATAGTCAATGTGTTCGGCTTCTGTGAGACCATTCATGTCCCCGCCCATGTCGCCCATGTCCATGTCAAACGGAAATCCAAATTCCAAGCCATCCATATCGGTAGGGAACAAGGTGGATGGACTCCCGTCGTTTTGCAGCATGTCCAATTCACCTGTCATACCCCCAGTGCTGTCTGCATCTAACATGCGAGGGTTGAATCCGCCGAACAGGGTATCGCCGTCGATGGACGGGCCGTTTCGCAGTGTAAATGGTCGGCTGTCCTCTAAGCACTGGGAATTGGCGCCTGTTGGAAGTGCTCAGTAATCAGCTGATTCCGTGCACTTTGATATGAAGTCTGAACTGGATAAATGGGCTTCTTACCATACACACTGTTCTGGGACCTGGTGGGACCTTCTATGTCCATGAGGCGAGTCTTACCAATGGGCTCGTATCCAATTGCTTTGCTAATTGCGTCGGCCCTATATTTCGTTAGAGCTTATAGAAAGATATCCGACCGAACCGTGACTCACGACAAATTAGGAAGATATTGCTGGATAATGCTTTGCACGCATGTGGTTGACGTGTGGTAGGATGAAAGAGATTCAAGCTGAACATTTTGGCACATGTACTCCAGGATACTCGACTTCTTCTCGTTGCCTAACCGGTTGATCGTTCGGATGAGCTGATAGTTCGAAGGTTCTATCGCGTGCAATACGTCAGCTCCATGTGTCAAAGGAGGGTGTGCGGACATACCAAATACAACGTGGTATAGAGTACCAGCCTGTTTAGAGCCACAGGACTCCTGGATAGAAGCAACCATCCTATTGATCAGAGTTGTCTCATCACGCATTGTCTTGAGGCCTCTTGAGTGGCCACTGAAGCCGGCCTCTCGCATTTTAGCATTTACCTACGACCTCTCAGCTAAATTCGCTACCAGAAACAGAGCGTTGGATCCAAGCTTCTGTACTTAGCTGGAGACTGGGTGGTCTTTTCCGAGCTTACCTCGCGAGCCGCACTTTTTCCCTGTTTGTCGGAGTACTTCTCCCATATCAAAAAGAAGCAAAGCGACAAGAAACGGAGAAAACGGCCATATTTGATTTTTTGACTCGAGCGGCGGGCAAAGTTTACACACATCGCCCACGCCCGGGAGACGTTCTCGCCGCGTGGGGCTATGGGTTGGTTTCTAATATTGGTCAGCGCAAGATAGGACGAGACCTCGTCGTCGGGGACGCTCGTAGAGCTAAGTTGCTCCAGGAGAGCATTCGCTGTTGCAGTCACAGGCTCGACGGAAAGGCTAGGCTCGTCCTTCCGTTTTCTCTTCAGGGGGTGCTGGATTTCAGACGCCAACTCGGACGTGTCGCGAGAGCTGGCCCTGGTGTGCGAATATGAGCTGGTGCTTGACGGCTGCACGTCACTTTCGTCGATAAAATGCAAGTTAGTTGTGGACGCGGCTAGTTCTAAGGCCTTGGTTTGCGTCATCAGCAGCTCCAATCGCTTGCTCGCACTGTCCATGCATATATCAACTCGGGAGTACGGGCGAGAAGTGGGATGAAGCTCGCTCCTGTATATGGACTTTTGATCAGTTTCACATTTACACCTGTATTATCTGCATTGGGGAACTTTACCAGAAGCCTGGTGCCCTTAAATTCCATTTGTGCCAGGGAACAGAAGTTTTATATATAGCCTCTGCTACATCACTGATAGGTAAAATGATATCACCGTCTCGAATCTGGTCACAACAGCGTGTAAAGGCCCCTTGCGCAAAGTGAAAGGTTTGTCCTTGAAATCCACGTAGGGAAAATGGGATTATTGAGATCTGAACTCCAACACGATGGCATGACCTGATTGGCAGTAGGAAGTGTATGTATGCTGCTTGCTGGGATGGATAAACACGGGTGTCGAGACTATTTTTGCGCACGTCTTCGATATTAATAAAAAATGTCGAGTTCCCCATGCGCTGCGAGCCTTGCATTCCCATGGTTCGATGAAAGGAAGACAGGATAACGGTAACCATGTTGGCATGTCTCGTGTCGTCGGGGTGTGCACTAAATATCTAGTCAACTTGGAAGGATTGTGAACCTGGCCTACACTAAGCACTCGGATTTGCTGAGCTCCTGCATAAAAGATCCCACAATCTCACGATGTAAGAAGTGAGAAGTACGGAATACTCCGTACCAAGATAGCACGTAAACAAGGAACCTTGGAAGTGACGGATACTCGACGATTTTGGCCAATTAGAATCGGTCTAACGATTTGTTTAATTTATTCAGAGTAAGCAAATGACGCATGCCCAGGTGCCAGGCGTACCCAGGGAAGCAAGTAAGCAAGTAATGTAGCCTCACGTTGGAGAGACACTTGCAATCACTACCTATATGTAGGTATATATGCGCAGGGTACTTTTGATAAACAGCTCATGGGGGCCGCTAGACTTTCCCCTCTTGTCTCTTCTTGTCTCTCTCTCCTCAATACCCAACCCTCGCTAACTTGTCTAATTGGCCGAAACCCCTTGGAGATCTATTAATTATATTAAGTCAAAAATTCTACTCCGTAGACCAGGGGTATTATATGATCCAGTTGACCTCATCAGCTTCCCGTAGTGAGGTCGACCTTCCATTCCCCTCAATGCTATTGTTGGTCCCCTAACTCTTAATTTAGGTCAAACGTGGGGGACATCGGTGAATTTGGAAATCTTTCGAAATTAACCGAAAACGTGCTTTTGTCTCGTAGGATCTACATCTCGAACGATGCTACCTCTATGGACTCCTTCAACAAATTCATGCTTCTTCATCTCCCAACTTTGGGGCTCGGCATCTAATCTCGATAAAGACTTGTCCATACATGCTGATGGTAATAATGTCATATTGATCAATATTTTTGACATGCCCCCCCACATGCACGCCCTGGTGCTGTCTCACATCCTAGTCCAGGTGTGGATGAGTTAGTGTGGCCCCTAGCGAAATCGAGGGGCTATTATATATATAGCGCTGCAGCCACAGTTAGGCGTTTCGATTGTTCGATTGTTCGATTGTTGATCTTTCAGCCTAGCGTTTAAATTGTAGTCAGGTGTCTACTACCTGGCTGTGTAAATATGTAGGTAGCGGCCCGATTCCAAGGTTTAGCATCTGGAGTACACCTCCCAGCATAATTAATTCATTCTAAACAAAAATAAATTCAATTTAGTAACTCTTCATTTTTTATCTATCTCCCTCAGTGCGGCGACTGCTAATTTTTGCTGGAGCTGCATCTCGCTTTTCGACGGTGCTTGCTCCTCCCATTCAGTTTCGAATGAGGCTTAGGAAGGGCAAAGGGTGGTATCTGAACGGCGATTGTTTGTTTCCTTATGTAAATTCTAAGCAGGTATAGTACATCAGAGACCCATCTTTTTCTGTGGCCAAGCCACAGCGTTAGCCCATTCAATATCTTCGGGATGCAGTGTATCCAACAATTCAGAGACCAATGCCCGGCCCGAATCTCGAGCCCACCAATGCTGACCATCAAGCTCCCCAAGCAACACACCCCAGTGCATGAGAATCAGCAATGCTAAAGGCTGTCGGCGTCGCACATTGTCCACGAATTCCTTGTCGATCATAGCGAGCCAGGCCAGAACGTTTGCAGGGTCAACAGAATCGGCCACCCTGGTTGAGAAGTGCCGCAAGTAGACAATAGCATCTTTGTTGACCTGATGCTGATTGGGGTCGATGCCGGCGAGGGTCTCATCATTTAAAGTACCGAGTCGGTCCAGGGCAGCCCGCGTATCGCTATCTAGACCCGCTGATCCAGCATCCCAATAGTTTCTTCGACGAAAGAGCTCTAGTTTCATCCAAGATTCACCAATCCGGTGGATTTTTCTCACGCCTTGCAAGAGTTCAAATACGACGACAATATTCTCCGTTATGCTTGAACTTTCCCCGCGGGCAGCAGTGACTCTTGGCAGAGCAATGCCTATAACAGTGGTGATAATGGACTGCGCCAGCGCAGCCTCGCAATTCAGTGGGTTGATGCTGTCAACGGCTGCGCGATATGGTGCAAATGTGAGATTGTGATATTGAAGTGCAACGTCAATGTACACCAGCGATGCCGGTGGCTCAATGGTGGCGGCAATATGAAGAGCCCCCAGGGCCAAGATGCCATTCATTAAAAAGTCATACTGAAGAGCCAGACGAGGAATGGCAATTTGCCAGACATGATGCTCCGAGTTGGAAGAGCAAAGACTCCTAAAAGTTTCGGTAGAAAACTTGTGCATAAGCTCCAGATCTCGCACCCCTGAAGTGGTTGGAGAAACGGAAGATGCTAGGCTAGGGATCCTAGACCGCAGGGGACTTGGGTCTATTCTAGCCAACGGGGCCGGGGACTGGCTGATTTGCGAATCGGGCCGAGGCGGCGCTCTAAAATATGTGCATGAGAGTTCCCGCGAAATACAATTGGAGCACGGTGGCCCCTTTTCGTCACACTGCGGTCGTTAGTCTCGTTACTTGATGGAGCCCGGATCAAATCTATGGGGCCATCCCAAGCTTCCAAAACTAACCTTGACGCGACGTCTCTTGCACTGGTCGCAGCCTTGGCGGGATTTTGTATGCGCTCTGCGAGGAGGCATCTGGGAGACTTCGGTACGTGAGAGTCCATATAATCGGTTGGCTCGGATCCTTTGAGATGCGGAAGAGAAGAAGATAATACGAAGGGATCACGTGCACTGGAACTATAAGAAAAACTATTCACAACTTGTCTTGTTTTCCCTCTTCTGTATGGTTTTGTCTTTTATAATTTCTGCCGTCTACTTCTTCGTCGGATGATTCTCATTTGACCATGACACTTGAAACAGCCATGGTCGCTTCGCCCCCCTGTCAGTCAATATACCCGTACACTCAGGCATCATTACAGGATCACATGTCTCAATGGAGCCCTAGAGAGGATTTGAAACTATGAACTCGGTCCCGATCGACATTATATCTAGATTTTATAGATTCTAGAAAGAAAGAAAAAGATCTCGGACAAAAAGATCTCGGGACAAAAGCAACAATTCTCCGACAGGACCAAAGCGCCTTATAGAAAACAAGTGGATCCCGATGTAAGCGACGTGGAGAAAACGAGAACGAGAACGAGAACGAACGAGAACGACAGCAGTGGACAGCCAATAGCAATGCATTTTGGAGCAGTTTCAGCCTGTCTAATCCAATTGAAGGCTCCACTTGCTGGAACGGTCGTTGCTGCGGTCCCTTGGCGTAGTCCTGCCTGATAGTTGATAATTTATGATTTGATATCAAATTCTCCTGGGATTTCTCAGTGAGACTCTAGACAGTTCTTTTTGTTTTGATCTGGTCATCTTGTCATCTCACTCCTGGGACTTACCTTCACTTTCTCACCCGGCTCTTTCTCTTATTCTCCTTCCTCTGCTCCATCTCTCTTTCCTTTCGTTTACACGTATCTCACCCCAACATGGCGAGCTACGCTACTTGCTCCGAAGTAGGCCCACTATGTCCCGTTGAACTCACGACTTACGGTTATTATCCCAATTTCGCCGGCAACATCTTCTTCATCGTCTTCTTTGGCTTGCTCGGAATATGCCAAACCGGTCTCGGCCTCTACTACAGAACATGGACATTCTTGACGGCTCTCCTCATTGGCACATTTATGGAAATGGCCGGGTACATTGGCAGGGTTCTCATGCATGACAACCCATGGTCCGGACCTGCATTCAAGCTGCAGATCGTGTGCCTGGTACTCGCGCCGACCTTTGTCGCAGCGGGTGTCTACCTGACATTGAAGCATATCATTATGGGCTTGGGAAGCCGAACACTCAATCTTAAAGCCCCGCCTTTTCACCTGGATCTTCATCGGATGCGACATCGGATCTCTCGTTTTGCAGGCTGCAGGAGGTGGCGTCGCTGCAGCGGCTGGACATACGGACTTTGAGATGCTCAAAGCAGGCGACAACATTATCATCGCCGGTATCGCCTTCCAGGTTGCGACCATGGCTGTATGTGGATTCTTTGCTGTCGTCTTCTTCTGGAGGGTCTTCAAGCGCGGCGATGGGTTCTCGGGAGAGAAGAACCTCGATGTTTCACCAATTGTTCCCAAGTGGATGCCGTTCGTCGTGGGCGCTGAGGTCTTTGCCTATTTCACAGTCTTGACTCGGTGTATCTATCGGTAAGAGCCAATGTCCGAGTCAAATAAGGCACTTTACTGACCTCGATGTCTAGTATCCCGGAGATGGCTGGTGGCTGGGGAAACCCGCTGATGCAGAAGGAGAATGAGTTCCTTGTCTTGGATGGAATGTAAGTGGCCTCTTGGTTCCTTTGAAAGCTCTGGGGGGGAGTCATAGCTGACACGTCGTTAGGATGATTGCTCTGGCCTGCCTGGCCTTCACCATCTTCCATCCCGGAGTCTTCCTTCCATCGCTGCGCTTCGCGCCCAAGAACCGCGCATAAAACGCCATGTTTTCTTGTGATTCTGCGTTTTGGCGTTGTTTTAGAATCATTTCTTCCGGTTTGTTTGTCTATGCTGGAAACGATACTTAATCAGGGTGTAAACAATATCTAAGGGATGAATTGCCACTCTACGATTGTGCCAAATTTACGTCAAATATTCAGGAGTTTCCTCGTAAATAGATTTGATCCCAAACCAGTGAGACAAAAGACGTCAGGAACTGAACTCCAGCTCTCATGAAAATCGCAAAGAAATGCACCACAAAGGAACCAGAGAAACCAGAGATCGAGAGCATGGCAAAGCATTGCTCGCTCTATGCAATAAAGAAGAGAACCACCGCTCACCACGGTACATTGAACAAGAAAGGGAAGAAAAAGAACCCCTGCAACCCCGTGTTAAATCAGATCATAACCCACCATCTTAAATTGCCATGAATAATTAAACCGTGTTTTAGTCATCCAATGTGAGACGGACACACCGACGGACGCGCTTCTTAAACTCCGCAGGGTCCTCACGCCATAGCCGAGCAGCCTCCACATTCGCCGGGCTTTCATCGTTCGGGCTGGAAAGCATAGAAATGACGGACAGCAGGATCGTCTCGGGGGTTTGCACAGGAGACCAGCGTTCCGAAGCCGACTCATATCCGTATTTGTCCTCCTCGGGTGGATGCAGGATGGAAATGCAGACGTCGCCATTCTCGTAAACTATCGAATCGCAGTAATTTGTAAGTGAATTGTCTATGAAAAATCATTCAATAGGAACCACATACTATTCGGATGGAAGATAGGGGATTCAAACTTCATCTTTGGCGGCCGGTGAGGGTATTCTGGTGGGAAAGAGAGACGAGCCCGGAAGAAACCACCTACGCAAGCAAACTTGTCAGTATTCTTCAACACACTTTTGGGCAGGACAACGTATATCCCCAGGCGGCGTTGTGTTTGCTACGGCACCAGCCCAGGGATCTGGCGTTGAATCCCGATATAACACAATCATCACATACCTCCATAGAGCTTCACATCGTCTGATATCATGAGCATAACCTCCCATTCGAAAACGTTGTTATCGACCAAGCCGCAACTGATTCCGGGGATGTCCTTATCGGACTGCATCTGCTGCAGTTGGCGGGACAGCATGCGCCCGGCAGGTGAAGTTGCCATGCTGATAATCAGGGAAGAGAAAGGAAGAATACAGAGATGGGAAATTCGGTCGATATCCGAAGCCGATTTCAATGTCAAAAGGAGGACAAAGAGGATAAGGTGAGGAGAAGGTGAGGGGCGTAAAAAGAAATGAAGGCGGTAAGACTAAAGCGGGGTTTAAATGGCCAAGATGGGAAGGCGGTATGCACCATGGGCACGTAATCAGCTACTATCTGGAGGTGCAGACCTGATTTTTGAGGACCTTAGGAATGTCATGATGTTTGAATCTCGTAGTTCGTAAAGCAAGTTAGACTATCGTATGGGGCAAACATTCCAATCTCTCCCAGTGATATAGATATAGCAAAGGCATCAATTACACACACATCCAGAGCATTCTTCGCGATCTACCATCTGAGATTCATCGGATCTCTATGGTCTTTTATTCCCAGCTCATTTGGAACCCAGGGGCATCTGAGTCAACGGGCTTGGCAGTCTTGAACATCCAAAAGACCTGAGCACCAAGTACCAAAGCGGCGAAGATACCAAGCGCCACCTCCATGGCAAATGTCTTGCCAATAACCTTGGCGAAGCGGACACGGGCAGCCCAGTCAAAGGTAGTCCATGCATCCATGAGGCCGATCTTGCCGCTGCCACCGGTGATGGCAGGGCTGACTTTACCCCCGAAAGAGCGATCAAACGGCACAATAGTCTCATCCTCTTCAGGAAGCATAGATGCAGCCACCCGGACAAAGATGACACGAGCAGGCATAGAGATTAGGAATGCCAGAAGAGCAGGAATCACGCCGGCGCCCATAAAACGGTAGATGGCAACCATAGGTGGGACATCCTGGTCACCGGCAACATCGAGCCAGCCAGCAAAGTTGGCAATGGCCATGGGAATGAAGAAAGCAGCAGCGGTGAGAATATCCTGGAGAGCAGCAGCTGGCGCAATCTTAATCCAGGTCTTATAGCTGGGGATACGCTGGTAGGCACTCTTTGGGGAGGGCTCAGAGATGACGATGTGCACCCAGGCCATCTGCCAAGTAGCCAGGAGAACGCTCAGAATAGACTGAACAATAAACTGGCCCAGGTATGACGTGGTAGGAACAGGGATTAAAGATGACAGGAATCCGCGGACCACGGTGTAGCCCACGAACATGTTCATTCCACGGAAGCGAGACCAGTAGCCAGCACGGGAGCGCAGGTGCTTCACAGTGGTGCGCAGCTTGCTGGTGATAGGCTTGAGGGGAGTAGGAGCAACCAGCTCAGGATCTTCCTCGTTGGATGGCTTGGTGGGATCAGGACTGGGAGTAATGCGCACGTAGATATCGGGGTTGGTATCTTCAACTACAGCCAGAGTCGCGACCACCATTCCGTAGGTATACTCGACCTGTCGGGTGTTAGTTCCATGAGATTACATCTGGAAAATTGTATCACTTACAGCCCAGAAAGCAAAACAAAACAAGACAGCAGTGATAGAAAACAGAGCCACCACGCCTCCATTTGGCTGCTGCTGCTGAGGCTTATCCGATGACTGCATGTGAGTAGCCACAAGCTCGGTGCCCCGGCGCATCAGGACATTAGTGACGGACATAATGAAGCCGACACCGATGGTGAATATATATATTCGATGGAAAATGAGATGGAAACCTACCAAGGTTGGAAGAGCAAAGATGAGAGGGGAAGATGGGGGCTTTTATCTGATACAAAGGCAGGCAGCAGACCGCTAGCGCCGGACCCGTCGGTACTCTTACAGTACTTAAAGTTTGCTGGTTCTCCACCTACAATTTCAGGTACCTGCCTTGTACCCGTTAATCAGCCTCACTCCAGTTGTAGTTGGAACTTGAACATTTTCCTTGCTCTCTACTAAGATGGCCATATTTTGACTATTTACTTTTCAAAGGTTCACAAAATCATACTCTGGTGGTATAAATATAGAACCCCCTGAGATCATCGGCGTCCAATTCCTCCGTGCCGACCATGCATCGCCCCCAATCAGCCATGGCCCCCCCGTGTTAGCGCTAAATCCAGGCTGTAGAGCACTCTCATAGGTGAAGCTGGCTCGGCCAATTCTTCCCCTCGCCCCTTTAAACCGGTTTGGATATAGCGCAGATATGGAGTGGAGATAGGAAAAAAAAAACCTTGTTGAGCCTCAATTGTCTCAGGCGATGTGAGTACGCTGCCTATATCACATCGATCAATTCCTACATGTACGAATGGTATTTCATGATGAAATTTGCCCAAAGCTTGTGCACATTCTAGATCTAATGTGACATGGCTAACTCCCAGCACTCACACACAAAAAGAGACCTTCTATAGAACATCGGTAATCAACCAAAAGATCTAAAATGACACAAGACGTGATCAGAAAGATGCAAACCAATCAAAGCCAAATCATGGTCGCAGACAACCATCCGTGGATGGGACACAAAACGCTGCAAAAAGAGATCAATCATGGTATGTACACAAGCATTCCCGTCAACTTTAGTCAAAGAGCTTCTTCATGCCCTTGTGTGCCAGCTCAACGCCAAGGAAAGTGGCGGCATTAGCAGGCACCGCACGAGCGAGAGCTGGTCCAAATCCAGGGAAGAAGGCCTTGAAACCGCCGCTAGCGTAAACTGAGCGGATAACGCCACTCATAGTAGGCTTGCCCGGTGCGCTCTGCAGGCGGGACTTGACAGTGTCAACGGGGAAGACAGGAATCCACATGGCGATACCGGCAGCACCACCAGCACACACAACGGCAGACAGGGAGAGCTCGCCCGTCACATTGCCTTCGGCATCCTTGGGGGTCAAGGAGCGCTTGATGTACTCGTAGGCCGCGAAATAGGCGGCGGAGCCGGGACCATCACGCGCCAACGTCATGGCGCTACCACGGAACACGCTGCGAACACCACCTTCCTTGTACAGCTGACGCACAACATCCATACCACCGGAGTACTTGGGCTTCTCACCCGGGGCAAGAGTCTTCTGGCCCTGGATCTGGAGGAGAACCTTGACACGCTCGAAGGGTGCGGTGATCAGAGTCATAGGGATAGCGGAGAAGAAACCTGCAGAAGAGATCTGTGCAATAGAGTACTGCGGGGTATCGTTCTTGATGGGGACGGTGGAGAACT
Organism: Penicillium mononematosum; assembly: GCF_028829835.1. Taxonomy (NCBI): domain Eukaryota; kingdom Fungi; phylum Ascomycota; class Eurotiomycetes; order Eurotiales; family Aspergillaceae; genus Penicillium; species Penicillium mononematosum. Next base: position 7,955,207 of record NW_026643272.1, on the reverse strand, counting down.
TGTTCACGAGAGTCTTGCCGACGTCGTAACCCTAATGTATTGTTAGCATTGCTTCCGACCGGCTCGCGGCTGCTCTGGGTTCCAATATTAAATTAAACAAACGTACCCAAAAGCTGACAGCAACTGTAAAACAGGACTGGTTAGCGCATAACTCGGCCAATTGCTATGTGAGAGCCATTATAGCTGATGCTGGAGAACTTACACATGGGAGTGACTCCAACAAGCGGTGCGGAGACACCGGCATACAAGCCCTACGACACCATTGTCAGTTCGGTCGCGAAATATTCGATGTGCTCGTGATAATCATACTCGGGCCAATCCTTCACGGGCAACTGTCTTCCTGACCACATCCATGGCACCCGAGTAAATGCCCTTCTCGGCCGTCTGCAGGCGCACCTTCACCAGATCAAACGGGTGTCCGACAATCACAGCGCAGAGACCACCAGCGGCACCAGCTGCGAGAGAGCGCAGCTGTACAATTGTCTGGTTGACGGCCTTGGTCTCGACGACCTTGAGCTCGTCTTTCAGCTCTTGTGTGGGGGTGGTAGAGGTGGACATTGTGGGCGATTCGGAGCGGGGAAGAGATAGGGATGGAGGAAGAGAACGAGAAGAGGAAGAGGAAGGAGAAGACAGGACAGGTGCTAAGGGTAAGCTGTAGAAGTAATTAATAGTGCAATAAGAAAGTAAAAAAAAAAAGACCGGAGATCTAATGATTGAGAGACCGACAAACCGAAGCCGACTGGTCTTCCCCGGACGAAGGTGTGCCTCGGCTCGGCAACGGAAAAATAGACTTCCCGTAGATAGCACGTAGAAAGGGAGTCTACAGTACTGTAGCACTAAATATTGTATGAGACTTTGAGGATGGTTTGATCTTTATAGGAATTGACATAGGTATGCTCTTCTTATATAACGTCGGGGGCCTCCGAGTGCGTTGGTCCGGGTGAACGGGAAAGCTCAACTACTCCACGTTTCCTCCGCGGAATAAAGGATGGCCGCGTTAGGACTAGGTTTTATTGCTATATCTCTCTATATTCCTAAAATATATACGGAGTAGATGCAGTGCAGATATACATTACCTATATTGCATAACTACAACATATGTGTAAGTACTTGGAAAAATAGGTGAGATCTACCTACATGTGTACTATGTGCACCGAGCACCGGTCGCAATCACATGGAAATCCACATGCTTTTTTTTTATCAGTGAGACGCTAACAATAGTAATTAGGTTCACAGGTATTGTGGATACCTTCAAAGGTTAGCTACGGCCATGTCAGATCTATAACTACATACGTTATGGGACATCTGGAGCATTGAAAGTCAGGCAATTTGGGTTCAAACAAAACAGGGTTTGATTTCCTGTTCAACGCTTCAGTACGGAGTAGAAGGATAAATGCCATAAGATAGATTTCATTCATTAAGCTCGACATTAAATTAACAGCTCCGTAGAGTAAAAAGAAGACAAAACGTGATTGTACCCATGAACGCGTTCCATATTGTACCTATACAAGCCAGACGGCGACACATGAATCGTAGCCCATAAATTGATAGAGGGATACATGAGAGTGGACTCTACGCCTTCAAATGTGGGAAATTTACAGGGCGAGGATGGCGAGCATGCCGAGGACACCCATAGCACCACTGCCAACAGTGGCCATGGGGGCAGCGGCACCCTCGCTGGGGGAGGGAGAAGCAGAGCCGGAAGCAGAGCTGTCGGTACCGGAGCCGGAGCCAGACTCGGTGGCAGAGCCGCTGCCAGACTCGGAGTCAGACTCAGAGCCGCTGCCGGAGCCAGTGGAGGTGGAAGAGGCGCCGGTGCTAGTGCGGGTCACCATGGAGCCGGAGGCGTCAGTGCTCTAGAGATATGGTCAGCGGGATTCGTAAGGAGAAGATGAAGTGTGTCTTACGGTGACGGTGGAGACGGAGCCGGTGGCGGAAGCAGAGCCGGTGACGGAGCCAGAGGCGCCAGTGCCGGTAGCGCTGGCGTCAGAGCCAGTGGCAGTCTTGGAGCCAGAGGCGTCAGAGCCGGTAGCGCTGGCGTCAGAGCCGGTGGCAGTCTTGGAGCCAGAGGCATCAGTGCCAGTAGCGCTGGCATCAGAGCCAGTGGTGGAGGCACCAGCACCGGAGCCGGAGGCAGAGCTGGAGCTAGAGTCGGAGTCGGAGTCGGCGTCGGAGCCAGCAACACCACCTGCGATATAATGTTAGTTTACCGTATCAAGTGTTATGGAAATGATCTAGGGTAGTCACGTACCAGGGCACTTGGCGACGGCCATAGCGAGAACCTTCTCGGCGTCGTCGTTGGGGCAGGCCTCCTTGGTGCAGTCACGGATACCGAACTTGTAGTTGTCGCTCTTGCAGAGACAGGCGACGTCACCAGCCTTGCAACCCAAGTCGGCGGCCTGGTTGCTCATGTTGGAGAGACACATGGACTATAACATGGGATGAGATTAGCTTTGAGCATGATTCAACATGGAGTAAATCGAACTTACAGCGCACTCAGAGGCAGAAGGGTCAGCGGCCATGGCGCCAGAGGCGGCCATCAAGGCCAGAGCAACGGGGGTGAAGGACTTCATGATTAGAGATTAGGGAAAAGGAATTGAGGATACGGAGTAGTAGGTGAGTGTTAGAGAAAGAAGAATCGGCAAAGTGGAAACTGGAAGAAATATGGAGATGGGGGGGGTCTTTTTATAAAGAGAGCCCTGAGAAACCAAAAGAAAAACAAACTCTGCATCAAAACACACCAGCCACCTGCCCCAGACTATAAGTTTGAGTCTCCATCGTGGACAAAAGAGGAAGAGAGTGGACGATGCGGACGATACAGCCCAATCATCATGAAGGTGTGGATTACCTCGCAGGGCCAGTTGGGACTGTCCTGCTACCCAACGTGGCTATAGGAGCGAGAGAGAATCCATTGCCTGACCCATATGAAGTCATCACAGTATCCAAATCCTGGATCTGCTCACTGAAATGGGGGATGATCGTCCCGGAGATAGCTCGCACCCCTTCTCGATGCCGATCTTATAGGTTCATCCAATCGCCAAGGGGGGTCTTACTCCACTTAATGAATTGGATTTCAGATTTCAGAATTTGGCTTTTTCACGATGTTCTCCATTATTGGAGCCCTCCCATTTTGCCGATGGAGAACTCCGTGTGGCTGCAGGGGTAAACCAAGGATTGATAGGTGGTTCATGGTGGCTCATGGTGGTTCATGAGGGCGGTTCATGGGGTTCCCAAGGTTTTCCATTCCTTTTTGGCCGATCTGAACAATGTTGAGAGGTCGAATCGGGTGGAGATCAATCCGAATCGGGGGACCGGGGATTCGTACCTTGGAAATCTGAATTGTTGAATCGCTGGAGTCCCGATCGCACTATTGAAAATTGGGAAACTCAGTTCAACTTCGCCACTGTGGCTGAACAACGCCACACTTATTTACTATTACATACTATCTACCTAGGTATTATTTATTAGTTATTATTACCAAAGGACTATTCCAAAGCTGTGTCTGCCGAGTAGAGTACCGAGTACTCTGTCCCGTCTGCTGATCGAGGCTTGTTGTCAAGGGAGGCCCCTGGAAAGGGATTGGGAAGATTTGAGATACATAACATTTACTATGTTGTATGTACGGAGTTACGGAGTACTCCGTATTAGAATTGGAATCATTCGGATTTGCATCTTCTCCTTCCTTTTTTTGCTTTTTTCCTTATTTTTCCTTTTCATTAAACTATTCAAATCTTTCGCAGATCGAAATCAAACATCCACTTTGAATGCGAGATATTACAATACTCCACATAAATAGCCAAAATAATGCACATACAACATAGTATTATGAGTACTCCATATAGAATAATCAGATTGATTATAACTATGTCCGTACCCCTTCCACATAACGTAAAACACTATGCACATATACTAACCCTGAAACTTTTTATAGGCTTGACATCACGTGAAATTGTGACCCCTGATCAGTACAGAGTATGGAGTAGGTACAGGGTACGAGAGTCAGTCCTATTTCCTGGCGCATTTGTTGACATTTTGATATAATACAGCATCATGCGCCAAGCAAGCTGAACATTTGTCTACATATGTAGCAAATGCAGCTGTGTGTACTCTGTACTCCGTACTCACCGGCATGTTCCCGCTGTTGTCAAAGCCTGCATCAATTGAAGCTCCTATTCGTCCAGATGTCAAGCTCTGTTTACCTGGGAACCTGCATAAAGTCACCCTTCCCTTGGCAAATTTCAGACCGCTATCCCTAACTTCCTATACCCTCAAGGCTGAACTATCCCTGACTCCCTACCCACAAGGCTGAGGTTTTGTCAGTATACGGAGTACCGTGTTGACAACGGTCTCTTATCTCTACTCTATAGGCTAATCCCAACCTGTACTAATGTACCAAATCACTAATGTACTAATAATATTGACGTTACATTGATTCCGGCACTACTGCCTGGACCACGAGGCGCTTATCTCGACTTCCCCGCTACAAAAATCCCCCTTCTATGCAAACCTCCAGGGCAACCTAGAGAGTTCCAATTATTACTGATAACCCAGTTTTGTTTATCAAAATGGTTCTCAGAAGTTCAAACTCACCATTGACCTTGGAATTCGATGCCTTGGTACAGCAGCAGATGGATAAATGGAAAGTCCCCGGACTATCCATGGCAGTGGTTCATGGCTCCAGCACCTGGTCAAAGGTATGGAGACATGATTCACTTGATGAGCATAGAGTGCATATCACTAAACTACATTTTAGGCGTATGGATTCGCTCAGTTTCCTGATCGCAAGATGACCACCGATTCTCTTTTCTCTACTTGTAGCACCACCAAAGCATTCACCGCAGCGGCCATGTCTCTCGCCATCGACGATAGCAGGAATACCGAATCTCCCCTTCGCTGGGACACACCAATGGCATCCATACTGAGAGATGATTTCGTGCTGGGGAAAGACTACAACACAATGCATACTACCATAGAAGATGCTCTATCGCACCGTTCAGGGCTATCGACTCACGACGCTTGTCTAAGTTTAGCGCATCCCCAGAGATCACTACGTGAAGCAGTTCGAAATTTGCGACATCTTTCTATAGCCTACGCTCCCCGCACTACCTTCTCTTACAACAACAACATGTATATGGCTGTATCTCATGCATTGGAACAAATCGAAGGCAGAAATCTCGGCGAGACTCTCAAGAAACGCATTTGGGATCCATTAGGGATGAACGACACGTATTTCTCCGTGACAGATGTCTCGGAGGACCCATCTCTTCGTCCTCGGCTCGTGCAGGGCTACACCTGGGACCCAGACACCGAAACTTACATCGCAGAACCCTTCATGAACGATGTCGCTATCACTGGAGCCGGCGCTATGGTGAGCAGCGTACTCGAGTACACCAAGTGGCTACGCGCGATGATCTACCAAAAGGGTCCTATCTCTCCACAAGGCCACGCAGAACTGCTGAAGCCACGCACGGTCATCACAGATTGGGAGGAGCTTGTGGGACCTCCTCCGGTCCCATGTCATCTCTATGCTCTGGGGTGGTTTGTGAGTAGTTACCGCGGCGAGCCATTGTACTGGCACAGTGGGAGTTGGGCCGGATTCGGCATTATGGTGGGCTTCGTACCGAGCAAAGGCTTTGGCTTTGCTATGATGGGTAACACAACCAATGCCCGGAATGCGCAGGTGGAGATTTACATGCACCTTCTGGATCAGATTTCCGGTGGGCCAGGGATCCCACGCTCAGTGGGCCAGGCGACCGAAGCAGAAAACAGGAGGATCAAGGCGAGGTCGGAGTGTATGGAAGAAGCCATCAAACGGCTTTATCCGTCTCTCCCCGATCCTGCTATTTCCCATTCTCTACAGTTAAGCCAGTATGCGGGGAGATATGAGCATCCCGCGTACAGTTCTATCACTCTATCCCTCAGAAACGGATGTTTGGTTGCGGACCTACTGGACCGTGCTGTACCTTCCCTTATCACTCTCGCCCATGCAAGCGGGGAGTTCTTTGTGGCGCATCACTACCAACCCAAGAAAATCGGATCTCTCTCTGGTTACTACGCAACCGAATTCATAGTGGGTTCCAATGGAATTGCCACGGCAATGGGCATGGATGTGGAACCCGCTTTGAATGGGGAGAAGATGTGGTTCGATCGCAAGTGCTGATGCTTCTTATTCAATATTTATGTCGTAGATTACATATTTATATTCGTCGCCATGAAAAGTCGAAACGTGGATCGGCCTGAATCAATAAAATTTTGAATAGAGCAAAATCTCAATCCCAAACCCCCTCTACGAAATTGGAAGGATATACTCTGTAAATTGAAGCCTATCCAAGTCCATCAGATTCCCCAGGGGCGGCAATGCGAAAAAAAAAATACAGATGTCTACAACCGTACACCCTCCACCCTCGGCAATGCCGGCGATGCCGGCGATGCCGAACCGGCTCGGGCTGGGTCCGGTGGAGTCGAACAAAAATTTTATCTGTCAAAGCAGACAGAAGCAAAAATGTAGTGACCGACGCAGGGATCGAACCTGCAATCTCTTGATTCGTAGTCAAGCGCCTTGCCATTGGGCCAGCCGGCCTTGTGATGTAGACTCGGGCAAAATATGACACTATCTTGGGCCAATGGATATTGGAGATCTCTCATCCCAGAAAATGCTCATTTCCAGGTGTATTGTGATAGAGTCATAGATACAGATCAGTACGAAGAGATATATATAAGGTAAAGAAAAGAAAAACGTGGTATGAGGGTATGTTAATGCAAGAAAACGCCGTGACAGAAACCGAAAATCAGATGCCGCCCATATCGCCTAGGCCGAGTCATACATCTGACTCGGCAGTGTCTGTCACATAAACATGCGGCACCATGGGGGTCTTTTCAGAAACCGTGCCTTCTTCCACTGAGATAATCCGTGACCTGTCGCCGAGTACCTTTTGCCATCCAAGACTCACTCCCAAGGACATCAGTAGCTCTCCGATGAAGAACCCGACCAAGCAAGCCACCAGCCCAGCGGCAGTACCCAGCAAAGCAGGAAGGATAATGGGCCGGATGATTCGCATAAAGGCGTTCTTGTGATGGCGGTCGTGGTGAGGACGACGATGTTCAGCGTGGTGGTGAAGGTGGGCTGGAGTGGCCCAGAAGGAAAAGAAATGAGTCTCCGGTCCAGAGTCGGTTGTGGCTTTACCGCTGATGACCTTGGTAGCACGGTTTTGAACGGAATCTTCCGTAACCGGGAATGAATCGCGGGTTGGTGCCGTGGTCTTGGCCTTGATCTTGGGCTTGTCGAAAATGGAACCGAATTGTGTCCTCCAGTAATTAATCACCCACGTCTGGCTCTTCTGGGAAACATGATCTCCCTTATCACTGCCACGAGCTGGTTCGACGCGGAGACGAGACATCTCGTACTTTCCATTTTGGAAGGCGAGAAGGTCGACGACCACTGCGTCCGGTGACACGAGGTTTCCCTGCAGATCGAACCACTCGACTCGCACGCGGATCATATCCGCCGTGGATTCCATTTTGTCTGTGGGGAGTGTTTGAGTGTCGAGCGTGTAGGATAATTCCACGGTCTCGTCACTGGGGTTGAATTCATAGAGGGGCGCGTGGAGCTGCATTATCTTTGATGGAGGATAAAGTTGGTGTTCATTGGCGTATAGGCTTCCATTTTGGATGGATAAACTTATGGACTGTATTATGTTAGTGTGACGACTAATTGATAAAATATGTATCACCCACGAGTCTTGATCTAACGCCATCTTCGAGGTTGTGGGAAGAAGGAACGTAAGGGAGTCGGAGTTTATGAGGGTTGGGGATGGAAGAAGCCACAGCACCGCCTAGGCAGAGGATTGTCCACAGCAGCATAGTGGGGGTATTATGAAGTAAAGGATAGAAATAGAAAGAGAGTGAACTGTAGAGAGAAGAAAGTAGAAAGGAAAGAGAGAAAGAGAGAGAGAGAGAGAGAGAGAGATAAGATTTAACCTTCCAGGGTTCTGGGGTTTTTCTACTCTTATAATATTCTACTACTAGGTATACTAAGTATACTAAGCAATACTAATAGTACATATATAAGACCGGAACTTTGAAAGCTTAGCGTTGGTTTTTATCCACCGAGCATGTTTCACTCGTTTTTAGTGGTTCTTCGGGGCTATTCTTAGTATCTTTGACTCTGCTTTCATTATTGAGAGCCTCACCTGGAATTTTCATGTCTCAAACTTCTTTCCTTTTTTTCCCTTCCTTTTTTTTTTTTGACTGGACTTGCAGACTCGTGTATAACTCTTGAGAGCACGTATCTATTAGTATTTAGTACGGAGTACATATTAGAACAGTGCCGATCTGAACGGATCCGGCATTATTCAGTTTCCTGCTGCCTAGGTATATACACCATTCTTACGGAGTACCAGTTCCCTACGATGGTCTAACGATCTTCGCTCTAGCGTAATCCTTCGAAACTGACTTCAAAGGTTCTCGAGGAATCGTGGGATTTCATCGGGGTGCGCGGATGCCGAACCGCTCCTGGCTATAGATCGACACGATTTAAGACAAGAGTGCGAAACCCTAATATGGTAAGTGAGCAAATGATCAAAAAGTCGCAGACAAGATCCCGTAAAGATTGAAAGTCCCGTCCCTTCCTCCGTATGTACCTCGTACTGGACCCTGAAAATCCACGGCCCCCAACATTGCCAACAATGGGGGAATTATTAGCGTGGACCTCCATGGATGTGATAGGATAGAAAACATCGAGAACTTCGAAAATCTTGGCAAACCAAGAAACCCCAGCCTTTAGGCTATATAAGCGGTTGACATACGAGTACAATGTCCCGAAGGCCAAATTCCCTCAAACTTTAAGACCCTTTGTCTCAGAATGAATCATCTGAATCATGCTGAAGAGTTACCTAGGTACCTAGGTACCTAGCTACCTAGTTAGACTATTTCTTTATTCATAGTCCAATCGGCCTCGTCTACGTAACACGTGGATGGTGTAGTATGCGAAGGATATCTCGTCATTCTCATTTAATTGTCTCAGACACTTTAAACCCTGCCCACATATTTACTAGACATCATATGTACATCGTACCTATAACACAATACAACATACAGGCTCAAGTTTCCTTATAATAGGGCGCATTTTGCCAGAACCGACAGCGTGGGTTATTGGTCAGGTCTCGCGTCGGCTGGATAGTGTGATTGCCAATGTTCATGAGCCGTGCATGCTGGCCATGTTCTCTGAAAACCGGTGCCAGTGGAGACTTCGGCACACCATGCTGGACAAAGCTAGTGAAATAGTCCTGCATGGCCAACGCCACAGTCACATTGGCAACCCCCGAGGGCGAAGAACCACTCCCGTTATTGTAAAAAGTGTACGAGACATCCTGTCCATGTAGCGCGGGTGGTATGCTGAACTTATACGCATAGGTCTCGTTGTAGAAAGCACGATTGATATAATCGGTATTGCACTGGAAGATGAGATCGGAGATGACGAGCGCCGTGCGCGCGACCGAGTCGGTGTATCCATAGGAGCCGTTGTAGACCGGTGGATAGAGGACATCCGAGACAAAGTCGGACACATTTGTCGGAATATTCGGTGACAAGGTCTTCATTTGAGTTTCCAGACCGGTGCTGTTAACGCTGTCGGGCGAAGTAAAGACCAACCCTTCGTTCGCGTTATGGCCAACCATGATGTTCAAGTTGTGGTCGAAATCGTCTCGAAGCAAAAGTTGCCCCGGCAGAGCAGGCACGAAGCTGCCGTCCACAACGGGCCCGTAGGTGAACTGTCCCCACTGAGATTTGGTCGCGACTTGGTACGCATTGGCGGCGATCAATTTGTCCGATGGCAATTTCCGGGCTTGTTCGATCGTGCTAACATTGAGAATCCCTAAAAACTGCTGCAGGGTGTCTTCTTGTTGCTCTTCACCAATGACGGGGACCCAGCCCGGGCTCTGCAAGATCGCTTGCTTGAAGGGTGCAGCACCCCGTGTGCCTCCATAGGCGGTGATCTGATGAAGGATTGATCCTGCTCCGGCAGACTCTCCCATAACTGTGACCCGGGTTGCGTCTCCACCGAAAAGGTGAATATTCTTATATACCCAGTCAAGAGCAAACCGTTGATCGTGGAGTGCTGCGTTGGCGGTGCCATTGGCTGTGATACTGTCACCACCAAGCCAGCCAAATGCACCCAACTGGAGCGAAATTAGCATTTTCACGGCACCAACCTAGAGTTATCGTTCTGACTTACTCGATAATTCAAGGCGACGTAGACAATCCCATCATTGTTTCCCAGCCTGCTTCGCTGGATCAACCCGGTTGGGTTCGAGCTACTTTTGTCTCCTCCCACATACCCTCCGCCATAGATCCACACCAGCACCGGTGCCAAGTTCTTTCGAGATGCCGCGGTTTTGTTCTTTGTACGTTCGAATATGTCTTTGGGGACAACAACGTCAAGGAATAGACAGTCCTCAGTGGTGCGTGGGTCTTGCTCCGCCGCCTTGTACCCATAGGAAGAGATGTTGGTGGATTGAGAGAAGGACTGGTTATAGAAGTAGCTCAAGAGGAAGGCCGGTTGAACGTTTGTCGACCACAATGGGGCTGCCTGTGGGCATATCTTTCCCACAGAGCCATTCTGGATGTGTTCTCTGTTTTCATTTGGGAGTATAGGTGCCTGGAATCTCAGGTCACCAACTGGAGGTGCCGCATAGCGGATATTGCTGAAATTATAGAGGCCATGGGAGCTCTATTCCGAGTGTTAGATAATAAATTCAAATCCCGAATGTGAAAAAGACTTAGCTGACATTGAATGAAATTGCTTGGTGTAGCTCATATCCCAGATCAACCACAGGTAATTTGGAGGCCAGACACGCTGAAGCCAGCGTCAGCAGTAATACGATGACCATCTTGACCCCAGAACAGCAAAATAAAAACGCGGGGAGGCCGTTTAGATCTTCTGTGTTCTATTGTATATTAATGCCGGGAACCCGGAGGTCTACGGATACCCAGGTGGAGTATATGATCCACTGGACAACGAGAGGTGTATACTAGTTGACCTAGTAAACTTCCCTGCCAATCAGTGTAAGCCAAGCTTAGCCATGTGGGAAATCTGGTCAGCGTTCCTTTTCTGCGAAATGCGTGATGATGTCAAAGCGTGACATCGCTTATAACAAACCAATAAGAGATGAGATTCCCCAGGATTCGTCTTTCAATCCATCAACGCTATACTAAATCCGGGGTTGAGCTCCGTACAAGGCACAGAATGGAATTGTTGAGCACAGACTTGCGGGGTACTCCGAGAACAACATTCAGACGGAGATTCCGATTATGCATTGTTGCCTAGAATTGGTTTACTTCATTAATTCCACAGTTGAATTAATCCCTCAATCATTGACCTCACGGATCTTATACTCGAACATCTGGTTAGAGGGCACTTCATGCTCATTCTGGAGTTTCGCGGCACTCTCGGCGCCCGCTGCTGGCACACGGTACTCGAACCGTTTCCCATGTGCTGGCACAGATCCATCGGGCAGTGCATATGGGAAAGGCAGATATTCGGGTAATAGACCCAGCTGCACAAGTACTGTTGCTTGGTCCCATGCAATGTGTTCATGAAATAAGCGATCTCCGCGGATGTTGACTACAGATGTAAATGGAACGCGAACGTGATTGCCCGTAGGAGGAATTCCGGGGATCCTAAGGGTGAAGATGTTAGTTGATTGCTCGATTCAATCACAGGGAAACACTCACATCCAGTCTATCTCCTTCACATGAGTGAAGACAAATATAAACTCGTCCACAATACGGTCGGTGCCGACTGTCCGACTAATAAGCTCCAAGGCTGTATCATCGGGGTTGTTGAAGATGAAGTGATTGAGATAAAAGTGACTTAAACGAGCTCGTCCAATGCCTCCTGTTAGAGTTGGCACATGGTTCACGTAAGGCTCCGAGACCATCGTCGCCATTGTCTTTTCGACCGAGCGCACTTCAAATTCATAATACGTGTGCTCGTCCCAGATCTTCTCAAGGTCAAAAAATGGGCCGCCCATGTGCTTTTTAACAAATCCGACACTCCGCGTGTGAGCTACTCCTGCTGTCGATATCTTGAAATCGGGGTGGCCGGGGATCATGAAGCTGGGAGCGGATACGTTGGAGTATATGTGTGTGGTTTTTCCTTCCTCTTCCTTCTTCTCACCTTTTATTGGGCTAGACAGCTGGAAAAGGGTTGACTGGAAGAATGGAATGTTCCAAGAATCGAAAAATACTGCGGCGATCAGAGCTGTGCCTTGAACTAGTGCACCTTGCAGACTGCCCTCAAACTGGGGAGCATAATCTTCCTTTGATCCGTACACTGAGCTAAGGTCAGTAGAGACTAGTTGAATAACTGGGTCAACACTTCAGTACCTATCAATCCAAGCTTCTCCTTCGTGTCGCACTCTAGCCTCTCTGTTAAGCCACGCTCAGCTTCTTGAAGAAGCTCTCGTAGAGACGATATATCAATGGCAGACTTCTCATCCACGGTAATCTGCGCCACTGTAAAGCTTTCCTCTGCCCATTTTTTGAGGGGTTCTGGATCAAGCGTCTTGTTTTGCTGCTGACATGTCGCGTAACAAAGAGGTCGAATGAGAATCAGTCCTGGACCGTGTCCACAGCGAGAAAGAGGAGGCTGGATTGTCACATGAGGGCTCAAGTCCACTTGAGCGGAAGACAAACTTGACTCGGTCATTTTTCAGTCAACTAGAAGTTAGAAGTTGAGCAAACCCGGAGGGGTTCCCAAGTGGCCGGGCGATCGTTATATACCCGGGCTCTGTCACCCCCACTCGGACCGCCAGCAAGGACAAAGGCGATATTTAACTGTGCAATACATAGACTTCAAAACCCTAGAAAATCAGAAACTCATGTAATTATTGCAATTGTCGCGCTTATCCCAGATGGTACCATCCACGTGACCTGTCATCGGAGCTCGGCCCTTTCATTTCCACGCGCTGCCGCTCTCCAAGAACACAACCCAACAATGAACGCACTTGTCCAGTCGGCCCTGACTGATGTCGAATCCAAACTCAATGCTCTTCTGACTAGCCTCACAACCTCTCCCACTGCTGCAGGAGCCCCCGCAGCAGCTGTCGCCCTGCTCGATTCGGACGATGCGCTAACCTCCGCCATTGAAACCCTTCGACAGCACCAAGAAAACCACGCAAAGATCCTTCGACTGCGAAACGAGGCACAGCAGTTGGAGGACCGAGTCAAGGGCATCGTGGGGGACATTGAAGGCTTCGAGAAAGAGATCCGCACAGCTTGTGGGGACAACGGTGACAGCGACAGCGATCTCGATTCTGACTCCGATGACGATCTTGGGGGAAAGAACTCATTGCTGCGGGGAATCAAAGAGATTGACTACAGGTTACTCTTGGATTTTGCACGTCGCATCAGCAAATACAACCACGAAGCAGCAGCCGACGCCGCAACAGGCGATGTGAAACGGCAAGAACAAGGAAAACCCCTCGCCGACAAAGATGTGACGATGACGGGAATGAACGGAGAACAACCAACAGACGAGGGCGCCGAGCCAGTAGCATCTGTCACCAAAAACGCAACGCAGTGGTTGGACGATTCCGCGAACGTTACGCGCCAGGTCTACATGCTGCCCTACCCGATGGAGGAACGGATACGGATGGGATTGATGGGTCAAATCCAGCTTTCTGCTGGTGATGATCCCGAAAAGGAGGTCGAGCGGTTATTACGCGAATCTGAGGGTCTTGGGGCCGCAGAACCGCCCGCAGCGGTGGAACCAGCGGAAAGCACAAAGCAGGCGGGCGAGGCTGCAAGGGCTGCGGCTCAGGCCGGGTCATCAGCCGCTGGAATGCCGCGGGCGCATGTCCCAGCACCAGCACCGAAACCAAAGCCCAAGGCGATGCTGGACCTTGATCTCTACGACCCCGATGAGGATGAGGATTGATTGTTTTTAACGCGGGCGTTGCATTCGATTTTCATAATGATACCAGCTACAACAGCACGAAATGCCATTTAAGATATTTCTTTTTTGAACTGTGTCTCATTCCACATTGCATATCTTGGTGCCTTTAATCCAGCTATTCCATCTTATGGACTGAAGACTTGGCCGCCCATCCCCGGAACTTCTTGCCATACGAGTACAATGGGACGGTGCAGAGACACCACACTGCTATTAACGACATGTTCAAGTTGGTCGGCTTGACAAACCTATTCTTCTCTACCGACGAGGTGATGAACTTATAGACCCTGCACTCCTTTGGTACTTACATATGTAGTGTATTATTCAGTAGCGACGGTGCGAGTGCTGATATATATATTTTAGTCTGAATGTAAAAGTCTGAATTTAAACACACAACCATACATACAGGAATCAGGAACGACATGCCCCTGGATATATATATAGTTTAACACACTATTTTACCTACCTTGGGGTCACGCCTCTCGGCAATTAAATCGGTCTCGTGTTGTGGAAAGGGAAGCTGATGGCGATTAATACGTTTTATCTGAGGCGTTTCAACTGCTCTGCATTCTGTTGTAGACGTAAATAAGGCCCCTGGTTTATATAGTTAGTTTATGCTCCAAATACAGTCTTCTCCTTAAAAATGATAGAACCGAGAAATTGTGCGATATACGCTCGCATGGCTCAGTGGTAAAGCGCATGACTCGTAATCATGAGATCCCCGGTTCAATCCCGGGTGTGAGCATTCAGATTATTTTTTTTTTTGCATTTTTTCTAAATGCATCATACATACTCTTCCAAACTACGGCGATCTCACAATGTTTCCATGGCTTAATAGACTAGTGTCCACGATTCTCGGTGACTGGGAGCTTTTTGGCCCGTTCCCATAACACAACGGGACGTGGCGCTTAATTCCTGTATATAACCCTGGAGAGCCGAGTGGTCCCCAATATACATGTGCACCGCCTGTCTATAATATACTGCCAACCTCGACCAGGTCACGTGCCATAAAGTTGGGTTTAACTGCCTGGGTTTAGCCCAATATTTCGGAGGTCCCACTGTGGGCTCTGTACGCTAAGAACAGAATCTTCAATAAATGTAGCCCGGCAAAGCGTATCACTTGTAACCATGAGATGCTCGGTCTCTTAAGTGTTTTTCCTTATATCCAAAACCCTTCTACTGTTTTCCCTCATATAGTCAAAAGATCGATCAGGTCCACCAATCAGCTCGCATGGCTTAGTGGTAAAGCGCATGACTAGTAATCATGAGATCCTCGGTTCGACTCCGAGTGTGAGCAATTTTTTTGTCTCTATCTCAACTACTCTTGACACAGATTGGCTGTGAGTCTTTCTAATTTTCTTGTTTAGTGCTATCCGTTTGTACATATGTAACCAAGCAGTCCGAGTTTCAACAAGAACCAGCTCGCATGGCTTAGTGGTAAAGCGCATGACTTGTAATCATGAGATCCGTGGTTCGACTCCGCGTGTGAGCTTATCTTTTTTTTTCCTCCTCCCCTTAACTTCCCTTTCACAAAGGCTGCGCCGAACCATTTGTGAGTAGCCAGGAGCAGGCCAAAACCATGGATTTACTATCATTTTCCCACTCCATAATAGGTGGTCTATATTATTACGGTAGTACGTCGGAGTAACGGGATAGGTGCATTTCGCTATAAGTCCACCTAAGAAAACTAGGCCCCGGCGATACTGTCTAGGTAGAGAATCCCTGAAGGTTGACGACCATGGGGTGTCCTACTAGGCACACAATCAAAATCGGCGTTTATAACGTATTTATGTAATTATTTTAAATATTTAGACAATTATGTCGACGGGCGTACGCGGCCTCTGCCACTGATTAATCAGATAGAGGAATAAAACCAAGTGGTCATCATCCTAGATAGAACCTTGGAAAAAGGCGGTTAGTTTATGAACCTTTGAAAGCACCTTCGATAGTACCTCAAAAGGAGCTTGTCCAGGTATCAGGTCTATGTATGCAAAGATGTGAGAGGCCTTTCATCAAACAGCTCGCATGGCTTAGTGGTAAAGCGCATGACTAGTAATCATGAGATCCTCGGTTCGACTCCGAGTGTGAGCATTTTTTGCTTTAGCTATTTATCTTTTTAGCTTTCTAACCAGCACTAGGGCCTGCTACCTATATTACAGAACTTTCCATATCGCCTAGTTTTTAACTATGATAGCTTCGGTATTCACATTCCTATACGAAGGCACCTACAACGACCAGCATCGGAATTTATGATGGAGCCCTAACCGGGGCTCACAGTTTGTATTCGTGGTGCGTAAGTCGGGCTTTGAATCTCAACCCGCTTTCTATATAGGCGACTGACTATATAATAATGAGCAAATCGTGTTAGTGTTTATAAGCCAAAGAGACACAATGATAATCCAAAAAATAGAGCCCTGGAGTGTAAAAAAGGAGGTCAAAAATGCTCACACTCGGAGTCGAACCGAGGATCTCATGATTACTAGTCATGCGCTTTACCACTAAGCCATGCGAGCTGATAGTTGATGGAGCGTTTGCTTTTGACTATATGAGGCTATCACTCATCCACATCAGTCTTCCAAGGGCGGCTTTATTGCCCTACCCAACAAGAACTGGAACACTCGCTACCAAGTCCTGTCAGCTCTTCAATACATTCAGACCCGGGCATTTCGTTTAAAACAGGCTGAAAGTTGATAAAATTATAATCTAATCAGATGGTGATGCATGAAATGATCACTATTTCCTAATCGGGAACAACTCCGGGCAAAGCAGCCAAGCCTTAGCGGGCCCAGCTACTAGTACCAGCCACATATCGTCGAGAGAGACCCCTGTTGATTACAGTCTGCATGTACCTCTATTGCAATGTACTCCGATATCCCAGTTTGGGGTGATCGAATAAGTACAGTCTTTTTCGAAATCCGGTATATCTCCACACACTTGTGTAGTAAGTGGAGTTTGCCTCACTAGAAGAAAGCCAAACAGCCGATGGCCTGAAAAAATGTTGGTTTCTGATAGGGGGAAGACGGGTGGTAGTTTAGGAGTCATTAGCTTATACTCAAATACAACCTTGGAAGTAATAGGACTTTGTCAGTAAGGAAATCGCAGGTAGAATCTATGGACCCATGGATCTTTTGACTACTTACTAAACACGGCCAGTAAATCACCGAGTAATCACTTTGTGCTGTGAAATGCTGCACATATGTTAAGTAGTAGTAGTTATGTCTTGCTTTTAGATGCGTGGCTGCCTGAGGTCTGTTTACCAGGACTTTTCTCCATACACCTTTCTTCTCTAGTCATTCATGACCTTTATCCCGGCTTCGCCAACAAAATTGGCCTCTTGTTAGCCTTATTAGGAATATGTAGTACCGCGCCGGAGGATGTTCCGGACCATTTCACCGATTATCTTCTTGTCCTTAGAAGGTTCAAAAATTTGGACCCAAACATCTCTGCGTTGTCGGATTATAATTGCGGCCTGTCAGCCGGGGGCTTATCAATGCCCCAGAGTGTGGAGGGAAGAAGATCGATGAGCCTAATGATGATCGATCGAGTCATGATCCCCGGATGTCACCTCCACACCACGAAACACGCGAAGAAGCTTGGTAAAGCTTGGTCGAGCCAGACTGTGTTGATCACCCGGACCAATCGGAAACACCGATGTTATATCTATAGGGTCGATGTAATGGCCTCTTGGCATTGCCCTGGGAAACCCCAAAAGGCATTTAATTAGGCTCCGGGGCCCCGGTTTATGTCTGTCCAGAATGGCGGTTCTTGTCCTGTTGGGTGCTATTTCGCCGAGAGCCCTTGAATTGCTTTTGTCAGATACCTCGCTACAATGAGCCACCACGAAGACCCTTTCTCCAATCATGATCAGGCAGACGGAGATGTGGAGAAGCAATATGACAGTGATGGTGATATCCATTCTCATGGGGGCGCCTCCAGGCCCAGCCGCCGAAAGAAAGAGGGTGCAGATGGAGCTGTCGATGGAAAAGACAGAGAAGAACTGAAAGAATGGGAGTGCTACGACAAGCTAGGATATTCTTTTTCCTGGTGGAAGAAATGGGGTATCATCTCCGTCATCTTTGCTGTCCAAACATCCATGAACTTCAATGCCAGTTTCTATGCCAGCAGCATCACCCTGTACGCGGCGCACTTCAGCATCTCAGAGCAGGCCGCACGTGTTGGCCAGATGGCGTTCCTGGTCGCTTACGCATTTGGCTGCGAGTTTTGGGCGCCCTTCAGCGAAGAGTTCGGTCGATGGCCAATAATGCAGCTCAGCTTGCTTTTGGTCAATATCTGGCAACTCCCCTGTGCTCTGGCTCCCAACTTCGGCACCATTATTATTGGCCGCATTCTCGGCGGCGTGTCCTCCGCCGGTGGTTCTGTAACGCTCGGCATGGTAGCAGACATGTGGGAGCCAGAGGGCCAACAATATGCCGTGGCCTTCATTGTTTTATCCTCCGTGGCAGGATCCGTCATTGCACCAGTTGTTGGAGGCTTCGTTGCAACCTTCCTTGACTGGCACTGGAATTTCTGGATTCAGCTTATCCTCGGAGGCTTTGTGCAAATATTACACTTCTTCATTCCAGAGACCAGGTGCAGCATCCTCGTCACTAGAGAAGCTAGGCGAAGACGGAAAAACGGGAATATGGTATGGAGTGGTGACGAGCTGAAGAAAACTCGCATGTCCTTCCGTTGGGTTTTCATGGTTTGGATACGCCCGTTTGTTATGTTCGTCCGCGAGCCTATCGTCTTGTGCCTCTCTCTGCTCAGCGGCTTCAGCGATTCACTCATCTTCACTTTCCTTCAGTCGTATACGCCGGTATACAAGCAATGGAACTTCACTACGATTACAACTGGACTTGCATTCCTCCCGTGAGTACGCACGATCTTGAATTTAGGTTAATTCTAATGATTATACAGACTTATGGTGGGCTATTTCATTGCCTATTTTTCGTTCATTCCATGGATTTATCGGCATTGCAAGATTAGACAGAAAGACCCAGATGCTCTTCAGCCCGAAGCTCGTCTTTATTGGTTGCTTTGGAGTACGTATTCCCATGCTTGATCGCTGGTCTCATTACTCACTAGTAACAGCGGCTCCTCTGTTGACAATTGGGCTGTTTGGATTCGCATGGACTAGTCTTGGTCCACCCCATGTCCATTGGATTGCGCCCATGATCTTCTCGACTTTGATAGCTATTGCTAATGTAAGTCAAGAACGGACCCCTCCCTTGATACAACACTGATAGCTTATTCCATGATTAAGTACGCCATTTACATGGCCACAATTGACTACATGATTGCCTCGTATGGTCCATATGCTGCCTCTGCCACAGGAGGGAACGGATTCGCGCGTGATTTCTTGGCCGGTATTGCAGCGATGTACTCAATGCCCAGTAAGTGATCACGATCCTACAACAGAATATTACCTAACCGCGACATACAGTGTATATGAACATGGGTACAACACACAACCTTGAATGGGCTTCCACCTTCTTGGGATTCATGGCGATCCTATTCACTATCCCAATATACATATTCTATTGGAAAGGTCCTAGGATTCGAGAACTGTCACCATTCGCGCAGAACTTGGCTTCCGACAGAAAGGAGGCTGGCCGCAGGGTTTCTTCCTGTGGTTCCGGTGATCCAGATCCTGTTGAAAGGTATCTGTCTGAACGTTCCTCGTCGGAGACCAGAACCAGATCCGGCTGAAAGGTGTCTGACACGTTTTCGGAACCGATTCTATTGAAACATGAAGATGGTATATGTGTCTAGTTTCACCGTGGCTTGAGTTGAGTCTCACATCAGAACGGCGGGAAGAAAAGTATGCATTCATTGATACAGGATTTAAGAACCGGTTGCATCAAAAAGCTTCTCTTTGGTTTTATGGAGACATTATTCGTGCTTCTCGGTTTCTGTTAAGCCTTCATCACGACTAGATTAGGGAACTGTTTTTATTTTCATTTTATTGTTTTGATAGATGTTATAATGGACCTGCTTTCACATGTTCTGGTATTTGCTACATACACTTATGCGTGATACAAGAATGGCATCATCTCATCAAGCCCTAGTCATGTCATAGCCAACACTGCGGAAATAATTTCCGATAAAGCAAGCGGCGATATTCTTCAGTATCTAATAAGTGTACTTTGCCCACAAAAGCCCACAAAACTTTTTGAAATTAAGTGAAAGGTATATGGTTAGATACAGTATAGTTCGTGGCCCTCTATGTATAAACAATCAAGTAAAATCATTGATTCCAAGAATCCTGGAGTTTCCGAATGGCATATTCAGTAGTCCAACCCAAATCAGCTTCGACGCCCCGTAGCAGATCAACAATAATCTGATGCTCCTCTGGATTTTCAAGACACTGTCCGACAGCGACAAGAAGCGGGACCATATATATGCGAACTGCACCCTGGGGGCGACCCAATGCAATGCCGCTGAGTTCACGGGAACGGAACTCGACCTCTTTCGTGACCTCCCGGTACCCTTGTAAGCGGTCAAAGGCCGTAGACGGTGCACTGATCACATCTGCCGGACGATTCAGCAATAATGCGATGCGCCCGAAATGGTAATGTTGCATGGCAGCAGCACAGGTTGTCAAGCTATGGAAGATTTCAGGGAATGGCAAGTAACTCCCTTCAGCAGCCTTTGATAGATCCTTGGGGCGTTCGATCCGCACTGAAGAGCGGAACGTTTCGGGCAGATTTTCAAACCACGTTTGGAATTCGAAGCATAGTTTGAGCCAGGTATCTGTGTCCGGATAAGGCAGTTGAGCGGCGTTTGTTGTGCCCTGGATTTCGGGTGAAGCTGCCGGTGATCCGGTCCACTGCGCGAGCTGTAACTGTTTAGACCTGCTGAGGAAGTTGATGACTTTGGCAACAAGCCAGATCAAGCCATTAGCAGCTTGGTCTTCCTGCGATAGAGTTGACCCATTCCGGATAAGATGGAAGTCTTTCTGACCATTGATTGAAATTCCTGCTGCCCGCCAGAGGGGCAGATTCTCTGGATCGAAGTGTGTAGGTGAGCGGGTGAAGTAAGAACCGAGATAGTCTTGGCGAGCGAAATTCCAAAAGGCAGCCTGAATGCCATGGGAGAACAGGGCTGATGCTGCCACGTGTAAACTGAGAAGAGAATCAAACAAAGGGCGAATGCGAGAAAGTTGCCTGCGGTCTAAGTGTTAGTAATAAAACAGCAACCACCAACGAGGATGTCTTACATGTGCCACTCGTCCCCAGGCATGTCTAAAAGCCTGTACATGGTAAGAAGCGTAGCAGTCGCCAACAGATCCTCTGTCTTTCGAATGACTGCCACGTCGTTCGGATCTTCACTCGCAGGTTTCATGTTCGCTTGAGTCTGACCAGAGTTGATCCATCGACAAAGTATCTCAAACGGGGATTCCAAAATAGCCGAGCTGGACACAGTGGTATAGCCATCGGACGTTATGTTATTTAAATCCGAAGCTGCCAGGTAATAGTAATTGGCAGCCTTGAGGAACCAGTCAACTTGAGTCGCATTTGGGTAGGTTTCGGTAGTCGCAGGGCTCGTGAACATCCCACCAATGGAAGCCTTGACCCCTTTCAAACGAGCTAGGTGTTTTGCTGCTAGCGCTGCAATGGCGTACTTCACGGAAAGATTGTTGATCGCTCGAATAGGAGCATGGACGGTGAAGAATTTCTGAGTATCCGACAAATCCAACCTGGTTATATTATCAATACACTGTACCTGCAAAAAGAAATGACAGTTGTACGCACCATGGACCTATGACCTCCGAGTAATGTCGAGTGAGGAACGCGATCTCGTGTTCAGATCCAGTCATGAGTTCCGAGAAGATATCTTGGAATTCATCTCTTTCACTTCGATGCGATGAGCTCTCGGAGATGACTCTTTGGTAATCGGGGCGCTTATGTGGAATTGTGTTGTATGTGTTATCAAATGTTGGGAAACCGCTGGTGGCCGCAGTTGGTGAAATTGACTTATAGATCGCGTTTCTTGTAGATACGCTGCCTTCCTCGAAGCCAGAGAGGGAATTGGGAATAGAGATAGCTGGGCTTTCTGGGGCATGCACATTTGTTTGCTGTGTACTCCCCGTAGCAACCTCTGACCGACTAGAAGGGTCAGACATCTCTACTATCATCGGGTCATCTCTTGAGCCTAACCTCGTCTCCCCCATCTGGAAGGGAATAGCAGGATTAATTTGCTCTTGACGTTGGTTGCATTGCAACACCTGCTCGTTAGGTCCTACTTGCGAGCCTTTTGGCTGCGTTGCGTCTGAAACCAGCTCTGTGGGGTCCTATCAGAAAGCATAAGTGTCTGGGCAGAATGATAGCTGGCAGGTTTGACCTACTTTACTTGAATTGAATGCAGAGCCTGGCTTTGAATGAGGCTCCTGATATGGAGCATAACGGCGCCTTACTGTGGCTCCTTGATCGATGAATTTGCGGGTTTGAACATATCCCGGGCATTCTACCCCGGCGGTGGTGCACCGCCGACAATGAGGGCGAGTCTCATCACACTGCCACAGATTAGCAACGATTATCAAAGCCATATTCAGATTTAGTGAAACTAACTTTGAGATGCCTCTTTTTGCAACGCTCGCAAGCCTTGTTAGATGGCACCCCAGGCATTGTGGGTTTCGTGCCAGTATAGCGATCTCTACGGCTTCGTGCTCAACTCTTTGAGGGCATTGGGGAAGCTCCACTTTGCGTCTTTATACCACACGGAGTTACTTCACATTTCGAAAATACATCAGGTGAAGATGCTATTCGAGGGCAAGAAATCTAGAATGAATGATGCAAGATGCGTCCTTGGCCCGCTCCATCCACCTCAGGTGTGAAGGCCGGATTACATAATCCGACGGGAATTTCTCGCTTGGAACTCGGACTTTGGTCACGTTTTCCTGTACATCCTGTCGTCATATCTACTTTCTTCTACAAAGACCATACATCATGCTGCGAACACCGTCAATTGTCGTTGATAGCCAACATGATACACCTGCTCCATTGGTCCGGTCTATTGAAGACAACGATCAGATACGATGGGGCTCAATATCTTCAACACAGCCTGTTCTTTCAGGCCCAGAACAAATTCGCGTATATCACGAATGGATTGGTGTGCCACGATATCATATTGACCAGTGATACCTGCTAATTACTCATCGCAGATGCTGGGAAGCCTCATAATATAGTTTGCTGGGAGTGCCGTCTACCTGATAGTCTGATTGGTTGCCAGACATGCTGTAGATCCTACCATACAGCATGTCTATTGGATGTGGTCCGCTCTGCAAATAACTTCCATTGTCCATCTTGTCGGGCAAGGGGTTGGGATCATGCACCGCCCCAGTTCTCCGTGCCATCCCCAGCCCCAAGTACTGGTGGGACAACCCCAAACAGCCATTCAGACCCATCATCCGGAAATATTCCAATTCTTGGTGATAGATCACCAACGGCATCAGGTTGTAAATCTTCAGTGGCCCCGCGGATGATGAACCCCCCTACAATGAACTGTATTAATGAAGTCAATGCTCGCAGTACGCCAGCTGAGGTATTTCCTGTTGCAGAGACGTACCCTCAACTTCTGGAATATCTAGCCCTGCCAGATGCTGAGACAGGTCGCCATGCCCAATCATCACAGTTCAAGCACCAACTGGAAATGGCGATGAAAGAAATTGAATCAAATCGGGCATCAATGCGAGACAAGGCGAACATCCGAGAGGACTATTCACGATTACAGCGCGAGAATGCACAGATCAAAGAGTACCTTGATTCTAGGCATTCACCCCGAAATTCTGCCATTCCCAGCCCTTCGACGGTTTCACACAACATCATCTCAAGACCGGCGTCTGAGCAAAGGGGGAAGGCTTGGGACAGCCTCGCTCTTGACATGTTTTGACTGTTCGTGTCTGACTGCACGAATCATTTTTGACTCATAGTGAACGATGAAGCTGAAGAGTTGCAACTGCAGCAACAGAATAAACATTGCATGTCTTGAGCTTTGGATTATCCGGCACGATCACTTTCAATGGCCTCGATATTTATTTGCCGACATCATTTCTCGACGTTCCAGATGCATGTTGGAAACCCTGCATTTCGCCGAAGAGGTCCCGACCGGTCGATCGTAACGTTGATCATGTCACTGTCACCGTCTCCATATTTTTGACATAAAATGGCGCGGAGAAGGTTACATGAAGTGAAGGCTTTGGCTCAGACTTGACTTGTCGCTCTCGGAACTGACGGATCAAATCCCTGGAGAGATAACGTTCCCCGCAGCTCGGAGTAATTGCTCCCCTCAATCTCAACGATCGACAAGTCAGGGATGCGATCATTGAAATTTTCCTTTGACTTTGTTCAAGCGTCTTCCTTGCGCATATTCGCGCTCTTGACTCCTTAACCTTTTCCTATGTGAGGAGCAAATGAACGTGGCAGGGGTATATCCCGGGACTAGATGTGGTAGATGTGACACCTTTTTGGCCGAGCGTTGATGTTACGTCCACTGGTGAATTGCTCCTGCATATTGTCATTTGGCCGAAAGTCCAAGGATACCCGGGATGCGACTGGCGCCTTCCCCATTTTTCCTCTTTTCCCTCGAAAGGCAGTTCGCATGCCGATCTGGTCCGGAATGCTTCCCCCGCGACTTGTTGCCAATCCCTAAATAAGGAGCTTAACTTCCGAAGTGGAACGCGTCTTTTCTACGTCTCAATTGTAAGGCTGTTGGGCAGCTATTGAATTATCTTTGTGGATGGTTGTGGATAGTCCCCTGTTATGCCACCGCAACATCCCTCCCTCCGCGTGGGGCTCCTGTGTAGCATCCTAACGGCCCTCTATGCTTCCAATGCGATAGCCACACAGGATTATTCGGACGATTTCGACGTTCTGAAATACGTTGATCCTTTGATTGGCACCGCGAATGGAGGTTTGTCTTGAATATGACGAGCATTTCCGTCAGCGAAGGCTCACAACTCTTACAGGCCATGTATTTGCGGGCGCGACTTTGCCATTTGGTAATACAAACCCTACTCAAGGGCTCCATGTTTATATCTAGAAAGGTTAACAAATACAGGCATGGCCAAAGCCGTGGCGGACACAACGGGGGAGAATCAGGCTGGCTTCGCTTATGATACGAAGGTCGTGACCGGTTTCTCACACATGCATGATTCTGGGACTGGCGGCGTAAGTTTTTGCAGACTGTTGGAGACTCATGCCCTCTATCTGACTCGCTTCTAGGCCCCATCAATGGGAAATTTTCCAATCTTCGCGCAAGGAAATTGCCCGCATGACGATATCAACCAGTGCAAATGGCAACAATCGGACAGAGAAGCTGTGTGGGACAGAGAGTCCCCCGAAGCTCGCCCAGGATATTTCAGCATTTCATTGGCGAATGGCGTCCACGCGGAAATGACAACCACAAATCGATCTGCTTTATATCGGTTCACCTTCAATGAAACTTCCAGTCAGCCACTCAGTCCAGTGGTCCTTCTAGATTTGATGGATTTACCTCGGTCTCGAAGAAGTGGAAGTGCCGACGTGGACCGATCGACTGGCCGTCTCACGGGAAGTGGCACTTTCAGCCCAAGCTTTGGTATTGGCAGTTACAAGTCATATGCCTGCGTTGATTTCAAAGGAGCAGAGCTTCGTGACACCGGCATCTGGGAGAGGAACCAGCCAGACATCAGCAGGCGGACGCTGAACCTCGGGTCTGACGCATCATCCTTTCTCTCGGCCGGTGCATTTGCCAGATTCCACGCCCCTAAGGACAACAATATTCTTGCTCGAGTTGGCGTTAGCTTCATAAGTGTTCATCAGGCTTGCTCGAACGCGGAGCGAGAACAACCCGACTTTGATTTCGAGGGCACCGTTTCCGCTGCTGAATCAGCTTGGCGAAAGAAGCTGGATGTTATCTCTGTGGATGCGGACGGAGTTTCGTCGGATCTACAAACGGTCTTCTGGAGCGGAGCATACCGAACATTCATCAGCCCCCAAGACTATACCGGTGAAAACCCTCTCTGGAAAAGTGACGAGCCGTACTATGACAGCTACTATTGGTGAGGCAGCTTCGCTTCGAAACAATGACTAGCATGCTAATAATACGACTCAGTATATGGGACTCTTTCCGGAGCATTCACCCACTGCTGACCCTGGTTGACCCTTTCTCACAATCCCTCATGATGCGCAGCTTGGTGGACACCTATAGACACGAAGGGTACTTGCCTGACTGTCGCATGTCACTCTGCAAGGGATTCACACAAGGCGGTTCCAATGCAGATGTGGTTATGGCAGATGCGTATCTGAAAAAGGTTCCAGGTATTGACTGGGACACCGCATATGAAGCTGTTGTCAAGGATGCAGAGGTAGAGCCCAAAAACTGGGATGTGGAAGGTCGCGGTGGCTTGCGGAGTTGGAAAAACCTCGGCTATATTCCTCTTGATGACTCTGATCCCGATGGCCAAGGTACACACACTCGGAGTATATCGCGGACGGTGGAATATGCCTACAATGACTTTTGCATCGCCGAGATGGCACAGGGCATGGGCCACCAGGCCGACTATGAGAAATACACGAAACGGTCTGGAAACTGGGTCCACATGTTCAATCCTGACCAGAAGTCAAGCATCAAGGGGGTCGACACCAACTTCACCGGATTCCTACAACCTCGATACACGAACGGCACATGGGGCTACCAGGACCCGATCTTATGTAGTCCTCTATTGGACTTCACCGGTTGTTATCTCAATCCTGATGGCCACGAGACCTATGAAGGTAGTGCGTGGATGTATACCTTGTGGGTGCTCACTTATGCTTTATGCTTGTACTCGTTACTAACGATCTGCTTACAGCTATGCCCCCCCATGACATGGGCGCTCTTATCAAGACGCTTGGCGGTGCCGAATCCTTCACCTCTCGGCTCAGCTATCTCCATGACTCTGGTTTGCTCTACATGGGAGATGAACAGGCCTTCTTGCCCGTTTATCAATTCCACTACTCGGGACGACCAGGTCTCTCCGCAAAGCAGAGCCACTTCTACATTCCATCCCAGTTCAACACGACAGTGAATGGTATCGCCGGTAACGACGATAGTGGAGCCATGGGCTCATTTGTTGTTCTGAACATGATGGGTCTGTGGCCAGTGCCCGGTCAAGATGTTTACCTGGTCACTCCACCATACTTCAAAGAAGTCAGCATTCGAAATGCCCTCACTGGAAAGGTCGCCACTATCCGCAACATTAATTTCGACCCTAGTTATGAGTCCATCTATATCCAGAGCGCCAAGTGGAACGACAAACCTTGGACAAAGAATTGGATCACCCATGACTTTTTCGTTGACGGCGGCGTTCTTGAGCTTGTGCTGGGACCTAAGGAGAGTGAATGGGGAACTCATATTCAGGATCTCCCGCCGAGTTTGAGTGATTATCGCTGACTTGTTGATTGGGGATTGAGGAGCAACTGCTGAGAGAGTGGCAGCTTTATACTACATGTGTATTTCACTAAGCCTTTGGCATGAATAGTGCCGAATATGGTTATTTTGCATTATTCTCATTCGCGCGTACTTGACTTGGAGTCATAATGCAGGCCCTTGGTTTATCAAATCACGAGGCAGCATGGTTATTCCTTGGACTTAAGGCAAAGTGTATCCTCCATCGATCACGAGGTTTGCACCAGTCATATAGCTAGAGGCATCCGAGGCGCAGAACACGTAGGCCTAGATGGGGTTGTCAGTCAATTTCTAGAGGAACTGGATCTGCAGAATCTCACCCCTTTCAGCTCATAAGATTCAGCCATTCTCTTAGCAGGAATCAAGTCAAGCCATTTATCGCGCCAATCCTGGGGGAAACTATCCAGGATTTCGGTAGCGATGTATCCAGGCGAGATACAGTTGACTCGGCAGTAGTCAACCCACTCGACGGACAAGCACTTGGCTAGCTGAACAACCCCCGCCTTGGACGCATTGTACTATGCAAGGATAAGCGACATGAAAGGTACCATTTTCAATAGAGAACATACCGCCGCTTGCTTTTGTGGTTGATTGACCAGAGTCGCACTGACAGAGGCCGTGAAGATAACATTTCCATGACCCTGTGCCTTGAATATCCGACCAGCAGCTTGGGCCGAATAGAAAGCACCATCAAGATTGACCTTCATGATGCTGCTCCACTGATCGGAGGTGTAGTCTTCAGCGGCGATGTTCGAGGCAATGCCAGAGTTAACGACCATGACATCGAGTCTCCCGAAATCCTTCGCGATCTGCTGCACAACCGCCTCGATCTCCGACTGGATAGCCACATTGGCTTTGTACGCTGCTGCACGTCCGTTGTTAGTCGATGCGATCTCAGCAGCGATTGTATCGGCGATATTGGATGTGTGATAGATCAAGGCGACCTTTGCAGATTGTTAATTTGATTGTTCTGGAGCAACGGGTGGTGTGGCTTACATTTGCACCGGCTTCGGCCAATGCCCTCGAGACTTCAAGACCGATCCCACGAGCGCCTCCTGTGGCAGAGTGTTAGTGAGATGCTTTTGATGACTGGGAGATACCGTACCAGTCACAACTGCGACCTTGCCTGTGAGGTCGAAGGCCTTCATGACATGCTGGTTTGGGGGTTGTGCGAGGACCATTTTGTTGTATTTGCTGTTGCACTCGAGGTAATAGTATGAATTCAATCAAAACTTCCACGGAGAAGGGCGAAGTTGGATCTGAGCCATTTCCCCCTCAATCCCCGCATCGGGTCATCTCCGACGTGATCTCCAATCATTGTGACCTCCTCCTGCAGCTGAAGATCGTAAGACAACTCCTGTGATGACCTGGAATCACTGTGTTCTATTTTGCGTCTTTGTCTGTTGGTTCACTTTCCCGTTGTTTTGACGTGAACCGTTGGCACAGCTGGGTGAGGTGGTTGGACGAGAGGCATCGAGACATCGATTCACTTTCTTGAGTCCCTTGAACAATTGCTTGTTCTCTCGGTTGAGCTCGTAAGCCCAGAGGAGGGCGAGGGCTTCATTCTTTGTGTTTTCCATTGAAGCTGGGGGTCAGAGGAGAAGAGAAGAGGAGAAATGAAGGAAAGAGGAATCATATGAAAACACTCAACTTATGAATTTTACAGTTTTACATAGGGAACTTACAGTCTAAACAATCTACATATGTACTTTACTTCTGATCTCTACGTGGCTCATGAAACAAAAATAATCGCAGAAATGGCCCGCGGGCTAAACTTCACTTCGTTTTGATCAAATATCGAGACACCGTATCTTCAAGGATGTCTTCAATGTTTCCGGATAATCCCTTAATCACTCATGATATCGCCCTCATCCTCGGTATCCTTGTCCTTGCCATGAGCTTCTTCATTGGACGCTTCCATTTCATCAAGCTTCTTCTTCAGACGCGTGTACCTCATCTGAGCGGCTTTGTTCTTGATGCCAAAGTGCTTGGCGACGGCTGGGATGTCAATCTGAGAGATGATGTTAGCATATATGTATGTAATTGAGATTCAAGAGAAAACCAACGTTAACATCGGAGACCTTGTGGCAGATCCATAGGAACAAGAGCTGCTTTTTCAGATCGGAGTCTTTGGGTTCTTTTGGCTTGGATGGGCTTTTGCCAGCCTTGGGTTGGGTTGGAGCCATTTTGGGGAGATGTAGTGATGAGTTCTTTGAATGTGGGTGATGTTGGAAAAGAACAGTGAAGCTGAGAGAGGAGGAGGAAAAGAGAGAGAGAGGGAGAGGGAGAGATCGAGGACGGGATTTTATGACAACTCGTGGAATTAGCAAACAATCCTGTCTCTCCAGGGCTCTCAATTTATATGAAAATATGTTTCTATTAATCTATCAAAATCGGGGTATATGACCATAATCAAAATCCAAAAAAAAAAGCCATCTAGAGGTGTGCAGAAGAATCCACCCTTTGTCTTCACTCGAGATTCTTAACTGGATGTAAAAAGATAGGAGGCAGACAGAGTGGAGGGTTTTCCTTCTCCCACTGCAGCACCATTAGCACTAGAATATCGTCAACCGGAGCATGAACTCACCTCTTTGGCGCCATCATAGCCTAACCAGGCCCTGTACAGTTTCTCCAAAAATTCGGAGTTGAACATAAACGTTGTGTTGTACATAATATCATCATGTTGCCCCCAGCTCCAGATGCTGTTAAAACCAGCGTTGACCTGGCCAGGCTCACCCGGGTTGGCGCGGCGGTTCAATTCCTCGGGGTCCCATTTGGCGTCATGGTACACAGGCTGAGGGATCTGGACAGCCTTCAAACCATAGTACAAAGCCCAGGATATAGGGGACATTTCGGATGCGAGCCCAACCCCCGATTTGACCTTATCCTTATGCAACAGGCCGAGTAGTCGCGCCGAGATGCGAGACATTGCCACAACAGCTGCCCAGCGCGGAGTCTCTTGATCCTGAGGGAAATTGAAGACACGGTCACGGAAAGGCCAGTCCGTCCCAACTGGGTTAAAATGGGGCAGCCAGGTGATCAGATCGGCTTCTTCACCCACACCCCAGCTGCCTGGTTCATCTGCTAGGTGTGGCACAGGGGGGGATTATGGCTTGTCCTTCGATGTCAATCCCTTCTGCGGGACGAGGACCCCAAACACTGCTGTTGTCATGGCCGGGCATTTCCTGATCCACCTTCTTCATGAACTCTTCCCAGGTGCCATGGACAGCAGGGATATAGAAGTGAGAGTTACGCTCCCACAGATACTTCCGTGGCTGCTGTTTCGCAAACTCGGTTGCCTTGTGCAAAAGGTCGTACATATGGCCGGTATATCGCGAGTCCATCTCGAATTGCCAGACGTACTCGTACTGAGGGTGTAGTCGTGAGAAGATCTGCGTGGGCTGGAAGTACTGTAATATCGCTCTAATAGAATGTCAGTAGGGCGGGTCTAGCTCTGGGGGCGAACACATACACATGAACCTCAATCCCAGGATACCAATCCTTCAACATATCCGCATTAAACCATACCGCCAGGCTGCGCAGCTCCTGTGGCAAATGCTTCGCATTGAATGCCTTCCAGGCGGCGTGATCATCCTTTTTGGGTAATTTTTTGCCTTGGGAGTCAATCAGAAGAATAAGCTCATATTCTGCACCTGAATAGAGGGACAACTCCATCAGCATAGATCGAATGTGGTACAAGTCGTTCTCGGTATATTTCATTCCGATCCAAGAGCGTAGTATAACAGCTGTCCGGGGCTGCGTCTTGTCAGTTCTGTTCAAAGGCTCGCGAGGCTGCACATCCGAATCCAGTGACTTGTACAGAGCGAATATCTTCCCTTCGGATGGTTGAGTGTGATATCGAACACTATTGCGCTGCAGGCATTCGTATTGCAAATGGGCCCAGTCCACCTGTTCCCAGTCTATTTCGGCAGCCTCGTTGGAACCGAATGTTCCATTCCAACTATGGAGAGTGGTTTCGTTCCCCCCGAGGTAACCATATGCACCATACCGGGAGTAGCGATCAGCACAGAGACTCTTGTTCAGATTCCACGACTCATACGATCCGAAAAATGGGAGTGGGAAAATCTAGCCTCTAATAATTAGTTTCCCGTTGACTCCTGAAATATTCCTCTGCGCACCTGAAGCATTCCAGCGAAACCCGCTCATCATCATATCTTCATCTTTGCGGCTCAGAAGTCGTCCTTGGGGTCCAATGCATGGCTGGTAAGACCCCTTTGACTTCGACTTCCATTCTACACTATCATAGTGTGGATAGGGGTCATTGATCACTTGAGCTGAAATTCGAGATTGACCGGCGTAATCGCTCGGGAATTGGTCAACGGATTGTTCTGCAGGGCTGATACAGATCAGAATGGACCACTAAGGGGGAATGAGAAAAGAGGGACCTGCAATTACTTTGACAGCTTCACTCGCAATGGGACTACTATAGCTTCTCTGGAATAAGGAATGGTGAAAAACACCACCAGGAACAAGGCGATAGCGAAGCGCCTAGGAGAACCGAAGAACCTCAAGAAATCCATTAGAATCTGCGAAATCCAAACATTAATTTGGGGGCCTTGCAAGTTTTATAACTCTCGTGAACTGCCCCAGTGCTAGTGGCTTGGCTTGGGTTCCTCTGTGTGTTTGGCCAATCGTAGGGAGAGAACAATGCATGGAGACTGCCCAGGTGCCGAGAGGTCCGAATAGTAAGAATATTTATGTCGTAGTTAGTTACTTACTACTAGTTAACTAAATAACTAAATAACTAGTTAACTGTTAGGGTTGGCCTTAATTAATTTCCTTATAGTCGGATCCTCCCGGATCGGGTATCTCTGTTGATCTTTTTAGCCCTACTTCTATACCTACAGAGTAGAAGGAAATCCAAAACAGAATATGTACTCGTCTTGATAGGGATATCACTATGTACTCAAATACTAAAACAAGACCGAATACAAACATCCATGGGTAACTCCAATCGCCCAATCCGATACGAAAAATGCATACCAAACAGTCAATCCAATATGGTTACACGTATCTCTTCCAGAATCCTCATGGGATTTCACTAGTCAGTCGCAGTTCGTCGACCCCATCCACTGAAGAATCCCCCACCGCCGTTGCTGGGCGTCCCACCTGTCTTTGGGGCTTCGATGGGAGATTTATTGGCCAGGCTGATCCGCGACTGCGAGAGTCCAACAAAAGAATGGCGGTTTTCAGGATTGGCCTGGGAGGACTTGATCATTTTCCGGAATGAATCCAACTTGCCCTTGACTTCCTCAAGCTCTTGCCTAGCAACCGCCTCGGCCGTCTTAGCAGTAACCAACTCCATGAGCAACGCCTCTTCGGCGGGTTTGTTACCTTCCGTCGACAAAACGCTCTGCAGACCCAGGCTGCTTGTCCGTCTGTTATATGTGGGACTTTTTGTGGAGTTGGTGCGGGCTAGCTTGAACTCGCGTAGCCCACTAGTGGGAGATTGAGACTCGCTAGAATCTGCCGCAGAGGATGTGTCTAGCGGCGTTTCGGATATAGGAGTTTTGAGGGTACGCAGCTCCCGGTTCATGCGCTCGAGTCGCTGTCGTTCCCGATAACCGTCTTGGATTCGACCTCGAGCTTCCCGTAATTGCTCCTTGAGGGACGAGTTCTCCTGTTCAAAATCGTCGATGCGCCGTGTGAGGTTCAAGCATCGACCGGCTTCCACCTCGTGCATTTCCTTCCATCGAGTAACATCGTCATTGAGCTGAAGCTTGGTCTGAGTGATTGAAATACGCTTCGGGTTGACTGATTCAAAACGTGTTTGGGCTTTCGCTATTAATTCGACCGGTTGTGTCTCAGTCGGCTGTTCCCTGATTTGGTTCAACAGCTCCTTGGCCAGGACATGGTCTTCCTCCCGCTCTTCTCTCTCCTGCTGCAGTTCACGGGTGAGGTTAGCCTGTTGGCGCTGAAGATCGCTGAGCGCCATCAAGAGTTCTTCAATCTGGGTATGGAGGTCGCGGTCTTTGTGATGTGAAGACATGTTGGATTTCACGCGCGACTTTTGACTATCGACACTAGCTGCTGCCGTTGATAATTCGGTAGCAGCAGTACTCGCGTCGGACGTAGTCTCAACGGAATTGAGAGTGGAAGTCAGGCTCTGCTTGGAAGTAGAGCGACGAATGGTACTGTTCTGACGTGACGGGCTAGTATTCGGGTTGAGTGACTTGACCGAATTGTGAGAGTTTGAGGAGCCAGCCCATAGTCGTCCAAGGAAGCCAGAGGCCGTTGCCTGCATCTGCGGAAATGAAGGTCCGGATGGTGAGCCTTTAGACTGGTTGTAGCTGGCTTCAAGAGTTTGAAGACTCTCATTCGTCACGAGAGAGGTGAGAGACACGAAATCATTAACGAGATCGTCGGCATTGAAGGCGTATCTGAATATCACGGGTTAGCGGGGGGTTCTTTGTTTCCAACCTTTGCTTTGTGCGATGCCCAAAACTTACGTGTCCCACAAGCTTCGAGAATAGTAACAGTTGCATCACGTCCTCAAATTCGGTGCAAGCCAGAATTCTCTTCTCATTGCGCTGCATCAGGGAAAGTGCAACTCGCATCAGAGTCTCGCATGCGCCTTCCAAAAAAATAACATCATAAATTCGGAGAAGCATCGGTAATGGACAGGCCACCGCAAAGAATGATAGGAACCACTGCGATACGTAGACCGGCTCAACGTGCAATGCTTCTAGATGTTGGAACAGGACCGGCCTGTGTCGTGCTAGAAGATTTTGGAACTGATAAACATGAAGGTGTAGACCCGAGAGATCTGGAAGATAGCAAGTTCGGAGGTTGTAGTGATCCATGAGGCTACAATACGTGATGCATCAGTACGACTTATCCAAGTTATAGATCCTCATCCAAAGGAGACTTACCGGACAAGAACACAAAAGGCCTCAGCATCCGTCATGTGCATGAGCAGAGGGCCTACCACAAATCCGAGACCTTGGCAGTAGCCAATCTTGGTATCATAAAGACTGAAGCATCGCAACACCCGGCCGAGCATTTGTTGACCCTCGCCGTTCGGGTCGCGGAACATTTCGACGTTGGGAAAGCTGCGACCAATATCTTTCCCAATTAGCCCATCGTACGGACTGGTTTCACCCGAAAGTCTCTGGAATTCATTCAACAGAGTAGGATCGCGGGCTCCCGCTAGGCTAGGCCACACCACCCTCGCAATGGGGGAGGCACACCCCCTTGAATCTTATTCGAGGTCAATGTCGGCAAACGCTGAGCAGTCTGGTGGTAATCGGCAACAAGTGCAGCCCAAAATTCTAACTCGGTCATTGGGGAGGGGTAATTGCGAGTATCGCAGCTCTGCCCGAGCGGGATCCCTAATGAGTCGCTTGATGTGGTGTAGTGACTCAGAGCGCGACTGCCGCTGGTGTATTTTGCCATTAGGAGCCTCGGGTATCCGAGATTTGGGGTTGGTTGCCAAAGCATTATTTTCTTGTTCGAGTCGAGCGAGGAGTAGGGCCGTGGACTAAAATTAGGTCAAGAATGTTAGCACCCGTTCTAGAATTCTGCAGCTTGTCACACTTACTTCATCGGACCCCTCCCCACGCGGTTCTTGTTCTTCTGTCTTATCAAGGTTCTCCCAATCCAGCTCATTGTCAAACATCTCGCCTGTCTGTCTCTCCCTGTCTGCGCCTGGGGTTTCGGGAGTGGGGGTGGTCCTCGCCGCGTCCTGTAGTGGCACCGGTTCAAATGACTCCTCGCTCTCCTTCTCAAGATGGCTCATCTCCACTGGGGTTGGAGGGATGTCAAGAGTGCGCCAATCCGGTTGGGTGTGCTCTGAACTGGACTGATTATCGGATAACGCGACGGTGACCATTGAGTCATGGTTAGGCGCGTGCCTAACACTGGGAGATGCTGGCTCAGTAACTTCCATTGTGACGCGACAGAAAACAGAGATGTTATTCGAAGGATGAAGGATGTCGACGCGTTCTTGATATCGGAGGATAGCAGGGTTATTTCAGGCGGATTTTCAACTGCATAGCTATGCACTTTCCCAAGTCCGAGTATTCAAGAAAACCAATTCCTTCCAGCAGAAGTGGGACCTATGACTCTAGACTTGTATCACTTGTATCCAGTACAAGAAGAAAAGGCTGGGGAAAGGGAAAAAAAAAGGGAGTCAGGAGAGATCCCACCTATTTCGTTAGCCCCCCCCTTTAGCTTTCCCCTCGTGGAGTCTCGGCCCCGTCGATCATCCTCATACACCGACTGTTTGACCATTGAAATGAATAGATTATGGAATCTTGGACTAATACGGAGTAGACTATATTGTAATTACTTTATATCAAATATAAGATACTCCGAATGGCTATTCATATCTGTTCTTCCCCCACACCGAATTTGCTGAGGGATTTCGAGTACATTGCACTAGTATATGTACTATATAGTACGGAGTACGAGAGTACATACATAGTACTAGTATGCTGGAAATTATGATGAGCGTCTATCCAGTCGCGTTATTTTGACTGCATATTGCCTGCAGGTACGAAGTACAGCCACCCATATTTAGAGGATTAAAGGTCAAAGGGGAACTGTGATTATACCTTGTATCTTTGATACACCCAGATGCTCATCTGTAATCTTTCGTAGCTTTCATTGGCTAGTACTGTAAATTAGGCGGAGTTTATTGGTGGAACCCCTTAGCTGATATTGAAATACCATTACCACCCCCTGACTTGTCCGTCTCATCTCAATATTGAGGCTGGCCAACGTTCTTGGACTTCGACAGCGTACATCATTAATTGACTTGAAAGTATTATATGTAGACTTAATTTCTATTTCTGTACTCTGTGCTACCCCTTGGGCTCGCACTGTCAACTACTCGCAGTGATCCACAGAGTGTGGCCCATGCGGTCCGCCTGTCAAAACTAGGAGGGTTTCCAACCCACTTTTCGAAACTTCGAGGAATTTCTCGGACTCCAGTGTTGTACGGA
Organism: Penicillium mononematosum; assembly: GCF_028829835.1. Classification (NCBI taxonomy): domain Eukaryota; kingdom Fungi; phylum Ascomycota; class Eurotiomycetes; order Eurotiales; family Aspergillaceae; genus Penicillium; species Penicillium mononematosum. Next base: position 7,918,862 of record NW_026643272.1, on the reverse strand, counting down.
GTACTCCGTATTAAACCAGTTGTTCAGGACAGCATGACCCCCAGTGGACTCTTTTATTTGATTTGCCAGGCGGTTGGGTTATTTTCTGCGACTACATATATACCTATTTCGGAGTGGCCTTGATGCTTAAACCCGCTAAAAAAAGACCTGGGAAAATAGAACCCAAGTTACAGCATGTGGCTTTATTTAAACCAATGGCTATTACTATAGTCATTGATTATATCACTGTTGATTACTACAACGTACATTGTTCTCGCAGTGACACAAAGGGTTATATATGACCCCGCAGCAAGGTCCATCTGCGCTGCATTTACTACAGACAGTATGGAGTACTATACCAGATAAGTGTGGATATTTCTTTACCATGTGCTCCTTCTGATGAGTACAACATAGTCCACCGAGCATAAAATCGCTCACTTTGGACTATGTGTTTGTACAGTATAAATTGACATACACTGCGTATAAAGAAGAGGGAGATAGCTCAAGCCTCATCTATATGTTAAAGGGAAGACGAAATAGAATTCAGCCAGATCTGAGATTCGAAGGAATCTACGCTGATTTTACCGGCTAAACTATATTTAGAGCTTTGCTATTCGCGCTAACTTTAGTTATGACATTTGAGTAAAGGAAGACAACGGATCTGTCATCTCAGAGATATTATAGTCTTGTAGACCCCATATAGACATATAGATATCTGACTGTATCTTATATTTCTATGAATTGGCGTGAAGACATCTGGATGCAGCAGAGTGAGGGGAAGATTGTTTTTTTCGTTTGTTTGTGAATTTCCCGTTTGGGGCGCGTTTGCAGGCGGTGAAGGAAGAATGATGATCCGAGTGGCTAAAACGGTCCACCGCCCCTGTCAGTCGCGACTTCCCCGGGCAAAAAAACAACAGGTCCCCCTCCGCGTATTCTCTCTCTCATCTCTTTTGCTTCTCTCTTTACTCTTTTCCGGCCTGAGCATGCCGGAGCTTGATTGATCCGCTCTTGAAATTAAAAGACAGCATCATTCGTTTGCTTCAACTTCGAGGACTGGCTTGGACTCCTTTTCCCCATCGCGCTCCATCGCGCTCCATCTGTTTACTCGTATTGATCATGGATGACTCCTCTATCATGGAAGACTCGGTCTTCGAGGATGACGGAGGCAGCTCTGACTTTGCTCCCGAACCTGCACCGGTATGAACTCACTCCAATAGGCCCACATCGGACTCAACTTTTGATTACTGACATTATGCGTCCTGTAGAAACCCAAAGCTAAGGCTGCTCCTAAGAAAGCTGCCGCCAAACCTGCCGCCAAAAAGACTACACAGACCACACTAAAGACCAAGCCTGCTGCAAAGGCAGCTGCTACTAAGAAGAAGGCTAAGGCCGACAGTGAGGACGAAATGTCTGATATTCAAATGTCCGATGATGATTCTCTGCTCTCCCGCACTCCTCCCAAGGCTAAGAAGACGGTTGCGCCCAAGAGAGCTGGCTCAAAGCCTCTGGCCGATGTCGAAAATGAGTCTCATGGGGAGACGCTGCTGCTGATAGCGCGAGCAAGAGTGGAAATGCATCAGAGAAGTACCAGAAAGTAAGTTGCTGCATCGCTTCTAGCGTAACCTAATCTTAGCCGGGACACTAACCTCTATTCTTTAATACAGCTCACCCAACTCGAGCACATTATCAAACGTCCCGATACCTACATTGGATCCACCGAACGTACCACACAGCAGATGTGGGTTTACAACTCCGGAACCGAGTCGATGGAGTTCCGCGATGTCTCTTTCGTCCCGGTCTCTACAAAATCTTTGACGAGATTGTGGTCAACGCCGCCGATAACAAGCACAACGACTCGAGCATGAACGAGATCCGGATCACGATTGACCGCGAGGCCGGTGAAATCAGCGTCTGGAACAACGGGCGTGGTATTCCCATCGAGATCCACTCCAAAGAAAAGATCTACGTGCCCGAACTTATCTTCGGCCATCTGCTGACTTCTTCGAACTACGACGATAGTCAACAGAAGGTGACTGGAGGTCGCAACGGTTTCGGTGCCAAGCTTTGTAATGTTTTCTCGACAGAGTTCACTCTCGAAACCCAGGACTCCCGCCAGAAGAAGAAGTACAAGCAAACCTGGACCGAGAACATGACGAAGATGGGCAAGGCAAAGATCACAGATGCCAAGGGAGATGACTACACCAAGGTCACTTTCAAGCCAGACTTTGCCAAATTCGGCATGGAGGGCATCGATGATGATTTCGAATCCCTTGTCAAGCGCAGAGTCTACGATTTGGCGGGTACAGCCGGTGTTGCTGTCAAGTTGAACAACACACGTGTCCCCATTCGTAATTTCCGGAAGTACATGGAGATGTACACTAAAGCCATTCGCAAGGAGCGCGGTGATGATGGTCCTCCCTCAAAGGATGAAATTATCACCTGCAGCCCCAATCCTCGATGGGAGATTGGTTTTGCTGTTTCAGACGGTTCGTTCCAGCAAGTCTCATTTGTAAACTCGATTGCGACAACCTCGGGTGGAACGCACGTCAACTACATCGCCGATCAGATCTGTACCCGCTTGGCCGACCAAGTGAAGAAGAAGAACAAGTCTGGTGCAACTTTGAAGTCGGCACAGATTCGGAATCATATCTTCATTTTTGTAAAGGCCTTGATTGTCAACCCAGCCTTCACCTCCCAGACCAAGGAGCAGTTGACGACAAAGGCTAGTCAGTTTGGTAGCAAGTGTCCCCTTGATGAAGATTTCTACAAGAAGGTGTTGAAGACCGAGGTTATGTCAAATATTCTGCACTTTGCGGAGCAAAAGGCCGATCAGATCTTGAAGAAGGGTGATACTGGCCGACGCACGCGTATGAACAACCCAAAGTTGGTCGACGCCAACAAAGCTGGTACTAGGGAGGGTCACCACTGCACTCTCATTTTGACTGAGGGTGAATCAGCCAAGGGTTTGGCCATGGCAGGCAGAGCAGTTGTTGGACCAGACTTGTTCGGTGTTTTCCCCTGCGCGGAAAGCTTCTTAATGTCCGCGATGCTTCTTTCGACCAAATTTCAAAGAACGTGGAAATCCAAAGCATCAAGAACTTCATTGGTTTGCAGCACAAGAAGGAGTACACAGATACCAAGGGACTGCGATATGGCCATCTCATGATCATGACTGATCAAGATCACGACGGTAGTCACATCAAGGGTTTGCTCATCAATTTCCTTCAAGCCCAGTTCCCCAGCTTGCTCAAGATTCCTGAGTTCCTCATTGAGTTTATCACTCCCATCATCAAGGTTTGGAAGGGTGACCCGAAAAACCCGACCAAGCAGAAGTCGTTCTTCACTATGCCCGAACATGATGAATGGCGTGAAGCTCACCAACACGAACGTGGCTGGGAACACAAGTACTACAAGGGTTTGGGAACCAGCACCACGGAAGATGCACAGGTCTATTTCCGCGACCTCGATCGCCATCTCAAGGAGTTCCACACCATGCAAGATGGTGAAGCTGGGCTTATTGAGCTGGCTTTCTCCAAGAAGAAGGCAGATGAGCGTAAAGAGTGGCTTCGACAATTCAAGCCTGGCACATTCCTGGACCATTCGGTGGCGAAGATTACGTACACCGACTTCATCAACAAGGAGCTCATCCTGTTCAGTATGGCGGATAACCAACGTTCGATCCCTTCCGTTGTGGATGGTTTGAAGCCAGGACAGCGCAAGGTGCTTCACACCTGTTTCCGCCGCAACCTAAAGAAGGACATGAAGGTGGTTGAGCTGGCAGGTCATGTATCCGGAATGACAGCCTACCATCACGGTGACGTCTCCCTGCAGCAGACTATCGTTGGTCTTGCTCAGACCTTTGTTGGCTCCAACAACATCAACTGCCTGGAGCCCAGTGGAAACTTCGGTAGTCGACTCCAAGGTGGTGGCGATTGTGCCAGTGCTCGTTACATTTACACTCGCCTGTCTCCCTTTGCACGCAAGGTTTTCCACCCGGCCGATGAACCGCTACTGACGTACAACGAAGACGATGGCAAGAAGATTGAGCCCGAGGTCTTTATTCCAGTCGTCCCGATGATTTTGATCAACGGTGCGGATGGTATCGGAACTGGTTGGAGTTCTTCTATCCCCAACTACAATCCTGAGGATGTTGTGAACAATCTCAAGCGCCTGATGGCAGGCGAGCCTACTGAGCCAATGCAGCCGTGGTTCCGTGGCTTCACCGGTGAGGTTGTAGCTGTGGGTGGGGATCGATTCAAATTCAGCGGTATCATCAGGGAATGTGGTGAGAAGGAGGTCGAGATCACCGAATTGCCTATTCGAACCTGGACGCAGGATTTCAAGGACAAGCTAGAGGAAATCATCAAGGCTGAGAAGGTGCCATCCTTCATCAAAGATTACAGGGACTACAACACCCACACCAAGGTCCACTTCATCATTCAACTCGATGAGAAGCACATGAAGGTTGCTCTGACTGAAGGATTGGAAGATAAATTCAAGCTGACCAAGACGATTGCAACAACCAATCTGGTGGCTTTCGATCCTGAGGGCCGCATAACCAAGTACGCCACCGTCGATGACATTCTCAAGGAGTTCTTTGTCGTCCGTCTCAAATATTACGAGCGACGCAAGCAGTTCCAACTTGCCGATCTACAGAGAGATCTGGAGAAACTGAGCAACCAAGCTCGCTTTGTGCAGATGATTATCGATGGCAAATTGGTCATCTCCAAGAAGAAAAAGCCTGTTCTGATCGCCGAGCTAAAGGAAAAGGGCTTCAAGCCAATTTCTAAGGTGGCCGAGGCCCCCAAAATGGGTGAAGATGAGCCTGTGGTAGAAGAAGGAGAAGAGGAGTCGGATGACAATGACACTCTAACACTATCTAGCTCATTTGACTACCTTCTGAGCATGCCTATGTGGTCGCTGACCCAAGAGCGAGTGGAGAAGCTCCGCCGCCAGATCGGCGACAAGGAAACAGAGGTCGACGTCTTAATTAAGCTGTCCAAGGAGGATATTTGGGCCCGCGATTTGGACGAGTTCATTCAGGAGTGGCGCTTCCAGCTTGAAGATGAGGACCGTCGAGCCCGCAAGGTGGCTGGTCTGGGCCGTCGCGTCTCGGCCAAGCTGGCCACTGGTGGTGGTCGCGCCGCGGCTTCGCGCAAGCGCAAGGCTGCGAACGGCGATGATCCAGATGACGAGGACTTCGGGGCCCCTAAGACGAAGAAGGCCGCCGCGGCCAAGAAAAAGGAGCAGCCCAAAAACAGCCTGATGAATTTCCTCAGTAAACCCCCGAGCAAACCAAGCCCATCCGCTGCGGCAGACGGATCGGACGATGAATTCGACATGGACATGGAGGTGCTTCCGAAGAAGAGTCGTGCTGCATCAAAACCTAAAACTATGCCGAAAGACGAAGACGACTTTATCGACATCGACGACGTTCCCCAGACCTCACGCGCATCAGCTCAGCCAGCTGATGACCCGATGGACGTGGATGTGGATGAGGCGCCAAAGCCCAAACCAGCAGCCAAGGCAGCGACCAAGCCGGCCGCTAAACGAGGACCTAAGCCCAAGGCCAAGGTCGAAGAGGACTCGGATGACGATTTCTTGGAGATTGCCAACGAGGCTCCCAAGCCCGCAGTGCAGTCTTCTCGCGCTCGGAAGCCTGTGAAGTACTCAGCACCTAGCGATTCTGACAGTGACAATGGTGACGATCTTCTTGGAGACGTTAGCATGATGGTCAAAGGCATTGGTGGCGACTCTGGCGCCGGTTCTCGACAGCTCTTCTCGGAGCGCCCACGCTCGGAGAGCAGTGCCAGCGTGAAGACTGCCGCAAAGTCCTCCAAGGTCAACGACGATTTCGATCCGGATGAGACTGACTACAGCAAGCTCATTCCGAAGAACTCCCCACGGCGCTCCATTCAGGTCAAGCCCAAAGACGTCAAGCTCGATGACAAGGATGAAGACGACGAGGAGGGCCAGCCAGTCAAGCCCACTGCTCGGGCCACGGCTGGGCCAAAAGCCAAAGCTGCTCCCAAGGTTGTAGAGGTCGACGACGATGATGACGACGAGGAGGACGAGCCGATCAAGCCAACTGCTCGGGGTAAAGCTGCGCCCAAAGCCAAGGCTGCTCCGAAGGCCGCTGCCGCCACCTCGGCGGCGAAGGGGCGTGGTCGCCCCAAGAAAGAGCCAGCTCCTAAACCCGACCCCAAGTCTGCTCCCCCGACTTTATCCCCGGCGGCCAAGGGCTATGCTTCTAAGCATGGCAAGACAAGCAAGAAGATTGCGGATGATTACTCAGAGGATGACATCGACGCAATGGCCAACGACATTTTGGATTCTCCAGCGGGCAAAGTGAATGCGGATATCTCGGACGATGAGCCCGCTCCTGCCCCCCGGCGCGCTGCTGCAAGCCGTCCTGCTCGTGGCGCCGCACAGCAAAAGAAGTCCTATGTCATTGAGGCTGACAGCGAAGAAGAATCGGCCGATGATTTCGATGAAGACGAAGACGAGAGCGACTAAGTAGTGAAATAGTGAGGGCCAGGAGGCCATTTGCGATGTTCTCTTGTTTTGCAATGCTCTCTATTGTGTTTTATTTTCTTTCATTTCCATGTCTTAGTTTGATATTTTATGGAGATCTGGCAGAGCCAGTGCATGCAAGGCGAATATGAGATGTTTTAATTTTAATCTTCTCTCTTCGTAAATCTATTATGGGGTCTCTGGAATTGAAGATCATTCAGATTATTATACGACAAATGCGGTTGTAGGCAGTAATGCTGGTAAACAAGGTACATAAACATAGGGCAAGAATTCATAAGATACATGTAAGAGCTTCAGTTTCCATTTAACACCTAACACCATCCAGTCTAACCCATTGCCCGTCATCAGAATCATCCTGAAAGAAAACAAAGTAGCATTGTAGCCTCGAACAGGCTGTTTGAAAGCCCCCAGTGTCAACTAGCCCATCAAGATCCCCAATCCTCTTGCATCAAATAAAAGGAACACTGACTTGAACAAGCAAACCTTCAACTCCAAGTAAAGTCATCAAATCAGACAAAGTTCCTCACAAAATGCATATGGACAGCACCACACAGAAACCTTCAGCTGCGAGACCCATGAACGCCATTCCATGTCAAATTTGCAGCGCAATCGGTCATCAAAGCGAAGCTCGACGTCGCTTACGGCTACGAGACTCGTCACCATCGAGAGAGCGAGAGCCAGGAGGCGAGGTCAACTCGACATCTTCCATCTCAGTATCGGTTCCGGTGCTTTCGAGCTCATTCATGTGCAGACGAAGAAGAGCTTCAGCAGCCTTTACCTCACGGGTGAAATGAGGCGACGGCTGAGGACGCGCAGCTCGAGACCCCCGGATGGGGTACTTCTTAGTCTGGGATGCGGGACTTGTAGAGCCGTCTTTGCCAACGGAAGCTCCAACAAGAGTCTTCTTGAGAGGGGGTCCACGGTAGTCTTCGTCGTCATCGTCGTCCATTTGCCAATCATCGTCCGAGTCAGTTAGGTCATCATAGTCGCTTTGCGTGGCGACCACATCCGAAGCAGCGTTGGTGGGCTCATCGAGGCCAGGGGCCTTGTCATCTACCGGAGGGGAGTTCGGAGTGGAATACATGTTGGACGAGCCATCACTCTCGGTCTCACTGTCGCTGATACCACTAGGGACATTATCCGGGCGCATAGCATCTGAGATAGCACGGAGGATGGCCCGGGGCGATTCAACCCGGGAGCGAGGGATAGCGTTAGAGCTGCGCGGTGGGTTGATGGGCGTGAAGGTAGACATGGACGACTGGCTCCTGGGCGACATGCAGTAAGGCTCCATAGAGGAGTCCCGGGCACTGGGGTTACTGTCGGCGTATTTGGTACGCGGAATCTTGAGCGGGGGAAGTGTCAGGGAGGAGCCTTGTCGGCCCAATAGTCCCATACCATGGAGAAGGGTATGTGTTGAGGAAGGTGCATTGATTGCGGGAGGGCTGGCTCCGGCGCTAGACTTCATCTCCAACGAGCGATAGTAGTTGGAAAGGTTGGTGGCACGCTGCACGATCTCTGGGGGGATGACCATGCGGCCATGAGTTTTGCGGTCCGTTGGGGGGATACACATAGCCGGGAATTCTGTGCCAAACAGTGGAGTCAGGGCGTAGCGGATTCTCCAGCAGAAGGTGGCTGCCATGGCTTTGGCGGCTTCGTATGGCATCCAGTATCCTATGTGAAAAGCAAAAAAATAGGTATTAGATCTAGACTTCAAAGAATCGGTTTGTATGAGAAGAGGGTATAAAGAGCTTACCTTGAGCGGAAAGTGCCCCGCCGGTGATGCTATGGCAGATATCGCGGAGGCCAGGGTTCTGGTTTAGCATCTTGCCTGGGGTGGTCTATAACGAGTTAGAAATCCCGAGTATATGCAAGAGCTACCTTGTGGACTTGCCTTGGAGTAGCCATTACACTTGAACAGGTGTGTAATCCGAACGATGCCAATGTTGTAGTCCCACATAACATGCCATTCCTTTTCCTCGCCGGGGATTTGGAATGTGTATTGAAAGACTAGATGGAAGAGTTAGATATGAATATCAAGGCAGGTTCAACGGCACATACCATGGAAGCTATCTCGACCGGTCTTCTCTTGGAAGGTTTTCTTGTCGCTGGCATAAGGGATCTGACGAGGATAGTCGGCAATATTGCCAAAGGGATGTAGAGAGAGCTCTCGATGAGCCTTCTCGAGCTCCGCATCTCTTTCCTCGCAAGGAGGATAGCGACACTCGCCCTGGATCTTGCCACGGCGAAAGACTGGGGCGTCCTTGGCCATCTTCTGCCGTTTCTCACGTGAGGCAGGGAAGGACGGATGAGGATTTCGCCTTTCGGGCTGAGGATTCAAAAGGGATTTGATAGATAGCATTAAGAAGTTCAAGTGCTATCCTTGAAGGAAGAAGAGTTGAAGAAGTACGAAGTCTCCGGGGAAAGAAGGAGCTTAATGTCTCTTGGAACAAGAGGAGTTTTCCAGTACTGAAAGACAGAGATCAAACATACAAGAAACAAAGTAAAGCAAGACAATCCAAGACCTTTGTTCGAAGGTTTGTTCCGTACAGCTTCTAGAGGTAAGGTGAGTAAGGTGAGTAAGGTGAGTAAAGTGAGTACAGGCTGTTTGTTGGCACAACACTTTCGAGGAGACAAGAGGCAGCGGTGAATAGAGAGGAACTCGGTCTGACAGGGAAATGGGCTTCACCGGTACTTTCTCTCTATCTCCTTCTATATCTCTCATATCAGGGTCCTTGAAGTTGGACGAGTCCACTGTTTGTCCGCGTGGGAAAGTTCCCATCTTCGACTTTGGACTGATGATGCAGTGTTTCCCCTGGAAGCAATTACAAAAATACAAATTTGAGACCTGTGTCTCTCTTCTCTCTCGAGGCATAACCTGTTTCACATTCACATTCACAACTGTGACTACCCAACCTCCAAAGAGATCAGTGAAAGAGAACCGTTTCAGAGACCATGTGGATATCCTGGATTCCATTTTGGAAACGCAGAGAGTCACCGCTATATGCAAACAGCCTGTTGCGGTAGGAGATACGTACAAAGGCCTACTATATTATACGATATACTATGAATGCCCTAATATCCCGGGGTAGAGAGCTCAACAGTTGTCCCACCATCTGTCATTTCTTCAGAATCTTATCGAAGAACCCATGCCAGATCTTCCTTGGCATTGGAGTAAAGACAGAGTACTGCAGCATCCGGAGCATTAGGACACCAGTTTAATGGCCCAATAAGAAGTTACATACCATGGTGGCTCAACAGGATGAGCATCAAAGAGGTCTCAGACTCACGGCAAGCTGCAGGACGACTTACTCCTTGTATAACGGAAAGCTGCATTACCTAGCGAGTCCGCGAAGTGCATTTGAGAAAAGCTGTGCTGCACAGATAAACTTCTGACATGAAAGATTCTAAAGAGTGACAAGGATCTTCACTTGGGTGCCACGCTTCCATGCCTATACAGTGTGCACTAGGCTGTACAAGTCTATATACATTTGATAGATGGGGTAAGGCTGAATTAATACAGATTCTGATCATGTTAGAAAGGATTGCAGTGGTTCGTTGCTATTGAACACAGGTTTGCACTTCACTTCTTCTCTTTTTCCCCCCTTCTTGATTGAATGTCCATTCTAAGTCTTTGGTCTTTTCCGACTAGACCGCTGATTGAGGGCGTGCGTATACCAGAGACATGGACTTACCGGAGGCGCAAGAGACATAATAACGACTTCAAAGAACTTTCCATGCATCCTTCTATGCAGTAGTCCGACACGTTGGTGGCTGTTAGAGCCCACTTTTCCTGTCCGTAGCTCTTTTCTTTTCTCTTCTTGAACTGACTTATACCATAGTGTCACACTGACTTCTCCCAGTCCGTTTCACAACCCGTTATTGTACCCACCTGCCCATCTAGTGTAGTCTGCATAAGACTTTCAACAGGTACAAGGGGTCCATCCGCCAATCGGTGCCGGGCCGGGGCAGCATTACAGAGCACCGCAGAAAACGGTGCATATAGACGCCAGCAGGATGCTATGCAATCTGGTCAGAGACTGTAAAGGTCGAGGACTGAAGTATCAACTAGATGTCAACACAACCGGGCTAGTTTTCGAGGGGATGGGCTCAATTGCATTGGAGTCGGTCTGCAAAGGGTCCCAACAGCCGAGACCGGGAGAGTCCAGAAACGAGGACTGGTTTCCAATGTCTTAGACACTCCGGTGCTGGCTCAACATTCTCTATTAAACCCCAAATAGCGGTAAACCCGGACATGCGTGTCCCCCATCTGCGACGCGTCTCAGGTCCCGGGCTTCTGGAAAAGGGGCAAGAAGCCATGTCTCAATTGGGATGCTGCTGTTGGTGTTTAGGCCCTTCTCAAGCGGCTATTTTCCTTCCTATTCATTTCCATAAAGTATAATCGAGCCTCTTAGTAACATTTTGACTCCTTCAGGTTGCCCTTGGGAGTTTCCTCTTTTCACATGGTTATCGAGAAGTCGACAAGACTCATCGTTCAGGTCAGAGCTGAACAGCTCTTGAAGATGCTGTATCATGATAGTAAGATCGCAACAGTGGACAAGGAATACACGGAGCGTCATGTCCACATGAGCCTACAAGTCTCGATACTAAATCCAAGTTCCAACCAGATAAAAGAGCTCACTTCTATCACAAAGAGGTCCAGACCTCGACCCGTTGAACATAGAATGAAAACCGGACCCGAACCCCCCCACTTCATTCAAGACGCTTGAGATTCACAAGATACCCCTCACCCGCAGATATCATACAACAGTCCAGAATTCTGTATCACAGTCCACGAATCCGGGGTATATGGGGAGAGGTGAAAGGGAAACACAGTTCCGAGCACGACTGAACAAGGCAAGTCTTCGAGGGAGAGGGGAAGTACAATGAAATGGAAAACAGAATCGTCACAGGCCGGCCCGAATCGCGATGCGGCGAATAGGGAGCCGGGTCGGTGGACCGGGATGAAACTCAACGGCTGCCTTGCACTGTTGGGTGATCAAGGCCGCTTGCATGGAATTGCGAGCAACTACCCAAGTGGGTAGGGTCGAGGCATTTTATGCATTAAGATGGGAGTCATGACGCACGGATATGGCAGGACGGGGGCTGGATCTGGTTTCCTGGTGAGTAGTACGTATACAATTCGTGATAGTTGCCTAGATGGTAGTCGAGGTCCCTGCGCGAGGCTCGAGGACGGGCACACTGCATGTCTTGATTAAGGATATATGGAAAGCCAAGTGAAGGGCCTGAATTTATGTAAATGTAATTCCATTACAAACAATATGAACCCGAGAAAGACATAGACAAGGGGCGTTTGAAGAAAAGAAGTAGACGGATAAAAATGTCCAGTGTGTTAGGGGGTGAATAAAGTAACGAAAACGAGAAACAAGAGACATGACGGCTCATTCATCGCTCAAGGATCCTCCTTTTTTTGTTTTGTTCGTCGTCGACACGAGGATTTGGCGACCAGAGCCCATGTATTCCCAAGGGATCCCCAACAAGAACAGGTGACTCAAAAATCCATCTCACGTGCCATTCGGCATATCCAGCAGTGATCATGGCCACAATAATGATATTCATTCACCAAAGAATATTTGATTGATGTTCAAGTTTGGGGTCAATTAATATTCCTGGTCAAAATGACCTAGTATTATTGAGACCTACTTAAATGGCCAGAAGAGGCTCACGGTCACCGGCCTGCTCTGCCGGCTCCACGGACGCAACAATGTCAGACTCGGAAGATTGAGCGACAGGAGCGGCCTTGGGAGCCTCGGGGAAGTCCTCGTGCTTGACGGCGGGCTCGGCGACAGGCTCGACAACAGGGGCAGTGAACTCGGGGATGGAGGTCTTGGCAGACTCGGCCACGGTCTCACGCTTGATCGGGCTCGTGACCTTGGTCGTTTCCGGGGAGGCAGAGCGTCGGGAGCCGATGATACCCTGGGCCTTGGAGCTGTACTCGCCAACATACTGCTTCATCAAGCCGGTGGCGTGCGAAGTACGCTCGCCAGCCATGTCACGAAGCTGGTTGGTCTGGGAGTTGATGATCTCCTGGGCGTTGACAATCTGCTCATCAATGAGCTCACGGTTGCTGATGTAGATGAGGGGGGTAAAGTATGTGGTGGTCACGGCAATCACGGCCAAGCCCCAGAAGGGAACGAAGCGGATCAGCCAGTAGCCGGTGAAAGCAGCAGTGAAAGCCTGAAGAGCCGTTAGTTTTTGCCTTTTGGTTCATCTTCGTTCTGGACAAGTCGGAACCTACCAAAATGGTGTGGAGGACATTCTCAGCGAACAGGATGCGCTGGAACTCAATCAGGAAGAAGTCCACAAGCTGCTCAAGGTCCTCGAGGACAGCCTCGACGGTCTCCTTAGGGATAGTGTAGTAACGGCGGGGGCGGAATCCACTGGCGACTCCCCGCTTGAGGATAACTTGGCCAGCAACCTCGACGGTGGCAGTCACTGCACACAATTGTTAACCACTCTGTTGACCGTGGGTCACGCGACCAACTAACTCACCTCCCAGAGACATGTACAAGAACTTGAAGGCCCATCGGAGGAGAGGCAGATAACGGGCGGCGAAGATGAAGCAGATCACGCTGGCGTAGGAGACGGCGGTCGCGCGGGGTTGTTCCCACTATACATGCACACACAGATTAGCAAGCTATCCAAATTGAAGACTCGGGCGACAACTCACGCTCAAAAGGCTATACATCAAAGAGTGGTAGTCTAGACACTTTGTTAATATCCGACCCAACCAAACCAGTTCTCATGACATACGGGTCAATGGTTGACCATCGGCGGTGGTGGTCGAAGGGGTCACACGCGAGTTTTTCAGATCGCGAAGCTCATCGCCGGTGCGGGATGCTTCAGACTTCACATTATCGACAACTGGGCCTATCAAGAAACTGGTCAGCATGCTTTGGTGGCATCGGAGACTTCCGGGTTCCTATTTACCCTTGGTAATAGCATCACTGATGCCTGAACGCAAGAGGGGTCAAGGTCAGTTTATCGGGAAACTAGGAAAAAGAAAAGAGCATACTACTGCAGGGTCACTGTTAGCATATCCATCCTGCAGGATTGAAATGATCTGTTGATTTTCTTACCTTACTGCCCGTGTTAGGGTAGGTCACGTCACCAGAAGCCATGACGGTGATATTTGTGGAAGCACCTCAGGGGCAGTTTTAGATGCGAAATTAGAAAAATTCGTAAGAAGATTATCAACAGAGTCGGAGGCGTGAATCCTAGAAAAGAAAATTAAAGTGGGAAGGGGAAAGAGAAAGAAGAGAAGGAGGGCACAGAAAAAAGATAAGGGAAGATTCGACTTCCAAGATTGTTGTGATGCTGTCATGTGCGTTGTTGCCAAGCCCGAATAGCTATCTCACCTGGACATCTCTTATGGATGACGAATTTCCATGCGATTAATCTTGATTTTACTAGAGGAATATCCTCTTATTCTATCCTCTTATTGTGGATCAATTGGGAAATATATGAATAATATCTTGATCTTGGTCAATGACACTCGACAAGTACATAGGTGCATATAGGTGCATAGCTATATACTCCAAATCACTTAATCAGGCCACTTTCAACACTGTTAAGTTCTAGCCTTAATGTACTTTTGCTATAAAATACTAGTTATAGCGTTCAACTTCATGTTATACAAGCTATATATACTCCGATGTGTGCAATATAGTTATGACTTCATGCACTTATACAACCAATCACAACTCTACAAGGACGAACCTCGGCTATACCTAACTTTACCAATGTATATATAATTATAGCTACCCTGTACTGCAATAGCTATGAAGGACGCACTCCCAGTGTAAGGATATGTATACCTAGGTTGCCTTGGAAGCTTTTTAAGATTAGTTTCTTAGTCTATCTCCCAAGGTTACCTCCCTTAAACGGATTCCTACCTAGGTAATGATATGGTTGGGTAATGCTAATCCAACATTTTATATATTTATAGTCAGATCTGCTATTAATCTGCTATACGCTTAAACATGGAAATGATTAAAATACTGAATAATAGTCTACAGCACTCTATAAATGCCCTGGCGGTTTAGGACGTCAGAACCGCCACTTAACCATGAAGCAATCATCCAACGTCGAACGTGTCTCTCAAACCAATCTCTTTCTTCCCCTTTCTTTTTCTTTAGCGAACCTCGGAATGAGAACCCCTTGTTTGACTGAAATCTTTCCGGCAAGGGTTCCAATTGGAGACGCGAAGTGAGCTGTTAATTTCCTATTACGGTTAGGCTTACTTCTTATGGTATAGCGTGCTGTATGGTATCACGTGATCGTTTCAATGCGACCCATCCCGTCTGGGAAACACGGAAAACCAGATGTCGCTTTGCTACTATTATTGAAATATTACAATTGGTTTCTAGAATTATTCGGATATTGGCAACCTCCGAGCCGTCAAATATTGCGAAAGGAGCGTATGAGTACATATGTAGTGCTTTAGAGTTATATCGGGCCGCTGATTCGGCGATCTAGTACGGTCTTGGCTACGTGTATAGGTGAAGTTGCCTGTGCGAGTCCGAAGGAAACAGTTACACGTTTTTTTTTCTTTCTTTCTTTCTACGAGTCCAAACATATTGATCTACCTAGGTATTTGTATTACTGGTGCTATACTGGTCCCAGATCTAATCCCTGTCACCAAATCGCTGCATTCGGGGCTCCGAATGCCGTTAAAAGGTCCGACGGTCCCCGACTACCCCCCCGACTGCCCCGACTGCTTCGACTTCCTCTAAAATCAGACCGTCTTTTCTCTCCTCCGAACCCCTTCGTCCCTCTCTTTTCTCTGGATCTACATCCCCTGAAAGGCTTGAACGCTTCCTTGCTACTGAAAAATCTACAATCAAAAATGTCAGACTCTATGTCCGACATGCACGGCTCTGCGGCTATCATCGCAGAGCCTAACCTACAGTCACGGTTGGTGATGGCTCCTGAAGCTCATAACACGAGCGATCATACTGATGCCTGTGCCTCTCTTTCTTTTCCGAAAACAGAACAGGATTCAGGTCTTTCTTCTGAGGTCAAAGATCATCTGGCTCTCCATGCCAGTCGTAGTATACCTACCCCCTCGGATGACGATGACGGTCGCGTGGCCACCGAAGATGAAGTGCGGGATCTCCTCCATGTCGTTGACAAAATCCCGGTTCGGCTCTGGGTAGCATGCCTCGCGGGTATTCTGGAACGCTTTGTCTGGTACGGGGCAACGGCTCCTCTACGTGCGTGATACTCCCTTTATGTATAGCGTTGTTCAACTGACTGTATCTACAGAGAATTATCTGCAAAATGCACCCGGGGGCGAGGTACCGGGAGCACTGGGCTTGCACCAGGCTACTGCATCGAACATTGTCAATGCACTGATCATCGGGTCGTACATTGTGCCCGTGCCTGCTGCCGTTGTTGCCGATAGCTGGCTGGGTCGTTACAAGACTATGATATACGCTGCTATGTACTGTGAAGCTTTATTTCTTTATCTTACCCTGTCCCCTTGAGCTGGTTGATGGCTAACACTATAGCAGCATTGAGGCCATCGGGGCAACTGTTCTTTTTGCGACGTCCCTGCCTGTCGCCATTCATGAGGGGGCGGCTTTACCCGGAGTGATAACTGCCTGTATACTGCTAGCTGTTGGATCAGGGGCATTCAAAACTACCGTGGTACCATTTATTGGTGGGTTCATCTTTAGACTCGGCTGGACCAATCCAGAGGCTGATATCGCTTAGCCGACCAATATGACGAGGCCGAGTTTCGCATCAAGACTCAGCAAAACGGAGAAAAGGTTGTGACTAGCCGGGAGTTGACCATTACCTATATCTACAACGTCTTTTACTGGTGAGTAGATTGGTCTGTTTCTTTTGCCATCATAACTAACGTTGAAAACAGGGCTATTAACGTTGTGGGTTTCGTGGCTGATTCCACGCCGTTGCTGGAACGGTATGTTGGCTTTTGGCTCGCATACTTGATCCCCTGCTGCGCCATGTGGTTAGCCCTGATCCCGATAATATTCGGGCGCAAGTACTTTGGTGAGTGTACTCAATACCACGGCAATAAATCGATTAACTAACATGTGGATAAACAGTCCGGGATTTGCCAACAAGCAACATTATGCCCCAGGTATGCGCCGCCTTGCGGTATGGGATCACCGGTGGCTTCAAAATGGATGCCGCAAAGCCAGATGCCCAGCTTCATCAACATGGTCGCCAGGTTCCCTGGACGGACTCATTTGTTGAAGAGATTAAGAGGAGTCTTCTGACCTGCCGAGTATTGTAAGCCAGATCCCTTTCTAGTATAGGGCCAAAGCTAACATATATGTAGACTTCTGTTCCCTATTCACTGGCTCTGCTATAACCAGACATTCAATAACTTGATCTCCCAAGCTGGGCAGATGGTCACGTACGGTATTCCGAACGACATGATGAAGATTGCTGGAGCCATCTCGGGAATCATCGTTGCGCCTATCATTCAGAAAGGACTCTATCCTTACCTTACCAAGAGACGAGTCACATTTGGACCGATCGCACGGATGACAGTCGGATTCCTCTTCTTGGCTCTCTCCATGGTTTACACCACGGTGGTTCAGAAGCTTATTTACCAGACCGGACCATGCTACGATGCACCCCTTGCATGTGCCGCTGCCAATGATCGCACTATCCCCAACCAGATTTCGGTCTTCCTCCAAGTCCCGACGTACTTTGGGGGAGCATTGGCGGAGGTGTTTTGCCTTACTACGGGAACCGAGTATGCTTATAATAACGCACCTAAGAGTATGAAAACCCTGGTTCAAGCAATCTGGCTTGCCATGGCTGGGATCGGAACATGCCTTGCCCTGGCCTTCACCCCGCTCACCAAGGACCCGCATCTGGTCACGATGTATGCTATCCTGACCGGGCTTTTGGGTGGAGCGACCATTCTGCTGTGGGTGCTATTCAGACGCTTGGATAAGCTGAAGATCAAGGAGGACGTTGAGTAAGGGACACTTTTATTTTGGGTGTATAGAAGGATCAAATGTGTTCTTTGCATTACCAAGGGAAAGGGATTTTCGAAATGGATCGCGCGAGATGTGGAATTGAGGGACATCCGGGGCTTGCAATGGTGATTTGGCTTTAAATGAGAATGAAATGCTTGTTGCTTGAGATGCATTGCAAATTGTGCATTTGTAGGCTGCATTTGTAGACTGTTGGAACCTGGTGCTGCATTGTATGCTTTGTTTTGTTCATTATGCCACCACACCATACATAGTGCTAGTATCTCCATATAATCTTCCTTGTCCACATATCGTCAACAGACTGCTTACTTGGTGCTGGAGGATTTAAAGGATCCTACAGGTGTATCTTCGAGGGATGTCTTAGCTTTATTTCTCTTTTAACGCATGCGACATTGTCGTAAAAGATCGTTCGACTGCCATTACACAAATCCTATCTATCCATGGATACCCGCTTACCACTCAACAAAAGGATCACACAAGTTTGCTTCCAATTTAAGCCTTTGTCTTTACATAGCCGGTAGACCCATGTGTTCCAGTGGCCTCAGGGACACAGTGTTCTAATACTGGTTTAGCCACAGCGGTAATGCGAGCTAGAACCGGATTATCAAAGATATCCTGAACAGTGAGGACCAGCTTCTCATTCGCAGCCAACGTGGCAAGTTGAATGGCGCTGAGTGAATCCCCGCCCAATTGGAAGAAATGGTCCTCTCTTGCAATTTCACTGGGTTCAAGACCAAGTACCTTCGACCACATTCTTTGCATCCTTTGCTCCATGAAGGTGTGTGGCAGGGTCCTCGACTGCGATGCTGTGGTCGTCGTCGCGGTCGTCACCTTTGCTGTTGTTGGAGGTGCTCGCAAAGCAGCTAAATCTTGACGTGAAAGCACTGAGCCGGTCACTTGGAGCTGTCGTCGATCAGTTTTGCCAGATGAATTCAGCGGGAACTGCCAGAGAGGTATGTAGACCGAAGGAACCATGTACTGTGGGAGGGTCTTCAGGAGAGATTTGTTAAGATCTTTGGTTAGATCCCACATGGCTTGTCGCAGCTGTTGTGCATCTTCAGGCTCCGCAGACTCGACTTGGCTCATAGCGAGGAAACCAACCAAAGTCGGGCGACCTCCGGAGCCCTTGCTGGCCCCAGTCGTGACCAGCTCCACAATAGGGTTGACCCGTTTACCCGTTCGTGAATACAATTGCTGTTGGATATGATGTTCAACTTCACTCAGCTCAACTCGTTGCCCGCGCACTTTGACCTGGGTGTCCTTGCGGCCTACGAAGTTGAGGGTACCACCCGGATTATAGTGGACGAGGTCACCAGTCTTGTACAGCTGGCCGGAGGATCTGTCTGGGCTCGGCCCCGATCGAAGCCAGTCAGGGGCGTTGATAAAGACAGATGCGGTTCGTTCAGGCTCATGCAGGTACCCTTTTGTGACGATGGGACCTTCGACCAGAAGCTCCCCCACGGTTCCCACTGGGACTAGTTTGTTGTGATCGTCGGGGTCCACGATCCAAGTGACAGCGCCATGTCCTCGTCCGATGGTCCGGGGGTCACCATTCAGGGCAAGGACGTTGATAGCTACAAGCAGACATTCCGATGGCCCGTAAACATTGACTAACTTTAACTTCGGGGCCCATCGTGCGACATCTGTGACGCTGCTAAGTTCACCCCCAAGCTTGAGGACCTTCAGGCCTGGCATGGAGTCAGGATCGAGCAAGCGTGTCACGGAGGGAGTGAGATCGGCCGAATTGACTTTGAGACGGTTGATGGCACCAGCAATATCATTTTGACGTTCCAATTCTGATGGTACGCACACACATCCACCAATAATAAGCGTGGAGAGAATGATATCTGTACTGACGTCGAAGCTGTACGAAGCAAAGTCGAATACGCGGGGAGATGGCACCTCCAGTATGGACCGTCGATAGTGAACGCCCGATACAAAGCTTCGGTGGGAGCTCATCACCCCCTTGGGTAGCCCCGTGCTTCCCGACGTGAAGACGACGAAGAGAGTGGACTCCGGGTCAACTGTGAGATCCGTGCTCGTGATGGCTGGCATGGCCAGGAGGATGTTGTGTGAGACCAGCAGAACTTGTGACGATATATTGGTTGCCAAATCCTGCTGGGCTGGGGAGGCAACCACAAACTTGGCCTTGGTGAGAGACACAATGTCTCGAAGACGTGCTTCAGGCTGCTTCGCATCGAGAAGCACAAATGCGCCCCCGACTCTGATCGTCGCAAGGATGGCCACGATCGTCCATGCCGATTTCTCAAAGCACAATGGAACGATGACTTCGGGTCCCACTCCCCGGCTTTTCAGCTCATCTGCTAATCGCGAAGACAGATCATTAAGCTCCGCATACGTCAGATTACCGTCCCAAGAACAAACAGCTGGGGCGTCAGGGTTGACCTCCACGTTGTCGTGGATGAGCTTGTGCACCAGAGTACTGATAGCAGCTGGAACAGTTTTGTTCCATTCCCAGATCTGATTATAGTCTCCTTTCTCTAAGCCTTGTATCGTCGGACCATTCTCAACTCCAGTTTCGTGTGCCATTTTGTTCTGTCGCAAGGATGTGAAAAGGCGGATCGAATCAAAGTCGTACCGGTCGCAACGGCCACGTAAAAGAACTAGCAATTATAAAATCAAATACTTCGATGCTCCGTCTTCATTGGGATGCTTGATACCCGTGCCAGCATGGCCTCCGAACGAGTTCGGTCCACTTTCGGGGCCTAACAAGTCGGACCGAGATATTCGGGGACTGGTTCGCTCGAACTAGATCGATAATAGAATATGACACAGACGTCAGTTCCGAAACGATAGATGATTTTTAACTAGAACAAAAAGGAGAAGAAATTTAACTCTTTACTGATACAGTTCAGTTTAGTGATCGTGTATATCATGTCCAACATGGTAGACAAGGTCGATGTTCTCATCATTGGTGCAGGTCCGGCAGGGTAGGCGAACTTTAATATCAGGACACTCCGTGTAGCGATCTTCGACTAATCGGGTTTCCCCAGGCTGACAGCAGCAAACTGTTTCAATGGTAGTGGTTTGCGTGTGCGAGTCATCGATAAAAAGTCCGGAACTGTGCAGACTGGGAAAGCAGATGGACTGAAAAGTATCTCTCTGGAAGTCTTGGATACATTTGGGATTGGTGATGTTATCCGCAATGAGTCTCATCGAGTAGAAGAGGTGGTTCTCTGGGAGCCTGACGGTCAAGAGGGAGTCAGGCGGTCCATGACTATACCAGACCGAGTCCCAGAATTGGGGAAGCCCAGGGAGATGACATTGGATCAAGGCAAGGGAATATTCTATTAGACAGTTTGTTCATAATCATAACTGACAGATAAGACAGGTCGAATTGAGCACCATATGGTAGAAAACCTCATTCGCAACGGAAACGTGGGAATTTCCTGGGAGACGCAGCCGGTCGACCTGCAGATCAACCGCCAATCGATTGGAGACCCGCTTGCATCTCCAGTCACTGTGCTGGTCAGAAAGAACGAACAAACAGAAACCATTCAGGCTCGCTATGTGGTTGCTTGTGACGGGGCTCGCAGCTGGACTAGGAAACATCTTAACATCCCCCTGACTGGGGATATCACAGATTCAACATGGGGTCAGTTGCATTTTGAAACTACTTCAAATGAACGGGACTATCATTAACACAAATTCAGGGGTCATGGATGCCGTACCGAAGACCAACTTCCCCGATATCCGCAAGGTATGTGTGGTTCATTCGGCGAAGGGCACAGTCATGGCGGTCCCACGCGAGAAAAAGCTAGTCCGGTTCTATATAGCGATGGATGGAACTGGTCTCGATGTTGCAGCTGCGTTGAACAAATCTACCTTGACCGTCGACCATGTAGTGGATGCTGCGCGCTCCATTTTCCATCCATATACCTTCGAGGTGGGCGAGGTGGCCTGGTGGTCTGCCTACCAGGTTGGCCAGCGCGTCGCAGACGAATTCTCCAGAGATGATCGTGTCTTTCTCGCTGGTGATGCAGTTCGTAAGTTGGAAAATTTATGCAGGTCACATATCTTCACGGCTAATCAGGGATGTCGTTTTGTTAGATACACATTCCCCCAAAGCAGGCCAGGGAATGAATACCAGCATCCAAGATGGTACGGCATCTTTTCGATTCAGGTGAAACCAAAACTAATGAGCGGAACAGCTTACAACATCGGATGGAAACTACGTTTCCATCTCGAGCAGTCTTGTTCAAGATCTCTCCTGACGACCTATGAACAGGAAAGAAGACCTATCGCACAACAGCTGATTAACTTCGATCGCGAATACCTCGAGTTATTTGCCAATCCGAATCTGGACTTCGATGGTTTCTTGGCCGCGTATAAGACAGCAATGAAGTTTACCACCGGCATAGGAATTCAATATTGTCCTTCTTCGATCGTACAACCACCTGTGGTGGGGAGGCAGGCGTCGTGGCCAAGGCTCTCTCACCCGGGATGCGACTGCCCGATTTCCAGATGGTGAATCAGGCTGACGGAGTGCCAACCACCCTCTATCATCGACTCGTGATGAACGGACGATTCCGAATTCTGGTTTTTGCGGGAGACATTTCGAAAAAGCATATATTCCAGAGATTGTTGAAGTTCGGGCAGTGGTTGACGGGTTTCATGCGAATGCATCAAAGCGCCGAGGCTATCACTATTCACTCGGCTAAACGAGCCAGCATCGAACTTATGAACTTGCCTGAGGTATTCCATCCTTGGGACGATCAGGATGGCTGGGACTACTGGAGAGTTTATACCGATGATGAGAGTTATCACGATGGCCACGGAGAGGTCTATGAGCGTTGCGGAATTGATCGAGATGTGGGCTGTGTGGTAGTAATCCGCCCGGATGGCTATTGTAGCCTCCTCTGTAAGATGGATCAGACAAACCAGATCACGGACTTGTTCGACGGCCTTCACTCCATGGATTCGGGGAGGGTCACTCGCACTGCCAGACTCTAAGGCGTACTTCATTTTGAGGGAAGATTACACTAGCCCACAGTTTTATTGATAGAATTCTAAATGGCTATGTGATCGTCTGCTTCTTTGATGTAGTCTGGTTTCCAATGTTTCCAGTCAGGGCCTAGGAAGATGGCAGTTGGATAAGGCAAGCTCTTTTTTAGCAAATCTTCGTAGTCCATAATCTGACTATAACAGCCTTAACCTATTCTTATAGGCATGCAAGGCCATACTAAAGCTTCATATATTTGCTATGTTATGCCTACCGAAAAGCATATTTGGACGAGATTAGGTGACCGTTCTTCAGTGGGAAATTTGCAGCCTGTGCATACATCATTTTATTTCTATCTAAGAGAGACTTCATAAGAGAATCACGTTGTACTTTGAATGTACTCGCTGTTTCTCTATTCCTGACAACTCCATATCATGGTATTGTCTCGGTAGCCCTTTTGAGTAAATAGATCCCTGTATACAGATAGAACCAGTCAGCCCAGAACAAGCCCTCACTTGGAAATACAGAACCCGGGCGAAGGTGGTGAAGGTCTTAATTTACCATATGCTTTTTCTAGATCACTCCAGCTATCGGCAATCTTGGTCCCAGCGCTTTCACAAATATCTGCGACCTTGAAATACGGCCACTTTCCGCTCCGAATGGCGTGCACTAGCTCCCCATCTCTGATGTTGAATTCCTTTCCTTCAATGTTCAGACAAAGATTGCGCTGGGCAACGTAAAAGCTCTCGTGCATCCACTTGTCTGCGTTCCAGCGACCGCGGAAATCCCATTCAGATGGGACAAATATTTCCGAGCCCAGCAGCTCGTTCGCATAGTCGAGCCCATTCAATATGAAACTGCGTGATCTGTCACTTTCGTATGATTCGATAATTTCTTCCTGCTTTCTGCATCCGTCGATGCCGACGACCATTTGAATAGGCACAGGAGAAGATTGGTTAGCCCGGAAAAAGTGAGAGATCAGGTCCGATGCCTCGGCAGGGGTGAAATTGGCAATGCTATTCCCTAGCCATAACAGCGTTACCGGACTTCTCTGGTCACTTTGGCAGTGTAGCCACGAAGCACAATCCTCATAATTTCCAAGGAGTCCTTGAATCTTGGTCTTGGGGTTCCAAGGGAAGAGACCCAGTAGTTCGCGGATGCTGGATCGGAGTGAGGTACGACAGACATCTAATGCGAAATATTCCACATTTTTATGCTGAAGTTCTAGCGTCCGAAGGAGGAGTGCAGTCTTGCGCATGTTTCTACCATTCCGTAGTTCTCAATAAGCTTCGAGTCATTAGATATCTGTAAACAAAGGATTGCATACCCAGCCCCAAGCTCAATCACCCTTTCTCCGGAGGAGATATTGTATGCCATTTTCTGTACGCAACTAGACAGCAGTTCCGGCTCCCTAGTCGCAGGGTAGTACTTTTGGGAGTCAAGAATTGCATCAAAGAGCTGCAAGCCACGTCCATTCCACAGGAGTAGTGAAGGTAGCTCCTTTTCATCAGACTCGAGACCGGATAGTATTTGAGGAACAAGCCCTTCGTCATCTGTTTTTTGACGAATATCATGAAGCTGAATGCGTGTGACCGTAGGCGATCTAGCAAGGGTGGATCGATGAGGATCGGTTGCAGGCCATGGGGAAAGGGCCTGCACGCCACCCGAATCAATGGGAGCCATCGTGTATCGAGCAATGGTAGGGACTGTGTTCACCCAAACAAATGTTAGGAATGAAACTCCTGGAGATAGTAGGTAAACATAGACTTGGTGATTCCCCACCCTATGGGCTGGTTATCATCCGATTATTGTTATTACGCGTGTTGGCCGAAATATGAGCCATGAGCCCCCCGAATGCCCCCGAACGTAAATATCAGGTGTCGCGATGTTCGGCCCCATCCACCGATTCCGACTCCGAATTGATCAAGAATGGCATAAAGAGAAATAGACACAATCGGAGGAAGAAAGAGTGAAAGAAGGGGGTTTTCTGTCACCACTTAGAGTTAGCAGACTCATCATTCAATTCGACAATCTTGACGCTTCGTTTTGAAGTGAATTCGAGACATGGCATGTCCCCGGACAATCATCATTATTGGCTCAGGTGTCTTCGGACGTAAGTGGATTTGAGGCCATCAAACGCACTGCGACATAGTGAATTAACATGTCGAATATGGGCAGTGTCAACGGCCTACGCCATGGCCAGAGATGATGCGTTTGCCCAGACATCTATCCTATTGCTTGATGGCTGGGAATTTGAACCGTCCGGGACCGCGACAGGCATTTCCGTGAGCAATCCTGGATCTGCAAACCACGATACATCTCGGATTATCCGGAGTGAATACCCCCATGGCCCGTATGCAGTCCTCGCAAAGAACGCCCATGCTCAATGGCGGGGACTATGGGGGGAAAATGGTCGTTACGTGGAGCGACGACTTCTACTATCTGCACAAGGTAGCTCATTAAGGAATCCAAAGGTATCGGGTGAGACTGTCAACTACGTGAAAAACGCGTATGAGCTCAGTGGTCAATTATCCTCCGGGGGCAAATCTAGTCTTCAAGTTCTCGACTCCCTGTATCAGATCCGGACTGAGCTGGGACTGTCTGCTTCTGCTTCTGCTGTCCAGAATACGGAGAGGGATCTCCGTGGTTACATCTCTCAAGACGCCGGGTGGGCTGATAGCGGCGCCACCATGACATGGCTCCGACAGAAGGTCCTTCAAACTGGTCGCATCCGCATTCAGACTGGCAATGTTCAAAGCCTAATCTATGTTGATGCCACTACACTTGGGCAAAATTCTGTGGTTCGAGGAGTTCGTCTAGACAATGGACATGAACTGTTCGCCGATCTTACTATTGTTGCTGCAGGCAGCCATACCCCACGACTCCTCGAAATGGACACGCTTTGCGATGTCTACAGCGAACTTGTTGCCTATATCCAGCTTTCTCCAGAAGAGTGTCATCATTTCAGACAGTTGGACATTCCCATCATTGTGAATGCTGATCGCTGTGTTTTTGCAATCGCTCCGGACCGCGAAGGGTTCCTCAAACTTGGAAAGTTCTCCCCATAGTGGGCTAGTCGATGTTCGGCAGTGCGCGGGAGTTACCGTCGGTCCTCGACCAAATCGTCTACCGCCTCGTGAACAGTGGAGTGATCCTCACTTTGGCTGGGGAGGCGAAATTGACCTGACCAAGGGCCTTGACGAGCGAGGCCAACAAACCCTGGCGGACTATCGGGCATTCCTGGATGAGCTCTTTGTGTCGTCTGGAGTTGAATCAGAAGGAAAGTCGTTTGAAGATATCGCTCGGCGCCCATTCACCAAAATTCGTCGATGCTGGTATACAGATACACCTGGAACGGACTTTGTTATTGATTACCATCCTGCCTCTGCATGTACCCTTTTTGTGGCATCCGGAGGCTCCGATCATGCTTTCAAGTTCTTACCGGTAATTGGAGAAAAGATTGTGGCTATCGTGCTTCAAGGCCGAGGTGTGCCATCCGATTCTGACGATGATGCCAACTTGACTGTGCTGCGTGAAGCTTGGCGGTTTCCACGTATTTCGAGTAGCAATCTTTGACAGCATGTCTGGACGAGTTGTCTCAAAGACCCACAATAGTCAATGTATTTCTCTCAGGAAGCTGTTCTCTATGCACATGTGAATTTCTCGTCTAGGTGATAATCAAAGATCCTCACAGTAAATCATTCTGTGTCATTTTTCAATGGTTTTCAGAGCTGCTTGGACCTTTCTAATAAGGGTCCTAGCTCTCACCTCCCTTTTACCAGCCCCATCGCCTGATGGAAGACCATTGTGGTCGTACAGCGACTCTAGACATCCGGCCATCTTACAACCCAAAAGCCCTTGGTTCGACTCCGTTGTTGTCCCTTCTGTAGACCCCAACAAGATAGCTTCAATCTTTCCCAACAAGTTGGAACTGACATAGAGAAGTAATTCCATCTGTAAAATATTATTTCCGTCCAACTTGAAGCCATCTAGGCTGGTACCTATCAAGGTAGCCGGGATATGGGGGACGGACTGAGTCACAGATTGTAGAATAGACGAGAAGAGGCGCTCGTATTCCTCTAGGATATAGGGAGTAACATGAGAGAATGGAGAACAGGATAGGAGTATCGAGCGACCGAAAGCGGCGGAGTGGTTTGTACACTGCTGCTGGGCTGGGCGGGGCGACTAATTGACCTATTCCGTCCTCTGGCCTAGTAGGTGACCATGTGTCATCACCAGAATCAGAGTTCACTCGCTGTTGGAGGTGCTGAATTGTGGTGAGGAAATTTTGGCAGTGTCTCAAAGTGTGCCCAATGGAAGGAGGTACAGAAGAGCCAGCCCGTGTAGAAATGGATTGGGGTTGGCTTAGATCACTGTGCCCGGTTCCACGTCGGTTCGCCCTACTGTGGAGTAGCGTTCCATTGAGCTCCGCCAGGTCTTGTAGACATTTCGAAATCGGGTCTGGGTCTGGGCCAGTGCCAAAAGGGACCGAGGACGTTGCCAAGTCAGGGACAGCGGAGGAACTCCGAGACAGGTTGTGTCCCTCTGACAAAAAGCCCTCGATAACCCGGTCTAGATGGTTGTCTGTGGAGATATTGATATTGAGTGCTGGCAATGTATCATGCTGCAGCCCATCGAGGGTGGAAACATGTGTATAAGGCATAGCGGATGGCATATCAAGGTCAACATTGTCACTCCATCCCGCGTCATCGGGATGAATGGCTGACCATTCCGGTGATTTAAAGTCGGAATAAACTCTTCTGGTATTGGAGGGGTTGTGGCTGGTAGCTGGCTCCGAGGCGAGAGAGATTGCGGGATTCTCAGTGGACAGACGAGACCCTGCAGATGGCTTGGACTGATATCTAGGTTGTCGAGTATCCGTGCCTCCTCTCCGAGTGGTCGACGGGGCAGTATAACATTCCACTTGGGCTTTTCTGCAACGATCGCAAGGGGTCTGGTTTCGAAGGTATCGGCTATGTAGGTCGAATACAGGATTTGCCGGTCCCACGCACCGAAGCTTTTGACCTCGACATCGATCACAGGCACTCCGTCTGTCGGTATCTACTTCCATGTCTCCCCTGTGTTAAAGTTTTGGGGTGGATAAAGGGTGGACTCTTCGTGTATTGACCAAGCTTGGAAGCTTTAAACCATCTGGGGTTCCTTCTCCACCAAAAGCTTCCAAGGTTAAAAGGACTGACTAGATAGATAAGCCATCAGGCCAGATGGCTAAGCTCGCTTAATCCCGTCCATTTGTATTCTACGGCCAATTCCCAACGATCCGGACTCAAAAAATAAGCAAGATCAATTTGTTGATGAGGAGACCAATGACCTTGTGTAGCTTAGTGCTGCTTGATAACGAATTGCTTATTCTGTAACTAACAGAAACAATGGCCCCCAGGTTACATGAAAAAGGCTTGGCTGCAGGATCTGACGTGACTATTTGTGCGTTGGATATGCAGTTGGACCCGGTTTAGGCGACCCTTGAGACAGGGAAGTTCAGTGCCATAAGGGAAGTTGGTTACCATTCCGATGTTATATATATATGTGTATATATATAGATTTTTGTAACAAAACTCAGCATGGAGACGTAGTAGGAAGAGGGTCTTTTTGTCTGGAGCTACTTACTTACCTACCTAGTTATAAGGCGTCCAAGGGGCCAAGGGTCCAAGCCTAGAACAGCAGAGCCCCACCTTTACAGGACGATCCAGCGCCCCCAATAAAAATTCGGTGGGAATAGTTCCAAGGTTGCTTATAACCGTAGGCCTATAAGGCAAATAGCATCTGTCCTAGATAGTTAATAGAACATATATAAAAGGAAGCGAAACAGATACGTATGGGATAAAATGAAAATTAAAAAAAGTCTCAAAGGTCTTGGACTTCAGAAACTACCTAGGTAGAGTGCCACTAGGGAACGGGCCGGGTACCGAGGCTTCGGTGTTCCGGTGGGTGTACGGGAGTCTATTGCCGCTGGCCAGTTCCCCTCAGTGTACTCCGCACGAAGTACTTTGGATGAATATGTGTAAGTCTACTATTATATACATACATATGTTGAAATTCTAAAACATGTGGATTCAATGTTCTCGATACTTCTCAATGCTTGAATTCTTAGTGCCTAGATTTTCAATGCTTGAATTATTATACTTTATATACTATGTACACTATGTACACTAACTCTCTATTTAATGCGTACTGATTTTTGATTTATTGCTTACGCAGACACAGAGCAATTCATGGATTATGTAGGAAAAGGTAGCCCTATGATTAAATCTTTAGGAATCCAAAGGGTTTCGTATACAGTAGGCGTAAGCGAGTGGTTCATGGATTTCGATGATTGGTGGAGACTTGGGTACATCCATGCATATTAGGAGGCTTAAAAAAGATTACTGACCAAAAAAAAAAGGGGGTCGGGAGGTCAACTGCGTCCTAGTCCAACTGCTGTTCGGTTCGCATTTGAGCATTTGCTATCTATGTAGATTGATCTGCACTAGAGGCCGTTCGGTATCAAAGATGGCCATTTCTCCACATCTCTCAGTCCATAGAATCATCAAACCATTTCCCCTTACTCGGCTACTTGGAAGACACTGTTTCCCGGAGTAGAGAGTCATAAGCCAAAACCGAATGGAGCAAAGCTTGCGTACCATCCTCGCTAAAAAAAAGAAATCAGTCAATTTGTGGAGAAGTAGGGATTCAATGAGGGAAGATCGTACCATTGTTCCTTGCTAGTGTATTCCTCCGGTGCGTGGCTAATTCCGCCTCGACTAGGCACGAAAATCATGGCGGTAGGCACTTTGGTGGCTGTCAAGGCGCTGTCATGGCCGGCAAATGAATCCATCCGCATCACACCACCTGATGTAGCCTGAGCCTCGGCCGCAGCTGCAACACATGCGACCGCTGCGGTATCAAATCGGACAGCAGGGCTGTGCCATACTTCGTCGAGTTCGAACATGATCTTAGGGTTCTCTTTCATCGCCGTGTCCATGTTGGATTTGATTTCTTGTTCCATACGATCAAGGACTTCGGGTGACGGGTGGCGCAGATCAATAGTAAACTGAGCATGGCCAGGAACAGTGTTAGAGGAGCTTCGCTCCAGAGTTAGTACGCCAACTGTTGCAAAAGCACCATGTTGTCGAGCGGATTCATCTAATGCCGCGACAATCTTTGCTGATGCCACCATTGCATCGGCTCGGGATCCCATTGGCGTAGATCCAGCGTGGGCCCTCTCGCCTGTACAAGTCGCATTGTACCATTTGATCCCTTGGACACCTTCGACAATTCCGAGACGTTTACCTTGGTGTTCTAGGCGTGTATTTTGCTCGATGTGCAGCTCGAAGTGACCGCTAAGAGGATTACTCCGAAAGTCTGGTGCAAGAGAGCCTAGATATCCGATCCGTGTGAGCTCTTCTCTCATGGTTGAACTAGAGCCACTATCGCGTGTAGACATCAACTGGGCGGTCGCGTGGTTTGTGTGACCAGACCACACAGCTGAGCCTGTGCAGCCCGGAGTAAATCGAGCACCTTCCCTGTAGAGCAATGTCAACATCTTCCAGTGATAAATGCAGGAATCAAGGTCCCTGAGAGGCAGAGTAGGGGCTAGATTTCATACTCATTGGTCCAGTTCACAGCAGCGAGTGGGGCGTATGTTTGGTATCCGGATTCTCGGATAGTGCGCAGGACTTCCAGTGCTCCAATCACGCCCAAGATGCCGTCAAAACGCCCCCCTGTCGTGCAGTTATTGCACTCCGTTAGTACTGTTTCTCAAATGCGAGTACGCCTGACACCACATCTGACACTCACCCGCTGGCTGCGTATCAAGATGACTTCCCATCGCAATGGGAGCGAGGTTCATGTTTTGACCCGGGTAGACGGCGAATATATTCCCCATGGCATCTACATTCACCTGGCAGCCTATATCAAGCGCAGTCTGGCAGAACCAGTCCCTCACCAGCTTGTCCTCATCTGAGAGTGCAAGTCTCGCCATGCCAGTAGTATGAGCGATCTGACCCCATCGCGAAGTTTTCAGGATGTCCTGGTGGAGTCTCGTGCCGTTGATATGCAACCCAGAGATATCGTTCTGGTGAATCGAGGCTAATGAACAGCATCTTAGTCGGTACCAATTCAAGTAAGTGGGGCTTGCAATCTGGATGTCTAGTTATGCACTTACCATAAGACGCCGCAGCTAAAGCTTTGTGCGGTGATGGTGTAGAAGAATCAGTGCCCACGTCGACTTTAGACGGTGGCTGATGAGGGACCCGAAAATCTGTCAATGTTTAGTCTATGTAAGGAAAGGAAGAGGTCAAACCACTATGTACAATCAACCAAGGTGCAGTCTGATAGCTTCATTATGCTAGATGCCGAGTATATTCAATGCAATTCTCAACGCGACTAATAGATTCAATTTGAGCGAAACAAGCCTGAGTCGCCCAAGTTACATTGTGCCTATGTGCCAGGATTAGTATCAGTGAGAAATACTAACTAACCTACCTAGGTAGGTAGTAGGGTCGGTTTCGGTGCCGATATCAAATGATTCGGGATTCGGAGGTCGGCTTAGGTCGGACAGATACTCACCGAATACGCCAACCGATGTCGTGGTTCTGATGCAAAGATTCCAAGTAGAGTATGAGGATATTACTGTAAATTTTACTCCTTAAATTCGGAATAGATAAATGAAATAATATTCGAGGCTATCTAAGAGTGTGTCATCCATTGCCATCATGCCTTTGCTTACTGAACCCTTTCAAACGTCCGAGACTGTCATCGACCACACACAAAGCCTGCATAAAGCAGAATCATCTAAGCAGCCAATTATCTCGACAAAAGATCTCGACAACACCGCGCAAGAAATTCAGGAGCTTAGGTCGGATACTGCCTCGATCCGAAGCCCACAGTCCAACGGAAGTTGGAGATGCAACTTTCCTGTGTCGATGACCGACGGATCATCAGGAACGGCGTCATCCTCATTTCATGTATCGTTTCCAGACCACGAGTTCATCTCGACCGTATGTCGTGAGCGCGGGTATGCAGTCGCCGCTGTGATGAAAGTGGGCTGGTCGCTCGTCCTTCATGCATACACCGGAGCTGAGAGAGTCTGTTTTGGCTATGCGTCTCACGAAGAAAGCCCATCCATGTTTGGCTTGGATCTTGCACGCGCCAAAACGCCTGCAGAACTTATAGATCAGGTGCAAAGAGCCCAAGAACCAGGACATTCTTTGCAACCATCTAAGCAGTTGGAAAGTGTATGCGACACAAGCTTGGCAGTCACGGATGGAGATAGCCCTATCATTACAGACGCGTCTGTCCAAACTTCTGAGGTATGAGACTGATGTTACGATAGTTTATTCTAGAAATACTGATGAGAATTCAAGGTCGTTTCTGCAGAAGTCAGTATACGGGAGTCGGAGATCATCTTAGACCTCAATTATAATCCAGCTCTGGTGTCTGTCGATTTGGCCCAGGGTGTTTCGCGCACGTTCCAAACAATCCTTCGGTCAATTCTCACATACCCAAGCCAGTCACTTTCTGATGTTGAAAAGCTCAGTGAGCAGGACAAGTTGCAAATCCTACAGTGGAACGAGAACGTGCCGCCAACCCTCAACCAGAAGCTTCACGACGCCTTCACTGAAAAGGCCTTGGATAATCCGGATGCACCGGCCATATCCTCTTTGGAGGGAGAATGGACTTACCTTGAGCTTGATGTTGCCTCGACTAGCTTGGGCGAATATATTGCAAGCTTGCAAGCTGATCCCCCATGCTTCCCAGATGGTTCTGTCTTGCTTTGAAAAATCGCGCAATGGCATCCTCTCAGTGCTTGCAATTTTGAAAGCGGGATTCACATGCGTCCCCGTGAATCCAAGCTGCAATGAAGCGTTCCTCAGCCAGGTGGTCGGGGACGTCAACCCTCAGGTCGTGTGTGTTTCTGCCGCGCAGGCGCATCGATTTGCCGGCTTCGACGGGACTGTGGTGGTTGTCGATGCGGAATTGCTGGACCGCCTTGGAACGTGCAAGCAAACGTTGAAATTCGTTAGGCGACCTAACAACGATATTGCCTTTATACAATATACCGCTGGGGTGACCGGGCCGCCTAAAGGTGTGATTCAAGGACACGCAGGTCTGTATACGGGAATCCTTGCGCAGGGTCAGGCGATGGGGTATGACATCGATTCAAGGATATTGCATTCGGCTGCGTATAGCACATCAGCAGGGATTGCCGAAGTGTTTGGGGCCTTTTTCTACGGCGGCTGTGTGGTCATCCTACCCGAACAGGGAAGCGCTGAGAGCGTGGCTGATATGATCAATGAGCAAGAAGTCACGCATGCATGCTTCACGCCTACCGAAGTCAGGGAATTGGACCCCACAGATCTTTGGCAACTCGGCGCCATCGCGCTAGGTGGTGAAATGTTGACTCAGGAGGATGTCGACAAATGGGGCTTGGAAATGGCGTTGATCAAGACATATGGGACCACGGAGACATCGGTCTACATATCCACATCCAAAGCCCCTTCGCTCTATGTCTTCGATCCTTCAAATATTGGGGCTCCCTTTGTCGCTTCAATGTGGGTAGTCGAGCAGGGAAACGTCCAGAAACTGGCGCCCATCGGGGCTGTGGGTGAGTTGGTCATTGGTGGCCCGACATTGGCCCTTGGCTACCTGAACAACCCCATACAGACTTCAGGCAACTTTTTTGTCAATCCTAGCTGGGCACCCTCTGCGAATGACGGAGATGCTCAGCGCTTTTTTTGCCACGGGTGATCTCGTGAGGCATCTCGGGAATGGCGAGCTTGCCTTTTGCGGGCGGAAGGAAGGCACGGAATACAATAAAACAGAATACGACAGCTCCGCTACGCACGCCGATCCAGATATTCTGCCTTTCAGCCTCATCAACTCAGTTGAATCTACAGAAGAGGCTCTGGCAACAGCTGCGGCCTCATGTCACGTCAGCTCTGACATGATTGAGGACATCTACCCTAGCACTCCCATTCAAGAGAGTCTGTTTGCTTTGTCAAACAAGCAGTCCGGGGCTTTCTTGAAACAACACATCTTTGAACTCCCCACGAATTTGGACCTTGGCCGGTTCCGCAGTGCTTGGGCACATGCAATTCAACATTCCCCAATCTTGAGAACGAGGCTGGTCATGACAAGTTCGTCTCACCTTCTGCAAGTTGTTGTCAAGGAAGCGCCAGTCTGTCAAGATGTCTCCGATTTGGGGTCATACTTGAGACAGGATCAGGCAAGCCCGATGCTTTGGGGGTCACCTCTATTTCGATACGCAACCACCACGGCGCCTGACCAGAAACCACATTTGGTGGTAACTATGCACCATGCACTCTACGACGGCTGGACGCTAGATTTGATTTTCGACCGCGTCAAGGAGTACTTTGAAGGAAGCCCTGTAACAAGTGGAATTCCATTCAATTCATTTGTCAAATATGTTCAGGGACTCGATCGCGAAAGCATCTGTCGGTTCTGGACAAAGCAGCTGGACAATGCGTGCGCCACCTTGTTCCCAGTTCTGCCAACTCCAACCTATCTCCCCACTCCCAACGATACATACATGCAGAAACTGAGCTTCCAACGAGCTGCAGGCTCATCGATCACGGCTTCTACGTTTGTAAGAGCTGCGTGGGCCTTGACAATTGCCAGATATGCGGACTTGGACGATATCACTTTTGGGTCGACTGTTTCTGGTCGAGCTGCACCAATCCCTGGCATTGCTACCATGCTGGGCCCAACCATTGCCACTGTTCCGGTTCGTGTTCGTGTGCCCAAGGATTGCAAGCTGGGAGATTTCCTTCAGCATGTGCAAGACCAATCAACAATGACCATCCCATTTGAGCAAGCTGGAATGTACCAAATTAAGCAGCTAACCGCTGGTACGCAAAACGCCTGCTCCTTCCAGACGGCGCTTGTGGTTCAGCCGCTAGCTGCAGCCCCTGGATTGGAAACTCTCGGATGCCGTCGCGTGAACGAGATGTACGACTCCTATCAGCCTTACGCCCTGACCATTGAAGTGGGCCTGCAGGAGAGTGGGGGCCTGGCCAGGGTCCTCTTTGACAACAAAGTAGTTGACCAGCCTCAGGTGCGGCGTATCATGGCCATGTTCAACAAGACTCTGCAGAGTATCAGTATGGGAAGCTCGAATGTCGTCCTTGATGACCTCGCAACCATCACTACCGATGACATCGAGGAACTGAAACTCTGGAACACAACGCCTCCGGATCCAGTCGTGGAATGCGTGCATCATGCTTTCGAGAAACACGTCGCAATGAATCCAGCCGCCCCGGCAGTAGCATCTTGGGATGGAGACCTTACATATAGTCAGCTGGACGCTTTGTCTAGTAGACTGGCAGACCATCTCCTCGGTCTCGGCGTTACGCTCGAAATGGTAGTACCGCTTTGCTTCGATAAGTCCAAGTGGGTGATTGTCTCCATGTTAGCCGTTCTCAAGGCTGGAGGCGCTTGTTTGACTCTTGATGTCTCTCACCCACCTGATCGTCTGCGGGGCATGGTCGAAGCTGTGGATGGCAAGATCATGCTCGTTGCAGAAGCGCATCGCTCCAAATTCATCGAGACAGTTGATCAAATCATCATAGTCGATGAAACGCTGTTTGAGACGCTTGGCAATAAAACTGGCAGACACTGTGAGACGGTAAAGCCAAACAACCGCGGATTCATTGTCTTCACTTCTGGATCGACCGGAAAGCCCAAGGGAATTGAACTTGAACACCAAAGCGTCTGCACCAGCTCCCGCGGCCATGCAGGAGTGTTTAATATTGGGCCTGGCTCCCGTTGTCTCCAATTTTCTGCATTTGCTTTTGACGTCCATATTTCTGATATCTTTACTCCTTTGATGTATGGTGCATGCTGTTGCATTCCTTCCGAAGAAGACCGCATGGGCAATCTGCCTCAAGCCATCAACAGTCTCAAAGCGGACAGCGTCTATATTACTCCGACAGTGGCGACTCTATTCACGCCCGACGATGTGCCTGGTTTGAAAAAGGTGGCTCTTGGTGGAGAGCCGCTGACAACGGAAAATGCTCGTCTGTGGGGTGGGCGAGTCTTCCTGATCAATGTGTTCGGTCCATCGGAGACCTCGAATTGGGTCACCTACCAGCATGTGCGCGCAGACACACAACAGCCATCCAATATTGGACCGGGTGTCGATGTAAATACCTGGCTCGTGGATCGACACAACGACTCTCGATTGGCTCCAATTGGCTGCGTCGGAGAACTTTTCGTTGAAGGACCTATTCTGGCCCGCGGCTACTTGAATGATCAGGAGAAAACCAATGCATCATTTGTGGTAGATCCTCCGTGGCTACCTGGTCCATCAGCCTCGCCGAGACGCATGTATCGGACCGGTGATCTGGTTCGATATAATAGCGATGGCACCTTCGTTTATGTCGGTCGACAGGACACACAGATCAAAATCCGTGGCCAGCGACTGGAGCTTGCGGAGGTGAACCACCGCTTGATGGAAATCCCCGAGGTCAAGACGTGTCTGGCGGTACTACCAAAGATTGGATTGTGTCAAGGGCGATGCGTTGTTGTTCTCTCCCTTCGGAAATTCTGGAAAGATGGGGGCGGATTAATGCGCATGGTTGATCAATCTCTTCGCGCTGCAGTATCTACTCAACTTGCAGATATTCGTGATTGTCTTACGGAGACACTGGCTGTGTGGATGATCCCGACATTGTGGATTGTTGTGGAAGACCTGCCCACCAATGCGAGTGGCAAGTTGGACCGCAACGGAATACGGGCATTTGTGGACAATCTAGACGAAGAAACTTTCCAGCGAGCATCGGACCTCCTTGTCGACAGCCATTTCCAGGAGCCTCAGACTCCGATGGAAGTCTTGTTGCAAAGAATTTGGAGCTCAGTTCTCAAGCTTCCTATCGACCAGATAAGTGCTACGGCCTCCTTTTTGCGCCTTGGAGGAGACTCGATCACGGCCATGCAAGTCATGTCCAAGTGCAGGGTTGAAGGCGTGTTTCTGTCGGTCCATGATATTCTCGTCAGCAAAACCATCTCGGAGCTGGCAAGGCTTGCAACTTCGTCATCAGAGGCAGCAAAGTCGACCAGCGAGCTTGAAAAACAAGTTGCCGCAGATATCCCTCTCAATACCAGAAACTCCTCCCAGGATGGAATTGCAACGGAAGGTTTGTATGACACGATTCTCAGTCAAGCTTGGTTGAAAGCATCAAGCATCGAAAAAGTTGTGCTGGCTTCCGACTATCAAGTTTCGGCATTAGAGCAGATGCTGCTGAACTTCCGCGGTGACCTGACTTACCACACGTTCGATATCCCGAAGCCTGTGAACTTCAACCGACTGGCCTTGTCTTGCGTTGAAATTGTTAACCGCCATCCTCTGCTGCGTAGTGTCTTCGTTTGCCATGAGCACCAGGTCTATCAGGTCACCATGAAGTCGAGTTTCGTGGACATGACAGACCGACTGGACCAGCCAGATCCTACAGCTTTGATAGAGCAGGATCGAAACAAAAAGTTCTCGCTTGGGCAGCCCATGGTCTGGTTTAAACTTGCTCGAAGCGGTGTTTCGCATGATTGTGACTCACTTGTTATACGACTTCCTCATTGCTTGTACGACGCTTCCACTCGGGCCTGCTTGGTTGCCGACCTGCAGCAAGCATATTCCAGCACCCAGGCCCTTGGACAACCCCTTGATACTCGGCAGTATTTCAATTTCCGAGACTACATTCGTCCTACGGCCTTGGCATATTGGGAGCAGTATCTTCAAGGCAGCACTGCCACCCAGATCGTGGCAAAACCGCGGCCTCGCTTCCGACACGGAAGACAGCACACCCTGTCCTCGAGGGTCCACATGCAATCGTTGAAAAGCCATGGCATCACTTCTGCAACGGTAGTTAAGGCTGCCTGGGGATTTGTCTTGGCTGAGCTCTGTGGGCAAGATGATGTTGTGTTCGGCGAGCTTGTGGCGGGCCGCGGCCTTCCTGTTGCAGGAATCGACTCGCTCGATATTGTCTGTGCATCGACAGTCCCGCTGCGAATACAGCTAAGTTCTTCATGGGAGGTGCTTGACCTTCTTCAGGATGTTCAGGAACGTCATCTAGCCAGCATGCCCTTTGAGTCCGTAGGAGAAGCGTCGATTGTCAAAGAATGTACTTCATGGCCACGATGGATCCGCTTCGGTTCAGTACTCAACCATTCCCAGTCACCGATTGCGGAGAATACTGAAGGCAAAGCACTTTGGGATACTGGCATTCACGGGCATTTGAACCCGAGCTCGGATCTTAATATCCAGTGCCATCCTATGCCTGTTGATTTGGAATCGGACTCCAACTTCCTGGTCAATATCACCTTCGATATGGATTATATCGCACCCACGTTTGTGGCCGACATTATGGACCGATTCTGCAGTACGATCCATGGTTTCATCGCGAATGTGACAGCAAGTCTCAGCGGAATGAGACAAGGACCGATTGGAGGCCGCACTCTACCGCTTCCATTCAGCAATGGCCCCATTAATGTAGTGGAGATGGCGCCATCGGATGCCGTGAAGTATGAGCAGACATTGACTAAGGCTCAGTCTGTTTGGAAAACAGTCATCGGTGAGAGTGATGAAATGGATACGCCTTTCTTCTCTCGCTGGGGAAGTCTTATAGCTGCGGCTCATTTTGTTACAGCTTATCGAAAAGTTGGGATTGAGCTAACTATGGAGGAGGTCCTGGAAGCCCCGACCATGCGAGGCCAAGTTCTTCTATGCGCAAACAGATGATGGGATCTCATGTCTTGTATAGCAGCGGTAGGCTAGAAATGATATACCATCCACCTCAACTATTACTTGCAGAATTTTTTCTATGGAGCTGCCGGTCTACTTCCCGCAATTTTGCGAGGTTCCAGTTTAGACCAGGGGAGACCACATCGCTGTACACCAAAGATATGCGTGTAGGATGTGCGTCGATGTGAGTGGAGTATCATAAAGACCAATGGCTCAAACCCTATGGATGTCAAAACTCCTAACATTATCCATAAATTGGTCTCATATTCGTATGAACAACCTGAATGGCGAAACTATCTCTTTGCATATCAAATTGATAAACTCTGTCAATGGTATATTATACACGGTGATGGATGTATGCCATACTGTGGATTAATCACGAACAACGTATCGATGTGATTACGATAGGCTAAAGTGAGGATTACAATCTCAACTTCAGCTACTACGCGGTTGAGAGAGTTGAAGTGGGAGAAGTGCTATTTTAACAATGGCTGTCCTTAGGGCTTACATGGTCAACATCAAGCCGAACCTAAATAGAAAGACGACTTAGAATTCGTGTCCATTTCTACCTGAAAGGCCACATTACCAGTAGCGTTATTTGTAATAAGAAACACTATGATAGCGAATATCAAAGAAAGTAGCTAATTGAATATCTTGACCGCACCCGAAATGCGAAATGTTTCCAATGTCTCCTGCACAGACAAATCTGCTGGATTCAACATTGCGAGTGGGAACGCCCATGACATCCAGGCAAAACCGGTACACACTGAAATGCAGCGAAACAAAAGAGCTGGAGTGGGTTCACTTGTAGCAGCCAGCTGCGAGAAAAACGATTGGATGATCATCGGGCAAGGCTGCAAACAAAAGAACAAGAATATCAATCCTGCTGCTCGAACATCCTGAAGAGCACAATAACACGCTGCAGCATGGAAAGATGCAGAAAGGGCAAAGCTTGCGAAAGTTCGCGATAACTTCTGGAGTTTTGCTGAGCCGATGGGAACAATCTTGTGAGGTATAGACAACAAGCTTTCGTCGAAGGATATTATACCACCATTCGCCCCAGAAAGCTAAGCAGATGCATCAGAGAAATACTTCATGAGGATAGGGTTACTTACCCTGGACTTTCCATGTTGTTAGAAAGGAGCCCGCGGGTCCAAAGATTGGTGGGTACATCCACGGTTCTCCTGCTGTGCCCAGATAGCCTTTGCCAATGAGCCCAACCGAAATTATAGCCATAATACAGTTTGTAAACTCCATCCAAAAATATATATACATCGTCCAAGACCAAAGTCGAATATTGTGGTAAATGATGCCTTCAAGATGGCTTGGCAGATAGCCTAGAAACAGATATTGTTCCGGGAATGGCGCCTGTTCATATATACTCATGAACAGGTATGCGGGGATGGCTCGCTTTATCTGACATGTGAGGAATGCAAAGTTTGTGCAAGTTGAGGAAGTACCTAGATGGGACGAATGACTTTGCGATTGGGACCGTAATATAGACTCTTGGTGTAGCCCATGTCGCCAACCTAATTCCCTTAGATTGGTGACTAAATCCAGGATCCAGAAGACGCGAGTGAGGGTATATGGCTTCGGAATCGGCTGCCATTCGTAGACCACATTGGTTTCTTCAGCCTTTGGTATAACATGGGCCCGAAGCCGTTCGAAAGTGCAGGGGTCTTGGATGAAGAGCAGATCGCCTGACCAGATAATATACCATGCTGAGCCCATTCCAGTCAAGAAGTTCATTATGGGGCTCGAGTAGGGGCTTATCAATATATTCCACAATGATAATATGGTAATGATTGAGAATAAGATGAATCGTCTGCTCAAGGAAACCCACAAATCTTCCACAAAGTATAGGCCTGTGGCTTGGGTGAAAGGCGTGAGGAACGGAGCCAGGATCTTCATTGTTTAAGTGCTCCAGTCCAGGTATGAGGGGTCTGTATATACCTAAAGAAAGAGACGAACAGTGTCTATTTCAATCATTTATAGTAAGGAATGATTGTATGTAGCATTACTTTGTCTAGCTGGTTGCAGATGTTGCGACTACGTGCGTTCTCTCAGTCGTAGAAACCGTAAATTATACCATCTTTCAAGCTAGCTGTATGCTGCAGTGTGTAAGTTCTTCCTAAAATGTAGCCTTGCAGCATGCCGTGAGACTTCGGTAATCCATGACATTTTTTTCAAACATAGAGCCTCGAGGCCCTCTGTATGTAGGATACGGACAATTTCCCCAACTTTCCCGAAGAACATCTGAATCCAGCCAATACTTCATCGAAAGTTCTCATTCTCGCAATCTATAGACGTGTGCTGATAGTTCTCTCCAACATGGGCAAATCCTCTGCGATTCTCCCCCGATATTCGTCCGTACAGTCATCGGCTGAAACACTTTGATATAAATGTTGTTACACATCCATGGATGATAGCCCTTCTCTTGCGTCATGTGCTACCTGGTTTATATATAAACGAACTTTATTTAGGCTTCCTATCAAGCATTGTTGATGTGCATTACTTCAAGTCTTCCAACTTCTTCCTGAAAGTACCGGTATCAGACCCTTGGCCTTTAGGCCAAAAAAGTGAAGGAGACCAGTAAAACCAGTAATTGTCAATCCTTAGTGATACAAGGTAAGCTTATGCCAAATGTCAAAGACTGAGCAACAAGAGTGAAGACCATTGAAGTCGAAAGAAGGAAGCTGACGCCATACCTAGTTATAGAGAGGTCGGCGCTCATTTTCCAGAACATACGTGATTACCAGTGCAAAGAAGGTAATTGGGATATAAGTCTGACGATATCGTTCTGTTGTCGTTACAGGCATCTATATAGAAGGTAGAAATACGTGGCCGTGTTGGTATTTTGTTAGCAGTCCCATCCAAAGTTTATCAACCAAGTTCGAGGGAGAATCTATTATTCTGACTACAGAGTACTTCTAAAGAGAGTGAGGTTAGCATGTATTTTCCTTCTCAATCGAAATTCAACTTCCAATGAAACCGAAAATGTGCCATAAACAAACAATCACGTGACCCACGCGTTGCCATCCCCGATTAGGTCTGTTTTGATTCTCGACATCTCCATTCCCCGACTCGGCGCGACCCACAACCCACGACCTCCATGATTGTGCATTTACAATTTACAACTTTCCACGTCGTTAATTCCTAGATTTATTTCCTACACTTTCACCAACGGCGCATTGTCCAGATGGCGGCAAGCGCGAGGGCGCAGAAGCCCGTCGGCTCGGCGCCATGGATTGCAGCAGAGAAGGAAAACATGGCCGAGCTAGTGGAGCAAGAAATGGAAGAAGTGGAATACCCTGTGCGACACGAACTGGACTGGTTAAATGAACATATGACCGAGATCCTGTCCAAGGGCCAGACGTGAGTTGCAACCGCACACTATAATTCTATTTCTGCTCAGCTAACAATCACACAGGAACTTCGCGGACGTGTTCAAGACACCCGGAAAGATGAGAGGCAAGACGCCTCGAACCGCTCGGAAGCGCATGCCCGAAGAGTCTCGAGTGGTGAGTACTCTTCATATCGAATTGATTTCAACAGTTCTGATCTAATGTCCCTTGCAGCCCTTGAGCGAAATCTTCTCATCCGCCCAGAAACAATTAGAAAACCATGCAAGCCCGAGCCCATTCATTCATCGTGTTGTTTCGAAGCCCGCTCCCGTGGCGGCATCGCCTGTGCCCCGCACCAAGATAGTGACGGAGCAAGCTTCGCAACCCGAATACCCCGATCTCACACAAAATCTGAACTCCTTCCCCACATACAACACAGACTCGGGCTATCATGGCATGCCCGATGATGATGAAATGGTACTGCCTGACGTGCAACAGGAATCACAGGCTTCTACTCAGCCTTCTACCCAGCCTTTTGAACAGGACGAGCCCATGAATCTGGATACTCAAGAGGTCGACATTTCGGCCAGTCAACAAACGAATGAAGAATCCTTCCACTCTGCGCGAGAAGAGATCCGCTCACGCGGACAGACCGTTGAGCCGATCAAGGACCCAACCCCAACTCAGGAAAGAACAGCGCGTCCGGCCGTATCAGTTTCTAAAGAATCTGGGCCTGAAATTATGTCGACTCCGACTAAGGAAACTAAATCTAAGCCGGATGGCAAAATCCCGGAAAAGCAACAGAATGAGGAACCTGAACCAAAAAAGAGTGATATGCCAGTCTCAAAACCTGAGCCATCCCCAAAAAAGGCCCCGGCGGCCCCGGTAGCTCCACCTATCGAGACGCAAGATTCTCACCCAGAGGACGAGGATATGGAAGAGGCCACGAAAGACGACGACACAGTTCTCGACAATCTTGATGATATTGGCTCTCCTTCGGATGGTTCTACTCCAGAGCGACCATTCGCTCGGAAAAGTAGCCTGAGCTTTGCCACCCTCCCTGCGCGGGAACCTTTGAAGACTCGAACAAGCCATATTGATCTGGCGAAAACGAGTACCGCCGGGCGTCCCAGTTACTTTGGCAGACAGACTGGTGGCCATAGGATTCCGCAAGCTGCGACAGAGGATGCTGCCGGCTCCAGGGCATTGGAAATTGACAATGAGAAAGAACCAGGTGAAGAAACGGATCCTGATCAGGCTACTAGGATGCACAGCAAAAAGTCCACCCAGTCCTTGCATGAAAGAATCAGCATGCTAGGCAAACTCCAGCCATCCCGACCCAGAAAGTCAATCCCATCCGCTTCTGCGCTACCAGCTGGTCAGGTTCCCTATCCAGACCTTCCAGCTTCCAAGGCTGAAGCAAAATCTGAAGCTTCGAATGAAAGGGCACATGAAGCCCCAGCTCCAGAGCGTATACCGGTGGACGATGACTGGATCAAGCCGCTGAGCTCTCCCCAAAAGCCTGAGCTTTCCAAGAGCAAGACCACAGATGTCATGGAAAAGCTTGCTGAATTCGAAAAGTTACATGCAGTCAATAAGAAAGACGCATTGCATACAGAGCCTGAACGACCCAAATCATCTACCTCGATGTTCTCTTCACCCCGACCTCACGGTCACCAACAAAGCGCCTCTTTTTCTCATACCCCTGTTGATGTGTCTACTACTCCAACAGGCTCGCCAAGGCGCTTCGACGGTCACATCAGCGCTTCGAAGCTGAAACTGCACTCAATTATGAAATCTGCCAAGGGCTTGTTTTCAAGCACTGGAAACACACCACGGATGGAACATTCATCGCCTGAGCAGGCACGCATTCAACCAAGTGCGGACACATTCACTAAGAATACCAAACACCTCTCTCAACCAGTCCCTCTCACCAGTCCTCAACGTCCAGAAGGCCGCCGCACACGAAGCTCGACCGAGAAAGAAGAAAAACGGCGCCAGCATGAACGGGAAGAGCAGGAGCGTGAGGATCGAGAAGAAGAAGCGCGTGTTGAGAGAGCTCGGGAACAAGAAAAGCAAAGAGCCCTTCAACTCAAAGCCGCTCAGGAGAATTCCTCGGTCGAGCCAGAAGAGAGGGCAGGCTCGGCAGTATACATGACCTCCCAATCGCAGCGTCAGCAATCGCGGGAACCTGAGTCGGCTCAAGAGTCTAGCTCGAGGTTTGCCGTCCCTCAACCGAAGCAAAATGACCGCCGTCCCCTCAAACCCACCCGCGAGCCCGTGAAACGTCCAACGCCGCAACCCATGTCAATTCGTGTTGGCAGCACGATGTCTCGTCAACAAATTCCCGTCCCGTCATCCTCGGGTGCTCAGG
This sequence comes from Penicillium mononematosum, assembly GCF_028829835.1. Classification (NCBI taxonomy): domain Eukaryota; kingdom Fungi; phylum Ascomycota; class Eurotiomycetes; order Eurotiales; family Aspergillaceae; genus Penicillium; species Penicillium mononematosum. The sequence goes on along the minus strand of NW_026643272.1, from coordinate 7,874,920 downwards.
AGTCGGGTGTGCCCGCAGCCGCCTCTGTTGCCTCGAAGCCAACTCTCAAAAAGAAGGGTAGCAACACCTCCTTGCATACAGCATCTTCTGCGAGCAGCTTTAAGAGCTCTGTTTCTAGTCAAACACAAGCCCAGCGCAAGGCTCAGGTCGCTAATGACCGCAAGAAAGAGCAAGAACGCGAGGCACGTCGGAAGGAAGAACAAAAGCGTGAGGTAGAACGCAAACGTGCTGCCGCCCAACAAGAAGAGGCCCGTCGGCAGGAGATGAGGAGTCGTGCTGAAGCTGAACGAGAGCGCCAAGCTGAGAGAGAACGTCAGGTCGAAAGAGAGCGCCAGGCCGAAAGGGAGCGCCAGGCTGAACGGGAGCGCCGCGAACGGTCGGCTCAGGAAGATCCAAACAAAGCCGCCCGCATGGAGGCAATCAAAAAGCGACAAGCAGAGAATGCTCGCAAGCATGGGAGGCAAGGCAGCCAGCAGATAGTCAATGAGGTAAGCGCGTTATTCAAATCGGGACTTTTTTCAAAACGCTAACAGTCCCTAGGGGCCAATTCTGCAGCATGAGCAGGCATATTCTCAGTCTTCTCAGCGAAGTGACTTGGGTTCCTCCCGCCCTCCTTCTCGCTTGGGTAGCTCAATTCAGCCATTTGGTGGACGCAGCATCAACCCACCCCCGCCTAATCCTGCCAAACCGCCAAAGAGAGGCAACGATGAAACCAGCCACCGGGCTGTTCCGTCTAAGCCTAGTAATGTGCAATCAACTGGCGAGTTCAAACGGCGAAAGACAGAGGATGAGCACAACCCTATGCCACCTGTACGCACAATGGCACAGCCTATCCGCCAATCTAGTATCAGAAAGGTTAGTAACATCGGGTCCCATGTAATATCCTGACGAACAAATTATTGACTTCAGGAATCTATGAAGCCTTCTACCCTTGGCCCTTCTGCCCTTGGCCGTGGACAGTCTTCCCTGGCACCCCAGTCGGGCTCTTCCAGCTACAGGAATGCTCAACCTCAGCGATCCGCTCACCCGATAGTCACATACACGAACGGCAAGATACCGTTTGCCGAACCAAACCATGCGCCTCCACCAAGCGCACATAAGGCTGCGCCAAATTCCGCCCCGCGCCCACCCGCCAAGCCATCTCCCAAGTACCCCAGTGGTGAAAATATCCACTTGCCCGAGATCAACACTGACAGTGAAGATGATGACGATTCCGACTCTGAGATGTTCCCTGTCCCCAAGTGGGCACAGGCGAAGGAGCTGGAGGGTCTTCTCCGGCAGCAGGATGGTATGGAAGTTGACTCGATCTTCGGGCCAATTGCACCATTCTCTCTTGAAGACACCTTCAAGGCGGACAAGAAAGTCAAGAAATACCGTGACCGCACCAGCAGTGCGAACTGGTCCGGACCCGATGGACTCACTCAAGAGGAGATTCGGAGGGATGTTGCCGAACGACAGCGGTTGCGGCTCAATGGTGGTTGGAGCTTCAACAGCTAGTGACCAGCAGGATAATATCTTCTTTTCTTGGATTGTAAATTGGTCTGTACATTGAGCAGCCTTTTTTTGGGGGGGAGTATTGATTTGGTGCCGGGCATGGTTATGTCGGTGTTACGGATGTATCTTCTACCTTGTGGCGTTATTTTGTATTATTCTTGACACTTTTATGGTCTTAGGCAACAGCTGCATAGTTGCATCCATCGGTGCATGGAGTTAATGAATTGTTATTTTGGCCTATGTTGGATGTTCCCTTGGTATTTTGTTGGAGTTGATATGGATGTCAAAAGAATCAGGTGAGAACTAGGGATAGTTTCATGTAGCACTACGGGACCATTGCTTTCATCACACCAGCATCATTGGTCTAGTGGTAGAATTCGTCGTTGCCATCGACGAGGCCCGTGTTCGATTCACGGATGATGCACTTCTTTTTTGGCTTTCCTTTTTTGTTGCTGTTGCTTCGTTCTCGTTGTTTTTGAGATTTATTCCTTCGAGATTAAGATTATCTCTTTTTCCCTCTTTTTTATAACCTATTTTATCCTGTTAGTCCAATATAGAATGCTGTTTTCTTTTCGACACACCCTCCTGGTGAGTATATATATATATAGACACCCCATTGTTTCAACTCAATCTATACATGTAGTGTTCAACAGGTATATATCTAGAACAAGTGCGAAAACAAAAACCAAATAAACAAACGAGTAATCGGTGTTTTATTGCCCACAGTGCTCCTGAAGGTGGATGATTGACATGGTGGTTGACGTACGGGCATCACGAAGACCGGACATACTTACTCCCATGCCCCCATATAAATAACTGACCTAGTGTTGTACAACCCTCTACTTCAACCCAAAAAGCAGAATAGTACATGGCACATGTGCATGGTTTATGAATTTATACTCGGCCGTATATCTGGCCCGCCTGTTTGCGCAACATACACCGTGAGATTGAAATGGGAGAAAAAAAAAGGCAAGATGAAAACCCCGGTCCAAACCCACCCCCCGGCGCCGAGAAAAATATAATACAAGATTCTCTAGCCCCCATGCAGTAATATCGACGCTGGACTTACTGCATATCCGGCTCGATCTCACTAGCTCCTCCCTCAGCAGCCTCATCCATGGCATCGGGGTTGAGGTTGGCAGCGTCGGGTGCCACACCGATTTCTGTCTCATAGGAGATGGTGCGCCAGCCAGATGCACTGGTGGGATCCTTGACATATTCGGACATGGGGAACTGTTAGATGTTAGAACGCGGTTCAGATTTGTTATTTTGGTGCATAAGTGCGAGGTAAAGACTCACGTAATGATCGTTCTTCTTCATGGTCACAACCCAGGGAACATTGTCAAAGGTCACAGCGCGAATACGGAAGTATTCGTTATCGGGAATCTTGCGGACTTCCCGAATAAAGCTATCCAGGTCTGGAGTCGAGACGCTGTTGACAGCAGTGAGGAAATTAGTGGGCGCAAGACCGTAGTGGTAAGCGGGGGAACCACGGCTCTGAAGAATAGTGTTAGCGGTATTTTAAAGGATAGAAGGGTATCGGAACTCACCCTCGCGCTCACGTAGATCTCGCTGTGAACCTTGGAGATCTGCTGACGAACAGCATGGTGGGGCTTCTGTAGGACAGCACCGCAGAAGGCAAGGGCACGGTCTGTCTCAATGTCCTGAGTTGGCACCGTGGGGACACGGATGCGCACTTCCTCGCCATTTCGTATGACCAGCGCATCCAGGAATTCCTTTTCATACATGACATCCAGCTCTGAAACGCGGGTGATGACTTGGCCGTCCAGCGTGAGAATAATGTCGGCTTCCTGGAAGCTGGTGCTGGGGTCGGGGGTGACGCCTGCCGGAGGGCTATCAACCTTGCGCACCATGAACAGCTGGTGTCGCGATGGGTTGGCCTCAGTGACCTTGTTAATCCATTCCTGCGAAACGCCCATGATGCGAGCCTGGCTCATCTGTACAACGTAGCTTTCCATGTTCAGGATTCGCAACGTTGGGACCTCTCCTTGCTGGATCTTGGAAGTAACGGGAAGCAGGTATGGAGTGGCAAGGCCGAGGTGGTATTCGATATCCTTGTGAGAGCTTGCAGAGCGCTCACCGAGGTAGTTCAACCACAAGGCCTGAACTACACCGTCTTCGCCGATGAGCACACCGTTTGAACATTGCGCACTGAGTCCAGTATCTACGGTCACGGCGTCCAAGTTGATTGCACGGTAACGAGGTGCAGCTGCGTTGGCGGGGATCGACACAGTCGTGATATCAGTGACTGTGGTTTTGGCCACCACAATGCGGTAGTTTTGGTTGAAGCCGACAAAGATGGTATCTTGGCCTTGTTTGATGTAGTTAGTGCTGAGCTGGGCGCTCTTGACCGGAGCCTTGACGAGGCTGGGGTCGTATTGGATGACGGTGTAGTTCTGAAGCGGGTGCAGGAAGACCACCTTAGCACTGACAATGATTGAGTCGGCCACAGTGATGTTGATGTCGCAAAGGTCGTAGGGGACAATGGCTCGTGATACCACCACTAGACCCTTATCAGCATCGATAACCAGTCCAAACCCAGTCTTCTTTGCTTGTGGGTATCCATCCAGCTTCAACGGCATGATGCAGGATACACGCACGAAGCTACGGACAATCTCCGCGGCAGCAGGCTGGCTGATGCCGTCTAATTGGATGAAATTGGCCTCTCTTGGGACAGGAGGTTCAGCAGGAATGGGTTCGGCGATATCGGAGAAATCCCAGACACCAGACTCATCATTCCGGACCGCCATTCGCATCTTGGGATGCCAGTGACGGTCAACGTAGATGATGCTAGTTCCTTTCGTGTGAAGGTCGCGAATATGGCGGTAGGAGATCACCACGCGAGTGCGATCGGGAATGTTCTTCATGACCTCTACGAACTCATTGAGGTTACGGACGGGTCGCTTATCAATTGAATCAATGATCCACCCTGCCACAGTGTTCTCCAGCTTGAAAGAGCCCGCCGACTCACAGACATAGACTCCGCGAGTGGCAATGGCATAGAGACGTGACTGTTGGTACGACAAATCATGGAAGCTGGCGCCAGCAACTGTCACGAAACGATCGGGGGTGATATCATGCAGATTTCCCACTTGACACTCAACCTCAACATCTTGACCGCCTCTCTGAACCAGCAGCTTGACAGATTCCCCGACACTCATGTCTAGGATGTCGTCGAGACGAACAAACTGCGTAAGGAGCTCTCCATTTACTTTGATAAGCACGTCTCCCTCCAACAACTTACCATCTGCAGGTCCCTCCGGAAGGATGATCTCCGCAGCAAGCATGTTTGTTTCAGTAGGTGCTGCGGCACGTACAGCAGCCTCCCACTCCGGGGTCAGACCAAGACGGCGACACTCGTCGAAAGGCCTCAAGACCCACTGTGTTTGGATTGTACCACGAGTAACCGGTTGACCTTGGCGGATACACTCCAGTGCACGAAGCGGGCGGTCCAGCGGCAAAAAGTAGTCCGTTGCAGCACCGTCAGCTCGACCACCAGCCTGCAAAGCAACTGCATGGCCAGCAAGATTGACCACAGGACTTCCCGAACTACCGCCACTGGCTGCAGCTGCGGCCTGGATGTAGTTTGTGTTGAAATCACAGTAGCCCTCTCCATATTCAGGCGCATTTCGGTCCAGTCGACTGATCACACCGGACAGAATGCTCAGTTTTTCTCCAGCATCGTTACCCACGACGCGGATTTCTGCACCAACTCGCGCTCCATCTGGCTGAAGCTTAAGCTCCGTGACTTGCATGTATCGAATTTTCGCCGGGTCGAACTTCAAGATACCGAAATCATGAACGGGATCTCGGTATACAGGCTGGACATCGCACTGTGATTTGCCAATTTTGTTAATAACCGAAGAAGGTCTTTGACCAAACCATTGTGCAGGATCCACTTACTTCCTCGTGATTGTCAAATATACAGTATCCCCAGAAAGGACCAGCACCCACAACGTGACGATTGGTCAATATGTAGCCACGCTCTGCATCCACCACGAAACCAGTTGCTTGACTGGACATTGAGAGCTCTGTATCAAACGAACAGGTCTGGCAGAAGTGAATGGAGACGGCACATTTCACAACCTTCTCGATAGTAGCCTGCCATTCAGGTGAGTCCGTTGTAGCGGGGATTGCAACTGGCGAGGGAGCTTCATCTACATCCTCCTCGACCTCATAGACAGTTCCGTTGGCGGGAGTTGCGTCGTCGGGGGTCAATATCGAGGGCTCAGGTCGGAGTTGCTTGTTCGGATGCTCGGAAGCATAGGCCGCCGTGCTGCGCTTTCGCTTCGCACTCATATCGCCCTTGCCATCCATGGCGAAGATATCTGAGCTCCGGAGGCGGTGTCGACGGGGTTTTAGGTGGCTGGCAAGAGACGAGATGGACCGGGAGCCTCTTGAGGCTAACGGGGTAGCAGAGAATGGGGTATCAGACGAATGAGACACGTGAAGACGCGGCCGATGCGGAGTTAAGGAATGTGACGCAGATGATCGATCAGCGGCGGCTGGAGACCTCAAAGAAGTGGAGGTTTGGTTTGCAGCTTGATAAGACGAGAAAGGCGAAACCGGAACAATTCGCAAGCTCCTTCTGCATACAACAGATAAAGAACAATACATCCACCAGGCAATTGGGGAAAATGTGCATGCGCGTTGACATGGCAAAACGTGCCCTCCAACAGGTCCCCAAGGCGGAGAGGCAACAAGGCCATATTATTGGGGGAGGCTTGACTTTCGCATCTCAGGATTATTGCTAGCAGAATAATCTTTTGTTGAGCTATAAGGCGGTGAGGACGGGGAATTTCGATAAGGGCGGAGTTGCACGATATGATCCCATGGCCGCCTCATGCGCCCTACTGTTACAATGATCCTAAATACATCTCTAACTGATTTACATGTGGACGGGATGCGTTGGGATGTTACGTTACATTCAATTAATATACAAATTTGGAGGTTGCTCTGTAGCCAGATTTACTCAAATATGAGGGTTGTCCCTTGCCACATGCTCCCATACTTCAAAAGCGGGGGAGCCAGGACTTTGGAGTATTTCCTAGTCATACATCATAGAGACCGTGGCTGCTTTAAAGTTCTCAACTGGTCACACATTTGGTTTTTTAGTTGGCAGAGATGGTGCGCATGGTGGAAGGTCCATGCTTCTGCGGGTATGCATGGTGTTGAAGGGAATAGGCCGACGCCTCCCATAAAGCTTGCATTGGTGGGCCGAACCATGGTCGCATAATTCGCGGGGGCGGACAAAGCAGGAGCTCGAAATAATCTGTGGCATGTCTTCTCACACGGAGGACTGCATGTTTCCCCATTAGTTGCCTCAGATAATCGACTCAGTCATAGCGCCAGGGCTAGGTCCGCCATTTCCTTGCATGGACGGAGGACTCGGTCTTTGCGGAGTAGAGGCCTTTGCAGACCGCGAGAAGAGCTCGTTGAGTCTGGCATATAGCTCATTCACAGCGGGAAGGTTGGGGGGCGGTGTCATAATCGCTGGCGTTTGAGGAATGACACCACCCGCTTTCTTTGCTCGATCGGCGATAGTCGCGAGGTAGGCTAGGTTGGCTTGTAGACGTCGCATGCACTCAATGTATTCGGGGCTCGGCTTCTGATTGGCTTTGGATGCATCCGGTTGCTCTGACGCGGGTGAATTTGTATCGGGGTTGGAGGCGGGGCCAGCCTTGCCGGCCGCTTGAAGGTTCACCACTTCTTGTAACAAGGCCGAGTTGATGTCAAGCAGGGCCGTGACGCGGGCTTTTTCACGCGCTGCAAATTGAGCTTGAGCTTGGGCCTGGGCCTGGTTTGGAGCCGCAGGTGAGGCAGCGGTTTGGGGCGAGTTCATTTGCGAAGGGGGTTTTGGTTGTGTGCCAAGCAGGTTGTTCGCTGATATGGAAGCCATGTTTTGAGAGAAGGTCTGCGCTACTTGAGATGGCATGTTTGCGCCGGATGTGCCTTGAGGGGGGACAAACTGGCCCATGGGGTTAGGGATGGGGGTCTGGGCGTAGGGCGCTGAGAAATTATCCATAGGTGCTGCTATTATGACAAAGTATATGGTCAGCCCGAAATATTCCAACAAAATAAAGCGACCTGGTTAGTGGGCAACAATAGACAGGAGACCAATGGTCAAAGCTAGACAGTGCCAAGTGGTCAATGCATTGATAGCGGTATGGCCAATTTCATCCAAGCCGTAGGGTGTTAGGGGCGGGTGACACAAGCATGAGGGGGGGCTTGGAAATAATTCAATCCGATCTTGAGCCTCATGAGACACCCTCCCCTTTCCCCAAGAATTTGAGCAACATGTCTGCCGCGCCGGGGTAAAAGTGACAGATGTGCCGTGCCAATGATAATAACGAAAAAAAGGGGAGAAGGGGGGCAACGAACCGGAAGATTGTTGGGGGAAACCAGAAGGCATCATAGCTCCACCGGGACCAGGCTGCATGGGCATAGCACCAAACTGTTGAGCAGACGGTGTCTTTGATTGGGGGTATTGGGGAACAGCGTTAGGGTAAAAAGGCATCTGTTGGTTTTGGGGGCTCTGAGTCGGGACGGGATAGCCTGCGGGATAACCAGTATTGGGGTCCATTGTGTAATGAGGGACCATCACGGTTGAGGGGTGGCTCCGGGGGATTCTTTTCACCCTGTAATACTTCTTCTCTCCAGCGATCCCCTCGATTTAGGGAAACTACTGTGGCTGAATTACGCAGGCCGCACGGACGAGACGGTGAAGGCCCAACGGCGCTTGTTGACCGGGAATCCAGGGATAGGGGGGGGATTTGGCGAGACCCCGAAGCTGCTAGAAATAAAGAAGAGAGTGGTGATTGGCTCAGTCAAAAGGCAGGGATGTATTGGGAACACGGCCTCCACAGCGAACTGGAACTCGGAGCAAGACAGATTTTGGTGCCCAGATTCAGAGCGATCAGCCGTGGGCGGGCTAATGCAGCGGAGCCCTTTTGGAATGGTGGAGACACAGGCTCGAATGAATGATGTTGATGATGTTGAGATGATAATAGTAATATCTCCAGTTGACTTGAAACTTGACTTCGTGATTCAGAGTTCTAAGAGTGTACTTGATGTTTAGAGAGAGCAGCTGGTGTTCCACAATGAAAGTGACATTGGAAGGTCACGGGGTACGATATGGACCGCCTCAGGCAGTAAATATATTCTGCCTGAAATATATGGAAACCACATCCGGCTGCCTTTTTCATAATATCAAGGATAGTCGGCTTGTGATGCCTCTGTATTTGACGACATAAGAATTGAATGGTCCCAATGTATATTATAACGGTTTGAGGTGGATGTATTAGAGACATTATATAGAAGATAATACCAACTCTGTTTTTGCATGCCGTTTTTCCTTTCTAGCCAGATGAAAATCTGGCCTAGACAAAGTGCAGAATACGAGAGGGAAATATGGCCAAAAGGGTATACTACATACAAAATGATTAAGTATAACCTGTGACCTCGGGAAAACCGACCTACAGACAGACACCCGCCTATGCCTTCGGTATCAGACTGCTCCCTCTCCTATGTCCCTTTCCTTTGCCCATAGCGACTTTCAGTCTCTACCCCCATGTAGACGATGATACCTCTTACCGCCATAATTATTACACGTGAGATCGACGCACTTCCCTACTATGTATCGTCGGTCTAGACTGGCAGCGGCTTATATCTATGTGGCGGTGCTAGGAATAACGCTATTCACGGATAAAAGCTCCCCAAATTTCCCGGCAATGATGTCAAAGGGAGCGGAAACGAGAGTTCCTAAACAAGGTTCGTACTTTGTACATCTAGGCATGGATGGATTTACCAGCGACCGCTTGGCAATTAAAGACTGGCGATCAGTATCCACAAATCACATTCGGGGACTTTGACACACGGTTCATATGTATGTGAGAAAGGGGTTGGAAATTCTTGCTAACTCGATGTGTCAGGAACGACCAAGCGACACGTCAGGTAATCTCCCAATAAAGGGTATCTAGACGATCCTATGAACTTTGTTTCTATCAATCACTGATGATCTCTACCACAAAGGCATGTGAGTGCAGGTTGTAGGCGCTGCAGGGGATAGAGAGGACTATTGTGAAAATCCGGGTATGAAGGAAGACATTGAGGATTTCATCAAGTGGACAACTCGAACACACACCCAACATAGTTGTGCATACGGAGTACGGAGTATGCAGTTACGAATATGCAGAGGGCTAAAAGGGGAACTGTGGAGACCACGGTGAAGCCTGCGCCACAAGCTCAAGTAGGGACCCCATTTCCAGGAAATGCAAGTCGGATATGCGCGGTTTATGCGAATGGAAATTATGGGGCTGAGCAACTAGATTGACAGTTTAGCTATCGGAGTCCTCCGGTACTCGGTACCTACCTAGGTAGGTACAGGGCTCTTGCAATGTTCCAAAGCCATGGATATGAGTTCAAACTTTAAACTCAATCTCTTTCCCGACGATAAACCTTCTTTGATTCCGTTCCCCAACAGGGGATTTTCCTTGGATTACCTTGGACTGATATGGAATCCCATGGATTGAAGCGGAGTCACCGGAGTTCTTAGGTGGATGTTCTCCGTCGTATGGTATTAACATCGAGTGTCTCTGAGATTCAGAAATCAGTACATATGTATCCAATATGTTGCGGATGTTCCCTAAACGAGGACTTCATCGAAAGCAAGGCAGTCTTCCCCACAACGGAAAGTCCATGAATCGAGAAGCTTATCGTGCGTTCGATCATAGAATTTGTGCTCCACTTGACTATCGAGATTTGATCGAGCAAGTCTTATTTAGGTATTTAGGTACTCTGTATGTAATGTTGTATATTTTAAGATATCTATTAATGGGGCCATATGCATCTACAAGTGTACTCCATGCAATATACTACCAGATCGACGTACCATGGAAAATAGCACGGTGGCAAATTGTACCTAGGTACCATCGCTTATTCCATATTTGGTTCGCATTCTTCCATCTCCCTTTCAGCCAACACATGTCGATCATGAAAAGAGTGTCAGAACCCGAAGCTTTTTCAAAACCGAACTAAGCCCGCCCGGCCGATATTATATCTATGACATATACCTACAATAATAGGTACAACATAGAATCGATCTGAGGTTGAGGCTTTTCAAGCCAGACCGAGCTAAGCCCGTTCGGCCGGTAAATAGTTTCCTTTTCCGGTAATTTGATTAAAATTCGTATTTCCCCCAACCAACCACTCTATGACGACAAAGTGCATGAGAACCTTGGAAAGTTCTTGTGCATTTCTTGGCGAACTGACTATTTTGTATTGTTGTAGTGATAGGTAGAGAACTATAATGGCACGGGGCATCAAATGCCCTATCCTTCTAAGGTTCTACCGGGTAGCTCTGTGTCAGTTAATGTCCACGGGTGTCTTTGATAAGTAAGGAGATGGAAAAGTAATTAATACATATACAATTTCGGCAATATGGTAATAAGGCAACTGGTTGGCATAAGGCCCTTGATTAGTATCATGCAGCTGTTTCTTATTGCACCGTTATGGTACAAAGTACTTTGTACTCTGTACTTACTATAATATCAGGTTCTGAGGGCCATGGATGTTCTAACTGAGTGAGAGTTTTGGGGAAAACCACTCTATCCCATAGCCAAGATTGGTAGACGGCTATATACGTATATAATAAAATAAGCGCTGAAATGTCACCGTCATTCGGGGAATTATTCAAATTCCCCTGCGGCTATACACTGTACACTGAGATTGTCATAAAGGCCCAAGGAAAAGATGTCCGCATTCCAAATGTGGACTAAGTAATCCGTACGTCTGCCCTAAAATACTCCGGTCTTGTTTCGATACTGTATCTGTACAATATATCTGCATTTGCAGATCGGTCTCTCGTCTCTCGTCTCTCGTCTCCACAGGCCTTTGACCTTTCCTTCTAGTTGCGTACGGAGTAGGGAGGGTGCGCCACACCTGGAAAAAAAAATGACCCAGTGGCTTTTATAAATCCTTATCAATGCGCATTTAGTCAACTGATCGACAAGAGAGAGGCATTGCTATTGACCCCCATCGCAGCATGGTCTTTATCTGGCTTCGACCCCCCCCAAATTTCCTGTAGTAAAAAAAAAATCCCCACTTCGTCTGTTTCGTACTTAGACCAGTCTGCCATTCAAAACCCGGGGCCATTGGGTCCATATACAGGGTATTCCATCCTTCTTATGTGATGACCTTGACAGAGCCGACCCTAGGGCCCGGAAAAGATGTCCAGGCAATCACCTGAGGAGCCTGGATATACCCACTTTGCTATGATCTACATAGACAACGATGGGAATCTTTGCCAAAGGGCCTCCGATTCCATTTCAGAGAGCCGCGAGGCCATCCTCTCTCCTCGGGTTACGGGTGAATTCCTCCGAGCAGTGGCAATGTCGAGAGAAGCCCATGCAACAAGATCTCAAGGTAAGGCCTCTATTTCCCTATTTACCCCACGTGAAGTGTTCTTGTTGACATGGAACAGTTTCTCCCGAGCTCCAAGCTCCGTCTAGTGGGGGGCAACCATTTAACAACAGCTCTGCCCCATCGCAGGGGGAGTCCGTGGGTTATAATGGAATGGGGCTGGGTAGTCAACAGAGGATGCAGGTTCCATCTCAATCAATGTGGCCGTCATGCGAATCTTGGTCTCTACAAGCCAGCTCACAACCTAAAAAGAATTTCGGTGGTCGGAACCTCAACCTGGCTTCACACCAAAGAGCCTCCATCTCTGTAAAAGAGAGAGGTCTTTTGCGTCTCTACTACGAAAAAGTCTTCCAAAATCTACAACAAACAAACTGCCGAATTATCGCCAAAGCCTACATCAAGTTAGTCGAGCCGCGAAAACAAGTGAACTACCCATACAATGGACGGAAGATCGTTGAAGGAAGAACCCAACAGCTGGACCCCGAGGCAACTAAGCCACCATGGTGGCCGCAAGGAGTGAGCCATCGGGAACCGGATCATCTTCCAAAAGTTGGTAAGAGAGAGAGAAATCCTTCCGAATAATCCTACCAAGCTGACAATGACCTAGAACGCATTCGACTTTTAGTATACATGCTCTGCGAAATGCGCGAAACCCACGGAATCACCACCGCCAGATTAAGACAAAGCGACCAGCCCATTCGTCGTCAAATCCTCCCGGTCGAACGTTTACAAATCTTGGATGAGGCATATCGAGTTCGCGAGGAGGAAGAAAAATACCTGGATGGGATTTCAGGTACATGCTCATGCTATCCTCCACACCCACCCCCGAAACTCACATATGTTATCTAGATGGAAAACGCGTGTCTATAGCTCGCACAAATCTCCCTCAAATGGCCGAAGACACATCCAGCGGACAAAGCTCGCCAAACGAACCAGCCTCTTCTCAAAATATCGTCGAATCCGAGTGCAGCGACGGAATCTCCGACATCGACATAACCCAAGCCACCTCTGGAGACCTACCGAACGCGCCCCCTTACAATCCTTCCCACCCTTATAGCCCAATGCACATGGGTCCAAACACCCAATACCATCCTGTCGACCCCTCCAACATGTCAACATCACCGTTGGAACTGAGGCCGAAACACGAACCAGTCTCTGCTGGGACACATTTGATTGACCGGACACATCCCACTGGCATGGCGCACTATCCATACCCTGGTGTTTCCGGCATTCCACCAACACCGATGGAGTTCTACAGTACCTCTGTTCCAATCACCCAGACTTCGACAGAAAACTTGTCTACAGAGACAATGGTGCCATACGGTCACCCCTACTATTTCAGTTATTGAGCGCCTAGCATGGACCGGAGTACATATAATGTCTTTTTTTTTTTTAACGATAATGAAATTCGTTCGCGTTACATCTGAACGAGACAACTCGCCAATTCTTTATAAAGTAATCCCGAGGCTATGCTCTGATACAAAGGCGGACGGGCAGACGCTGGCCTATTCCCCTTCGTCATCAGACATCATTGTTCCCAAGTCTACAGACACTGCGAGTACCAGTCATTGATCTGTTTACAGGTTCCACTGACGCAAGTTGTGCCTCCAGTCCAGCCCGAGCCACCACACTGGCCATAGAGCGGGACGCTAGTAGCACCGCCAGAACCGGCGGTAGTCGTGCTAGTGACCAGAGTAGTAGTAGTGGAGGATGTACCGCCCAGAGCAGCCAAGATACCAGCATAGGCAGGCTTCTTCACGAGGTTCTTATCCCAAGGACACGCATCACCCTGACCAGAGAATGTGCTCGGAACCCACGAGTATTTATCCGTGTAGTCCCAAATAGTAATGCCAACACACTTGGTATTTGCCATGCACGCCGCAACGGTGTTTTTGTAGTCGGTCGACTGTTGGGTAAGCAAGGCAGTAGTTGATGGCAGAGTCATACGGATGTCGAGTTCAGTGTAGGCAACGTCAACTCCCATGGCTGTGAATGCGGCCAGGTTGGTAGTCTGCGCGCTCTGGCTAGGGGTACTTCCGACAATAAAGTGTCCCTGCAGTCCGACGCCGTCGATCTTGGCACCGTACTGCTGCACGAGCTTGACGATTCTCTGGGCACCTGATGACTTGGAACCGGCTGATTCGATGTTGTAGTCGTTGTAGTAGAGCTTGGTGTCTGGGTCTGCGGCGGCTGCTGTTGCAAACGCGATGGGAAGGTATGCCTCGCCGATGTATTTGTAGAAGACATTGTCACGATAGGTACCGTCCTCGTTAAGAGCTGGCAATCCATGTATTAGCTATATATCATTCATTCCTAAGTTCGGTACTGACCTTCGTTTACAACATCCCAAGCATAACATTTGCCCTTGTAGTGAGTGACCACGTTGGTGATGTGGTTTTTCATGGCAGCAAGCAGAGTCGCATTGGTCCAGGAGCCACTTGAGACTATTTACCGATTAGATAGCTATTCACGGATTAAAAGGCATATGTCATAACAGAACTTACCCCAGCTGGGCAATTGGCTATGCCAAACTAGAGTATGGCACCGCAGCTTTTGACCATTCTTAGCAGCAAGGTCGGCAATTACATCTCCGTTGGTATAGGAGAAGGTGTTTTGGGACGGCTCAATTGCATCCCACTAGCGACAATTAGTGAGGGCATAGATTGCACGGTAAGGATTATCCAACCTTCTGCGAATTGCCCGGTGTAATTTGACCGAAGTCATCTGTGTTGCTCAGTTGGGTAAGGTACGGAGCATCGGTCAACTCGGGGTTATCAGTGGCTGATCCGAAGTATAGCTTTCCCTTTGCAACAGCAGAGGTGTGCAAGCCGGCTCCTTGGGTCCTATTGAGAAGAAATGGGCGTTAATGATTGTTAATGCTCGAGATTGGAAAGATAAGCCATACAACTGGGGAAGAACACTGGCGAATGCCAGGGCAATGGTAGAGAAGTGGACCATGACGAGAGAATCAATGTCGGGAATAGAATTGGATCAGAAGTTCTAGACCTGGAATGGGGAATTGAGAGGATCAAGCTCCTTTTATAGTCAGGGATAAACATGGCCAGACTGTCAGGGCCCTAGTAGTTCTGACATTTGACAGCTTCAACTTTGACGGGCCGACAGGCCGTGGCATAGTTGTCGCGGCCTTTGCAAATGGTCGAATGGGCTTGGCCTCTGCTAAGACGCCTAATCGTATGAGCTCGTGCATGGAATTTGTCACTTTAGCCAGGGAAATAGTCACACGGCCCGGCGCCATATTGTGGGCAGGATGGTGAAACGAATAGAAAGACAGCGGAGAGAATTCCGTATTTTCTTCACGGCAAAAAGAGGAAAAGAGGCGTTTTTTTTAATATTTCCCGTCAAGCGAAGTTGAAGAAAGAGACCGGGTAAATACGCTCTTCTCCGCTTCCCCGGAGAATCTTCAGGTCTCATTCAGGCTGGACAGGGGTCCCCGCTTTTGGATTAAACAGCGCTGAGCACATATGCAGTCAAAGTCAATGAAATTTACAATCTGAGACAATCGATTATATTCACTTGGCCTTGGATATGTTGGATTATAATCAGTGGGACCTTTCGTTCCCAGGGGCATTGCCGCCTCAATGATATCTATAAGAATCTGAAAATGCATCTATGTACACAAGGCGCTTTTAAGGGGTATCAGAGATTTTGTATCATGTTGCTCCGTGGTAGGACCAGATTCGAGCGTCAAGAGTGGTTAGTACCACTGTTGCAGCCAAAATTCAGACCAACAGGGCGATGGGCAGGGGGATAGCACTCCTCCCATGGGTGTGGTTTCTGTGGACGGATGTTCCATAGGAATCCACGAGATCGGTTGAAAGTTGAGCGGTGGGCTTCATATTAATGAGATACCGCTCAGCCAGTCTTCCGAGCCTTCATCTCCGCAATGTATTTACCGGTCTTGGAGAGAGGTACAACGTGGATGGTGACAAGCTCATCCACAACCTCGACCTTACCACCAGAGAGAATTTGCAATAAAGGCAGCTTCTTGCCAGCCTTGATCAAACCACCAGAGACAGTCTGCATGAAGCATTCAACACCTTCAACAGTGTATTCCTTCTTGGTGTCCCAAGGAAGGGGGAAGATGTAACTCAGATGATCCTCGATAGCGTTCATCTCCGAGAACGCCTTGATAAAGTCCGACTGGGCGTCCATGGGGTAAAGGAAAACAGTCGGGAACTCGATTGTGCTCTCCGGCGAGAGAGGATCAGGCACAAGGCGAATCTTGGCATCTTCCATATCAGGGGGCTGATTGGTTTTGCGGGTTCTGATTTGACGGGCGCGTAGAGCTGTGCTGAGGACCATATTCTGCTTGCGCACTTTCTCTTCTTCGGCCTTCTTCCTCGCGGCAGCACGCTCCAAAAGGGCCTTCCGCTCGGCAATCTTTCTGGCGGATTCTTGAAGAGCCTTACTTTCTGGGTCAATTGCCAATCCCCGGGCGGCAGCGTCTTCAGCCTCGGCGACCTTGTCCAACTTGAAGAGTGCCAAGGAGGAGCGGTAGAAGGCCTTTACGTTTTTTGGGTTGAACTTGAGGGCAACAGCACAGTCGAGAGTACAAGAACGGTAGTTTCCTGTAGAGGAAATATATTAGCCAATGTCCCGTACATCCAGGAAGATAAGACATACCTAGTTCCAAGTTGCACAATGCCCGATTGATGTGCGATGCCTCATCCAACTTGCGCAACAGCGCGGCCTCTTCCTCGGGATCTTCGGGCTTCTCCCACTTATCAACCTTGGCGTTAATGACAGCAATAGCCTTTGTGTAGAACTCTTTAGCGTCGATCCACTTGAGCTCCTGCACAGCTTCATTGCCTTGTCCCTTGAAGGTGTTCGCAACCTCGGCCCTAGTACCTTCGTTCTGCAGAGCCTGAAGAGCATCTAGGAGTACATTTTCACCCTCTTCAAACCGATATAGGTTAGTTGAATCGAACAGGCATGTCCAAGGAATAATCCGACGTACTCTCGTCACCCGCATTTTCAATATCGGTCATGAACAGAGGAGTCTTATTCATCATTGCCATCAACTCCTCTGAAGTATGCGACTGAACGGCCGCAATAGCTGGCGGGAGTTCGGGTGCATTGGGATCGGTCTTGCGCGCCTTCAGTGCCTCCTCGTTGATCGGGAAGGGAATTTCGTTTGTAGGAGCGAAGGCGTCAAACCCGGGCTGGGGTAGGCCCTGGGTGACCTCAGGAGGCGCCTTGTTGAGGTCGAGTGACTCATCAAAGTCATCTGGAAGTTCTTCAACGCGCGACATCTTGAGGGTTCTGTCACAGGAAAATGTCTTGCTT
Source organism: Penicillium mononematosum (assembly GCF_028829835.1). Taxonomy (NCBI): domain Eukaryota; kingdom Fungi; phylum Ascomycota; class Eurotiomycetes; order Eurotiales; family Aspergillaceae; genus Penicillium; species Penicillium mononematosum. The sequence goes on along the minus strand of NW_026643272.1, from coordinate 7,857,679 downwards.
TCGGAGATTTGGAGATCGTCCAGATGCTTAGAAATGATGCCCGCAATGCAAACAGTGCAAACAAGAGGGGGTCTGACCGGCCCTAAGCCCTATTACCGGATAAGTCGGATTGAAAATGTGATCTAAAAGATTTGGGAAGAGCAATCAAAAGAGAATGGACGATTGTGGCAGAATCTTGGGTCTAAAATCGTCTAAATATTCCTTGATGGACTGTATGTTTCTACGTCGGATAAGCGGTACGGAGAGCCGGACGGTGCCTGAGGCCGCAATTTTTCATACTATCACTCTGCTACCAGGTTATATTCCACTATCTATGGATATCTGCTTCACTATTGATATAGTTCTGTCAAAATTCTCCTATAACAAGGCATATTATACACTGTTTTATGCAAAGAGCTACTCTACTAGGCAATGAAGACGATACTATATACGTATCTAGTAGGCAGTGCCGGACACCTACTATGCAGGCCTGACCTTGTATACTAAATCCCCACAACTGACAGCTCCTGGAAAGCTAAAACGCATGCCTCCTTAGCCCTGTGACTGACCTTCGCACATCGGGTGCTATTTCATCGGCGAAAGCCCGACCAAAACCAAACCCCGCATCAATCGGGTTGAAGACCGAGCTCCGATATAGGCTGTATATAGTCCTCGGTGCCAGGGCATGAGAATAATCTGGTTTCCCACAGATAATCCTTTGTAACAACAAAGATCACAGCAACATGGCCAAAACCTTCAACATTCTCGTCCTACCCGGCGATGGCATCGGCCCCGAGGTCATGGCCGAAGCCGTGAAAGTCCTCAAAGTCTTTGAGACGCCCGAACGCAAGTTTGAACTGCGCCAGGAGCTGATTGGAGGATGCAGCATTGACGCTCATGGCAAGTCTGTGACTGAAGAAGTCAAACAGGCTGCCCTAGACTCAGATGCAGTGCTCTTCGCCGCAGTTGGGGGTCCGAAATGGGACAATCAACGTCGTGGTCTTGATGGTCCTGAGGGAGGACTACTCCAACTACGAAAGGCCATGGATATCTATGCGAACCTACGCCCGTGCTCTTCTACCTCGCCGAGTGCTTCTATCGCCAAGGAGTTCAGCCCGTTCAAGCACGATGTTATTGAAGGTGTTGATTTTGTTGTCGTGCGGGAGAACTGCGGGGGAGCCTATTTTGGACGGAAGGTCGAAGAAGAAACATACGGTGGGTTGGGCTGAGACCCTATTGTAATTCAATAGCTCTCTAACCTTTCTTCTACTACAGCAATGGATGAATGGGGTTACTCCGAAGCCGAGATCCAGCGTGTTACCCGTCTATCCGCTGAAGTGGCACTGCGACACAATCCCCCTTGGCCTTTGGTCTCACTAGACAAGGCGAATGTACTGGCTTCTTCTGAGACTATGGCGCCGGGTAGTGGACAAGACCATGGCAGCCGAGTACCCGCAAGTCAAATTGGTGCACCAGCTTGCCGACTCCGCGTCATTGATTCTAGCAACGAACCCGCGATCCCTGAATGGGGTTATCCTGGCTGACAATACCTTTGGTGACATGATCTCCGACCAAGCTGGGTCTATTGTGGGTACGCTGGGTGTGTTGCCGAGTGCCAGTCTCAACGGTCTGCCTGGTGATAAGACGCTGAAGACACGACCTTACGGGCTGTACGAGCCTACGCATGGATCTGCTCCGACGTAAGTGCTAGAAACATGATACGAAGGTCCTGTTCTAACTTTGTTATAGTATTGCTGGCCAAAATATTGCCAACCCGGTTGCTATGATCCTTTGCGTTGCGCTTATGTTCCGATACTCTTTGGGCATGGAAGACGAAGCTCGACGTGTGGAGGATGCGGTGCGTAAAGTGCTGGACTCAGGGCTTCGGACGCCTGACCTCGGGGGTAAGGCTGGAACTAAGGAAGTGGGCGATGCGATTGTGTCTGCACTATAGAGTATAGAAGATAGCATACAATGATTGCTTGGTTCAAAAAGAGTTCCAGAATACAATATGTAGGTATGCGTTACACTGATCAATGAAATTCACATTAACAAAGACAGAGATCAAAGGCAATGTTTGTTCACTGAAAAACTGGGGTTGAAAGAAAAGCAGATTAGATGAGTTCATAACTTTCCCAAAGATTATAATTACACTGGTATATTCTTAAGGGACTTTTCATTCTTCTTTCCTATTCCTCTCCATGTCTAAAATTCTACATCCTCTCAAGCCCAAAGGTTCTACACCCCAGAGGCCCCTCCAAGACGGGTCCTTCAGGAGAAACCAAGCACTCACCATGTCACCCCAGAAGCCTACCACCTCATCTAAACCAGCGATCGCACCGGGTCATCCGAAGCAGCAACCAAATACACCAGGGTTCTGTGCTCTACGCCTCGAAAACCTAGAACACCAAACCTCAACCGCAAAAAGCGAGCTGATGGCATCCATTGCGGCAGACATCTGCGCTACATTCATAAGCATCGCAAATTACTCCGAAGAAGGCATACTTCAAGCGCAGCACACCGACGTAATCGACAAGGTGATCCAGACGATCCGCGACACGGACGTGAAGCAGCGACACTTGCTCGACGGACAGGTACGCCGACTTCGAAAAGATAGAAAGTGGATCCGGAAGAAGTATTCGCGATTGGCTGGGCAGGCGGATGGGCTCAGTCGCGCATATCAGACGAAGATGCGAAAGCTGAGCATCTCGCTACGTGAGGCGCGGGAGGAGGTGGCGCGTTTACGGAGGGAGCGGGATATGCTGTTAACTTGCTTAAAGAAGGATGTCATTGAGAAGGGTGCTTCAAATGATGATGCCGACGGGGAACTTGAGGTCGATGCGGATGCGGAGGATGTCGATGGGGAATATGAGCTTGAATAGGGCGGAGACGACAACGTGAGCGAGATCCTTGATGGCTTTCGGATATCTCTCCGATATCTCCAAGATGCTCCTCCGATGTTGGTTTTCTCTAAGCTTTCATGTGAAACCGTTAATATTTTTTGTTGGCCCTGGCTTTTAGGGCAAAAGAAGAGTTGTCCCATGTCCATTTTGAGGACTGGAGTTCAAATACTGGCAGAGTGAACAGCTCAAGCATGTTCACTCTGGGGGTACAGTCTCCTTCGTCAATCTCTCCCAAAGAGTTGGTCAATTCTTTAGCCACATGACAAGCAGCGCAGAATCGAGAAGCAAGTTCTATCAAAAATGACACTCATTTCAACTAAATGCCCTTGCAAAAACTATATTAATATATGTAAGCATCGGATTTGCCTATAAGTGTCCGAATCTTAAAGTCGGCTTCTGAGTTCCGAGGTCTGAATCGGCATTTGATGGCGACATTTGGAATGTGCCCAGGTGATTTCATATCCAGGGTTTGTTCCGGTTGATAAGTATAAGACGATAATCACTTAAAATAGGAAATATGGACAATCGGAACCGAGAAATCCAGTAGGAAATAGCCTGGAATTGCCTGAAATCACAGAAATCACAGATCATAAGGAAGTTGACGGTCAAGTCCAACCTCGGCATCTTCAATACGCGCAGGCTGATTCGGCCCGCGGATCCACCGACTTCCCATGTGGAAAGTCCGGGGGTCTCTTTTTCGGTTTCTCTTTTCTGTCCAGTTTTCTCTTTCTTTTCTCTTTCCGATCTTCAAAATCCATCCTCTTCGAACTCATCTCGAAGCCGACGTTGAGTTTGTTCAAATTCTTCCCGAAAGCATACCCCGGATCGCGTTATCGGCCGAGACCGACAATGAGCACTCACAACTATGACGCCGTCCGCAAGGACATCGCCGCTATCCTGCAGAAGCCCGGTTATGACGATGGCAGCGCAGGACCCGTATTCGTGCGACTAGCATGGTAAGTAAATCTGCTCCTCGAAGCCTTGTTTCCCGGTCGGGGACCCTCGGGCCAACGGGGGCGATAAGCCTCCCTCAACGCAATGTCACTGACGAACGGTTTCAAACAGGCACTCATCTGGCACGTACGACGCCGAAACCGACACCGGTGGTTCCAACGGAGCCGGCATGCGGTACGAAGCAGAGGGTGGCGATCCCGCCAACGCGGGTCTGCAGCACGGACGGGCATTCCTAGAGCCGATTAAAGAGAAGCACCCCTGGATCACGTACTCGGATCTGTGGACGCTGGCCGGCGTAGTGGCGATCAAGGAGATGGGCGGACCCGATATCCCCTGGCAAGGCGGACGCACAGATCTGATAGGCGACACCAAGGTGCCGCCACGGGGACGACTGCCAGATGCAGCCCAGGGCGCCGACCACCTGCGGTTCATCTTCTATCGCATGGGTTTCAACGACCAGGAGATCGTAGCGCTGACGGGCGGACACAACCTGGGCCGGTGCCACGGCGACCGCAGTGGATTCGAGGGTCCGTGGGTGACGAACCCGACGCGGTTCTCGAACTCTTTCTTCAAATTGCTGCTTCAGCTTGACTGGAAGCCTCGCAAGATGGCGTCGGGTATGACGCAGTTTGTGTATGAGGATCCCGATGCCGAGGAGGACGAGGAGCCATTAATGATGCTGCCGACTGATATGTCGCTTTTGACGGACCCGGCATTTGCCCCGTGGGTTAAGCGATATGCCGAGGATAAGGAGTTGTTCTTTGATCACTTCTCCAAGGTGTTTGCCAAATTGATTGAACTTGGCATCCGGCGTGATGCCCAGGGTGCGGTGACCAACACTGACGGCACTCTCGGTGGATATGTTTCGGCACCGAAGAAGAGCAACACTGCTACAGGCCCGCCCAGAGCACGTCTGTAGAGTGTCATATTTTTTTGTTTGTTTTGTATTTGGCTTGTTTTTGGATTAATTCCCCACTGCGTTAGTAGATCTGGGACTGTAGACAGCAGGACTCGGACATGTAAATAGATCATAGATCATAGAATGTGATTAAGAGAACTGAATAGCTGTTAGTGTGTATTTCTGTAGTTGAAGTAATGGGATTATAAAGAGAGAAGAGAGGGAAAAGGAAGAAAAGGAAAGGGGAAGCCTAAGTCTGGGAGTCTGGGGTAGGACTGCGGGGAAGCCCTGGAGGCTAGTATTCATAATACTATACATACTACATGTATGGACGGAGTACTCCGTAGTACATATGTGAGCTGGCTATGTATTAAAAGGAGTAATTATCGTTAAAAGTACTATTAACTAGTACTACTAACTAGTACTACTAATACTACTAGTACTAAATATGTACTATATACAGACTCGGGCCTCGGGTATATCAAATAAGAGCCTCCTGATTGGCAGATGGCCGTGTTAACGAGTATCAACGGTGTATACCTACATGCAGGTAGGTATATTGAATTTGGAATAATAACACACCATGCGTATAACTAACATCTAACTAACATATAACATATAACATCTATATAAACTAAATAAACATTAAATCACAAATCTGCTTCATCTCCACTATCACCAGGCTTCCACGTCGGATCGGTGTTCTTCTTCCTCGAATTCCTCAACCCCGGTCTTCTTGATACCTTCGGCTTCTCCTCCTCTTTCTTCTGTTCTTCCTTTCGTTGCTGTTTACAAGACTCCTCTATCGTCCATTTCTGGTCTTTCTCCGGTTCTTTCGCCAGTACTTCACTTTCTTGTTTTTCCTGTTCTCTCTTCTTTTCGAGCTCTTTCTGTTTTCCCCGCTCCTCTCTTGTCTTCTTGTCGAGCTCCTCTTGTTTCTTCTTATCGAGCCCCTCTCGTTTCTTCTGTACCTCTCTCCTTTTCCGCTCGTGCTCCTGTTTCTCCTGTCTCTTTTGTACCTCTATCCTCTCTCGGTCGATCTCTCTCTTGGTCGGCTTTCTCTTCTTCCTCTTCGTCCTCTGCATCACTAAATCTCTGCTTTGCCCTGAATAGACGCATCCTTTCTGCACGCAGAGCCTCCTTCTCACTTGCACTTAGCGCCTGCTTAGCAATAGCGTAGTTTGCCATCGCAGACCTCTGGAGTTCAATACCGTGCGTAGTGCGGAAGACCCGGTTTCGAGGCCCAGGGATAATCCCATTTGCATCTCGCATGGGAATATCTGACCACGCAGCGCCCTTGCGATTGCCTAGGTAGGGCGTCATAGGCAGTTCGGGGAAGTCCAGAGCTCCTTCCTCATCAGGCATACCTGAAGGCCACATGTCAGGATTTGGAGCGACCCAGCGTGGACTCTGCATCATCGAGTCGAACATAGGGTTTTGGGTGGGATCCTCAGTTACGTCTTGATCAATGATCGGCTCTTCATCCATCATTGGTACGTCAATGAATGAGGACAAGTCGAATTCCGGAGGTGTGGTGGTGGAATACATCGATTGATCAATGAGCGATGGGTCAAGGACCGCCGGATCGAAAAGCGCCGGATCGAGTAGCGCCGGATCAATAAGCGCCGGGTCAATGGGAGCGGCGGGTGTTATAGTGGGCGTGGCAGTCTGTGCAGCGGCTAGGTTGGGGGATGGTTGCGCTGTTGCCCAGCCGGGATTGAAACTGCTGAAGCGTTCACCGTTGTATGAAAGTATACGAGGCCATGACTCCTGCTGCAACGGAGGAGTTGATCGCTTCCAAGGGATGTGTGCTTCGAGGACATTCTTGTTCTCCTCCACGCAAGTGCTTACCTCGAACATCGCGTTGTTGGCCTTTAACAGGATGTCTGTGGTGGGGTTCATGATTCGCTCATAGAAAAGGAGTGGAATAGCATGATGGTTGACCCATTCAGTGGGTACTCTTTCTTCAGGTTGAAATCCTGGGACTCCACCGATCAGAACCCCGGAATTGACTTGGCTGTCGTACATCATAAGATTTCCATCATCTTTCTCGCCTCGTTGCGTATCTGTCCAAAAAAGGCGAGCATGGGATTCGTTGTTATAGATGCCGCCAAGCCAACGATAGTGTGCGATCTGTTGCTTGTCTTCATAGTCTATGTAATTGAACTTGAGATTCTGCGTGTGGTTTCGGATTCGCGTCTTGACATCAGAGGTTACCACCAGACGCAGCGGGAGTTGACCAATCTTTCGTTCTCCAGTGACTCCTGTCGGGTCACCACACTTGTCACATTTGAAAGATTTCCGTGGGTAGAAACATCGCTCAATCAACACTTGCAGTTCTACTCCGTTTTCATCGCCCGGTTGGTACCCGGGTAAAATGCAGGACCCTTGATGGGAGTTGTAAAACGGAATCTCGCGCTGACATTTGCAAGGGGTCACTCGCTCAACGTGGAAATAGCGGAATTGGGCGAAGCTTCTCGTGGCCACTGACCATACCGCCCAAGGAGGAATCGGTTGTCCCATTTTCAAGCCGGGTGACCCCTCCATAAACATACGGAGCCACTCGTCACGCACAAATATAGAAGTCTTATCATCGAAGGTCTCCCAGCTGGCCATTGTCACTTCAATGAATGCTTTTTCAATATCCTTGAACTCAGCTGCTCGATTGTTTGCGCGATCTATCTTGGTACAACCAGCATCGAGTAGCATTCCCGCTACAATAACAGCATCCGTCGCACAAGACATTGCGTCCCAGATAGGGCCGCGGCCCCGGACCGGAAACAAAGTGCCATTTGGATCCCAATCAAACGTCAATGGCGACAACTTCACATTTGCTGTGGTGGGGAATGATCCAAGTTTCAGCTTGAGGATATCTTGGTATGACTGGGCGGTCCCGTGGCGAATAGGTTTCTCAGTAGATGGAATGGAGGGATCGCGTTCCAAATCTGCATATACAATCTGCATCACAGCTCGTTCTATGGCATCCGTAAGCACTCGCGTGTCAACTGGGCCTGGGACTTTCGGGGCAAGGGGGCTCAATTGGTGCTTTCCAACGGGGGCCACTGTATGGGAAGGTGCCAGACCAGGCGTCCAGGTGAAAGTTGTGATTTCGTCAGCAGCAAAGACAGGCTCTTGAAACGGCGGAGTAGGGGAACGAGGGCGACCTCGGTAAGCAGGGGCACCAGGTGAAATTTGTCTCGAGCGCTTCCTACGGGGCTCACTGCTTTCATCTGGACCCCGTTTTTGGCCGGGTTCAGGGCCCGTTATTTTCGTACCCGGCGGATCGGTCAATGAATAGGCTGGTGTAAATTCGACTCCTGGGTTCATGTGTTGCAACAGTTCCATACGAAGGATTTCCTCTTGTTGCGCAGCGAGTGTTGGCGCTGGAGGTGGAGGTGGTGGAGGTGGTGTGTACAAGCTATCAACTGAGTACATATATTGTTGGATAAGGTAGTCGGGCATGTCTGGGGGCGCGTCCAGAGGGCGTATGTACGCATTCAAGATAGGCGTGCTCACATCAGGAAGAGAAGTGTACCACCTACTGAGTGGCCTTGGGCGCGGATCAAGGTCGTATCTCAAGAGTCGTGGTCCAGTGTCTCGGTTGATATTGAGCATTTCAAGCCAAGTCTTCGGACGATGGCGTTCTTGCATGTAGTAGATGAGCTTGAACAGAAACATCTGTAGAACCTTGAGATTCTGCTTCTTCCTCGTCGTCATGGCGGTCTTGGTCGTTTCCTCATACTTGATTCCCCAGAAGTAATGTTTCATCAACACTTGCACCTGCGGGAGCTTCAAGGAACGACTATGACCCAGTGCAACACTTTCGAACTTGACATTGAAATGTGACCAGTCGTTAGGTGGATTAGGAAGCCGGGTTAAATCGTAAATAGTTGAGGGTTGAGGTGGGTGTTCGAGTTCCTCCGGCTTCGACGGGAAATCGGAAAGGGGAGGAACCTCGAGTGGAGAGGAGGTACTCATCTCGACAAACTGAGAGTGAAGGAATCAAGGCCTCAAAATCTGGCACAATGGGCTCAATCAAGAGCAATATCCTGTTATCGGGGTGTCCTATACTGGTTTGAGGATCTTGGAAAGTTGTGAAGGCCGAAACGGTGCGAAACGGTGCGACACGGTGCGAACCAAGCGCTTTAATGGACAACGAGGAACATCCATTGTCCAGTGTGGCAGCTTGAATGCCATCCTTACCAGCCGAAAGAAGCAGAGTGGTATATTGTAGGTGGTAAGCATGAGTTGAAAGAATACACCGAGCGCCCCGAATCGAGTACCCATGGTAACATCTTGTTCCTTGATGAACAAAGCATTTGGATTTCTGGAAAGGTTTAGGGCCAGGACAGAATGAGCGTGGAGAATTCTATATTTGTCACATTAGCTCACAGTCTCTTGGTCGAGGTCAAATCCAGAGGATATCAAAGAACCGAGTAAAAATAGAAAGGCACTTCTGATATCAACAACGGTGGGGCTCTGAGGTTCCTTTAAACTAAACAAAGAACATGAATTACTAAATCGAAGGCAGCACATATTAGGGTCCCTCGATTCGGTGTATGTAGAGGATGTTATGACCATGTTCCTATCTTGTTTGGCCATGAGTGAACCTCACCTGAGTCTAGAAATGACCATCAGAGTGTGGAACTGGTTAGTGTCGAGGCAGGGATCCCTGAGATATCTCCTAAAGCGAGTGAATCGGGGACTTTAGCATCGTCCGGCCCGAAAGACGTATGAGCAAAAGAATGTATGGGCCTGTGAGTGCCAATATACTTCGAGACGCGGAATCATTCAATCGCGAATGAAAAAAGAAAGATAAAAACTTGAATCAAAGAGGTGACAGTGCCACAGACCAAATCAGTATATGTACCCCTCAAAGATTTACACGAAGCACAAAGAGATATTATGACAGTGGCTGATATCTCCAAGAACTGGGTTCGTCACAGTTTCATGTCGAGGGACGAGGGAAACAAAGCAGGGCTTCGTGTAAGATACGGGTAAATAACAGAGCAAATTACCAGAATCAAACAGTGAAATTAACAGTCATGTGATTTCACCTGATCTACACTATAGACTAGCCATTTTGGGTCTAGTCTCTGACAAGCGAGCCCTCGTCCAAATCAGGTTAGCGTCCCAATTACCCGATCCCACAAGCAAAGTCACTCAGTTGGACTTCCTCTCTCCATCCCTCTGTCGACAACCCATCGCGATCCTCGCCCATCGCCCATCATGTGTACGTGACGACCCCTCCTTTCAGTCTGAGAGCATTATATGATATACAACTACGAATTTGCCCAAAAAAAGAAAAGCAGGAAGCGGTGGCAGAGACAACGGTTCTCGAAATTGAATGTTGGCTAACATGGGGATTTCTCGATAACAGCGCTCGTGACCGGCGAGAAGACGAACTTCCAGTTCATCTTGCGTCTGCTCAACACCAATGTTGACGGCAAGCAGAAGATCATGTACGCGCTGACCCAGATCAAGGGTGTCGGTCGCCGTTACTCCAACCTGGTCTGCAAGAAGGCCGATGTCGACCTCACCAAGCGGTACGTTCGCCACAACTCCCATCGAATATGCAATCATTCCCATCCGTTTGTTATTGGAGGAAACATTGGAAGAAAAAATGGAGCAGTTTGGACTTGAATCGACACACGGAATATCGCACAACAATCGCACAAATATCACAAGACCAGCGAAGCTGACAAGACACTTTCTATAGTGCTGGTGAGCTCACCACCGAAGAGCTCGAGCGCATCGTGACCATCCTCCAGACCCCTACCCAGTACAAGATCCCCTCGTGGTTCCTCAACAGACAGCGCGACATCACCGATGGCAAGGACACCCAGGTTGTCTCCAACGGTCTCGACTCCAAGCTCCGTGAGGATCTCGAGCGCCTCAAGAAGATCCGCTCCCACCGTGGTCTGCGTCACTACTGGGGCCTCCGTGTCCGTGGTCAACACACCAAGACCACTGGCCGCCGCGGTCGCACCGTCGGTGTCAGCAAGAAGAAGGGCTAAATTATTCTGTTCGTTTTTTTGCCTGGGGGTTCTTGGAGGGATTCCGTTATTTCCGGTGTGTTTCTATGGGCACTCGTGGGACCTTTTCCCCGCTGTCAAAAAATTGAAAATGAACCATATCAATGAAATGATCCGATCTCTTCGATACGTTTACTTTGCTCTTGGCCGTGGGCTTGATGGGGTCTTCTGTTCTGGATCAATTTGCCAACTTAATGATCCTGTCTCGATCCTCGGCTCTCGTAGGGTAGAATATCTTGCAAGGCTCCGCGGTATGCTTTGGAAAATACCTTGCTGTGGGGTAGGATGTCCTAGATAGTCGGTGTGGGACAAGGCCTAGGCTATCAATTATGGGGTACTCCATCTTTTCTTCTTTCTAATGTTAGATATCCTGGACTATCAACGCCTATCTGCGCCTATTTGCCTATCTGTGTCTATCACCACACATCACGCACCCGCACTCCATATCCCGAATGTCTACACTACGCCCAATATGTTTCCATCAAGCTCAACGACCTTTTAAGCTTCAGGACTGTTCCTTATTCGATCTCATGTCTCATCCAAGATTGATTGAATTCAAAGTTGCCTAGTCGTATATACTAAACAGAAGCCATATCACCAAAAACCAGCAGGAAACAGATGATGCCGAGTATACGGCCTTTCTGCATGTCCCAGAGGATTAGGTGTCAAATTGTACGCAAAACAGCCAGTCACAAGATCAATAACACGCAGTGTAATGATAAATTCATGAACCCATGTAGCATAGAGCACCTCGGTCGAGCGTTTAGAACCACTCACCACCGATCCAGCGGTTGAAGAACTCCAGGCCAGACTCAGGCTGGTCCATGGGAACCATGTGGCCACCGCCGTAGATACGCATAAAGGTGAAGTTGCCGTGGGACTTGATCTGACCGATCTTCTTGCCAACATGCTCGTTCTGTACAATCTTGAGGTCCTCAAGCTCAGCGGAAGCGAACTCCTTCTGGCCAGGCCACTCAAGAGCCTCGGACCAGGCCTTGTTGCCAAGCCAGTTGCAGATGAAGTCAGCATCACCAGCGTAGATCAGGACGGGGATCTGCTCGAGGAGGCCGGGCACGAGGCGGTGGTAAGGCTTGAACCAATCGCCATTGAAGAGGAAGTTACGGTTGATGTCGAAGTTGCATGAGTCGTAGCCATCAACCTCAGCACCGACAGCCTCGCGCACGCTCTCCTGGCCAAGGTACTCGCTGACGTAGCCCATGCCCTTGTAGCACAGGTTGCTCTCGTCCTCACACTTGCCGCGAATATCGTAAACGTTCTGCCCAGTGCGCTGGTAGGGGCCAAGCATGGCGTTGTTGCAGTAAATCGAGGCCGGGACGCAAACCCAGGGGCTCTCGCTGTTGTAGCAGGCCTGGATCATGCTTTGGCATCGGGACAGGGAGTTGTCCATGGACTGGCAGGTGCTCTCATCCAGAACAGCGGGGTAACCACCCTCGCCGCAGGCCATAGGGCGGTAGTAACCGTACTGAGTGAGACCGTCGGTGAGACCGTTACCAATGAGAACAGACTTGAGGTTGATGTTGCGCTTCTTGTGGGAGAGAATCTCCGAAGCCATGACAGGGATATAGTGGCCAGCGTATGACTCGCCAGCAATGTGGAAGTCCTGTGTAGCGTACTCAGGGAATTGCTTGAAGAACAATGTCAGGAGAGCATAGACATCCTTGCCAGCAGCAACAGTGTCACTGACAGAGCCGCCACTGTAGGAGTAGCCGACATTGATGGGCTGGTCGAGGAAGATCACAGAGGCATTGTTGTTCCACGAGAAATCATTGTAGACAGGCTTGATCTTGGAATTGATGGAGCTGGGTCCAAGTTCCATGAAAAGTCCAGTGAGGGACGAGCAGCCGGGACCGCCGTTCAGCCAAAGGACAACGGGATCGTTCTTGGGGTCATTGCGAGACTCGAAGAACCCTTTCTGATGTTAGATAAACTCTAGATAATAAACGGACGTCTTCCACTCACAATAAAACAAGTGCTTGTCGTTCTCATCATCATCTAGGTAACCACTGTACTGCTTCACACCGGGATCGATGCCGAGGGCGCTGGGATCAACCTTCTTGGCGCGGAGGTTGTAGGCTTCAAGTCTGCCGTCAACCTCACGCTCCTTGGTGCCCTCAGCACCGGAGACCCAGATGTCTTGGACTTCAGCGCCACTGACATGATAATCCCAGTGCGAGTCAGGGCGGCGGGTGTGCTTCTTGGGCAGGGAAAGCAAGGGAGCGCTCTCCATGGATTCCGGGAAGTAGTTAGAGACTTCCTCCCAGAGCTGACGAGCCTCTCCAGAAAGGGACTTGAACTGGTCCTGGAGGTGCTGCAGGGGCTTGAATGCATCCGCACTCTGCTGGATTACGTTCTCCGCATGCTCCTTGTGAGCTCCGAGGACTTGCTGGAAGGGCGGGGCAGCAGCCGAAGCAGCCCCCGCCAAGAGAGTGGCGGACAGGACTCTCATTGCGAACTGTGTTTGAATTTCACAGCAACAATGATGCTAATGATGAGTTGGTGATGAGGAGCGGGTACCTTGGGATCTGGAGTCAGGCACCTCTTATCAGTAACCGTTTGTGGGAATGACTCTCGAAAACAAGCCAAAGGAATATAATATCTTACACTGTGAAAATACCACAAGATATTTGATAATTGTAATAAAGCTGAGGATTCAAAGAGGCAAGACGGTGATGTCCTGTGCTTGTGAGATGAGGAGAAGCAGGTCCCTTGGCCGATGACGCCGGGGACGGTCGATAAGACGAGACGGCTGGACCAATCAGGTGAGCCCAGGAGTGGGTCGGCCCCATGATCGGATGATTCAGCATGAGTCACGGGATTCCAACCTTGGAAGGTTACGAGGGGCACGAGCTTGTCGACTAAGCCTTTTTGAGTAGATTTCCTGACGCAAATCAACTTTTGATACTCCGTACTCAGCCTACATATATCCTTCACTCTTGACAGTGTCGTCTATTTGGAAATAGTATTCAAAAATATATCTTGAATATCACTGCATTTTCTGGTGTCTGCTTTTTTTTTTCTTACTGAAGCAACAGCTCTCAGCGGCTTCACACCCAAAATGCCTATCAACCAACCCTCCAACCAGATCAAGTTCACCAACGTGTCGGTAGTCCGACTAAAGAAGGGTACGTTTCCGCCTTGCCTATGTACTTTTAGCTTTTCTAACCTTTTATCTCAAACCAGGCAAGAAGCGCTTTGAACTCGCCTGCTACAAGAACAAACTGCTCGAATACCGATCCGGCGCTGAAAAAGATCTCGACAATGTCCTCCAAGTCCCAACCGTCTTCCTCTCCGTCTCCAAAGCACAAACCGCCCCGTCAGCAGAGCTAGCAAAAGCCTTCGGAAACGGCACCCCTCGGGAGGAAATTCTGCAAGAGATCCTCCGTAAAGGTGAAGTGCAAGTTGGCGAGCGTGAGCGCAAAGATATCCTCGAGCGAGTGGAGAAGGAAGTACTGGATATCGTGTCAGGCCGACTAGTCGATCCCTCAACCAAGCGCGTGTACACATCGGGAATGATCCATAAGGCGTTGGATCAACTATCCTCAGCCAGCGGACAACAACAGACACAAGCGAGCGGGGAGGCGAATGGAGATGGCGACGAGAAACCCTCCCAACCGAAGAAGCCGCTATGGACGGGAGTTTCGGCAAACCGCTCGGCAAAGAGTCAAGCGTTGGATGCCATGAAGGCTCTCATCGCTTGGCAGCCGATCCCCGTTATGCGGGCTCGCATGCGTCTTCGTGTGACATGCCCAGTGCCCCTGCTCAAGCAGTCTGTCAAGGCTGCTCCAGGTGCTGGGTCGAATAAGGAGAAGGAAGCCCCATCCGGTGGCTCCAAGAACAACAAGAAGGGGAATAAGGGATCGAAGAAGTCTGCTAAGAGGGATGATTCAGACATTGAGGGTGGTCAGTCTGATGTGGAAGCTACGTCCAAGGCTCCAAGCACCGTCAAGGACAAAATCATGGCCTTTATTGAGTCAGTTGAATCGCAAGAAGTTGTTGGTGGGGATGAATGGGAGGTTGTTGGTTTTGCTGAGCCCGGTGCATTCAAGGGATTGAATGAACTGGTGAGCAATGAGACCCGCGGAAGAGGCCGGGTTGAGGTTCTGGACATGTCGATCACACATGAGGATTGAATAGATGACGTTTGATTTCTCTATGGGGCTTTACTGTACATGATATAGCGATATGACTGATGACAAAAAGTAAAAAAGAACCTTAGACCCTCGGAATACATTTGATTTCGACATGCCATCTCATTCTGTCTCATTAAGGGGAATGAATACCCTACGAAATAGAGGTGAAGAAAGTCTAGTCTCGTGGAAAAAGCAAAGGCGAATGACAGCCTAACAGTGAAGACAAACTGCAGGGAAAACACACAATGGCATCATCAGCTCGTAAAGAAAAAGCCACTCAACATGGAAGAGCGTATTTGCAAGAAGGAAACAAGGATCTCAAGTATAATAGCCTTTGGGCGTATCATTGACTCGCAAGAAAGCAGCTAAAAATATGATACAGACTAGGATATAGACAAATGAAAGCAAGAAGCCAAACGCCGTGAATGAGAGAGAATTGACTATCGCCAGAGAAAAGCAGAAAAGCAGAAAAGCAGAAAAGCAGAAAAGCAATCAGGGATCATCATAACTCGCTTTTTGTGTCCCTCGAGTAATTCAGATGTCCAACCCAGGTACGCTGATATTATCACACCCAGTCACCATCAAAACCACATTCTTACCCGGGCCAAGTTCTCTAGCGAGATCAAGTGCCTTGGATACTGCGTGACTCGAGTCAAGACCAGGCAAGATCCCCTCATGTTGCTGAAGGGTTCTAAATCCGTCCAGGGCAACCGCGTCGGTAGCCGTGGAAATTTCAATTCGGCCAGAGTCCTTCCAATGGGCGACCTCAGGACCCACAGTAGACAAGTTCATGTCTGGTGAAATGGAATGCGAGTCAAGGATCTGGCCATCGTGGTTTTGGAGCAGGAGAGTGCGGGCACCCTGCAGTACCCCAAGTCCACCATCTGTCAGGGCAGCTGCCTTCGCAGCTTCCACACCAACCAACCGAATAGTTGAATCATGAAGGAACGGTCTGAAGAGACCAATTGCACCGCTACCGCTGCCAACGGCGGTGACGAGGGCATCCGGCTGGCGACCTGCTACCTCGTGCATTTGGGCTGCAACCTCGTCGCCTAGAAGGGCTTGGAACGTGCGAGCCAGGGTCGGCAGGGGACTGGGACCCACCGGGCTACCCATGAGGTAGTATGCAGATTCGTGATTGCAGACCGCATACCGCAAGGCTTCTGTGATGGCAGCGCGTAGACTACCCATGCCGGAGGGTGTGCGGGCTGTCAGGACCTTAGCGCCGAGGGACTTCATCTCGAGCACGTCCTCCTCCTGGGCACTAGCATCATCTGCACCAATGACTACCACGCAGCGCAATTTCAGACGTGCGCACATTGCAGCGGTGACCTTGCCATGTTTGGCCGAGGCGCAATCCGTGACGATCTCAGAACGGCCCATACGACGAGCTAGCAGGAGCTGGCCGATTATGTTGCGGGTCTTGTGGCTGCCATATTCATTCTTGTCCTCTCGCTTCAGCCATATGGTAGCCCCATCTGCCAGGCTGGTTAATTTTCCAGCCATCTGTAGTGGTGTGACACGGTCACGCTGGAACGTGGCATATTCTTCCCAGAACGAAGGGTCTGAAACGGTGGCCTCGAAGAATAATGTCAGCTCGTATAGGAATCCCATTATGGATTCTGGAGCGAACCGGCCCCCATAGGAGCCATAGCCATCGAATGTGACCTGCGGGGCCAGCAGACTGCCATCTGCCTGCAGGATGGGGGTATACGGTGTGATTGTGGTCAGTCTCGACGTGGAGGTAGACTTGGCAGGTGTCTCGGGGGGCGTAGAAGTGTTGCCAGTGCCGGTTGATACTGTTGTTGCCCTGGTTTCGCCATCTGAGGCATTTGTCAATTCGGTCTGTGTGCTGCTGTCACAGCTGGGAGAAACTGAGGGAGTCCTGGACTGTACGCTGCCAAGCCCCTCCAGACAGGGACTAGCAACTCGGGCTTGAGCAACCGTTCTGCCAGCAGATCTCAAGCGAATGGGATCTTCCACGTTTTCCGTGCCATGTGTCGCAGAATCAGTGGGCTCGCATGATTTGGAAGAGGAAAAGCAAAGAAAACGGCGCAGAGAGCGAAGACGGCGCAGAGAGCGAAGCATGATGTATGATGTGTTCTATCCTTCGGATGAAAGTAGAAGTTGAATTGATGTCTTGGTAAAGTGATTGACAAACAAATTATAAAGACCCATGAAAAACAAAGAGAATGGATTTGAGGTTTGACTATTCAGACCATGCAGATAGAAGTAGGATACAGTACCAGTTCACGGGTGGGCGAGAGGTGCATTAAGTACAGTGTGGACGCTCCTGCCTTAGGTACATGGGTCTGTCACCTTTCAGCTCATCGGGCTAGTTCGACGGAGGGCTCGATCAATCGGATTGCCTTCCTTGGGTAACTAGGTTCCAAGGCTATCTGACTACCTAGATAGCTCTTCTAGTTTCCTTCGCGAGTGGAGTATGTACATCTGGACTTGTAAGAACACTGTATCGTGGCGTTACATAGTGGAACGGTGAAGGAGGATGAACAAATTCGAAGTATACACATCATCGTGTGGATATTATTGAGACTATTCTTACCTAGGGACTATGTAGTGATAGGTAAGATTCGCTTCACTTCTAGAACGTAAAAGACTCCTTATACTGGCGGAAAAGACGATCATTCAGACTCCCGAGGTGGATCAAGAGCCTCCTATTCTTCGAACTCTTTGCCTGACACCTTGCCAATAAGGATCAGGTTAGAATACTCCATACACACCGAGTAGTTCATTCCAAATAAACGCAATCCTTCTAGATGCAATGAACCGCAGCGGTGACAGGAGTGGGACTCGAGCCCCAGTGCCAATGATGTATCTAAGCCCAATCTAGTATGTTCAGATTCCACATCGCAATTGGGACGTGCAATTTTGCAGGGATCCATCTCATTTTAGCACTAGAGCCGATGATCTTGATTATCAATGAAATTCAATGGAATTCCAAGGTTTGGGCCTCTCAAGGCAGAATCCCATATATGCTGTGTTACAACATGCGCACTCTCAGAATAGTCTTGTTCCACAAAGCGAGCCTTATCTCAGGCCAAATCCAAATCCACGGCGTGATGCATTCCAGAACCCGCTCCACGTGTTACCGTTTCGGGGTACATTCAGATGAGTCGGCTGATACAATGATCGTCACTTTAGCTCAAAAATGAGACATATCACATTATATGGAGCACATGGTATAATTTTGACAGATCAATTCTTTTCTCCCAATCGATGAGATCCCTCTGCCCTAAACCGGCCCTTTGGGTCGTGTTCATGCAAGGATCTCTTTCAGCCATATCTTTCATTCAACGACACGTTCTTTTACATCTCTGTCAACGCCAAATTTTACCTTTTTGCCTATTCAGCTTGTACTTTTGAAATTGTTGGGAAAATTGCTAGCTCTTAATAAAAGGAAAAAGAAATGAAAGAAAGAAATCCAACCCATCAGCGAGCAGCTTTATCGTTGGTATATTGCATATTTTATTCTGTGTCGCCTTCACTATCATAATACGTTGAGCATAGCTCATCCCAGAACATATATGTGATTTACTAAGCTGATTTCCATGCATTCTCCTATAGTCTATACAGAGTAGTGTTCATATAAATAATTTATCCAGCTTCGACCTAGGGCGAAGCTGATCATGTGATAAACTTAATAGGACATGACAACCTTGGAAACTTCAACCAATGGGAACTTGGCCGAACAGTCAAAGAAATATTATTTTGCCTTTCTTTGAACGTATTACAATTTTCTAGCGAGTAATTGAAACTAGTAAAGCATATATCAGCCAAATTTGAGGTTGTAGAATTTGAGTGGGCGAAATTGGGAGGATACGAATATATATTACCACTCTACTTCGAACGACTTCTGAGACAAACTCAAATTTCGCACAATTTATTCATCGAATAGCATGATGTATTAATTCAAGTAGTATTACCGGACACCAGAAGACACTACCTTGGAACCACGGACTATCATAGTTTTAAGGCTTGGTATGAACAGCTTAGAGTGGGAAAACACTTAGGCACGCATTCGAACGCTTAGCCACATAGGCTAGCTTTTGGCCTGTAGACCCTATTGTCTCTCAGATAGTTCTCGCACCTTCCTGTATAATTCTCAACTTGACAGGCCTACCACTGTGAATCCCGCGAAGAAGATCAGCGGTTATATTTCCCACTTTATCCAGCTCCTTTGTCTTGCTAAAGTAATTCTTCGAACGAATTTTATCAATGTTATCCACATACATGAGCCTATAAGAGTGGACCTTTGGTTTCTTTACTTATTGCGTTTCAGCTAGAAGGAGTGGAGACAGCGCATGGTTGCCATAAAGAAACCATAAATATCTCACCCATGGACCTTTCCAAGGTTTACATAGTATAAGATGATGTAATTTGAGAAACTCAAGTACGTATGTAGATAGTGTTGAAGAATAGAGCAAACAATTACTTCTGCCTTGCAGCAACCTCTAAATGCCATATAAGACTGGTCTTTGCGACGTTTAGATTTGGAAACTTGCCCCAGATTATTGATGTTTTTGATCATGACGTTCTTGATTAAGTTGAATCTCTCCCTATGAATTTAGATAAAAGTAGAAGCCAATTAGCCAATCTGGAAACATTGTCCGTGTCTGTCTTCAGCGCAGGTAGACATCGAAATCTGTGAAAGGGTCGCCCCGCCCCGTTACCCGGATCTTGACCACCCGCGGGTTCATCCTTATAGGGCGACGAATAAGTATCTATTGGCTTTGTAACTATTAATTGGGATTGGACCTGTTTAGTCTTTTTAATGCGTATTTACTTAGGATGTAAGATATGAGCCCTAGTTTCTCTTTGCAAAGCTAGCGCACAGGATTGATCTACACCACACACTGCACGTCTTCAAGGATATGCGGCAACAGTGTAATGGCGTCGTCGAATTTGTTCTTCGGTCCATATTAGTCGTAAGAAGATTTTGATTGTCGGGAATCCGGATAGCATTACAAGCGCAACTAGTTGGCGATGCGCCCTATGTAGTATAACCACCTGTAGCCCAGATCAACATCAAACCGACACCAAGACCTCACAAAATATATCCAACCATAACGCGACAAACGTCATCCCATTTGGCATTTTGACGGACATCATGCTGACAGAAACGTCCATCAGTGATAAACCTTGGAACCCGGCGATCACACGAATCATTACCGGAATAGAGCGATGTGCGATCTTAGCGCGGGGAAAGAAAGCTTGGCCTTCGGCGGGGTTGGGAGATTCTTCGAGAACGTCTGGAAAACTTAGGATCTAGAGCGATCTATATAGATCGGCCGTTAGACCTTTTAAATTTAATGACTTTAAGTTTATAGTTCAGGTGAAAGCCGGAAATTTATCTCTGGCAACGTTATATTGTTATATTTTTTTCTCTAGACCATCTAAGAGAGACATTCGCGACGTGTATATCGTGATAAGAGCAATGGCTCACGAAGCCAGGGGTGGATGGGTTAAAACCATCAAAGCAAAATGACCAACAGACCCCGCCAAAAAAAATAAAAAAAAAGCAAAATCCTTAACGGGTATACGCTTAGATGCAAATGCATAACAGATGTGAGGGAAAGACGATCGCTGACCGGAAGTCCTTGGCATCTAGCGAGGAGCGACTCGGCAAGCGATAAGAGTGAAACAGCGTGCCAGTATGGCGTTTCAGGGATAGCGGACATCAACACTCAAAATGGTATCGAGAGAGTGATGTCCGACCGTGGTCCGAAGGGATCCAAAAGGCAGCCAAAAAAAGAGGGTTAAATAAATACAAGACATCGAGTCCTGAGGAATGGAAGGGATGATTCGAAAGAGGAACACATCACTTGGATGTGAAGAAAGTAGCCGATAAGGGATGGATCAATCAGGCGCAGACCTGGACGGCGATCAAGGCGCGGGTGAGATCCTCGGGGGCGAAAGGGAGGTCCTTTCGGGCGGACATGACGCACGGGGTCATGGCGGGCGAGATGGCCTGGACGAGGGGTGACGAGTAGCGAATGGACTCCTTGAGGAAGAACTTGGGGTCCTTTGAATCCTCGGGGATCTCGTAGAAAGAGCCCTCGTTTATCAGGGTCATCATTGAGCCATTGTAGCTGGAAGGGTTGACGATGGTGGAGGACTGGGAGCCAGAGTCGGCGGCTCGTGGGGATGATTCAGCAGGGGCCTCTGGGTTGGAGGAGGCTATCGAAAGAATTGAGGTTAGAATATATTTTTTCCTTGATAGGGTTGAATATTTCGATTAGGGCTGGGAATGCGTACCTGGATCAAGATCGGCTCCATCATCCGGAGACACCGAGTTGTCAGTATCGGATGGACCGGAGTAATCGTCGGAACCTTTATAAGTGTCACAGGGCGACACGGAGATTTCAAGTGAACGAGTCCGTTCGACCATCGCACCCTGGAAGGACCAAGCGGCTAGGCTTTTTTGGTGTTCACGGTCGAAGGGACCCCGAAATTTCGAAGGGGGACACTCGTGTCGTCTGTAATATTCGATCTTGGGCTTTCCATCATTTTTGGATTTGGAGCGGAACACCCGCTTGACCTTCTCGCGGAACGTCATATCGGGAAATAGAAAAGAACTGTGAACTGGGATATTCAAGATTCAAATTCAAGAAGTTCAGAGATCAATGCGGGCGGTTCCTGGAGAAAATGCCTCAGTGGTGCATACCACTCCCGGATTGGGAACGGACGCGGTGGATGTGCAAGCACGAATAGCGGGGGTTTTGGATCAGGAACAGTGTAATCATTTCATGAGGATATAGAGGAGGGGAGAAAAGTACAAGAAGGACAGAAGGAAGTAAAATGAGGGAAATGCGGGAATTATAGTATTATGGAACTCTGGATGCAACGGCAAGAGATAAGGAAGTGCCCAGGTGGGATGGATGTCCGGGTACCCCAGAAGCATCTCCGGTCCATATCCGGTGAGGATATTGGGGCAAAAGCAACGGCAATAGCGGCCTCTAACGAATCCACTGTCTGTGCGAGAAGACATTTGCATTATCCTATTAACTATTCGCTTTATATTACTTCAATATTAAAAACTAGTGACTACAACATACAACATATATACTCTTAACATATTATAGAGTCAATCTTGAACTCCAACACTTTGGATAATGTTAAAGTGAAATTAATTTCCGAGTAAGTGACCCGAGAACCGGCCGAGTCTGGGCCAAGGAATTGTAATGTCACTGTTACTATTGCACTTAGGCTATATAGGACTGACATTATAGTGGTAGCGAACTGGATCCTCCAGATTCTCCATATGTTCAGGTGTCACGAATCAAGGATAATAAAATATGATCATCCATCGAGATGTGAGATGTCAGTGGCGTCCGTACCTAGTACTGCAGCGAAGGCTTCCAGAAAACTCGGCCAGATGAGAGCCTCACTGTTACATCATACTATCTTGTAAGAGGATGTGTCATGAAATGTCATGAAATGGCAGAAGTACGCGTGGACGGGAATAAATCGGAATCGGAGTGGAACTTGGCTTGCCCGATTGCCCCGCTTGCCCCCACTCGGCACACTTTTGCCGCGTTTGCCTGCCTATCACGTGGGTCTGGTTAATAATGCACATTTTCGCAAAAATATATATATTAGGCCGGCTGGCCCAATGGCAAGGCGCTTGACTTCGAATCAAGAGATTGCAGGTTCGATCCCTGCGTCGGTCACTTCTTTTTTATATATTTGTAGTACAATTATATGGTTTATCTTTTTGGATTTTGTTTTAATTTACAGCGTCCAAAGATTATTGTGTAGCAGGGCACCTATTGGCTAATAATGCACATTTTGTCTCAATGACACAACACATGGCCGGCTGGCCCAATGGCAAGGCGCTTGACTACGAATCAAGAGATTGCAGGTTCGATCCCTGCGTCGGTCACTTCTTTTTAATATATCCTACATAATTCGCGTTGTATATTTTTTTTTTTGGGCTTTGGTTTTATTTACTGTGTGCGATGTTATTATGTACATTGATGACCTCATAGTTTGGATCAAAGACGGAGCTAGCATCATCATAATGTTTATGCATGACCCAAACTGCTTTGTAGGACAGAGACAAAGTACATCTAACAACATACATAGTGGGGTACTATTTCTGACTGTATTGGAGGCTTTCAAAGCCATGGACCTTGCATTTTGCTCATTTCCTTTTTATGTTGTACTATTTTTATGATCACTATTTTCGTCTTTTGTTATTCTTCTCTCCAGGGCTCCTTTTAGAGATGATGTAATCGCTATTTTGCCCTGGACCCTTTCTCCACGAAGAATGTCCACCTGGGTAGTTCCTGAATAACTTGGGAAATAATGGGATACATACTGCGTTAGACTTTGCGCCTTTCCCCAGATCATCCTTGAGGTCCCTGCCCTGAGTACCCCTGGACGGTCCCTAGTTGCGCAGGCACAACCCTATTTACCCGATGCAGACGTTAGGGCTGGCCCATGCTCACACGACCAACTATGAAAGACATCGATCGCATGCGGAGGAATGTAGAGTAACAAAAGGAAAAAGACATGTATAACGAATTCAATCCTTTTAGAATAGAAAATTGAATGCATTTGAATCTAATAATAACTAAAGAACTAAAGAACTAAAAAAAGAAAAGCAGAAAAAGAAAAAGAAAGAGATTAAATTTGTGATACTTTGTGTTCCAGAACTGTTCTCACCACGGATCCAAGAACCCTAGAGAAGAGAACATACCGCGTCATCCCTTACTTGACTTCTTCCTTCCTACACTTCACTACTATAGTAAGTTAACTTCGCTTTTTACTATCTTTCATATTCTGACCAGCGCAGAATCAATTCAATCATGGGTAAGAAAGGAGGAAAGAAGAACAAGAAGGGCAGCAAGCCCGTCGCCGCTGCGGTAGAGACTGTCAAGGACGTGGTGTAAGTTGGAAAATCCAATTATGCCACATCACCATCTAACTCTTTAGTGAACCCGATCAAACCGAAGGTCAGACTGAAACCGCCGAGCAGACTGTCACGCCCGAGACTGCGACACAGCCTACTGAGACCGTCGCCGAGCCCATCACCGAGCCCGTCAAGGCGCCCGAGGCCACCCCCGCGACCGAAGCCCCCGCAACTGAGATCCCAGCTGTGGCGGAGACCAAGGATGTGGAGACCAAAGAGGCTGTGAAGGCCGAGAAGGCTCTTGCGACAGAGGGTAGCAGTGGATGAGGCTGTGGAGAAAGCGCGGGCCTCCAAGGCCGGCCAGCTGGGCGAGTTGGAAGATGGCGCCGCCGCAGGCACCGGTATGACACGTGTTAGTAAAAATGCGACAAAGATGGAACTAACCTGGAAACCTGCAGCTATCCTCCCGGAGTCGACCCCGAAGGAGCCCGCTTCCTTGGCCGCCACGGCCGGCGTTCCTGCGACACTGGCCGAGCGCCCCAAGACCTCGGAATCAACTGCCCCGGCTGTCGATGCGCCCGCGCCTATTGCCGCCCCCGTCGAGAGTGATGCTGCCCACCCCAAGCGCCCGTATGAGAAGCCCATCTTCAACACCGAGGAGAACTTGAAGCCCCACAAGATGCCCAAGACGGACGAGGAGGCGCTCCCGGCTAGCGTGCCGGAGGAGAAGAAGAAGATCGTCGATACCTTGGCCGGTGCTGGACCCGCTTCCACTGCTGCGCTCACGACCCCTGAGCCTGTTCCTGTCCAGGATGAGGCATCCAAGGTTGCCGAGACACCTAAGGTCGAGGAGAGGGTCGCTGAGGCTCCCAAGATCGCCGAGGAGAAGGTCGAGGCACCTAAGGAGGTTGCTGAGACACCCAAGGTTGCTGAAGAGAAGGTCGCCGAGGAGAAGGTCGAGGCACCCAAGGAGGTTGCTGAGGCACCCAAGGTTGCCGAGGAGAAGAAGGTCACCGAGGCACCTAAGGTCGCTGAGGAGAAAATCCCCGCCGAGTCTGCCCCCAAGACTACCGCTGCTCAGTCCAGCGCCGGCAAGCCTACCTCCTCTCCTGAAGCGGTCGCCGCCGCAAACGCTGCCATCCTCTCTTCCAAGGGCGATAAGGCTGCTGCCCCAGCTGCTGCTCCGGCTGCCGCGCCGGTTGTTGCCAAGGAGGCTGAGCCCAAGAAGCCCGAAGCTGCCCTGAAGCGTGGCGAGGAGCCGCTGCCTAAGGCTGAGGCACCCAAGCCTGAGACCAAGGCTGAGCCTGTCAAGGAGGAGGCCGGTAAGGCCCAGCAAGAGACTCAGAAGACATCTGAGGTAGCCGAGCAGGTCGAGAAGAAGAAGGGCGGGTTCTTGTCCTGGTTGAAGCGCAAGTTCAAATAAGTAATTAATTACTGTGGAGTGAGAGAGCCGGTGTATGATATGTGTTGTACGCTAGGTGGGGATGTGGATGTTGGGGCTTGCAGGCTAGCTCCGGCTGCCTCAGGCTTTGTTTTTCTTTCTTTTGTCAGGCTTTGATGATACACCAGTTGAAATTATATATCAGAATCAGAATCATAGTGCTTATTATTTGTGTCCTAGGGCCTTTTAATGTAAAAGTAAATTGTTCCAAGTGGATGACTTCAGAGTGTTGGGCCCAAGTTGTCTGATGTACACCGCTAGTCAGGTGTCAATGCGTAGCTCCAGATGAACATCGTATGGAGCTTCAATGACTCCCTTCCCCGACGAATCAGACTTCTCTCTATTCTAGTATCATCGCAATCCACTTTGGTCGTCATTGGTGAGGGGGTAGCTCCAGTGGAGACACAAGATCACCAACATGACACCCCGTAGAGCACGACACCCTGATGGGCCACTGAGACCTTCTGAAATCCGATTGCCCAAGTTGGTGATTCTGGGAAAACATTGTGGGGGATCAAAATCATAAGGGCTAATCTTGTAGTCGTAATATTCATCCATAGCAATGGTAAGTTTGCTTCCATCCGACGCAATGAGTGCTGTCATGGCGGGATTACTTAGGTAGGGACTACCCCCATGCCATCAAGCCCGCAGGGGTGAATTTTCTCCTATATCTAAGACAATTATGTCCTCTGAAGTAGCTGGTGTGTTTCTGTGGGGCCCATTGAGTTGCCTTTGGCCTTTTCTGTGCTAGTGGCAAAGGTTCTCCGTTAATATTGACGTCCCCGACATTCTCTCCTACCATGGTCTCTTAATCTGGGATAAGATTCCTCTCATACGGGGCACATCCTGATGCTCAATTATGTATCATACAGGTATGCGTTGTGGCTTGGATTTGATTCCTTCCGACCATCTCTCCGTGGAGGCTGTTGCAAAATGTTGATTGCTGTAAAATAATTAGCTTTGTTGCTATATGCTTCTGGTCCTTTTCATATCGACTACCAGGTGGTCACTCCCACTATGACTCCGGATGGCGCACAGGCATCATGTCTGTCTGATGCGGCATGGCGCATAATTGGCTATCAGGCCGATGTTGAAAAGGTTCTGATTCTGCTCTATACAGTCATCAACATTGGAAATTTACATACCTAGGTAGTCCGTTGGACATAATAAACTTACCTTGCAAGGCTATGCAGAACAATTAATCACTCGGATTTTGCCGACCTCGAGCAATTCGAAGGTTCCCAATCCTTCTCCTTAGGAACAGGAATATTGGTGAGTAGTATCGATACGACATTTCAGCAGACGGATATCGATCTTGTGGGTCATTTGAGATTTCGATGGCTATAACAACATTTGAATGCTGTGTTAATTCTCGCGCAGGCTCCTATGAAGATATCGTAACTTACAGACAAGAAGAGAGGTAAGTGATTTTGCGTAGCTTGGATTATCCTTTTAGGACAGGTTGTCGCTTGGGATCTTGAATTCTCCCCATTCATGGATACACCCAGGTATATTAGGGTTTGGGGGACCCAACCTCAAGGTTGAATGGCCTTTCTGTCAGCGAACTTCCTGAAAGTTGATCCAATCGAATATGGACTCTCGTTCCCAGGCCATGCGTTTCCATGGTGACAGAGTTTGTATGAGTGAGAGTAGACGAAGAGAGAAAGGAGAAAGGAGAAAGGAGAAAGGACATTGGAAAGGAATAGGGAAGGTGAGCTTGAAAGGGAAGGCGCGTAAGAAGGAAGGCACAACCCAGTCCTACCACATCATATTTAGCAGCTGCTTCTCTCCTGAAGTTGATCCAGATGCCTACGGTTGTTAGTTACCTAGACATGTTACCTTAATGAGTTATTTATGTACTAATATCGAAATTCTCGTGGAACCGTAGCCCAATGACCCCTTGGTTGACTGGTGGCTCATACGATCTAATTTTACTACCTGTTTCTCTTGGTCTTAGTTTCTTAATCTTTACATTCTGACCATAAAATATATTATCTCCCTCTCTCTAGTCAATACGTAGTGAGACGCTACCATTCAGCTCAGAATATAGTCCATGTTAGGGAGTCCATCCAGCAAGTAGATAAAAACACCTGCCATACTGGCGGCCTGATTCTCCGTTCCTCGAGCGGTTGTTCCCATACCCCTTCTTGAAAAGACTCAAGTGGTAAGCGATATGGTTAATACTAACCTTGGAAGATGTGTAGATGTCCAATATGTACATATGTACAGAATAGGTCTAGCCACATCTCCAAGCGGGGTTCCCCCGGGGCCGCAGGTTACCCGCTTAAAGCTGCTTCGGGCCTCGGTAACCTTCCAAGGAGTGTATAAATCCGGGGAAACTCTACATTTTTCACATATTACTATTGAATTCTTCAAGATGACATCTCTTCCACGTAAACTATGGCAGCATCCAGCCCCCGAGTCGACCCAAATGGGTCACTTCCAGCGAGACCTAGAGAAATCCACCGGACGCAAGTTCGACGTGAGTGAAATTAGTCTATGTAAATATACTATCTATCTAACTTCTCCCAGTCCTTCCATGATATGTACCTGTATTCAGTCAAGAACCGTTCAGCGTTCTGGGAATTCTGCTGGAAATACTTCCAACTGATCCACGAGGGCTCTTACACAAAGGTAGTCGATGAATCCGCTCGAATGGACAGCGTACCCGAGTGGTTCGCCGGTGTGCGTCTGAACTTCGCCGAGAACCTGCTTTTCTCGCGCACTGCTGGCGACAAAACAGACAAGGAAGACAACAAGATTGCTGTTAGCGAAGTTCGAGAAGGCGCTGCGCATGAGGTTATCCATCTCACCTGGGGCGAGCTCCGACGACGGACCGGAGCGCTGGTCCAGGCTATGAAGGCTCATGGGGTCGTTCGGGGTGATCGTATTGCTCTCTGCGCGGCGAATAGCATTGATACACTACTTGTGTTCCTGGCGTCAACGGCTCTGGGAGCTATCTTCTCGTCTAGTTCCACGGATATGGGTACTAAAGGCGTTTTGGATAGGCTGCTTCAGATCAAGCCTCGCTGGCTGTTTATGGACGACCTGGCTGTTTATAACGGTAAGACCATCGACTTGCGATCGAAGATTGGGGAAATCGTGAAAGGCATGAAGTCTGTTCCTGAATTTGAGGGAGTCATCTCACTACCTCGGTTCTCTTCGCGGCCGGCGGATATCAACTCCATCCCTGGGACCAAGACTCTGGCGGAGTTCCTCGAAAAGGCGGGCGGAAATGAGAAACTCGAATTTGAAAGAGTTGGATTCCGCGATCCCTTCTTGGTGGTTTACTCGTCTGGCACAACAGGACAGCCGAAGTGTATCGTCCATTCTGTGGGGGGCGTGCTTCTAAACTCGAGCAAGGAGGGGAGATTGCATGGTGATCTCGGGCCTGACTGTGTGACCTTACAATATACGACAACAGGATGGATTATGTATATGAGTGCTGTGCAGACTTTACTCTTTGGGGTGCGGGTGGTGCTGTATGATGGAAGCCCATTTATCCCAGGTATCACTGCTTTGATTGATCTCGCAGCGCAGGAGAAGTAAGTCGTCCTTCTGTTGACATTCACTCCACGATGTACATTTGAAGTCCCCGGCTAATCAATTGCAGGGTGACCCACCTTGGAATATCACCCCGGTGGCTCCATGAGTTACAACAGGCTAAGATCAGACCCCGCGAGAAAGTTGATCTCAGCTCGTTACGGGTTGTCACAAGCACTGGCATGGTTCTTCGGGATGCATTGTTTGAGTGGTTCTATGACGAAGGGTTCCCATCCCATACTCGTCTGAATAATATTTCTGGGGGCACTGATATTGCAGGATGCTTTGGAACAGGCAACCCCCTTGTCCCACTATACGTTGGTGGGTGCGCCGGATGCAGTCTGGGCATTCCCGTGGAGGTTTACGAACTCTACGATTGAGGGCGGCGACGGGATCAAGGGAGTACCCGTGGAGGACGGTGTTCCAGGCGAATTGGTCGCCACATCTGCTTTTCCCAACATGCCCACACTATTTTGGGGTGATGAGAGCGGCAAGAAGTACCATGATGCGTATTTCGAGAGATTCGACAGTGGGGCCACTCTCCCCTGTGCCTATGACTATGGTCGCTAATTCTCTCCAGATGTGTGGACACACGGGGACTTCGTTTCCATCCATCCAATCACGAAACAGATCCTGTTTCACGGACGCGCTGATGGGGTTCTCAACCCGTCGGGAGTGCGGTTTGGATCGGCCGAGATCTATCGGGTACTCGAGGGCCAATTTTCGAAAGAAATTAGCGATTCCATATGCGTAGGCCAGCGACGACCAACAGATACGGATGAGCGGGTTATACTCTTTTTGCTCATGAGACCAGGGGTGGCGTTCACACCGGACCTGGTTGCACGAGTGAAAAGTGCGATCCGTGCAGAGCTGAGCCCTCGCCATGTGCCCATGTTCACGTTCGAGACCCCTGAAATCCCGGTACGTACTTTTGTAGGGAAAACAAGATCTGTAAAAGCGGGACTGACCCACGTATATCGTCACAGACCACGGTCAACCTGAAAAAGGTGGAGCTCCCTGTGAAGCAGATTGTGTCTGGAAAAATCATAAAGCCGTCGGGTACACTGCTCAACCCGAAGAGCTTGGACTTCTACTATCAATTCGCCCAAGTGGAAACTCTGCGCGAGAGTAAGCTCTGAGTGGACTCTTGGACCTCTTCCCATTCCAAGTGGCTCCATATGAGAGGGGCAGACCGGGTCCATCGGGATCGTCACTTCGCCTTGCCAAGCTTTGACCAAGCTTTAGCAGCGCTGGGTTCTCCTCTGGGGGAGTCTTGTGTATATGAATACATAGTAGAAGAGAGAAAGTAGATTGGAATAGAAATATTGAACAACGTATATAAAAGGAATAATAAGTAGAAAAGGTAGAAGAAGCAGAAGAAAAAGTGATGGGCTGATTGAAGTGCCCCAGGTTGCCCAGGTGGTTCGGTGTGTCTCCTGCGTCATCAAAGCACCGCGCACGTCCACCTGGCGTATTTATCGTTTCCCTGCTTCCCTCTCCTATTCCTTCAATTCCTTCAATTGCTGCTGTTTATTTGCTTTTTGAGCTTTTATCTTTTGCATTCGCAATTATGGTCCATCTCGCTAAAGTTAAGAAGGACAATGAGGTCCCACCCCCTACTCATGACATTGTCTCTATTGCTCCTCCGGACATAGATGACTTCGAAACCAATGTCTACGGCAGTCACTTTGCCGCTGATCATATGCCTCTGCATGAAATTCCAGAGCGAGAGATGCCTCGCCAGATTGCAGCTCGTATGATCAAGGATGAGCTGAGTCTGGACGGTAATCCCAAGCTCAACCTCGCTAGTTTCGTCACCACCTACATGGAAGACGAGATCGAACAGATAATGACCGAATCTTTCAGCAAGAACTTCATTGATTACGAGGAATATCCCCACTCCGCCGAGATCCAGAACCGATGCGTGAATATGATTGCTAGACTCTTTCACATTCCCACTGATGCCTCCGGTGAGAATGCCATGGGTACTTCAACCATTGGGTCTTCCGAAGCTATTATGCTGGGAACACTGGCTATGAAGAAGCGATGGCAGAACAAGCGCAAGGCTGAGGGCAAGGACTACTCGCGTCCCAACATCATCATGAACAGTGCTGTCCAGGTCTGCTGGGAAAAGGCTGCTCGTTACTTCGAGATCGAGGAGAAGTACGTCTACTGCACCGAAACTCGCTTCGTGATCGACCCAAAACAGGCAGTCGATTTGGTGGATGAGAACACAATCGGTATCTGCGCTATCTTGGGTACCACCTACACCGGCGAGTACGAGGATGTCAAGGCGATCAATGATCTACTAGTGGAGCGTAATATCGACTGCCCAATCCACGTTGATGCAGCTAGTGGTGGCTTTGTCGCTCCATTCATCCAGCCTGATCTTAAGTGGGACTTCCGCCTGGAAAAGGTGGTTTCCATCAACGTCTCTGGTCACAAGTATGGTCTGGTCTATCCCGGTGTCGGATGGGTCATCTGGCGCTCTCCGGAGTACCTACCCCAGGAATTGGTGTTCAACATCAACTATCTAGGAGCTGACCAGGCCAGCTTTACTTTGAACTTCTCCAAGGGCGCTTCTCATGTTATTGGGCAGTACTACCAGCTGATCCGCCTGGGTAAACACGGCTACCGCGCAATTATGTCCAACATTACTCGCATAAGCGACTACATGTCTTCGGAGTTTGAAAAGATGGGCATGGTCATATTGAGCCAGACGCAGGGTCGGGGCCTGCCGCTGGTGGCCTGGCGCCTTCCCACAGACGACAGCCGTATCTACGATGAATTTGCTGTGGCCCACCAGCTACGTGAGCGGGGCTGGATTGTGCCTGCGTACACTATGGCACCCAACAGCGAGAAGCTGCAGATGATGCGCATTGTCATCCGCGAAGATTTCAGCATGCACCGATGCGACAGCTTGCTCCAGGACTTCAAACTTGCTATCGAGACTTTGGATGCTATGGACAAATCCATGCTTGACAAGTACAAGACGTACGTTTCTTCTGTCCTAGATGTTCCTATTTCTATACTGACAGCTCAACAGACATATGAAAAACCACCGCAACCATCCTCGGCACCAGTCGCGCGTTCACGCTCACTACATGGGCGAGAAACACTCGTTGCAAGGACAGACTGGCAAGACACATGGCGTGTGTTAGTTTCGTCCGTTCTTCAACACCCTATTGCTCCTCTTCAGAATATGCTGTGCAAAGGGAGGGTCGGATAGAGTATCTAGGTAGTTTCGAGGATGAATTATATCAGTGCCGCACGCAGACTTGGAGCCCTGGAGAGTATCTTGTGTTCCTATGACAGGATCCAACACATCTTGGTTGATATCTAGTAGCGTATGGACCATGGAAATGAAATGAATGAATCAATAAACCTGGAAAACTAACTCGCGCTGATTTGCGGGAGATAGCCTTCAGATGGTTCTCTTATAACAAGCAACCAGCTTTTGCTATTGAATCCATCATCGATTATGATGTCATGCATACGAAGACTTACCTAGGTATATAAGAGTAGTCAAACACCCCTCCAAAGCTGCAGTGCTTTCTTTCCTACCATTTATCCCCTCACTTACATGTTATCATGGAGCGTATCTCAATTGACCCGAAGGGGAATAATCCCCCAACCCGAGACCTTCCACCATCGACTTCTACCCCGGCTCACCTTCCACCAGCCAAGGCGATGAAGCTTCATCCATCCAAATCAGGCGATGAGAATGCAGCCGTATTCTTTGTTGGGACGGCCACAACAATCATGTCTGTGCAGATCTAGGAATTTTATGAGCGTGTACTAAACGAAGCAGAGAATGGGCTGGAATACGGATCATGACGGATGTAAGCTCTTGATGGGCAGCCTAATGCTCACAGACTGACTATGATAGCCCAATTTCCTCCATGCAGGCGACCATGTCCACCTCGGTCCAGGAGTGTCAAGTAAGCGCCTCACCGACCCAGCTATCGACCTGCACGACCTCCCTCAGATTGATCTTGTCCTTCTCTCCCACTATCACGAGTATGTCCCGGAGCGTAGAGGTGTTGAGCAGATCATTAATATTGCCAGGGACCACTTTGATAAAAAGGTTGAGGCTTCATTGAGGCGCGATCTACCCATTATCACTACACCACATGCGGCGCAGCATCTCACTTCCCAGAAAAAGGACCCGTTTACATCTGTGTCCGCTCTCAATCCATTTGAACAGTTCGAGGTGAATATTGAAGGCACAGAACAGCCAGAACAGCCCCGACTGCGTGTGACGGGGATGCCGGGGAAACATGTGCCTCCTAATCCAGTGGTGGAGACGCTCAACGAGCTAGCCAGTGCGGTGAGTGGTTTTTTTCTTCTTTTTTCTGGACGTTCCTAGTTAGTCGGATCCCAACCTAACAAACCAACAGGTCCCGCCAACCAACGGCTGGATGCTCGAGTTAGGACATGGCAGACCCAATACTGCAGACTTCTCCTGCGGTTATCGCATCTACATCTCGGGGGACACACTACTAGTAGACGAGCTGCAGGAAATTCCCAGGCGATACGCAGGCCAACGGATCGACCTGATGCTCGCCCACCTCGGCGGCACAACCATCCCTTCTCCATTAGTAGGAAGACTAATGGAACCGCTAGCGTTGATGGTCACCATGGATGCGGAGCAGGGTCTGAAATTGATCCAGCTGATTCGACCAGACGTTACAATTCCGATCCATTATGATGACTACGACGTGTTCGCAAGTCCGCTAGAAGATTTCAAGCGTATGGTCGAGGCGGCGGGGTTATTGGACAAGGTTGTATTTTTGGATCGGAAGGAGCAGTATCGCTTTCGAGTTTTGAAGTAGAAGAGCCTAATAGTAAGATGTCGATTTTTGTCTACTCCGTACGCGTGTCTGCTTGAGCTCAGCCCCAGACGCGTTGGTCCGAGGCTCAGAGGAAATGCTCTCTCACATATTTCGACTCCACCATTCTTGGAGTGGGGAATGGTGCTTCATACGAGAATTATAATTTGCTTCGCCTGGAGAGCGGGTCCTTAATTTCTCTTTTATATAGTCTCAAAGAATTTGGGGGCGACTTATAACCGAAGTATGGTATGTTGTAGATGACGAGGCTCGTATATGTCTCGTGTTCGTTTCGATGTTCTCCATTTCATCTAAAGTATTCAAATTTGGATTGCCTATATAGGACATTGTAGTGCTGTTCTTTCAAACGTTTATTTTTCTTTGAGTCCTTTCATATAGCTATACATAACCGTCCCGGGTGTACTCCGTAGTCAAGACTGATATAAAGTAGAGAGGATATTTACGTACACTTGCCCTGGTGTCACCTGTCATTGCCACGAGCGCTAATTGTATTAGATACTATGCTATTAATTTATCTATTATATATCAGTTACAGCATTCAAATACTGTACCTAGGTAACTATACTGCGCTGCAAAGTCCAACACCATCCATTGTTTACCCTATATATAGAACAAGCTCTCCAATCACGGCCCGTCGACCCCAGGTCCACCAAATCAGCCTCTGCCCCTCTCTCTCCCTCTCCCCTTTTCTTTTTTCCCCATCAGAAGCAGTGATGCGCAACCTCTTTAAAAGCAGGTCGCCTTCGAATCGGACAAGTCATCATTCTATGCGCAGCGACGAACAGTTGGCCCGCCCCGCGTTTGCTCCACCGGACCCCAACATAGCCGCCGACTCAGACCGGCGCCTTTCACAATTCGAGTACTCTGTTGGTTCTGTGCAAAATCAGCCTCAGACTTTAAATAGGTCACAGAGTCAGCGCCATAAACCTTTGCGTGACCGACCGACCGTCAACGTTGTGGCCCCTGACGACTCGCATCGCAAAAAGGGCCGTGTCGAGCGCAGCGCCTCTGTGAAGGGCAAAACAATCTCCCTTCCCATCTCACAACCTACCTCACCCGGGACTTTTCATCCAGAGACCCTGGACGAGACTGACGAGTTTCACCCACATCGGCATTCCTACGCGGAGAACCCCTCACCGTTAACCACACCATCTCTTGCCCACCAACAGCAATACCAGGCTCAACGAGGTCCCCGACCTTCCCATCCAGCTCACGCACAAGACAACTCCGCGTGGTCACAGCCACGTTTGCAACCGCTTCATACAAAACTGCAGCGGTCCACCACCGACTCAACCCTGCTTGAACAGTACGTCCGCCCGTCGCCCACCGATATTGTCCCCGAATCACCGCGATACGCGTCGGAACATCTTCATCGGGGACAGGCTTTCTCCCCTCCTCAGGATCCGGTATTGAATACCCGGCCCCCATCCCAGCAGTCTCACGAGCCGCTTTCCCCGTTACAGTCCAATTATCCTGACGCCATGCAGTCTTCCGCGCAGGAATCCCAGAACCAGAGTCAGTTTCACCAGTTGGATAGGCAAAGATCTACAGGTTCTCCGCAGCAGAACCGCAGTCGGCAGGGCAGTGTGTCAAACAACATGCCTGATCCCGGACGGAGCACACCCACCATTACACACCGCCGCGAGGATTCCGGGGAAGTGGACGTGCGGGCATTGATCCAGAAACATGATGAACTCCGTAAGGAATTTGATTCCGGTTTTGCTTTTCAGTAAACTAACGATGAGCAGAGGCCAAGTATTCCAAGGTGAAACGGTACTACTTTGAAAAAGATGCGCAGGTTCAGCATCTCCAGAACACGGTAGCGCACCAACGGATGGCGGTGTCGCGTACCGTACTTGACGATAATGAATATACCAACCGATTCCAGCGACTTGACGGAGCAATTAAAGACCTAGCATTCTCAGTGCGCAAAGATTGGCGCAGTATTCCATCCTGGCTGAATGGAATGGTCACCGACGATGCTTTATCGGTCGGCACGAAAGAAATGACCGCTGTCGGACGTGCGGTAATCAGCCGATGGCTAGTAGAAGAAGTATTCCAGCGTTATTTCCATCCATCCTTGGAGCCAGCATTCAGCGTGTACTTGAAGAATATCGAAATGAACCTGCGACGGCAGCGACCATCATCCGACGAAGACCGCGAGAATGCCTCCGCGAGACTCTCCTATTGGCGCCGCACGACCTTCGACGGACTGAGTGATTCCTTAGTTGGACCCGAAGCCCAAAAACATCGCGCCGAGCTAGTCGAGCATTTGATCGTGGAACTCGCTGCCTTTATGGGATCCCAGCTGCACGAAACCGCGCTGCCAGGGCTAGAGGCAAGCGTGCGCATGATCATTGAGAACTCAATTAACATCACGGAGAAAATTCCCCCTTGAAGCCCGCGATGTCTGCGTCGATTACTTCCCACCAGGCATCTCCCTCGCCGAGCAATACATGAAGGTCGAAGGCCAACTACCCGCCCTGAGCCATCCGCCCCCGCCACCCTCAGACCAAGAACAGCTCGAGGAGCCTGCCGCGATAGAGGGAGATGCCTCATCCGGCTCAACCGCCGGAGTGATAGAGAACGCCTCGCCGGCACAGCAAAAGCCCACGAAGAAGTCCATTTTTGGCGCATTGATAAGCCGCAAACATGCCTCTGGCGAGACCAGTCGTCCGGCGCCGGCGCCTGGACCAACCGAAGACAAGAGCGAGCCTGCGGATGTAGCCCCGAGCAACCCGCGTATCCGGTTCGCTGCGTTCCTGGCCGTCGAAGTGCGCGGCAAAGGTCCTGCAACGGTGCTGATCAAGTCGCCCGTGTGGCTAGTGGAATAAACAGTGCTAGATGGGTACAGTTGGATTACATTCGGGACCACTTGAAATGATCCTTGACCTAAATGATGGGAGGGTGTACATAGAGAACAGAGCTGTCACATGCTGGCATGGCGACGAAGATCATGACTTGTTACTATCCGTTGATATCCCGTGGCGTTCAGTCGTTCAGCGGTGGCAGTTTGCAGTTGAGGTTGGGGTCGAGTCTTTCTATTTTTCCTTTGCCTTGACGACTAGAATCTGGGATTCTGCTATGATTGTGCTTTTCGAGTAGAAAGTTTTGGAATTCCATGTTTCTTAGCGGCATTCTTCGTAGCTCACGAACTCATATTCATTCCATTACTTTCAGTGAATACATGTACCCCAACACATCAATACCTTGAATCAATACCATATACCCTATTCAGTAAATTCAAATTCCTACAAAGGCGGTGGCGCCAGATCCAACCCCTCAACCTCGAATTTAAATGCATCGCTCCGCGAATAACTCCCTGCAACATCGAGATCAAGCCGTCCACGCTCACAATCATCCAAGTCAATGCACGCGATAGCCAACCCATCACCCGCCGCGACAGTAGGACTAGACTCAGTAGCCGACATGCCAAGTGCGGAATCCGTCACCGCAGCATCGCTACTATCGGGCACGTCATCCGTGCAGACTTCCCACAGCGGACCAGCAAGAACCTCCCCAAGCGGCGAGACAATACAACTTCCACCACGACAGACATAATCCCGTACCGAGCTCGAAGGAGCCAGGGAATCCTTAGTATTCGGCGCGGGAGAACTCTCAGCCTGATCCTGACCCTGGCTCTGACCCTGGACCTCACTGTGAGTTTGCGGCCAGACAATCTCATGCGGACCCTCAGTAGTGATGGACAGTTTCCTAGCAGGATCCGGCGATTTACCCATGGTAATATCCTGGGTTTGATTTCGATCCTGGCTTTGACCTGTATTCTCACCGGTAATCCACTCCGGCAGCTCGGAGCCGCGCACGCACTGGTTCGCCGAGAGCACGAAGCAGCGGCCTTCTATGCCGACGGTGCGCATGAGCGGGAGCCAGGTACTACGGGCATCGGCTGTGGGAGCGAGATAGATATTGACGTTCTGGGAGTACAGACTCTGACGTAGGAGGGGCATGTAGTTCTCCCAGCAGATTGCCGAGGCTATGGTTAGTGGGATACCGTTTAGGGTTGTTGTAACAGCGCGGAGGGTCGAGGGAGATCCCTGAGCCCAGATCATGCGTTCAGCGCCCGTCTATGAAGATCAGTATAGGATCGATAATGAAACGGTGGATGGAGAGACAGCAAAATCCATACCGGCATAACCTTCCTCCTCTTCCCCAGCACACCTCTAACAGGATCAACATAAACAACAGCACAATACAAACTACCACCGGCTCTTTCCACCAAGCCCGTAACGATAAAAACCCCAGTCTCCCTCGCAACACGCTCAAGAAACTCCCTCGTCCCGTCTCCCCGGAACCTCTTCCCCTCCGCAATTTCCAGCCTGCGACCAATCCAGTCATCACCGGCCCCAGCCGGCGTATCGCCGAGGTCAACAGATGCCTTGAAGTACGCGAGGAATTGATCCCGGCCGCGCGGGTGTCGACTTCCCACCGCAGAACCGAACGAACATGTCCGCGGGTATCCGCCTAGATAGGCTTCCGGGAAGAGGAGGAGGTGGACACCGCGACGGGCGGCGAGGGCGGTTGTTCGTTCGAGGGCGCGGAGGGTTTCAGCTAGGGTGTCGTGTGTGCGGGATTGGGCGACTGCTACTGTGAGAGAGGGCATTTTGGGATTGATATGTTGGGTTTCAGAGTTACTATTGGGAAAAAAAAGGAGAGAGGCGAATTTGGTTGAACAATGACGAAATGACGTTTGAGGGGAACCCTGGATGCTCGGAAAGCTTGGCTGTGGGGTAGCCGACTTTACATTGAAAAAGATATGAATATACCTCGTTGTAGAGATATAATATCAAGTCGCTATCTAAATCATGCGCTATGTCCTATTCTTTGCTCTGGAAATAGCCCCCGTGAGCTCCGAATCAACCAATTCCAACAACCCTCTCTCTTCAAGCCTTGAAATGGCCTGTCCAGTTATGCTTCCGGGAGCAGATAATGACTGTTTCAACTGTTCAGGTGGAGTTCCCTCCAAAATCATGCTTACTGTCCCTCTAATGCATTGAGAGGAAATAGCGATGGCATGATGCACGGGGACCCCTTCAGCAACGGTCTTTTGCGCAATAGCTTGTATCGCCACCGTCGTAAGGGCATTACAGAATGCACTCATTCCAGTTGCAGTATCGAAATAACTGTCCGAAACGTGGAAGACCTTTCCGACCAGATTGAAGATCCATGAAGCCAATTCCATCGCCTCTGTTGCCTTGCTAGAAGGTTCAGCGATGAGAGTTGCCGATTCATGGATCTCTGTTCCTATGGTTGGCATTGCGCGGATAATCTGAGTATTTTCATTTCCGGACGTCTGGTGATCCCCCAGAAGACGGATGATTTCAGTGCTCGGGGTTCGCGCGAGAATGCTGATGATGATCTTGTGTTTTAGAGCTTCTCTCATTCCGACAGCTCCCAGAATTCCCTGAATCTGATCGGGAGGGAAGGCAAATAGGATAGCGTCTGCATTTGCCGTTGCTTTGACATTTTCACGCGAAACAAACTTTACTGGGGCCGGGCTGTCGCGAAACTGGTTTTGGAGGCGGGTTGCTGATTCTTTGCGGTTGAGAGCAACGGTAATTTCGGAGATTGGACTTCCGGCTTGAGGAATAGATGGTAGTAGAGCTCTCAGTAGTGCAGTACCTATGTGACCTGGACATCTACTCAGTTAACTATTTGGTGTTGATGGTAAAAGCGAGAGGAAGTCATATATTCTGTCTTACCACAGCCGAGAAATGCCAAACGGAGAGGCTTTTGGGCAAGTGCCATTATGAATGATTTGAGAAGGGAAGAAGGTCTTCTGCTATCTGAGATATATCGAAGAATCTGAAAATAACAGGCTTTATGCTCGCGTGGTCGGCCTACTTCATTGCGTTCATGACTCGGGAGGGGGATCCGATGTTGATTCCCCTCGTCGGAACTCCACTATTACATGCATGTGAATGACTTAAAAAGGCGTATTTTTGTTAAAGGATATATAGAACAGTCCTTCAATGGGCTTTGACTTTGATAACATGAGACTCTAACAATCTGATTTATCTGGCTCAAGGCGATATTAGGGAATATGTACCTTCTTCCTCAGTAAAACCACAATCTTGTATCGCGCATAGTACCAAACAGGCCGGGACATGGTCCTCACTTTGTCTATGTGACATGTCTCGACACAGTACTCCGTACAAAGACCGAGTTCTTCAAACTCCTCAATGATAGGTTCTCATTGGGTCATGGTCATCTTGGCATCTGCACACACTCGGCCTTAGGCTCTGACACGTCACAGCCATGGATATGAACAGAAAACCCACTCGATCCCGAGTCTCAGCCCTTCCAAAAATTCTGCTTTGGACATTACATCGTTTCATCCTTCTTTTATGAGAAATGAGCTCTACTACCATATCGGAAAGAGAATTGATAAAGTCTTTGCTTGGAAGCCACCCATGATCGCATTGTTGGCGGACCCCCGGGGTGGGGGGGGGGGGGTTTGTGTTAGCTCATCCTGTCCTCTACAGATGAGCTGCCTTGTTTTTGAGACTGAGGCTTTCCTATTTTCTATTTTGCTTACCCAGACTTTCTATAAAAGGCCTTCTCTTCGTAGATTGAATGCACCATACTTATCTTCTCGATTTTGCCGGGCAGTTCTAGTTTCGTGGCCCTCAACAGTAAGCAAAGCATGTGGTCAACAAAATGTATTTAAATACTAGGATGCTATTCAACGAGTAGATGACATCTGTTTGGATTTCTCCGCCGCTGCCAGGATAGCACTTGTGAACGCGGGACGAACCCCTAGCTTTTCCAGTTCCAACAGAGCTCGAATAGAGCAACCTCCAGGAGAAGCAATCTTCTCTCGCAGAACACTTGGATGATCACCTGCTGGTACCAATTTCATCATACCAATAGCACTGTTTACTACCAGGTTCTGTACCTCGGGCCTCTTCACGCCCTCAGCAACGGCAGCATCCAACAATCCATCAATGGCAAGTAGCAGCAGCGAGCCGGCACAACCAACCAAGACTGCACAGATATCGAAAGATTTCTCTGGGATCTGATGGGCCTCGCCGACCTGTCCGAATACCCAAGATGCGATTTCTATGTTCTCTTTGGACGTGGCGGAGCTAGGGGTGTACAATGTCACAGCCTCTCGAATCCTCGCTGCCATGTTGGGCATTGCACGTACAGACTGGAGCGAAGCTCCACTGCCTGTGGCATGGTCTTCGCCGAAAACTAGGCGACTCAATTCATTGGTGGTGATGCCGGCCATAATGCTGAGGACGAACTTATCGCGTAGAGCCTCTTTGAATCCCGGGACCGCAAAGACATCTGCTCGCTTGAAAGGCTTAAAGGCTAACAGAACCACATCGGCTTCTTGCACTGCGCGGATATTCTCTTCTTCGGGTGAAGACTGTGACCCGTGATTTGTGCTCGGAGAAGGCGGCTTCAACTCGTCGCTGGGAGGGTTCGGTTCCGACAGTGCAAATCAGGCGCTTGACCTCAAAATTCTCCTTGTCTCTTGGCTCGAGAATACCAGCAGCGATGGCTGTTCCTAGGGTGCCTGTTCGCGGATAAGGTCAACAGTGCTCTTGTGTTTGAGTTGTCCTTCTACTTACC
Source organism: Penicillium mononematosum (assembly GCF_028829835.1). Taxonomy (NCBI): domain Eukaryota; kingdom Fungi; phylum Ascomycota; class Eurotiomycetes; order Eurotiales; family Aspergillaceae; genus Penicillium; species Penicillium mononematosum. Next base: position 7,816,448 of record NW_026643272.1, on the reverse strand, counting down.
GCAGCCGATGACGGCGACTGTTAATTGAGAGATTCCCATTGCTGATATGATGAAAAGCTTCGAAATAATTTTAATTGCCAATACTCTCTGGGTTAGTGGTATATAATATATCATCAAGTCTTCAAGGTAATCCCCTCTCGAGTTACTCATTTCATCATAACTCGGACCGACACAATCTCGGCCCGGAGAGGGGAATTCTGTCTCGATATGGACGTCTCTCTCTCTTAGTGAGGGGATACTCGGAGAGCTTGTCCGAGAATTGGTTTGACCTTATCGTGCTGTTGGAACCTCTGGTCTATGGTCATTTGCAGTAGTAAATTCTTACAATCTTCCACTCCCTATTACACAGTTCTACACACTCCCCAAGCTGGGATTATTGCTCATCTCATGATTGCATCTAATATATGTAGCATGTTTGAACAAATGCTTGAAATACCTTGGTAGCGTCTCAGTTGCTTCGCAATTTGTGATATAGTAGTATACTCAGCCGAAGTATTGCTTGACTCTGATAGTAACATTTTCAATTATCTGATAAAAGGTTTATGGTTATGTAAGGGTACTATAGCTGAAAAATATTCTCTAAACTGTTCAATTCGGCTTTATCTACCTAGTCCTGTCACATTCACTCCGGGACATGGCAAGCACCCAGGGTGGTACTACCAGTCGCATACGAATCCTTGACGCAACGAAGACTCGAGAATCTCAGCAAAACATTGACCGAGTTCGCCTTGTCATTCGTACCGCTTGAACGGGCTCCACCAAAAGGATGCGCACCGATAACCGCCCCTGTGCTTTTATCGTTGATGCAGAACATACCGACCGAGTCTCGCAGCTTCTCATCTGCAATCTTAATAGCCTGCCTATCACGGGCAAAGACAGAGCCTGCCAAGGCGTACTCGGAAGTGCGATCAATGAGCTCGCAGACATCCTCGAATCCGGAATCGTCGTAGGTCTGAACGGCGAAAAGGGGACCAAAGAGCTCCTTGTTCATCAAGTCAGATTCCGGACTATCGGCGGATTCCTTGGTCTTGAAGATGGCAGGCTGGACAAAGAACCCCTTGCTGCCGTCTGTGCTGCCACCGTAGACTAATTCATGGCCATCATCCTTGGCGCACTGAACAAATCGTTGGAATCGCTCGAACGAAGCCTCGGAGGATAGAGGACCCAGGGGATGGTGAAGTTGTTTGACATCGTCGCCGTGTGTCATCTTAGCAGCTTCACGGATCAGTGCAGATCTCAAAGCACCCTGTTCCCACATGGACTTTGGGACATAGATCCGGGATAGAGCACTGCATTTCTGGCCTTGGAACTCATATGCTGAGCGCACCGCGGCAGACGCGATCCAGTCAACGTCGTCTTTGCAGGAGTTATGGACGAGGTGGAAGTTCTTGCCTCCACTCTCTCCCACGATGCGAGGGAAGCTTTTGTAAATGTTGGTGTTGGCGCCAATCTGAGCAGAGAGAGTTCGCAGGACTGCCGAAGAGCCAGTATAATGCAGACCCGCGAATTGAGGGTTGGCGAGGGCTGGCTCAACGACTGTTCTCGGATCGGCCACGGGCAAGAACTGGATTACACCCTTTGGCAGACCCGCTTCTTCCATGATTTCGTACAGAATATAGTTGGACAGCACGGCCATAGGTGAAGGCTTCCAAAGGATGACATTTCCTAGGAGAGCTGGGGTGAAAGCGATGTGCGCTCCCAACGCGGTAAAGTTGAAGGGGAGATAGCGAGCACAAATCCTTCCAAGGGCCTGTAATCGATTCTGCTGGATGACGATTCGAATTGCTTTGGTGGCTGCTGCTGGTACATCTGGGCACAGAAGTGGACATGGAAATTCAGGGTATCGATGACTTCAGTGATGCAATCGCCCTCTGCCTGTCCACATGTCTTTCCTTGGCCGATCATGGTCGCCGCCAACAGCTTCCATCGATACTTTGGGGATTCAACCAGTTTTGCCGCTCTTCTATAGATGGCTGCTCGGTCCTTGAATGACATGTTGGCCCAATCCTTTCTCGCCTGCAGCACGCCTGGAATGGCCTTCGTTTTGATTGCTTCTGCGTCAACCTCATGGTACTCTGACAAGGGAGCGCCATATCGGTTCCAAGGGTTGACCTGCTTGCTCTTGTGGCCTGTGTAAATGCGCTCACCGTTGATGACGCTTGGGATATTGGCAATGGTACTCTCTGTCTCTGCAAGTGCGGCTTTCAGAAGTCTCCTTTCCTCTGATCCAGGCTCATATGAAAGCTTCGGAAGTCAGTATCGGAACTATTTGTTTATCGAGAAGGAACTTACCCCGTCAGCATTGGCTGGCTCCGGATATTGTACGGCTGGCATATTGGCTTATGGGCAGAACGTAGTCGAGTGGACTTGTAAATTTGGAAAATAATGGGTCTTTCTGTAAAGGCTGAATGAATAGGCGGTTTTTTATTTCAAGATAGACAGATATACATGTCTCTTGGGCCAAGATGCGGAGTATGATCGTTAGTTTGACTCGGACACCCTACCCGAGAATTACACTCGATAATGATAGTCTCCTCAGACTAGCATAGTCGGAATAGCTTGAATAGCTTTACAACTGCCATCGGAAGGCCCAACCATCAGTTACCTTCTTCGGTCACCTTCGGTCACCCTACCCGGTCACCCTATCCGACTACCCAGAAATTGTCGCATTGACCACGAATAATGCATGACGTAGAATTCTGTTGACTTCGATCACGCTAGGCAGGTCTTGCTAGAAAGCGCAGCCATAGATGTATTGCTACAGCTATTGTCATGCGCTAGGCCCAGCAGTTGGACTTAAAAGCTCAATGAACCTAGATAAAGGGTTGGCTATAAGTTCTCTTTAACCATATTCTAGAATATCGGATTGACTCAAAATGACTGCAAGCTATCAGAATTAATTAATTGCATCTAAATGTCACTTTAATTTAAGAGCTGAAAGGTAGAAGCCTCCTGCGAATCTCGCGACCCAGTCGCACCCTCTCGGCCGCGGCGCCGCCTCGACCCTCCAGAACAGCCTTGTTCTCAGAGGCCCGTCTGGCCAAAAATGGCAAACATTCCTTGAGATCTCCATAGCTCATTGACTATGGCATACTTTAGTATAATTCAAGAGCCTCCAAGATAGATAGTACGTACCTTTACGACGAGCGGGAATCCGCCCTCGGCTGTCACGGACCCAGTAATCTTGTAGGTCAAGTCATCTTTCATGCCTGCAATGAATGAGAACCAGATCTCGCGGGGAGGAAAAAGGACAATGGCTTACCATATAGTCGGGCAAAGGCAATGCTACCAGCAGCCTCACCAGAAACCACCAGTCTGTCTCCGTCACCCTCGCGCTTGGCCATTCCGTATTTTTCCAACAACCTGATCCCAAGGTCAATGCTGATAGAGTTGTGGGTGGCGAACACCACACTGAGCCTTGAGCGACCAGACTCTTTTATCTGACCAGCCACTGTCTCAAGAGACTTCTCAATTCCATAATTGTAGGAGGCGTCTGTTTCTGACTTGGTTTCCCACACCGGTCCAGGCCCTTCCCTCCCTTCCCGTTTCCATCTGGCAGCTTCGGTGACCATGTAAGCACCTCGAACCTGTTTAAAAAGAAGCTTGTAACCCTTCTTATCCGCGCGCTCAATCTGCTGATTAAGAAGCTGGGGATATCTGCGAAGATAAGCCTGGAAGGAGGCTATGCAAGTGGGAGGTCCATCCAAGGAGTTGTATTTTTGCATGAGTTCGTCAGTCAGAGAGTCAATGACGGGCTGGTACCATGACTGCTCGGCATCAATAACGATGCGCACATTGTTCTCTCTTGCCTTGGTGGCGATACTCTCTAGCACGGCACGCAGATTCACTAGTTCCTTTCGGTCCGAATCTGTCACACCTTTCAGGGCCGCTTCCCAATCACCATCATGAGGCAATCCTGGATACGGGACATCTTTATCCAGACCCCTCTTATCTCTACCATTGAGGATGGCATTAGAGCCATGGTAAAGGGCACTTGGGTTGGGGAGCAGACCCGTGACCTTGATCCGGACCCAGCAACGGTTGTCCCCACCAGTAGCACTGGTGTCAGGCCAGAATTTCCGAGCTAGCGACCCTTGCGCTTCGATGGAAGAAGCAACGTGTTGAATTTGTTCAAGAATCAGTTCTGTGCGCTTGCTTGAGCCATCGAGTTCAGCCTCGATATTATAGCCGAGGAGGGTACCGATCTCTTCATTCCGGAGGGTCTCCATCTTGGGGATACATTCCGGGGTCGTTTCACCACCAAGGAACTGATTGAAAAATGTCTTCATTACAACGGCATTGGTGATCGGGGAGATAATGGGAATTTTGGAGAGTATGTTGTACAGAGACTCGCTCATATCAACCCAGGTCGGGGAGGAGCAAAAGGCAAAAGCGCTGCGGAAATATGTTGTCAGTTGGCGTGTGTAAAGTTCGAAACTATCTTTACTCACATCCATCCCGAGAGAAGCTTTGTTAATGGAACTGTTGAAAGGGCCTTCTTGTCCCGTGGGTCATCGACATAGTCGCCCTGGCCACGTCCCGACCACAACAGGCCGGCGATGACTAGACTGGTGCCGCCTGTAGCATATGCGATCTTCCTAGCACTCGAAGAGAATTGGCTCTTTTTGCTACCGGTGGCAGCCAATATCGAAGCTGTGGTGTTCGATCGATGAAACGCAATTGACGGCCGTCGCCGGGTAATGTGGAGGAAGTGTTTTCTAGCAAGGGTAGACATCATTTCAAAGCTGTCCAAGGGTAAAGACGTAACACTGAGAGTTTATGAGGGGAAAAAAAAAGATTGTCGCAAAGATATGGTGGTGGTAAAGGCAAAGCACTTTGAATTCTCGGCCGGGCGAATACCTCTCATCCTAAGTATGTCTGTGCCCCTCTCGGGCCGAGAAATCTTATGTGACGATCATAGATAAATACAACTAGCCATTGACGTCCAGGATATCTCGCTATCTATTCTTTCGTAAGTCCAATCCAAAAGTAAGACATACATTTATTGGTCCTCAACCTCCTTATCATGGAGTGTCCTGGTATCTCCCGAGGCCACTTCAAGGAAAGATAAGGAATTACTCAGATAACATTTGCATCTTCACCCAGTGATGATGTCTGAACGGCATGAGGATGGGATTCTATCAAGGAAACAGGATTTGGGCGTTGATTCTAGACGATTTCGTTGGTGGAAAATGCTTCGGAGAGGTCAACCTACATACAATTCCCCCGCATTTTACCCCGTATTTTCGATTTGGCTTTAAGGTTCTTCGGGCCGAGTTGATAAGCTCGAATACCACCCGGGGTTGAGAACTGGTGTATTTAAATTGTCCTCTTTCAATTATACCCTTGAACTCCTCAATTCCTCATACTCTATTTCCTCACCATGAATGAATCCAAGAAAGACCAATCTCACCATGATGGGCACGATATCGACAACAATATGCATGACTTGAGCCCCGGTGAAGTCTCCAAAGCCATGCAGCAACCCCAAGACCTGTTCAACAGCGAAGATGGTGAAGTTGACTTCCGGGGCGTCTCATGGCAAGGAGCTGCTATCCTGATTGCCAAATTCCAAATTGGACTCGGTGCCCTCAGTCTTCCATCCACCTTCCATGTCCTGGGGTTCTTCCCCGGCATTTTGTGTTTCGTCATCTTGGCCATCATGACAACCGTTGCTGGTTATGTCTGTGGAAATGCAAGAAGATATTACCCCCCACATGCACAGTATCGGTGACGCCGGCGAATTGCTCTTTGGAAAAGGAGGGCGAGAGTTCATCGGTGTCATCTATTACATATACCTCGCACTTGTTGCCGGAGCAGGGATGCTCACCACATCCGTGGCGTTCAATGCACTCTCCGAACACGGAGCTTGTACGATGATCTTTGTCGCTGTCGCATGTTTGGCTTCCTTTGTTGTTGGCACCGGATTTCGGTCTCTAGGGAAAATAGCCTGGCTTAGCTGGGTCGGTGTGGCCGGTATCGTCTTTGCAATTTGGATAACGGCAATTGCCTGTCTGACCCAAAGTCGACCCGCAGCAGCTCCGGCTGGCCCGATCAACCTAGACATCCGTGTCTTCCCGAAAGGCAACCTTCATTCAGGCAATGTCGGCAATATCCACTCAGCTATTTGCCTTGGGTGCATCGGGGACCTTTTTCTCCGTGTCGGCTGAAATGAAGAACCCCGAGTTATTCACTCGCTCTCTTATTTGTGGCCAGTCCTTTATTGTTATAACGAACATCGCCATTTCCTCCATCATGTATGCGAAGGTTGGCCAATACCTCGCAAGCCCAGCTCTCGGATCAGCTGGTCTATTGATCAAGAAAATATCTTATGGCATTGCGCTGCCCGGCCTGCTAGTGACTGCTATTTTATGGAGCCACATCGCAGCCAAATATTGGTTCGTGAGAATCCTTCGTGGCACACGCCATCTCCAATCCAACACAGTCATTCACTGGACCGTCTGGATTGGTTCTATGGCTGTGACAGTTGTGTTTGGGTTCATCATTGTTGGGGTTGTGCCATTTTTCAATGACTTTTTGAGTCTGGTTGGCGCACTTATAAATCCTGTCTTTACTAATGTTCTCCCCGGTTTTATGATTCTCTTCTTCCTTGCGAAAAATCCGAGCAGAGCAGGCGATATAGTGGAGGATGTGGAAAGAGAGGAGTCAACGTCCGCGATAAACTGGATTCTGAATGCTTTCAAGGCATACCGAAATGGGTGGATAGCAGCTTTGACGCTTGTTGGTGCGTGGTTCATGATACTCGCTGGGTTCTTCATCATTGTCGGAGGCACCTACTCAACAACCTTGGGTATTCGGGCATCATACAATAATGGCGCAGTAACAGGTGTCTTCTCCTGTGGGGACAATTCTTAGGACTTGTTAAATTTGAGCTATCATTGTGATAGGATAGACTGATTCGTAAATATCATGATAAATTGCAGCACCTAGCTTGTCTTTCTCTTACATTAATCATATAATATAAACTAAGAGCTAATGTTCATTTCTGTTCCTTCTGCTAGCATCTCCCAAAAGAGGTTGCCATCTAGCAAGTTAGTCAGGCTTTGCATATGTAGGTTCTGACAAACTTCGCTCGAAAGACCAAGCGTGGAATCAGGCTGACTCGAGCTCAAGCCATGTCCTCCAATCTCGTTTCCCATAATTTGGGCTGCTTGACGGGTTGGGTTATCAATATCCAAGTCGTCTGTATCGAACTGTGTATGCGGCATGTGAAAAGCTGGCTGTTGTCTGGTAATTTGTTGTTCAGTTGGGCATCTTGACACAGATGGGCCAAGAAGCCCCACTAGCGAGTCTAGGTATGTGAACTGAAGAGCTACGGTATCTTGCGGTGATTGCACGCATTGCTTCATGTGTTCAGCAATGCCCCGAATGAGGTCGACTGCCTTTCTTTGGAAGGCTGCACCAAGGATACCATTTCCTGGTAGACAGAGGAGTAAACACAAGAACAGAGCAGCATTTGGTCCCAGTAGAAGAATGGTATCCGGTGCGCGTCTCAAATCATCCGGAGGGAAGTTGATCAAGTTGTGCAGGGTACCGAATGCGCCTTCGATACTGCTACTGAGCCCTGGAAGATTAGGGGACAGAACTTGTTGCATCATGGAGAGATCAATGTTCCACGAGGCCCTGTCCGCCTGGTAGTTCGTGTCCAGAGATGATGTCACTGAAGCCATCAAAGCTTGCCGAAGTATTGCAGAAGCGACATGAAGTCTGACGCTATGTTCCCACAGGTTGGCAAGCGCAGTGAGATGGTATTTCCCAGGATGCAAGAATGTGGGATCCAGGGATGAATCTTCATCTATGTGCATTCTGCCCTCGCCTACGAGGTAGTGCTTCCACCTCGACTTCCATGCAATCAGCTCTGCGTCCATCTGCTCTAGTAGGCATGGCAGCATCATGGAAGAGGCCTTCTGGACAGAATTGCATAGTTTCGACTGTATGCGCCTCAAATCAGCGCTACAGCATGCAACAAAGTCCGACGGTAACACATATGGCATCTTTAACCATGTATCGAGGTCACAAAGGAAAGACATATCGTCATCACCATGGTTTAGTGCTGCCCTTCGCACAAAGAACAAACTCTGTTGTCGGTCCTGTCGAAATAAGGCCAGCCATGTCCTTCTGCGTCTTGCTATGTATTCACCGTCGCCATAAATTGACTTCAAGTCTATGTCACGGAGAATGCCAAAGGCGTATCCACTATGCAGATACGATATGTCATCGTCCGCATCTTTCCAGCAAGCCAACAAATAGAAGGCTTGCATCGTCTCGGTGGACCTATCACCCTCCGCCATGGTCTTGATAACAAGGTTTCGGGCCAGACTACAGAGTCGGGTCTCTAAAAAAGGGTCTGGCTCTGAGTCTATACGACCATCAATGTAGTTGCAGAACTTGGAAGAGCAGAAGAGCACCGAGGCGAATAGCAACGGGCTCCGTCGTTGAACATCGCTATGGGTGTCGACGTGAGGATCCAGTATGTATTCCCACTTGGCGTTCATCTGCACCATAAAGTGCTCGAATAATGCCATTGAAGCCTGACGGCTGATCATGCCCGCTTCGATCGGGTCTGTGACAGTTTGACCGAGCGTCATGGATGAGAGGTATGAAGGCATTTTGACCACGCCACCAGGCCGTCGGCCATCATCATAGCTTTCCCGATTGGGATCAATTTTCAGCGGCCGCAAGAGTGACGACAGCTTCAAGGAGAGTGTTGTGGTTTGTGGCTGCTCGAAAGATTGTTTACGCAGAACATGAACATTGCGAGACGAACAATCAATAAACGAGGGACTATCACCCGCGCTAACAAAGCTGAAAGGCGCGCCCCTTTTGCCTTTGAGGGTAGCCAACGCTGCGATGATTCTCGCACGGATTGCATCGGTAATAATTGGTATTTGGGTTTGCGGCGACCACGGCGGTAGGCAATCATCGAAGGTGGTGGCCCCTTGACTCGGACATGTGGAATGTCGACGTGCAGAAATCGATTCACTGGTAGGGGCCAACGGTGAAGGCTCAGTGAAGTGTGTATCGTATGTATGTCCCTCGACAGAATGCTGGTCGGAATCTGGGGTAGGCTTCAAATCTCGCCTCGGGCGATACTGGTACGGCGGAACCCTCACTCTGGCCCTCTTCGGTTGAGCAAAAACACATTCAGAGTCATTTGATATGCAACGGTCACACCTATCGAGTCGCTGTGAAACAAGGCAACGGACCTTTGCTTTGCGACACAGGAGACAGGCACTAGGATCGTCACATCAGCATTACCTGGACAGAAAAAGACGCTAACGCAAAACAATACACTTACACGGCGGCACGGTGCAAATCGGTTGGCGTGTCAGTAGATGGAGCCATCGTTTTCCCCAGGAATTCGGACCGAGAGAAGAGGTCTCGTGTGCGAAAAGATAGAGGAATAAAACGCCAACACGGAAGGGCCATCCGATTTCCCCGCCTGTATCTCTCGGATCAACTATCGCGATATCTCAATTATCTCCTCGATAGATTGCTTTGCGTTAATATAAATACATAGGTTCAATTGAACGGATTGTTCGTCAATCAACTACATCCTTACCTTTCCAATCCCTTCCTTTCAATCATATCCTACTCTCCACCAAGATGCCTGGCCGCCTCGAAGGAAAGATTGCCCTCGTCTCGGGCTCAACTCAAGGTTTCGGACGTGGAATTCTTGAGACCTTCATTCGTGAGGGTGCATTCGTACTCGGCATGGATCTTCAGGCCAACGATGGTCCAGTTCAGGGCTACCCCGAGCAGCTCGCCTACCAGATTAAAGCCAATGTTGCTGAAGAACAAAGCTGGCACAAAGCGGTACAGTCACTATCTAATACCCCCATTGCCCGTTACTTGCTAAATGGAAACTTTGGTTTTGTTCGTATAGCTCGAAACCTCAATCGCAAAGTTCGGCAAAGCTCCCTCAATTGTCGTTCACAATGCCGGCTGGTCTTACCCCAACAAGTCTGGACTCGAAGTGACCGTGGAAGAGTTCGACCGCCTATTCAACGTTAATGTCAGAAGCATCTACCTCGCTTCGAAGGTCCTTATTCCCGAAATGAAGAAGAACGGCCCTGGCTCTACGGTTGTGATTTCCAGCGAGAACGCGATCCGACCCGGTGCTACCCAGACTTGGTATAACGCTACCAAGGCGGGTGTTTCTTCGGCCACAAAGTCGATGGCTTTGGAGTTTGCCAGAGACCAGCTGCGCTTTAACACTATCTGTCCTACTTCGGGCAATACCCCCCCTGTTGAACAAGTTTGCTGGTATTGCGGATGGACCAGTTCCTGCGGAGATTATTAAGGCAAAGTGCGAGTCCATTCCAATTGGTCGTCTCGTTGAGCCCTCTGATGTCGCCAATGTTGCTCTGTTCTTGGCCGAGCCTGCAAGCTCGATCATCAGCGGTGTCGAGATTCTGGTTGATGGTGCACGCTGTGTATAAAGTGCAGAGGATTTTGTGCTGTTCTCTATTTCCAGGCCTGTTGTATACAGGATGACTATATCGATAGCTCATGGATATCCACACTTATAGATCTCAATTCCACTCTATTATCCCTATCATCCTTTCCTATACCAGATATAAAACCTCTCTCGCTCATTATAACGCTCCAGTAGCACATCTAATTTATCAGCACAAGCATCATAAGATTACTTTACAAATTTCAATATATATCTGCTTGCACTTAGTCTCATCTAGCTAATGCAACATCCCTTTTAGAAGGAATGCTTCAATCTAATACGAAATGACTTTCCCTTCTGTCTATCTAGGAACCAGTCACCCTAACCAAGCCCATGCTTTTCAATTACTGTACCCAGAGTGCAGTACAAGTGAGATCAGCATCACGAAAGATTATGTGACATGAATTCCTTCATTAGACGCATTCTCGCCACTGATGGTTTTGACGGCATTGAAAGAAAGCACTTCCACTTCGAGTTTCGTGCCTTACAACTAGGGAAATTGGATCAAATTTCAATTAATAGAAATAGGTGCTTTTACTACAATTCCCTAGCTATACCCAGGAGCACTAGTATTACAGACTCGGCTCATCACATCTAAATAGAGCCCCTTAAAGCTGACTCCATACAGAAATGCTTCTAGCAGCTTTCTTCTATAATCGTGACAGAGTGCTATTTAGGACATGAGGAGCTGATGCCAGAAAGTTGCTCTGGCTGGACTTGCTTTGATCGCATAACTTGGCAACCTGTAGAAACGATTGAAATCAAAAGTCCTATGATCGGGTCTGTAAAGTCAGCTTCGTAATACACCTCATTCCTTGGTCAACCAAAGTTGTAGTGTAGTCGGCAAGCTCTTCCGATGCTGATATGGAGATTTGGGTATCAACAAGTCGGAGGAAATCCGAGACGGTATCTCGGATTAAGCTGCAGCAAAGGGAGGGGCACCAAGGAGGGGCAATAGAGCGGGGTTTCTGCGGGATACCTGAACAAAGCTCCAACTATTGTCGGAGATGAAACTAAGCTTATCGTAGGTCTATGCATATGTCACATGTGATCGGATACCCATCCGAAGTATACCAATATCAAAGTACACTAGGAGATGCAGTTTATGACTATAAAGATCAGACCTAGAAGACAGGTATAGAGTATAGGAAATCAATTCGTGGTATTCATTATTTAGCATGGCTTCCTTGACCGAAACGTCGTTTGTCTCTTTGACGCCTCCACTTATCGACGAGAAGGCGAACTGTTCCACGGTCACGATCGAAGAAACTATGCTGTCAGCCGAAGGCAGCATCGCATTGACAGATGAGAATGTTGTTCCTACTCCAAAACCGACTGAGCAAAAGAGTGCTTTCACTCCACTCATTTCCGAACGAGCTGTGGACCAGCCGCGCCCTCTCAAGGTCATTTACATCGGCGCGGGCATCTCCGGAATTCTTGCCGCTATCAAATTCCGTCAAGCCGTGCCTGACTTGGACCTAACAATTTATGAAAAGAATCCTGACCTTGGGGGAACTTGGTATGAAAACCAATACCCGGGCTGTGCATGTGGTGAGTTGGCAATACTCCTAGCAGCCAGGATAATGTTGCTAAATATAATATAGACGTTCCATCACACTGTTACCAGTTGAGCTTTGAATCATGGACGGGCTGGAGCCATTTCTTCTCCGGCGCAGAGGAGATCCGAGAGTACTGGAACCGAGTTGCGCACAAGTACGCTGTTCGGGAGCACATCAAGTTTCAGAGTCGCTGCGTCGGAGCGCGCTGGAATGACTCGTTGGGAAAGTGGTTTGTGCAGATATTTGACGAAACGACCGGATCAGTATTTGAAGATTCCGCCGATGTCTTCATGACAGGAACCGGACTATTGAACGACTGGAAGTGGCCATCGATCCCTGGTCTGCACAGTTTTAAGGGCAAGTTGCTCCACAGTGCCTGCTGGGATAACACTTATGACATGGAGGTAAGATTCTGTCTACGAATAACCGTGATGGACAATGTCTGACGGATAAATATATAGGACAAGAACATCGCTGTTATTGGTGCTGGTAGCAGTGGTATCCAGATTGTGCCCGCTCTCGTTGACAAAGTCAAGGGTATGGACCACTATGTCCGCGGCAAGACCTGGATTTCCAACCAACATGGCGGAGAGCGTCTGGCAACACGCACAAATGGCAAAGGCGGCAACTTCGCTTATAACAACGAGGAGAGGCAGGCCTGGCAGAACGATCCTACCTCATACATTGAGTACCGCAAAGAGCTTGAGTACGAGATGCAGACGCTATACCCCAAGTCCCAGAGAGGCAGCAACCTGCAGAACTCTTCTCGAGCTCAGTACCAAGCCGACATGGAACGGAGATTGAAAGACAAACCAGAGCTTCTGGATGATCTGCTCCCGGACTTTCCTCCACTTTGCAAACGTCTCACCCCAGGACCAGGCTACCTGGAGGCGCTGACTTCACCCAAAGTCAACGTTATAACGACAAGTATCGCGGCCATTAACGAGACCGGTGTTGTCACTTCGTGTGGGAAACATCGGCAGGTTGATGCTATTGTGTGTGCCACTGGGTTTGAGACAAACCCTGGAGGCGGGTTCCCCATCATCGGCCGACACGGAGTGAATCTACGTGAGAAGTACAGTCAACGCCCGGAAACCTATCTCGGTCTTACAACCAGCGGATTCCCAAATTTCTTCCAGTCTCTTGGACCGAATTCATTCCAGGGTGCAGGAAATCTGCTCATCACAATGGAGCAGGTACACGCCTATGTTGCAGAGATCATGTCCAGGATGGCCTATGACAATATTGGACTTGTCGAGGCGAAGAAGTCACAAGTTGAGAATTTCACAAGGTTCTGTGAGAAGTACTTTGAGCGCACTGTTTACAGTGCTGAATGTGCAAGTTGGTACAAGTCCTCGCCACCGGGATCATCTCCCGAAGAGCGAAAGAAAGGTCGCGTGACTGCCTTGTGGCCTGGCAGCAGTCTGCATGCTCTAAAGGCGCTGAAGAAGGTGAGATGGGAGGATTATGATCTACACCCGTATGATGGCAATGAATTTGGTTGGTTTGGAAATGGATGGATAGTGGATGAGAAGAAGCCCCAGATCGACGGCGCAGCAATCACCGGCTACTTGAACTATACGGAATTCGTGGACGGAATAGATACGAAGGGTAGTGATGCCTAACAGTCTATATATGAGAGAATCTACCGACTGCGGTGTTATTCAGGCCTTTATTTGACCCTTAAAGACGCAAGGATACATTGTTATATGTGTCCAAGTATTCGCACCACTCATCTCTTCTCCCTTTCCAAGTACATACATAACAGAGACCTTTTCAGTCAAGTATAACGTTCCAAGGTTCTCTTATACATTTATTATTTGCGTTGGTGTGCGGTTACGAATACATGATAACCCCAAAGGACCTCGATCCTCTCCTTCGTTCCCAAATGCAAAGGTACTACTCGGCAGATCAACCCAATCCAGCAAGTCGCCACCATCCAACATATCAGCAGCCTCCAGTAATTGGGTCGGTGACAAATTGCTTGTCCAGTGGAATGGTTCGTTAGTCTGTCCGTCCCATGCTACTCCTGCGCCCGAGCCATCTATCCTTGGCCTTGCCATACAGGGGTCCCAGTCATCGCTGGACGGTCCTGGCGTCAGTCCTGCCTCCGGCGCGTTCCTTGTTTGGGACTCCGGTGGGCGTGAGGAGCTGGCCAGGACTGTAGATGTTTTCAGGCTTGCACAAAGGCTCTCCAACTGGCGTATCTCTTTTTTCTGGTCGGCGGCTATCAGATTTCCTTGGTCAATCATCCGATCCAAAACACAATACAATGTGTCAAGAAGCGACGTGTGGTTCTCAACCATTGGAGGGCTGACTAGGGAGGCCATGGTAATGACAAGGGCAGCGGAGACGGCGCTTTCCAAATCGAATGGCAAAAAGCACTCTAGAATAAGGTTAGCACAATTTTTCTTTTTAACAGACGAAATTAAAGTAGGGGTTATTCTGTACCCAATAAACTTTGGTCTTGCAGAGCGCCCAAAACTTGTAACGTCTTCTTCGCCGATTCGACGCAAATTTGCAGAAGCAATTTGATGGGCGTGGGAACCTCTATCTGAGAGTCTTCCGAATTCGCACAAATCTCAACGAGCATGAACAAAAAGGGGCGAGTGGCAAGCATGATACACTGATATAGCAGAGTCAATATAGAGCCACATAATAGCCGAAAGAAAACTGACCTGATGGTAAAGCAAGTTCATGTACCCTGAAACTCGTGAAATGCCATTCATGGCTTCTTGCTCGGGAACGGGAAAGTATTCACGAAGATCAGATGCCACATTTGCTACTCTTTGTAGAACTTCTTGCGTGCTTTTCACAAATGTCGAGTTTGGGTTCTCCTTCTCTCGGTAGAGGGCTGCGGGGATATTAGAATTTGTCTTCAACGGGGCTGTTAAGAGACATACCGTTCACAACCCGGCTAAAAGCCTTCGATAGTTTGACATGTATCGCTACAGTCGCCGTCTTCAGCGATGAATCTGCGAATAGAGGCAATGACGCGGTGATATCATTGTCGCTAATAGTCAGGGGCACACCCATAAGCACCGACACCTGACGTTCCAAAACATACACAGTCCACCAGATATTTTGGAATCGTATTAGATCTTGCTCATTGGCGAATCGGGAGGAAAGATCTGTATGGTAGCCGTGAACCTGTAAGATTCGCAGGCCTGGCCGATCTAGATATATGTGAGCAATGCAGCATAAGAGCGAGCCATGATTATTCTGCATGGCGAGAGGTAACGGACTCACCATATTATGTGCAGATGTTCTCCAGTCAATAGATTGCAAGTACAAGGTAAATGCACAGAGTATTTCTGCAGAGGTGGATGGATCCTTCCATAGGAAACTATAGTCCGGAAGCATCATAAAAGCAGCTCTGAAGAACTCCACACCGGGAGGCCTTTTCCCATGGCTCTTCGCTCCAATAAAGGCCTTGCCAAGGGCAATAATGACCAGGAAGTGTGGAAGCCACAACCCTACGGTGCAAATATTTTCCGCTGGGTTTTCGTAGAAGTGGTAGAGCTGTGCCATAAATCTGGGCTCGTCAAACAGATGAAAAAGTTGGCCAGTATGGAACTTGGTTGCGTTAATCAGGAAAAGCGCATGGTCAAGTGAAGGAAGACCACGGACATCGGGAATAGCCTGGCTGCGCAGCCCATTCCATTCCAGGTCGTAGGTCATTGAGTCGACGTGGTGAGCAGCACTTGGGAATGGGCAATTATATAGGGCCTCGTGTGTCAAATGTAAGAGTCTGACAGTAAGGGACCAAGTCGAGGTATGGCCAAGGTAGTCTAGGATATATGGTTAGGTGATTATTGTTGGTGCCAATGAGGAAAATGAGCTTACGGGGCGTTCCGGTTGTGTCTGTGATGTACTTGGGAGGCCCACAGGACAAAGGGTTCACCATGCTAACATCCTCTTCGTGCTCATCGTGAAATTGAGTTAATCTATTGTTAGCCGGCGAGTCGGCAATTCCGGGACTTGGTGGATGTAATGGCGAGGCGAGACGAGAGTGGTCCGGTGTTGCTGCTGCCTCGGTCGAGGCTGACAGTCGTTGCTGCAGAGCAAGATTCTCTTTCTCTAGTTCATGGTTTCTGCGGTTCAACTCAGACAGTCGCTTTCTGGTAATTTGCACTTTTGTTTCTGCCCTTGCGAATTGGCATTTGACGTTGCGTTGTATACAGTTGCTGCAGGGGGATTCGCCGGTGCACTTGATTTTATGGTGACGACATCGCGAGCATCTGTGCGGTAGACATTTGGTCAACAATGCCTCGGACTTGGATCATAGCATCCGGGAAGAAAGATCATGATGCGTCGAGACATTCCAAGAGGCACTTACGCGTTCACCACCCTCCTGTAATCTGTCTTTCGTGATGTATTCATGGTAACTTAGGGCCTCGAGTTCATCAAAGTCAAGATGTTGAATCTTTCTGAACACGTCCAAAGATACATGGGTGTTGAGGTCAGACAAGGCAAATCACCTGCAAGATAAACCCCGCATCTCTCGTATCTCCCTACGGGGCCACCTTCCGGTCCTAAGACTTAAAGAATTTCTAGAAATGTTTCTCTTTCATTTATTCTCATAAATTAATTCTTCGAATATTTCAATATCTACCATTATTCAACAAGAGCAGTATGCGTAGTCCATGAGCATAACGCATGATCTTCTTAGGCAGACCTCGGAGCCATCGAAGATAGTCAGCAAGACTGGAGGATTCCAAGGTTGGTAAACACATCAGGTCTTCTCGACTAGGCAAGAGTTTCCCAGATAACATTAATACATATAGGTAGTATTAATAGTCAGCATTATCGGGTTGTTCATCCGAAGGTGCATGGCCGCCAAGAGCCAGCCCCGAGGGGGTATTATGTAATGTTATGGGGGAAGCTGCGCCGGGGAGGGATACATCCCCCGCTAAGTGTTCATTGATATTATAGTTATATAGTTAACTAGTAGTGGCTTGTGGTAAGAATATTTGCCTGTGTATGTTGTAGATGGCCATTGGGGTTATGAATGGCATACTTATGCCATAATGTTTGTCTACCTACATGTATGTAGGTACTGTTCTAGGAATAAAATGTGACTGTTAATAGACAGTCTATAAAAGTCCACCTTCTTCATATAATATTCAATTTTATCTATTTACATACATCTCCCATGGATGCCTATTTCTGCAGGCAAAGTGAGCGCTTGTTTGCTACATCCGTATAATAAACAAAGACCTGCTTTTGCTAGCTTCCTCTCTCTCCTTTGGAGCAGCCTACAATGGAATCAATGACAAATGAACAAAGGTTAAATCTCTGATATTAAAAGTGAATATATTTTGATGCAGGAACATCAGATCGAGGCCTTGGCAGAGATGTTCTCTCCACAGAGATTCATCCATATAAATTTCTATAATATAATGCAAAGGAGGTAACCTTACCCTCATCCTGACATTCCTCTTCTCTGTTAGCCCAACTTGACTTTTCATGCAATAGTACTGCTCAATGTCACGCTAGACCACCTCCACGATGAGGTGCCCACCTTGCCTGATTTCTACATCCTTACTACCCGTGTGCAGGCCCCAAATATCGATGAGGTAGGACCCTTTGCATCAGTTGATTGTACAGCGCTAATGTTTTCGCTTGAGGTCTCCCACTTCGTCTGGTTTTCTTCTTTTCTACTTTTCCTCTTGCTCATTGCTATCATTACTTCTATCCTTTTCGCACCTTGCCTACCCACCACCAAGCCGTCGACGAGTATAATCACGCCAAATTCGCCAACAACGAGCATATAATTACTGGGTTGAGTGTCTTGTTTTTCTTAGCTCGCAAAGCATCGTCGACCTCCTGAATCCGCCCCTTTTTTGCGATCCCTCACAAATATCACCTATCCCAGTCAGAACCATATATTCATTCTCTCTGCACAATTTCCGACGCCATTAACCGCCCACTCTCAGGCTCTGAAGAAGGCCCAGCGATGTCCAGACCAGTTAATATCCACAACTTTTTCCCAACCGGCGCCTCGATTCCATTTTGAGATTTATACTCGGCCTTCTGTTCTATGAATTATCTCACATTCTGCCCAAGACCTAAGACTTTGGCAAACGAGCTATTCGGCTACAACAATCAAGCGGGAAAGAGCGGACATAGGGCCCTCCAAAGAGGAACGGAGTATACAATGTCGATGTATGGTTTTCCTTGTGATTTTCTCCGTTGAACACAGATTGAGACTGACTGTTATACTTTTAGTTGCAATACGGGTTGCTACGGGGCAAGAAAGGAACCGAAGAGCTGCGGAAATATAAATGCTCGGGCCATCCTGGAAAGCCATTTGGCAAAGTGCAAGTGCTCTTTATTTCTGCTCCTTGCAATCAAATACTTACGAGATCTTGAAGAGATGGCCCGGTCCCCCATATGAAATTTGGGACACAAATGCAGCTGTGTACAGTTGAAGTGCCGTCACTGCGTACTGCGAGGATAAATCTTTAGTAGACGAGCGGAGGGCACACGAACGACACTGTGGGCTCGAATTTACTATTTGGTACGAAAATTAACCTTAGATGCCTCTGGCTATTGATGGAAGGGGGCTGACTTGAATGATTCACTTGCTGCAGGAATGATGTCTTCCCACCAGGTTGCCTGGCGATCAATACAAGGAGCATAGAATCTTTAACAGCCCTGCCTGGAAACGAACGCTACGGGGAGCTACATCCGGTGCCCCCAAATCCAGTGGTCTGTCTTGTTCTGTTTTGAAGGAATGATTTGCGATGTCTCGGCAAGCAAGCGCATCCAAATTCCAGGCCATTGGCGAGAAGACGTCGGCCAGCGTGGATTCTTGCTGCCTGGCGGCCAGAAGCAACGTATTGCCATCGCTCGTGCTATGGTCAGCGACCCCAAGATTTTGCTTCTGGACGAAGCCACTTCAGCCCTGGATACGAAGTTTGAGGGTGTTGTTGTCCAGGCAGCACTTGATCGCGCTGCTGAAGGGTCTAATCGATCATGAAGTTCAAGGATGGTTCAGTGATATCATACTAGAAGAAACGGCTTGAGGCAAATGTGGAACAACAGTACAAAATCCCATTGACAATCTGATTGCATATTGTATCTACTTCGCATAAATCCAAAACCAGCAATGTACAGGGTAAGACACCCAACCCGGGGAACCAAAAGCACAACTATATACAAAAGAATCCATGCAGCCACAACCGTCCCGCATGAAAAGATGCAAATTGGGGAAAATGAGTCCCGGGTATAGCGCGCGCCTTACTATGTGACAAACGTAAAGAAATCCAAAAAAATGAACATCACCGAAAAGGGAAAGGAATGGAACCCGAAACAAGAGTATTCCGGAAATGCCGCAAAAAAGGCAACAGAAATGATGATGCTGAAATGCGACAGAAATAAGCAAGAAAAAAGAAAAAAAGAAAATGCAATCGGTCCAATATTTTCAACAGATATCCGAGCCAATAGCATATTCACGAAAACCTGAGATGATCTATACAGACATGCCATGGGCGGCAGCAGCCTGCTGGAGCACACGGGGCCAGCGCGAGATGAGTTCGACATCGTCGAGGGCACCCTTGCCCTGGTTGCGCACGTACTGGGTGCTTGGGTCGATGCGTGGCTCGTAGTCCCACACGGTCTGGGTACCCTGGATCAAAGCGGAGTAAACCAGGCGGCGGCGGCGCTGGGAGCTCAGAACATCCTGGTGGATCTTCTCCAAATCCCAGCGGGTGTGAGTCTCCTCGAGGAAGAATGCCAGGATCTTCGCTGGGTCGGTGGTGTTGGGCACTGCAAGCGGGACCTTGGCGGGGCTCGGAGTGCGAGGGGGAGTGTTCGAGGGGAAGGGGTAGTCCGCGATGTTGGCACGTTGAGGGATGGGCGATGCGTGCGGGGTCTCATCGGGAGTTGGCAGGTTGATGGATGATGCCAAGTTGGTGGGCTTGGCTACGGCTGCGCGGGTGGAGCTTGATGGGATAGGTAGGCCAGCTGCGAGGTTGGTCCTCTCTTCTGGGTCATTGACGAGGTCGTAGAGCATGGGTGGGTCGATCGTCGAGTAGATGAACTTCCAACGGCCGCGACGGATCATCATAAGAGGAGCCTGGGTGCCCTCTCCCATGTACTCGCCGTAGACAGTGTCGGTGCGGAGACCTTCGCCGCCGGTCAAGTACGGCACGAGGGAAACACCGTCAAGGGGAAGCTCGGAGATGAGTTTCGCGCCTGCCAATTCGGCGAATGTAGGGAGGAGATCCATAGTGGAGACGTTCTCAGACACGCGCTTCGGGGCGAAATGCTTAGGCGAGTGGACAAGGAAAGGAACACGAGCCGAGTTCTCAAACCAGGTCATCTTGTACCACAGGCCGCGCTCGCCGAGCATGTCACCGTGATCACCGGTGAAAACAATGATGGTGTCGTCGGCCATGCCGGTGTTTTCAAGAACACGCAGCAGCTTGCCGACGTTGGTGTCGACGTAGGTGCAGGCGGCATAGTAGGCGCGACGGGCGGCACGGATGCGCTCGTCAGGCATCTCCTTGTTGAACAAGTCGATACACTTGAGCACGCGCTGCGAGTGCGCATCCTGCTGGTCGTGGGGGATAGCCCCATTCTTAGGCAGCGGAATCTCGACGTCGTTGTACAGGTCCCAGAACTCCTTAGTCATGGCATAAGGGTCATGCGGGTGGGTCATGGAGACCGTCAAGCAGAAAGGCTGCTCGTTGCGCTGCCGAACATGGTCGTACAGGTATTGGGTTGACTTGTAGATCACCTCTTCATCAAAATCCAATTGATTGGTGCGTACAACGGGGCCTGCCTCCATCACGGAAGACATGTTGTGATACCAGTCGGCACGGATGTCCTACAGTCCAGTTAGTATAGTACCACAAAAGGATTGTTCTTAAAATTGACATACAGGTTCATCCCAATTGACGGACCAGCCGTAGTCACCAGGGTAAATATCGCTAGTCAGACGTTGCTCATAGCCATGAAGCTGGTCCGGGCCACAGAAATGCATCTTTCCGGCCAACGCTGTGTGGTATCCCTCCCGCCGCAAATAGTGGGCATATGTGGGGGTGTCAGCGGGCAGGTCCGCCGCGTTATCATATGCTCCAATTTTGGAGGGCAGTTGGCCACTGACCATAACGAAGCGTGAGGGAGCACACAGTGGTGAGTTGCAGTAAGCTGAGTCGAAGACCACGCCTCCTTCAGCGAGACGGTCTAGATTAGGAGTTTTAATTGGGGAGTTCTTGTCGTGCAAGGACAACAAGGGTGCAGCCATTTGGTCTGCCATGATGTAAAGGATATTGGGCTTCTTGGTCGCCATGATGAATATTTAGTTTAATGGACGGCCAATGTAGATACGAAGTTAGAACTAAAAAAAAAAAGATTAGATTATGAAGAAGAAAGAAAGAAGAAATTGAGGGAGAGCGGGTGATATATGAAGTTGAGGGAGAATGTGGGGAACAAAAGGAGAAAGTAAAAAAAAAAGAGGAAAAAAAAAGAGAAAAATCAAGTATGAAAAAAAAGTAAACGAGGAAAAAAAAAAAAGGACCCAAAGATGGTAAAAAAAGAGGTAATTCCAGAGAATCGGGGGCTAAAAAAGGGAACACATGAAGGCCAAGACGGAAAAGGCTGTGTATTTAATGTAATATTTTGCCGATACACAATGAAGATCATACGTGTCTCCTCGGTCTCATTTGACTATAAACCCTGTAGAATGCTGAAATTCTGTACTATCCTAAATCGATTAGTACAAAATAGTTCCCGCCTGCAACGGAGATCAGGGGAAGTGACCCAGTACTGACGTACTCCCCCGCAAGGAAGATGGAATCATTCGAGCCATCGATGGTGTGATTGTCGGAAGAACGTGTATGGTAATATAATACCGAAGTAGATAATCCCGAGTGCTGCTATGTACCGGCACGAAATACATAAACTACAATTTTCTCCCGAGGTCCCTAGCTGCAATTGGACATTTCGTTATCTCTCTCGGCAATAATCAGCTTGCCAATGCAAATATCTAGTCACAAGACCAGTGATTTTTATCAATTGTAGGTAATGGGATCCCATCGGGGCAAGTGCCGAGTGAGTCGCCACTTTACAGGCACTATAGGGGTCGCGTGTGGTCCAGGTGTTGCATTTGTCACATTGGGAAAGTCACAATACCACCGTAATACCAACCGTGCATGTAAAACCACCACTAATCTCAGCCCCTTAAAACTAATAATTGCAATAAAATGATATCATGCCAATGTCGGGGGATTTAATACAAAGTCTAGCTTCAGTGCAGTTCACACGCGCACTCGACCCCGGAGTGGGTAACGGCATTGAAAGCCCACGTCCATGGCAGCGTTTCCGCTGTGACAGGATCCTGTAAACACTAACTTGTTTCAGACTAGTGAATCCCAAAGCCGACCGCTAGGCAAACCTTGGGCTCCACAGGATCGTGTCATTGTTTTACCAGCCAATCAATCTAGTTCTATTTCTCCTGGGATGACCCAACATGGTTAGAGGCAACGCTTAGGGGCTGAGGTTCCACTTGCTTATCTCAACAGCCAATCAGACTGCATTATTAGACACTACCGGGGAGGAAAAAGAGACGTCGTGAGAATCCAAGATAGCGACGGAGAAGCCCGCCGGTGGAATGCTTTCTTTTTGATTCTTTTTTTCTCCCTCTACCATTTCTTCTGTCATTCCTTCTCACTATTCTTGTTAAGAAACAAGGATGAAACAAGGAGAGGGAATTTAATGTATCGTAGCTCCACAATGAGCAATCCCCCTTTCCGAGCACGCCATGAGGAGCGGTCTAAGATCATCCCCGGATTTACAATTGGTATATACTTCGGAGGCGAAATCTAGTCACCGCTGTTTCTTAGCATAGGCACTTGTGTTTCTATTGTATGCACGGGGATTGCTATATGTCCGACGTGCTCCACATGGCTACGTCTACATCGACGTACAGATTTCCAACTCGACACGGGATGGTTTCACCCGATATAGACTTATGATGTACATAGTCACATCCTCTAGCGTAATTAGGTGTGCAGGTGTGCATGCTTTTGTTGGCATCTTTTTCCCAAGGCATAGAGCAGGCTGCTCTTTTCTTTTGGAAATGAGTTTGATCACGAGGACTATGATGTACAAATCACTCCCTGCTTACTAAAAGTATGTTCCCATGATGAGAGTACAGGCTCCCGACGTACAGAGTCTACGCTGCTCAAATTTTACATCGGTTGCGGCCGAGGTGGCAACTATAGACGGCATACCCAACCAGGATGGTTTGGCTATCCATATATTTAAAAAGTGTGTCATTACTGATTTCCACCCTTGAATGAAGGTTCTTTTTGACTGCGACCTTCATGTCGGCGATGCCAGATGCCCGTTTGCCTGAGAGATCTAGCTGAGACAGACCATATGTAAGGTGAGGACAGAGTGAGAGCGTGATGGTCAGATGTTGTAAGGACAGTGCATGTGCATACAGGATCGACCCATTTGCCCGTCAAGTCCCTTCTACCCCGAACTAATCCTCAGACCTTATTATGAACATCCCACGCCATTTCTGCGACATACTCAAGTTCCTCTTGGCGAAGAGCGATGTCACGTTCGCCTTGATTGGCATTGACCGGCTGGAGAAACAAATTCTCGAAAGGGACGACCAAAGGCGCGCCAGTGACGCGAACCGGCTGGTCTGTCACTCGAATCTCCCATCTTCCATGGCTTATCCAGACCCCAATATATCAGAACGTCACATCTGGCCATATCTGGCCCATAAATGTGGTAGAATGGGAGGTTTTTAATGAAACGATCCGCGATGTCTCGGCAGGCGAGGGCATCCTCGAGGCTGTCATGGCCCGGGCCTTGTTGGGTGTTGCGTTCCAGGTCCGCGTTCACCTTAACGAGGTATAGGTGAAGTTTAAGGTGTCAAAGATGCGATGATGAATTATTCGCAACGCCAAACGATTACCCCGGCCACCATGGAGCATGATAACAGTGTTGGACCGATGTAGCGTCCTTGTACTCGTGGCAGCCTGGAGAAAAGACATGTCCTCAGCAAGTGAAGCGCTAGGGATGCCCGGGTCAGCCATATTTGATCGATTAGTGAGAGATATCTAAAGCGAATTTTTGTATTGAATAACAAATGGCAGCCCAAACTTTGTATACAAATGTGGGCATCTGATACAAGCTGGAAAGAGGAAAGGCATGGCCACTTACATGTCCCTTGCCCGCCGGCTTTCCTAGGATACGTTGGCTTTACAGGATACGTTGGCTTTGAGTTGATGCTACATAGGTAGAACTTTGTCCTCTGATTTTACTGACATGGCAATACATTAGAGCTGATGAGTACCGAAACGTGGGCGTGTATTTGTGATGGAAGCTCGGCTGCCTTGGGCCAACGTATACGGAATATGGAAGTCTGGCGTGAGATGAAAGGCTCCCCACAGCGGCAGATGAAGATACTGGCTTACTGGGCACAGACAAGAAACAAGGAAAGAGAAGGTGTGGCTTGTGTTCAACATAGACGTGGGAATCAAAGGCTCAAAAATTCGGACGGGCAGAAAATGCAGAAAATAGAACACTATACGCCGTGGTGGTAGAAGACTTCACCTATGCTTATCGCAGATCAGGTCATGAAAGGTAGATGTTGAGGAGACAACGAGTCTCTGGATTGGACAAGTCAAAGAAAAGAACGGTGTAGTTGTGTCAACTTAGTCAACCTTGATGGCACTGTGTAATTCTCAAGATTAGTGCGTTGCCTACCAAATTGGATGGTGCAGTCTTACCTATAAACTCGCCGGACGAAGGCATAAGCGGCCAAGAAACCAACGGTTCCTGTTAACAGGCCATACACGGCGCAAGCGAGGAAGCTGTAGCTGAAAAACAGCAAGCTTGACACGAATCCGGAGATGTGGAGCTTGAACAGGTAATACCAGATGCAGTAGGCAAAAATCCAAAAAGCGCTGCTGCCGCCGGTGAGGAAGCTCTGCCACCACCAATGATAATTCTAAGGAAGTCAGTATGGCGATTCATAATTGAAACTGAGGACAATCTTACCTCAGAGCAAAGCTGGCTGTATGTTGCGATTACGGTCACCTCAACGACGGTGATAATCAGCACAGTCGAGACAACACTCAGGAAGCCGAAGACATAGTAATAGCCAGACTTGTCTTGCCACAGGTTCTTGAAAAGGAATAACAGCTCGATAAAGAGAACGGCAAATGGAATGACGCCAGTTACCACAGGCCCGAGAGGGGTGCGGAGATACCAGGGCTGGGGTGGAACTTGGCGGGCGATCGCATTCGTCTTCAGAGGGTGCTCCCATGGTGTCGCACGCACATAGCCGACCCAGCTGCCAATGTATACCAGCGGAACTTGAATGAGGAGCCAGAGTGCAAGGAGGCCGATCAGAGTGCTGAAAGGAATTGCCGTACTAGATGCTTGAGCCCAGACAAACAAGTTCAGAATCAGCACGAGGCAGAATGCCAGGCCAGGGAAGAGCAAAGCGGTCTAGAATGATGGATTAGCATAGCACATGAATAATTGGAGCAGGGTACGCACAATTAGCGTGTTCTTGCGCCAAGCAGTTCCACCAAAGGTCTGGTAAAGTCTTCCTGAGAAATAACCGGAGAAAAGGCCGGCGAAGACGAACAACCCCATGCCGACACTAACAAAGCCACCACGGAAGCTTGGGTTCAAGACTCCCAGGCAGCTGAGCAGGAGCAAGCCTGAAGCCATGAATAACAACTGCATTCCCGACCCAACCAAGGGGGCAAGAAGACCACCATAAGCGGGGATACGGAACACATCCCCATGGAGAAGCTTCCAACCACTTGTATCTTCGAGAGCCTCATCGTCCGATGAATAGTCCGCATCGCGCTCCACGTCCGCGCTATCGTCCAGAAGCCCCTCGCCCTTCTTCTCGCCGGACTTGCGATTCCGGCGTCGAGATTGGCCCTTCATCTTCCGGTCGTCCATAGCACCATCGCCGCGACCCTTAATATCGCCTTGCACGGTGCGGCTCCAGATGACGAACACGGTTACTCCCAGCACGGTGCAAATTGTCAACGAGTTGATAATCGCCAGCCAGTGCGTTACCGAACTTTCGCCTTGGTTGGTAAAGTATAAATCCCAGCGGTTGGCCCATTCAACATTAGGTTCCTCCCGGAAGTAGACAGAGTAGGTGTAAGGGACCTTCAGTGTGGCCCCGTCGTCATCGTCGTCGTCATCTGGGATATATGACAGTCCGGAATATTTTTCTTGCATTCGCGAAAGGTTGGGCGCGATATACAACCCGAGACCTTCGTTGTTATTATGGACAGCTTTGGGGCATCCATTTTCCTGGCGGTCCTCGGCGGTAATACTTTTTGGGTACACCTCAAAACCTACGACCACCTTCCCTCCTTCCGGTACGCTCCGCCAGCGGATGACGATCGTGAAGTGGTTGTTGATGAAGTACCGATGCTGTCCGGTGATTGGAGAGATATCTCGATAGCCAAGCTTGAATCCGGAAGCGTAATACTTGCGGCTGCGATCCACTGTTACAAAGCTCGTGGCTCCTGGCAGATTATCGGCAATCCATTCAATCACGTATCCCTCCTTGACGAGTTGACGAGCCCATTTCACATCTGACCGACTAACCTCACGGGTGCATAGCGACTGGCACTCAACATCTTTTCCCATTGTAACTTCGAAGTCCGAGGTCATGATTCGGTCGCCACGCAGTACCTCGCCAATATTGAGCGAGATACTTTGGCCGGATCCAAACGGTGAGCCGCCATGCTTTTTGCCGCTCGGTGGGCAGACGAAAGGCAGGTCGAAATACGCATACTGCAGTTGGGTGTGATCGGAGAAGATTTTGTTTACCAGAAGAGGGATCGGATCACCGTCATTATATCGGGTAACCGAGTATCCTAGTGGGAGGGAAAGTGTAAGTTTCACATTGTTTAGTCCAACCAAAATACACCTTCGTACTTACCAGGGATGTAGAATGCGCCAGCACAGGACACGAGCAGCAGCAGCCACAGTGCCCACTGGCGAGAACGGAACTGAGCGAAGGCCATGTTCAATAGATGTAAAGGGATCTGCTTTGTTCTCGACCCGGAATGAACGGGTAGCTATCGCCCCAGCATGTACACAAAGTATGGAGGGTTGTACGTCGGTGGGTTACGGTGTGTTGATCCGCAAAGGTTGGATTGAGCAGAGTGAGCCAAGAATGATTATGTTGTAGGCAGTATCTCGTTCAGGCGATTCTTTGTCGAGAGGATCGATGGACAGTTCGACGGTAGACTTGATGTCAGGATGCGCTTGTTGGATGATAGATTGCTAAGGATCACCAGATTGCTTCAGCTCGCCAGGAACCTGCTGCAGAACAGGTAAGTAACGAATGAAACTGGCACTTAATGCCACAGTGATATAGGTGTGTCGACAAAGGAGTTTGAGCAACTGTGAGCTTGTAACCGTGAGCTTCGCGCTGTCCTGGCCTCCAGCGTGGCCCCGGATTACCTAATCAGAATGCCACGGGCCTGGGCACGCCCCGCGCAGAACAGGGGGCCGAATGGATACATGGACAAAGGAACTAAGAGGATGGTCAAATTCGCATATATCCTAACCGATGCTTGTAAATCTTGTAAGACACTTGCCTCCTCAACTACTCAGGGGGCAGTTACAAAAATTGGAACAATCCTAGTAGATTCACTGTACGATATATATATAGTATCATACCCTAATACCCTACGAAGTATTAACCCTGGAGATCTTAGATTGCACGCGCCAAGAGAATACGAATCCAATCATATAACGCGTGTCAAATAAGCCGCCCCTCAGTGTGCTCAGCTCCAATTTATCATCGATTGACTATTTCTTCATCCTTGGCTTTCCACTGCGAACAACTGACCCGGTCATGGCTGACCGCCAAAAGGGGAGATATTCCAATGGCTCTGGCAGAACCTGTCAAAACTGCGCAAGGGCTAAGATTCGATGCATTCGTTCTGAGGCTACAGGAAGTTGCGACCGGTAGGTCAATCGGAGAGATCGTCGATCCTCACCGTCTGACCGGCTGATAGGTGCGCTCGCTTGGGGAAATCCTGTCACTTCCGGGAGGGCCGAAGTGTAAAGCCTACAACTGAATGGGATAGTAAAGACAGGTGAAATATATCATCCTAGCTCAGTCGATTATACTGACTGCATCAAAGAAGGATCGAGGCCTTGGAATCCAAAGTAGATCAGCTGCTGGCCCAATCAGGGGCGATAATTCCGGTACAGAATTGGTTCTCGCCTCATGCTTCATTGACCTTGGGAACGACTGACAAGTAAGACAAACGGTGACACGGCCGAGGTGACTTCGAGCACTTCTGCGCAGGCCAAAGATGTCATCGACCAGGGGCTACTTACTATAGACGCCGCCAACATGCTACTGAATGAATTCCGAACCACACTCATGCCACACTGCCCGTTCGTGATAATCTCACCGCAGATGACTGCCGAAACACTGCGAAGAGACAAGCCGTTTCTTCTTCTCACGATTCTCACAGCCGCTCTGCATGACAATATGCCTCTACAGCGTAGACTCGAGAAGCAGGTAAAGAAGGTGATCAGTGACTGCATGATCTTTGATGGCACGGTCTCGTTCGAGATACTCCAGGGGCTTTTGGTTCACCTGGCGTGGTAGGATCTGGTTTCTATCTCTACTTGATCCTGATTGACATAGAAAATAGGTGCCAGTATCACTCTAGACCCCGTCGGTTCTCTCAATATCTACATCTTGCGATCAGTATCATCACTGATCTACAACTCGACCGTCCCCCTGAAAATCGATTCTGGAGAACCAGAGTAAATTTCGATACTGGACTGGATAGAAAGTCTGTGTCCTGGGGGCGGGAAGAAAAGAGAGCTGTTATTGGATACTCCTATCTGTCATCTTCGCAAGTATCTCCATATCTCCAGACAACGGATACTTGGGTTAACATATCTGATGCCTTCTAGCATCTCACAGATACTACAAAAGGGATGCTCCTTCCCATACTCACCATATTTTGAGAGTATGTGCAAGTTATTGGCCACAGATGCAGAGTATCCGTCAGACAGATATCTCCTCCATATTGTGCAGCTCCAACAAATTTCCGAGAAAATCACACTGGTTTCAATGCAGCATGTCCCAAAAATCCAGAACTCCAGCTTTGGACTCGAGCATTACTACCGCGAGTTGAAATCTGAAATTGATCTGTACCGAGCCAACTTGCCATTTCTCCTGACCGAAAGCCGTTCGTGAACTGAACCACCCTTATTAAATGACATTTACTAACTTTCAGACACAGAGATCCTCTTTATGCAGTTCTATACTGTCGAGATGTATCTATGCCAGATCACACTCTTCGACCACAAGCCCGGCGCACAAGCCCTACGCCACGAGTCGTCCTTCCAGATTGAAGTGTTGCGTATGGGACTCACCGCAGCCAAGACGTTACTCCATTATTACATGTGCCTACCCCTAGGCTGCGATGCCAAGTTTCCCAATGTAGGATGGGTTCAACTCGGGTTTGCAGTCACGCTTGCGTGCAAGCTAGTGGTAGCAGCATCTGAGCCTTCAGTCCATCCTCACACGGTCGATTTGTGCCGTGCGCTGGATATCTCTAACACAATGAGACAATGTATCCTTCGCATCCAGGCGCTCATCACGTCAGATATGGATGCTTCTGGGGACAGGGATGTATTCTTTCACTATGAGAAGCGCCTGAAGCGTGTACAATGGTGGTTCGAAAGTCAAGCGATACCGGAGCCGAATAATGATTATTCCCATCATGATGCGCCACTTGCCGAAGGAATTGATCCACCTGCCGGAGACCCAGGCAATTGTGTTGATACTCTGCAGTCAGCATTGAACGGTCCAGACAACTACATTCATTGGCCGGGCTTCTTCCCAGACACGGCAATTGACGAGATGTATATCGACTGGATCGCACATTCGACGACATCATTTGACCAGCAGCATTTGGGCTAGTCTGCCGGCGGACGTGGACTGGAGGTTTCCACATTCATCGTTTTTGAATATTCGCAGAATAAGGAATAGAAGTCTATGACGATACGTATGATACACGACTTTCCGCATAGTAAAGCTTATACAGATGTAGCTACATTGGTCTATGGCAGATAATCCTATGCCTCGTCCGGACGAAAAATATCATAGTGGCCATCACAATTAGCAATGTCACAGGCCAGACCACTCGTCATATTTCCATACAAATTTCCGAGACAGAAACTTCAGATGGACTCACAGCCTCTTGGTTTCTCCTTAAGCCAGCGTTGACAGAAGGGTTTAGGGGCTGAAATGACTGTGGCTTTTGACGACTAAAATAGCGTCTAGGATGTGTGGTAAAACGTGGGCTTAGACGTGTAGATGCTTGGGCCTTAGCTTAGAGGTCTTAGTATAAGCCTCAATATCCGTGTCGGTTGTCCGTGTCCGTGTCCATGTCCCTCTACTACTAAAAATCAAAAGCCCGTGTCCGTGTCCGTGTGCATGTCCGTATCTTAGCGCCCTTGCCAAGACATCCTAGCTTCATCCTCCACTCACAGCTTTCGACGGTGAATCAAGCGCTATTTAGTTGCATAAGCAATGGTACGGAGAATATACCCGTGTTATCTCCCGTCTATATCTATCTACCTGGGTAGCTTAGCGGCTAACGTCAGCTTGAAGTAGGCACCGATATTTGCAATGGACATGGACTGCAAACTGTGGCTATAGAGTGTCTAAGACCAGCGAAAGCTATTTTGGGAGATGCTTGGGTCGAAGATGCAATATGGACTCATAGTTAAATAGCTTGCGCTAGCAAGCTTCTTCCCACTTCACATAGATCGAGTCTTCAGAACTCACCATGAGCAATTTAACAGATCCATCCGATTACTGTACGCTGGACATTTGTCCACTAAGCGAAGCGTACATTGAATACGTGCCTTCACTGGCCGGGAATGCCTTCTACTTGGGCATTTTCGCAGTCCTGTTGGTAGCCCAGGTGGTGCTGGGCATTCGATATCGGACCTGGGGCTACCTCGCTGGCTTATTTGGTGGCCTAGTACTCGAAATAATCGGATATGCCGGACGATTGCAGATGCATTATAATCCATTTCGCTTCGATCCTTACCTTGAGTACGTGGAATACATCCACAATTCGTCTTGACCCCGGCTTCAGAGCTATACTGACAGCCATTGAATAGATATTTGGTCTGCCTCACAATAGGCCCTGCATTCATCAGTGCCTCGATCTATATCTGTCTCGGACGGATTGTCGTCATCTACGGAGAGAACATTTCGCGCCTCCGTCCTCGGACTTATACTATTGTCTTCATCCTCTGTGACCTGGTTTCACTGCTACTCCAGGCTTCAGGAGGCGCTATTACCTCTATCGCTGATGCGGACCAGCCTGATCTAGGTCAAGCTGGAATTAATATCATGATCGCCGGTCTATCAACCCAGGTTGTCTCCCTCGCTATCTTCATGGCACTTTGTCTGGATTTCGCCTGGACAGTTCGCAAGAGCCAGCACAAACTCAACCCTGAGATACGTATGATTGATCTCCGCAATAGCATGAAGTGGAAAGCGTTTCTAGCTGGTGAGTCATCTTCACACTTCCCTTCCCTTCATATCACAGCACTTGTTAATCATGCATCCAGGTCTGGCCATAGCAACGCTTGCCATTTTTGTTCGTTCTGTGTTCCGTGTCGCAGAGCTCAAGGGCGGATTCCACAGCGCACTGGCAAACAATGAAGTTGCCTTCATGGTCCTGGAGGGAGTTATGCTCGCGGTCGCGCTTTTGGCTCTGACGATACTTCATCCGGGGATATGCTTTGATGGTCTATGGAATAAGACGAAGTGGTCTTTCCGCAAGTCGCGTGATATGGAGATGAGTTTGATATCTGAGATCTCGGATGGGCAGGCAAAGGCCAGACAGATTGATGATGCATCAAGCTGAATAGCTGTGGTTTGAACGATGTGGGTTTGTGATTTGCGGGTCTTGTCTATGACTATTCCCTCGTGTGGTAGATGGATTTTCTTTTCCCCTTGTCCCTTGTCCCTTCTCGTGCCTCATCCTTCGGTTTCAACTTTTGCCTTTGGATTCATTGTCTTGTCCCAGGCGAGTGTCTCATGTTTATTCTCATCTCACTATACAAGGATAGATAGAATGCTTATGTTATGTGCGATTCAAGTATACGGCTTTTGCAAGGATGAACGTAGCAATTTCATCGATTAGATTTGAGGAATAAACTGCCCGGCTTTTTAGACCTTATACCTCCACCTGACAGAAACATGTTTCTTTGCCTTTCCTTTCTAGTGTCTAATGTAGATAGGGAACACCACAATTTCCTTGCTTGATTCGGAGTCATATATACTCCCTAGAAGAAGAGAACCTAACGCCTCCATTGGTCAACGTCGGTCTTGGTGGCTCTCGCAGGAGGGTCCATCTGTCGTAGACATAAGAACTCTTCGAACTAGTTTCGACGAACTCCTCTCTAGATCTTGCAGTGGGGCAGCAAATTTCTACATAGCTATACAATGACCAAACATGCTATTTTTTAACAGTCTTGGAAGTATGTACGCGATCCTCCAGAGACAAAGGCATCTCGATGCTACTGTGTACATATGTAGATTGAAGGGCCTTTATTCAAGATGTAACGTCTATGTTCCTTTTCCTTGGCTTGATATAACACTAACTCTGTGTGCTATGCGGCTGAGGCTGGATTCAAGTTTTGAAAAGATTGGCGCGGGATCTCAAGCATGAATGAAACATCAATTAGAAATCATCCGATGCTATTATGAGCTCTGGAGTGATGAGATATCCGGAAAACTAGCTAAGGATCACACTGGAGATGAGCATGCTAAAAGGGGAAAGAAAAGTCATAAGTACCGAGGGAGCCTTTCATCACCTCGCAAAATCAATAGAAGTTGAATACATGAGAAGAGTAATCGCAAGGCTGTGCTAGAAAGAAAAGAAAAACAGCCCAGAGATTATCATGGGTGGCTGAGGAGGTATTCCACCGCTCCCTGAACACTGCCGCCTGCGCGACGCAGGGCTTCAATATTCCGCTCGAACTCAAAGAATCCCATATCGTTCAACTGCCGCAATTGATCGGCATACCTATCCTCCGGGGGACGGGTGTCTGTAGGCTGTGGGGCACCGAAGCCACCTCCGAAACCACCAAGACCACCTCCCCCAAGTAGAGCGGCTAGAGGGTTTGCACCAGCGGCTCCACCTTCTGCGCCCTGCCCACCCATTCCCTGCATCATCTGTGAAAGTAGCGCCGGATCACGTAGGAACGGATTCTGCTGAGGATTAAACGGGTTCATACCACCCTGGCCGGCTTGCCCAGCGTTGCCGAACATGGCCGGGTTTAGGAGAGATGCGAAGGGGTTCTGAGCAGCTTGAGGGGTCTGGCCCTCGGCAGACGTTGATCGGTCCGTAGAGTCTGCACCTGCTACACCGCCGGGCTGAGTGGCGCCCGGAGTGGCAGAAGGTTGGGCCGGAGCTCCGAACGGGTTAGCTCCGAAGAGGGCACCGAAGGGGTTTGCGTTTCCAAGTGGATTTTGCTGCCCGAATGGATTTGTTTGCGCGTTCTGTTGCTCAGAGCCTGGGGTCGTGTTCGTCACCCCCGGGGCGGGGAATGCATTATCGCCGCCACCAAGTCCGCCACCCATTCCCATAGCTCGTTGCATCTGCATCATCTGTCGAATCGAGCTCGGATCGGTCAACATGCGGCGGAACTCTGGGCTTTCCATCATCTGCCGGACTCCGGGTCCCATGTCGCGGAGCATGGGGTTCTGCTGGATCATCATGTCGATCATAGCGGGGTTTTGCAAGGCTTCGTTGATGCTCGATTGGAATTGAGGATTTTCGAGCATGTTGAGCATCGACTCGGTATCTGGCGGAGGGCCCATCTAAGTGGACAAAGAATGTTAGCTATCTGTTGGAGGCATTATTAAACTACTTCCATCCCCCCATAATAGGTCACTTACCCCACCATCAGGGCCGAAAAGACCCGCACCAGGAAGCTGGGCGAATCCAGCATATCGTGCACCGGTCAAGCCAGCAAGAGGGTTGTTGCCAGTACCAGCCGCGAGATTGGTTGGGACACCAGCTGCCGCCGGGCTTGGGGTTGCTCCAGCTCCCGCAGCAGCTGAGCTGGGCTGAGCAGCTGTGTTCTGGCGTTGCTGGTTGCTTGCAGCACTCTTTACGAGATGAATAGTATGGCCATCCTTAATCTTGTAGGACTCCAGTGTCTCTGTATCCTTCAGAACTCTACCCGAGTAGATCAATCGCTGACGTTCTGCGGGGGTATCGGCATATTCGGGGCTTGAGAGCTTTTGCTTGAGATCTGATACCAGAGTGGTGAGGGGAAGGGTCAGGGTATATTTGGCATCTGTGGATGACTTGACAGTGAAGGTAATGGGCGCCTGCTCCGTGGTGGCCGTTTCGTCGGCCATGGCTAACGGATGTATGATGATTGCAGAGGAAGTGGGGTGATGATTGGGAAGTGGACCAATGATGAAGGGTAAATTCCCTGAGACTATTAACGGGCGGATCAAATGTCTGATCAAGTGAACTGTTGTGATATGGATGAAAACCGCGAAAGTGAGATGAAATGAGATAGAGGGGAGTCAGTGAAGCCGTTATGCGGAGGCGATCTGCCTTGCATCAACCAGCGCGGCGTGGAAGGCGGTCGAAACATGAGTCACGTGCCGTACGCGCTAGTGGAAGCTCCCACACGGCAAGGGAATATTTTCTCTTCCTCACCTCTCCGAGTCTGATCACACGGCTACACCTCTCTTTATCCGTGGAAAGTGGTCTTGAGGAGTTTCTCTTTCTTAACTCCACCCAGCAGGGATGGGACTGATGTAATATTCATACCCCCTGACTTGCAATTGCATGTACAAAGCTTCTACCTTTTCTGTGTGGTACCGGGAAACCGATACCTAGTCGCCTACCATGGCTACCACATCGCACATGTTTATGTACTCCCTGACGATCCAGCCCCCAACTGCCATCACACAGGCTATTTTGGGCCAATTTGCAGGTACCAGGGACCAGCAGATTGTCACCGCGTCAGGCTCGAAATTGACCATCCATCGGCCTGACCCGGCACAGGGCAAGATCACACCACTCTTCTCTCAGGATGTTTTCGGCATCATTCGCTCCCTCGCAGCTTTCCGCGTAGCTGGAAGCAGTAAAGGTACGTCGCTTTTTTTTTCTACACCCCCTCGTCTGCCCCTTTACGAGTACAACTTAGTGATTCTCCAAGCTTCCCGGGCAGCACGGTCCTCTTACGAACTGACCCTTTGAAGGAGGGTTCGGACCTGCCCTGGACAGCGACGTTGATACTCGCAATACTTTATTATCAACGGACTGTGCTGAGTGATTCCAATAGATTACATCATCATCGGCTCCGACTCGGGTCGCATCACGATCGTTGAATATGTTCCATCCCAGAACCGCTTCAATCGCATCCATATGGAGACATTTGGAAAGTCTGGAGTTCGCCGCGTCGTGCCGGGTCAATACCTCGCGGTAGATCCAAAGGGGCGTGCGTGTCTGATTGCTTCTGTGGAAAAGAACAAGCTGGTCTATGTTCTCAATCGCAACTCGCAGGCAGAACTTACCATTTCCTCACCACTGGAAGCCCACAAGCCCCAGACCTTGGTATTCGCCATGATCTGCTTGGACGTTGGTTATGACAACCCCGTTTTCGCTGCTCTCGAGGTGGACTACTCGGAAGCTGACCAGGATCCCACCGGTCAAGCGTATGAAGAAATCGAGAAGGTCTTGGTGTACTACGAGCTTGATCTCGGTTTGAACCACGTTGTCCGCAAGTGGTCTGACCCTGTCGACCGCACAGCATCCATGCTCTTCCAGGTACCCGGAGGAGATGATGGTCCCAGTGGTGTCTTGGTATGCGCGGAGGATAACATTACCTACCGCCACTCTAACCAAGGTGCGTTCCGTGTGCCTATCCCGCGACGCAGCGGGGCCACCGAAAATCCTGAGCGCAAGCGGTCGATTGTCTCGGGAGTCATGCACAAAATGAGAGGTGCTTTCTTCTTCCTTCTCCAAACAGAGGATGGTGACCTGTTCAAGTTGAACCTGGAAATGGTCGAAGACAAGCAGGGCAAACCCACCGGAGAAGTGAAGCGACTGACGATCAAATACTTTGATACGATTCCTGTATCAACGAACCTGCTGATCCTGAAGAGCGGTTTCCTCTATGCTGCCAGCGAATCTGGAAATCACAATTTCTACCAATTCGAAAAGCTTGGTGACGATCCCAGCGAGGCCTTCTTCTCCAGCGATTCATTCTCGGCTGATCCTTCTGTGCCTTTAACGCCGACCTACTTCCATCCTCGAGGCGCTGAAAATGTCAACCTCATGGAAAGCATGAACTCTTTGAGCCCTCTGATTGACAGCAAGATCCTCAATCTGAGTGAGGATGACGCACCTCAAATCTACACAATCTGTGGCTCCGGGGCTCGAAGCACATTCCGGACTCTAAAGCACGGGCTTGAAGTCTCGGAGATCGTGGAGTCGGACCTTCAACAGGTGCCTTCGGCTGTATGGACAACCAAATTGACGCGAGACGATGAGTTTCACACATACATCATTCTCTCTTTTGCAAATGGTACTTTAGTCCTGAGCATCGGCGAAATTGTCGAAGAAGTTTCAGACACAGGATTCCTTTCTTCGGCTCCAACTCTGGCAGTGCAGCAACTTGGTGAGGATTCTTTGGTCCAAGTTCACCCTCGTGGCATTCGTCATATCCTTGCAGATCAGCGAGTCAATGAATGGCCCGCTCCACAGCATCGGTCTATTGTTGCAGCAGCCACGAATGAACGTCAAGTTGCAGTCGCACTCAGCTCTGGTGAAATTGTCTACTTTGAAATGGACGCAGATGGGACACTAGCGGAGTATGACGAGCGACGACAGATGTCTGGTACCGTCACCTCCTTGAGCATGGGAGAGGTTCCCGAGGGCCGCATGCGAAGCTCGTTCCTGGCTGTTGGATGTGATGACTCTACCGTCCGCATCCTCAGCTTGGATCCAGACTCAACTCTCGAGAACAAATCAGTTCAAGCATTGACATCTGCACCATCTGCCCTCCAAATTATGGCCATGGCCGACTCGAGCTCGGGAGGCACCACTCTTTATCTCCACATCGGTCTTTACTCTGGTGTCTACCTCCGTACTGTGTTGGACGAGGTGACTGGTGAGCTTTCGGACACTCGAACTCGCTTCATTGGTGCCAAGCCTGTGAAACTATCCCAGGTGTCGGTCAAGGGCCAAACCGCTGTTCTCGCGCTCAGCACCCGTCCCTGGCTGGGATACTCTGACGTCCAAACCAAGAGCTTCATGCTCACACCCCTGGACTACGTCGGACTAGAATGGGGATGGAATTTCTCCAGTGAGCAGTGTGTGGAGGGCATGATCGGCATTCAAGGCCGCAGTCTACGGTATGTGATTCATCCCATCTTCAAATTTCCTCGAACCACCCCCCAATCATATGATGAGAAAACCAATCCGAACTTTTATGTGGATGAAACTATTAAAATTTCCAATTGTTCCTGCTGAGATCAACCACTTGTTATACCACGTTGAGACTGCCAATCATTCTGGACTGGTACTAACTGAAAATAGGATCTTCACTGTTGAAAAATTGGACAACAACATGCTCCAAGAGTCCATCCCTCTCTCTTACACTCCTCGACGTTTTGTGAAGCATCCCGACCAACCCCTCTTCTACGTCATTGAATCTGACAACAATGTCCTATCTCCTGCCACCCGGCAGCGACTGATTGACGATTCTCAAGCTCAGAATGGCGAGGCTACAGACCTCGACCTCCCCCCCCGCAGACTTTGGATATCCCCGAGCCACTGGCCACTGGGCCTCATGTATCCAGGTTGTGGACCCAATCGCCACCAAATCCGTGATCTTCAATCTTGATCTTGAGGATAATGAGGCAGCAGTCAGCCTTGCCGCGGTATCTTTCTCCAGTCAAGATGATGAAACTTTCTTGGTTGTGGGAACCGCCAAGGACATGACCGTCAGCCCTCCCTCGTCCTCTTGTGGTTTCATCCATATCTATCGGTTCCAGGAAGATGGTCGTGAGTTGGAGTTCATTCACAAGACCCAAGTTGATGAGCCTCCTCTCGCTCTTCTTGGCTTCCAAGGCCGCCTCCTGGCAGGCATCGGCCCCATTCTTCGTGTGTACGACCTTGGCATGAAGCAACTATTACGGAAATGTCAAGCACCGGTGGTCCCTAAGACCATCGTGGGCCTACAGACTCAAGGTAGTCGAATCATTGTTAGCGACGTCCGCGAGAGTGTCACCTACGTTGTCTACAAGTACCAGGACAATGTCTTGATTCCGTTCGCGGATGATTCCATCGCACGTTGGACATCGAGCACAACTATGGTTGATTACGAGACGACTGCTGGTGGTGACAAGTTCGGAAACCTGTGGCTGGTCCGTTGCCCTAGTAAGGTCTCTGAACAGGCCGACGAGGATGGATCTGGGGCGCACCTCATCCATGAAAAGGGTTATCTCCATGGGACCCCGCACCGCCTCGAATTGATGGTTCATTTCTACGCCCAGGATATTCCCACTAGTCTGCACAAGACTCAATTAGTCGCTGGAGGCCGCGACATTGTGGTCTGGACTGGCTTCCAAGGCACAATTGGAATGTTTGTTCCTTTTGCCAGCCGTGAGGATGTCGACTTCTTCCAGCTTTTGGAGACACAGCTTGCTTCCCAGCAACCCCCTCTGGCTGGACGAGACCATTTGATGTACCGCGGTTACTATGCCCCTGTGAAGGGTGTCATTGATGGAGATCTTTGCGAAATGTATCTCCTGCTGCCTAATGATACGAAGTTGATGATTGCGGGCGAACTCGATCGATCCGTTCGCGAGATCGAGCGCAAGATTTCGGTAAGTCTGCAGATGTTCACCAGTGTGTGGTTTTCAATCCACTAACATCTCCCAGGATATGCGAACAAGGGTGGCGTATTGATTTCTGATTGGTTGCGGCGTCCGCTGGCGTTCCTTGCTGTCCTGTATACGGGCTTCAGATACCTACCTCTTTGTTAATGGATGACGATTGTGCGGCTTTGAACCGCGACTAATTTTTGATCGAAGCTGATTGCCTCGACAAAGCACTACATAACCCTCCCGTTTCCTCTGGCTATCTTCGGCCGCGTAGACCCTTCCATGATGTCTCTTGCCTCGCTCGGTCTGCCGTTCCCCCTCGGCTAATCTTGAGCTGGATGCAGCCGGTCACTCTTAGTGCTGGCTTGTACGAGACAAGAAGAAGCGTGAAAACGCGTCGACGCTTTTTGAGTACGATTTGATCCGCAATGCACCACGGGTCTCAGTCGTAATTTATCAGTCGGGACAACCTTGTAAATCTTTTATAGATATTCTATGACTGAATGAAAACAAATCTATTCCAAATATTTCTGTTAGACTGTTCATATTTCCATTAATGTCTAGAGGAATCCGATGTTCTTTTCGATGTCTTTGGGTTCTTCCCTTATTGGTGTACAACATAACTACCTAGGTAGTATAGACTATACGGAAACGTAAATTCTCCTATGGATCTTTTAACATGTGACAATAGTCAACTACATGTTTGTCCTTGATCAATAATCTGATCCATGTCAAGGGAGAACTTGATATTTTTACATGTCATTTGATATATATATATATGGCTGCAAATGGAAGATGAAAAGCACAACTTTTCCTATAACCAGGATCACCTGACGATCGATCGGTCTGCCGACGGCAATTTCTACTTTGGACACCGAAATCGAATTGCGCCATCTAGGATTCCTTCTTTCGGTTTACTCCGACACTCCGACACTCCGGCACAGAAGTAAATGGCGACAGCTCGGCATATCAAAATTTCTCTCGGTTATGGCCGGAAATCTCTGGGGCCGAAACTAGCGGTCCCATTTCTTTTCCGCGGGAAAATCCATGTCCATACATGTGATGTTGAAAACCTGAAGGTCCTCAAATATGACCAAAGAGTGTTACAAACGCAGAATGAGAGTCAACGGGATATTGCTTTGAAATCGACGTCGGTCATGCCCAGGTGATGAACAGAGTTCCACGACACAGCACGATGATTGGCCACTTTTACGAGCGCGGCAGAAGCTCGGGCTCTCTGGGGAGGGAATGTGGACGGGTGGAGTTCAAAGGGCGTGCATGTCGTAGTAAGGCGCGATCCACTTCTCCCCTTTGACCCACGGAGTTTGTCTTTCGAAGTTGACTGCTTGAGTTTGAGAATGTGCAGGTCTGAAGAACTGGAAGACTTGGGAAAGAAGAAAAGTGCATCACTAGAGACAGGCCCTTTAAAGCCGTTTGCGAATCCATCAACTGAATATCATGTGCGACCTTGAACTGAACTGGTCTGTTTTTTATGCACTTTGGCCAAGCGGAATGTCAATCCAAGGGCGTGCATGATCAGAACGGATCCTCGCGTCCGACCAATCACTCTCTCATATCCGATGACTCTCTGGCTCGGCTTTTCCCTATACTGTACTGTATACGGTTGCTCAGTGTCTAGATTTAGGGACATGTGGATGATGATGATCATGGTCGAAGTGTAATATAGATGCGCCTTTACATGACAAGGCTGTGAGTCACTCGTTGATTTCTAAGAACCTTGATATCCGATGAGGCAATCTGAAACCTTGTTCACATTGCTTGTTAGGGTTCCTCCACACTTGGTGTTGTGACTCCATTGCGGTTGTCAACGGCTCCACCGTTTACTATTTTCCTTTTTTTTTTTCCCTTTAAGAACAATCTGATCTGGTCCCTATTCTACCTTCTTCCTTTTTGATATTCCATCTTCTCCTAATTTTTCGTTGTCGGCTGCCATACTGTTCCTGCGATTCTCTGTAGGACGGGCCTTTATATTGTCTTTGCTTTCCCTGTGGAACAATGTCGACGGCAACTTCAATCATCAGCTCTGGCTCAGACAAGCTAGATGCTTGGACCCGACGATCACAGCCGAAGATCGAGATACATCTTGCAGGACAAACGCCAGGACATGTCAACTCTTATACCACAGGAGAGAGTATTGATGGCAGCATAACTGTCACCGTTGACCATGAGACACGATTTGATGAAATTGAGATTGCTTTTGAAGGTATTTCCCATTCAAAGTCGGCCTATAGACAATGCTAATTTCTTAAAAAAGGTGTATCTCGAACTACTGTAGAACGGGCATCATGCCCCGGCCGTACAGGATCACAACAAATGTTCCTCAAGCTGCGCCAGCCTATTGACGAGATGGAATATCCGACCCCTCGAGTGCTAGAGAGTGGCCGATCATATGAATACCCCTTCACATTCGTCGTCCCGGACTGCCTACTACCCCAGGTCTGCACCCACGCCAAGAAGAATGCTCACATTCAACGATCCCACACTATGCTTCCGCCAACATTGGGTGATCCCATCCTTGCCAGCAATGGCAAGACATTACTAGATGACATGGCACCTAGCATGTCCCAGATTGCCTACACGGTTCGAGCATCTGTTCTTCAGAAACAACTCACCGGCCATGGAGTCGTGGCTATCGCCGCTATTGCTAAGAAAGTCCGGATTATCCCAACTGTCGAAGAAGAACCCCCTGTTGAAATTTCCGGGAGCCCATCTCTCTGCACGCGCAAAGAGAAGAGTGTTAAGCGCGGAACTCTACGAGGCAAATTAGGACGGATCGTTGCTTCATCATCCCAGCCCAAACCCATTCAATTACTTCCTCCGGCCGGCGAGCCAACTGATACTGTGAGCACTGTGGCTACAGTGAACCTGCGATTTGATCCAGTCGGCGACGAGCAGCCTCCCCCCACTTGGAACAATGACCAGCAAACTGCGCGCCAACACATTCTTCAGTGCGGCCCCATGGGAGGACTTCCCTTCCACGACAGGCATGCCCTTTGCCCATATTGGATGCGGCCTCTACACAGAAAACGTACCTCTAATGACCATGTGTGTCGCATCGGCCCAGTGGACCAAGCAATCGTCAGCCGCCGACTCGATGCGCCGCGACTCCACCGACTCATCATCATCATCATCCGGTTCATCAACTGGGCCATCCTCCGCATTCTCCGGAGACACCTACTACACCGCATCAGTCGTCGTCCCAGTCACGTTGCCCAAGTCGAAAGCCTTCGTCCCGACTTTCCATTCCTGCTTGATGTCTCGCGTGTATGCCCTAGATCTCTGCTTGACATACCACACCCCGGCAGCCAACCTCATGACACCGACAATCTCCTCCGTCTCCCAGTCCAGTTCACGAGCCAAGCAAAGTGTGCGGAACCCATAAAAACCACACTCGGCGTCACTGTCACACAGCAAGAGTTGGAGGAGTTCTTCCACCCACGCAATGTGACTTCTCCCACCGACTTTTCTACCCACACTCGTAGTGATGTGGTTGATGTGGGCCTTGCCCCGCCTGAGTACTCGGAAAGGTTGAGCGCCGTTAGAGCCAGCCGTTGAGTTATACGAGATGTGGATGATTCTCTCATTTGTTAATCGCCAACCAATACCCCTAATTCTGTTGGCCATGAAAAAGTCCTTTTGCACAGCGTTATATGGTTATGACTTTGTTTGCATTTTTGTTTCGAATATACCCGACTGTTCACATAAACCCCATTTTTCTTATGTCGATTATACGCATCTTAGATTCGTCCTTTTCTCTTGCTTTAATTCATTTGTTTCACACATACACGGTTGATAGACCTAGTCTTGATTCTTGTATACGGGATTGCTAATAATCCCCTTTGTATGTTAACTCATTGTCCTTGACAACAATGAATCCTCTCAAGTCCGGGACCTCCACCAATTCCAAGAGCATGATTTTGAGAGTAAAACAGGAAGAGGTCTTAGCTTTAACATCACAGAGGTGTTTGAATCCCAGCTTCAAAGCATAAATGAACTATTTGAGGACAGCTTTCAGCTACCTCGACAAGCAGAAGGGACGTCTATTGAGCCAGCAGAGCGCAATTCTTTGTTCTCAATTCCCCGGATGCTATGGTTTAGGCCCAAGTCTCGTTTTAATTGCTAAGCAGGTCCTTGCTTTGAATGGAGGGTAACCTGAGTGCCATATGATCCGGAACACTTGACCAATTATCGAAAATGGAAATAGAACCGAGGAGGAATACCGTATTACACAAGTCAGTGGATTTTAGAAAATACTACGCCATATTCTCCCGCATATTCCACGTTGCACTGCTTCTAAGGTACAAAGTAAGGACCGAAGTAAAACCCCCCGAGAGATAACCGGTTCATTCTAGTATATTTGAATCTTCAATCTTTAACATTCAAAATAACCCGGCATATTCAAACCAGACTCTCAATTAAGTTTACCTACTACCGTCTGCGATTTCAAGATGCCTGTCAAGATGTTAGTCTTTCTTTACCGCAACCCTCGCCTATCACCGGAAGAATTCAAGAAGTACTACGAGGCACACGTCAAACTTGTCAAGAAGCTAGCTGGCGGGGATTTCCCTCTTTCTCATCATCGGAACTATATCGCCCGCACTACCGCTGAAATCCCCCCCGGATGACTCCACCGCACGCAACGCCTTCACCCCGGCCACTATACTGCGCGGGCGACAGCC
This sequence comes from Penicillium mononematosum, assembly GCF_028829835.1. NCBI lineage: Eukaryota > Fungi > Ascomycota > Eurotiomycetes > Eurotiales > Aspergillaceae > Penicillium > Penicillium mononematosum. Next base: position 7,772,777 of record NW_026643272.1, on the reverse strand, counting down.
AGACTTCGACTTTGACGCCTACGCCGAACTTACTTTCGCGGATCAGGCTGCCTACCAGGCATTCGCAGCCAAGATATATGCCCCGGATGCCGCCGCCCAGATAACTGCTGACGAGGATAAATTTCTCGATCGGTTGAAGCAAGGAGTTGTCTTGGTTGGGGAGGTGAGAGTTACTGTGAGATGAGGTACTTTGACTGGAGCTCGTCGGAGCTGTTGGAGCCTCATCGGACTTGTTGCGATGCATGTTGGGAATCCGGTGTGATCGTGAGGCATACATTTGGATGTAGTATCTTTTGATTTGGGGGATATTCTCCCAAGAATCTAGCACATGCTCAATGATACTCTGGTATTCAAGTCTGGTTCAATGCTTAATACCACTAGTAATCGATGATCTATACTCGGTCACATATGAACAATCCCAAAATGGCAAAAGGACCAGATGTAAAACCAAGCTACGTGAGGAACTTCCTCTTCGTCTGATCTTGGTCCGATCATGAGATCGTATGCTCAGTGGCTTAACTCTTGAACTTATCCTCGGTATATTCCAGTAAGGCACATGCTCCACCTGGGCAGTCGCATGGCCTAAGTGTTACATTGGCGTCAGGGACCGTTCCTGCAGCCCGGTCGACCCGGCACATTAATTAATATATGTCAGACTGCATATCCTTCGACCCTAAATCATAACCTTAAACGCTATAAACCGGTTTATTTGCTTGATACCATCCCTTAGTTACATTCATTAATATGGGTTTTACTGTAGGACTCGTATCCAGGACGAGGGGAGGATGCTGCAACGCCCAAAGATGGAGCTCCTTATTGCGAACTATTCAAAATGTCCCGGGCAAATTCCTCCATACTGACTGTGCATGAGTAATGGATTTCATATGACAATGTCACCCATCCGCACGAGTCTTCCTGGCTGATTACCCGGGGAATCTTTAGCCCCCACGAGGACAGATAGTCGCATTGTCACAAAAGGATCAACCCGCAATTTCAGAATGTTACACTTGGGTGGTATGGCATGCAGTTGGCACATACTACCAAAGACACTCTTAGTACATAGTAGATATCATATTAGGATCTTCACAGTGTGGAGAGGATGACTGTGGCGCTGCTTAACCCGCCGCCATTCTCTATAGGAAACACATAATCCTCATATTCGCCATGTGAAATCGCCGATTTTTAACTTGCTGAATGTGACAATTCGTAGAATTGCATTGATTCCTCCGACATCAATGCTGAAGGGACGTGGTATCAGTCAAGTCACCCTCTAGGTAACAGGGTACCTGTTGCCTATCTATGTTGTAGGCAAACGGACTGAATGGACAATTACTATTCTCCGACAATCTCAATACTCCGCAGAGGGAATCATTTGTTTGCCAACGTCGACTACAAATACTGAGATCATTCCCCTCATCCTCGAACTCAACAACCTTCAACCTTCAACCTCGCAGGCCCGAGACACCAAGAAATCATCTTGACACACTCCTTCATCATGCAGCTTTTTATTCCTTTTCTTCTAGGCCTGAGCTGGCTCGCCAACGCTGCCTACATTCCTGCCTGAGCACCAACAGCACTGAGATTGCATCTCGTGATGTTGGCGGGTACCGCTCGGTGGCATACTATGTGAACTGGGTAAGTTCAGACCATACCCATGGATAATACTTATATACCACGAATGGGCCTACCTACTTAGGTAGGCGGGCATATAAAACGTCATCCAGACATCCAAGGAAGTCACGCTAATCAGACTATCAGGCCATCTACGGTCGTAACTTCCAACCCCAGGACCTTCCCGTCGAGCGACTGACCCATGTGCTCTACGCATTTGCCAACATCCGCGCCGGCACAGGCGAGGTTTACCTGTCGGACACCTGGGCTGACACTGACAAGCATTACCCCACTGATTCCTGGAATGATTCTGGAAACAATGTCTATGGCTGTGTCAAGCAGCTATTCCTACTCAAGAAGAACAACAAGAACCTCAAGGTGCTTCTGTCGATTGGAGGCTGGACCTATTCCCCCAGCTTTGTCTCTGCTTTTGACACTGAGGGTGGACGGCAGAAGTTCGCTGATTCTGCCGTTGACCTGCTGAAGAACCTTGGCTTCGACGGTATTGATGTTGACTATGAGGTAAGTCTTCAACAGTTTCAAGATTGCGATCTGCTAGTTGCTGATTCTTACGAATACTATAGTACCCTGCTACTGACGACCAGGCGGACAAGTTTGTCGATGCACTCCGACGACTTCGTGAGGTACGTGGTCGTCTATGAATATCCATGAGGTCTGGCTAATTAAATCCAGGCTTTGGATTCCTACAGCTCGGCCAACGCCGGAGGCTATCATTTCCTGCTTACTGCCGCATCCCCCGCTGGTAAGGCTTGTATTCATTGTTGGAATATTCGTCCGCTGACAAAGTCCCAGGCCCAGCCAAATACCGCCAGGAACGTCTGAAGGAGATGGACCAGTATCTCGATTTCTGGAACCTCATGGCTTACGACTACTGCGGTAGCTGGGACACAGTTGCCGGCCACAATGCCAACCTCCACGCGTCCACCGACAGCCCATCCAGCACCCCATTTAACACGGACCAAGCAGTCGACTACTACACCTCGGAAGGTGTAGCCGCCAACAAGATCGTGCTGGGCATGCCACTGTACGGCCGAGCCTTTACCAGCACTGACGGCCCCGGAAAGCCCTACAATGGTGTTGGAGAAGGCACATGGGAGAACGGCGTGTGGGACTACAAGGGCCTTCCACTGACCGATTGCACGGTGACAGTCTTGGATCAAGTAGGTGCAAGCTACTGCTACAACCAAGGAAGCCGACTGTTTATCAGCTACGACACACCCGATATTGCACACATGAAGGCGCAGTACATCCAGTCCCGCGGCCTGGGCGGTGGAATGTGGTGGGAGAGCAGCTCTGACAAGACTGGCGGGGACAGTCTGATTACAACTGTATGTTATGTTCAGGCTTTAATATATGGGTTATACTTTACTGACACACACACAGGTTGTTGATACCCTTGGAGGTGTCGGCGCTTTGGAGCAGAGCAGCAACCAGCTGCAGTACCCTGACTCCAAGTACATTAACTTGAAGAACGGCTTCCCTTAGATTGTCCTTTATTTGGCTGTCAATATTGCAAAATTGGAAATATCTCGCTGACATATGGATTCGAACATTTATGGCTGTTATGTGATGCGGGCATATCCCGATCAGCCTTGATGGGTGATGGGATGTGCGCCGCTTGCTTTTGCATCTATGTACACTGGAAAAATCAAAAAATACGATTAAGATCGAACGTCGGTTGAATTGCATGTATAGCCCAGATATAGTCCATAGAAAGTCGCAATTAGGAACGTAGAATAGTAAAATCATATACGGAAGACCAAAATCCACAAATATCGTGGCGTAGAAACCAATCATCCCAAGATTGATCCAGGTCCGCAAAATTATTCAAGACTTGTTCTCTTGAGGCTCTCCTGCGTGAGTAACATCGCTGATAGACCCAACAGATGGCGAGCTACTTTCTCCTTTGCCATCATTGCTTCGAGTACCCTCGACAATCTTATGACCTCTCAGCCCCCGATAAACATCGCGAATCTGCGCAAGACCACCATCGAAGATCGGATAGAAGATGGCAACCAGCATACTGAGCCAGAGCCAGATGATAGCGACAACGACCCAGGCAATATAGAACTAAAAGGGCAGTCAGTCAACCAAGAACACCGAAAGTTCCAAGCCCAAGTGCTAACACATACCTTCTTCCCAAAGATATAACCAGATCCATACATAGGCAACGGCCAGATAACCCAATGACCCAAGAAGGTCGCCACAGCCCAAAAAGTCGCGATGCGACCCCACCGTTTCAGCTCTTTCTGATCCCCGGCGCCCCTGCCTCCGTCCTCAACACTACCATCATCTCCACGCGAAGAAGCCTGGTGATGATACGCAGTCGTCAAATCACTATCCAATTTCTCAAGCGACAGCTTGACCTTCTTGAAGTCATCCCAGTCATAATTCTGCGGCCGGACAAGCGTTATCAAAACCGAGTACACAATGGGTGACAGACAAGAAGCGACTGTCCCGTATACACAAGGGAGGACTTCACCCGTCGACGCTACGGAAACTTCACCACCGAAATGCGATGCAGTCCCGAGCCATACAGCCATACCTGTAGCAAGACCAAGGACCGGAGAGAGGATTGCGGCAGCTTTACTTTGGCGACGCCAGAGGATTGTAAAGATCATTGGGAAGATCCCGGGGCATGTGACCACGCCTACGGAGAAGAGGATTGTTAGTTCGAGATAGAAAGTAAGTTGAAGAAGACGTACCAAGCATATACAGAGTCCAGCCTAGATTGATACCCACGTAATGCAGCATGGTACTAAAGGCAGCAGAGAAAACAGCGAAGAAAATCACACCGAAGTGGCTCGCGCGGATGAGATCGCGGTCTGTGGCTTTCTTCTTGAAGTACTCGCGGTATACATCGAAACTGAGGATCGAGCTGACGGCGATGACCTGCGCGGAGAGAGTCGATGTACACGCCATGAAGGTTATTAGTAGGACTGCTGCTGCGCCCCCTTTACCGGCGATAGTGATTGCCGCGTAGGGGAGGACGAGACCATTGCTGACTTCTGTAGTTGTCATTCTCTGATTTGATGTGTTAGTGGCATTTGTGGGATTTGGTGAAGTACAGTGCTTACCCTTGGGAATGTGGGGAAGGTTGGAGTGTTCTCAAGTCCTAGGGCAACGGAGCTCATTACGGTTCCCAGGCCCCATGGGATGGAGAAGTAGGCGATGCCTCCGATTGTATAGCCAGGTACTACTGCTGCTGGGGAGGCCGAGAAGGCTTTTATAAAGTAGCTTGTGTCCATCTATAGGGGGTTAGAATGGGATAGTGGTGGGATATATGGTGTTCTGCTTACAATAACCAAACCGAAGTTTCCAAGAGTGTGAAGGATTCCGAAAAGAATTGCCTGGAATATTGTTAGTTGGATAGGCCAGTAGAACCGGTACATTTCTTTTAATCTCACACTCTTCGATGTCATTGTCAAATATGTCCCATCTTGATTACCAGAGACCGGGTGTCTTTGCGCCGCTGCTTGAACGAGCTCAAACAGTTCACCCACGGAGCCAATCTGGTCAGTTGAGAAAGCTTTGACGGAGAAATAGCATGCAATGATCATAATTATAGCGGTGTGAAAATAATCGGTGAGGAATCTGCATAGCACAGTTAGCTGTTTGGACTTGGAGGTTGAAGGAAGAATACTTACGTTGCTTTGATGCCACCAACAAATGTGTAGAGCGTCACTCCGACCGGCAACAGGAATGTTGCAGCAATAATATGCATCCCAGTGCTGAGTTCGTTAGCTAGAGAATCCCTAAAGACTGAGAGAACCTTACACAGCAGTGATTACTGCAGCGGCACCGAGAAGCATATTGGCGCAGGCGAAGATATTGTTCACCAGACAGAGTATCATGAACACAATGTGTGCCACATGTCCTATACCACGAAATGGAATCAGAAAATGACCAGACCAGAGACGAAAGAGAACTTACCATATCGAATCCGAACAACCTCCAGCGACGTATGCGCTTCCGGGATCTTTCGCTTGCAGGATATTCCCAAAAGCGCAAAGAACACAATCATCGGACTACAGCCAGCTGCAAACCAGAATGGACCGGCTACACCATAGTCGTAGCCGACAAAAGATGAGCCGAGCAAAGCGGTTGACCAAAGCCAAGACTGAAAGAGTTATTTATCAGTTTACCAGGTATCAAGCGGTTGAGTGAGAGGAACTGACCGATATAACAGCTGAAGCAGTCAGGCCTGTGCGAACAGTTCGATTTGCTGTCATGAACCTGTTTTTCGGATTAGTATTGGAGGAATATTTGTAGAAATATTTGAATACATTTCAGTCTTTTCGTTGTCCTCCCCAGTGGTTTTCTTCAAGACTTTCGTGATAAGCATCATCACTGTTCGGTGTTGATTAGAATATTTAAAGAATATACTGAAGTACCAAGTACCCACCCAGAGCAATAATCACACCGATAACAACAACGACAACATAGCCAACCGCCTGTGATAGAGGTGGCTGGACAGTCGAAATGCCATCGCGGGCATGTAAGCTCGACATTGTGTAAGTCTAAGAGCTTAATCAAAAGAGAGTAATGGAGAAGAAATGTGCTATTTCAACCTATCAATAGGGCGTAGGGTTGAGTATGTACGGAACAAAGAGAGAAGTATAATAGCCCCAGCAGTGATACCGAGTACATGGAACGGGGACTATGTATGCTTAAATGATGTTTCATTTGACTAATTAACGTACCAAGTCCCTGGACAGGGATGAGATCCAAGGCACATGTCTGTGGAATAAATTGATATAGCGGTCCACAATTACTTGATTTGTGCTTGCGATGAGGTGCTTTTTCACGAGATTGGCGCGGCCGAAGGATTGTTTAGGTTGAAGATATACTGGCCGGGATAATACTTCCTACATCGCAAGCATGGGCTATTTTTAATTATTAGTTAAATGAGAGCATAGATTGGAATGGACCTGTCCTCTTGTGTAGGTATATTTATAGTCGGAGGGGAGCGAAGATATTCAAGTTCAACCATCGCAGAATCTAAACAAAGTAAATATTGACAATCCAAGTGATCTAATTCCTTAAAATTGAGTAAATCACAAACTTTCGTCTTCTCCCAATGCCCAATAGCGAGAATGCGAATTCGTAAGAATATGGTCCGGAGGAACGGGGGGAGCCTCCGCGTAATCACATCACTTCACCAAGATTGTATATCAATGTATTATTATATCTCTCGGGCGAGAGCAAGATATACCAGGAATTAGTCTGCATGCCGAGTATAATTGCTTTTTGGCGAATTAAAATGGCCATTCGCGATATTCGGCACGCCATCGCGGCCCACTGTGATGCTATACCAACCAAGTGCAGAGTGACGCACGCGGGGTTCTGTTTTTGGATTTGGATAATTTGGATAATTTGGATAATTTGGATAATTGGATATAAAGAAATACGGCCCCTCGTTTCTGGGGAAGGATAGTATTGTTTCATTACTTCGAGCTTGCAATCCTAAAATGTCTACAACTCAAGCATCAGATGCGACTAAGCCTCGCAAGTCGCTCATCCTCAATGCCTTTGTGGAAATGTGTACGTGGAAGGCCATTTAACATCTGAAACCCCCAATCTCTAACAATCATTACAGGCAGCGGCCATCAATCGCCAGGACTATGGCGCCACCCCGAAGATGAGTCGCATCGATTCAATGATGTCGACCACTGGGTCGAGCTGGCACAATTACTCGAGTCGGCCAAGTTCCATGGCATTTTTATCGCAGATGTTCTCGGTAAGTAGACCGAGTGTGGTTGCATTCCAGGGAAGAAGTCTGACAAGAAACCTCGCTCTAGGAGGATACGACGTCTACAAAGGACCCAGAAACCTCGATCCCGCAGTTGTCTCCGGTGCTCAGTGGCCAGTGAACGAGCCATTGGCAGTTGTCCCCGCGATGGCGGCAGCTACGAAGAATATTGGATTTGGAGTGACGGTCACAACAAGCTACGAGCAGCCATATCATCTTGCGAGGCGACTATCTACGGTCGATCATCTTACCAAAGGACGGTATGTGAATCCAGTAACGGTTGGGAGAACAAGTCGCTGATTAATGTCGCCTGATAGCCTGGGGTGGAATGTGAGTAGCACACTCACCTCGAAGAAGAGGATCATAGAAAAGAAATACATACTGACAGTATTCTCAGGTCGTCACAGGCTACCTTGATTCCGCCGCCCGCAATATGGGCCAAGCCGAGCAGCTACATGTAAAGCCTCACCTTCCACACCTATATGCCTATAGCCCACTAACAAAAACATAGCACGACGACCGCTACCTCCTTGCCGAAGAATACATCAAAGTAACCTACAAGCTGTGGGAGTCCTCCTGGCGCCAAGACGCCGTAACCCTCGACCGTGAGCGCGGCATCTACACCGACCCAGCAGGCGTGCGACAAATCAACCACGTCGGCAAATACTTCAACGTTCCCGGGCCTCATCTCTGCCAACCCAGCCCACAGCGCACACCGGTCATCCTCCAAGCGGGCACCTCAAAAGCAGGCAAAACCTTCGCCGCGCAACATGCGGAGGCTATCTTCGTGGCGGGTCACAGCCCGGCCGTGGTAGCGAAGAACGTGAAGGAGATTCGGGAGCTTGCGCAGAGCGAGTACGGGCGTGATCCGCAGAGTATTAAGTTCCTCGCACTTCTTTGCCCTATTCTCGGCAAGACTGAGGAAGAGGCTGTCGAGAAGTTCAAGTATTTCCGCAGTCTGGGGTCCATTGATGGAGCGCTTGCGCTGTTTGGTGGGTGGACGGGTATTGATTTGGATAAGTATGGAGATGATGAGGAACTGCGACATGTTGAGAGTAATGCTATTCGGTATGTGACAATGCTTCCCTTCTTTTTTTCTGAGCATGACTGACTCGCATTTCTGTATAGTTCTGCTGTCGAGGGCTGGTCAAAGGCAACCCCCGAAGTGGCTAAATGGACAAAGGCCACTGTCGGTCAACACATCACCGTCGGAGGGCTGGGTGCCACTCCTGTCGGTACAGCTGCTCAGGTTGCCGATAACATGGAGCGATGGGTACAAGAAGCCGACGTGGATGGGTTTAACCTGGTAAGTTGTATTTCCTGACATATGCAACTGTATCTGGAGCCGTTTGATAACATTATTCGCAGGCATACGCAATCAAGCCGGGCTCTTTCAAGGATATCATTGATCTCCTTATTCCCGAGCTCCGCAAGCGAGGCCTGTTCTGGGATGACTATGCTGTGCCCAAGGGAACCTACCGTGAGAACTTATATACACAGCCCGGCCAGTCCGGACCACGTGCAGACCACCCTGCCTCCAAGTACAGGTGGAATGCTGGTGTGGATGCTGCAGAGGCCGTCATTCCGGATAACTGAATGCTACACTTGCATCAATTGTAGAATTTTGAAATGCAATGACATTCAACAAATAATTAGAACAATCAATTTTTAGACAGACTATCCGTAGACTACCTGTAAGGCCTGCACAGGACCTGTTCTATGGACGCCAAGAAAATGCAAATTTTGTACACAATCATAAACCAAAGCTCTAAGTCAACATATCATCGAGACGCTCACCAAGCACCTTCTCAATCTGCTTAACCCATTTGCGGACTTCTCTCTCAACACTCTCATCTTCATCTTCCATGAGCTCACTGATGTAAGGCAGCATCTCCGGTAGAAGTGCCAGCCACTCCTCACCAAGCTGCTCCGTAAGAGCCTGTTCGGTCTTGAGCGCTGCGAGACGGGTGTGGGGGCTGTCGCCACCAGCGGACCGGGCATTCGGCGCAGAGGAGGGGCGGAGGTATTTCATCAGGGCGGAGTTCAGCTCCTTGTGGTTATCGGTAGAGTCGGCGGCGATGGCCAGTTCCGTGATCGTGGGCACGACGTCGGCAATGACCATGTTCGAGGTGGTCGTGCTGGTTGCATGGCCCAGTTGGGCGATCAGGGGACCGGAAATGCTGGCGAGGTGGGAGGGACTCTGCCAGAATTCTGCAGTAGACGTTAGTGGCTGTAATCAGCTATGTGGGCATAGAGAGGAAACGTACCATCCTGGTCATGCTCGAAGGACTTGCGGAGCATACGAAGGGCAGCCAACCACAGGGACTTCTGGGCCTTGGAGGGACTCGACGTGTTCAGGACACTGACAACGTTCTCCAACACATAGCTGGAGTACCCGGTGACAATTGACTGAGGAAGTATTAGTGATGAAGATCAATGTAAAAATAATTGTGAGGAAACATACCTGGAGAGTACCAAAGAAGACTTCGAGGAACTTGTAGAAAGTCGTGAGGCGTGAAACCCGAGCCTGTTCATCCTTGGAGGAGCCAGTAGTGGCCCACTCAACGAACTTAAGGAATATGGGCCGGAACGTGCTGTCGTTCAGCTTGTAGATCATCTTGATCGTAACGTCGTTAAGCGCCACTTCAGCCTCGTCAATAGCAGTCGATTCGAAGATAGCCTTGTCGCCAAGAGCAATCTGTTCACGGCGCAGATCGAACGCCTTGAAGAGAATCTTCGTAAGCACACCAATGTTCTTAGCAATAGTCGACTTGGGGTGCTTGTCAACAGCGATTGTGACAACTTCCAAGATTTCATTCACAGCAATTGGACCAGCCTGGACGGCGTGTTGCCAGTTGCGATCAACGGCGCCGAGAGTTGCGCCCACATCCACCTTGCGGGCCATCAACCGCAGGCACTCCTGGCGGCTTTCATCACTGCTCTCCTCGATGTCCGCGTTAGCGGACTTGAAGGACAGGAGCAGCATCTTGTCCAGATGGCCAGCTGAGATCATGAATGGCAGGTGAACGAAGAGGGCAGAGAAGAGGGTGAACACGGCGTCGTGGAGTCGCGAGTTCTCCTCGCCTGAAACCAGACTCAACTCGAGCAGTTCCAATGAACGCTTGAGTGTGTCCGGAAGGGCAGGAATCATGGCTTGACCCAGCACCTCGGCCATAGAGGCCAAGCACAGGACACCCATGTAACGGATGCGGTCATCCGATTGGCCGAGGCAAGATTCACTGGCAACCACTCTGGCCGCAGCAATGACCTTGGACGGGTCCTTACGGCCGTACTTGTCGGTGATGCGGTCAATGCACGAAACAGCAGCATGCTTGAGCAAAATGTCCGGGGACGACTCGACAATGCCGACCAGGGTGGGCAGGAAGTCGAGAACACGGATCTGCGACAGGTTGTCGCGCTCGGGGTTCTGGCGGAGGCGGGTTTCGAGCAAACGAAGTACCTTGCGTCGGAGTTCGTCATTAGGACCCTGGAGAAGAACCTCAATGGTATCGAGGAAGTCAACCAGAGACAGGGTGCTGAACAGAGAGCCGAGGACTTCACCACAAGCCTGATTAACGGGCTTCATACTCTGCACAGCCTCGCCGATGCTCAGAACCTGCGTTAGGACTCGGGAGAAGCAAGCGCGGGACTGGTCAGCAACCTGGTCGTCCGACTCGAAGGCTGTCTCAAGCTTAGACTTGAGAGAAGAGTGCTTGAACAAGTGAGCAAGATCACGCAGGAGGTCGACGCAGATGCTCTGGGCGTCGCGTCCATCGTCGCTACCAATTCCAAGAAGGACCTGCGAGATACCTGGCTTGGGCTTGAGAGAATCGCTGACCAAGTTCAAGTACTTGCTGTAGGTGGTAAGCTCCACGACTGGTGTAGTATCCGAAACCAAACCAGTCATCAGAGTGAGGACATCCTTGTCGGTGGAGTATCGGTTAGCGAGCATTGCCAGGACAGCAAACAAGAACTCTTGCGTTCCAAGCTTGCTGATCAAGGCATGGAAGAGCCTCAGACGGCGATGCGAGGGGATGTGCTCGAAGGCTGCGGTGAAACTGAGCAACAACTCGGACGTTCCAGAGACAACATCCCTCTTCTGGTTACGCAGGGATTGGATGAGGGCAGGGACAACCTGGTCGATAGTTTGGTCAATGACCGAAACGGAGTAGTCATCATCCTTGCGCAGAACGCTGGTGCCCATGAACGTGAAGATCGGCATAACGCTGTGGAGAACCAATTCCGGCGCGATGACGGACAAACTTCCGACGAGAAGAAGAGCCCCGTTCTGAACCTGCGGGCTGTCAGTCGTTCGCACGCAGTCCACCACCAGGTCGGCCCTGATGACGGATGTATCGAACTTCGGCTTAGCAGATCCTTTGGATGTGTTGACGATAGCCAAGAGACTTCCCAAAGTCAAGCTGAGGAGATAACTCATGCCAGACTGGATCTGAGACTTGAAGTGATGAAGAGCAGCGAGAGTCTGGAACAATCCATCTACAAGCTCGGGGTGTGTTTCTGGGGAAGAGCTATCCACAATCTCCAAGATGAAAGTCATCTTGTCCATCAACTTGCTAAGCTCTGCCTCGTCCTTGACGGTCATCGCAACCATGTTGTTCTGGCTAGTACGTCTGCGCTTCGGAGCAGGGCCAACAGACTCAACATCGGTGATGGAGACGGGGATCTTTTGGACAAATTGCTGAAGGGCAACACCGGGGAGCTCGACAGTGCGAAGAACGTCCCGGCAGTTGTTTGCGAGAGAAGCAGTATTGGCCGAACCCGAAAGAGAGATATCGAGCAACTTCTCGGATGCGGCCAACTTGCGGTCTTCGGGGATCTTAGCCCAGATGTGTTTGATCTGGCCAAAGCAAGCCGCAACAAAGGATGGGCGCAAGTTGTCACCAGAGCTGGCATTGGAGAGGAGGACATCAACGGCGTCCTTGTCTTTGGGTGTGACAATAGCAGCGATCAAATTCTCCGTCTCAGATGCCACAATGCGCTCTTTGCCACAAATTTCCTCGACTTCCTTCTCGTTCAAGCGACGCCAATCCTCTAGTACCTGGAGAAGCTCACTCGTCAGGGTTGCCGTAGAGACCTTCTCCACGCTGTTGATCAATCTCAGCAAGCTAGTCTTCGGTGCGAAAACTGGCATATTGACAACATGGGAGCAGATGAAAGCGAACAGGCTAAGACGGAGAGACTTCTTGAGTTCGGTGGCACCCGAAGTTTCGGACAGGACGTTGCCCCGTAGCGTAGCTTCCACTGTTCTGCGAACATGGTTAGAGTCAAGGATAGTCTCCTCCAGCCCTGGAAGCAATGCCCGCTCCAGGACCTTTTGCGCATCCTTAGTGGTGAGCCATGCAACACCAGTGGATTGCTTGCCCTTGCCGTAGATCGTGTCGTGAGCCCATGGCTTCGAGCTGTCACCGCCGTTGTTCCTTTTGTACAAAGATCCGATAATAGCCAAGACGCCAGCGGTCTCACGGCGAATCCGTTCGGGAAGGATCAGAGAGGGCCACAAACAGGAACGGCAGGAGTGCCTGAGGATCAAAGTCTGCAGGTGCCGATGAAAGAACAGATGACACGACGTTCAAAGCCGCAATCTTCGTTCCGATGGGGTAGTGGCCAACAAGGACTCTGATAAAGAATGACAAATATTGAGGGGCCTTGGTCGCCTGGGACTTGCCTAAGATTGGCAAAGTAGTGAAACGCTCCAGATTGTCCTCGGAGTCCACCGCCAAGGCGAAAACGCGTACAAGGTTATCAAATTCGATGATAGACTGTCTGGAGAGGAACGAGTGTGGGAACAAGGGCTCTTTGACCAAAGTCTCCAGAGCTGGAGTAAAGGCGTCCACCTGGGGCTGATCGTCCGCATCTATCATATCCACATCTTCGATGGCCTGTGCCACTACGGGGGCCTCGACAACGGTTTGAAGGTTGTGTTCCAGCGCCGAGATGTTGAACGAGGATCCAGTCAAAGTCTGCTGGAAAATGGGTTGGAGGGTTTCCGACCGGTTGAATCCTTGGACCAATTCAGCGAGCTGGGTCTGGGCATCCAAGGACATTCCTCGGGTCTCATCTGCATTAGAAGCTGCTTCGAGTACCAGGCTCATAGCCTTGGCAATCTCGTTCTCGCCAAGCATCTTGCGCTCAAAGATGGAGGCCAGAATTGCAAGGCGGGCATTGTCTTGCTTGTCAAGATCAGTCAAGCAGCCGGCAATGATCCCAAGTAGCAGATTAGATGTGTGATATTGCGGTGCGATTTCAGAAAGCTGGGCGATAGGATTTTCGAGGCGCACGATACCCTTGAAGACCTTTTTCGGGACCGTAACAGCAGGCTTCTGCTGTGCAAGGACCGAAAGACAAATCAGACCAGATATCTTTGTATCTTCTGTCCAAGAACCCACAACACTCTCCATTAGACCATCGATAACTTCGTTCGATAGGAAGGCCTTCTGTGCCAGGACAACACAGATCATATAGCAGCCAACGATCAATTCGGACACCTTTTTCATTGTGAAAGCGTTACTGAGTACCGGCAAAATCCGCAAAAGGATATCTTCATGCTTTTGCTTCTCGGCCTCTCTTCTTCCTGAGCGAGCACCATCCAACATTGTTGCGACTGCCTCTGTAACAATTCCGGCCCAAAATGCAAGTAGTGCATGGCTTTGGGCTTGTTGCCTACAGACTTTAAGGACATATTCGTTTAATTCGGAAAAGAAAGCCTTGTTCGTCGCTGCGCTGTGAACAAGCGGGTGTCTTGGCGGATTAATGAGACCGTTCTTGTATGGAGCGAGAACTTTGAATGTCGGCGTAAGAGTTGCCGGGAGAATGGATAGAAGGTTCAGAAAGAGTGGTGTCGTGTGATACGGTAAGAACGTCAATAATACGGCTGTCGTGTTGAACTCGTGGATCCTGCCATACAAGTTAGCCACCACGTCTCACAATCTCACGATCTGCGCTCCACCTCGCGGATTTCCTCACCTGAATCTTCTCACAAGCCAGTCCACAGCCTTCACTGCAGGACTCAACTGTAGCCTTCCGCCAACCAGAGCCAGGAAAGCTTCAACCGCAGTATCCAACTCCTTATTCTGAAGTACGTTCATCTGACTGCGGTCCTCCGCTTTGCTCTGCTCACTGAAGATCGTGCGATCAAACTCGGCAAACCGGGGGTCCAACGAGCATAACTCCCGGAACCCATCATAACAAATATCATAGATCGCATCAAAGTCCTGAGTGCCGGCGACCTTTGGGTCGAAAATAAGTGACTGTGAGTGTGAAATCCGTTGCGCCTTGAGGTCAAGCTCATGTGTCGATTTGGCCGCAATTTGCGACAGCTGCGCGGCGAGAGACGAAGCCATTGTGAAGTCTCTTTTGGCGGGCTGTTCCGCGGACTTTTCTTGTTGTTCTGTATTGATGCTCACACAATTGCACAGTGACCCATATCCCTGAGACTTGTGACGGTAGTCTTTTCTTTCTTTGCGAGCCAGGGATAGGCGGTTCAAATTATTTGAGGTAAGTCTTAAGCTTTGTTTGACCGAGAGCAAATGGTTGACTTTTTTTTTTGCCGGTCAGCACGACCGCCCTTCGGAGGATTGTTCTTCCGGGTTATCAGACCGCGGCGCGACTCGATAAGGAATATTCGATAAGGAATATCGAGTCACCACGATGGACTCGCCTGGGTCTCAGGTTAGTTATTTCACTTACACCTTAGCAAATGAGAAGCAAAGACTGACCAGGTACAAAGGGTGTCCCGCAATTCTCCAGCTTCCGACCTCCCCCTACTTCCCCTCCGGCCGACGCTACCGGCTCGGAACATGAACGTCACCGGCGTCGTCGCTCGGGCCACCGTCAGCGGGCAGACCATAAAGAGTCTCCGCGCTCTCGTCATCATGGAAGGCGTTCAGATGGTGGTCGTCAAAAAGAGACAGATGGAGGAAGTGAGAAGCGCCTGGGTGGGGAAAGAATTGACGATGTAAACGCTGCAAACGATGGGGCAAGGCAAACATTTGTCGTCGACAGCCGCGGCGATCGCGACAATACACGTTACGGCGTGGATCGTTACGAGGTCCCCACGTACCAACGCAACGGCAATGGCTTTGTGCTTGGGCTTCCCGGTCAGCGCATTGATTACAAAACGCGATATGACCAGGGTGCCCTCCTACTTCTTCGCCCCGACTCAAGCTCCTCTTCAAGCTCTACGACCAAGCCGCTCTCCGCCGAAACCCTATCTGCTTTGTCCATCAATCTCCCCATTCGCCTCCGGTCTGACCTCAAGGCTAACATTGCCGCTGAGACCCAACATTCACAAAATTTCATTTCAACAACAGTTCCGTCTCAATCCGGTGTTGAGGCAACTGCCGACTTAGATGATGAAGCACCGTCTTATCGTTCCATCCATGACCCGGCCAAATCCGGAGAACAAGCCACTGAGCATATTGATACGAGCGCCTCTACTCGAATTGCTATGGAAGCTGAGATCTTGAATCTCAATGCCAAGTTGAACAGCGCAGTGACACAGCAACCAACTGATATCCAGTCATGGATCCGTCTTGCTGAGCATCAAGAACTCGCTCTCACTGGCGCGCGATCTGGCGATCGAACCTCCTCTCTTGATGATGTACAAGTTGTGGCAAGAGCCAAGCTGTATGTGTATGAAAGAGCGCTCAAGGCTAACGCACAAAATCCCGAACGGGATCACATTGTGCTGTGCCGTATGGAAGAGGGTGCGAAAATCTGGGACGACACAAGACTCGCCTTGGAATGGGACGAAATGCTCCGCTACCACTCCGAGTTCATAACTGTATGGATTCAGTATCTTGACTACTGTCAGACTGATAGTCGGGATTTCAACTTCAATGACTGCTTTACCACTTATGGCTACTGTTTGAAGATCCATTCACGTTTCGGGTTTGGACCGCAGAAAACTCTCATCAGAGCGTACTTGCTGCTCCGTTTTACCCTATTCCTTCGAGAATCCGGCCACGTTGAGCTAGCTGTCGGTTTATGGCAAGCGGTACTCGAATTTACATGCTTCCGGCCAGCCCATCTAATGGGAAAGAAAGAAGAGGCCCTAGTGGAATTCAAAAAGTTCTGGGCACCTGGACACATCCGGATCGGGGAGCCCGGTTGGCAACCCTGGAACAGTGGCCAAACCTCCCGTGTCCCTGCCGCCGAGCCTGTCTACACTTCTGAGGCGGATGCCCGAGACTTGTTCCCAACATGGGTAAATGCAGAAAGGGAGCGGATGTTCAAAAATCGCATGCCGTCAGATGCCTTTGATGATCCCAAAGAGAAAGACGCTTTCCGAGTGGTTCTCCTCGAAGATTGTACGCAGATACTGCCATATTTCTGGGACTTGGAAGAAAGCCTTGGTTCCCTAGTCGATGGCTTCTTGTATTTCTGCCATTTGCCCCACTTGACATTGCCTGCGAATATGCACACCAGCCGACTGTGGACTGGTGATAATTTCCTGCGAAACGAATATATGGATGATCCTCGCAACACAATCGCGGACTGGATCACTTTCCAGAAACATGCCGCAACCACAACCATTGAGCCTTTCGCATTCCCTCACCACACCTTTGTTCACACCACTGATACTCTATTTGCCGACCCAAAGATGTGGTTTTCCGCCCTGACGAAGTGGGCTGCAACCACCTCTCATTCCTCATGTGTCATCGATTCTGACTTTGTACTCTCAACTCTCCATTCCCTTGTCGACATTTTCAGAGACAGCCAATTGGCTGAATATGCTATTGCAGTAACTTTCGCGTGTAATAACACTCTGGGCAAGAAATATGGAAAGCGACTCTTGAAAGAGCGATCTTCGAACCTGCGACTTTACAATGCCGTTGCACTCATGTATTGGCGCACTGGCGATCGTGACGTTGCTCACAATGTGTGGTCCACTGCTTTGTCTATGAGCAAGAATTTTGACGCTCGGGAGCTCACTGACTCTGCACTCCTGTGGAACTCGTGGGTTTGGGAAATGCTTCACGATGGGCAAAAGAATCGAGCATCGTACCTCTTGCAGGCTATGCCATACCGTCAAGTTCACTTGCTGTCATACAACACCGCTGATGAGCTTGATATTAATGAAACTAATTTTCTCAGGGTCAAGCAGGCAAGTTTTCATCCGTTGATCCCAATGAACGTCGTACTAACTATTCACAGTACTTGTTTAACGCTCAGATGACTGCCTTGAAGTCCAAGCAAATGCAAGCATACGCAGCTTACGCTGACTGCTATGCCATCCTCCTCTATCTCAAGGGCGAGCAACTTGAAGATGTCCTGGATTCCTATAATGACGCTGTAACTTCCCTTAGGGTCCTGCGCAGGACCGACGATGATTTCAGGGTGTTGGGCGGAGAATTGCTGCACCAAGCCCGAGCCCGGATCCTGTACTACTACGTGGAGAGACAGAGTGGCCAATTCAGACCTGCGGAAGTTCGTGCCCTGTTCCTGGATAGCCTAGAATGGTGGCCCCACAACACTATGTTCTTGTCGCTGTTCAAATGGAATGAGTCTCGCCTGCATATGAGCGATCGGACCCGCGATATCTTCGACGTCACCATCGGGGCGAAGGCCAGGGCCGCTAAGGATCTACAAGGGCCTGCCCCAATCTACCGTGTACCTGTCACGACTCACCTTTTCAGCATCTACGCTGAGATGGGTCGCCCTCTCATGCTCGGCTCGACCCCGCATTCCATCCGGGCAGCCTTCGAGCGAGCGATCGGTGATGGCATCATCCCGATGGGGCGGACTCCAACACGGAAGAGTCCCTTCGACCTGGCAAGCTCGACCTCCGCCCAGACCAGCCTCACCATCTGGAGACTGTACATCCTCTACGAGCTGTACGCGGAGCGCAACGTCGGCCGCGCCCGCGAGGTCTACTTCCGGGCCCTGCGCTCCTGCCCCTGGTCTAAGGAGCTGTACATGTTCGGCTTTGAGCACCTGCGGGCGGACTTGACCAACCGCCTGCCCCCCTGCCGCCTCAACCGGAAGGGGGAGGTCGACCCTCGGGGGTTCGACCATGCAGAGCTCCGAGCTCTGTACTCGGAGATGCTGCGCCGTGGACTTCGGGTCCACTATCATGTGGAGGGTTTCTGGGCCGAGTAGGCCCAGAAGGGATCTGATCGTGGGGGGTGGGGGAGGGGAGGAAGGGGGGAGAGACAGTGGGGAATACAACGATGAACAGGTGAAGGGGGTACTTCTCAGGTCCCCTTCACCTGGATGTGAGAGTAATGTCAAATCGAAGTGAGAAGTGAAAATTCCGTGCTTCATCTGTAGTTGTAGTGAGGTAGAAGTGAGTTGAGATCCGACGGTGGTCTGACAGCATTGTAATCTGGGGAAACTAGTGACACTGTAGAAGCTCTCGCCGGACGGAGACTATCAAAGCTACTAAGACCAGAAAAGTCTGGGTGCATTGCATGTTGTCTCGACCCGACGGGTTGCCAGGGTGGGACTTTGGTCAAACCTCCGATCTTTTCCACGCTCAAGTTTTGGATGAAATAAGACATCCTTGCAGATGCAATAACAGGCATAAACTATGACTTTAACCACATGCAACCATATTTGCTTCAACAATCAAGGCGCCCAAAGCTGACCATTGGTCTACGACATGCAGTCCTTGAATTCATATCCTGTCCATACATATATTTGACTGGCGAGAGAAGAGAGAGGCCCTGACACAGTTCAAGTGGTTAGGACACTGGAATGCACGACGATTCGGAGATATTGCCAAAAACCCATACGCTTTGGTGTGAGATATTCCGGTTTTTATAGTTCTACAACCAGTGAGTGAATTATGGTATCTGCATTTTACGATTGACACTCATTCGGCAATATGGCAGGTAATGGAACCAAAGTGCTGTTACAATGGGAGCCAACATCTCAATTGAAAAATAAATGAAAATAGCGCTGTAATACAATCTATCTTGGAGAGACACCATTATGATTCCTCAGTAAAGAACCGATTCTCGGGTCTCGGCAGGCCAAAATGTTCACGCAGTGTCGAGCCCGTATACTCATTGCGGAAAAGGCCTCTTCGTTGCAGTTCAGGAATCAATCCATCCGTCACCTCTTCCAGGCCCTGTGGTAAGAACGGAAACGTGCATGTGAAGCCATCAGAAGCCTCTTCACGCAACCACGTCTCCATCTCCTCAGCGATATCACTCGGCGAACCGAGGAATGTCAGCCCTGAGTATCCACCATATCGTTGCGCAAGTTGACGGATCGTCAGTCCCTCTTGCTTAGCCAGCTTTTCCACGGACTCCCTGCTCGTCTTGCTAGCATTCGTCTCGGGCAGGTCGTCCGGCAACAAACTATCTGGATCAAGGCCACTGACATCTACCCCAAGTGAGATTGACAAAGAAGCGATGGCACTGTCGTAGTGGACCAGACTATCCAACTTGAGTCTCTTCTCTTGCGCATCTTGCTTGCTATCCCCAACAATAATCATTGCCGCGGGTAAAATTTTCAACTGTTCCCTCTTCCGGCCCGCTCGCTCCACCCGCCCCTTGATATCCGCATACAGCGCCTTGGCACTATCAATATCCTTCGGACTGCAAAATACAACCTCGGCAGTCTCAGCCGCAAGCTGTCGTCCTGGCTCGCTTTGCCCTGCTTGAACAATAACCGGCCATCCCTGCGGTGGTCTGGCAATATTCAACGGCCCTCGAACCTTCAATTCGTCACCAGAATGGTTCAGCACATGCATTCTCGCTGGATCAAAATATTCCCCCGTCTCGACATTGCGAGTAAATGCATCATCGGCGAAACTATCCCAGAGCCCCGTAACGACATCATAGAATTCACGGGCACGCTTATAACGATCGCCATGGGCCAAATGCTCATCGAATCCGAAATTATGACTTGACTCCGGGTTTCCGGTAGTCACAATATTCCATGCTGCTCGTCCGCCACTCAGGTGATCCAGACTAGCAAATCGCCGGGCAACATGGTACGGTGCGTCGTAAGTCGTACTAGCAGTGGCTGCAAGACCGATCTTCTCTGTCACGGAAGAGAGAGCGGAGAGTAGAGTGAAAGGTTCGAATGAAGTAACCGTATGACTGCGCTTAAGAGCTTCGACGGGCATGTTCAGTACGGCCAGGTGATCAGCCATAAAGAAGGCGTCGAATTTGGCGGCCTCTAGCTTTTGGGCGAACTGGGCGATGTGTTTGAAATTGAAATTGGCGTCGGGATATGACCCGGGATAACGCCATGCACCTGTGTGCAGTGAGACTGGCCGCATGAAGGCCGTAAGATGCAGCTGACGGTTGGGTTGCGAGTCGGTCATCTTGAAATTGGTTTGGGTGTCCCCCAGATTGGACTTTGAATTTTGCCGAGTAAGATTCATACAACTATTTTGGGACGAGAATAGCTATTGTTATATACCCCGCTTATCACTCGGATCGACGGCTGTTGTGGTATTTCCAAGCAGATTTATAAGCCTCGCTCACTTGCGCTTGATATGGCGTGCTTGAAGCTGCATATATATAGCTGCGTAGAACGTGAAACACAAAACCACCGCCTCATGAAAATATCCCGCGGATTATAGTACCTATGTGATGTTTCCAAGGTTAGGCTAGTCATACTCTCCAAATGATCGGCATGAGAAAGCCACCAGATAGCATTGCTCAGTTTTGATCTCCTAGAGGCTTATGCTTTATTGCATCGTACCCTCTTACCATTAATACCGAACGTATATATGAATTTGTTATTATTTTCATTCTTTGGCCTATAACGCCACAAAGCAATACACATACTGGAAGAGGAAAATACGAAGGAATGGTGAGGAAATTGAAATATGACCATCCTCGGATCTGAGGCCTGGGAAATATGGCCACAGGAGAACGAGTCGCGTGATTTTGGTATCAACAACCTACTTCTTTCACTCTCTTCAAAGAGCCATCCCTACCACCAGATATTTTCTCTTCACTTCTCTGGCCTTCTTGCAAGTACAAAATTGGCTTCAAGGAGTCTTTGCCCCCAACGACCTCTCAGCATTTTGAAGCCCGATTCCCCTCTTTCTGTCCTCTTTCGTCCGCAAATATTCGATATGACTCTTGCACAATTGGAGGAGGAGCTCTCGCCTTTCATGAGATACTCTGCTGCGGATAGACCGTAAGTGATACGTGAGAAGCCAACTAGCAGGAATGCTAAACAAAACAGACCCGATACGCCTCGCCTCGCGCTTTCCTTTGAAGCAGAACCACAGTCACACATCTGTGATACGTCTTACCGCATCGTGTTTACAATCACACGGGAAGAAAATGACCCGGAAACACGACCGTGTATCATTCACTGGGACCCTGTCAAGGATGGGCTTGGCCAGTCGGGTATAATACTGCTTTGTCGTGAAAGTGAAACAGACGAATGGCAACCCCTCCAGGTGGATTTCCAACAGTTACCCGCAGGATCCATCCACCCGCAGGAAGTATCCATAGAAGACCCTTGCTTCAAGCAGCTGGACCCGGGCGACAGCGTCTCCTGGGCTGTGGATCTGCCATCTGTCTATTTTGACGCCCTCGGCACTCGGTATTCCTACGAGATTCTATGGGGAGGTGGACAAATTCCCTTGTGGGACTGGGGAACATTATCAGAGCGCAGTACATCTCATCGCCAGCTCGCCCCAAAGACCCCCGCCATAGTACTTCCCAATGGGCCACACCAGCCAGTTGAAGTTATTCACGATGAAATCGACCTAGAAGACGACATAGGAGAATGGTCTCCATACTCGCCACCACCTATTTCACCGTCTAGTCGGATGGATGACGCCCCAGTCCTGAGTATTTACATCGCTGGTCCTGAAACGCTATCGGTGAAAGATCACTCCCTCGCAGCGCGACTTCACTACCCCGTCACAGTCACAATCTCATATGACGCAGCTCCTGACTCAATGAATGGCATGAGACCGATTACACTTAATACCTCCACGTTCAAAGCTATCGATCGCCACTACGATGGATTCAGGCTCTACGTTAAAGAAAACGATGAATGGCGTCCGCATGAAGTGAATGGTTTGATCCTACACCACCTCTACAGCTCTAATCCCTACCCGGTCAATGTCGGCAAGAACGACGAAAATAGATTCCAGTCCTTGGTGCCTGGCGAGTCTTGCTCATTCACACGGAAGGTGAGTGACTTTCCGAAGAATTTCGCGCCCGGCGATCGATTCCGATATGGGTACAAGGAAGCTACACTTGACTGGTGGGATTGGGGTAATTTACATGACCATGAAAACACCGTGGTGTTGGCTGGGGAGAATAAAGTCCTTGATCTGAATAATGGAGGCAGACCTATGGTTGTGGTGCCGGCCAGCAACTGGCTCGAGTTCACATTGACTGAGTAAGGGCCTTTATTGCTAGGGAATCTCCAATATCAAATTCCTGCACGTGTTGACAAATTCTAACGGGCAACACCCCTTCAATGATATCTGCTGTCTACTTTATCTATCCTAAGAACGGCTCCGCCTCGCCTCGGTGCATAGTGAGCGTATCTGAAGACGTGCCACGCAAGGCTAACACAAGTAGTATTGCCTGGCCAAAAGCGAAGATAAGAGTTTTCATCATGTCAACATATAACCTTGGGATTAAATGTACGAACCTTTCAATAATCTCGAGACTCCAATTTACCCTCCGTGGATCCAAATACCAGTGCTGATGAGCCATGTTGCCCACGGGTATATGGTCAATTTAATACTAGGCTGTAAAGAGTACCTTGCGTCGCCCTTTCAGTAATGCATTCCCCGTGCATATGTAGACAGAGCAAACATCCATGGATTATATATCGCTGCGTGGAATGTGAATGACAAAACCACGGCTTCTCACATAAATCTACTTACTCCGTAGAGGGTGATGGTGATACCATGTCCCATATGGATTTACAAGGTTAGGCTAATCAAATTTCAAACAAATTAGTATCAACAGACTCATAGCATCCATCTCTTAGTTATGCTATTTTAGAGGCTGTTGATTTTGTTAGCATCGAATCCTCTTTTACTAATTAATACTAAAGGTATATATGATCTGTCAGTTATTTCCGCTCTTTAGGTTATAACACTATTAAAGCAAGATGGACTGCAATTGGGGTATCAAAGTATATTGAAATAGCTATAATAAAAGGGAAAAAGATGAAGCAATAGTGAAGGAATAGTGAACATGGAGCAAACATCGTACCTTTGCCAAATTATCCCAAGTGGAAGCTGCCCAGCCTATAAAACCCACTTACCTTCCTCCCTTCACCTTCTCCCCCTCTCACCCCCCGGGATCTTACTCTCTTCCTACCGGCATCCGTTTTCTTCAAGACTTTCTACTTCCAGTGTTACTAGTCATTCTTATCCTTGTGAGTCCAGTTTTTTTTTTACCGGGGTCTACATCATCGTCCCTAACGAATTTCAACCACCTTAGGTCTCTCATTGTTCGATAGATCTGGCTTTCCAGCCCTATCGATTACCAACGTCAAAATCAGTTCCAAGGTTTAATGCATTTTCTTGTCTTTTGTTTCTTTCTTTTTCTTTACTGCACCAAACCCTGGAGTATACCTTTTGGCACCGTACCCCAATACTACAAGCCTATATACCCATTCCGGCAAAGAAGCCTCTGTGAGTTCTCCTACCGAAAGATGTGATATGCCTAAGCTAACTGCTCAATAGGCTCCCGAGGGTCATGTACTCAAACAACCACACTTGGCCTACCAGCTCGACAGCTTGGGACTTTGCATTTCAGGAAGAAGGCCCGGCAACTCCCCAGGCAACTATACTCCCTCCGCTCAGCCCATATCCACCATGAGATCGTTGATGGGAAATGTGTCAATATCCCGAGAATTGAATATAAAATGACGCCGAAAGCTAGCAAACTGTCATTCTTTGCAAAATATGGTGGTTCCGGATCCCAGGTATATACCAAAGAGGACCAGCTGTTGGTGAGGGTACCCAGTTCACTACAGTTTCCTGTGGCACTACTAACACGGCGCTCCAAGTTCGGTGTTATCGAGCTCTGTCCTATGAAAGGCTTCATAAAACACATCACCTAAGCCACTGACGTTCGTCTGAAGACGCACCGCCCCGAAACTTCTTCCTAGAACATCTACATCTTTACATTGTGTCCTACGAGTGGCGTTCGTTCGTTGCGACCGGCCTTCTCCTTCACTGGCTCAACCCACGCGTGCGAATCCTGTATAGCTACTGTCCTAGCGTGCCTGCGTGTCCTCAGCGTCACTGGTAGATACCTCACACCAACGGTGGCAGACGACCCCCCGAGCAATTGCCCCTGTGACTGGGTGGTGTGAGTTTACCCACCGAAAGATTTGTACTATGTTAAATATCTAACTGTTAATCAGAACCATGAGGGCCACGTGTTGAAGCAGTCACCATTGCCAGATAACCTCGATGGACTTACGCTTTGTATCTCCGGCCAGGGGTCTGGGTATTCGGACGGTAATTACAACTCTCTTCCAGTTGGCAAACGTCAATCACGGCATGGTCGATGGGGAGATCGTGTTTGTCCTGACAGTCGAGCATTCTGTGCTTCCTGAGGGGGACGACCTATTCTTCGCCAGGCCTGGAGATTCCGGTGCCTTGGTGTATACCAAGGATAGCCATGCGCTAGTTGGCTTGTGTGTTGCAGGTCGCCTGTATTTGCCGTCGTGTTCGTATTTTACACATATCAGTGACTTGCTGATATTGAGCAGAGTACTGGCGCAACTGAGGTACCGTTGTTGCGAGGCTGTCATACTGCAAAAACATGGTTCAGTCGATGCGGTCGTACCGATAAAAGCCGGGGGAGTGTTCCCGTTCGGATCCGGTCAATGCCAGGGCAGAGCCTGGCTCTCAAAGAGAATGCAAGCTCTTCTGGCATGTTTGGGGGCTTTTTTGAGATTACTCTTCCTGGAATTGCGAAACCAAAGGTGGTTGGAATCACTTGTTTTCATGTGATCAACCCGACAGTGAAGGAGGAGAAGGAGAGCACAAAGGCTGTAATAAGGAAATGGTGGGAGGAAGGGATTAATCCCGACGACAACATGGCCAAGCACCTGGCAGCCTCCCATCCGAGCCCACATGCAATCCAAGAGAACAAGCAGTCATTAAAGGTGATCGAGAAGATCGAGACTCCAGACTACAAGCCATGCAGAGAACTCATTGGCTACAGGGACTTCGAAAGGGCGATGAAATGGCGTATTTACAGGCCGAAAAGCAGATTTCCAATTCCCAGGGCTTATTGCGTGATATCCAAGGCCTTGGTCGATTTGGAAGAGTTTGGGAAGCATCTGGGTTTAGGATCGCTCAGGCTCTAAGCATCGACAATAGCAAGTATCCCTGGCCGTGACTGCATATCAGGAAGGCCCAAGTCCTCTTTTATCTATTATTATTCGTGAAAGGGTATATACAAATAAGAGACTTAGAATACTTGGCCGCGTATATGACCACTACATTTGACGTCGGGACGATGTAAGACTCGTATAATCTGAATCTCTATAATCTGAATCTCTAGTTCATTGAAGATGGTCTTAGAGACTTATATCTAGGATATACCTGTGGTGTCCTTTGGCACAATTTATTGCCAAATTACAGAATAGGAGAGACGGAATACAGACGCTTCTATGCAAAATCAGGGACTAACATCGCTATCTATAGCTATGCTGATTGGACCTGCCGTTTACCTGACTTATGAAAAGCAAGGAAAGAAAGAATAAATCCCCGTAGAACCCAGCGTGCAAAAGACTGGGGATGGGTCTCAACGAGGCGTGTCAGCCATAAGTCCTGGTTACCATGTGATTCGAGCTACAACATCCGGAGTGTTGGGAGACTTAGGCCCTCAGGGCTCATCGCTTTGGTGAGTCAGCCTAGAAAACCTCTCCCCCACATTTTGCCCTTTTGGATCATGACTCCCACCATTGGAAGTTTGAACTCTTCCAAAATCGAAACGATCTGTTCTCGCGGGACACGCCAGTCTCGATCGCTCTTGAAATGCGCAGTCAGGAACATAACCACCTCGCTGTCCTTCACATCTGGGGTTGTACCGACGCGGTACGCCCCAAGACCAACCCAATCTGTAAGATTGAGTTCTTCTGTGATTCTTCTCATCACTTCCTGGTGCACTGGGTAAATAGGGTGTCCCGACTCCACAGGCCAATAGCGATACGGGTTGTGAAGAGCTGGGTCCGAGATTTCAACATTGATATGACCAAGCTGGCTTTCAGATAGATGCCTCCAGATTTTGCGACAAGCCTGCACCCAAGCGTCGCTAAATGTATCGCGAGTTGCGGTAATGATCAAGGTCGGCAGGGGCTCCATTATTGGCCAGTATTCGTATTGACACTTTTTGATCGTGACCGAGGATGCATTGACTTTGTACTCCTCAAGGACTGAAAAGATCATCTTATAAAGACTGATAGTTTCAAGAACGGTGTACAAAGGGGAACTGCCTTTCAGATTGAGGATCGTCTCGGGTAGTGAACAGAGGAATGGCCCGCCAGCCCGATATTTCTCATTGATAAATCCATCTGGATCGACGAGCCACTCACCCGGGTCGTCGACACTATCACAGCTGGTCCTGATACGCTTTCCATCTCGAATAGGAGAGGCGTATGCTGCCAGGCTCTGGGAACCTCTGGGTTGTTCTTCCTCCTCTGATTCAGAATCTTGCTGAGAAGACGTACCCAAGCTGTCGATTGAGGAAGATTCAGATTTGGCACCGGAAGAGCTATCTGAGACTGTCTACGAGGAGTCGTCAGAGGAGCTGTCAGAGGAATCATCGTGCGGATCATCGGAGGACTTGTTTGATATGGTGCTGGGCTCTTTCTGGTCAGAGCTAGAGGACTGAAGCATGCTAGTTTCATTCCCAGTGTGACTGTCACACATGATGGCAGTTTGAATGTCACTGTCACTATCATCCTGCGGTAAAATCTCTGAAGAACTGCTGGTTTTGACATCGCAATTCTCTTGGGAGGATGGGCTGAACACGGCGATGGGTGGAGATTTTGGACTTGTATTAACGCCGTCGATGGAGGATGCCCCAGATTTGCCACTGGAAGAGGCATCCGAGCCTCCAGAGGAGGAGTCATCAGAGGAGTCATCGACGGACGTATTGGGCATGGCGCTAGGATCTTTGTGGCTCGAGCTGGAGGAATCAAGCGGGTCATTCTCAGAGGGACTGTCACACAGGATGACGGTTTGAATATCGCTATCACTGTCGTACGGAGTAGACATATCTGGTGTAACGCTAGCGGCCACTTCGGTATCCCTCTGGGCAGGTGGGCCAAACAAATCGATGGATGGAGATTTTGGTCGGGTCGCGATAGAGGTCTCAGACATTATGCCGTTTTTAGTGGGAGTGTGACTCTGGATGGACGGGTTGGTTCCAACGTCACAATTCTCCTGGGCAGATGGGTTGATCAAGGTAACGGGTGGTACTTCTGTCTCAGTGCAAGTACCGGGCATGGTTACAGTTTCGTGGGTGTCGGTGTTAAACTCAGCAGGTGCATCCGACGTAGCGCTGACTTCTTCATGGGTAGGAAACTCAAGCAATTGTATTAGGAGAGGCTTCACTCTTTCCTCGTTAGGAATCGTGGGCATGATGGCTTGAAGGTAAAAATGATAAAGGTAGACTGAGGTGCATGTAAGAGAGAACGAAAGTGGAGAAGATATGCGGCTCGACGGCCTTGGCAAAACCTAAATGTGACAATTGTACAGGTCACGTGCTAAATGATCGACTGATAGGGGCCCCTTCACCCCATCCACCACGCCTGGATCACCATCCAAAGCAGCATTTTCAGAAACACCCCAAATCTTCTCAATTTTACAATGCTCAAGTGATCAGGTGCCAGACGTTCTCCTGAAAGGAAGCACCGTCAGAGCCATTCCATTTGATGGAATATGTGCCTACCCCCGTCTGCGCGTGCGTGGTGCTACGTTCGAAGTATAATACAAAGCCCGAAGCAATACAGCCGGTCAATCCCGAAAGTATCACCGTTATCTTCATATCAGTGTCCCACAAGCATCAGCTCTTCCCCGCCAGGTAAGCATGCCCACCGAGCGCGATTCAACATATCACTCATTCCGATCAGATTGGAACTCCAACGATGAATTTTTCAAATTCACGCGTGGACGGTTTGTTGTCGAGGAGGCAGAGAACCTTGACTTGAACAAACTCGCGCAAGTCACGGCAGACTCGGTCGGCGCGGCTCAATGCATTTCCATCAAGAAGTACCCCGACGGCATGTTCAATAAATCATTCCCCATGACTATAGAGGATGGCCAAGAAGTCGTAGCCAAGGTTCCTAACCCGAATGCTGGTATTCCACACTTCACCACAGCCAGTGAAGTCGCCACAATGGACTTCGTAAGTTGATTTTGAACTCCATCGACACCGAACCTTGCTAATGTGACTGGATTGGGAGGCTAGAAAAATCATTAATTCCCCAGCGCCTCATGTCTATGCTTGGAACTCGCGAGCAAAATCACATCCTGTTGGGGCTGAATTCATTATCATGGATAAAATTGAGGGTGTACCGCTTTCTGAAGTCTGGGATACCATGCAAATACAAAAGAGGCTTAAAGTGATTCTTGCCATGACAAGTCTACAGAAAGAATGGCTGAGCGTTTCATTCTCGCATTATGAAAGCCTGTACTACGCCGGAGACGTGCAGTCGCCAGCAGGCAACCACTATGTCAAGAGGGCACCGCTATCAAAGATTCAGAGTTCACCATTGGCCCGGCTACTGGTCGGGATTGGTTTGATGCGGGCAGATCAGTTTTGGACATTGAAAGAGGACCATGTACGTCAGGGTTTAGTCTTCTTCTCGCAGCTGCTGACGATTTTGTAGGGACTTCTCTAACGAAGTACATGCAAGCAGTCGGAGCGCGAGAGATCAAGGCAATCCAGTCTCTGAAACCACCAAAACAGATTGCCTTATTTTGTGGCCCAAAGCTCTACCAACCCGACGCTGAAAAAAAGCTCACTGTGTTAGCATGGTACCAAAAGATTGTCGACGCCCTTATCCCAAAGGACACCTCTGTCACCAATCCACGTCTCTGGCATGATGATCTGCATGGTGACAACATCTTTGTAGATCCACATAACCCCGAAAGGATCACGGGTATCATTGATTGGCAGTCTTGCCACGTCTCTCCCTCTTCAACCATAATCCTGACCCAGCTTTCCTCGAATGGGATGGCCTTGAGCCGGAGACGCTTGACCTACCACCAAGGCCGATACTATCTGGCTTTCCACTGAAGAGCGGTCTGCGGCTACGCGCGCGCATATCGTTCAGAATGTGTTCATTGGATGGCGACAGCTCATGCATGCTAAAAATCTGGACTTGTATCGGGTAGTCGAATTCCGAAAGACACCAGCGTACGGCCTGTTATTTCTTGCCCACCGCATGTTTGAATATGGAGAGGCGCACTTCCTATCACTCCTAGTCGATCTGAAGGACAGGTGGGCGGACTTACCTGGCGTCACTAGCGACACCCCATTCCCGTTTGACTTTTCAGAGGAAGATTTTGAGCGCATCAAGCTGGACAGCGATGATGCGGTAGCAGGAACTGAGCTTGTGGCTGAGATCAAGGAGAAAATAGGCGATTTGTGGCCTGACAAAGGCTTTATCGAATACGAGCGATACGATGATTGCAAAGCTGTGCTCGACGAACTCAAAGGCCAAATATTGGACCAATTGGCTGAGACTGACGAGGAAAAAGCGGAGTACCAGCGTCATTGGCCATTCTAATGATCTCGTGCTTTGGGGTCAATACTGGCTCTGAAATTCTCTAATAATAAGATTCTGTGATTCTATATACGATCATTCAGGCTAAGAGGTGGGTATATGGAAGGCGAGTTAGATGATTCCGTTGAAGTATACGCCTTTAGTGCAGTTATTGTACGCTTCGAGTTCCAGGTTTACCGTGAGACACAGCTCAGCACAACCATCACTGCCCTGAAAGGTCTAATATATGATGCCATCGAGTCATGACGAAGTACACTTACACTTTGTCCTATCCTAGGAGATTTCTTAATCTGACGTCACGACCTGTGTGGAACCCCTCTTGTAGATCTAAATTCATAAATTTGGACCTGTCCTTCGCTTTATCTATGCGGAGTGTTGAGACACATAATTCAGAATCAACCCGTGGACCCATGGACCCCGGCATATGAAGGTGATTATTTACTCATTTAAGCCGGCTAGTGTTGGCTTCCTACTAAGAGACGACTCTGTTTAACTGCTCTCTGCCAATTCGGCTTCAATGATACCCAATCCGTCGCCTTCACGGACCCAGAATTTCAGGACTCGCAGACCAACAGATGTCAGTAGGTCACTCCAGCGCTGGCGAGTTCTCTCCAATCCGGAACAGAAAACCATGACCGCGATATCTGTCATGCAAGGAAGCGAACGGGCATTCTGATCAGGAAGAATATACTCCTCCATGATGACCTTGGAGAAACCCCGCTTCATAGCGGGCTTGAGGTGGTTGAAGATGATCGTCGCCTTCTCATCAGACCAATCATGCAACACGTTCTTGAAATAGTACGCGCGTGCCCCTGCACATAAATAGATATTTGTTAGCCCTATCCAAATGCAAACATACACACACATATAAAAGGCAGTCTTACCTTGAACTGGTTGAACCTCAGCAAAGAAATCGTGCACAACAGTGTCAATAGACGCCGCCTCTAGATCCTGTGCGCCACGTACTTCATCAATCACAGAGGACAGATCCTCCAATACTAATTTACCCGGGGCATCGGGGAACCTCTGCCTAAATCCAATCAAGTCATGTCCACGACCAGCGCCAAGGTCTACCAAAAGCGGTGTATCGGGAGTAATCTCCGCGTGGTCGAGAAGCTTTTCACGAACCGGGAACCAGTCACCCCAGTGTGGACGGTCAGCCCGCTGTCCTTCCATGAAGCTATTGAACCGGGCTAACGCTTCGGGATCTTGGCAGAGCCATGTAAATCCATCGATCTTCAGATCATGCGTGTACTGAAGAGGGGCCCACATGGGATCGTCTGGGTTCCGATAGTTGGTAGATTGAAGATATTCGGGGACTTTTTGGACCGAGGGTAGAAACTCATGGAAGCTAATTAGGTTAGTATACAACATACAAAATTAAGATCTTGGTCTCTTTTTACGAGTTTGTAGTAGCTTACAGTGATCCCACGACTCCGATCGATGTGCGCTCGGTCATTTCCCGGCATAGCGCTGTAGATAGGTATTCGCTGGGAGCTGACTCTTCGACGAAGCCATTGGCGACTAGAACTCTCATGATACGCTCTGGACAGAAGTTAGATAATTCCCCTTCTCGAGTGGTTACTTACCGACTAGAAGAGGGTCTGCCGGCTTTGCTGCAGCCAATTCGGCCAGGGGGACTGGGCCCGTGGCCTGAGACAAAACGGGGAATACGTTCATATCATGGGCCGTCTTCACGGCCATGAGAATAATAGGCTTGGCAACTGGTTAGCAAGACATTACAAAATTCACAGGCAATGTTGATGGCTTACAGAAAAGGAAAGCTTGAGGATTGCATCCTTGGGACGTTCCAGCGCACGCGCCAGCTGTGCCGCCTTTTCCTGAGCTTCAACTCGACAGGTATCGACTTGAGTTAACTCGTACGAATCAAGTGCAGTCTTGGCTTCCGCCAAGAGCCTCTGAAGATGTTTGGTTTCCATATTCAAAGTTGTGGCCAAGGAGAATGAGGGGGAAACCATAACGGCTGGATCAGGAGGGGCATTCGAGCACCACCCACTTCTCGGTACTCCGTCGAACCCCGAGATTTACGCGGCTTTCACATCCGGAGCATCGTGCTCAAGTCCCCACAGGGGGGGCTGAAAACCGGAAAACCGGGGCGATGGAGAAGCGCTCGACCGATGTTAAACCAGTCAAGCATGCGTGTCCCCGCCCATTATAGGCTGGTTTGATTCCGAAACGCTTCTCTCGTATAAGCCTATGCACAAGCACGGCTGTGGAGACAGTTACATATCTCTTTGAACGAGGACAAGATTGCAGCCTACGAGACTGTGAATCGAAATTCATCTTCTTTGCCCTTATGTATTCTGACCCACATTCCCACACTTCGTACGTAACAGAGTAGTACTCCATAGTTCGAAGGGCACGTTCTGTTCAGGGAGAGTCCCGCCAACAAATTAGGATTTTCATCGCCCATACCTCATTGAATTGGCCTTATTCCCCGCCAACCCCATATTTCTCTGCCGATCCAAAGTTAATCGACTCACTCATGAGTATTTGCCAATCTACCATGACACTCTACATGTATATATGAGAGTATATATGAGGGTATATATGAGGGTATATATGAGGATACATGGTATATTTCTAGTTCCTAACTTTATCTAATTCATGATATCGTTAGTGTATGCTAGTAAAGACTTCCACATCGTGTCTTGGCATTGACTCCACCATGACAACAGACACGGGAGAATCCCCACAGCCGCACCCAAGGCACCGGTTCTTGGATAAGATTGTTCTCGATCCATGGATATTTCCAGGTATTGAGTTCGCTAGTCAATCAGATAGTATCTATTTCATCTTTGAAAAGATTTTCAGGGTCACTTAGTGCCGAGGCTTGGCCTTATGTTGCATATTCCTGCTATTTAGAGGGTTTGGTTTCAGCGTTGCAAAGAAAAGAAAAACAATGATCCCGTGGTTTGGGTGATCGTGGACTTGTTCATTCCAGCCTATATCGAAAGCATAGAGCGACTTACCATCACCATGGCCTACAACGTTTCGGCAGAGTTGTTCGCAGAATGGGCTATAGGGCTGGTCATCATTGCAGTTCGCCTTTACGCACGGTGGAAAGTTGGAAAGGGCAAGTTTTACTGGGATGATTTATGTCTAGTATTAGCCACGGTCAGTCCTTGTGCATCTCTACCGAGATAATGATACTAACTGCGAAAAGATATTTTGGACAATGCACACCGTCTTCCTCTACCTCTGTACAGGTATGTTCTCTTCTAGATCCCTGCTCTGTTCCCATGTTAATTCAAGACAGACGTATACGGATCGAATATTGGTCTCAACGAGAAAACGGCGATGGAGGTGCCAGACAGCCAAGTTGCAACGCTACGAACCGGCTCCATCGACGCATTTGTTGCCTGGGTCTCTTATGTCTTCATGGTGTGGTTGTTTAAAGGGGTCCTGATGTTCCTCTACAACAGATTGACGTGCGTCCTTGGCTCCTTACAGCTATTCAAAACCTATGCTAACCAAGCGACAGAATGGGTCTCTGGCAACACCGCTTGACTATGGCCGTTGGAGCCTTGTGTGTCTGCACATTCCTCGCGTCGTTGTTTTTCCACGTCTTCATTTGCCACCCAGTACACAAGAGTTGGCAAATCAAGCCATATGCTGGAGGTGAGATGAATAATTCCGAGGTCAAATTTCGTGGTTACTAACCCCATTGACAGATAACTGTACTATACGTCCGTTGAACTATATCGTCATCGAAACCCTCAGTATCACGTCAGTACAAGCTTTCCCAATCACAGTTGGCCATATGAACTAACTACTTGAGCAGAACTGACATTGCGGTCCTAACAATCCCCATTCCGCTAATTATAGCGGCCCGGATCCCAGTCTCCCAAAAGCTCCTCCTCTGCGTCCTCTTCTCATCCGGAATCTTCGTCATGATCGCTGGCTTCCTCCGCGCATATTACTCCGTCAAAGACATCTCCGAACTGTCAACCGCCCTAGGCTGGGCCTCCCGCGAAGCCCTCGTGTCCGTGATAACAATCTGTGCTCCCGGAATTAAGCCCCTTATCAGCAATTCGCGCTGGTTCTCGACAAATGGCAGTTCAAATCATATCAGCCAGACGCCAAAGGGAAGCAATCTCTTTACTTCGAAGAGTCGGGGCGGGGATAACAAGCATCCGTATGAGCTGTCGTCGATGGCTTGGGGGAAGTCGCGGCGAGACTCGACGGGCGAGAGCCAGCAGCATATTGTTATTGATACGAGTAGGAGTGGAAGAGGCTCATTCGACGAATACAAAGAAGGAATTGCGGTCACGACGGATGTTACAGTGTCTGAAGAAACGCGTTCTCGGAATGAAGGACATGCTTAATGATGTGAGGTGTATATAATGTTTAATATCTGGAGTATTTTTCTATGTCTTTAATGATATTCTCTCCACCTTATTGGTGCTGTGATTAGAAGGGCATGAAGAATTGGGCGCGAAACATAAACTAGTGAAAAGAGAAAAACATATAACCTGTGAAATATATAATTCTAAGACTCTGATATTATTACCCCCTACATAGAGAACTTCGACATACTGAGAAAAACCAGAACTCTACAAGACCTCATAATCTAAGGACATATTGAAAACCAAACAGTATTATTTAGAGGACGTTGTCAAGTCTATTGCCATATATTCCTACATCCCAGTATTCCCACTGGTACCCACGTATGTTGTGATTTCTCCTCTCACTGCTGGCCATAAGCAGACGGCTTCTGCCTCCCTTAAAGCTGTAAAATCCAGTATAGAGGGATAACCTAGAGAGTCCATGAAATCATGGAAAAGTAATAATAAAGAAAGAGAGATTCGTGACTCGTATCATTCATATATGATAGAACAAAGATAAAATGAAAAAAAAGCAAAAGCACCAGAAACAAGACTAGAAGTGTTCCTTCCAGAATTTGAACCGGACGTCCTTGGTTGATGAAGATTTGGCTGCGTCGCTAATCTGCATGGCAGCAGTATTAGGACCACAGAAGTACACACCTATATCGGTGGTACCGGCACTCTGCAGACCCGTCATGTAGGACTGATCCAGCAAGCCATGTCGCATAGCAGTGAAAAGGCGCTTGAAGTCCGGACGACCGAAATTCGTCCGACTCTTTAGCTCGGTGAGAGGGTCAAGGGCCTGACCGACGGAATTGAGATAGATATTTGCAGCAGTGTCGGGGTCGAGACGCTGCGTGAGGTAGGTGTGGATTCGCAAGAACTCGGTGCTTCCCTCGCTAACAGCCGCGCTGGCGGATTGTGCTTCTAGGGAAGATAGCAGAGCTTGGAACCATTCAAATGACGAGGTGTCCTTGCAAACCCAGATAAACTCGACACGTCGTAGTCGGCGAGGAGGGTTCGGACTTGATCGGAGATGCCAAATGTTCTTGAGAATAGATGCCCAGGGTGTGACGCCAATGCCAGTGCCGATGAGCACGGCGATTTCATTGTCGAATACATCTTCGGCGGGTGCACCATATGGTCCATCCACACGGATCGCGGGCATGGTCTGTCCGTTCTGGAGGGCAACTTCGTACATGCCGTTGGGGTCGAGACCTTCAAGATCTTTGGCTTGGGCGGGACCGCAACCGAGTGCATCTCCAAGTGCTCGGGTGAAATCTCCGACTTGGCGGACGTGAATACTGAGATATGGATCGAAGGGGCAGGAGGTAATGGTGAATGGATGCCACTGGGTACTGGATACGTCAGGTACTTGGAGAAATACCCACTGTCCGGCTTTGTACTTCATGCTTGGTTTGTGGAATTGGATCTCCATGGCGGCTAATGTCCTTTGTTAGCTGCGGTCAATCCAGCATTTGTGAAAGGAGAGGACCATACCATAAGGATGACGAATGACCTTTGTGATGACCGTCATGCGCCGGGATCGGAACTCCCTGTAGAGTCGCTCGAAGAGATACAAAGCCCCGATGACTAACTCCCATCTCCACCCTTCATAGCCAAGACAATGATCCCAGAACTCTTGTCCTGCCAAAGGGGAGATACGGTGGTCGGTGTCTCGGACGAAGCACCCAGTGGCGTGGGTATAAAGCGCCAACATAAACGGAATAAAAAGGTGATGCGCATACCAGAAGGTTTCATATGCTTGCTGGCGAATGCGGTGATGTGCGGTTGTGTACATGAGCATCATGCACAAGAGCATGACATGGCCAGTGATACCACTCGCACGAGCAAAATGGATCTCTACTGCAAGTTCTGGGCGGATCTGCTCTTGTTCGATATTGTAGAAACTGGTTAGTGTTAGCAAAGTGACTGAGGCAAGCTGAATGAGAAAACGGCTTACTTGACGTAGTGAGAAGCGGTGTGGATAGCTGTGAATACTAGCATGGCATAAGCTATTTGCCGGTGGAACCATGCCGACTCATCCAGTGGTAGCCATCTGATTTGTGGTCTCAGCCATCGGAGGATGTTCCGACACATGGGAAATAGGATCAAAGTGCAATCGACCGAGAGAACAAGGCCTGCGCCTCGTGATATCCAGACTGAATAGCTGAGCATATTCAGCAACTCCAACTTTGGATTTGATGCCTGCAGATACCTTTGAGGATGTCAGCAACGCAATTTATGAACTGGTATACGTCAGAGTACATACCATCCTACAGCAAAGATACCAATATGTGAACCCCAAAAGAACAAATGGAACAAGACCTTGGAAACAGTCAACTCCGACCTATTCCACCAGGAAGCTTGAGCTGGGGCCATTCTTTCTCTTCCTTTTTAAGAATGTCGACCAGCGACGAGTAATTTAGGCGATAAAAGATGATTCAATCAAAGGAGTGACAAGTCCAGACGGTTGACCAGCAACCCGGTAATATACACTGAAGTTCAGTCGAAAGCGAAACCTCCTGATCAGCTTTCGTGGCAAGACTCCAGTGTCAATATTGGGAGGTCAGTGGCTTCGCAAGTAGTCAACGCCCTTGTTTCTCCATGAAATTGACGTAAACCAGAATCTTCCGGGATAACCCGCTTTGAAGACGAAGAGCCGGTTCGAAAATGTTCCAAATACTCTGGAACACCTCGCACTGGGAAAGGCAAACTCGCAGCTTGCGATAGTGCTCAATAAAGATGTATAGAAGCTTGAATGTGGGTTGCGCGCCTTGTCGCGAGCGCTCCTGGCGTTCCGCCGGGGGATTTCCCTGCACGTGTTCTCTCTAATATAAGAGGTTACTGGCACACTTGAGATAAAATGTGATATTTTATCGGTTGATTCAAGTTGCCCTAGACATAGTTGACGTCAATAGATGAATAAGGACAGGACCGGAGAAGAGTTGGAGGTTCAGAGAATCCCAGTGTTGTGGTTTTAGCTGCAGGGGTGGGGGGGCCGATCTATAATTACATCGCTTCTGGCGGGCACTGCTCCGTCTAACCGTCTAACCGACTGTGGTATATTTCTGTCCAATAGACTACTACGGAGTATTCAAGCCTACGGTGTCTGTGCTTTCCAAATTCTCCTAAGAATGGGTAGTGGAAAGAGACCAAGAGACGAAGTCCCAGGGCTAGAATCTTGGTCGCTTAAAAGCCTCGTCAGTTTTTGCCCGGTCTCTTTCAACTGCTATCTTGGCTTATTCTTCCCAACTCCAGTTTATATTAATACTCTGAGAAGTTTTCTATTTTTAATGACCGTTCGTAGCAGGCACACCAATCATGACACGAAGTTTATACGCCTAGAGTCTGACCACCGTGCCACGTTCCCCGCGATGAAGCGAGTAAGTCAAAGGAAGCACACGCAGTTCGACCAATCTTATCCGATTTGGGTTTTTGCTCTAATAATGGTGGGCTTGGGCGGGTGGAAGCTAAACGGGTCGACGCCAATGTCCAAAAGAGACTAATGCCCCGGTGGTGACAGAGAGGCTGGTGAGTGGCCATGAGGACTGTGAGTGGGCAGCGTTAAATGAGGTCAAGGAACGAGCGTCGATGGGAGATTGGCCTATTATAATCCATCTGCAAGCGCTGTCTTTTCGTCACACGGGACGCCGAGGGTCGCCCAGCATCGGTGAGAATACCTATCATTCGGTTCAGGATCCCTAGTGCGTTCACGTATCGCCCAAATATAGAATAGCGACTGACTCGAGCTCTGTTTCCCCATCAACGAATTTTTTTTCTCTCCCCGATAAAAGTATCCACTTAGCACTGCAGGTTAAATCAGGCACGGATTGACATTGCAGAAGATGTCGAAAGACGGTCTGTTGCACACTGAATTGGAATCAGGGCTACCATGGTCATCTGATCTGGAATGTTCCAAACTTGTCTCTGGTACAAAGATGAGACAACCCAGACAACCCAGATAGTGCAGAAAATATACTCCTCGGCTGAAATCCTCAATAATAAAATTACAATTCGAATGTCGATGAGACTTGAAAGTGAAGGTCCCTGTGCGTGCCATGCGTGCCACCTGCAGTTCATCACGCCAAGCGCAAGCTGCGGCCTCTGATTTGCGGACATCCACTTTGCGATCCGCTCCGTCACATCCCCCACTCTCCAATCACGCGGCCTAAGCCGGTTCTTCAAGAAGCTCAGGAAGAGGGGGTTGTCAAGGATTCGAGGACTTTCGAGGCGATGATTGGTCTATAATACTTGTATCCGTGCGGATCACGGTTTAGCCCTATTCTTCTTGCATGTGGACCAACCCCCGTGCAGCGATTCACCTTTTTTGGCGCTCGACAATCACATCCTGGCAAAGTGTGCCAAGTTCTGGTTGAGTTATCAGAGGGGTCGGTAGTCTAAGTATAGATTCTTATACCTAGTTCAACCTGCAAGTATGCTACTCGGATCATGCTGCTTTTTCTTTCCCCATATGAGATCATGTTAGCACGATAAACCCTTGCAATATTATCCACTTTCCATGTGCTCTGGATTATCCAACTTAATCAAAGTCTCTGTGGCTTGCGATCATACGATGAAGTGATCCTCTCACAGAATACGTCGCAGCTATTTGGGGTTTGCGGGATATGTCGCCCGGGATTACCTCCGCACTTTGTCACTTACACTAAAGTGACTTTATTTCCTCCGAGACCTTCGCTGGACGAAGCTCTACCACACACAACAAGTTTTTGCACGGCCAAGTGCCCATAACTCAGCACAATGGGCCGGCTCATCAAGAACCATTGGGGGCGGTTAATCATTCTCACCGCAGCAGCTTGTACGTTGCCTACTCAATACTCCTAACGCGAAGCCGGAGCTGACACAATTCAAACAGACCAGGTTGCCAGTGCTGTCGAGGGCTTTATTTGGCCCAAAGTATTCTGGGACTTTATCTCCAGGAACCTCGATGCGGCCGTCGCCCCGGTACCCGTTCTCCAAATCCTAAACCTCATCATGGGCCTCGTGGGCATAGCCTGGGAATGGCCTCTCAAGCCACTTGCTGGGTCAATACCGCATCGCAGCATTGAAATCCGTCTCATCATATACCCTCTCAGCGCCCTCCTCGCGGCGCTTCTCTATCAAGGGACAGACCCTGCAATATATTATTTGATTGGCATCGGTGTTTATTTCTGGGCCTACAGTGAAGGCGAGGTATGTTCTTCCGCATATTTGGACATAGGCTGTTCTTGTGCTAACAAGAGGATGTATAGGTCGTCTGTCCGGAGCCTTGGACCTTGCCGAAACGGCAAGGAATATTTAAAGCATAACAATGCTTCAGTCTGGTGCGTTGGATGCATCAGACGCAGATCATGTAAATAGCATAATACATAACGAACTTGACGACTTGAAAGAGTGACATTACTTGTATCATTAATCTCCATCTCGGTTGTGTGGTCATATGGTCTGGCTGATAACCAGTTGTGGAGAATCTGATGCCCGTTGGCTGAAAATTGTGTAGCGGAAATGGCCCATTGTTGCCGATTCTCGCCCGTCCCCCGAGACCGTTTCTTAAATTGGCCTCCAGCTCATCCCTTTCTCTTTCCTCCCTCTTAGTCTACTGGCATTCACCCATCTATCTCCCTAAATATTATGTCAAACAACACCCGCTTACCCCACCACAAATCCTATGGTGAGCCCCCGAAAGCCATATAACATATACTACACAATCCCATACTACAAACTATTCTTCTACTCATACACCTTCATCGGATCATTCACTTTTGCTGGATAACCGATTACCTCCCAACAGCCGGTAAAGCGTGTCTCTGGATCGGGTTTGCCATCACATGCGGACTACTGTTCGCCATGCACCCATCGATCTGCACCGAGCGGATGAGAACAGATGAGGGGGGAAAGCCAGCTCGAGTACGTCGTCCGCTGATCGGGTTCAAAAGATGCGAGGTTGCTTTGGACGTTGATGGCATTAACAATGGGCTGTATGATGCTACGGATGGGAATTCCGACTTGAGACTTCATGATGGGTGTCGGTATGGGTATGCTAGAATTCGTATATAGAATGTTTCTGGGGCGGTCTGGTTACTCCTCGATATAGGAGGATTGTATGTGGTTTACTTGGCGCTTGAGATCTTCTGACGGTTCGGGTATTAGGCACCTCGAGTGCCAGACATTATCCAGCACATGTATGTATGTGGAGGTGTATTTGCGGCTTCGGTATATAGGAAGGATTGAGGGGAATGCGGCAATATGCATAGGGGTAGAGAGGGAAAGAGAAGTGAAAGCACCACAAAAGCCAAGGTTCCTGTAGGGCCTAGGGCGGCCATATC
The DNA here is from genome assembly GCF_028829835.1 of Penicillium mononematosum. Lineage (NCBI taxonomy): Eukaryota > Fungi > Ascomycota > Eurotiomycetes > Eurotiales > Aspergillaceae > Penicillium > Penicillium mononematosum. Next base: position 7,731,990 of record NW_026643272.1, on the reverse strand, counting down.
CCAGTTTGACAATACCTACCTACCTACCTACCTAGGTAGGGAGATGGACGGTAAAAGCGGCTAGGGACGGGGCTAAACCAAAACGGGGAAACCTGAGGGCGCCATAGCTGGAAGGGAAGGGTCAGGGCGGAGGTGGCTAGGCGGTCGGATCCGGCAGATATACAGTGTCGCCTGGCACGTGATGCTCTGTCTAGACAAAAAAAAAAAGAACGTCATTTTGATAAGAATACTCTCACTACTTTTAGAGGTCCAGAAGATCCCATATAAATGCCTCGCACGTTGTCTATATGCCTTTACCCGGCTGCTTGGAAACCGAGAACTAACCTAATCTGACTGACACCAGACAAGATGCCTCCGTCCACAGAAATCCAACCCAAACTCGAGGAAGACGAGACGGCGCTTGAAACAGCGGAGGATGTTCCAGTCAACAAAATCACCAGCTTCAATGGCAGGCTGCAGCAATTCCTCCATAATGGGACCACAACACACGAAGCCACAAGTGCCTCGAGAACTACTATATCCCAGCGCGGCATAACCACCACCAAGGCCGAATACGAACGCCAAGCAGACCCCATTATCCCCAGCCCAAGACGCAAGAGAACAGTCCCACCAACAGCGCCAGCAACCACAGCCACGCACCAACGCACCACCCGTTCAAAATCAGCCCTAATGGCAACCTCTCCATCCCCAAGCAAACGCAAGCGCAGCACAGCAACCCCACAAATCCCACCCACGCCCCCAATAGCGGGTCCTCCAGCTACAGAATCCCTCCTGCGCGACACGATCCCTCCGAACCTGGTCCTCCTACTCGTAGGCGTGAACCCGGGAATAATGACAGGCGTAACGGGGTACGCCTACGCACACCCGTCAAACCTATTCTGGAAACTGCTCTATTCGTCGGGGATAACAAGCGTGCGCCACATACCCGCCGACACATACAAGCTTCCTGCGCTGTACAGCGTAGGCAACACGAACATTGTGGAGCGGCCGACGCGTGACGCGAGCATGCTCAGTCGCGCGGAGATGGATGCCGGTGTGCCTGTGCTTGAGGCTAAGGTTGCTGCGCAGAGGCCTGAGGTTGTTTGTCTTGTTGGGAAGAGTATTTGGGAGGCTGTTTGGCGGGTTAGGCATGGGAGGGGGATTCGGAAGGAGGAGTTTCGGTATGGCTGGCAGGCGGAGACGGAGAATATGGGTCGTGGTGATGGTTGGGCTGGTGCGCCGGTTTTCGTCGCTACGACGACTAGTGGACTTGCGGCTGGGATGAAGCCTGCCGAAAAGGAAGCTGTTTGGGCGGAATTGGGGAGTTGGGTTGTGAAGAGGAGACAGGAGAGGGGGTTGGAATCTGTGGTGGTTAAGGAGGAGGTTTGATGTGAGAGGTTTAGATTTACTGTTGGTTTTATTTGTATAGATGATGTCGCTATACCATATACTATCATGAGTTATGACCATTGCTTGCTAAATTGTTGCATGGATTTACGAATGGAATGTTCAAGATTAAATTGGAGAAAAAAAAGTGTTTGTATTTGTAGACGAGTGAAGTCGCTCATCATTCATTATCTCATGATATCAGGTGCAGAAGCCTGTGAGTACCAATATGCAATCCCAGAAACGGCGAACAATCTCTCCAAGCCCATTCCAGAGCTGAAGATAGAGGATGTTACATGACGTTTTCCGAAAGGACAATGCGCCGAAGTGCCAGACAAGGGACGATCGAGGGATATGGATATCTCAATAGAGGTCAAGGTGAGGGGTAAAAGAGGGGAAGTAGGTGTCCAGGGCGTGATTCGATGAAGCAACACCTATCCGGTCTCCCCGTTGGCCCCGAAAGGAGTAGAGAACAGATTTAGCGAGTACCGTTGGACTCATTCTTGTATCCCTCACGCTCGCGTGCCTGTTGAAGTAAAATTAGTATATAGAACCCTACAATTGATTCACTGAATATGAACTTACCTGGGAGGGCTGGTATTCGCCGGCTTCTAGGATCTTGATCATGCACTCATCATCTTTGGTTGTGCCAAATTCATTCTGAAGAGCGCTCTGGCTAGCGGTATCAAGGAGGCCTTGAGCTCCGTGGCTGCATCCAGAGGTTAATGATCTGACCGCAATACAAAGGCTGGAAACACTTACGACCGAGTCAGGAAAATCTTCCAACCGTTCAGAACATCAGTCAGAGGAATGCTGCGGTCATTCTTCCACTTCCTGAGGGTGTCAATGTCATCGACGAAGACAATGAAGTCGTCCGAGCTACCCTTGTAGAAGATCTTGGAGGCAGTTTCGTTTCCACGAGCCATTTTGAATGATGTAAAGCTTGTTGAGTTCTGGAGATACTGAAGAGATCTGAAGATATTCGAAGGTATTTGAATAGATAGAGGGAAAATGTTGAGTGAAGATGTGAAGAGAAGATCAAAGGTAAAAGGCCGGTGGTTTAATAGCAGGTGATGATGACTGGTGACGTCATACTATGAGCTGATGCAAACAAAAAAAGAAGCTGCTCGCATGTTTCGTCTTCATCTACATGGGGTACCTAGGTAGGTCTGGAATTGTACAATCAAGTACAATTAAATCACAGTGGATATGCTTATGTGTCATTTGTAGTCCTAGTCCCTCACTTTACTATAGTCCTTTACAAAGGTGAGTTGCCAACTATTGCAGCAGTCGACGTCATTGTAGCTCCCCTGCCCACTATAGGATCCGCTGTGACGCCAAACGTGGGGATAATCCTCAATGAGCCAAGTGGCAAAGGTTGGAGAATCTGCTTGCATTCCAATTAATAATTAATTTTTATAAGTAGTCCAAAGCCACAATTACGTTTTCGGGTTAATTATAATTGTCCCCTTGACTCCAAGCTCCCTCCGAATGTACCAGATCCCAAAACGATAACACTTGCCCGACTACGTAACAATAGGGTCTTCACTCAGCATGAGAGCGGGGCTTTTTTTGGTTTCTTGGATGCCAATGCACTAAATAGATTCTTCGGAGACGACCACTTCTGGGGAGACGACCATTTCTTGGAAGATGGAGATATCTCGGGACTTCCATCCTGGCTCCGTCTCTTGTCGCTAAGGGGCGAGGAAACCGACGATGCGGGATTCTTGGGTGAACCTTTGAAAAGGAATGTCTTTGACCGCCGAGGTGTGGTGGGGGTGCGAGGCGACTCACACTCGACCTCCTTGTCCTCCCCTATATCGCTGCTGCCTGCTGCCTCCTTGTCCTTTCCCTCATCCTCCTCCTCAGGGCGCATCTCGGTTGATCCTGCTTTTGAATGGAAGGTGCTGACGGAGGTCGACCGTCTAGTAATCCCCGGGCGAAGGGTGAGCCGTCTCATGATTGGACCACGTCGGAATAGGTCACCCTTCCAAGAACCATTCCTGGGAATGGAAGGAGGTCTGCAGTGTAGACATCTGAGATCAGTCGCTCCAGCCGGATTCGCTCAATCCGGCGAGCAGTCAATGTCAATGCAGAGCGATCAACAGGTGTCTTAGGCCGTTCAATCTCGCCTTCAGTCTGCATGACTGGTTCTTCGGTATGGCGTGGGTAGTGCGTTTTCTTGATGACCAGGTGTTGGACACGGAACTTGCGGGAGATTGTCATTGAATCCATCGATGACCTGCGCGCCATAGAAGACACTGTGTACTGAACTTGGTCAAGCGGCAACAGTGGAAGAGCCAAGAAAGAATGTTTCCTTGGCTCCCACGTCCTGGGCTGTGCCGTTTCGACCAAAGCGGCCGATACTTTGAGAATCTCGGTATTCCAATGCTTTTCTTCCGCTGCCGATGATGCACTGAGAACAACTTCGTAGTTCTCATCTTGGTTCTCGAACAGGAGCTTCCACGAAAATATACATCCATATGAGCAGAGTCCTGATGAGTTAGATGTATACTTTGAGCATAAAGTTTCAGCGAAAGGCTACTCACCTCGTCCATTTTGAAGTGTATCAATCTTGAGACTATCTAGACAGACACAGGCCACTGCTTCCAGTCGACGCTGGTCATCGATTCCCTTGGCAAAGAGAAGGTAACGTTGGAAAAGCACACAAACCATGAACTCGCCGCTGGTGGTGTCCGCCGTTTGATATGTAACATGCAGTACACCGCACAGGACCAACGGGCCTAGGTCTTTATATACACTCTGGAGTGCGTACTGCCCAACATATTCAGTCATGTCATTTCATCAATGAAGATCTTGTGTTGCCTACCGATTTCGTGATATCCACCTTACCCTGGAGAATAATTGTTTTCTGGATGCGATCTTTGTTGACTGGGTTTCCAGTGGCCGAATTGATCTGTGTTACCAGCCCCCGTATTGTGTCCAAAACTTCCTCGATTCCGTAATGGGAAGACGGGCAATCACTGACAGGGGTAGATCTGAGCAGATCTTGTAGTACGAGGGGGTATTTGCAAAGACGTTGGATGGGCTATCTTCTTGTTAGTGGTCGAAAACACCCAGGCTGAACTCACGCACCTTTATCAACAAATCATTCAATGTCATTGATTTGTTGTCCTCTTGTCTGCGTCGCTCAGTGGACGCGACCGACTTCGAAAGCGCCTCGATCCCTTGATCATATATCGTCCAGTTAGCAATTGACCGTCGCAAGAGAGCAACGTCTTGTGTCAATAGTTCATAGTTGCTGCAGAATTTGTTGTATGTAGGGAATGAAAGTGACTATGAATGGCCAGTCAGTGCATATAATGCTATTCAGTATACCGATACTTACCAATTTCCCCAGTTCACGGGCAACTTCTAGCCCCTCTGCTGGTTCAGCAGTGAGTGCCATCAGGCGTTGGTTGACTGATGCCTTGAGTGATCGAGTCCTTAAGGAACGTTGCTGAAGTCCCTTTAGGCTGCCCAGGTCAAGACTGCCTATACGCTTGGTGATCCCTCGAGACATGAGCTCAGAGGCGCCTGCCTGTTGAGCCTGAGGTGCTGACAAGGGAGATGCCGTCTGAAGTTGGGTCAAAAACCGTTCATGTATTCCAAGGATCTCCTGGATGTTGTCGTAGATTTCGCGCCTCGTGTCGAAGATCGTAAGGATCTGTGGGTTTATAGAGCACATCAGCATCAGACTAAGGGATGAAAATTAGCTCAATGGCTTACCCCTATAAGAGCCTTCAGACCAAGTACATAATCAGCCTCGGTCTCGACAAGCTCCTGTAGGATATGGCGCCGTCTGGTGGCCCGTGTTTCCGCAGCCTCATCAGCTTGGTGACTTGAGGTTGGCCTGGAGCTGTCACCAGAATGGCGCACATCCGACAGTGTGCTCTGGTTTGTTGCGCTTTGGATAGTTGTCCTCGATCTTATCAAACTCTGGCTTCCAATGCTTGCTGTGGTTGTTTTGACGGTTCCGAGATGCGATGAGTCGGATGCACTTGACCGGTGACCTTGCGAGCCATGAGAAGATGAATCTGACCAGCCCTCCACGAACCGCCGGGAGGCGGAAGACTCGTTTTTCCGTCCTCGAAAGCTGTCCATCCATTTCTTGAATGGACGAGTAGTTGTCTTATCGCTCGGAGTCACTCCACCGCTGCTCTCGAACTTCTCTTCGGATTCATCATCCAGCAGGGCTTGTTTCTCGATGATCGCTTCATCTTGGTCCGCCATGGTCGCAAGTAGTGATCCCGCCCAATAAAATATAAGACTCAGGTTCCGACAGCATGGAGAAAGAAGAGGCGGACCTACCCGACTGCTCAAAACAACGGAATTGAACTTCATGGCGAGGGAGGAGCAACGGGGAGTGCCTGCCTCATCTACATCTCCGGCGTTGGAAAGTGCATGTAGAAGAAACAGGGGAAACTGCCACTATCCAGACAGTACAGAGTAGAGATTGCGAATTTGAATCCCATCCATGTACGTCATGAGGTAAGGCAGCGGGATAGCTGGAATCAAAATAACACATTTTATATTTTATGATCTGCCGAGCGAATAAGCCTTTCCCTATTATAAAAGATATTAGCATATAATGTCCTAAAAGTGCAGTTTTTACAAAAAAGTTGACGCCAAAGTCGTATACTTCGAGCGCCAAGCATCGCCGCTTATATAAAATAGTGGGAGCTCCCTGCCCATGTGCCACCCCAGACCCACCTGACCTTCTTCTCTCACTTTCCTTCTTTACTCAGGAAATCATCATGGACGATAACATTCATGCTCCAACCGTTGCCTCTGGACCGGCATCCGGGCCCACGCCCCGCGATCTGTCCAAATTGTCGATGCCAGATCTGATGCAGGAGAAAGAACGCATCGAAGCGGAACTGTCAGCTCTCAGTAGCGTCCTCGAGTCGGTGAGATCTCAAACCCAGAAGTTCCTGTGGCAGTTGCTGACAAGCCTTTTTCATTTCAGCATGGTGTACGCATGACTTCATCTCTCACAACCTTCGACGGGTTCCCCCGTGATGATATCGACATCGCGCAAGGTACGCCCCTGCCACACCACAATCGATTAGGACATATCGCTGAAAGGGAAATATAGTTCGCACAACGCGAGTGCGCATTATCCACCTACGAAACGACCACAAAGAGGTGATGAAACTTCTCGAGAAAGGCATCCACGCACATTTCGCCAACCTACAAAATGCTCAAGGCGCTGGCCCAACTACGAATGGCGCAAGCGTCCCGTCTGTTGCGCAGTCGTCGACGAATAACACTGCGTTGGGGACACCGTTTGCCAAGGTTAATAGTGTGGTTTCGGGAAGTCCAGCAGAGCAGGCGGGACTGAAAGCTGGCGATGCAATTCGGAGTTTTGGGAATGTCAATTGGCTGAACCACGAGCGCCTTTCAAAGGTTGCCCAAGTCGTTCAAGAAAATGAAGGGGTACGTTCGGTTCTCCGCCCCTCTGTCAAAATTCCTATCTGACTCCTCTTTTTCTCTACAGCGCGCAGTGTCGGTCAAGGTCTGTCGGAAGGATGAGACTGACACCACAACGGAGTTGGACCTCCAGCTCACCCCTCGACAAAATTGGGGCGGCCGTGGCCTGCTAGGATGTCACCTGGTTCCCTTATAAGGGGCCACTTGCACTCATAGCCTGGTTCTGCTACCGCTGTGTACATTGACGATATGTACTGATTATGACTAATGCGAGACGACTTTTCTGTCTTTTTCTTTCCAAAATACTTGGGCTCCTGTAGAGAAAAACGGGGAAGCCGTATGCATCTCAACGGCGTTGAAGATAACTTGGCAGGCGAAGACCTAACCACGAGAATTTAAATTTATTCCAATAACCGATATGAGAACAAATACAAGTAAAGCTCTTCATTAACATAAACCCTGCACTTGTAGTAAAAATTTGCCATTCAAAAGCAACCTCAGATGGACCGATATGTTTGCGCCATGTTGACACTACGTCAGATACGCCTTAGGCATAAATGCACGTGACCCGCAGCGACGGGGCAAAAATTCCATCCAGCGCTATTAATTCATTCCCCTTCTTTCACCCCTCCCTTCTATCAACAATCCGCCCCCATCCTTACGGCGCGAAATCTTGAATCTTTCTTTTTTTCAAGCTTCTCTCTAATCGATTTTCACTATGGCTGCTGAGACTCCCACATTCAAGCTCGTCCTGGTCGGTGACGGTGGTACTGGAAAGGTAAGCGCATTCGAGCCTCGATATCTGATCGTTGATGAGCATGGGCTCAGAGTGGCAGCCATCTGCTCGGCGATGGTCACCTCATGAAATTCATGAGCACACTGAGCTGCTCTTTCGTGACTACCCTCTGCGCCCGCGCCTGTCAACAATACTCAATATCTGCCCAACCGCCCCGCCTCACCGCGACTTCATTACTAACACAGTGAATCCCAACAGACCACTTTCGTCAAGCGCCACCTGACTGGTGAATTCGAGAAGAAGTACATCGCCACCCTTGGTGTCGAGGTGCACCCCTCAACTTCAACACCGTATGCTACCTACCCCGCCGAAGGACCCCGCTTCGAACCGTGCCATGGTGTGATCGTTTCAACTAACCCGGCCTGAACAGAACTACGGTGCTATCCAGTTCGATGTCTGGGATACCGCTGGTCAGGAGAAGTTCGGTGGTCTCCGTGATGGTTACTACATCAACGGCCAGTGTGGTATCATCATGTTCGATGTCACTTCCCGTATCACCTACAAGAACGTCCCCAACTGGCACCGTGAGTGATTTCTCTTTGATAGTGAACCGATCGAGGTAATTTTTGCTAACCGAACTCTAGGTGACCTCGTCCGTGTCTGTGAGAACATCCCCATTGTCCTCACCGGTAACAAGGTCGACGTGAAGGAGCGCAAGGTCAAGGCCAAGACCATCACCTTCCACCGCAAGAAGAACCTCCAGTACTACGACATTTCCGCCAAGTCCAACTACAACTTCGAGAAGCCCTTCCTTTGGCTCGCTCGCAAGCTTGTTGGCAACCCCCAGCTCGTACGTCATTTTGTGCTTTGATTGGAACACGAGCCGATTGATACTGACCTACTATCGTTTAGGACTTCGTTGCCGGAATTGCCCTCGCTCCCCCGAGGTTACCGTTGACGAGAAGCAGCTCGAGGCTTACCGCAAGGAGATGGAGGAGGCCGCCAACCAGCCCCTCCCCGACGAGGACGATGCCGACCTGTAAATCGGTGCGTTCAACGACGGGTCCACGAAGTTTCCGAAATGAAAGTTGGGAGTTGCTCTACCCTGTTCTCTCCCACGTTTCCCGAGTCCTATCTCACAACGGGTGGGAGACAGGAAGTATACGACTCCCGGGGATTGCCATTTTTTTTTAGTTTGGGTTTTGCAATGCAAAAGCAAAGTCTGTTCTCCGAAATCACGATACAATGAAAGCGGATGGGGGATAGTCGTGGTTTGAAGACATGCATTTTTTTTTTCCTTTTTGATTTCCCCCCAACCTTAGTAGCTTAGACATCCCAATTGTCCTTTTCTCCCCGAAATGAGCACAGCATCAAAAAAAAGCATGTCCTCTTTCAACAAGATTTAAAAACTTCCTTTTTGTTACTCTGAATACCTATTCACCCTCAAAATAGTACATTTAGATCTCTGAGCGTCTCGTCGAGTTGAATACTAGAACTACTTGGATCACGAGTATCAGGAGAAAACTAAGTTCAGGAAAAACAACATCGTTAAGGCTGGCTTTCAGACATTATTGAATAGCACAACGCCTCTTCCACGAGAAAAGAGAACAACGCCAGGGTATAGCAATCATTGGCCTCCAAGAAAAACAAAAAAAAGGAATAACTGATTTCCACGCCACCCATCACTTGGATATGGCAGAACAATGAAATAGCAATCGTATCATCGGACTATCTCCGGTCTTTCGAGATCGAGATTATCCGGCAAACAGGACAACGTAATCAAGAATGATTACAAGTCCCTCACACCCTGTGTAATAGATGAGTTAGCAAGGGGTCCGGTAAAAGTAGACAATGAGAAAAGAGATGGACGGGAAAACATACAAAGAGATAAGCAAGTTCCCTCGCATCCAGCCGGGAGACATTCATAGTACCACCCTCATCGAGAGCACCACTAATCAGCTCACGCTTCTGGTCCTGGAGAGTAACAATGCGATCCTCAACGGTATTTTCAATAAGCAGACGGTGAACGAAGACCTCCTTAACCTGCCCGATGCGATGGGCACGATCAACAGCCTGGTCTTCGATATATGGGTTCCAGAAAGGATCGAACATGATGACATGCGAGGCGGCGACGAGGTTCAGGCCCGAGTTACCGGCCTTGAGGGAGACGAGCATGATCTTGCAAGAGGGGTCGTTAGTGAAAGCCGTCACGGCGGCGTTGCGCTCTTTCAGGTTCATGCTGCCGTCGAAGCGGGTGTGGTTCCAGCCGCGGCGGGCGAGGGGCACTTCGAGAAGATCCAAGAGGGAGGTGAACTGGCTGAAAATGATGGTTTTCTCCTCTAGGCCGCGGTCTTCGTTGGCTTGGAGGATCTCCAGCGTCTTTGTGATTTTTGTGCTGGGGAACCAGCCCTTTTCGAGGCGGCGTATGTATTTCTTCTTCTCGGCCTTGTTCTTCAAGGCGTCCTTTCGCAGCTCGGCTAGAGACTTCGACTTCGACTTCTTCTTTGATTCCGCGTCGCCCTCTTCAGTGGAGCTATCGGAGTCATACTCATCACTGCTCGCTGTTGCCTCTGAGTCTTCATCCTCATTGGCTCCGTTGATATCACCGGCTCCGGCGGAAGATTCGGGCATTGAGCTTGGGTCATGAACTTGCTTGAACGAATTGGTATCAGTGAGCTTCGTAGGGTCCACAGGTCCTCGGCAATTCTGGCACTTGATCACAGTTGGACCATCGTCTTCGAGGTTGATGGCTCCATTTGCAGCTGCAGAGTCGGAAATCCGGATCCAGCACTCCGAGCACACGTGGTGTCCACATGGAATGTAAATAGTCGCGTTGATGACACTGTCCATGCAGACAGGGCAAGTGCCATCCTCTTCGTCATCATTTTCTTTGATACGTTGCACTACAGCAGCACTCAGAAGCTTGGCGTTGGCGATCTTATCCACCCCTGGGATAGACGGGGAAGGTTCGTTCCGGAACTCCTGCATGAGGAGCGGATGGCAGCATGCCTGCCGAAGACGGAGAAGGAGAACTAGAACATGGCTGTAGTTTCTACCCAGCGTTCCAGAATCGAGGTATCGCGTGATCTGCCTTTGAGTGGACGTATTGAGCTCCTCATAAACCTGGCTTTCCCTCTCATCAAACACAACATGGACCTTCTCAGTGACCTTTGGTGGGAGCTGTAAGATGGGCTCGCCATCAATCTTGGAGGTTTTTGTACGCCTGAGACAGACAGACTTGACCAGGACGCGTAGTTGCTTCATGACATCCTCTCCTCCCCAGCCGGATTTGATGCGTTTCACGAAATCCTAGATTAGGCATAAGCGTTAGCCACCCGAAGAAGCATTAATAGCGAGCTATAGAGAATACTGACCGCCTTGAATTTTGCTGAGTTGCTGTAAGGCCGAATCCGGAGGAATCCCAATAGGGACTGGAAGTCTTCGAGACGATTCATCATGGGCGTACCAGTCAGGCACCAGCGGTAGGTAGCATTGAGTCGACAACATGCTTGTGAAGATTTCGCACTTGGATTCTTGATGTTCTGTGCTTCATCGACGATGACTCGGTGCCACTTGGCGGCAGGATTGAGAGGGCCGGCCATATTTTTCATGTCTTGGATAAGGGAGGCGTCTCGCCCTTCCTGTGCCAACCTTTCCCCCTCGAGCAATGTTTTGTAGTGCGCGGTGATAGTACCAAACGTGGTAATGACGACATCGTACTTTTTGAGCTCCTTCCACGGCCTGCGCCGTTGATGGTAGATCAAAACAGATAATTGGTGTCTCCCCGGTTTCACATGGCGCTGAATTTCGAGTCTCCATTGATCCATAAGTGCCTTGGGTGCGACAATCAAAGTCGGGCGTCGGTCTTCATCTTCGAATGGACGAGCAACCATCAGCGCAATCGCTTGAATAGTCTTACCAAGTCCCATATCATCTGCAAGAATTCCTCCTTTGTGACTGCTCTCTTCCTTGGCCTTCATCCATTTCAGGCCTATCTTCTGGTGCTTCATCAATGTAACTCGAAGCGCACTCGGTGTCTCCTCATTGTCCGCTCTGGTTGCCTCCCGAATGTCTTTGATACCGCCGAGCAAGTTCTTGATATCTTCAGGAAACTCTTTCTCGTTGTAGGCCCTATATAGAATGAGTTAGAACTAGAACCAGCTCTTTAAAAGAAAGATGCGGAATTTACACTATGTCAGCATCGTCATCGAATATTTCGCTCTGGTTGCGAACCAGGTCAAAGGCCTTGTCGAACTTGTCATATGCACCCGGCATTGGAGCGTAGGGAGGCTCACGCGCCCAGGGGAGCACTCTGGAGGTAGCTCCTGATGACATTTTTGAGGGACTCGATAGTTGGGAAGGATAAGGCATTTGAGGAAAAGGCATTTGAGAAGGATATGGCATTTGGGAAGAGCCTACCAACTGGGAGGGGTATGGCAGTTGGGAGGGATACGGCATTTGGGAAGAGCCTATCAACTGGGAGGGATATGGCAACTGGGAACGATTGAACCCTTGTGAGGAATATGAGGATGTGGAATATGGCGAAGCCAGGTTTTGATAGTTGAAGGAACTGGATTGGCGGACTGGCTGCTTGCCGGATCGAGAATTGAATGAATCAGCAGTGATTTCTTGAATATCATCGTCGGAACTGAACGGGGTGAGTTTATTGAATGGGGCTATCGGGGCATATGTCTGAGATGTGTGAATGGCTTTTGATGAGAGAGGTTCGAGTTTTACCGGGTGAGTGCGGTCTGGAAGATCCCATGCATCCTGCTCATTGAAGCCCTCGATGGGGAGTTGACTGTGATCCTCATCGGCTTGGAGCGCGCGAGCCAGCTCCGCGTCTCGTTTCATTTGAAACTCTGTTTCAATCAACTTTGCCTGTTCATCACACTCATCCCGAAGTTCCTGTAATTGATCTGCATCGTCACCTGCGGCATCGATCCATTGCTTGTACAAGCGGTTATTCTCGGCAAGGCGGGTTTCTTGCTCAGCATCTATCGCGTCGAGTTTAGATCTGCGGGATTCAGGCTGCGAGGGAGCAATCCTTTTCGATGATCCTTGTATCGTGGGTGATACCTGAGATAGCGGACGCTGGCGTTTACGAGAATTATCTGGAGAAGATTGCAACATCGGCGAAGCTGGTATCATTGTCGACTGGCGAGATCCAGAGGCGAAAGGCGAGGGTGCAGCAGAAGGCCAGTGAGGGGACGCAAATGAATCTCCGGGAATTCCAGTGAAACCATTCGACGCCATACGTGGAGCAGCCGCTGGCGTGCGAACGGGCGGAGTGGGCGACGACACTTGGGGTGTCGGGGCGGCTTGAGGAGTAGGAACAGGATCACCAAGGAGCGTGGCAACCTGGACTTCCATTTTTCTGATGGTATCACGAAGTTCATCTGCTTCTGCACAAGCACCCCGCGTCGAGAGGAGATCATCATAGATGTATCTGTAGGTATCGAGATCTTCAAGAAGATCTTTGATTTTGTCCTCTTGGGACTGATCAACCGCAGAAGCCATGGTTCAAGAGCACCTGGCGTTGACCATGTAACCTTCCAAGACCAAAGTATCTGACCAAATTATCCCGATTGTGGATAGCGTGGCAGAGTGGTGACGGCGATGGGTGCGACGGCTAGGACAAAAGGCGAAGTCCAAGATCAAGAGAGCTAGTACGTCAAGTGGGCGCCTAGGATGAAGAGTAAAGTGTTATGGGAGAGCGTCTGCGCAACTTAGGCTCCCATCAGCAAACGGCAAGGCAGAAAGCGGGTGGTGGCAGATGGCGCAGCGACGAAGAGAAAGAAAGCATACAAGCAATTCATCATGATGCATCTCTATGCCACCTAGTCCGGGTATTTGCAGAGGATGCAGACTTACATCGAGTACTATCGACGATTCACCGGGGAGAATCGGTGGATGACGGAGCGGATTTTAGGACCTCGGGAGCGAAGAGATGGCGGTCGCAGAAATGAGAGAGCCCTCGTTTTTATAGTGCAAAAGATCCGATGGAGAAGGCACGAGAGTTGATGCGCTTTGCGACCGTTCAGCTGGCCCCCGGGGTCGAGATGTTCACCTTGCGGGGGGAGTTGAAGTTCTCGCCCAAGATGTCATCGTCTATCGCAGTGTATAGCGACCACTAGGACTTTGGTTCTGTTAACGTTTATTGCCAGCAGAAAATTGGCCATTTGAAAAGACATCTTGAAAGACCCCTTGAAAGATATTAGAAAGATATCTAAAAAGACCTTAAAAAAGAGATGAAAGCAAGACGTACTAATTGAAATATCCCTCACCTCGTCTCAAACAAAGCAGATATTCAGATTAGATGAGTCCTTTATGGGTAAATATAAAGGCCGTATCAACGGCCAACTATTCTGCTTATATATAAATGACCAGCTCAATAGAAATCTATTGAAACCTCTCATCAGGAGGTTGATATAACACTTCGAGTACTCTCTATATCCATGGATGTATGTACATCGTGTTAGCATTTACTTCAAATAAGGCGGAGATATGAGCGGTGAATTACTGAAAGCCAGTAGGATCAAAGTCACAATTGGCCGCTATCAGCCGCAGTAGCCTGTCAACATTCCAGGTTTCACGAGGGTTCCTTTACTTGAGCCTCTTTCAGGCAGTGTGGTTATATTCACTGTGGTATGTCGTACACCAGTATTGAGGTCTTGCAGAAAAAGTTTTCTAATGCTGAGACTTAAATACTGAGAAGTACGAAGGTAATTCTACACATTTCCCTGCGTCACTGCACATCCTTTCATTGACAGGAACGCGCTCTTATCAACACGTGATCAGGCGCGTCACGCGCCAAACAGGCCAAACGCAGGGCTAGATGGCACTTGCCCGACTATCCCAATTGGGCACTTGACACCCGAGACATCTAGTTCTAGTTTCAGCCATCTCGGGGAGGAGATTCAACGTTTCGATTAGGACTGTGAGAGGTTGCTATGAGTCATATCGTGCCTGGGCTGGAGGAGGAATTGTCGAATCGCATGCTATAAGGCAAGCAGGAGTACAGCATTCGACCTACAGCTCGGGCTACAACTGGTTCCGATATCTAGACCAGAAGGAATAGTTATCTCTTACATGTAGCTGAAACGTAAACCAGGAGAATAAACGGTGTGTATTGCTCTAGGTAAGGTCTGGAAATAGGGGATTTTGTATAAATTGGTTTGCAGCAATTGATCATTTCGGAGATATACTAAATTATCCCACCACCGACCATCTACGTGTAGCGCTCATCTTTCAATCAAGTCAGCTTCTACCTCTAGTGATATATATGCAAAGGGATTCTGCACTCACGAGCGATAATGGCATCAGAACAGCGGCTAGTTCGACTCTGGAAGACGAAGCGCATCCAACAAGTCCTCACGAGACATCTAGCAAGCAAGGATCCCATCTCATGCCGTCTAGTATGCCGCAGGCTCTCTGTCTATCTCGCACCAATCCTATTCGCGGATATTGAAGTCCGGTTTCGCAGCAGCACCTTTGACAAGCCATCACGGATGGCAGCTCTGGAGCGCGTTGGGGTACACATCCAAGCCATGACGTTTAAAATCTCACATGATAGGGAGACATTCTTACCTCCAATCCTGGATTCAATCACGGGGACAGAACAAACCTTTATCTACACGCCACAACGGTGCAAACTCGGTGGCAGTAGCCCTAGGTATGGCAGCCGGCAAATGACAGAGCTGCTAGTCAAGCAGTATCCGCCTTTGTTCCATGCATCTACCAACATTACGTCATTTGTCCAGGCATTGACGATGATGAGCGGCTTGCAACATCTGCGAATCTCCTGCGAGGGCCAAGTACCAAGCCATCGCTACCGCCGGAGTGTAGTAGATCATGCATTGATCTCATTGCGAATAGCAATCGAACAAGCACCATTGAAAGATCTCCACACTCTGTCATTGTTATCAGTCCACCCAGGAGCAGTCCTTTATCTGCGTCCAGCTCCAGGATTTGGTGCTTCGCCTGCATCTTGCAAGCGTTGGTCGCAGATCCGTAAGCTCACAGTCCAGATGTCGAGTTTCGGCCATGAGCCAGGCCAACCGACGGACCACCTCAAGCTCCTTCACGCGTACCTAGGAAGCTTCCCATCTCTGCAAAGACTGGTCTTTCATTGGGAAGGCGAGAGGGGCCTCTCACCCTTGTCGCTTGCAACAGAGCCGAGCCTGAGCAGTACAGCGAAAGGGAAGCCTACTCAAGCCTGTCCTCAGAGGTGCGCATTACCCTTACGGCTATTGAAATTCCAACATCTTCAGCAGATGGAGCTGGTCAATGCAACAATGGACGCGTCGCAAGTGGCGTCGTTCATCCAGGAGCACCGGAGTTCCCTGCGCGAGTTCAACTTCGAAAACGTGGTGCTCCGCAGCGGCAATTGGGGACGATGCGCTCGCGCCATTGACAAGACTCAGCGGGAGTGAGAGATGGAAGCAGGGTTGGCGCGACACCGACACCGTGGATGTGCCGATCGTATTGAGTCCAGCGGGAGTCAGCCAGAAACAGTTACAGAAGGCAATTTGTGCTTTGCAGCAACACAAAAGTCCAAGAGCACTGAGAAGCTTGGCCAAAGCGGGATCGCGGACACGCGAGTTGCTGTGGGGGAGCCCGGATCATATGAAGCGATTGCTGCGGTCTTCGGTGTTTAGTTGGCGGTGACGTCAGAGGTAAGGGGTTCGTAAAGTTTTCTTCCGAGGAAGGATTGGCATAGGCTAAGGCTAATGACTGTAGTACTGTCGCTGTGAATACCGCATTTGTGCAACTCTCACGTCGCAATGCAACATAAGCGCGGTTCGTGTGGAGTCGGGGGGAAATTCCTGGGGGGAACTGTCAACACTGAGAAGACTGGGACAGAGGACCAAGGCTCTGAATGGCAATAGAAATGAAGATCCTGGTCCAGTCAAGGTAGAATCTCAGAGAATCAAGAACAGAAACGACGGAAAGGAAGAATCACAGTCACTGAGCTTCCCTCGGTGTGGGGAAAGTGTGGGTTGCGGGCCTCGGCACGTGTGGTCAGTTCACATGCACTGGCAGATTGTCATTTATATTCGGTCACCCGCCTTGGTGACTTACAATCACCTTTGTACTACCATCACATATTCACCATGTCTCTCAAGAAGGGTATGCCTATTTCCCCTGACTCTACCAGTCAGAAACTAATGGAAATAGATTCCCACCCTCGTCCGCTGCCTTCGACGTCATCAACCAGACGCTCCAGGCCAACGAAGCCGACCGGAAGGATGCCCTAGGCAAGGCCAAGGCCATCTTCGCCTTCAACCTGAAGAACTCCAGTGGTGAGGAGGCTGCTTGGTACCTTGACCTCAAGAACAAGGGCGAGGTTGGCCAGGGTTCTGCCCCTGCTGGCGACAAGGCGGATGGTGAGTCTACATTCCTGGTCTGCGCGCGTTGGTGTGCAATGTCTTTTTTCTTGCGTATGCTAATTTATCTCCGTCAATAGTGACCCTCTCCCTCTCCGATAGCGACTTCGCCCAGCTCGTTTCTGGCAAGGCCAACGCCCAGCGTCTCTTCATGGGCGGCAAGCTGAAGATTAAGGGTAACATTATGAAGGCGACCAAGATGGAGCCTATCCTGAAGAAGGCCCAGGGCGGCGCCAAGCTGTGAAGATTAGATACCCTTTTGAAAAATTATATACGAAGTCCCTCATCTACTAGGGCGTTTATTTTCGGCTTTTCACTTTTGGCACATTTTGATTGTTCGACTTCAAATAATCTTAATATGTACCAATGACTGCAAACATCGCTGGTTCGGATTAATGAATGCCAACTCTACATGTCCCGCACATGTCCCTGTCTAGAAACTCGCCCCTGGTCCAAAACCACAAAGTAATCCGCATCCTTGACAGCTTCTATGCGATGCGCAATCGTAATGACAGTAGACTGCTGCAACTCCTCCCGGATAATCTGCTGAATCTCAAGAGAAGTCTCGTGGTCAACGGAAGCAGTCGCCTCATCGAGAATGACAATCGCGCTTCGACGAAGGACAGCCCGTGTGAGAGCGATAAGTTGCCGTTGACCCTGGCTAAGGTTCCTTCCTCCAGCCTCAATATGTGTTCCAAGATGCCAGCCGTGCCGACTGCACAGACGGCCCAGGACCTCGGTGCACAGCTCATCAGAATAATCTTCCGTTGGGTCTAGGTTGAGTCTGATGCTACCGGGGAAGAGGACGGGATCTTGGGCGACGAAGGTAACTCGGGTGCGTAATGCTTGTGTGCTGACGTCGGCAATATTGATGCCGTCGATGAGAATGCGACCGGATTCAGGTCTGATGACGCTCAGAAGGGACATTGCCAGTGTGGACTTGCCGCTGCCAGTACGGCCGATAACCGCTGTAGTGGATCCCCCGGGGATGCAAATCGAGACGTTTATAAGTGAGGGATCGAGATGTGGTGCGTAACGGAGAGTTGCATCTTCGAAGACAACGTCGCTGCCATAAGTTGGCCACGCGGCTGGGGGAGCGATGGTCCCGGGAGTTTCTTCTTCGATGTGGAGTAGCTCATCAACTCGCTCTACCGACACAAAGTCCATTTGAAGTTGACCGTACTGCTTGCACAATGAATGCGTGGAATCGACAAAGTTGTTCGCAGCAATAAGCACGAACGCTACCAGTCCTGGTGTGGTATTGGTGTACAACGCCAGAGCTGTTATACAAAATGTTGAGCAAGCAGACAGGCCCTCAAATCGGTACATGAGCCAGCTCTGGAGAGACCAATAGAAATGGTCCATTCCCTGGAACTTGTCAACCACGGATATGACCCGGTTCTGGAACTGTGACTCTGCATGGAAAGCTCGGACGGTGGTCAGGCCGTGTAATAGTTCGCCGAAGTTGGACAACAGAGGACTTAAGGACACCATTTCGAGTCGTCGTAGACTTTGAGATGTGGGAAGGAAACGCAGGAATACCAAGACGAATGCCACAGTGAGAGCTAGGGAGAACAACAAAAACACCGGGGTAGCGGTGGCAATTACCAGGACAGAAGAGATCCAGGTGATAGCTTGGAATGCAATCACCTGGAATTGCTCACTAATGTTGCCATCCACGACTCCAATATCAGATGTGAGACGGTTCATCAAGCGGCCAAGAGGGATCGTATCTGAAGAACGATTTGGTTAGCTTTGTCCGGTCGAGTCAAGCCATAGAACTTACCCAAGTATCGGAACGTTGCATGGCTAACTCGGACCAATACCCGTCGGAACAGGGACTGCCCAGCATAATAGACGATGACCAGCATCAGGAGCTGAGCCACAAGGAGTGTGGCCGCTTGAAAAGAGATGATAGCAAAAAACGTCCATAGCCAGGGTCGCACATCCTCGCGCGGAGACGGTAGTTGGCCTACGGGGTTCGGAGGCCCAAAGTATGTGTCCATGCTCAAGTTCGAGGCTGACCATACATCTTGTGAGGGCCTCTCACTCCACTTTGAGAGAGTTGTCTGCTCATAGGCTTCTCCCCACCCTTTTAGGAACCATGATTGCCCAACAGCCATCAGTCTGTAGATTGCCAGGACCAGGACGAGGGTGAGCCACCATCGGTACTTTCCGGCCTTGACATAATTCCAGTAGACTCGAGCTTTAACACCCCCGTGTGCTCGATGCTCCTTCTCGATGAATTTATCAGGCACGGCAGCTGTCTCCTCCTCAAGGGTGGTTTGTGCTTCTGTTTCGTCTTCATGGTCGATAACTTGCAAGGAGGACTCGGTCGCGTCAAGATTGATGCTATCCTTGTCATGAACAGTGGCATGATTTCCACAAATATCGATTATTTGATCCGCACGTTGACGAACCAACGTAGTTCGATGTGTCACTAGAACGATAGTTCGGTCTTTCATCAACGGGCCCGAAAAGCATCTTCGGACTATGAGCTCCGCGGTATTGTGATCTAACGCAGACAAGGGATCATCCAAAAGCAGAACCCGCGATGCGCTGTAGACAGCTCTTGCCAGAGCTACTCGCGCTTTTTGGCCACCTGATAAACCAATACCATTTTCACCCACAAACGATAAATCCCCATGTTTAAATTGAGCAAGATCTGGAAGCAAGGCGCAGGCTTCCAACGTCCGCTTGTAGCGCTGGTCATGGTAGGGAGCGGAGAATAGAATGTTATCACGAATACTCATGCTTTGCAGCCACGGGGTCTGCGCACAATATCCCACCATTTCGTTTGGAATATGGACCGAGCCGTTAAGTCTATCGAGTTCTCCTAAAAGAGCTTGCAGAAATGCCGTTTTCCCAGCACCAACCTTGCCGGTGACAACAGTCAGTCCTTTGGGGATGGTGACATTGATATCAACAAGGACGGGTGAGACCTTCCCTGGCCACGCGAACGAACAAGATTGCATCGAGAGTGGAGCATCGTTCGCCAGGGGTTCAGAAGGCAGTTTCTCCTTGTCTGGTTCGGACATGAAATCCTCGATACGCCCAAGGGCAATGAAGGCATTGATAAGTGATGTAATAAGACCAGGGATATCCCGAAGACGGGTCTCTAGCATGGTAAACAACTGCAATGCGGGAAAGATAATATCAACTCGCAGCTCATGCCCGGCCAAAAAGGTGTATGCGTACAACGCAACGACTGGAAACACGCCACTTGCAAAAGCGTTGATAAAGCGAATCAAGATACTCCACAGACTAGTCACAATTCGAATATTCAACTCATGCTGTCGGGCCTCCATTACCTGCTGAAGCCAATGATTCTGCCACCCGTACCACCGCAGGTGACGGATAGCTTCCACGAATTGCGAAGTTATTTGAAGTCTTGTATCCGTTGCCACTCGTCTGACTCGCTCCCAACGGAGAAGAGCTCTAGTTATCAGGGCGTTCACGATCTGTGCAACAAGAACGGCTAATATTCCCAGGAAACAAGATGGGCCGAAGAGTGTCCAGACAAGGAAGGTAGCGATCACGAGTCCTAGTGGCTTGTCAATCAACGAGTCGACCTCCCAGAACCTCTGTGCAACTTCATAAACATCTCCGCGCAAGAGATTAAAGATCTTTCCAAGTGACGCAGCTTCTTTAGCGTGTTTCTGTGGGGCCATTCGGTTGCGAGAAACGATACGTTGCCAGAAACCTTCCGCGGGTTTGGCTGGAGGTTGATGGCTCTCTTCAACTGCGGTTTCATCATTGACGCCATTTGCTTCCGCGTCGTATGGTCCTGAGTTGCCCTCGATCATCAGTCCAGATACGTTCTTCCGTGAAAGGGCTTTTTCATAGACCATCATTATCATTTCACCCCTCGACCGTTCATAGCATCGCCGTCCGTACCACAGAAGTAACACTTGAGACTGTGCAGCGACAAGTCGGAGAGCGAAGGACATAAAAGCATAGGTCAAAGGTACGCGTTTTGGTCTGGACGGGTCTTTCATGGCCTGCAATAGTTGCTGCAATAGAACAGGAGTAGAAAAGTCTATGAATATTATTAGCGGTATATAACAAAAAAAAAACATCCGAATTTCCATACCGCATATCATCTGAACAAGCGAGATGGTAGAGATGATAAAAACATCAATTCCATTGGCTCTCAGTAGTCGACTAAGGACAGAGCCACGAAGTCGACGAAACTTTTCATGTAGCCGGCTGTGTTGAAAGTCAAATCCAAGCAGCCAAACATCTTGTTCATGTAGTTGTCTTTTGCGCCCAATTGAGATAAGCGGTGCCATCCACGACACTGTGAGGAACTGCCAAAGCCTCAGATTATCTTCTGGGGTGCGGAAGTCATTAGATGGCTGCTGACCAACACCGCTGATATCTATTGATGACAGTGAAGGCTCGCGGAATGGCATTAGGAGGATTATTGCACAGGCTGCTGCTGCTGCCGATGCGGCAATGTAGCGGGTAACAATTTTGAATTTCGGGCATACATCTGGGTGAGTAGCCAAAGAAAGTTCAATTGCAAATGCTAAAACATAGTACGCGAGCATTGAGATAGAACATGATCTGGGCCGTTTGAGTGCGACCAGAATAGATGCTGTGGCCTAAGGAAGGTGTGAGTAACTGATACTCCCAGAGACGGAGAGAACTGACCCATGAGAGAACAAGCACAAAAGCCGAGGAATCAATTCTCGGAGGAGCTAATTGAACTGTCTCGGCTAGAAGTCCAGTGACTGAGAATATAAGAAGAGAGGCAGTCCATCGCAATGATTGCTTGGGCTGGTCTAGCGGGAGCTCTCCAGTCTCATGTTGCTCAGAAACAAAAGGAACAGTCCACTTGGGGCGCCACCGCTGACAAAAGTATCCAAGTATATGGTTTAATGCAATAAGCAATACTATGACAGCCGGGATGTATGCCAGGTAGGGCAATGCACAAGGTGATAGCCACGCATTATGGGAGTCCTGGATTGGTTAGCCGGTGCGAGCCGAAGCAAGGGGCCCATGGGTTCATACCCAGAACTGGTCACACTGTGATCTGGATACTCCCTGGACCAGCGGAATTTGATTCATGCTTGGTCCCAAGAGCAGTGCCAGCTCCTCACGGTAGGCTTGGGGTGACCTCCCTTCGTGAAGCAAGGTGGGGCTGGATCAATATTCATCCGATTGGCCCGTGCCATCTATACAGGTTGGTCAGAATTGGTGCCTGGTTTCCGTTTGGAGCATCATAAAGTGAGTTAACAAACCGTGTACCTGCTACAATGTTCAATTATAGTTGCTGTTTTATAGGAAAACATGGCGTCGACTCTCAGGCCCTACGGCTTCAACGGCTGCGCCGATCATCGGATCTCTGGCGGGATCATCCGCCGCGGGCCGCCCATTGAATAGAGTCCGGATGAACCTTAGCGTTGCCAAGTCACAGACAACTGCAATTAAGTAAAAGCTTGCTAAGAAAAACAAAGGGTCAAGGATAATGGACCTCTCTAATCCCTCTGGCGTGTGGTACGGATCTCATGATTGAAACGAGGCAGGCGACGTATCCTGACTCAGAACAGGAAGTGCGAAATCGAGACGGCTACATAGCCCGCCTGAGGACTCGTGTTTTACCGTGCAATAATATAATGATCCCATGAATCTCCTGCATCAAAGAGCCGTCCACTGCAAATCGCTCGATACTCTGTATCGTGTTCTTCTGCAGCGTATCAATATCCGGTACCAAATGCGCTAAAGCAGGACAAACAGAGCCTAGAGACAGGAGAAGAATAGAAGAAAACATCCTAAGAGAACGAAAAATGAGTTCAGTTCGAGTATGCAGAATATTGTGGACGTACGTATGAATAATGATCTCCGCGCAGGATGATGGTCCCATCAGTCTCCGTTCTGAGGCATCCAGATACGCCCGGCAATTGGCTATACTTGCCTCGCACTGTTTGAGCACCATAGGCGGAACATCGTTCTCAGGTGACGAGTCAATTGCACAAAGAAGAAATGGCCTGGTTATGATATCCTTGGCGGAATGGAAGCGGTGGAGCATATTGAGTTTAGGGCCAGTACATCGAGACGGGTCGTTGATATCTGGTTTAATTGTTCGCGGTAAAAGGTCAAACCAATTGTCGAGCTGTCGATCAAGTTCTTGAGAAACATTCAGGATTGTAGACAGTGACTGGAAGTCATACGACGGGCTGTCGCTTGAAGCTGGCTGTAGACCAAGGCTGCGCCTTGTCCAGTCACTTCCATACATGGTGTGGTGTACCCTATTGAGCAGACGGCGGACGGACAATTCGGCAAGGAATACGTGTGTTTCCTGGGCATCCTGATTTGGAAAGGTTGGGAAAGGAGTCAGATCAATTACATGTTCGATACCACTTCGCGGTAAATGATGTTCAGCTATCAGATCACTGCAGTCAATGTCAGCATAAAAGTGGTAATTCATATTGAGTCTGGAAACAAACCATTCTGTATCGAACGCCGCCCACGATAGTAGAATAATACTGGACTTGAGCTCATGATTATCCGGAGAAGCTTGGCTTCTATCTCAAACAGATACCCTATCAATATACTTGAAATCAAAGAGTAAACAGGGAGCATTAACTAACCGGCTATTCAAATACTGGATACTCGTAGAAGCCATATGGATCAACTTCCATGATTGGAGGGGGCGTAAAAGAAACCCAAAATATTTCGAAATGAGTATCAAACTCTGCGGAAGAGTGATCGTGGGGCAAAACGACAGTAAATATTCGTTCATCAATATCTGCAATGCAGGTGAAATGAAATCTGCACCAGGCACCCAGTATGGAGAGCTGGACTTTGTCGGGTCAACTTGCTCAAGAGCTGCAGATCCTAGTGCAAGAACTGCAAGGCATAGTGCAGAGCCACAGTCCACGCTCAGACCGGCTCTAGTATGGTGATCATAAAGCCCCAAAAATTGGTCTTTGTCAAGGATTGGCATCTCAACGTGGACGTGACTGAAATATGCCTCCACCAGTGGATATGTGCTCGCTTCATCGAGTAATGGCAACTGACTTGTTGTAATTGTACCTGGGACAAAAGATAGCTGGTGTGGCATATGCCTTTTTGATTCTGCGCGTATGAACAGGTCTGGTGGAAACTCTCCAAAGAGCGTTTTTACTTTGTTCATATGTAGCATATATTCAGTTGTTGTTGTGTGGCCGATAGGAATGCTCATAGGCGGGATGTCATGTTCAGGTGGTATGAATGAAGACGAATTAGTACTGATAATCTGGGAGATATCTGCCGGGTTGGGTCTCGAACGGGGACGAAATCAACATGGTGGAGGGATGAGAAAAGTCCGCTCTTTCATGCTCAGTCGACGATGAAAATGCGAAACAACCACCTCTCGTTTCGCCAGTCTGTGGTATTTGAGGGAGCCTCGGGTGACTCCATAGGAAGTTCTCAATTGCATCAAGACGGCGGAAGAACTCCGAAGATGAAGTCTCTCTTCGAGGCCTGTCCGAGTTTAGCAACGTCGCTAAGGCGTTAAATAAGATGGGTCTCTCACCTCAAAGAATCAACTTCATTGTAAACACATTCAATACCTGAATTCTCGCAGAGGCCGCAGGAGGGTATCGCGCCATTGCAGCGGCGTTTCCTGCTTGTCCGTCAGCATGGGGAAACTCAGTCATCGGACTAAGGGGAACCTACCGTCTGCGACAATAATTGCATGCCAAAGAAGCACGCTTACGACTGTTTTCCATGTGGTGAAATTCTATGGGTTTCAAGGATCAAAGCTACATAGATGAACCGTGTTGATGTTGATGTTGATACAAGGCGGGAAACTCCGCATGGGACCCGCTTTTGTCCCGCCTTAGTCATCAACAATCCCGCGGAGCGGCCGCGAGTCCTCAGAGCTGACAATGTACGCAGTAGATGAACAGATATTTAACCAACTCAAGCCTCTCCAAGGTTGCTTTTCATTCTCATATCTTTGATTCATTTCGAGAATATCTCGTCCTGAGCCGGTACTCTCCATTGGCACATTGCCCTACATGAAAGCCCCCCCTCCAAAATACGGACCGGGTGACTTTAAAACACACACTAAGGCTGTTTACGACTTGTGTTTGATTTGATCCTTTCCAAACTGTATGTATTATTCACAACAGGCACCTAATTAGCGTACTCTTTATTAAGGGCATCGCTTAAAATTCCATTACTATATCTGAAGCCGTAAACATGGCCGCATTCGGCAATGAAATTGTATCGGGCCGATCACCCTTCGGGAAACTCTCGGCTCCACCTCAGTTCCCCGGGGCGCTTTCAGAGATTTTTTGTTGGGCTTGGCCGGGGTTACCCGATTCTTTTTAGTCTTTGACACATACTATTCGGAGTATCAGTTTTGCCAATTTAGGGTCTAGCCTTGACTTGAGTCGCGTCAAATTCACTATGTTTGACGAAAAGCATGCCGCGGACGGCAAGGTCGATGGACCGCTCGAAAAAGACTTGGAGAAAAAGTTGGACGCGAAGCAATTAGACGCGAAGCAATTGGAGCCCTTTGGGAATGAGGAGACAGCGGAGATCAAGTATCGGACTATGAAATGGTGGTAAGTTATTATTTTCTGCATAAAGATTGTGAATTCAATCATGGACATGGCTAATCATGCTTAAACAGGCACTGTGGAATGCGTGAGTAGCTAAATTTGAGATACTCACATGAAAACTTTGACTCCTAACATCTCCATTCCAGTCATGATTGCAGAGAATGTCTCTGTCGGAATTCTGTCTTTGCCATCCGCAGTGGCTACCCTTGGAATGGTTCCGTATGTATTTCCTTTTGACGGTTTGGAGACCCCATAGCTAACATTGATGAACAGCGCTGCTATCATGATTCTGTTTGTCTCTGCCCTTTCATGGTACACCGGCTATGTCATTGGCCAATTCAAGCTTCGTCATCCCGAAGTTCACAGCATGGGAGATGCCGGAGAGATCTTGATGGGTCCTTTCGGCCGTGAGCTGCTAGGGCTTGGCCAGTTGCTACTGTTGATATTCCTCATGGCGAGCAACATCTTGATGTTCAACATCCTGATGAATGTATTGACCGATCACGGTACCTGCACGTTGGTGTTTGGTGTCGTTGGACTGATCATCTGCTTTTTGGGCGCCTTGCCTCGTACTATGGACAAGGTCTACTGGATGTCCGTAATTTGTGAGTACAGTCCTCATCTACTGCAGCCATAACACTATTAAACTCTGGGAGAACTCGACTGACTGGTACGAAGCATTCTTGAGTGTCTTTATTGCAACAGTGTTGACCATGATCACCGTGGGAGTCGAGAGCAAAGGACATGTCAAGAACGAGGCCACCACGGATGTCAGCTTCCGCGACGGCTTCTTGGCGGTGACAAACATCATTTTCGCTTACCGTACGTGGAACACCAAATGATGCTGGTCATCAGCATGTGGCAAAGTAAACCAAGCTAATCCAAGGACCGATCTTATAGTCGCTCACGTTGCGTACTTTGGCTTCATGTCCGAGACAGAAGACCCCCGCACATTCAACAAGTCACTTGCCATGCTTCAAATTGTCGACACCGTCCTGTACCTTGTTAGTGCGCTGCTCATCTATCATTACGTGGGACCGGAAACAGCCACCAGCCCTGGTGTCCAATCGCCTGCCATTCTCTCTCTGAGCCCGTTGATGGGCAAGATTGCCTGGGGCATTTCGATCCCAACGGTGTGTTTATCCTCCTATTTCGCTTGTCCTCTCTGTCCACGTTACTGATTCAATGCAGACCATTCTTTCCGGGGTTGTCTTCGGTCACGTCGCGTGCAAATACATATACGTGCGTATGTTCCGCGGATCCGACAAGATGCACCGCCGAAACTTCCTGTCTATTGGATCATGGGTCGCTATCTGCCTCGGAGTCTGGGTTATTGCCTGGATCGTGGCTGAATCTATCCCCGTGTTCAATGATCTGTTGAGTCTGATTGTAAGTATTCTAACAAATCTCATTTGACTGAGAAC
Source organism: Penicillium mononematosum (assembly GCF_028829835.1). Lineage (NCBI taxonomy): Eukaryota > Fungi > Ascomycota > Eurotiomycetes > Eurotiales > Aspergillaceae > Penicillium > Penicillium mononematosum. The sequence continues at coordinate 7,705,085 of NW_026643272.1, read as the reverse complement.
GTTGGCTAATGCAGAGATTACAGAGTGCGGTCTTTGGAAGTTGGTTCAGCTGTAAGATTGACTCCCAATTGTATGATTTCTTGGGATCTAAAAAGTGCTGACTTGTGATTAGTCGGACTCCCTGCGATCTTCTGGTTCTATATGAACAAGGGCCGTTATTTCCAGAACTGGAAGAAGGCGGTTTTGACGATTACCAATATTCTCGTCTTGGCCATTGCTTTTGCTATTGTAAGTATCCTCCTTCATTCTGCTTATGGTGGCTAATCCTTTCTAGTGCGGACTGGGATTGTGGGTGTCAGGAGTCGCAATTCACGAAGACTCCGTTACCAAAAGTTGGTCTTGCGCCAATAATGCGTGATTGGAGAGCAACGAACCTTGAAGGAAGACGCTTCTCCTCTTAAAAAAGTATAGATACACCGATTAGACCTGCTTGACTACATACTCAAGCCTCATCATAGACCATAGATTTCTAGCATAATTTCATATTGCATTTCAGGCTTTGCCTTTTTAACGGTAACACAAGACAGAATGCACATCCAAGTCGCGACAAATAGTAGGGTTAAGGGCATACGTCGTGTTAATATTTATTTCACGAAAAGCAGTTGGCGGAAGATATGGCTGCAATGCGACAGATATCCCTCCTGATGCTTCCTTACTACCAACAAAATCGCCATATACTTTTCTGTTGCACACAGATCTCTACAGCAAACTGCTAATCTCAAGCTGTACTTGGGTACCAGTTTACTTGGCAATCTCCATAATATTCGGATCAGCCCACTCCGATGGACGTCTCGACGTCTCCGCTCAGACAATCCCCCGCTTTGGCGGAACCATCCCGCCTCACAGCCGCTTACCCCCAACATCTGCACGTACTTCCAAATTGGATTACTTCAAACCGTTGCTTGTAGTGATCGCCCAGGGCCATACTTTTTATACTCCGAGTACTCCAAATACCCCAAGTGGTCTCCACATCTTGTCACATTCTCCTCGCCCAGTGTGAACTGTTTTATCCTCCAACCCTGAGAACCAACTTACTACGTTAATCTCTAGGTAAACACCGATTTGTCTCGAAATTAAGCCTTATTGGATAAATATGTCTGCCGACACATCAGCAGGAGCGAATGAGGACCAGAGAGCCTCTCTGACTTCCCGAATACTCCCTACCATGACTTTGTCGAAGGGATCAAGTCCACTCACTCGCCCTCTCGCCCCAGTGCCTTTTACATCGGCTCGTGAGCGAGCAGAAGCACGATTCCAAGTTCAGGGCAAAGCCATAGTCACCGGCGGAGCAGGAGCACTAGGCATAATATCAGCACAGGCTCTCCTGGAGCACGGTCTTTCCTCGCTATGTATTATGGATCTCCCTAGGACCTTGGAGACATCAGAAGAACAAATCCAATCTCTAGCATCGAAGTTTCCCTCTGTCAATATAACCACAATCCCCTTGGACGTGACATCAATGGAGTCAATCGAAGCCGCATTTGAGCAGGCAAGCAAGACAATGGAAGGCATCGACATCCTCTGCTGCTTTGCTGGTATCCCCGGCTGCCAGCCGTCCCTCACAGTAACACCGGACCAGTTCAACCGAGTGATAGACGTCAACCTGAATGGGTCTTTCTTCTGCGCCCAGGCAGCAGCAAAGCGCATGGAATCCTCAGGCAAAGGCGGATGTATCTTATTCACTGCGTCGATGTCTGCCCGTTATACCAATTTCCCACAGCCGCAGGCTGCTTACAATGCGAGCAAGGCTGGAGTCGCGCATATGACTCGAAACCTGGCTGCTGAGTGGGCCGTTCATGGGATCAGAGTGAATAGTATTAGCCCCGGGTATATGGACACCATTCTTAATGCTGGGGACAGCCTGGCGGACGTTAGGAAGATTTGGGATTCGCGTTGTCCGATGGGCCGGATGGGGGATCCCGAGGAGATTACTGGAGCTGTTGTTCTTTTGTGTAGTCAGCGTGCAGGACGGTACATCACTGGTGCTGATATTGTTATTGATGGGGGGACTTTGACTCTGTGACAAGGTAGTGCACTAGTTATCATTAAGTTGCTGTCCCTATGTCTACTTGCTTTTATTTCTTGAAACAGCACGCTTGTCCATTGTATTGTTTATATACGAAAAAGACCACACAACAGCTTGTCGCATATCTTTGAAGCAGCCCCTCTTCACCGACAAATGTAACCTCCATCAATGCGCAGATCCGCACCAGTAGTGTATGAGCTAGCGTCACTAGCAAAGTACACGTACGCAGCCTTCAACTCCTTAGGATCACTTTGGCGGCCCATAGGAATCATATTATTCCAACTCTTCTGAGTCTCCTCGTCCACAAAGTCGCCCAAACCCGTGTTGATATATCCAGGCGAGATACTATTAACACGAGCGAAATCCCTCCACTCATTAGCCAACGAGCGAGCCATATGAATACATCCAGCCTTAGCAACATTATATGAAGTCTGTTCCTGGGGGTAATTGACAATATGACCCGACATAGAAGCAGTAATCACAAAGCTTCCCTTTCCGCGCTCCTTGAAATGTGGGCCAACGGCCTTGGCACAGTAAAAGACCGAGTTAAGGTCCGCCTGGATAATGTTCTCCCAGTCTTCCACCGAACCGTCGAGAACACCCGCGTCGGCGGTGCGGCCCGCGTTCGCGATGAACGAGTCGATCCTGCCAAAGTCGGCGATCACGTTCGCGACCAGCTCTTGCACTTCGTTCCATTTCGATGTGTCGCACTTGTAGGCCTTGGCTTGGATACCGTACTCCTCTTGCAGGGCTTTTGCATTTGCTTCGGCTCCCTCCTGTCGCGAGAAGTATGTGATTGCGATGTTGCCGCCCATTTCGGCACAGCCACGGGCTGCTTCGAGGCCGATTCCTCGGGGGCCGGATGCGCCCGTGACAACCACGACCTTGTCTTTGAGACTGAATAGGTCTTTGAGGGAGCTTGCTTCGGGGACTTCGATAGGCATGGCGGGTGAGGAAAGGGACAGATGTGTGTGATGTGTATAGAAGGGAAGATGGATGATTTGAGAATTGTTGGTTTGGAGGATTGAGGGTAGAAGGATCAGTGAAGTCTTTATACCTTTGACGATTGACGAGTCCAACTTCCCCACTGCGCAACTACCCAAATCAGTCTTGTGTCCTTTGCGATGTTGTTGTCCTGCTCCACCCGGCGGGACACGAGGCGGCACAATCCCGCCAGCATTTCGGTGGACACTTTGGAGTCAAAGATCTCTCAAATTATTCATTTCAATAGGTAAAGTAAATCTAGAAAATTGCAAACGCATTAGGCGGGCTAGCAACACCACCAATAACCTAGACAAAGTCTCAATCAACATAATCCCAACACAGCCAATAATCAATAGAAACCCACCTTCAAAGGCATACTGGACAAGTAAAAGCTATAACGTCCACTAGCCTTGCAATGCTCCGATAATTTCTCCAAATCAAACATCTCCCCAATAGGAGTTCCCCAACCCGCCAGCACCCACTCATGCAAATTGAAATTCGGATCCGCATGGGCACCTCTAATAGGCGCACGCTCAAAGCTCGGCGCGTCACCGGCGACAGCAGAGAACTGATGCTCCCATAACCATCGCACCATACCCTCTGTCGCCTCAACGCCGCTAAAGTCTGGCGATGATCGGAGTGCCAGGTCCTTTCGCTGCTGATTGTCCAGTTTGTTGTATGCGGCCGTGAAACCACTGCGGATGAATAAAATGTCACCCTTTTGGAAGCTGAGGTTATGATCTTTGACTACTCGTTTCAGGTTATCGAGGGTGATGGCCTCGGATTCGAGGGCGGAGATGGAGATTGAGTTTGTGGTGGCCCATTCTGCATAGTCGAGGAGGACGCCGCGGCCTGTTATTCCACCGTGTTCACATATGGCTAGATGAGAGGTTTCGATTAGCGCTTGGCTAATTTGTATCTTAGAGCTGGTTCATACAGTGAATGCCAATAATATCCGAGCTCTCTATCTCCTCCGTGGTATGTCCGTTATAGAACTGCCTAGACTTCTGGTTTGCTAGAACCATCAACCAGTAAGCAATGATCTCAAACTCGCCATAGACGCTCCACAACATACCGTAATGTCTGAATCCATCCCATTGGGTAGAACCCTGGCTATTGAATGTCAAGATGTCATCATAAACACAGTTTGGATCCCGAAGAACAAGCTCCTGCTTAAATGGATCGCGGTTGAAGCTAGGATGCGAAGGCATGCTCAACGGCCAGTCGAGCGAGATTCGCACACCAGTCTGGATTTCCTTCGCAGCTTCGACAATCCGCTCTGGTGTGAGCAGATTCAATGTTCCAAGTTGGTCATCTTTTCCAAATCGACCCCAGGCGTTTCCTCGTGGGCCTGTTGGGTCTAGTGGAAGGGAATCGAACGAGATTACTGGGTCGTCCTGTGTTTTTGTCATGGTTCTAGGAGGAGAATAAAATGAGGCCTGGGTCTTAATGTGCTTTTCTTCCGGGTATCCAACCCCTCATGTATGAGCCCCCTTATCCCCGGATCCCCGCACGCGGATATGAATCCGAGCGGCAATGCAATTTCCCGTTGCTTTGAGATACTTGGGCTTTTCTGGGATGTACACATTTCATATTTAAAGTATGGAAACTATGATACTCTAGAAGGTGAAGTACGCAATAGTAGCAGCGTACGTAGCCAGATTGTCGCCAACCGTTGCCAATGCAGTCCCATCCTTCACAATCATATAACTCGTCCCAACAGTGTTTAGTCCGTATACTACCAGTCCACTTGTACTGCCCTCAGTGCTGAAGATCATACTTTGGCAATCCTCGGGTAGGGGGAATGTGGAGCAAGTGGTGCTGTAGTTGTTGAAGAAGCTGTATAGCCCTGCCCCATAGATAATCACGTCCTTGGTATTGAGAATCCGAAGACCAAGCGAGTTGCAGTTTCCGCCGAGACAGCTACTATAGTCGGGGTCACCGAGAGCCAAGTTCCTAGGGTACGGGCCGTTCGCTGCGTTGGGATTTGGCTGATAGTATCTGCGTGCGTTTGGTTAGCCTGAGATAGAAGATACAAGGGCAGTATCATGTATAGGATCACTTACGGAGTTTCCGTCTGCACGAACCCTGCCACAATCGAGCTTGCGCCTGAGAACTGATACTGATACAGCGAGTGATGCTCGGAACCTGTTCCGTATCTTGCGCCAGCGTTAGTGAGAGAGCATGGTGGGGATTCTCTACCACTTACAGCCAAATATTCTTTCCTTCTACTAGGAGGCCACGGCCGGAATACACCGAGATCCGGGTATTAGTCGGGCTTTCGAGGTCATGATCGGCAGTCCAAAGCCAGACATTCTCCAAGTAAACACCACTGGCGACTTTGGTAATGTGCATGGACATGTAAGCAACCTGACAGGCCGCAGAGACAGCTGCTGTCGTCGGGCACTGAGCGACCTGCTGCTGAGATCCTTGGAAGCCCCCAATTCTAGTGTGAACATCCCACATCCCAGAACCTGACGTCGCCGCCAAGTTCCACTCAATGAGTACAGCTCCCGGCGCGGAGCCCGAGGTGCTCACTATCATGTCGGACCATTCAAGGGACCCGGATTCTCCAGGTCTGCCAATTTGAACCACAGGGACAGGCTTGGTAATACTCGACCATACACTGCCAGTGGCCATGATGACAGAATATGCCTCGCCGACAATCCGAGAGCCCGGCGGGATGTAAATAGTGTTCGTGACTTTGTAGGTTCCTTGATCAAAGAACACAATTTTACCTGCAGACGCGGCAGATGTCAATGTGGACTGAATGACTGTCGTGTCGTCGGTTGAACCATCTCCTTTGGCGCCTGCGCTTCTAATGCTGATAAACGAAGCCACTGGTGATTGCGCATATTGAGGCTTGGATTTGGTGAAATACCTGTTCGATCCGCCAGCAAGCAAAGCGCTCGGGCGCGTGGGCGCAGTGAAGGAGCCCTGGAAGTTGGTCGGTCCGTTTGGAGTATACTTGTGGCCCTGTCCCCAAGCGCCAATGGTTGTTGAACCCGTCGAGCCGGCAAGGACAGTACCACTGACGCCTTTGACTGCAACGGGGACGTTTTTCAGGTTGATGTTCTCCATAATAAGGCTGCCAGTCGACAGTGTCGAGGACTGCCAAGCGGTATCAACAAAGGTAGGGCAGTTTTGGATCGTGCTGTCAAGAATATTGACCGATCCAACGAGCTGATTCCCAGCACCACCGTTACTGATCGAAATAGCAGTTGTGCAGTTAGACAACGATAGACCTTGATAAGTCCACCCCCAGTTCCAGATCTGAGAAATTGCCGTCACTGCATTCGAAATGACCAAGTTCCGCATGGTGAATTGCTGATTGCCAATATTAGCACCATACAGTCCACCGGTAATTACCACATCGGTCATCCAGCCACCAGACCCTGGTATTGCAGTATTGTATTAGTAAAGATCCAAAAGAACTTCAAGTACCAACATACCATTCTCAATGAAGATGCCCTGATGCTGCGTTCCAGAAGCAGAACTCATCACAATAACAACATTCTCGATGCTAGAAGCTTGCCCAGTCGGCCAATGAATACCAGTCGCAGCCGTAGCGGCAGGGATTGCAGTCAAGTCCAATTTCAAATTGCGAATCTGTCTGAAGAACACATTTGTCGACGTCCAGCCCTGGTTTCCGTCGCTCTGGTATTGGTCACCGTCAATCATCCCGAGTCCGACAAAACCTGCAGTTGCTTTTATGACGGGCATGGCATTCGGATTGCCAATCAGCTGGGTAAAATAGTAATCGATGATCGACGTTGAGATTAGATACGTTCCAGATGGGAAGTAGACTATCGCGGGAGTCGTTGTGGAGGATTGTCTGCTTGCCGGGCCAAAACGACCACCGGCGCTTATGGCCGCGTTGATGGCGGCCGTGTCGTCGGTCACACCATCACCTATGATTACTTTAGTATTTCTCGGGGGTAGTAATGATCTGTAAATGTTAACCTTTAGCTCCGTAGTCTTTCACGTTTCGGAAGACTTTATAGCCAGAAGGGTTTGGGTTGAAGGCTGCGAGACCTTGATGAGCGATGTCTGCTAGCCAGTAAGGAGTGTCTGCCGCGGCCGCTGCTGCAACTGAAGATTTGGCGTTCGCGGCGACTTTGGTTTCAAAGCTTACAGCAGCCGAGGCGATTTTCGTTGGAGCACCGAGGGGCATATACTGCTCAAAGGGGAGCATGGCAGAGCTGACTATAGCATCCACAGCGGGGATCTCTAGTAGCTGTGAATTTGCACAGGCCAGCAAGGAAATATACTTGATCACAGAAGAATAATACATCTTGATCCTGGAGCACTGAGGGGAAAGTCAGCGAGACGGGTGCTTGCGAATCACTGGCTCGAGAGGCATCCGTGAGCCGGGGAAACATGGTTTATATATGGCCACCCGGCGATTTTGACAATAAGCTCGATCGGATAATGCAGGTATGCGCATGACAGAAAAAGGATGGGGTCAATGACACTGCATCTTCAGCCGAGAGAAAAAGCAAGTACAGGAATCCCACCCCGAAATACCACTCGAGATGGGGAAATAGATACCGAGTGACTGCAGACCAGGGGTCGCCATTGGCTATTTATTTCCCGGGGAAGTTCATTCTTCTGTCACGCCGTGTTCTCTGTCTCATGATATGAAGATGCGCAGGTGGAGATGAGAAAATGAATAAATGGTGCTGATCTTTCCCCACAAACGATGAAGTTCCCTGTCTCTACCTGCATGTCAGCCAATAGTCAATCGATGTCTAGCACATTTCATTTTATAGAAAACTCAAGCCAAACCACTAGTTTGCCGCGGATGCTTCCCAATATAGGAATGGAATGTGACTAGTTGAAAATACCATTGCAGCCACCTTTCGGAGTATGTGAGTTAGGGTGTGTGTGACCGGTAAGAAAACCCCAGGGACTTATGCTCATATTGGACTTCAAAGAGTCCTCCAGGGCTAACTCTGATTAACTTAAATGGAAATAAGGTCAGCAGACCCACGGAACGCCACGCCCTAGGTGCGGGGAGACTAAACTGAAGACTCAGGTACTTCCATCTTTTAGGTCACGGCATTGTCTGGACTCGAACACCTTGACTTGAACGTTGTAATACTCAAATGGTAGAACTTAGATCGGTATGATTCTCCGGTCCTCCGTAAGGTGTACAGCCCACGCAGCCGTTCCCCTTGGGTTCTCGGGTAGATTGATTGTGCACATACATACATCATACAGTCTCACTCTATATGCTTACTCGGTGGTTTAGCACATCAGTGAGGCGCTTGAACCCACTGGCCAAAATCATTATGTGCATAAATTAAGGCTCTGTTTCACACACCAATGTCTTTTATATACTTTTCAGGGTCCAGTGTACCGTGTAGTGTTACTGAGACGGATCTTTCTTCCGTTGGTCGACGTCGGCGACATCATGAAATGAGCGGGGCTTCTATTTGAGCATAGAAATATTCCTTTTTATTGTGTTTCATACTTCATTTGCTAGACGTGAAGGAAGTTCAGTATAAAGAAATGATGATAATCGGACAAACATATCATCCCTTTGTCCAATGCGGGCAAACAATAGCTTGGAAAGTCCCGAGCATGGACCTTGGCTGCCAAGAAGTATCACGTGATTGATTCCTTTCCGCCTTGGATGCTTCCTGCAAAAAAAAAAAATAATAGTCGTGACTCCCTTCATTGCGTCGTGGGACATATCGAAATTCGAAGACAATCATCACCAGGGACAGCAATACATCCTGGATCTGTCTCCGAGCTCACTTCTCCCAACTAGAAAGCTCTCTCGTTGTGCTGACAGCTTCCTGCGCGACGGATCGCGAACGTGTCACGGAACCGCGAATACCACCGGACACCCCCATCAAAGACGTTAGAGACAAATTGGGTTTTGCTCTCTCCGCGACTGACAATAACTAAGTGAGGGTCGTTATCATCAAAGCCGTTGCTTTTTCGAGTCGGAGTGGAGTCGGAAGAGCCTCGCCGCACACCGAACGCTCCTGCCCTCTTCGATTGCAGCACGTGAGGAAACTCATCACGGCATCATACCGAAATCCAGTCTTGCGTCAGGCTTGGTTTAAGCCGTTAGACCGGGTTATATCGATTCCGAAGGATACGAGGCATTTCGCGCAGTTCGAGCTTGCAAACATACAACCAACGGCGTTTTTCATACGCTCAATATGTTGAAACGCGGAGCTCAAGGCCCTCAAGGGTCCAAAGAGGATGAGGGTGTTTTCGGGATGGCCAGCACCCCGGATGACAAGCCTCATCGAGCGACAGCGGCCCAGTTAGCCAACAGAAAGTAAGCGATAACTCAGGTAGCGGTGGATGACCATAAACTGACCGAAGATCTCTTTCAAACCTTTAGGATCAAGGATGTCCGCAGACGCCGGGCTGCAACCCCCACAACCGGTGGAGGCGCATCTGATGCAGCTTCATTTAACCCTTTCGCATCCGTGGCCCCGGCCGCGGCACCAGCACCTACCCAGTCGACTGGGTTCGCATTTGGTCAGACTCAGAGCCAGAGCTTCCCTGGGGCAAGCTCCGGGCCCAGCCAGGGTGGAATGTTCTCGTCGGGCACTAACGGCCAGGCCGGTGGTCAGGTATCCTTCAGCTTCGGCGCCGGCCCGACCTCATTTGGATCTGCACCGTCGAGCAATCCCTTTTCTGTAGACACATCATTTGGCGGAAATACCCAGTCGAGTACCAATGGATTCAACTTCGGGGGATTCAATACCGGAAACCAGTCCACTCCCTCGTTCGGTGGATTCGGAGCACAACAGAACACAAGCACTCCAGCAAAGCCCGCCCTGTTTGGGCAGTCTGCAGCACATATGACTTCGCCTGCTGATGACAGCATGCAAACTTCGCCCGATACCAAGCCCAAGGGTGCCTCAATATTTTCAACGAAGCCAGCCGCAGGTCCGTCGGCACTTGGCAATCCTTTCTCGAACCTTTCAGGGCAGGGCGCGGCCAGCAATCCATTTGCGCCAAAGATAACTGCGCCTGAGAAAGCAGTTGAAAAACCTGCGGAGGCTCAGCCTTTCACACCACTTTTCGGATCAACGCCCGCTGCTTCGAAGCCCTCGGATGGAGAAAAACCTCAACCAGCTGTCAGCAATCCATTTGCACCAAAGGTAACTGCTCCTGAGAAAGCAGTTGAAAAACCTGCGGAGACCCAGCCTTTCAAACCACTTTTCGGATCAGCACCCGCCGTTTCGAAGCCTTCGGATGGAGATAAACCTCAACCAACAGTCAGCAATCCATTTGCGAACCTGTCAGGGCAGGCTCCAACCAGCAGCACTAACCTGTTTGCCCCGAAGACAACACCAGTGGAGCAAACTCCTGCGAAGCCTGCAGAGCCGGCAAAGCCTTTTGGTGCTCTTTTCGGGTCAACCCCCAGCTCTCAGCCCTCAGGGCCTGCTGGCAATATATTTGCGCCCAAGCCAACGGCAGAAGAACCGAAGGCGAGCAATCCGTTTGCAAACCTGTCCGCGCCAAGTTCATTTGGTACTTTGTCCTCACCGAAGGTTACTGGGACCGAAAGTGCTGGGAAGGTTGCCGAAGCACAGCCGTTCAAGCCAATGTTCGGTACACCTGCGGCATCGAAAGTTTCGGAGGCCGGAAAAGAGCAGACGCCTGCCCCAGCATTTGGCAATATGTTCTCGCCGAAGCCGGCCGCTGACAACGCAGCTGCGAAGCCTGTAGCGGATCAGCCGTTCAAGTCCATGTTTGGTACACCTGCGGTGTCGAAAGTCTCCGAGGCCGAGAAAGAACAGACTCCCTCACCAGCATTTGGCAATATGTTCTCGCCAAAGCCGGTTGCTGAGAGTACGGGTGCAAAGCCGGTCGAGGACAAGCCGTTCAAGCCCATGTTTGGAACACCTGTGTCTGGAAAGGAACAATCAGCGGCAACCAATGTTTTTGCACCGAAGGTGACAAGTGAAGAGCAGACTCCTGTACCTGCAAAGACCCCACAATTCGGGTCGATGTTCGGGGCGTCTCCTGCGCCGTCGAAGATTGGGGAAGGAAAGACAGCCCAGCCGACACCCAGCAATCCATTTGCGAACCTGTCAGGCCAGAACGCGTTTAGCAGTCCATTCACGCCGAAGCCGACAGAGCAGGCTGCAAAGCCCCAGGCACCGAGCACATCCCTCTTTGGTGCAAGTACAGCAGTTGACAACAATAAGCTGAATAAGGACAATGAGGTCAATAGAGACAATAACATCGCTCTGAATAGCTCATTGTCTCACCCATTCACTCCTGGACCTAAGGTGTCGAATGGACCTCAAACGGAAGGCGCGGCAAAAACTACCACACCTCATGTGTCGTTCGCGTCTCCACGCGACGATAAAAGCTCGTCGTGTTTACCTGTCCCTTCTTCCTCTTCTTCTCTCCCCTCTTCCTCCACAACCTCTACTGTTTCCAACACTTTCACTGCTGCAGACCCTGACAGTCTTTTCCCACGACCTGATCATCCTGTATCAATTGACTATCCTGAACAACCTGAAGATTGGGACAGTATGCCTCTTAAGCGTCTTTTCAATGAGCCTAACCGCGACCTGCTTCGCGAGCGAGCCCATTTGCTCATGAAGATTGGCGTCTTGACTGAGTCGTTCAAGCGTGAGGTCGCTAAATGCGACCCCATGACTGATGATATCGACGAAGTCCTCATTCTTTATGCTGAACTTCGCCGTGACCTCGGTGTCCCCATTGGGACCATCAATCCCGAAGAAGAGGCCAAACGCGCCGCCATCAGAAAACACGATGCCGCCAAGGAAGCGGCAGGCGGCATCTCGCCTCCCCGCGATGCGCCCAAGGTAGCGCCAGCTGGCGCCTCACCTCCTCGTGGTGCCTCTAAGGAAGTGCCAAATGGCGTCGCAACACCTCGGATCCCGACCCCTCCTTCCTTCGCACCTCCTGGTGCTGATGACACACGCCCAGGACCTTCCAACAAGCCTTTTGGCGGATCTACTACTTCGTCTAAATTCGCCCAATCATTCTCCGCTCCGGCTACGGCTCCAGTAACTACCTCCGGTGGCTCTTCTCCCACCTCGATTTCTGGCTCGGCGACAGCTCCAGTTTCTGTTGCTCCTGCTGCTCCTGTCGCTCCTGTCGAGCCCTCTCCCCCAGCTGCTGCCCCGGCCTTTGAAATTCCCAAGTTTGGCAGTGGGGCTACTGGCGCCGATTTTGCTGCCCAGTTCAAGTCAGCGTCGGACAAGGCCATAGCTGAAGCAAAGGCCAAGAGAAAGGCTGAAGAGTTTGACTCCGATGAGGAGGATGAGGCGGAATGGGAGCGCAAAGACGAGGAACGCCAACGCGAGAAGCGCGCTCAAATTGAAGCTGCAGCTAACAAGCGTCCTATCTTTGTCCCCGGCGTGGGTTTCAAGTTCGCCGATGATAACACTGCTCCACAGAACGTTGAGGAGCCGGCTACATCTGCCGCCCCTGCTACATCTGCCACCCCTTCACAGCTTGACTCTGCGGGTACTGTTAATCCTACTCCTGATCTCTTCCCTGCTTTTGCTACTCCCTCCGCTCCTGAAGGAGCAAACGGTGCTTCCTCTGTGTTTTCTTCCTCGTCCAGTATGCCGGTCCCAGCCTCGCAGAACATTTTCGGCGGGCTCAAGCCGCCCTCGCCGAAGCGCAAGGCGGGTGATGAAAGTGACAGCGACGAGGATTCCCCTGCAAAGAAGACCAAGTCCTCCCACAACATTTTCGGCGGACCCATGCCGACCTCGCAGAATATTTTTGGTGGCAAGCCACCCTCGCCGAAACGCAAGGCGGGTGATGAAAGTGACAACGACGAGGATTCCCCTGCAAAGAAGACCAAGTCCTCCCATAGCATTTTCGGTGGGCCCGTGCCGACCTCCCAGAACATTTTCGGCGGCAAGCCGAGTGCACCCCTGCCAGGTACTTCGACTGATTCCTCCGCACAGCCCGTGATGGCCACTCCCTCTGCCCCTCCTACTCAACCCGCTTCCACCACCACTGAAGAGGAGGACATTGAAGCTGGTGAAATTTTCGATCTTACAAAGGGCAATGGCGGAGAGGAAGAAGAAACTGTGATGTTCGAAGACAAATCCAAGGTTTTCAAACTTGAGAGCGCTTGGTTGCCAAAAGGAACGGGTCCCGTCCGCGTTCTGAAGCACCCTGTCACTGGACGTGCGCGTGTTGTCGCCCGTGCCGAGCCGAGCGGAAATGTCACCTTGAACACTCTTTTGAAGAAGGAGTTTGACTACAAGCTCACCAGTAACAGTGTTCAGTTTCTGGTGCCCAACGAGACTGGGGGTCTCACACATTGGGCAGTCCGAGTGAAGAAGGAGAGACTGCAGGAGTTTTACCAGCTCGTGAACGATATCAAAAACTAGATAGTTTTCGATATCTTGCATCTCTTTTTTTCCTTTTCTTTCTTTTTTTTTTTCATGTGTGTGTGTGTATCGACGTGCATCTGGACAAAGTTGATATGTATTGAGTAGGACTATCTAATAAAAAAACTATGCAATCCTTACAGAACCTCGTCATACATGTATAAACTATTCATTTGAGCCTGCTGTTTTCCATTATATATAAACCCTTCCTCCTCTCTTTACTCTCTTCCTCTCTTCCAAGGTTTCTCTACGACACTCTCGCTCTTTTCTACGCGACAGGCATCTTTTAAAAGGAAGGTCTGGAGTTTTATGCTATATCCCTCCTTCAACACTCTATCGATCCCTAAGATGGTAGCACCTACCGAATCGCTCGCTATATTCCTTACTGAGAAAGCCAGCTCTCCGTTCCCCATACAGCCTCAAGCCCGGGTACTTTCCTTTACCTTTTCTTTTTTATTATGAAGATAATAGAGTCTACATCATTGTATTTGTGTGAATGAAGAATTGATTTTCTAGTTGAACATATCTCGTATCTTGTAAATGCCACTAATTCAACTAGTCGAACCTTGTAGACCCTTAGCGCTTAGCGCCTGAAACTAATTCCCGCCTTGTCGGCTTTTCCAGTTCTCCTTCCATTTTATTCTCTAGTCACTCGTTAAAATTCCCCTTCAAATCCAAAATGAAGCCCGTCGCTCTTTCTTTCCTAGGCGTCGCCAGCCTCACCAGCCTCGCCACAGCCCGCACCGACCTGGAAGGCTGCGTCTCCTCAAAAGTCATCTTCGACCACTACTACGCCAGCTACATCTGGTACGTCCCAGAGAACGGCGAAATCTGCTCAATCCTCGACTGTGGCGGCGGCCGTGCACCCCCAAGTACCACCCAACCGGGATGTCCAGAATACAGCGGAACCGAACCACTTACTTCCGACTACCTGGAGGGCTGGGGCCCCAATGGCAAACAGGCTGCCTCTACAAGCACCGTGGCATCGACTGCTTCGTCGACCGCTGATACTGTGCTCGCTTCCGCCACGCCGACTTCCGACGCGTCGATGGTGTCGGACTCGTCTTCCGCGTCTTCTTCATCCCCATCTGGCACGCAGCCTGCTGATAGCATGATCACGGAGGGCCCCTCCGGGATTTCTACGGTCGCTTCGTCTACCTCGGTCACTGGTAGCGATGTTTCTACTTCTGCTGCGGCGAGCAGCTCGTCCGCTCCTAATGCTGCCACTACCCCCGTCTCCAATGTCGGTGGTCTCGTGGCCGCGATGGCTGCTGTGGTCGGGGCTATGGTGCTGTAATTTTAACTTGATTATGTACTATACCTTGTGGGAGAGAGACGGGGATCGAACCTAGATAAATAGTTATAAATGCAACCGCGTATCGAGACTGAAGAGGTCGCTCATCTCTATTTCCTATGAGCCCTCATTGAAAATCAAATCCCCTTTTCCTGTAATGCGGAAGACGCTTCCCTACTGTAGCCCCTATCCGACGGAGAATTTTGAGCCGCATCGCCGATCTGACCCGCCCTCTTGGCGAGACCCAGGTGTCTCTCCACAATTGAAATTCTGGACACCGTCCGTGGGTTTGTGGGCCTAAGGTCTCGATCTGCGATTGACGGCTATCCCTGGATAGATTTATCCCCGGAGGTCACTGGCGTTGGAAATATGGCTTCATTTATGGAGATACAGCCACGGTAAGTGTCGCCAGACAGAATAGAAGAGTGCCCGATGTAGCATCTTAAGGTAATTTCTTTACTTATAGTGACCCTTTATGGTCGGAAATAAATCATTATTACATTGGTATGTATCTCGAAACCTTCGGTCCGCTGCCGTGGGCATCGAGACGTAGCCGACTACCGACTACATATATTCCCCATAAATCGGTGGGATTTCACCAAAAGGAAACATCATATCGAGAGGACAATCCATCATGAAGTCGTAGTCCGTCGAGGCACCAGTCGTGGGCAGGAAGCTTCGGTCCAGAGCATCTTTCCTCCGACGATGCATCTTTTTAATCATTTTCGCGCGGTTTCTCATCCTTCCGAATATCTCCGGCAATTCAGTAGGCGTGGAATCTTGTGCAGCCTGTTCAAAAAGTGGAAGTTCTTCTTCGAGCTTGCCAACTATACGATCGACGGTCTGATCGAAGTCTAGTATGCTTTCCACGTATGCTCGGTCCCATCCTGGATGGTCATAAAGAGAAAGCTGGGAGAGAGTGACGATTGCCTTTCCGAATTGGCACATTATGGTGAACGGGAAGAAAGGGAAAAGGGCGGAGGGGAGAGAGAACATGTTTTGGAAAAAGGAGTTTGTTGCTTCCAGGCAGCGGAAGAGGAGATCCAATTGCATGAGAGGATGATCGCCATAATTGGTTTTGGAGGTTTCGTTGTTGAGGGCTATTCGATAAAGATGTATCTCGAGTGTGTTGTAATGAAGCTGTAGAATGGCTATTGTCGTCGTCAGATCATTGTTAAATTGTGCGCAAGGACGACAGCACAGCTTACCAGACTGTGGTGAATCGGTCGGCAGACGAGCTTTGAGTTGCTTAAGCTCGGCTCAAGCCACCGTATGCTTAGTCCAAGAGGTGGAGGTGCAGATGAAACTGATGAAATATTGACCTCGGTGTTGTATAGTGCGTAATGAATCTTATCTGCCATGTTCATAACTCGGACTAGCTGAACAAGAGAGACATCGGTGGGATATTCTGCGACCTGCTCTAGAACATTGCAACATTCGTCGGTGTATTTTGTAAAGCGAATAATCGGTCCCAAATCTTTCACACATGTCGAAAGTCTATTAAGAATTAGCTTGTGCTCAGCAAAACGAGGGACCATACACATACATGGTAGTTAGATAATAACACCCAAGATAGGTGCGTCGCTCTTCCAGTGTGCGGACCGGATTATGAGGGTCCTCATTCATAGCTTCCTTCAAATAAGTCAAAGTATAGTTGAAGTTTTTCTGGTAATTCACTTGGTTTAGGCCCAAACTGAAGGATTGCGCGACGAGTAAGTGCACAAATGTATCAAGATGGGCAGTGCTTCGAACAACATGGTGAGGCTCCTCTTCCACTTTGAGCACATCGGGGAGACGTTCCCTGGGCCGTGGGAAACGACTGACTGAAATGAACCAAGCCACATTGATAAGAAGCCCCTGAAGCAGATCCAGGCTATGTTCTTCTCTTACGATGATGTGCTCAGCCACATATTCTTTGACTGCATCCACGAGTTCCCGCTGACGTGGAGCGTTTTGACAGGCGACCATTGAAATATTCAGATAGAGGAATGGTTTCTCTCGGCGTAGTTGCTCTGCGGTGATATTTGGGGGAATCATAAGGAAGGGAAAGAGTGGGAACATTCTCTTGAAGAACACTTCCATCAACAGCTGGCCTTCGGCTTCATCGGGAGCAGCTGGGTTGCCTTCAAACATAGACGATGATCTCGTTGCTGGGCCACTTTCTACCCGTTCTCGGGCATTTCGTTCTGAGGCAGCCAGCATGGCGACCATGCGGTCTAATTTAGCCTCGAGTGCGGCAACATCTCTAACTAGAATGTCAGGGGTCTCTTGAGGTGGTTTGATAATGGGGGACACTTACGAGCCACTTGCGACTGATTTTTTCTCACGGCGATGGGCTCCGGGCACCTGATTTCCGCATTCCTTTCCCAAGCGACGACAACTAAGGAGAATCAATATAAATTATGTATGAAATGAAACTATATTCTCACCGTTTACAAGGACCATCGGTTTCCGGGAAACATCGTACTTTGGCCTTGGCACACGTTATGCATGCTTTAGGGTGACGAGTCGCCCCTCCCTCCATGACTCCTTAGCATACGCAAAAGAAGCTGTTAGCCCGATTTAGAGAGGTATTAGGAGCAGCTAAGTGATAGGCAATCGAGTCTGATGTGTCAGGTGTCAGAATGGGTAGAAATTAAGGAAGCGGAACTCCGCACTAGATCTCTTAGGTCGCATTTCTATTGGTCAACTAGATCATAGTGGGTCTGCCTACTATATAAACCACCTGGGCAACCCCTTTTTTATATCAACATATGAGTCACCTTGAATGTCCATATACAGACAAATAGAAAAATAGACAGAACAACTAATGGAAAAGTCTAACTAGTTATCAGAGGATAGTTCCTTCAAGAGTTTCTGGCCATCCTCGTCCAGGTTTGGATAGTCACGTAGCGAGTACAAATCAAGCCAAAACTGTTTGCCATCGTCATGAGGTTCAATGCGTTGACGAACCAGCTTCTTCCACTCCGCATCCGTCTCAGACAACCCAATGTGAAGCGCAACATATTCCCACCAAACAGGAAAGTATCCCGCATATTCCCAGTCAAGAATTCCAGTAAGCCTGCCGTTTTCAACCATAATGTTCCCCAGGTTTAGATCGCCATGAGTGAGGACATAAGGACGGCAATTAGGCAAGCGCTTCCTGAAGGCTGCCAACGCACGTTCTGGAAACACCTTGGTAGATGGTTGGTGAAGCCAGTGACGCAGGCCATCCCACAATTCGGAATCAGAGCTGAAGGGCCCAAAAGGCTTCTTAGGATCCCCAAATAGCCACCCCGAGTAGATCGGACCTTGGTCAATGTCTTGCATAGACGCTGACTCAAATGACCGCAGTTGGCCCAAAGCTGCAGCCACCTGATCAGCAATAGTTTCTTTCTCATCTTGAGAAAGCGTAGGCCAAGCGTCTTCAAGAGTTTGACGTTTCACTCGTTCCATAAGAATCATATACCGGTTTTCATTGTCAACCCACTCGCGCAAAACTGTTGGGACCGGAATCTCTGTGTGATGCGCGAGGTATTCTATTGTTTTGACTTCGGTTTTAGGAGGCCCATTCGGACGGTCTTTCAAGATAACATCCGAACCAATGGCCCATACTCCACGCTGGGAGGCCCCATAGAAGAGTTTGATGTGACTAGGATAATGACACCGCTTCTGTTTCTCGGTGGACCAGCCACAAGCTGTGCATTCATTGTCGATAGTTCTTGCTGTCATATTTGCGTTAATGGATAAACGAGGGTCAATGGAAGCAGAGAACTTAGTATTGGCTAAGACTGCTATTTGAAAGTGCGGTGTGTTTGTTTTGGGACACACTGGGCTCGAAGGGAATAGTGGAAATATTCTAAGTCCGACGTGGAGATAGCAGGTGTCTGTACTAGACAAACAAGTATTGAATACAGAGCGAACTTATCTGTATGTGCTCCGGATGTGTTTATACAATTATCCGGTATTCCACAATACAAGTCCTTTCAGTTAGCGTTTCTTGGCATAATCGTCCATGGACCCATGAGTACCCATGAGTGTACAGGCGTCAAAAACGGGCGTGGCAATAAAGTCTCTCTGTTTCATGACCTGGTGGACAGTCATTCTACAAGAGGTCAACAACACAGCAGATCCTCAGCGAGCCTCTTCTTGGCCCCCACAGCTACGCCCTGCCAGCCTGCCGATCGGATGACGCACTCGGCTGTGATCATGTTTCTTCCATCCCCTTTCCTGGAACGCGCCCGTACAACGCGTTTTGAACGAAAGACGCGAATATCTCATTCAACCAAGGAGCCACGGAAGATCGAAGAATTGACGCAGATATGGCTGTCACAAGCGACCGATGATTGTATGAGTCAAGATAGAAGCCAACTACAGATTCAATTGCTGCAGAAGGCACAAGAGATCTGTGGTCGACATGTGCCATTACGATTGCTCGGTGCACCCGACCACAATCAATCAAGATGACGATATTACTGGGATCGGAGTGAGTGTCGCCAATGAGGTCACCTAATTGATGGGTTGCTCATCTTCAAGGTCTTAATCGGGTACACCGTCACTGCGGTAGTGGCGACTATCGTATTTTACTACCTTCTGTCTTATCAACCGTGTCTGGACCCTTTTCGCGATGGGCATATCGATCCCCTGTTGGCCGTACAGCCACGGCCGAATCCGATTGACGAGCTGATGCTTCGGGGTCCACGGAGACTATTGACTAAGATCTTTGGCACAAATAGTAGTGGGTTGAGCATCCATGCCCGTTTTGAAAACTCGCTGGTCAAGGTATGTTACGGCCATATTGTGACCTTTTGATCAATGCTAAAATCAAACGCAACAGTGCGTCCTCGCCATGAGCGACATCCAGATATTCACCGGAATATCCATCATGATCAGCGGTGCGGCACAGCTCAAGTGTGGAATTTCCTGCTACCAATGGCTGGTAGTAGTTTACCTGGCATGATTCTCCAGTCTGACCCATCTCTCGTGTCTAACCCTTCTCCGGAACTATCTACACAATCGGCCGGCCGAACGCACCTGGCGACTTGCTTGCATGTTTGTATTGGTGGCTCTCCTCTTCTTCGCTTTTCTTCCCACGGTCAATTAGATGGCAGCTGGGACGTTCTGCTGAAGACAGCGGTCCTCCCACACCCGAGGACTACGTAATCTGTTATCTGAAACCGATGTCACGTCTTGGTTATCGTGCGCACTCCCTGTACTGGGAAGGGTTGAATTATCATTCTCACAGCGAACATACTATCGTTGCTACGTCTGTATCCATCGTATTGTTGTTTGTCGGATTTGTGTGTCGGGTCTTCAAGCTTCATCAGAGCTTCTCGAAGTTTCTTGATCACAGCATTCGACGGAGAATCAGTCGTTCACTTCGTATACCGCTTCGTGTGGTTTACGACTGGTGCCATGTTCAGGGCTCCCCTCAAAGCCTGAAGAGGTACTTGTTTTATCGGCCTCTATTAGCACTCTTTCTTACTGCCCGAGTATCCGCCGATACGTGGAACTCCATGTTCTTTGAGGTAAGCTTCTCACCAAAGTCTTTGTGTTGATAACGATCTAAGCTTGAAGCCAGGTGTGGTGGCTCATGATCAGTTTCATTTGGGGTGTGGAGCGTTTATTCAATACAACAGCTATCGTACCAAGTAAGGAGGACACAAAATGGACTTTTGGTCAGGTCATGTCCGTTGCTCTCCTTGCGATACCCCTAGTGACGGTCGTTGAGCTGCTTTATCCAGGTAAGTTCCCAACGTCGTTGCAATAAAGCCGCACAACTAAGCATCCTGGCTATTCCCAGAACCCGAGAAACAAAAGAAAAACACACAGCAAACCAAAAGAACCTGCCTATCATTTGATCAGAACCAGGGCCGCTCTAGTCTCGAATACCTCGACGAGCTGCCTTCGCCAATTGCACGGGATCTCACCCGCACCTCGCACCTCGAGGTCAACGATCATCCCGACTACGAACTGTATTACGCATCCGGTTCCCTGAATGTGCCGGCTCTGACGCTAACCCTATCAGTCGTTTTCATCTCACTCTGGTGTCTCGGTCAGGCGTCAATGTTCAACGGCCTGACGGGACTCGGCTTTTTGCAAATATCCTTTTACCCCTGGGGCGCAATGCCACTGGTATTGATATTCAGCATCTACAACAGCATCCTTTTCTCATTTATGGGAACTGGTATTGGGGGCAGGGAACGAGGCAGCCGAGAGACTAAACGCTTCCTTGTGCAATTCTCACATGTCTTCGTGACGATCTTCTTTATTGCCATCACTGTCTTCATGTTTCTCTATGTTCGGGGTGGCGGGGAATGGGTCCAGTGGGTGGCCGTTGGCGTATTTGGCGTGTACTTCCTGTGTTCTTTGTTTATAGCATGTCAGTGAAATCAATCTTTCGACGCTGTTCGAGTTTTTACTACCGCATTTTTCCTATTAACCCGGGAGCCTCACAGCGTCGGTTGTATGCGAACGGCCCCGCAGTGCTGCCTTGGTAGAGATCGTCGCTGGACACAGCCTTGCGGCGAAGTTCATTGAGAAGCCGATTCCCGCAGTGGATTTATGCTTCATGAGATCCAAAATTGGACTAATCCAAGGTCGCTTTTATGTGCCAAACCAGTTTTTTCCTGCTTTCGAGTAATGGAAGAGGGCAGTGATAGTAATTGCTTCCCGATCACTTCCCTCCAACCTGGCCAGCCCCCACGCGTCCTCTATGCCGATCAGTATCATATGAATCCTCGTCAATGCTGCTGGGCCGTGTACTCCATAGCCTTTCTTCACTTTCGCTTTTCGCCCATTCTCGACTCCCTAGTCCAACCATCCCTCGCCTCTAAGCGGCTTCCAAAATGGCTGAGGCTGAGTCAACTGGCTCCAATCCCATGGATGCGCAAGTTCGTCCAAGAAAAGCAGACAGTAGCACCGAGTCGAAGAGACCAGCCAGTAAGCACCTTATCTCCATTGTCCAAATTGCCCTTTTAACTCGATCCTATAGGCACGGCTTTTCGGCAGCAGAGACTGAAAGCCTGGCAGTCAGTTTTTGATACTCAGGCTTCTCTGAAAACTAAATGTTTATTTACTGACACTCCGACAGGCCAATTCTAACTCCTAAAAACGTCCTTCCTATATTTTTGGTCATTGGGGTTTTATTGATCCCTATCGGCGGAGTTCTCATTTGGGCGAATTCTTTGGTGAATGTGATCTCCCTTTGATAACAGACCCACCTAATACTAAACATTTGAAAGGTTCGTGAGATCGTGATCGACTATTCGGATTGTTGGAAGGCTGCGCCGCTGGACTCATCTATAGCCATCCCCGATAATGTACAGACGACATTCAAGTCAAAGACCAGACAAGATCCCCACTGGCAGCGAACACACGACCCAGCGACGAATACCACCACATGTTCTTTGTTCTTTGATATCCCGGAGACACTGGGACCGCCGGTATATCTATATTATCGGCTTACAAACTTCTATCAGAACCATCGCAGATATGTTCAGTCGTTTAACCAGGACCAATTGAAGGGCAAAGCCGTCCGTAACGCCACGTTGGCTAACGGCACATGTGAGCCCTGCGCGGTTGACGATGCAACAAAAAAGGCCTACTACCCCTGTGGGCTAATTGCGAATTCCAAATTCAACGACACTATCGGTCAGCCTCAGAATCTACAAGGGGAGGGGACACTTGTCTACAACATGACAAAGAAGGGAATTGCGTGGGAGAGTGACAAGAAATTGATCAAAAAGACGCAGTACAAGCCGTGGGAGGTTGTCCCCCCACCAAACTGGGCCAGTTACGGCCTCAACTACAGTTACGAGAACATGCCTGATCTTCATGAAGATGAAGATTTTATGGTTTGGATGAGACCGGCCGGTTTGCCATCGTTCAGCAAGCTTTCTAGAAGAAATGATCGTGACGCAATGCCCAAGGGGTTTTACAGGTTGGATATACAGGACAGTATGCTTTCCCTCGTAGATTTGGCACGTCGCTCGCTAAGTATTTATCAGGGTTTCGGGTCACTGAGTACGAGGGGACCAAGGCAATTTTGATATCCACTAGGACTGTGCTTGGGGGCAAGAACCCCTTTTTCGGAATTGCTTATGTTGTTGTTGGTGGGACCTGTGTGCTTGTGGGAGTTGCATTTACGATTGCACACTCAATTCGACCCAGGTATGGTACTCTCGATGGAATATCCTCCCGGCTGTTAATAGCTTTTTAGAAAATTGGGTGACTGGACCTATCTTTCCTGGGCATCTTCAACTTGACCGACTATAGATTGCACTCGCTGCTGGACAAACTGGGTAGCGTATCAGACAACTAGCCTACTACAACAGACTTAAAAGAAAATTAGATCCTTCCTTTGTTATTTCTTCCTCATAAAGTTCAAAAGAATGTTCCGGCGGATTTTATGCCTTAAAAACATTGGTTGCAAGCTATGTATGAATGAATGATGCACTCCCTCATCACTCACTTCCTTCACCGCACTTCCCTCACCTCCCCCATCGCTTACCTCCTTCACCTGTCCTTATTATTCTTCTTCTCATAGTCATCAACAATGACGTCTCCGAGATCCTGGTTCGACCAGGGATCTTCACGGGGGCGCTACGATCGTGGTAGTATTATTACCACCGATGATGGAACCCAATGGGAAGTCCGCGAACGCCTTAAGCAAGACGAAATCCAGAGAGTGGCGAACTCACGTATCTCACCTAGCTATGCTACCCTAAAGCTTCGCTGTATAAAAGCTAACGCTAGCCCGAGCGAGAGAACAAACCAAGCGTTTTTACGGGTGTATCTCCAGATTCCCCATATCGGATCGGAGTTCGAGGATTCTAACGCTCGCGCCGCGCAAGCCGATCACACCTTTCAGCCTGAGGAGCTTAACGCATATACTATCCTTAACAATCATCTAACAGTTTCGAAATTCACACCGAAGCTACTCAGGATCTAAGGTATCACAGCAGGGGCCCTTAGGCTTTATTCCTAGTGGGTTTCTTATCGTCGTTGTATGGGAAATGGTCCAGGGACTTCCCCTCGGCGATCTAAGTGGAAAGGCGACTAGATATTGGACTTTACCGGGGAGCGAGCGTGCTGAAGTACGTCGACACTTTGAAAGGACCTTTAAGTAAGTTAGCCAATCTTAGTGGTTCGTGGATATTTATTGATTTATATTTCTAGGGAAACCTCCTTTACCGTTGGTATCTGGCCCTTACCTCCTTCTCCTCACCATCTAGTGTGGAATTCCACTACCGAGACTTTGTAGGTTTATCTTAGCAAAGTCCCCTATTTAGCAGTGATCGATCATCTAACCCGTCGTTTGCAGATTCTGGGTTGGATTCCGTACCTTCAGTCGGAAAAAGAACAAGCCCTGGGATAAGGGTTGGCTGCCTACGTGGGACCTCGTTAAGACCCCGAAATAATCGATGGGCACATATTGACTGGGATAGGGATACTACAGGCTGGAAATACTAGCTATCATGCTTCCAAGGTTGTATCTCAATGACTGGTCTAGCTTTCGCTGAAACATATTACTACTTAAATTGACGAATACGACATAACACCTTAATTCGATGACAAGTTAGCGAAACAACTAATTTGTTTTAGGTGGCAATTGACTGAGGCGATTTCTTCGATTTCCTTGTTGATAATGGTAATATCGAGATGGATCAGTTAAGTACTTATACTTTCCCGATATGTTACTGCTTCACGGACAACGTCCGATTAGAGGACTAGATGAAACCAGGCACCAGACCGTACACATGGTCAGAAGCTAGTCTGTTTTTCTGGTAGGAGGAGATGATATTTTCTGGTTCCACTGAGGCTGAATAGAGAGGGCTGTGTCGGACTGTATGTCTCTCAATGCTAATTTCCCAATCGGGTAATTCTCATGTCGGAGTTTGCAGCGACTATCTTTCTACCAACTTATGCTCCTGGCAGTAAAAGATTCGGGCCTCTTCGGATGATTTAGTCCCAAAGACATTGGCTAGCCTTGCGTGTCCACACAGCCTTGTGAGTTCCACGTAATATAACTAGACCTACTGGAAAGGGCAACTCACCTGAACATCACCTCGAGGTTGAAGGACCTTCACAAAACAAAGTCTACGAAAGTCATCGGAAGCGGTACTATCCTATTGAGAACATAGTCAAGGGCCAAGTAAATCATAGGTTCATTAGTCCATTAGTAATTTGACGTCGGAGGTTAGCCATGGTTGAACTGCTTCTCATAGCGGTAATAATTGCCTACATTTCTTCTCTTCTCTTCCTCATCCAACATTTTTTTCTCCATCAAGACACCAGTGATCTCTTTTGCTTCTTTTGCCTCCATCATTATTATTACCAGACGACCTTTTCTTCTATCTTGAGCCGATCAGTCTGACATCTCAAATATCAGTTTAGGCGACAGCCAGGGGTAGATACCTTTCGCAACCAGGATGGTCACCACGCGAGACCCAACAGCCTTGACCGACCTTCCACTTGAGCTGTTGTGGATGATTTCTGAGCATTTATCACCAGTTGACCTTGCTTGTCTGGCACTAGGCAACCATCGTCTGCTGTCTTCATTCGCTGGCACTGCTTTTCGGGACTTCACAAAACGCCACAACGGAAACCCCACTGATGACGCACGTATCAAGCTGCTATCTTTGCTTTCTCGCGACCTACCGCAGTACTATCTCTGTTTCATCTGCCTCCGACTTCATTTGTGGAAAAACACTCGGCTACCAAGCTACTTTCATATCGATTGCTCAGATGGCTTGGAGATAAAAGACCGGTGCCTTCAAACATCTCTACCCCTCTGTTACTACCCATCCTATACCTATTACCAATTCCGTTTCGTTCATCTTCAGCTTGCTATGAGAAGGTTTTACTATGGACCGGGCTTTGGAATCCCCGTTGAGTCAATGCTCTACGCGGAGGTAGTATATCGTCATATCAAAGCCAAAGCCCCGCTCTGGTTGCAATCCCCCGCCAACAACAACATATCAGAAAATGATCCCCAGAAAGATGGTCTGATGGCACTATTCTCTGCCGAAGCTCGAATCTGTTCTACGCCTCCGGGCCTGTGCTTGCGAACGCAAGAAATAGCGGTAGTAGCACAACAGAACGTACCACGGATGTGGCCGTGCCGCGAGAATGGACTCGTGGAGATCTGCAGGCATATCCACACTCGTAAACCGGGATTTATCGACATCTTTACCTCTCACATTGAGCGTTATTGCTCTAAAACAAGCCCGATAAAACCAGCCGACGAAGGGAGTTGTGATAAATGCAATACCTCCTGGAAGTTGGAGATGCGAAACCTGGACGAAAATAATGCAAGCCTCACTCTTACCCGGTGGATTGACTTGGGGCCGGGGCTGAGCCCAAATGATGCTCAGTGGAGGTGTCGCTTTGGTATTGAACTACTGCTGAATTCGCCAAACCATGAAATAGTGGACTCCCGTCAGCGGTTCGAGAGGGACTCTGTTCAGGCTAGCTCTTCGAATGCATTGTCCGAAGATGAAATGTATTGGCGGAACATTTCTTTGCTGCAAGAGAAGACATACCAAAAAGTGATGACTCCAGTGCGCTATGGATTCTACATATTGCACGAAGAAGCAAAGACAAGTTCTTCTCGCTGTATCATTCTCTGAAGAGAGCATTGATCACACACACTATGGAGTTCACCCACATTCGTTCCTACCCTGTTGCGCGACTTCCGCTGTTGACCACACCCGTGGACCCGTGGACTCTTGTGTACTTCTTTGTTGACAATACATTCATGTCAGACAAAGCCTGTCAAGCGGGATCAATGACTTTCCCCCCCGTGGAAGATATGGCATCAATCTGCTTCTGTAATGGCATCAATCTGCTTCTGTAAGCTATGCATGCATCTTTCGAGGCCCTGTGTGACAGCTTACAGAAGCAGATTGATGCTATATCTTCCACCGGGGGGGAAGTCACTGATCCCGCTTGACAGGCTTTGTCCGACATAAACAATTACCGATTTTTATTTCGCCAGAAAAGCTTAACCTATATTTCTGAACCCGAACTCCTATAATCGAGTCGCCATCGTATTTACGTGGAGCAAAGGCTTTTATGCCGTGTCCCTTCAAATGGTTGGTTTATCCTCGGCGGCGAGCGTATCGGGAGCGACATCACCTGGGAACAGGTTGCAATACCCCAGGAGCACTTGAACTCTCAGTCACTCTTGTGACAGCACTGGCCGTATATCCCGTCTCCAGGATCACGCTCCCTATTCCTGGGAGCTGCGAGCGCTCTGCAAATTTCAGTCCTTTAGCGACAGGAAAAGCTGATCTCGCAACAAATCCACAGGAGTCATCCTATCATCCCCGTTCAAGCGATCATCCAACCTCAAGACACATTCACATCGAGCCTGGAGCACTCCTTGCAAGATCTCATTCTCTCCATATCCCACTTCCCTAGCAATTTCTCTTGCAATATTGTTTCCGACAGTCAGCACCAACCCAGCGATATCAACAGCAGCGTTCCCAATGCCAGCATCTGCCCAATCAAGGATCCCAGTTATCCGGCCACTTTGGGGACAAACGAGGATATGTTCGCCTTTAATGTCGTTGTGAACCAGTGCTAAGCGGTATTCTGGAGACAAGTGCTGTATCTTCTCCAGTATGGTGGTTTTCCTCTCCAGTAACCCGTTTATGGGACTTTGGTTTCCGATATCCTTCACAGATACCTGGCCACGCTCCACCAGCCTTGTCCATGCTTCGATCGCAGACTCTCTGAGTAACTTCAAGTTGGGGAATGGAATCAAAGGGATTTTTACCCCCAGTTTTTCTTCTAATCCTTCGATGCTGACACACTTCAACACAGAAAGAAGACTCCTCAGTCCTTGCACAGTCAATTCAGAAGCAGGAGCGCGGTGCAACCCCAACCCTTGGAGCTTGGTTTCGAGCGAAGCTGCATAGTCCCCATCATCGCTCAGTTGCCAGGTCCCGATGGAGCATGGGATGATACGTTCATCTAGACCGCGAGCCCGGTACTGATCTTGGACGAGTCTGCGCAATGCGATGTCACGTGCCTGCATCTCTTGGCCATTGTAAGAGCGAGAACCATCTTCGCGCGGCTTGGTGATTCGGATGATGTAGTCGGGCTTGGAGTCGATGAGGAAAATCAAGTGGTCATCGCCTTCAATGGTGGGTTGACGTATCAGGGATATGGAGGCAGGAGAGCACTGAAGGCCTGTCGCTACACATTTCTTCAGTCTAGAAACTGAGAATGGGAGAGTGTGGGGCATGATGAATGAGATTTATCTGTTTTTGTAGCATGAAGGGTTGAAGGAGGTAGGTTTTATATCCTTTTGGTGTGAATCTTGGCTTGGACGTCGGGGTCCCAAAAGAGTATCGTGCCAGCCACGTGTGTAGGTAATGGCTTGCACCGTGACAATGTGGCTATTTTTGCAATATCTTTGTAGACTTGGTTGTCTTACCTTGCCATCAAAATCATCTCATCGAACATACCCAGCTTCCAGAAACGCCCTTACGTATGCAAGGCATGTGCAGACTTATTCATGATACCGCCGCCATCGAGCGAATCCGTGCCAGCTTCCTTTCTTTTTATCGATAGTTGATTTGCATGGTTAATTTGTACTATGAGAGATACGCATAGTGAGGAATAACGCATAGTGAGGAATACATATAGTGGTGGTCATTTGATTGCCTTCCAAGGTTTTTGCTTAGGTAGCTTGGAAACTGATGGTAGAAGCTTAAACCCATACTTTTAATTAAGGTAGCACATATTGTTAATGAATTAAAGTGGCAATTAGATTCCAGATAACATCCCCATAGGCTCTTCGTAGCACAACATTCAATACGAGCTGAGCTAAGTCGCTCTCAAGTAAACCTGAAGTATGACCAGCTGCACAACAGCCCCAAAAAAGCACAACAGGTAGGATTGGAACTTATATGTTTTAGTTGAGTGCCAAAAGAACATAGGGGTATAGTTGGTCGCTCACATTGTGTCCTCAAATATCAACACAAACTTGGTTTCCATTCAAGACATTGATGCAGTTCAAGGCATCAAGGTCGGATAGAATAGCGAAGATAGTCACATCCTTGACCTTGCAAACTGCCTTTTGATTGTTCTTGCACTGAATCTTGTCACGTGCCTCCAGGTCAGAAGCTGGGGAGGCAGAGACAGCCGCAAAAGCTGCCAGGGAAAGAGTAATAAATGTGTTGAAATGCATCCTTATAGTAGGTCGTGGTAAATAAAGGTCTTGAAAAGATGTGACTCGATTTGACTTGCAGTCTTGAAAGGCTTGCTAGGTACCGAAATGTCTCTGTGAATGCACTTAGAAGATTGTAGTCGACCACGCTTCCTTTATAGAACAGCGAATAGCCAGAGCAGTCGATAGATCGCCACCCTACGTCTTTCATATTCCATCATTAAATGCTTCGTGATATCATGAAGCTTAATGCAATACGATTGTTTCACTGAAGCGTGGAAGAACACTTGGAAGAACTAACTTGGAAGAAGTATACGGAGTAGGGCAACCAAAGAAAGAGATATGCGATTTGACATGCCGGAAGGTCGTAAGTTTCCCGATTGTAGAAGACAATAGAGTTAAAACAAACTCTCAATTTGATTCGCCAACAATGTGACGGTTTCCTTGTTTTGGCCATAAGGATGAAAGCGGAACCATATCGATGTTTTGACTTTGTATAAACTTGTAAGTGTTCCAAGCTTCAAACTTGGTACTACTTTAAAAAAAAGATTAACCTTATTTCAAGCTTCAATCCATGGATTTAAGACATTCGAACACATAAAGATACTACGCAACCTTATAGCAAATAGCTGGTCAGGCATGAAATTGAGGCAGAGGTCTAGACTGTTCGTCCCTCCTTTATCCCGGTTAAGGCAAGGAAGTCTAGACAACTCGTCCCTCCTTTATCCTGGTGAATTCAGATCACAAGACGGCCACAAACTAGGGCACTGTATTACTACTTGCCTCCAAAAGAGGATAATCCATGGTTTAAGTGGTAGTCTCCGAGAAGATTGAATGGCTTGGCTGTGGCCAGATCGCCCAGCAGACTCAGCAAAAACTTTAGAACCCGACTGATTCCAGAAATCACCTAAATATACAGAGAATAGCAATGCTCCAGTATCCCTATATAATGTATTTAGGTAGACACGGCGCCGATGTTTAGATATTAATTAACTACGTATGTCTGTACCTGGTACATTATGTACCTATAACACCATCTCCCAATGTCTAATTCGGGGGATTTGTTCCTATTTGAGGCTAGACAAGAAATTTATATTTATCTACACTAATTATTTGGAAAGAAGAACTCGAGATAAGCCTCAAGTGTGAACAATTTGAGCGACCTCGGGTGTCATGTTACACTGCTTATCGGCGATATGGCCGTCCCCGCAATTCGCAACTCCGATATCATTCCAGTCCCCCTCATCTCTCCTTCCACATATTCCCAACATGGCTGCCATGGCTACATTCTTGAAAAAACCCCTCAAACTGGCTCTTGTCCAGCTCGCAACAGGTTTGAATGCCTACACCTGCCCATATTACCCAAGCTGACCGAACCGTATAGGAGCGGACAAGTCCGTGAACCTCTCTCATGCTCGGAGCAAAGTCCTTGAAGCTGCAAAGGCTGGCGCAGGATTGATCGTCCTTCCCGAGTGCTTCAACTCACCCTATGGCACGAATTTCTTCCCTAATTACGCCGAGACCCTACTTCCCTCTCCTCCCACGATTGAACAATCGCCCTCCTTCCACGCCCTGTCGGCCATCGCCGTGGAGGCGAATGCATACCTCGTCGGCGGAAGTATTCCCGAGCTGGAGCCGTCTACGAAGAAATACTATAATACCTCGTTGGTCTTTTCGCCGACGGGCGCCTTGATCGGCACTCACCGCAAGACACATCTGTTCGACATCGATATCCCGGGCAAGATTCAGTTCAAGGAGAGCGATGTACTTTCACCTGGCAACCAGTTGACAGTCCTGGATCTCCCGGAGTACGGAAAGATCGGTCTCGCCATCTGCTACGATATTCGTTTCCCAGAGGCAGCGATGATCGCCGCGCGCCAGGGTGCTTTCCTCCTCGTCTACCCGGCGGCCTTCAACACCACCACCGGTCCTCTGCATTGGTCTCTCCTTGCTCGTGCCAGAGCCGTTGATAACCAGTCATATGTGGCACTCTGCAGCCCGGCGCGGGACCTTGATGCCGCCTACCACGCCTATGGTCACAGCTTGGTCGCTGACCCTAGCGCAAACATTCTCTCTGAAGCTGAAGAGAAGGAGAGTATTATTTACGCTGACTTGAACAATGATGCGATTGCGAATATTCGCAGTGGAATTCCCATCTCCACCCAGCGACGATTTGACCTTTACCCTGATGTGAGCGCAAGCCAGAAATAAAGTGGGAAAGCTGTCAGATACTGTGAGGGGTCTTTGTTAGATATTATATCAATTTACCTAGAGATAGTCTAAACTACCTGAATATTCACAACGTCATTGGAAGTATGAATTTTTGATAGTTGAATAGGGTAATGTTGCCTGAGGCATAAATATCCGCAACCAAATCATCATTGGTTGGGATGTAGCCCCACTCCACCCAATCAGACCCCACACAGGCAAGCGAGACCACACTGAATTTCACACGAAAATCGACGAACTTCTTCTTCCGACAATCGATCACTTCCGCCCACCGTCGACCACCCCTTCAGTTAGTTTACTCAATCACCACTCCGAAATTCCCCTCTAACCTTCTCCACAGAGATGTCCAACGTCAAGACCGGCAACAAGCGCTCGGCCATCGCCGATGTGGTGTCTCGCGAGTACACCATCAACCTGCACAAGCGAGTATGTTGAACACAACCCTTTTCCCAGTCTACCTGCGACGATTCGAATACGATTCAGTTCTGGAGGCATATAATGGACAGAGAACAAGAAACTTTTCCTGAAAAATGGAATTTGTTACGGAAAAGAATGTGTGTGGTGTGGGTTGGTGTGTGTGCGTCGAGGGTGGAATGGGAAACCAATCCCCCTTTATGCCACACCACCATCCTCACCATGACCTGTGGAGAAATCTGCAGGTAGGACATGGCATTTTTTGTCTGTTTGTCTACTCCGCGAGACAGCCGAGAGGAGATCTTGAAAAAGTCTTCGCTCGCATCCACACATATCCGCACCCGGAACACAAAAGAAGAATTAGTTTTATGAAGTCCACTATGGCCGAAAGACCAGAAACATTCATCGCGCAGAGTTTCTCTAGCAGATGGCATTCGGGCGGAAGACTGATTGTAACTTCTTTTCCGGAATTATAGTGCCACGGCGTCAGCTTCAAGAAGCGTGCTCCTAAGGCCATCAAGGAGATCCGCGCCTTCGCCGAGCAGGCTATGGTAAGTTTGAGCAATGCTCTTCTCTCCCCTGTCCCCTACTGGGAAATAAGTCCGCTAACATGCTCAACTCGCAAATAGGGCACCAAGGATGTCCGCGTCGACCCCCAGCTGAACAAGAAGGTCTGGGAAGCCGGTATCAAGGGCGTTCCCTTCCGTCTCCGTGTCCGCATCTCCCGCAAGCGTAACGACGAGGAGAACGCCAAGGAGCGTCTCTACTCCCACGTCCAGGCCGTCAACGTCAAGAACCCCAAGGGTCTCCACACCACCACCGTCGACGAATAAATGTGTCGCTTTTCGTTAGCATCTATGATTCCATGTTCCTAGCTGGGGTGTGGTCGGGGTTTGACAAAAATACAAAATACCTTTTCCCTTTGGGGCGTCCTTATATCTTTTGTCTTAGTATTGTAGTGCCGTAGTTGACATGACAGGAGAGTTACTTGAAGGTGGCTCAAAGTGAGGTTTGAGGCCTATATGCAACCTTAGAAGTAAGTATAAGGTCTAATAATCGCGAGTTTCTTGAGGCGCCTATTAATTTCACCCGAGAGAACGACTGTTATGTCAATGGTACAAAGTCAATGGTCCAATTAGGGCTAGGCGGGGGAGCCGTTTATTTGATTAATCATACACTTAATGGCTGTTCTAGTGCTGACGAACACTCTTCTTCATACCCTCCCAGATATATCTGGGGGTTTTTAGTGAGACCTTTCCGGGCCTGTCGTTGTGTAGAGATATGACATAGACATCACCACAATTCAACCTCTAAGCCCGAGCCCGAAGTATGGGAACATGACTCGCAATACCCTCCAACTCCTAGATACCATAGCAGTTACTACGCAACGAGGTCCAACGACAGTCTCTCCCCGTCTGTTATGCTCGATAGTTGTAACCTGATACTCTTATACTACCTTCTGGCAGCTGTCTCAGTAAAGGTTCTGCAACGAAAGGTCGCCCATCACTTCACTCTATACAACGAACGTCGGCCAATATAGAGACCGTAGCGATAACGAGCGGTCAGCACTGTATCGACAGGTCATCTTTATATGACCTAGACTAATGCTCTTTTGTTCATCGAGGATCTTCTTAGTCTGGGATTGAGGCTGGCTGAAAGGTAAACGTGTGACAGAAAAGATCACACCGCTGATTGACGATTTGTTCTGCAAGCATGGACACCCGATACATCTGAATTCACATCCGCAGCCACACGGGCCGTGCCGTCCGTAATTATAGGGAGCACACTTGAGCACCGGATGTGAGTCTATATTTATCCCGTGTATACAAGTGTACACAACCCACTTCCGGTGTAGGCCACAAGTATCACATCCATGTATTACGAGAACGGAGAAAAGCTGCTATAGATTGGACTACCTGACTTAGCTCCTATCAGTATCAGAGTGTAATGAACAAGGGCTGGTGAGAACGTGTACCGTTCAGAGCTGCAGAATGGCGATAGTTGACCCACCAACGTATACTCCGCACAGGGAAAATCATTACTGGCTCAGCTAGCCACAACGAAGCATCAGGAAAGAAAATAAAATAAAATCTGCAAACAACAGCCTACAACTTTTTTGTTCGCCAGCTTGCCGTAAATCCTAGGGCAGGACCAGCTATCGGCTGGATTGATAGCACCGCGTAGCAGCATGTCGATGGAGCGAGCTTCCTATGTACATCGGACAAACTGAATCATCAACATCATCGTTAGAAGTCAGATAGCAAAGGAGAGACAAAGATCGGCAGCGGCCAGTTTCGTGTGCGTAACATTATGAGCTCTACATGGTCTCCAATTATTATTCGACGTTGAAGTTGACGCATACATGTATGCGTGCACAGACTATGGTACATCTCTCGAATCGAGTAGCCATGATCCATCTTTCGGGCACTTTTTACGTATCTTATGTGGCATCATGCGGTGTAGGGGAGCAACGCAATCTAAGGCAAAATATCTACGTTACCCGTTTCAACATATAAAGACGATGCTTTCCTTGACTTTCTGATCTTCAACAATTCCTTTACACTTTCTTTCTTCAAGAGTCCATATATCTCAACTTGATCATCATGAGTGACTTTACTGGCCCCGGTAACTACAAGATCTGGTCTCGGCACAGTGACAAAGTGTTGAACATTTGGGGAGGGGACGAGGAAGGAAAACGAGTTGGTATCTGGTAAGTGAGGATATATTTATCCATGTAGATATTTAGCCCGTATGCTGAACATAGCCAGGGCCGATCTCACGAATGGTAAATATGGCGAGTACTACCAGCAGTACGTTATTGCTGCTGCTGGGAACGATGAATACTTGATCCTTCACCAGAAGAAAGGTCTCTATATGACTGCAACAAAGGGTATGTTTTTCTCTCCTGAACTAGTGATATAGGTGACTTTACTAATTCATTTTCTAAAGGGGGGAGTGACGACGTTCACTTGAACTGGACAAGCCCGATGAACCCAGACGCGAGATGGAAGATCATACCGGTGCGGGATGGTAGTGGAGCTTACAGGTCTGCCTAAGCCTTTCATCTTATTTTTCAATGTTATTCTGACTGTTCTCGATAGCATTGAGAGTGTTGGTAACCCAGGCCAGTTTTTGGATATTCAACGGTCCCAAACTGCAGATGACTCCCCAGTCCTGACTTGGCGCGGTACCAAGAATAAGAACCAGCAGTTCTTCTTGCGCATGGCTTAGGTATCTTCATAGACTACCTACATATGTACATATGTAGGTAACCTTGGAAGCCAATCATTCTTTTCGAGTATGCAGCAAGAGGGTGTCGTTACTGTATCCTACTGAATCAACACGTCTCCGTACTCAGTTGTTGGCCCTAATTACTCCCTGATAGCCGAAATGGTTGTATTTCGCCGGCCATGGTCAATGGTAGTGAAAACAGGTGTTGTGTGAGAGAAAAAAAGCAATTAAAGCAAACTGGAAGACAGATTTTCTGTGGCAGTGGACGATTAATTATACAGGGGACTTAAGCGAGGGAGATATCCCGTTGGCGTACGGATATATATACATTGTAGGATATGCGGTGAAAGGTCTAACGAAGAAGCATATACACAGGTACAACACTGGGTACCACTGTTTATTGTCTTCGGCCCATATACATAATATCAAAGATCGTCAAAACCAAGCAGACCTGGAGAGAACTGACGTTGAAACAGCAAAGTATCGAAGACCGTAGAAGCCAAGGCGGTGAGCGAGAGCTCTCCAAACTGCCGACGTGAGGACATCATATCAGCTCTCTTGCAGTCCGCATCAACCATCAACACCTCCACTTCCGACTTTACCTACCTTCCTCTCTTGATCCAGCATCTCGTTCTCTGTCAGTGACTTCAACTTAAACAGCACCCAGATCTCCACCATGGAGTCCAAGATCCCCGACTTCTTGCTCGAGCAGCAAGCACAAGGAAGCCCAGAGACACAACCCTACTTCCTCACCTTTGAAGATTATTGGGAGCGGAAACTATGGCACCAGCTCACAGACTCGTTGGTCGAGTTCTTCCGCATGCCAGAGAGTGCTCCGCATCGCTTAGCCCTGTTTAAGACATTCGTGCTCAGTTTCGCCGACCGGGTCAACCAGCTCAAGTTTGTGTCGCTGGGATTGATGGCAGCTACAGAATGCACAGGTTGGTGGTCCACAGTCTAGTCTGGAAGCTCCGGAATCTATCATGATGAGCATTCGGTTGAGTTGGATGCAGGCTAATCATCTCCCTCTAGATGACCAAGAACGACTGGCTTTCCTCACATCCCTCGCTAGCAAGACGGATACGCCCGACACGCAGGATGCATATGTCTACGCGCTTGCTGACGTTGCCAACGTCAAGCTGTCGCTGAAGGATCTGGACGGAGCACAGACAGACCTGGCCACCTGCCAGCGGGTGCTAGACACGTTCGACTCTGTCGAGACTGTTGTGCACGCATCATTCTACAAAGTGAACGCGGACTACTACCATGTACGTGATTCAGAGCATCCCTTCCCAAGCCGGGCATGACCACTCAAATAGAAGCTAACACTTTCTCCAACAGGCCAAGCAAGAATTCGCCTCCTTCTACAAAAACGCCCTCCTCTACCTCGCCTGCATTGACCTGCAAGAACTCACCGAGACCGAACGCGCATCGCGCGCCTACAACCTCAGCGTAGCGGCCCTGGTATCAGACACGATCTACAACTTCGGAGAGCTTCTCCTTCATCCGATTCTGGACTCCCTGACTCAGACCCCGCACAACTGGCTCCGCGAGCTTCTCTTCGCCTTCAACCGGGGCGATCTGACTGCCTACGACGTGCTGGCCGGTAATATCAGCAAGAACAAGCTGCTGGAGACACACCGGGTATTCCTGTACCAGAAGATCTCGCTCTCGGCACTGACGGAGATGGTCTTCCATCGTCCCCCTCACAACCGCTCTCTCTCCTTCGAGGCTATCGCGTCTGAGACTAAGGTGCAGCCGGATGAGATCGAGCATCTCGTTATGAAGGCTTTGTCGCTGGGCTTGCTGCGTGGGTCTATTGATCAGGTTGCTCAGGTTGCGCATATCCACTGGGTTCAGCCTAAGGTTCTGGATATGAAGCAGATTGATGGCATGCGCAACCGTCTTAAGGATTGGGATGCTGGTGTTAACCAGCTCGGTCATTGGATTGAGGGGGCTGGTAAGGATGTTTGGGCTGCATAGATGTCTTATCTCACTTGTGTTCTGATAAACTCTATTATAATGAATACAATGGTGTCTTTTACTGTGATTCCAGTATTGTAATTCCCATGGGCAAGTGTCTTGTTTGACTCGACATATCTACTTGCTCGTCATTCAAGCGCAAGGAAGACATTGATATAGTCTATTACAACGAACCAGAACCAGAATAATCTCATTCGAAAACAATATATACACGAATCTCCGCACCTCACCACTTATTGGTGTCCATTAATCGAACACTGCAAAGCAGCAAAAGTAGGCGGATCAATGCCCGTCCTATTATGACATCCTTCCGACTTATAATACATCTCCCAGTTGTCAAAGCAATCGCAATCAGCCTTAGTGAAGATACCACAATACCCATTCTTAAGAACCCACGATTCAGGTTTCTTCAGCTTACTCGTATCACAACCACTCCACGTAAACCCATCCTCCGTCCACCATTTACACGTCACGCCCGTCTCGGTGAACTTACTGTTTATACCACCCTGGAGTGCCAGACAGCCCTTGTCATCGAGGAATTCTTTGTTATAGCCCTCGAGGTGATAGTAGTCACCCTCGCAGCCGGCTTTGCTGTATATCGTGATTTCCCACGGTGCTTTCCATT
The DNA here is from genome assembly GCF_028829835.1 of Penicillium mononematosum. Taxonomy (NCBI): domain Eukaryota; kingdom Fungi; phylum Ascomycota; class Eurotiomycetes; order Eurotiales; family Aspergillaceae; genus Penicillium; species Penicillium mononematosum. The sequence goes on along the minus strand of NW_026643272.1, from coordinate 7,667,771 downwards.
CGTATTGGGACACGCTTGGTTCCGGGGCTGATTTTGCTTTTGTGGTAGTTGGTTTTTTGGTGGTTGTTGTGATTTTCGTAGCCTTGTTAGTGTTGTCTTTGGTAGTGTTGGATTTGGAGTCGGATTTGGTAGATTTTGAGCCCGTGTCTTTGTTGGGAGATTCCTTGTCCCCGGTTCCCTTTGCATTACCAGTAGGGTTTGATTTCGGAGCCTCTGTCGCTCCTTTCACGGTGGCTGTAGGGCCGGCTGTCGGTGCACGGTAATTTTGGCAATATAGATCGGAGACACCGCATTGGCCCCAGAAAGCACACTGTTGGGTTGTTAGACTACCTAGGTAGAGTATAAGAAGGTTATGGGATTACTAACGCATTTCGAATCAGGACATGGGTTCATGCCGGCGAGGTCGGCCCATTTGGCTGGACGTGTTGTTCCAGGAACTTGTGGACCGCAGGTGGCTTGAGGAAGAGCCATTGGCATTGGAGGTTTGCCGGCGCTGAGACAGATAAAGTCACCCTGGTAGAGCTGTCTGCATCCGAGCCATGCCCAGGTGTTTTTATTGAAGCTTTCGATGTCGGCTTCGGTGATATCGTGTGCTTTGGCAATCCGTGCGCAGGTATCATAACCCTGGATGATGTATTTGAAACAATATCCGTCTTTGGTTGGTACTGGGGCGACGGCTATCGCCATACGGAGTAAGAGAAGCCATAGAGCAAGAAGGTCGATTCGAAAGAAACCCATCTTGTGTAGACCTGGGGGATACGGCCATTTGTCGAGTAACAAGGGTCGTCATTCATTATATAGATTGATAGAGAGAATTGGGGCCTGAAATCGGGACTGGATAGAGGCATTGCATGAAAGAAATAGAGCACTGTTTCCGAGTTAGGGCACGACCGGTGGCAATTGGTCAAGGACAATCCAACATTTATGCACTTGATGAATGTGAGATGTTAGTATTGTTCAAGGGCCTAAACAAAGATTCGGGGGTATGTGTTGCATGAGACGTTTGACAACCTGGATATTTTCATTGTTCGCTCGAATCAGCCCTGCATGACCTTTCCAATATGGTATGCGTAAAGTCGAGGGGGTCTTTGTCCAACCTTCTCTTGGGCACTTCTGGCGTCGAATGCCAAATGTTCTTTGACCGTAATTGACCATCGTGAGGCGATAGATGCTTGGGCCCTAGAGTGAGAATGAGAAACCGAGTCAGTTCTTTCAAGACATGGCGTGGCAAATGAAACACATCAAGGGGAACACACATTCAGAGTACATATTTGGGCGAGAGTCCCAAGGTGGCATACTACCTAGTTGCATTCACTTCCTTTTGATGTGTATTCGCAATGCATTGGTGTATGTACCTTGGACAACAATTGATATCTAGAGATCCTACTGCCAGCCTGTGGTATCCAGGGGCCTAGTCCCGTCCTTGTTTCTTTGTCTTGGTAGCTAAAGTATGTAGATACCTGGACTTGTATTTATTAATATCCTAATCATTGGACCAATGCGAAACGCACGAGACAACAATGTACAGCAATATAATCAGAACATCGACGACCCCAGCAACACACAGCCAATCAACCAAGCCGGCCACCACACACACCAAACAACGACCTGGGTCCACATACCCCAAACATCCCAGCCGAAAGCCGCCTGGGTGAGAACAGTCTCGGCTGAGACCCCCATATACCAGCAGACGCCAAGGAGAACAGTTGGCGGGGAGAGGAGGTTGAGGAGCACCAGACCCAGACTGGAAGTTGCCAAGCGGAATGGCGCGGAGCCTTGCAGGCGAGCGACGAAGCTAAGTGGCGCGCAGAGAAGACCAATCATGAATGAAAGGGAGAAGTTGAGGGTGGCGAGGGTTGAGAGGGAGAGACCTAGTAGGAGGAGGGAGAATGATTTTATGAGGTGGTACTGTTGGGGGATGATTGGCTTTGATAGACCAAGGCCGTTGGAGAGAATTGCGGCGAGGAGGAGGGGGGGGATGACATCCACGGCCACAAATATGTAGGTGGTAGTGGTGAAGTACTGTGGGTTTGTTAGCAGCTATTATTATTGTGGTTGTAGGCTGGTAGATCCCACCTGGTGGAAGATGTTGTTAAAGACCCAGAGCGGGACAAGGCCAAGCAGATGGAGTCCGACAACAAGCGAGAGTGGTAGAGCGAGGTGTCGTTCCGCGAGGCCATCCGTCTTTGCCTTCTCTTCAGCGGATGCCTTCTCATCCTTAGGTTTGGCACTTGGCTTGCTTTCCGGGTAGTACCCGGTTCGCATCCAGAGGGCAATTGCCATTATGGTGAAATTTCCAGCAACCAGCATGGCACTAGGCAGGTAGGTTCCAATGCTAACAAAACGGTTAGACTGCATGAGCAGGTAGAAGAAAAAGCTCTGGTGTAGGTGCTCCAGCAAGTTGTTCAAGCTGCGGCAAAGAGACTCAATCGTCCGGCCTAGGGCCATTTCGTCCTCCCATCCCTCGCCCTTGGTCTGCAAGGTGATAGCGTCGATATGGTACGGCATGAAGCTGCTGTGTGCACCGGTGGCATACCCGAGACCCTGCTTGGCCATACCGCGGAACATGGTCTGCAGACGATGCTCGTAGCTGTCATCGTGACCCCACATTTCCTGTAGATTGGCCCCGATACCCATCTGGCCGCCTGCAATGGCTACAGCTGTGTTGAACAGGTCGAGGTTGGGGAGTTGACCATTGACTCCGTCATATACAATATGGAGCGACTGGAACCGGTGATCTAATGGGTATTCGATGACCAGTGCTCCTTGCAACGCTCCACTCTTCAGAGGAAGTGGCTGCACCGAAGCGGGGTGCATATCGTGGTAGGCATCGATCCAAGCCTGAGTCCCAGATTTGCTGTCCGGCGTAATTAGGAAGATGATATCCTTGGACCATAATGACCATCCTAGCAATACCTGTCAGTAACCCGAATAGAGGAGCACAAAGCACAACACTAGACTCACTCTTGAAGTATCTCGCCAATGTCAGGGCAAGAGTGACACCATTCAGGTTCAACTTATCATCAGCTGTAATCCACGGCGCAACCAGCACAATTGCCTCCGTGGCATCACCGCGCGGCGCATGGATAATAGCATAAGTGTTCTCTCCCTGGTGCGTAATCCCAGCGGAGGTGTATTCGTATTTCTGCGTGGCAACTTTAAGGCCCGCCGCTTGCAAGATTGACTGCAGCTTGTCCGAGACCCTGTCCAAGTATTCAGCAATAGTCCAGCCTGTGTCCGGTTCATTCGACCTACGCCGCTGTCACTTCCGCCTCGTTCTTTTGACCGCCCCTTGCCTGTCCGTCATTCAACAATCCTTCCAATTCTCTTTTATAACCTCGGAAGATGTTCTGCTCGCTTCCCGTGAAGTACGCATGGACTTGGCCCGGCAGGAGCGCATTCTCGGAGATGTAGGTTTGTCGGGAGTACTCGTTCAAAGGCAGTAGAAGTAGCCAGACAACGCCGACAACGACGCAGATAAAGGATAGGAGATTCGGGAGGCGAGCGAAGAGGAAGTGGGGATTGTTCCGCAAGTTGCGGATTGCAGCTGGCATCTTGTTAGTTGGGTCTCCGGTGCTGCCAGGAAGGACAGGTGGTATGTCAGCTTTGCTCACATTTCAACGCCATTGACTATTGACCATCGGGAAATCAAGTCTCGTGCCGCGAAGGCGAAGCTGTTAAATGAGTGGAATAATTGGACTGAACTTGGAGTCTTGCAAGTCAACAGTGGAGATCGAGAGCTCCGTTGTTTATGCGCGGAGAAGTGGAATTTACGCCGAACGACAAAGACCAACAGTGCAAATTAAATGTGAGTATGCACACGCTATGCTATTATCCAATGGCCCCCCGAGTCTGCAATATAAAAAACTATAGTGGAAAATATACATTAAAAATGAGAAGTGAAGAATGCATCAATACCAGGATCAGGCTCCCAGGCGCTGGGTAGATCCGAGGTAGCTCATGGGTGTTTGGTTGCCGCTGGCGCCGGCGGGGTTGGTGCTTGGAAGAACTCCATAGCGGCCGTAGGTCTTCTGGTCGACGGAGACGTAGTGAGGTAGGCGTCCCAGGAGGTTCAGCTTGCCCTCGATCCAGCGGAGGATCTTCTCAGGGGGCACAAACACCTTGAGGTATCCGAGGCCGACTAACGACAATTAGCAGTGAAAAGAAGAGTCAGAGAAGGAAACTCACGGAGATAGCCGACAAGAATCGCACAGAGATGACCGAGGAAGCTCACGTTCGAGATGAGGATGGATACAACGACACATGCAAACAGGGGTGAAGTCCAGGTGGGAATCTTGTACGGGCCAAGACTGCAGGGCGTTAGTAAAATTGAAGTAGGTGTTTCCAAGTAAATCCTACCTGAAGTTGGGGTGAGACCTGTAGGTCTTGATAGCTTCCGAACCAAGAAGCAAGAAAACCCAGATGCTGCATTGAAGGTCAGTTACCGAAACATTCAACCTGAGGACCTGAAGCATACCTTGCGCCGACCACCGAAGTATTTCTGTGTAGAATAAATCTCTCAAACAAGATATAAAGCCCAGCGGGGAAAGTCGACAGAGCTAAATTATTCAACATTAGTCCCAATGGCCATAAGCATTGCATTTTACCAGAGCACTCACGTCCAACAAACAATGCAATAGCAGTCAAAGTGCCATGTTCTGCCTCAAAGCGCTCCAGCAGCGGTGTAACCGCCATAGCATTAAAGAAAGCATGGAAGAAGCCCATGTGGATGACGGGATAAGTATTAAGTCGGTACACTAGTAACACCGACAAGTCAGCATGCGCCCAATATGCACTTCTAACATGGAGTCAAACATACTAGTCCCCAGGTTAATCTCCTCTGGAATCAAAGCACCCCACTGTACAACACTCCATATAGTCTGGAATTCAAGCAGCCAGAAGGCCAGAATAATCATCAGCACCAGTCGCGTGAACAGCGGTAGTCGGAGGAGGTATGTGCGTATCCGACCCGGATTGAAAGGCAACGGGGGTAAAGCGGCGGGGAGTCGCCATAGTTGCTGAAGGCTGATACTCCGTTTAGTATCACTCTCGAATGGAGCAAATATAGAGACGAAAGCACTCAGGCGGGCGTAGAGTTAGGCTGGCAAGTCGGGATACCCCACGACTCTGAAGGAGAGGATTTGCGGTCGGAGCCGTTAGGAAGAATCGACAATGTATTCAAACTCAAATTAAACAATTAATGACTGGAACGAATGATCAAGTTAGATTCTGTTTTCCTCGCCAGTTGAACTTCCGGGCCGGTCCCAGGGATAACTCACAAGGCGCACGCGATCCTGGCGGGAATCGAAAAACAATGAGACAAGGAGCCCCAACCGGAAACGAGTAGACCTCCGAATGTCAAGGTCAGAAATAACGTAAATGAAATATTAAATCCGAAGAGAAGTCAAGGGAGACCAACCGGACCATTCAAACGAGTCGTTCGCGAAGGTTACGCCCCGCGATAAAGACCAACCGCGCAACCATAAACTACCCGGACAGGACCTCGGGAGGTTAGTGCGATGATAATTATCTCAATTTACTCCTGGCCGAATGGTCTATTCATCAGATATCAAATCGTGCTTTGTATGGCTATTTGCTATTTTATTTATCCTAACCCCTCGACCTTATTTACAGGTGCTGGTTAAACCAGGCGACGGCCTGACAGAAAGCCTGCTCCTTAGCCCACTTCTGCTTAGGGTCGCTCAGATCGGCGCGCACAGCGAAGCCGTGACTGACACCGCTGAACAAGTTGATCTGCCACGGCTTGCCAGTCTTGATGAGAGTCTCCTCGGACTCGTGACGAAGCTGGGTAGTGAAGATCGAGTCGACCTCTGAGACATGCAAAATTAGCCATTGATGCTTCTTTTCAAACTGATATCTAGCAATCATCAACTTACCAGCAGCAGCGATAGACAAGGGACCATCAATAGCGCCGAGTTCCTCGTGGGTGACGAACGAGGGGTGCGCAGTGTAACCGACATCAATCAGGCCGGGCTTCATATTGCGGCAGACGTACTTAACCGAGATTGTTAGCACCAGGGTTTATAAGGTATGTTTTCGGAGATTGGATCTTCGGATCTGGACTATGAGTACATACCTTGCCGCCGAAGCAGTAGCCAACAGCGCCGATCTTCTTCACGCCGAGAGTCTCGCGGGCGTACTTAATAGTCGACTCGATAGCGGGCTCGACGTGCTCGGGCTGGTGGCTCTTAATCCATGTGGGCAGATCGACCTTGCCAGATGACATGTCGCTGACACTGATCTGGTCGCCCTGGAGAATATCCGGAATGATGGTCAGGTAGCCATTGTTGGCGTACTCGTCGGCGAGGATCTGGGCGTTGATGTAGATGCCGAAGATATCGGTCAGGAAGATAATGGCCTTCTCGGGGGTCTTGTCCTTAGGGTAGGAGATATAGGTATTGACTGGGGAACGGCTTGGTTAACAATTGTGGTTGCGGGGGGGCTTTGGCTGCAATGAGTATCTTACCTCCGTCGATATTCTTGATCTCGCCGCGGGGGGTGCCTTCGTGCTTGAAACCAGAGGCACAGCAAGCAGCAGGAGGGTTAGAAGCCATTTTTGAAAATTTGAAGTGAGAATGGGTATAGAAAGTGATGAAGACTTTCCAAGTCTGTGTCCGTCAAACTGAAGAAGGGTACCCCACTGCTTATAAATGTATCTCGGGGGTGTACAATGTCCAACCTAAGCCTTCAGCCGTTTCATGCCATTTCCACAAGACGTTATGTTCTGCCAATCAGACTGGCCTGTTCAGTTGCGTCTTTGTCTTCTTGACTCCACTTGCCCCTCATGGAGCTACTATCGGACTTCTTGGACCCCTCGGACCGTTGTTAATGATCTCTGCCTTGGGCTGATCCTCCAGAGCGAAGGCTCAATGGTCTCGCATTGACTTTGCATGCCTCATTATATGCCTTTTTTCCAATCCAGAATTCAATTGTGTAACAGGAGAGAATCTGATTGAATGTGCTCGGCACTCGGCACGACGAAGGCTCGGGGGTAAGTTGTTAACTCCGTATATCCACTCCAACGACTCCAACACGGGTACGGAGTACGGAGTACTACAATGAAATTTGTTTAAAGAGATAACATTGCATTCATAGAGATATCTGTACTGCATATATCTGGAAGACTAGGACATCCAGTCTCGATCCCACCATTATTACCACATTAGTCCATTCACACATTGAACGTCACAAAAAATATCATGTCCGAGGGGTTTTCCAAGGAACTATCCTTCCCAGGTGTCTCTGCAAGGAATATTATGTCGCATAAGCATGCACCAGTAAAATGACTCCGTATATTCCAGCATGAAACAAAAACCTCAGAAGTGTAAAAGGGGTATCAGAGCAAACATGTCGCCGAATTTTCACTGGAAGCGGAAGTTTGGCCGTGAGCGCTGGGCACGCTTCACAGCCCAGGCCTTGATGGCAATTGCCAAGATCTCATAGGCCATGATGAAAGCACTGAAGCCCAGGCCGACGGTGAAGGTGAACATTGCGTCCAGTTCGTAGTACTCCATCGCTTCAATCACATTGCGGGTCTAGATCAACGTTAGTCATGCTCTTGGGTGACGTTGTAAACCTTAAAATGGTTCCAAGGTTAGATATATGCACTTACGCTCATCATGAAAATCAGACCTCCCGAAATCAGACAGAACGCAGCAACGATCTCTGTCGGGGACGAGCCGGGAGGTACGAGGTCGGAGGCTTGAGGTACAGCAGAACGTACGTCATGCCGCGCGCCAGTGCAAAACCAACCAGCATGTTACCCCATTGCTTGTGCACCATGGTCGATGTCATGCTAGTCTGGTGGTGCGACCCCATCATCATGCCAAGCAACATAATGACTAGGGCTGGCATGGGGTTCAAGGAAACGCCCTGCGACCTCGGTGGGGTCCAGGCTTCATTCGAAGCGTCATGGGCAGGGATTTCGAGGATGGTCTTGTTGACCCAGTCACGGACACGAGTAGATTCGAAAAGCATACCGGCCTATTTTAGGTTAGCCAAATCAATTCCTATGAAGAGCGAAAAAAAAGCAAGATGAATACGTACCAGACCGCCGCCGAAGAACAGTACGGAAATCGAAACGTGCTCGAGATCGGTAGCAGACCATGCCTTGCCCGCATTGGAGAGGTGCTCGAGGAAAACATTTGTCGCACCATATAAGAAAATAACGAACGACTCTGTTGCTTCACCCGAGGGAACCTTGGATTTCCATCCAACAATAGAGGCCGACGGCTTCTTGTTCCAGGCCCAGCCCAGATCTGCCCAGCAACCAATATAGCGTCCGAGGGTCAGGATACCGTACCAGAAGAAGATACCACCCTTGATGAAGTGCGCAAGCCCGTTGAAGATCTCACGATCCCTCATGATGCCACCATAAGTCACAGCCCCAGTCGCAATAGCCGTGAATCCGAATGGAAGAATGACACGGTCAACGACGTTATACACGACATTCAAGACGCGGAGAACCCGGCTGGGCATCAGACCAGGGAGAGTCTTCGACAGGAAACGACCAACAGCCGTCTGACGGATCCAGCTGTTTCGAACGGTAACCTTCGCGGGCAGTTCCTCGGGCTTTTCAAATCCATCGTATTCGGTAGGCGACCCGCATGATGATCCAGGGCTACGGATAGAAGACGAGTTACTATCCGTACCCTGGCCACTGTCGCGAGACCAGCGATGCGCGCGCATCGCACCATTGAGGCAAGCATGCTCAGTATCATCGTCCGTCGCGACAGGCAAGAACGTAGCGTGTTCATACGAGGGCGCATTCGACTTGCCGCGGCCAGCATAGGCAAAGAGCAAAGCGAGGATGACCTGGGCGCTGACAACACACGTCGCGATCCAGCCGATTTTGTGGTGTGCGTTGTTCTCGTAGAGGTCTGGTGTCTGATTGTTATAGATAACCCCGAGTAGGACGCCGAAAGCGTTGAAACCCAGAAAGAGGAATTGCGATGGAAGTGCGAGCCATGAGCGCGCGATGCTCAGCATGACAGCTATTCGAGGGATCAGGTTCTGTCCGTTTTCTTTTCTTCGCGCTCAGTGCGCAACAACACGGGAGCCACTTACCAACAGGAAGAACGAAGCACCATCCCAGAACCATGAGGGCAATGTGAGCTACGATGGTGCTGGAGTGCTTGCTGTATGCAAAATAGCTCATCGGACCGTCGGTGGTAGCTTGTGTCGCGGTGGTGGTAGGTTGCGGCGCGTTAGTGCCCGCGTTCATATCCATCCCCATGTCCATAGATTCATCGTCACCGTGCGGAATGGCGGTCGCAAGCGATGCGAGAAAGAGAGTGAAAGTTGCAGCTAATGCGACCCGAGTAGCTAAAGGCATCGGGAAGAAGATGTGCTATAGTGCAAGAAAATGGTATTGTGTCTGTATGTGCAGAAATGCAAGTGCGAAGAATAGAGCTCCAACCTGAGGTCGAAGCTCTATGGGAAATCGTGACGTAGCAAACCTGTCAAACCGGTAACTAGACCCGTAATTATTCTTGTTTTCTTTTTATGCTCCTCCAAGTATAGACACAGTACTTGGAATCAGATGAACTAGACTGTTCGATTTGGGAAAAGCTGTAGGGCTGAAGTATGAGAGGGAGGGAATTGTAGGTATTATAAGTCCAGGCGGGGCCAGGAATGACCGGGAAACTGCTCACGGAATTAAATAATTTGATTAAAAAATTAAATAAAGAAAAAAGAGCTCGCCGGTGCTGATTTCCAATGCTTTTGGAATCTTAAGGAAAAAGAATTAAAAATTAAAAATTAAAAAAAAAGAGTGCGTGGAAGAAAGCCCCTCGAGGCCGATCTACGTCCAATCCACCTCGTTCCTGTGTATTGTAGAGAGATGCATGTGCACATACATAACTACCTAGGGAGGTATGATATTCTTCGTTTAAACTTTGAAAGTATCACGAACTAGTTACACTGGATTATCTACATATGTAGAGTTCTATTATTTTCTTTTTACCAAATGTCTTATATATCGCTCTTCTCTTCATTCGGGTGTCTCGGGAGCCTCATAAGATGCGTGGATATGTGGATTTTGGTGACTTCACGAGTTGGGGAGGTTGGGAACTATGACTACATAGGACTCCGATATTGCCCAGGTGGGATATTTGGGACTTTTGCGACCGAAAATTATGTACTCCGTGCTCCGTATGTAAACCTGCATCTGATGCCACATGCGTTATACGATAGACAGAAATATAGCGTCTTGGCCAATGACGTAGTCGATCGTTACTCTATCTGGACGGCGACTGGTCTGATCTTGTCATCTTCCTATTACATCCATTCGATGTGTACCTTGGTAGACATATAATACCATAGGGTATAGGATTGACCATGTAAATATGCCTGCTTGGCTCATAGGCCGACTATTGTATATCATGTTGGTTTCCAGGGCTCCAGTGTCAAGCCTTACCGCCGTTCAAGCAGATGATCATCAGCAATCTGCTCCGCCAATCACCGAAGCCTACACAAGTACCTATGCATTCCTTGTCAGGTGCTAAACCTGCTTTCATACGGAGTACACTTCATACTATCCCTGTATCGGGCCCCTCGCTTTGTTATCCGAGCCGCAATTTTCGGGCTGGCCCCATCTTAGTGGGGGCTATACAACAAAATCTGATGGACGCTGACTTGCAATCAGACGAATTCAATCGGAAATTCGGCACTTCCATTTATTACCCAAAGAGGTGATATTGAGGTAGTTGCCTCAAGTAGTAGCCCACTACCAAGGTTTTCTCCGTCCGAACGTAGGATCTCGTGGTCCTTGCACCGATACACAAATTTGCACCTCAAGAAATAGTACGGAGTACCCAGAACATAACTATGTAAAAAAAAAAAAGAACTGATCGACCCAACCCACCTAAATACATGCCCGATGCATATCGTCATGTGGTTACCTAACCACCCTGGTCCCCTCCAGGGCTGTACAACTTGACATTACCAATAGCCTCGCCAAGCGCCCAATCTATACTCCGTCCTCCATACTCCGCGCTTCGTATAACAATTCTACTCTACAGACGCCATGAACTGTCATCCCCCAGTAGTAGAGAAGCAAACGAGCACCTGACAAAAGTCGGGCCAAGACCGAGCCCGAGCCCGACCTTGGCGATTGGTGAATCGGCATCCGTGAGCATCCGGAGAGACGAAAGAAGGCTGGGCTGTTACATCCACGCACCTGCACGTCCCTAGGATCTGCGTTGAATAAATTGCTAATCTGTTAAGGCTAGTTCTTACCCGGAATGCAAACTCCGCTTTACTTCCGAGCCCCGAGCCCCCAAGTATATCCGTATGCTCCGTCGTCTCCGCCCTCGTGTTTCTAACCAGTACGGAGTGCAGGTGAGCCGGCTGTCATATGACTCATGCTTCGCATAACCTTAAGCTGCTGCTCTATACGGTCTGATTTGCAATCTCGGTGATTGACTGCTGTCTAACGCCGTGGTTTTCTACATGCATATGTACCTCTGTGGCGGCTGTACCCATAATCAGACGATATGACCTAGCGCCACACTGTGCAATAATATATGCTGGGATCAAGTCTTCGACACGTCGATAGCTCCAAAGAAATATTGCCAAGTTGAGAAAACTTTTACTGAGTAATCGGAAGTCCGGCACAAATACTATCCGCACCCCGGCTCTGGTCTAGCCGTTCCCCAGGGGTAAGAGTAATAACGGGCGACCAATGAACATAGCGTGAATAACTCAGGATCCCGTGTGATAGACTAGACATGGGTGTAGGTCTTGGGCACGGACATGAATATCATTGAATATAGTTAGGGATTGACTAAAAGCGCTGTCGGGCTGGAAGTTTAGGCGCTAACCCGCATCGCATACACTATGTCGCTAGCGTTCCCGGAGCCCTCCAGGGCTAGGACTGGGGATTAGCGCGTTCGCCTACCTATCTCATTATCCAGCCTACAAATATAGAACATCGGGAACTCTTTCTTTTTCCCCCTTTTTTAAGACTTGTTATTTCTGGTTATTTTTAAGAACGTTCACTTAAATTACTATGTTCTAGAATATGTCCCCTTGATTTTAACCCGAAATCAATACATTTCTTAGGATAAGATCAGTCAAGATCAGTCCCTACTCTCCTCCGGTCCTGCGTTATACCTCTTTGCCGTCGTACACCATCTAAAATGGGTCTCAGTGAAGAGAAGTTGCGAATTCGCAATTATTGCCGTGGGATTTCCCTTTCCCTCTAGCAGGATTCTTTGAAGCGTCCGTACCACATCGGCAATGTTCTGGTTATGCAATGCACAGATAGCTTCAACGGCTTTTGCAAGATCCTGTTCCTTGCCTTCCTCTTCCTGTTGCTCCATCACAACCAGAACTGCGTTAAGTAACTCTCCGTTCTCAAGATCTTTCTCTAGTCCAATGAGGTCATTTTGGAGTCCCACGGCCATATCCACTGCTTTCTGCACAGCCACGAAGTCATCCGGATAATCGCTAGGAGGGAGTTCGCTGCGTATTAGAGCGAAGAATGGAGCGATCCCGATGGTTCTAGTTCGAATCTCCATATATCTCTTCAAGTCACGAATTGTATGGCCCTGCCGAAACCCGATCTCCTCAACAAAGCCATTAAATACTTTGTCGATCTCGTAGAAGAACTCTTTCGCTCCTGCTTCGGAGAGATATCGACAACAGTGCTCGCGGAAGGTTGACATGAGGGAGTATACTTCGCCCGCACAAGAAATGGAACCGGCTAGGCATTGTATTGTAAGCATATTCTATACCCTCGGCTTTTTCTGACTTACATTTCTCTTCAACACTCTCCTTTCCCTGAAGAGCTGCAACGGAGACCTCTATAGCAGCTTCTGCCTCGCTAGGCGTCATCCGCTCGATCAAGTCATCAACAGTACAGAAAACACCTAACCATGCTGCCATACAGACACGAACATGTTCTACCCGGACTTCTGGGAAAAACAGGCTGATAGTTTCGACCTCGCCAATTGCTTGCGCTAGAATATCTTCCTTTGTCATATCCATCCAGGATGGCGCTGCTGCAAGCCTGAAATCCACATGACGACTCGCCATACTTTTCAGGGCCGCTTTGCAGTTGACAGTCTTATCGTGTGTGTCTCCCTTTACTGGGATGCTGATTAGGTCGTGGTGAGGTATATCCATCTGTTAATAGTTAACCATTGAGCACTAACTATTTGTTGCATGGAGCCCTAAAGAACGTACGTTAAGAGTCACATCTCTCCTCTTCAATTTCGAGTAACATGTCCGAATTTCGGGATGGCTTTTTCTTTTCTGATATTCACACAATCCGTGTCTTGGTAACATTGTGAATCATAAAAATGAAATTCTTTTGCTAGTCATTTCAGTTACGTCCCAGGTGTTAGGTTTATATAAGGATCAGACAACTATAGAAGAACTACTTTGTCATACATAAACGCTTCATTCTGCTCTGATACGGAGACCACGCTTATTCTCCCTCCCACAATAGAGTAATAGAGTTCTGACATGTCTTCAATGTGTACTAAGATACGGTTAAGGACGCGCTTGCAGCTCCGTGTAACTTGCTCCTGCAAGGGCTTGTGGCTTAAAGCCGAGGCATCACTGAAAGAAGTATAAACAAGGAGGTCCTCAACATATTTTTAACTTTCCAAATGGCTCAACTCTATTACACCTCTCCTCCTCAATTGATGTAGGACTTACCGTCTAAAAGGAAACCAGTGAATATTTGGTCCTCGTGCAACCGCCGAGAGATCAGTCAGACCGCTACTGCCCCTGTAAACGAGATGATGGAGGGCTTTGGATTTGGATTAGCTCCGGAAACTGATTCCCCGCGAAATCATTAGATGCGATGGAGGGTGAGTCGGAACAGATCACTTCGAACGATTCCTCCTAGGTTGGACGGCAGAATAGAGCGACAGGAAGGACGTGAAGGGCTGAAAGGAGGTACAAAGCGAGAGCTTATCTATACCCAACTTAGCGGAAATTATATGACGAAGTGTCTCACCCTCCCGCTCAATCTGACCGACGGCCTCATCTAGTGAGCGTAACCATGCCTCCGCATATTGAGAAGATGGCGCGAAAGTCGGTCAGGCTATCCCCAACAGGGTTTTCAACCGCTCTCGATCTTATTGATTCGACATGGCCACCAAGTTGACTTTGGTGGGTGAGAGGGATAATAGGACGCAATGGTCAAAACGCGACACATGATTTCAGGGAGGATCTCCCATTCTTAGTGTTTTAATTGCCCTGTAGAACAGATCCTGGTTAGTGTCTACAAGGACATCGAAAAAGTTTTAGAAAAGACATCCAAGAAGGCATCTGAAGGCATATCTAAAAACATCCGTAGAAAGAAAAGACATCTAAAGAGCTATCTAAAAAGATATACAACACGCTCCTCGCAACCAATAATGCCTATTCTTCTACATAGCAGCTAGAGAATGGGAGAAAGCCTAAATTCCTTCTCGGGGTTATAGCTAGAAGGATAATACTTGGCTATAAGAGTACTGCCAGACATGTGAATAACGGAATGTATATATCTGGATTATCACTTCACCATGTAGAAGAGTTATATCGTCAGTAGAATACGTGAAGGTCGAAGCATAAACGTACAGACAACTTTTCCATGTATAATCAGCTGGAGGGGTACCACATGTTCACCCTACCAAGCTGAAGTCCATGTGAACATGTCAGTTCACTTATCAAAGAGTAGTGTCAGGGTACGGGAATTCCTTGCTAGTGGGGCCGTATAGAGCCCTATAACGCATAGGCCGTCATCTAGATTGTCTATCCAGCCAGGGCACCAAAATATACCCAGAAGCAGAAGTGACCGGGTATATATCTGATCAGCTGGCATCTAAAGCCGCTACAAGGAATTGGCAGGCTCATGTATCATTGATACACCTGAAGAGGCTCACCCAGCCAAACATGAAAAGCTACGCCAAATCCAGGGACAAGACCATGCGAAAGCACGCCCCCGCCCGCATCCAGACCACAAGTTGTACAGCAAGCCGGAGCAAGAATGATTCCCAGAGAAAAATTCCGTCATTGAAATTGTTAAGAAAAAACCAGGATGAGGGAAATGACATAAATCCTCGTTTTTCAGACACTCCACGCAACAACCCCAAATCCTCCCCTCGGAGCCAAGATCTGGTGTGATTCGCAACCCCGAGACACCGGACACGCAGGCCCGGTGTCTATTCCTCCATTCACAAAAACATCAAAGACGCCATTTTTGGGCTCGTCTGAAACATTGCTCCACTGGACGCTACCGTAGTCGAGCCGGGTGCGTAGATGGATTTCGTGGATGCGAACGGTTCGAGAGGAGGGAGTCAGTTCTTTTTGTTCGCTTAACGGTACTGTAGGTTGAAACTCGTGGTTAGTGTTGTGCTTTTGCAGTGTGCATGTGTGGTGGTAATGGTGATTGGGCAAATTGTCGATTGTCGAATATCGATTGGATTTTCATGTCGGAGAATGTGGTTGTGTGGTATTCGAATAGAATCGGATAGGACTGTCGAGCGAGGAATTGAAACGAACCTTAGTGAAACCGATGTCGGTGGACTTCTCACGGAAGCACTGACGGCAGATGTTCATCTAAAACCATCCGTATTAGCCACACAAGTCCATGTCATGTCACATATTGCGTATTGCAATATGCTCGAGGGGTTGGTTTCTCCTTACGCCGTACTTGCGGATCAGACCGGCGCGGTGGGAGCAGACACGGCTGAAGGCGCACAAATATTAGCAAGCCCGTTCCTTTTGTATCGATTTTCGATTCCATCCAGCCCTCCTCCAAGGTTCATTCTCGGTGTCGACTGGATCGTTCATCGGGGGATTGTAGTAGGGTAAACACACCATTCGCGGGAGCCCTTGCCGTACCTGTCGAGCGAAGAGAAATTCCGGTTAGCCTTGTCGCTCTTTTTCGAGATAGTGCCTGGTGTGTGCGTGCGGTTTCGACTTACTTGCGGGGCCGGCTGTACCAAACGCTCTCGTGAGTCATCTTGAGGTTTTAAAGGCGGGACCTGGGAGTTGACGGGGTTGTTGACGGGACGAGGGTCGCTGGCGTTGGGCGTTAAGAACGGAGACAAGAGTTAGGGTTGGAATTTGCGTTGTGTGCTGCCCCAATGGGGAATAGGGCACGGGCCAACTCGCTTGGGTTGCGCTAGCTTTTTCTGGTGGATCATGTGACCAATGGGCGATCACCACATCTTGGAGCCTCAGGCTGCCAGATCTTATACTTCAAATATTCAAGATGTTTACCTGACTTTCTTGAAGGGTGCCGTTGGTATATATCGGGAGTTAAATACAATTTGTTGGGATTATAAGATCACAAAGAGACACTTAAAAAATAAATAAATACTCTTTCAATGGCTACTTCACTAGAGAGGTCGCATAAGTGGCTGTATACTGGTATAGAGTGGAACAGTCTTTGTCCTCTTAAGAATAGGTGTACATTGTGCTGAGACATATACCTTGTTTCTGAGGCTTCTGCTAACTATATAGTTAGCTTTAGTTGTTGTTAACAATACAAATTCCTTCTTCTCTCCTCTTCTCTCCTCTTCCCTTGTCGCCTGGTACGGTCATCTCATTTTATCTGAATATCATCACCCCATTTCCATCGGCGAACCAGTCCCAATGAAACCTCCAACCTATCCTCAAGGGGACACAGTTTAGGCTTGCTGTCCAGATTACAGAAGCCAAACAGGATCCTGGTGGTCTGGTTGACTGGCCTGTTGGGAAGGGATTCTGCAATTTCATGGTGTTCAGAACCGCAAACAGATGAAGCTCAAAGACGAAGAAAGACTGGTCTTCAAGTCATTCAAACTGGTAGAACTTGTTGTTTCCGGCTTCGATTGCAGCCCGAAGAAACCGCTCTAATATCTGGGTCAGGATATAGAAATTCATGTGCGCAAGGTTCACATCATCAAGAGCAGGTGACATCCTGTGGAAATCTAAGTCTCTTAGGTCCACTACTAGCTTAATCCAGAAATAATTTTTAGTCCAAGTCTACAATAGTACAGCATAATATTAGTATATGCAAAGGAATGAAGTGGCAACCGGCGTATGAAACTTATTAATTGAACTGGTCTGTGCATAAGAAATTTACTTCTTTGTCTTCTCAGCCCGGAGGTAACGAGCGCTGTAAAACAGGAGATAGGCATCCTGGCGGAGGACTTCAGCCACACCGGCGATGGTGACCTTATTGTCATCCATCAGTACCCACTAGAAAGGTAAGTCGTTAGCAAAGCACAGACACAGAGGGGGAAATGTGATTATTAGGACGAACCTTGTCGTTTTCAATACGGGTGTAGGCATAGTAATGCCCAGAGTCCATTGTCCCTTGGTGGACGATGACAGTAGACAAGTCGTATATGTAATTCGACATGTCGACAGGGAGGTTATCCTTTCTGACAGTGTAAGGCAACATGTTCACAGACAAGGGGAAGTCAATGTGGCCGTTCATCTTTTCGGATGAGTTAGAGGAGTGTTCGTAGCGCTACACGAGTCAGCACGAGATCTTATTTCAAGACAGTCAGGAACTCCAACAAACCTTCAGTTGCATGCAAAGCATAACAGGGAGTTTGCGGATCTGCAGACGCTTCGAAGCCCGCTGCGGGGTGTTACCACACTTCTCGCAGTGGTAAGCAGCATCGGCGTGGAGATCTTCAGCGGCAGTGAAGCTGTCCAGGCAGCCGAGGAGGGTTCCAGAAGTAGAAGAAGAAGTAGAGCGACCGAGCTTGCGCTTCTTTTGCTGAAGCTGGACATCAAGACTGAGATCGGCCATGGGGTCGTGGGTGTTGGTGGTTTGGCCACATTTGTGGCACATGACGCTGCTGCGCAGTTCGCCGTAGAACATCTGATGGAAGAAGCACTCGCATGGTTTATCGTAGTTCTCCACGTGTCCGGGAGTAGATGAGTGCAGTTCATTGACAAGGAATTGGAAGTATTCGTGGGCGTCTTGCTGGCGGTATCCACGCATTTCCTGTTAACTAGTTAGCCAGTCCCGTTGTACAACTCGGACCTCGACGTACCTTGGATTTCTGCCAACCATGGTGAAGAAGCACGGCTGCGGAGACTGCCTCGCTTTTCTCAGCGCTGTTGAATTCCATGAAGACTTCAGCTGTCGCACAGGCGAGACAGTCCTTGATTGTGCATGTGTGGACGTCATGGCCACCTCCTAAGAAATAGGCAGTGAGGCTAGGGTCGTGCAGCAGAGCCTGCAAAATAGAAGCTTGGTAGCAGGTTTGACCCATGTTCCAAACACCACGAGCACCACGGATGGCGCAAGGGTTCTTGTAAGCATTGTTCTTGACGTAGACCTCGGAGGCCGAGTCTTCAGCCCAAATGGATCGCCCATCTATCAGATGTTAGTAGATGTGCATGGATTGAATAACTTGGAATTGCCTGAGACTCACCAATGGCTTCAAACCTGCCAGAAGGGCCACGGAGTCTGTCCAATGTGTGATCATAGATGAAATCGACACACTTCTCACAAAAGACAAATCGGTTGCGTGACTCGATATCTGCCGTTGTGTAAGTATGATACAACGTGATCAGTCCGAAACCGTTGGCTTACAAAATACATGTCCAGTCGCTGCAGTATGTTCCGCTCGTTTGGAACCCAGACATACTTCTGCACAACTCAAACAGTGATACTTCGGCTTGAGGGATGCCACAGTGCGGAGGCCAGTGGTTGGAACAGCAACCGTTTCTGTTTTTGAGAACGGAGCTAGCAATTTGTATTGCCTACAGAATTCCTCTCTGAACTGGCCAGCAGTCTTCTCGTCCTTGGAGAGAATAGCCGCAAGATGTACTAGCGGGATGTCAGCTTGGCACAAACGAGCCACGGCAATTGCCAATCCTTACCACAGCCAAATGCTGCTTCAGAAAGAAGCTGGACGGAATCGAGAGTTGCCATAGTGAGCGACATGAGTATAGAGTAAAAGAGGTAGGGTGGAAGGGAGAATGTTAGGGTCAGAAACACGATGCAAGGGTATGTAGTAAAACACGTTAATAGAAGTTCCAGACTTCTATCCACGTGGAGACAAGAGGTTGAAAGAGAGTATTCAAGGGAGAGAAAGGCTGGTTATAAAGAGACCAGGTACAGCCTCAAGGACTCCTCCTGAATAGGGCCAGCATTGCACTCTGGAAACAATTAGTGTCAATAATATGATCAATCAGAGCGTAACAGAACAATAGGACCCACAAAAGCAAGTGAATAGGGACAATAGCAGACGAACGGAGGGAAGCTATACAGCCCACAAAGGGTTGTGAATGATCTGATTCGACGTCACAACCAGAATTCGGATAATAAGACTTCAACGGCAATGAATATAAATATAAACGTTTATCCAACGAACGGGGTGTATTCCCTGAGGCTCTTCAAAAGTCGTGGGGAGGTTGGTTTGCCATCGGGCGGTGGTTTTTCGCCTGACCCCGATTTACCGATTTACCGCCGGATAAGAGATCGGACACTCCAAATGGCGGCAGGCGGCCTTTGCCCTTTTCTTTTCTTTTCTTTTCTTTTTTTTTTTAGAGAAGTATTATATTTCGTATTTATGTATATAGCGTTGGTTTTAATGCTATACAGAGAGGTAATATGGTATAGTTTCGTTCAATGGTCATTTCTAGTCGTAATGGAAGGTAGATGCGCTAGCCCATTGCAGGTGAAAGCTATAGGTAAAGGTCCACAGGTCCAGCTCTTGGATGCCAATAGTCAAACATGTAGCATGAATTGATTGTCCATAATCAGGCCATTCTAAGCACTCAGACATCCGGCTCTTTACCGAGTCCCAGTCCCTCTGCCCCGAGGAAGTGCGCTGGGACGAGCGCCGCGCGCAGTGCCTCGTGTAGTATACCGGCTGGTTGCTGCACCACGGGCAGTGCCACGGGAAGATACTCGTGAGCCCGCAGCATACTTTGACGTCGGTCTAGAGGAGGGGGTGGTGGCGCTCGATGGATTCTCCACAAAAGTCGTGTCCGTAGTCCTGTAGCGTAGGAACCCATTAGCTCAAGTGTCCTATAGAGGATTTGTCGCAAGGATCTCTAGACTCACATAAAGGTCATCTCGCCGTCGTCGACGGGTCGTGTTGGTTCTGATTCCGCTTCTGGATGGCTGTTAACAAACCCGATTCACCGCACATTCGGTAGTTCCCAAAGAGAGCCCTCAATACCTTTTTCTTCATCTTCATCTTGCTTAGCCTTTTTGAACGAGTCTGGAATCGGCGCCTGCATTTGAACGAATCAGCAACCCTGTCGCGCGCTGTCACCACTGCCACAACTGTCGGTGACGCGTCTGCGATCGTACCTCTGGGAAATCCACACAGAATGCATTCATATTCAATCCGTAGAGGAAACTGGCAAAACTCTCACTGAATCGCGTCAAGCTCTCGTGCATCAGCTGCAAATGCATGAAGTTGGCCTCCAGGTCCGCCATCGAATCGGCCAGCTCAGCGAACTGCGGCTCCAAGGCATTGATGGCAGGCTGAGTGTATCCTGAATTTCCAATGCTATTTCCATATCCGTGGGCCTCCCGTAATGAAGAGCGCGAGCTGGGGCGTAGAGGGGTTGTGGGCCTGGATGAGGGTCTCGGGCGCGTGGATTGAGGTGCATCCATGTCTGTGATGTATTTGAGAATGCGATCGATGGGAGTATTGACAATAGATAATGGGTCGAGGATGTTAGGCGTTGTTATTGGCAGTGGATGGTTGTCAGAGTGATGTTGAGCGGGTTGTGTTTGGGATTGTTGATCTCTCCCCGGAAAGATCTCTCACGCGACACTTTTATACTTGCAACTTTGAGATGTGAACTGGGTTGAATAATATATATTAGTTGGAGTCGAATTAGATAGAAAGGAACACCTCGAATTAATTTATCATAAACCATATACCTCTTAGGGGATGATCTTCCCCGCATCGTCATATCCTTGATTCCGCTCTCGCATTTTCCTCCCTCGCAGGGCTAAGACCTAGTGCTCACTCATACCAACATATCACCTCAATTACACTGCTTATGCGCGGAACAATCCTACGCCGTCTCTATCCTTCGGCTCAGTTCCCTGTCGCTCGGTATCCATTCACGCGACCATTCTCCACACACCCAGAACCAAAGAAGGCTTCATCTTTTTGGGCCCTCACATTTACTCTCGCTGTCGTCGGAGGAGGCGCTTGGCTCCAGAACAGATACTTCAGTCCCAAAGACACAATCACTTCGCAGCCCCAGCTCCCTCAAAAACTCTCCCTCGGAGTAATCGATACCCTCGCGACGATGCCCGGCGAACCCGCCCCCGGAACAGTCGGGAACCTCACCCCAGAGCAAGAAGTCAAGCTGAAGGAATTCTGGGTCCTGACACTCAAAGTCTTCGGCCTCACACTCGAAGAACTCGAAGCACCACCGTCCACAACCAGCAGCGATGCCGCAGCACCCGCCCCAGCCCAGGATAAGAAGAAGCCCAAGAGCCGGTGGGGGATTTGGGGCCGCGCGGACGACGACGACACGAAAAGCGGTTCCAGCAGCGCCGCTGCCAGCGTAGCTTCAATCAGCGTCGGCGACGGCGACGACAAGTACGGCCAGTCCAAGGAATTCAAGCAGGCGCTGGAGGATATGAAACCCGAGGAGATCCGGACAGCGTTCTGGAGCATGGTGAAGGGCGATAACCCGGATGCGCTGTTGCTGCGGTTCCTACGGGCACGCAAGTGGGATACCAAGAAGGCGCTTGTTATGTTGATTTCCACGATGCGCTGGCGACTGCTGGAAATGCATGTCGACGACGATATCATGTTCAACGGTGAGGCATCGGCCGTGAAGATGTCGCAGAGCTCAGATTCCAAAGAGAAGAAGAAGGGTGATGACTTCCTCACGCAGATGCGTCTGGGTAAGAGTTTCTTGCATGGTGTTGATCGGGCTGGTCGGCCGATCTGTGTTGTCCGTGTGCGCTTGCATAAGGCTGGTGATCAGGATAATGAAGGGTTGGAACGGTTTACTGTTTATACCATCGAGACTGCTCGTTTATTGCTTGCATCGCCAGTTGAGACTGCGGTAAGTATTCCAGTGTGAGGATTCTGTTTCGGTAGCTGACTCTTGCAGACTATTGTCTTTGATATGACGGACTTCGGCATGGCTAACATGGTAAGCTTTTCGTCTCAACGTGGTTCACGCTATATACTGATATCTCCCAGGACTATGCCCCCGTGAAATTCATGATCAAATGCTTCGAAGCGAACTATCCCGAGTCTCTTGGAGCAGTTCTCATCCACAAGGCCCCTTGGTTGTTCTCAAGTTCGTACCCTAGCACTCCATAAACGACACCCGTTCTAACCATAACCCAGGCATTTGGAGCGTGATCAAGGGCTGGCTCGATCCAGTCGTCGCAGCGAAAATCCACTTCACGAAGAACCGCCAGGATCTTGAAAAATTCATCCACCCAAGCCAGATCATGAAAGAGCTCGAAGGCGACGAAGACTGGGAATACAAATATGTCGAGGTGCCGGAGAACGAGAACCCCAATTTGGCCGACAAGGAAACGCGGGATACCCTGCTGGCCGAGCGCCAAAAGCTCGCCCAGGAGATCCAGGATACCACCGTTGAGTGGATCCGCGCCAGCTTCAAGAACGAGACTGACGCTGCCTCTGCTGCTGAGGAAAAGCGGAAGGGCTTGATCGATCAGCTGCGCAAGCATTACTGGGTGCTTGACCCGTACGTCCGGGCTCGCTCGCTTTACGACAGACTCAATATCGTTCAGGGCGGTGGGAAGATTAACTTCTATCCTGACTCGGAGAAGGAATCTGAGAGCACAGCATAAGTTGTGTGGGGTACATGAGTTAGGTGGTCCGATTTTGATTTCCATGCTTACCAGCTAGATATTTAGAGTCTGATTTTACATGTTTGTAACACACAGACTTGGTTGTTAACTAGAGGATATACGGACATTTTGGTATATACCTAACGGAGCAGAGTCCTGATGGGAGTCAATCAAATGACGATGTTCTACTTACAAGTTTCTACCATCTTCATCTACTCAAACGAACACTGCAATCCTTCTTCTGCAGAAAAAGATGTACCCATGGACGGTCTACGACGACGTTCTACGTCATAAGCAAAAGCATAGTATCAACTCGGTTTCCATCATTCTTGAGTTCGTTGTCATCTTGTCATCCAAACCAAAGCTGTTTACATCTTCGACTTGATCTCCTCGTGAAGAGCCTTGAGCTTGGCCATATCCGCCTGCTCGGCAGGCCAGCCAATGGTCAAACCCTCCTTCTCGTTGGGCTTGGGGATCTATTGTCTTGTTAGTATATATCTCAAAGGCATTTACAACATAAGACCAAATATCCAAAATATAATGAAACATACCATGTGGAAGTGGACCTATTAGAGAGGACTGATTAGCACCTTCACCATTATCAGAGATCCTCAACTGAAACTCACATGGTCAACGACCTGGTGCGCAATGCGTCCATTGTTCTGCAGGACATTGAAATCCTCGGCACCGATGGCCTTGGCAATCCTCTTCGCGACGGGCTGGCGTACATCCTGGTTAGCTATGTCCCTGTTCGCCAATCCAATTCCGGGTCTCTGAGGGACCTTGCGGAATTGCCCCCAAGGTCCTCAAAGGAACGTAATCGAATTCAATCAAGATCGAAGACATTGACTCTCCTCTTCATCCTCTTCATCTTCCTGGGTTCTCTCGTCGACTTACCAGGACCTCAGTTAGGTGCTCATCGGGGATATCAGTCAGCTTTGCGCCGTGGAACTTGGGAATGACAAGCTGTACATATTGTCAGTTTGATTTTCTTTCCTTTTTCATCAATTATCGGTCTTGGATAGCTGGCTGAAGCTATCACCGCAGTTGTGGTGTCTTCACTGGCGCCCCGCCACAAGGGAATAGGTCGGATGCGGGGAAGAGGAATCGAATCGTAGGGAATAATACGCACCGCATGGCCGAGACTCAGCGGCTGGATATCGAGGAAAGCGAAGACCTTGTCGCTCTCGAAGAGCTTCAATGAAGGGATATCTCCTGTATAGCGCAAGGAAGCACGTCAGTCAATCCATATTTTGCTACGTGTCGCATTGGGCATTGCGATAGAAATGTATAAATGTGTAGATATGGTGGTATAAATGGTGGGACATACCCTTGATGATCTTGCAGAAGATACAGGCAGCAGATGACATTTTGCAAAGCTTTAAAGGACCTGGATAAATGATCTTGAAGTTGAAGCTTGAGCTGACGTCGAATGCAAACCTTGGAATAAATTATGCGGGGTCACAAAAATGCAAATGAATTACCCGGCGTGGTTCGAACCCCGACCGTTTCCGTGTCCGAGCGGGTGGCCAAAATAGTAGGGGGAGGGTATTATAAAGTAAATAAGAGAAACACACCCGAGGAGTGGGACAAGTTAGTGCAGAACCCATTTCTTGCCTTTTACCAGAGATGGCCGTGATTTGCCCACCAAACTCCTCTCATCAATCTTTGGAAACACAATGACACAGCTGTCATTTTTTTTATTTTTTCGTATCCTTTTTTACTTCTATTCTTAATTCTTCAGCAGTGAAGCTGTAGATTTGGCAGATTTTTGAAATTGGGGTTGGCATGGTAGATACATATATGAGAGTGCGTGGATATATAGTGCAACTATCATGCTCTTAAGCCACTACCTACGTCGAGATATCAAATTGCTTTATATTGTTTCCTATGGCTACTTAATGTGCCGATACAGAGAGACATGTCACTAGACCCCGTTCAAGAGTAAGAAATAAATGGCCTTATTATTCTCATTCACTATGGCACTATTCATCTAGAAGTGACTATTGCTGTTGATATGTAGCTATTACAGCTTCTGTTCTTACCATATTCCCTACCTAGGATGCTATAAATAGCCATTTCTACGGTTTCAACTTCATATGTCGTAGTTTCCTCCATGCAAAAGGTCTAAAGCCGGTTGGCGAAATACATTCTAGAACAGCCCTGGTGAACTGATGAATGATAATGACCAAACATAGACTTAAGCGGAATGACTTAAGCGGAATACCAAGTACACAACAAGAGCTTATCCAATGGCCATGACTTAATTGCATATAGAAGAACATAAAACAGTGATACTTATAGACATGAATAAGGCCGGGAAACATCCAATCACAGTCCAGGTGTTGTCAGATCAAAACGGGAATTCCCCCCTACAGAGGTTGTAGATAGAGGAGCCCATAGAGTTTGGTCAATATACTAACTTGAAATAAATTAAACAACCAGAAGCCATCATATCAGCCACTCCAAGCAACAAAATGAGAGAAAGACGAGAAAGCGATTTGTTAAAGTGGTGGTGCGTACTTCCGAATCAGGACTAGCGCAATAGTCCCGTGCGGTTCTTCCGACTTGACGCTGCGAAAGACCCTCGCACATCACCACGCCCTTCTTGGCAACACTCCGCTCCAATTCGCTGGTGTCGAGAGATATACCCAGCCAGAGACCATGCAGAAGTCTCGCACCATCAACACTGCCCTGGGGGCCCGGCCCTTTGTGCCAGTCCCGCGGGTTCAGCTTCAATTCCAGCGCAACCTTCAGGATGTCCGCATCACCCGGACTGGCAAGCCCCTCTTGAAGGTCCAAGGTGGCCGGTAAGTGATCAATTGTGCTGTAGGCTTATTGTTCGTGCTTGCTGACGCGCTCTTCTCATAGTTCTTCCATTGGAGGTAGCTGCGCCTTTCCATTTTGATGCTACGCCTCGGTCCCGATGTGCTCACACAATTCTAGGTCACACCGCGACGGTCTTTGGTGCCACTGGTTTCCTCGGTCGCTACATTGTCAACAAGCTCGGTAGGTTGAGAGTGCTGCACTGCAATTGGATCATGGACTAATGGCCTGCAGCTCGCCAGGGATGCACCGTTGTCGTTCCCTACCGTGAGGAGATGGCTAAGAGACACTTGAAGGTCACTGGTGATCTTGGACGAGTTGTCTTCATGGTATGGAATCTTGCTGTCGCATATTCTGTCTGAATTGTGGATGGTGTCTGACCCCAGCATAGGAATACGACCTGCGCAACACTCAGTCCATTGAGGAGAGCGTTCGTCACTCCGATGTCGTCTACAACCTTGTCGGTCGCCAATATCCCACCAAGTGAGTTACAGTGTGTGATACGCATGAATATGTGGTTTCTGACGACCCCAGGAACTTCTCCTACGAGGACGTCCACGTCGACGGCGTCGAACGTATTGCCGATGCTGTTGCCAAGTACGATGTCGACCGCTTCATCCACGTTTCTTCCTACAACGCTCGCCGTGACTCGCCTTCCGAGTACTTCGCCACCAAGGTCAGCATATCTACTGGAACTATACAAGAACGAGAGTGCTGATGACATATAGGCATGGGGTGAGGAGATCGTCCGCAAGATCTACCCCGAGACCACAATCGTGCGACCTGCACCGATGTTCGGTTTCGAGGACAACCTGCTCCACAAGCTGGCCAAGATTGGCAACGTTTTCACCGCCAACCACATGCAGGAGCGTTACTGGCCGGTTCACGTAAGTTCTTCTCCTGGGGTGGACAAGCTGCGTTGAACTAACCCCTGTTGAGGCCATCGATGTCGGTTCCGCTCTGGAGCGTATGCTGCACGATGACAGCACCGCCGGCCAAACATTCGAGTTGTACGGTCCTAAGAACTACTCCACCGCCGAGATCGCCGAGTTGGTCGACCGTGAAATCATCAAGAAGCGCCGTCACATCAACCTCCCCAAGGCCGTTCTCAAGCCCTTCGCCCACTACATGAACAAGTTCCTGTGGTGGCACACCCTGTCCGCCGACGAGGTGGAGCGCGAGTTCATCGACCAGGTGATTGACCCAACAGCCAAGACCTTCAAGGACCTGGGCATGGAGGAGACCGCCGATCTGGCCAACTTGACCTTCCACTACCTGCAGGGCTACCGTAGTGCCTCTTACTACGATCTGCCTCCCTCCACGGAGCGCGAGCGCCAGGAGGACAAGCGATACCTGCATGTGCTGGACGACCAGTAGTTTGTGTTTTTAATGTGTAAATAAGCCTTCCTAGACTCAAATTCGATTTCCTTGTGTTGGACGGTGCAGTGTATTCAATACAGACCAGTATACAAGGCCATAAACCAAAAAAGGAACTTGAACTTTTATAAGACCCATTGGGTTCCTATAGTAAGAGTGAGATACTGTAAATTTAAAGTTGCAGCTATGGTCTGAAGGACCGTACCTGCCTCGAGTGTACCTGCCGCTTTATATGTAGGTATACGATTAAACCAGCCTCCCGTAGAGTGTAGGCCTGTAAATCATACAATATTTCATGCGCGTACCAAAATGCCTACTGCAAACCCAACTAATCCCGTCTGCCCTGCCCATTGCAGTGACCCTAATACCTGGAAAAGTCAGCTTGTTGGTGGACTCTGTGGGCTGGCAGCGCTGTTAATGATCCTGGGGGTTCTGACTTGGGCCTACTGGTATGTATAGTTCTGATTTGCTCTCTCTTGCTGTGTCCATTCTAATAGATATATGCGTAGGTTCCACGCCAAGGAAGCCCGCCTAAAGCACCCCCAGAGACTCATCACCGAAGAATACCTCGCACGAAAGAAAAAGATAAAGAAGTTGGCGAAGGAGCGGAACAAGAGTTCGTGGTGGCACTTCTGGAGCAACAAGGGTGAGTAACTTGAGAAACGCTTATAGGAAGTGTGCGTCTTAGTAAATATACCAATACTAACGAAGAGCATCTCTCTAGCCAAGACGCCTCCCGCCGACAACACCAGACAGGCGCAATCGCGGGGAGCCATTCAAGAAGGAGGAGAGGAGAAAGCTCTCCCCTCGCCTCACGATACTTTGTGACAGCCCATTGGCCGCATTGGCCGAGCTACCTGGTTGCGAGGACCTCCCCCATGTTCAACACGCAGACTCTGGGACTCGGTTGGAGATTATCGCGCTGCGCGGCGGCCTCCGCCTCCCTCACCAGCCTGAAGACGTTGACCGTGACGTCCTGACAAGTGTCCCTTAAGGGCAAGAATCCTGCGCAAAAGGAAAGAGAAGGATGTGCCATGCTCAAATAGTACATATGGCTGTACTGTGGTTTTGTTTTGTTTTGTCCTGTTTTGGATTTGACATGGGTCTTGTCTTGTTTTCTGTTGGTCTGGTCTTTCAGGATGTTGGGGTTTCTATCTATATACCCATGGTCCGTTCCCCCACGGCCTCGTTGGAGTTTTATTCTGGTTTGGCATTATTAATGGGGATTTTGAAAGGTTCCTACACCTTGGGAAGCAATCCATTATTTTAGCAAATGGCCCTTAAGCAAAGTAGAGAGCATTTTCAATCTTTCTCATGAGAACCACTTTTAAGAGTGTGCCACCAGCACAACTTGGGCTTCGATTTCAACGGGCAAAAAAAGCAATTTGCCAAACGGAGAGCATAGGGCGAGTGAACTTCTTTCAGCATAGATTCGAAATTTTGCCTCATCTCCTGTTTTTGACTCTCCGGGAGCGAGAAACCTCGAAGGCCGATACAGCACTTGCACTCTACAGTGCAATGGCCTCTGCCTTTCTTCTTTTTAGACAGATGCCTCTGTTCACAGCATCCGCATTCCCGACTACAACATCCGCCTCGATCCGAACAATCCTGAACCATCTCTTCGCGCATATACCATTTAGGATCACGCCTTAAGTGATCATAGGGGTCCTTGAGTATAGAGTGAAACCTATACTCCGCTCGGTAAAGGGCCCACTCCTTTCTTGGATATTGCAGTTGAGATTTTTCAAGCGCAATTTTTGCATCTTCAAATTGCATCGTATTCATACTAGTTCCAAGAGTTATAGCCTTTTCTAAGGCTGCAACCTTCTGGTGTAACCATTCCTCACGCTGCGTTAGTTCACGTAGAGCGTGCTCGGCAAGGAATAACTCTGTGAGTCTAGATCGAAGGATGCGTTCTGACCCGTATTTGAGAACGCTGTCGTCTTTATCGAGGGTAAAGACAGGCTTATTGAAGAACCCCATGATCCTACGTTGTAGAAAGCCTCCAAGATTAGTATAAGTGTAAGGTAAGAAAGGTTCAGGTATATACTAGTACCTCTGTGGTAGGAGAGAGTACCTAGGTAGGTATACATGTGAATTCTCAATAGAATAAAAATATCAAAGAGGAATGGGATGAGATATAGAAAAGAAGTTCCTACGGCTTCATCACTCCGCCCAAAATAGGATGGAGTATTTAATTATGACGCAACTAGACAGAAAACAAAGACAGAAAAGATAACTTTACGGATTACATGAATGAAAGCGATAAGGAGGATAGGATGATACGAGGATTCAATGCAGCAGAGACGATTAGGACGAGTGTTTATAGTTCTTTAATTCGATTCAATAATAGCATACAAACAGTAATTCCTATACTATAATACTACAGACTCTTTCTTATCAGCCCACCATATATCAGCATACCATGTGACTTTTGCTATCAGTTGAGCTTATCACCATTATTACCCAGGTACCTCCCGAGGTGGATAACATCATATCAATCCCACCTATACCACCTTCACACGAACCAATCCCCCATGCCTCCAACACCAATTCTCCTCCTCAAAACAAAATCCTCCCCACACGATGGCTATGAAGACTTCTTCTCCGCACACAACTACACCCCAGCCTTCATCCCCGTCCTAGAACACCGCTTCCTCAAAAACAACCTCACCCAAGTGCGCGACCTATTCAGCGCCGGCGCATTCAACAATGCCCCCAGAAAATACGGCGGTCTAATCTTCACCAGCCAACGCGCAGTCGAAGGCTTCGCAAACATGATCGAAGAAGAAAAAGACGGTACATCCACCTAACACAACAAACCCAGAAACACATCCAAGCCCAACTAACACAACGCCAACCCGCCAGTCCAATTTAACATCCCAGCCTCCCCACCCTTACTCCTCTACACCGTGGGCCCAGCCACAGCGCGCACACTCACAACCCTCCGCGATAAACACCTCCCGGACGCAACAATCCACGGCGCGGATACAGGAACCGGCGAGAATCTCGCGCATTTCATACTCGACCACTACGATTCCATCTACACCACGCACAAGCCATCTCTCCTTTTCTTGTCGGGGAAGTGCGGAGGGATATCATCCCGAAAACACTAATGGATAAAGCATTACCGGTTGAAAAGCGGGTTGGTGTTGACGAGCTCGTTGTGTACGAGACTGGGGTTATGGAGTCGTTTGAGGGGGATTTTGCGGATGTTGTAGGTAGGTCGGATGGGGCGGTTTGGGTGGTTGTTTTCTCGCCGACTGGGTGTGAGGCTATGTTGAGGGTTCTTGGCTTGGGGCCTTTTGCTGGTTCTGGCTCTGGATCTGGAGATGGGGCTGCAGCTGGGACGCGGCAGGTCTTTGTTGCTACTATTGGGCCTACGACGCGGGATCATCTGCGTGAGAAATTTGGGTTCGAGGCGCATGTCTGTGCACCGAAGCCTAGTCCTGAGGGTGTGCTTGAGGGAATTGAGAAGTTTATGGGTGGGATTTGAGGGGTTGATATGGATATGGGTGGGTGTATATAAATTTGTACTTTGTGTGCATGTTGGTCGCGTGTATATAACTAGATGTAGGCTGGGACTACAAGTATATAATTGGGCATTAAAGCTAGCAGAGGGGCAGTGCAAGTATATTACGAGGCAAGTCAGCTGTTTTGAACACATAATCATATTTCGAGTTGCCCTGCTATCTCTAACATGTATCAAATCACGCTGTCAAGTGAAAGTGCGTGCAGAATAGAATCCAACATCCTCCTAGCCAACCTAATATCATTTGAAAATAGTTAAGTCAGATTTACCGCATGATTTCCTCGTAGATCAAGACTAGAAAAAGTCAGTAAATACCAATAGAAGACGAGAACCAGACTCAAAGGTAAACTCACGCTTCAGCTGCTCCTTACTCAGAGCATCCTTGTTCTTGTCGAAATCGAAGAATCCATCAGGAATGGGCGGTGCAGTGGGCTCATCTTCGGGATCATGGTATGGCTCGAGGTATGGGTGCTTCAGGGCTTCCTCGACAGTGATACGCTTAGCCGGATTGAAAGCGAGCAGCTTCTCGAGCAGATCTAGAGCCATATCGTTGCTCTTGGGGAAGAGTGCACGGAACGGAATCTTCTTCTTAAAGGGGAGGGAGCGGATGTATTCACGGGCACGGCGAGATTTGATGCCGTAGTAATCTTCCATCGTGGGTGTGCCGAGGACATCCAGGATGAGGGTCAACTGATGGTGATCTAGGCGTGTATGTTAGTTATTGTTGTTGCTGCTTGAAGGGAGAAGTGGAATCATACAATCCTTGCCAGGGAAGAGAGGCTTTCCGCTCAGCATTTCAGCCAATATGCAGCCGACACTCCACACGTCAATAGCCTTGGTGTATTCCTTGAATGTCAACATGATCTCCGGCGCACGGTACCAACGTGTAGCCACATATTCTGTCATGAATCCGGAGTTGTCGTCCGTGGAGGCGGCCGAGCGGGCCAGACCGAAGTCGCAGACTTTCAGGTCGCAGTTGGCATTGAGCAGAAGATTGGAGGGCTTCAAATCTCGGTGGAGGACATTGGCTGAGTGCATTGCCTTGAGCGCACGCAGGGTCTGGTAGATAAAGTATTGACAGTGGTCGTCTGAGAGATCTTGTGTGCGGATAACCCGATGCATGTCTGTTTCCATCAACTCCTGCGCGCTGTTAGTAAAGATCGGACATGTCCCATACATGCGCATCTTGTCAGATGGCAAGCTTCGACGTACTTGAATCAGATAAACTTCATTGAAACCCTCGTAGTTACGGGGCCGTTGAATATCCAGGATGGAGATAATGTTTTCGTGGTTAAAGTATCGCAGCAACTTCATCTCACGCAGTGTACGCAGGCAGAACATAGAATGATCGAATGGCGTGATCTTCTTGATGGCAACCTTCTGGCCGGAGGGCTTATGAATGGCAGAGCTGCATGGGGTTAGAGGAGTCTTCACAAAAAATCTCGTACTACTTACCAGACGACACCATAGGCGCCTTCGCCGATAACATCTTGGATCTCGTATTGATCGGATACATTGAAGGAGATCTTCCGGGATCCTCCCGCGGGAGGGCCTTGATGACCCATTTCGAGAACGGTTTCTTTGGTAGACTCAGCCTTCGGGTGATTGTCAGCTTCAAAAATCCGTGGGATCCAGTGGAAAAAGGGCCGAACGCAATCCATGGGGAATCAAACGGGAACCGGGAATTGAAAACAGTAGAAGGGGGATCGCGCACAATTTGCCGATTCAGAGTCCAGGGAACGCAAGTCTTTGGCACCTGAGGTCAATTGCCCAAAAAGCTCGAGCAATTTGACCGCAAGTACGAGCGCGGGGGAACAAACGCAACGACAACGCACGAAAACCGGGAAATAAAGCTTACTTTCGTCTGCGCTGCAATCGAATTGGTGTTTCGGAAAGGCGCTCAAACTCTCGACTGGGTTGGGTTTCAAAGGTCGGCGAGATCTCAGGGAATAAAAGGCGAGGTGTAGAAAAGGTAGGAGGGGGACTTGGTCGTACGAAGCTCCAGGTGGGGAAGATGTGACAGGTACAGCGTCTAGACCTAAGAGACCGAGGTGGGATGCGAAGATCACGGATCAAGGTGTCTGTCAAGTTGGATCACGGTATCAAGCTCAGAGCCTAAGAACGTGGCATGTTAGTGGAATTGACGGTGATGATGCTCGGGTGCATGGAGAAGATGAGCCAAGACGCCGAAGCGGGGTCATCCTCTGCGGGATCACAACGGGTCGACTGGATCGGGACTCACCTTGTCTCGCCTTTTCTCTACCAAGGCAAAGGAAAATAGAGAAGAAAGGAGAGGAGGATGAGAAGAGGTGAACCTGGAGAAACGGCGGGCCGTAGGAGAAGTGGTGGGGCAGAGCTTTGAGGCGGCTCCGGCAAAGGTGAAACAAAGTGGTTCAAATTCAGGAAAGGGAAATTGGCGTCAATTAAAAGAGAAAAGAACGGGGGAGAGACAAGGAATGACGATCCTCGAGAAGCGTAGAGGAACTCGAGAGAGTAGAGGGAGTGCGTAGGTAGGTAGTAGAGGTGTTTCCCCCTGTCTGCTTTCTCTGGTTTGATGGACGTGGAACCTTGGATCACTTTTATCTCCACAAATACATGAGGGGTACTTGGGTCCGACTGGAGTTATCCATATATTACCAAGTAGTCAAAAAGTACTTGTAACCAGAGCGATCTAAGGATCTCCGCCACAGCGCCAAAGTCTCTCACATGTCGCGCTCAATGGACGGCGCTACTGCACCTGGCGAAACTTGTCACAATCATCTTTCCCGCTCCACCACATAGGAGGTGTTAGTTTCATCATGATTGGAGAACCCACCCCTCCTAGTTTCACTAGTCTCAAGGGGTATCCTGTTAATTGGGTCTGAACTCTCAAGGAGTCATATCGGGTCTATATATACGGGGTCTATATACGGATGGGATTTTGGGGGCCGTGCGATGTTCCCAGGGCCGCTTTCTCACGGGTTAATGACTCGTTCCAGGGCTTACGCTTAAATTATATTGGAAAAGGCGTTGAAACATCCAAACTAGAAACTATGCGGACTCTTCTAATGCTAAGAAGTACTAGAATGCTTGTCTTGACCCGAGCACTGTCTTTCAAAAATTAGATCATTTGGTTTGATTGACACCGATTTCCTACTGCTGAAATCATCTTAGCCCTGGCCATTTCCCATGTCCCGTGGAAATCTCCATGGGACTATACAATAAGAGTGGGAAAATGATACCGTTAATTCTTCATAGATGCAATCAGCGTCTATCGCCTGTCAACTATAACCCAGCGATCTACTAGTACTAGATAATCCAAACATGCCCGCCGTGATTGAAAGTCAAACGCAATCTTCCCCAACGTAATGGTACAGGCGGGAGGACTCGCGAAAACACAAATTTCATGGTCCGCAGAGACCAACCGGGCAGTTTCTCATTACTGCACGACCTGAGAGCAAATCGTCAGTGCTGACCGATACGATGGCCAGAGCAGAGGGCTCAAACCTTTTCCTGCAAGGAACCCATCCACTGATCCAAGCTGACACTTTGGTCCGCACGGTCCTCAACCAGCATGGTCTGAGCCCAGAGACGCAGACCGGGCTCACCATCTTCGCGAACAACGTACAGGTGAGGCACGATCATGCTACCCACACCCTTGGCTCGGTGGTCCCGACTCTTCTCAAGCACGGCCCGCACGCGCTGGTTGAACTCGTTCTCGACGTCGGGGAGGGTTTGCTTGCCCACCCGTAACTGCGACTTGTCAGGGACGCCAAAGACATCCTCGATAAGCTGTGGAACAGCATCACGGCCAACCCAGAGGAACTGGGTCTGGCCATCGTCAATGAGGTACAGACCGTAGGGCACGAGGCGGCCCGAAGACAAGTTGACAGAAGGGGGCAGGACGATTTCGCCGGTCTGTGGATCAGGCAAACCCGCATTGTCGGGCATGTCGTGGAGTGAGTACATTCTCGGATAGATATATTGGATGAGAAGCGGCAGGGGCAGGGTCGACAGAAGGCAGAGAGCTGCGGACCGCATGTCCGTGGGGATCTGGGCGGATTTGCGAAGACCAAGCTAGAGAGAAAAAAAATCGATTAGTATAGAACAGCTTATCACAAGCAAAATAGAGAAAACTCACGTTCTTGATCATTGCAAGGAACAGGACAGGCAGGGCTCTCAAATTGGCGGGGAACTGGAGACCACCACCGCTAACACTACCACCCGCAAGCTCCTTGCGGTATGTCTGCAGAAGCTCGACGATCTTGGCCTGAAGAGCCTCGCGAGCGGGTTCGAGGCCGCTGCTCAATGTGCGCTCGACAGCCTTGTGACTGAAGAATGTGGCAATGGCCTGCTGGTCAGCCGAGGCGTAGATGTCTGCCAGATTCTGGGTCGTTGGAAGTGCCAGGGTCAAGACACGGATACGACGTTCACCGTTACAGGTAGTGTGAAGGACAGCCGCCTGCATGCAGACGACCGGCTTTGTAACCGTCTCATCAATGGCCACCTCGACCACATAGGCCTGGTCACGAGGGAAGGCCGGGAAAGCACAGAGATCGGAACTGCGGTTAAAGAAGTTGCCGTAGAAGGTGTTCATACGCAGACCGGTGGTTGCGCGCACGCGGAGAACGGCCTCCAAACCAATCTCCGAAGAGAGATAGTCAGAGAACTCACGGGCGAACTTCATGGCATCCTCAGTTCGTGCAGCGTTCCAACCAGGGTAAAAGTAGGTCTGACCACCAGTGTAGCGGGGCAAGCAGCTTAAAGATGCCACATCTTGGTATTGCGACGAGAAGAGGAACATATCCACAGAGACTTGAGATTTTGAACATTCGACTGCAAAGCTCTTGTAGAAGGAGTTTGCGGTCTGAAGCAGACTCGATTCCTTGCTGGTTCCCAGCACCTTCTTGTCTTCTCTCATAGTGAGAGCACCGTGACCAGCGTTGGGCAAAGATGAGCTCAGAACAGTCATCTTTCCACCGACAGGGGAGATCAACTTGTAACCAGCTCGCAATGCCGCACCCATGGCACAGCTGTTGTTCTGGGTGTTCTGGAACATTTCCTGCAGCTTGCGAAGGAAGACCTCGATGTTCTCCCGGCATTCGCTCAGCGTCACCAGGAGATCACCAGGGATGGGGAGGAAAGGCTCGTCCAGATCGCTGACAACCAACATCTGGGGCTCCGAGGACCCTGACTCGTCGCGGGGAATGCTGAAGTAGTGCAAGCTTGAGTCCACTGCAATAAAGCCGAGGCGAGTACGTCGGTCTGCGTTCGGGATGCGATCAAGGCTCTCCTGGATGGTGCGAGCGGTGGTGGCCAAAAGACCGTTGGTCACCGAGGCATAGCTCACATCGATCAAGAAGAGGTATACCAGAGGTTGAGGTGGTCGGACCATGTATTCCTGCGGCGCAACGAATTCGACCATGCTGTGGTTCAGATCGGCACGCAGCGCACGATCGGCGGGCTTTTGCAGTGTAGAGTCCCAATCGAAGGCTTGTGGCACATCGTTCGTCAGGTTGCACATATTACAGCGCCAGCGGTGGCCATGGTCGAGGAAGGTGACAAAGGGGTTGATATAGGAGCGGCAACGTCGGCATCGTGAGATGACTTGGTCTGGAATCACAGGAATAGGGTCCTCGGCGTCGTGAAGGGAAGCATACGGTTGGATGACAAGGGCGAAGGGCAACTTTGATTTCTTCAGAAGGGAGCTAGTTGTGGGGACAGCGTTGAGCGTAGACCGCATATATTTCGTAGGGCAATTGGCCTCGGGCGATGGGTAAACACTGGTCTGTCAATTGTTAGCATATCTACCACATGCGCAATGTGACATCTTATACATACCCCCGGAGGCAAGATAATTGGAGGAGGGGATAGTCCAGCTCAGCGACGTTGAAAGGTTGGGATCGAAGGTCCGTGGGGTAAAGCTGGTTGAGCTGCACTTGAGGTCGCATAGGGGCTTGGGCCACAGGCTGCGGGGGCGGCATGTGATGAGGCTCGCTCATTCCCATTCCACCGAATTGCTGGGTCATCTGCGTGACATCGGCGGCAACAGGCGCGCCATATGTTGGCGCTACAGGCTGCATTTGGCTGGGGTCCGCACCGTATACGGGTTGTTGATATCCTGCAACTTGGGGCTGCTGGGGGTAGGGCCCGTAAGCACCCCCAGCCGTGGGTTGTCCACCGAGCGCGGCATTGGCGCCGGAGCCAAAATCAAATGCCTCACCAGCATACGCTCTCTTCTTCTTTCCAGCTGCAGCAGGTGCAGGCGCGCCTTGCCCTTGGACCGGGGACTGTGTGGGTTCTGGGGAGCCGTAGGCGGGCTGGCCATACCCTTCCTGGGGAGGGAATCCCCCCTGTGGTGCTGCCATTAGAGTCGAGTAGGTTGTGTTTAGTCGTACTCGGGTGTTGGGAGGAAAAGAGGGTTGCGCTAGTCACAAAGTCGGCGGGTGGAATCGATATGAGGAGGCGGGTGGTAACAGCTCCTGGAACCCCACAATCAGTTTCTCGTCAACGGAACAGGGTGTACCGGTTGCGTACAGGGCAAGCTGTACCTTTAGAAAACCCAGAAGTATCACAAAATGCAGTGGCGAGGCAAAGGACAGCTCACCAGAAGAAACCAAGGGAGTGTGGGAGAGGCGGTGATGATGGTCTACGGTGGCCTTTAGGTCGTGGTGCTCCAGCCAATCAGAGGCCATGGAACATGTGACGAGAGGCGTCAACTGGTGTTTTTATATACTGTCCGACAACATCTGATACTGAGTATAACACGGGTTGGATATCAATGGTGAGCGCTATATATGTAGTGTTTATTCTCAACAAGATGATCTGTATATATCCCCAGGTATTTGGACTGGAAATGAAGACTTAGCCTTTAGTGCAAGCGTGGAGCACGTCTATAGATTATACTGTGCTGTGGATTGTAATAATGAGATTATGAAGCTTTCAAGTTGATTATTCTACTTAAATTGCATTGGAGCAATTATGTATCCCCGTTGTGGTTCGAGTCTTCGGAATGTACTGTATAAGCTGCGTTGTGGAGCAAAGAAGCGGTTGCCCTGCCAACATCATCCACATCGGCTGCTGCACAAGAGAACTCCTCCCACACGTTCCACAACCTTCAGTTCTGCATACACCCAGTAGTTAGTTTCGTTTCTTTGTTTTTGGGGAGGATTTTATTGCTCTCTTTTTTTTTTTCTTTTGGCTTTACACTTGGTTCTAGTCATTCCTTCGGTTTCTTTGGATTGGATCACATCCCTGACCAGGACTCAGACCATCACACGACAAGTGAATGAGCATCCCGCCACAATGAGTGTCCGAGTTGTCGCGCGTATCCGTCCTCTTCTCAAGTCCGAACGGGAGGCCGATGTGATCGTTCGTACAGGATCTTCCGCTACCGCCGCGTCCAAATCTCGCCAGTCAATAAGCAACAAGAGTGACAAGAGCGACAAGAGTGACAAGAAATTGGCGGCATTGAGGGACAGGGATAATGTGGTTCGGATTCCGAACCCCAAGAATGAGGGGGAGGAGTATGCTTTCCAGTTCAATGGCGTGTACGACGCGGAGGTGTCGCAGCAGGAGCTGTTTGATGCTGAAGGTGAGTTGCTGTTCAGAGCTCACCAGGCCTGCGATTGGCTACCATATTGATCCGAGTGACAGTTGCGCCAACAATTAAGCATCTTCTCAACGGATTCGACGTGACCCTCTTCGCATACGGTGTCACCGGAACAGGCAAAACACACACAATGCGTGGTGGGAAAACCCTGGCAGACCGAGGTGTAATCCCGCGTCTACTCAGCGGCATTTACAGACGCAGTCGCAAGATTGAAAAAGATAGCAATGGGGAGACGACAGTCCAGGTTGCCCTGAGTTATTACGAAATCTACAACGACAAGGTGTTTGACTTGTTCGAGCCGCCCGAGAAGCGCACAATGTCAGGTCTTCCTCTCCGGGACAACGGCGGCAAAACCGTGGTTTGCGGGCTGAGCGAGAAGCCGTGTACCACTTTGAAGGAGTTTGAGCAGCTTTATGACCAGGCCAACACTAACCGATCCACCTCCGCGACAAAGGTATGATATCATGCCGGAAGCTCGGGTGTAAATTCTCTTGCTAAACATCCAATATAGCTCAACGCCCATTCCTCCCGATCGCACGCCATTCTTGGTGTGAAGGTTACCGTCACCTCTCCTGACAAAGTCCGCGTCAGCACTGCTTCCGCTATTGATCTTGCAGGATCCGAAGACAATCGACGGACAGAGAATGATAAGGAGCGCATGGTCGAATCGGCTAGCATCAACAAGAGTCTTTTCGTCCTGGCGCAGTGCGTCGAGGCTATCAACAAGAAGCAGCATCGCATCCCATACCGCGAGTCCAAGATGACAAGAATTTTGTCATTGGGACAGAACAATGGCCTGACAGTGATGATTCTCAATCTTGCGCCTGTCCGATCTTACCAACTTGATACAATTAGCTCTCTGAACGTCGCCAACCGCACTCGGAAGATCGAGGTTCGAGAAGTAGAAAACGATCCCATGTTCAAGGGACCGCCCCGGCCATTGAACCGGCCATCTATGGGCACGCGGCAACCTTTGCGCGCACTGACAGCTTCTGTGAACGTCAATATGCCGGCGCCCGCCCCGAAGGACTCCGCGGAAAAGGAAGACGGGAAACCCGTCAAGGCATTCAGCGTATATTCGGACAAGCCGCAAACCAAGCTTGTTAGCCAGCTTCGGAAACCGGAAGCACCGAAGCGCACTTCGATCTCCAACGCTCCCTCCGGTCTTCCGTCATTGAAGTCCGCTCGTCAGCCCCTGGGTGCGCAATCCACGGCGCGCCATGAAGACTTCTCAGCTGCTAAGATCGAAGAGATGGTTGAGAAGAAGGTTGAGGAGATTCTAGCTGTGCGGGCTGTGAGCGAAAAATCGAGGCAGACGCAAGTCCATGAGCTTAACGAACAGCTGCAGAAGCGATTGGAACAGTTGGAGCAGCGGATTGATGGCACAGAAGATGCGCGGGCCGAGGGTCTGTCATACCTGCTGATGGCTAAACAACATCAGGCACGCGGTGAAGACAGCTCAGCCCTGAGGATGTACCAGCTGGCAGCTCCCCATTTTCCGCATAATGAGAAGCTGGCAGGAAAGATTGCTGCTCTGAAGGAGCGCGTTCACGCAAAAGCTTGGGAAGAGAAACCCCACTCCCCGCCCAAGGGGAGGTTGGGTAGCATGCTCTCCCTCAAGAAGGACGTAACACAAACCCTAGGCAAACGCCAAGCAGACGAAGACTATATGGACCAGACTTATGCCAGCTTTTCAAGCGACGAGGATGTTCCTCGTCCAAAGCACAAGAAGCGTGCTGCAGCTAAGCTCGGTCAGATCGAGGAAGCCCCCGAACTGCTTGATAGTGAAGACCCATCCATCTCTCCGCGGACGATGCATATTCTCTCCATCATTAACTCGCGGGATGTGAGCCAAATCAAACTGCTTAAGGGAATGGGTGCCAAGAAGGCAGAGGCACTTGTTGATTGCCTCTGCGAGATGGACCAGACATCATTGGATACAACCGACAGTGGAATCGTCTCAGACCATCAATTCCAGGTCAACAGCCTGGCACAACTGAGCCAGTTGAAAGGTGTTGGGGTCAAGACGGTCGAGAACATGAGACAAGGAGTATTGGCTTAATTGCTGCATTTTTGGGCGGCATATACCGGAGCATAATTGTTTTTTTCTTCTTTTTTTTTTCATGCATCATCCTTCAGCGACGGTGCCACGGCGTTTTCGTGTCTATACTTTGCTAGGTATTCTGGACTTTTTTTTTTTGAATCCATCCGGGACAACTTGGGACATCCTCATTGCACCCTTTTGTTGTCATACCCCTTTCATCATAAGCATCGATCTAAGATCCTTTCAGGTTTGTCCTTTCCTTACAGTTCGCCATTAGAAGGTATGGCTTAGGAGACTTTTTCCAGGTAGTATTTTTCTCCAAGGCCCTTCATAATATTCTTCTTCTTCTTTTCTTTAGTACCACTCCAGGCAGCTTGCTGGCACAGAGTTCGTGTATTAAAGACCCAAAACCGCCAGAAGCCCCTTCTCTTGTAAACCAAGCTCCTCATCCAGTTTGGTCCATAATCTCGACCTAGCCTCTGGATCATTACAATAAGATTTTGCAGGCGCTTCCCATATCCGATTGATATATTTCCCTCCACCACGCCCATTCTCCGCACCGACACCCTGCTTCTTAGGATCTGGCCCAAACTCCAAGCCAGTGGCTGCATGGGCAACAGCCAATCCACCCTGCTGCGACGTGATAGCAACATATCGCAAAAGCCAGCCCAGTCCGCCCGGGGCCTTACCCGCATCCTCAAGACCGTCCCATATACCCGAAGCCACAAAGCCGGGATGGACGCCGTTGATTGTGATGTGGATGTACTCGGGGTGTTTGAGGAGTCTTGACTGCATCTCTGCAACCCACGTTTGGAAGTAGAGCTTATTATTCTGATAATCGTTGCCCTTCCAGCTTAGTTTACCATTAACGCGGTCTAGATCGAAGACTCCTAGATGGTGGTAGCACGAGGTCGTGCAGATAATTCTTGGCTCGGCGCTGCGAGCGAGAGATGGTAAGAGTCGAAGGGTCAGCAGTACATGGGATAAGAAGTTGACCTGGGCGATTTCATCAATGTCTGTCCGTATGTACCAGGAGTTAAATTCAACAAGAGAAATAGGGAAACGGACCTGATGAACCAGCTGGAACCCATCTTTCGTTATACGGGTTTGCATGGTCGACTCTGCAATGCCGGCGTTGTTGCATAGGATATGCAAAGCGCGGTCGCATTGCAGCCATCTTTGACAGAAAGCGTCGACGCTACTGAGATCTGCCATGTCGATCTGCCACCATTCGATGGTGGATGAATGGCCGTGCGCCGCGGCGAGGTTTTTACATTCGTTCACGGCGGCTGTTGGATGCTGTTCCCATGTGGGTGGCTCGCGACAGGCGAGGATTAGGTTTGCGCCCCATGATGCGAAGGATTTTGCCGCTTCGAAGCCGACGCCGTTGTTGGATCCGGATATGATAATCCATTTGTCGGTTAGATTGGTGCCCGGGACGTGTTGGTCTGTGAGGAAAGTGCTGTTTATACCCCTCACGGCCTGTAATAGATCGTATAATCCGGAGAAAATTGAAGGCATGTTAGGACAGGGCTTTTGGCATGAAGACCAAGGATGATATGTACTTGGGATGAAGGAAAGAAGGGTCGACCTGTAAAGCAGCGGTATGTCTTAGATGGGAAGCTAAGGCCTAGCCGTATCTGATTAGGATCCTTGCAAAGTACCGGTAGAAATTCTGTTGCCTTCGAATAAAGATATCCAGGGTTCACTCATTTCATTGTAGAGGCATTTTAAATTTTGGTCATAAAGCTGTGTAGGAGGATGCTATATACCTAGGTAGGGTCAGACTTAAAACTTCAGTTCAAAACAGACAAGAGCTGGGGACCTCAGACACCCCCATATAATCAAAGCTGTTCCACTTTCGGGATTAGGTAGAGGTACCTAGGTAGTTAACCTATATAAAAAGAATGTAATCTAGGCTTTCACGGAATTGACTAGACTCATACGCGATATATGGTATAAATGCACGATCTGTGGAGTAGTAGCCTGGGAGTCTGGTAACTATATCTAGAAAGATTGACATCTTAGCTAGCAGTACTTAATGCTTTAGGTACAGCTATTGCATTCAACTGCCGAACGCATTGACCTTTCTGCGATGGATCAGCCAATTAATCAGTAATGATGGATTAAGTTGGATTATCCCCCGCGACGGAGAATTTCTGTGCAGTCCGGGGTTGAATTTCCCACCAGTCACTATAGTAAGTAATACTTGCCTCAAAGAGCCAAGAACTCTTCTGCATATCATGGATAATTCTTCCCATTCTATTCGTGTGAATCAGCACAGCCATTTTGTCTGTCCGTCTTGTCCGTCTTGTCCGGATAATTTAACAGGGCCTGCACTCGTATTCATTGATTGAGAGATTTAATTCCACCGGAGTTTCGAGTTTCTACGTATCCATATATAATATGATGGCCTCCTATACCTTTGACATTCCCACAGCACCATCCTCGGCAAGTAGCCCCGATGAAGCTCCTCACTCTCTCCCTCCTGGCCGCCTCCCCGGCGGCAGCGCGGTCTTACCTCTCCTGGATGGCCGATTCCTGGATCCTCAACAACCAGGAACATGAAGGTCCATACTGGTACGGGCGCGCAACCATCTACGAAGGCTACGAGGCAGCCTACTCACTGTACGGCAACGAGACCCTGCTGGACTGGTACCACTCGCAAATCGACGAGGTGGTCGCTCCTGACGGCTCAATTGTCGACTTCAACGAGACGTACTACTCGCTCGACGACTACCGGATCGGGAACAATTTCCTATACTGGTACGAGCGCCTCAGGGGAGGAGAAGTACCGGCTTGCTGCGGATCGCATCCGGGCGATGCTGGACCGACACCCGCGCACGCCGACAGGCGGGTTCTGGCACCGGGCGCCGATCTATGCGAATCAGATGTGGCTGGATGGGATTTTCATGGCGGACGTATTTTACGCCAAATGGACGGCGCTATTCGATGCGCAGAATGTCACTGCCTGGGAGGATATTGTGCTGCAGTGGGATAAGATCGAGGCGGCTACGAGAGATGAGCCGACCGGTCTGCTTGTGCATGGCTTCGACGAAAGCAAGACGGCTGTATGGGCTGACCCGGTGGATGGTGCGTCGCCGCTCGTCTGGAACCGGGCTGTCGGGTGGTATTTTGTCTCCCTGATTGAGGTCCTTGATGTCTATCCCAAGCATCTGGATGGATACCAGCGGCTGCTGGGTTACTATAAGAGACTCGCACGAGGTCTTCTCCAGACGCAGGACCCAAAGGTCCATGGCTGGAAGCTAATCCTGAGCAAGGGTATGTTAATAGAAAGGGTAACTACTTTGAGAGCTCCGCGGCAGCAATGTTCGCCTATGGTTGGCTTGCCGGTTTGCGACGAGGCTATATTGACGAAAGGACCTATGGACGGCCCGCAGCGAGAGCGTATAACCACCTGATTGATGACTTTGTGACGAAGCATCAGAATGGAACGTTGACCTGGGAGGGAACGGTACGCGTTGGCTCGCTGAACAGTGATGCCAGTTTTGAGGTAAGGCTTTGGCAAAATAGGTATATGAATGTGCTAGATCTGACCGTTATGCAGTACTACACCGACATTCCAGTTGTCCCGAATGATACGAGAGGCGTCGGTCCTTTCTTGCTTGCTTCTTATGAGTGGGAGCTTCGACAGAAGCGGTCGTGAAGTGAAGTATACTGCACTAGGGATATTCAGGACAAGATAGTGCAAGCAGTCGGCCACTCTGTGCTTTGTATATTTTGTGACGCGGCAGAATGTATAATGGTCTATGTTATGGTATTTAATCATCTGGTCACTGTACACTGGAAATATCCTTAATCGATTATTCTGTCTGTATGTCTGTGGGAAGGTACCGGATATACAAGACTATCAGTCTTTGTTGACAAATTCCGCCATCTTCAACTGTGTCTTCGGTACAATATAGTGGTCAAATGTTTTCCGAGCCTGGGTTCTCTGCTCAAACGCATAGGCCATCTCAATGAGAGCCGGCTCACTCCATTTCAACCCCATGAATCCAAGACCCATGGGGACGCCAGGTGCCACCGAGGTAAGATTCCACGGCGGACTCACCTGCACCGGAGTTCCCACGGGGTACGCACCCATCGGCACAGTGATGACGGGTCCGCCGACGACTGCCGAAACTGGATATCCCAGGTCGGTCGGGAGCACAACTGCGTCGAGGTGGTCCCTGTTGATCACTCCGAACACGCCTCCTTCGCCCCCGTAGTAGAGGTTTTTCAGGTACCGAGGCCAGAACTCAGGCGAGGTGTTGTTTATCCCGGCTTGGAGGGCTTGATCCCATGTCGCGGTGTCCCGAGTTGGCCACTCCTCGAGGGCGTACCTGTGCGTGAAGGACTGGACTTCTTCGAGATTGTGTACATGGTGGGGGTTTGTCTTCAGGTTGGAGAGATAATCGGCTAGTCCGCTGATAAAGTCCGCTTGGAGGACGGTCTCACTACCGTCGCGAATGAAATCCTCATACGCCGTGAAATTCGCATTGTCGACAATGGTGGCACCGGCATCTCTGAGGACATTAACCGCGGCCTCGAATGCAGCGTAGTAGGGTGCTTTTGAGCTGTCGTAATTCAAGTCAAGGACGTTCCGTGGTATACCGATCCGCTTTCCCTTCAGGCCGTTCATTTTACAGTGCTTGACGTAATCAGGGGCTTGTTGCTTATACGGCGCGGCGAGAGTATAGTT
Organism: Penicillium mononematosum; assembly: GCF_028829835.1. NCBI lineage: Eukaryota > Fungi > Ascomycota > Eurotiomycetes > Eurotiales > Aspergillaceae > Penicillium > Penicillium mononematosum. Next base: position 7,622,916 of record NW_026643272.1, on the reverse strand, counting down.
ATCATGACCGTCTTGGCCGGCAATAGCCTGGAGGACCAAAGCGGCGTCTTCTACCGTTCGTGTCATTGGACCGATGCTGTCTTGGTGCTCACTGATGGGGACGACGAGGTAGCGAGACGTCAGTCCGACCGTAGGCTTGATGCCGACAAGCCCGCTCTTTTCACCGGGGCTGGTGATACTCCCGGACGTCTACTTGTCGCATTAGGCATTTTCAAGATGTGGCGGGAATGAAGAAAGCATACCTCAGTCCCCAAGCAAGCATACGCAAGACCAAGATCAGCTGCAACGCCGCTCCCGCTGGACGATCCGCTGGGGTCCTGGTTCGGGACATGGGCTGCGATGACCTGTCCGCCCCAGGCGCTCCATCCATTAGATGAGTTGCCGGAACGGTAGTTGGCCCATTGAGAGAGATTCGTCTTGCCGAGGATGATTGCGCCGGATTTGCGCAACTTGGCCGCAATGGCGGAATCAGAAACTGGTTTCGCATCCATTAAGGCGTATGATCCAGCTGGGGCGTTGTTAGTAATGTTTTCACCTCTCGATGCAACGGCATCCTACCATTCGTTTGCATCTTGTCATCGGTAGCGATATTATTCTTGATCAGAATTGGGAGGCCATGGAGAGGTCTCAAAGGAATAGACAAGTCAGTCGCCCACTCACGTACTCAAGACAAAAGACATATCAACGTATCTGTACATACCCTCTTAAGATTCCATTTTTTCGCTCGTCGTCCAAGTCCCGGGCAATTTTCCACGCATCCGGATTAATTTCAACAACGGCGCGGACGGTGGAATTGACCTCTTCGTTGCGCTTGACGTATGCCTGGGATGTTTCAGTTCTTAGCCTCTCATACTGAGTGGGGGAATAGTGCCTACATCAACCAGATCCACGCTTGTAAAGCACCCAGCCACTAGTCCATCCTGGAGTTCAGTGGCAGTGGCGGTTAGGAGGTCCGGATAGCTGCATTTGGCAGCTGGGACACGTTAGTATACCAATTTGGATCGTTGGGAGCTGCCTTTACCGGTAGGGGTTGTGCAAAGCGCAAAGATGGCTAGAGCCACAGCTTTCAATTTCAAGATTGCCATGACTAGAGACGACAAAGTATTTTGTCTGCGAGCACTAGGTAGTCGATTCAGGACAACGTACACCCTTCCCAACTTTTATACCCGGACCCGTAAATTCCCAGCTCAATTACGGGCGGGGGGGCTATTGATAAGAGACGTGATTATTAATTCGCTTGTAGAAGATCATCATTAATTTGGAGTCAAAGCAGATATAAAAGAGACCAAAATTGAAGCCATACCGGGCTTATAACTAACAGAAATCAAGATATGGCGAGCGTACGGGTAAGAATCAGAATTGGTAAAATTTCTCTAACTAAAATCAACACTGAATTTGACAATCTGCCCAGGTGCCCCCTGGTTTCAGCTGAGGGGATTCTAACTGCCCAGGGGTCAGTCTAGAAAAGACTTGGCGGGGACTACTTAGGTGGCCCTACTGGAAAAGAAAGCTTACATAATTCCTAGTCCCAGCCCTGGAGCTTGGAGGTACCTACCTAGGTACCTAGGTAGGTAGTAGCGATCTTGTAGTATTTAACGATCTGTTATAGGAGTAAGTTGTTTTGTACAGTGTTAAATACTTGATCCTATTCAACCTCAGATAGTCAACTAATGTAGGGTATTAAAGATCTAGTATACCGATAAAGGTTTTGTACTGCATATCTATTATAAGCCCACCGCTTGACTGAATGGCAAAGTATTCAGTTTATTAAATCGACGCCCATCATACTAATTCGGCGTACTGGGTTAATAGAACACGAAATAAACACAACTGTATACCCATAGAAGATCGGGAGCTCCTTCTAGGGCAAGGCTGAGCACTAATCGGAAACGGAAAGCCAACCTTGGAGGTGGCAGAAGTATCTCACTAGTCAGATATTACATTTAGTTAATCCTTGTTATCCTTTAGATAGCTACTACATCACCAAAGGGGAGATTATCTATTAGATCTAAAAAAAGAAACCGAGAAGACACCTAAAAAGACCAAAACCGACTTGACAAGGCGCAAGTACTATACCTTGGTAAGTTTAAACCCACCAACAGCCCCCCCCTGGCAAAAGCAAACAAAGTCGATCCAACAATCATGACAACACCACAGAAAATCTGCAGCCGAGTATAACTGCCATGGAGAACATCCGGCACCAAGGCACCGCCAATGGGAGTACCGGTCAATGCCGCAAATGAGATGACAGCAAAGAAAGTACCGTTACGCACGCCCACCTGGCGAAGATCGGAGATCTGCGCCACAAGAGCTGGTGCAAGTGAGACAAACGCACCAGAGCCGAAGCCGTACAAGGCGCTGAACACAATTGCCGGGGCATTGCCCTTTGACGGTAGCCAGAGGGCTCAGGACAAGGATTGCCGAGAAGAACGTTGTTATGACCATCATGTTGTAGCGGCCGACCTTGTCGGCGAGATAACCTGGAAGTGTGCGGCCGAAGATACTATTTGGATTTCGTTAGTTCATCTACGAGGTAAGTGTATGGAGCAGAAAAGTAAGAACTCACCTAGAAGCATTCAGAATCGGAATCAGATACCCAGCCAGATTGGAAGACATGCCATATCTCTCCGCCTGGGTAATAACAAAAGTGAAGGGCAAGAACATGCCCCAGAAGAAGCAAAAGGCAGCAGCAAGCGTAAGTGCGAACTTGAGCTCAGCCAACGGCCTAAGGAAACTCAGGATATCGAATGGCTTGGGACGATGCGGCAATCTCGACTTCAGCGTGAGATTGGCAATACCTAACATGAACAAAATGAGGAAGGCGCAGATTCTCATCGCCCAGGGGAATCCGACTTTGGGAATTAGTTGGGTGACCATGATAGGGAAGATGACTCCGCCCAGACTGGATCCAGCGGCTGTTACGCCGAGGGCGAAGGCACGACGCTTAGCGAACCAGGTGCTGACGGAGTTGACGGAGGCGTTGAAGATGGCGCTTGCGCCGATTGGGCTGCAGATTCCTTGCGCGAGAATAAATTGGTAGTACTCTGTCGAGAGGGAAGCCATCATTAGACCGAAGACGTGGAGGATTGTGCCGACGAGGAGGATCCAGCGCGGGCCGTAGCTGTCGAACATCGTTCCGAATATTGGGCCCTGGGGAGGATGTTAGAATGCGTCTTTGGGTAGGAGAGTGATATACGCACGCAGAAGAACATCATGAAGGTCTCCAGCGATGTGATCCATGTTACTGTGCTGGTGGAGAACTCGCTCAATTGGTGACTTTGATAGTATGCTTGGAAGACTCCAATGCCTGGACGATATTAGTATCTTGTCGGTTTCCTATAATCCCTCAGAACACACAACTTACAGTTGATCCAGCCGAAGCTGACAAATAGACCACAGAAAGCTCCTAGTACGACCAGCCATGCTTGCGCACCTCCATCAGGTGGTGGACCGATCACCGGTGTTGCTGGTGCTGGGCCAGCAGCAATTGACTTCTCGGTAGGTGATGGTGCTTCGTGTTTTTCCGATGGCGGGATTCCTTTCTCTGGGTCATTATTTCCATGTACACTCACGGCAGGTGTAGTGGCACTGTCGATAGAGGGAGTAGTCTCGGCCTCATTATTGGCCATCTTGACTATGAGAAAGGTTTGAGTGATAGACTTGGACTATTTGTAACCTGCGTTGTGGTATTAGATATATTGCATTTTGAAACATTTGAACAAGACCATCAATTTATAGATCCCAAACGAAGACGGGAACTATAAAATTAAGAAACAAAGATTGTGCATCGAACAAGTTCGATTCAAAACGCACCTCAACGTCGGCCCGGCCGTTTGGTCCTAAAGCTTCAGGGCTGCTGCAGATTAAAATACTCAAGATAAGTTCCGTTGGGGTTCAAATATATCAAGTCTACACTAATAATATTTAAGGAAAAAAAATCATTCGGAGGAAAAGCACGAACGACTTCGGTATATCGGTATCTAGCTTAACTCCGAGTTGCTTAATTAAGCAAATATTACTTTCACATGGTGATTGGCATGACTGGTCCAAGGAGAGCATAGTGGCTTCACTGCGGTTGGTCAATAACTAGGGATTGCCCTAACTGGCGAACAATACTCGGTGCTCGTCAAAGGCCTATAGGGGGTGCAGTGCTCGGACATATCTGCATTAGCCCGAAGACCGAGGAGGGATTACCCGGTATATTGCTCGTTTGGGAAAAGATGAAACATATCATTTTGGTTAGATGCAGCTGAAACAACTTAATCTCTGATATTATTCCGGCTATAAATCACAGTAACAATGGTGGATATTGAGTCTTCTACTTAGCCACTTGCATGAAAGAAACAGACATGAAGAGCTGATCTGTACAGAATACATGTGCGTAGTTAGAGTTCTGTCGACCTCTGAATACGTATATGTGAGATATGCGGATCGTGACAGCTAATCCTTCTTATCCTTCTAGCTACAGCACCAATAAAGGGAAAAATATCTATAAAAAAACCCTACCAAGGTATATCTAAGGAAACACAAATTAGTACGCCTGAAAGACCACTCAGAAGACCACTCAAAAGATTTCCCAAAAGACTACAGGACTAGTAGGTTAGAAGCAAAGAAAAAGAGATTTGTCGGACCAAGATAAAAAGAAATGCCCATACTGTACAGGATGCAACGTGATAATCATCCCAACTGGAGACCGCTCTAACCCGTACAAACCCAATGCGAAGAGAACTCCTCCAAGTCGACCCATTTGAAGCGAGTCTGTCTATTTAGTTTGAACGAGCAACTTCCTCAATCTCGACCTTTCCATCTTTGCGGATCTTTGCAACACTTCGGCTCGTTCCTTGGATTTCTTGCTCTAGTTCCGCAACAGAGCGGGTTAGGCCAGAGATATTGCTAACGACCTTTTCGGCTTCCGTTTTCTCTGCTTCTGGCTTATCCTCTAGTGGGTTCTTCTCTGTCTTTTCGCCTTCGGTGGAGGGGGAGCCGGCGAGGTGAAGCCACTCGGAACATTGGCGATCTCATTAGCTTCCTGTGCCGACAAAACGTCGTTGAGACGAGGTCCGCGGGATTGCACAAGAATGGTCATGGGACCATCGAATTGCAGAAAGAGCTAGGAGACATTGTCAGTTGGTGGACATTGAAGGACAAGGTAGGATTCATACCCTATCTCCCCAAATGGTCATCCGAGACCAGGTACGCAGCTTGTGGAACCACTGCATAGTGGTTTTGTATGCCTTGGAATCTGATACGTCGCGAACAAACTTGGCATTTTGTAGCAGTCTTGGTAGCGTCTTCAGACCCGGGACTTGGAAGTTGAGAGTGGTGGACTTGAAACGGTAGGGGCGAGGAGGGCTGGAAGCCATGGTGTACGCAACCACATTGCTGGCGATCAAATATTAGCGACGTCAGGCGTGCAATCCGGACGGAAGTTCATACCTGGGATGCGCAATGTACTGCTCGCCATCCTTCAATTCCACCGAGTACAGCTGACCGTTTCCAACCAACGCTATTAAACCTCTGCCAGTCACCTCGGAGCTACCCCAATGAGACAAGCTCTGCGCAGATTAGCTTGGTGTTTCCACACGATCACAGCTCAACTCACCAGGTTTGCATTGATAGTGGGCTTGATGTTCAGAGACCGACCCGTCCATGCAAGCAAAGCCCGTCTTTGGGCAACCATCCAATCCACGGAACCATTGACGTTCACAACGGCGAAGGAGGTATTGGGCGATCGAACGGAAACAAGAGCTGTGACAGGACTTGGTGAGGAGATCTAGCAAATTGTCAATCGCTGTTCTTAAATATGTAGGCTTCGTCGTGCATCTTACCTTCTGGTACAGAAAGGGTACTCCGACGATAGCCCTCCGGAAGGGTTCTAGAACGCTCAAGGTGGACACCACCTGTGCAGATTATGCATTAGCATGACCATTCCTCCAGGACAACATTATCACGGGATCGTATACATTATCCGCTTTGCCGCTCAATCCAACCAGCGTTCCTCGTCGCGTATATAGGTTCTGCGAGGCCGAGAGTGACACCGAAAGAAGCGAATATGGGGCGCCGACAACATCGAATCGCGCGTCTATGTGCGCTAATTGTCAGCATCACATCAACACAGCCTCGGGCAGTTGCAATTACCTCGTGATTCAACAGAGCTGGGAGTGCTAGCGAGTGGCAGACTGTCGCCATTAACTGAAGGCACTCCCGAGGGAGCGGCGCGAATCTGAATGCACCGCGTTTGCCGGTGGGCGCGAGGAACAACACGAGTCCAGGACAGAGTCCGGACGCCTTGAAGGGGGCGCATGGTGTATGCAAAAAAAAGAGTGAAGACTAAACACCGAAGGGAGAATTTACGTCAGTTGTGACGAAAGGGAAATCGGGAAATCGTGGGCCCGAGAGCGATGCGGCCTACAAGGTACACAACTCCCCCTCAGAATTGCGACATTTGGAGTTTATTATAAGAAGTTCTTGGATTCTTTCATTTATATTTCGTGTCTATCGTTCGCTTGACTATTTGCGACTACCCTGCACTTTGCATTGAGAGCGACGGTTTTTCCTCCGAAGCCGGCGATTTCCCCCCACGAGCTATCGGAGACATAGCTACTGCGCGTCAATCCCTCCTACTTGCTCCCACTATGCGCCCTTGAACCCCTGTCGGTGACTTGAACTACTCTGGAGCTTGAAGGTTATTATACCAAGCGGCCATGCTGCTCAGAGCCGCACGATCGCCGTGTTGGCGTACAGCGCAATTCGCCCATCCGAGCTTCGCCGGCAAGCTACAAAGCACACGACTCAATGGAACACACCTGCGCGCGTTCACATCAAATAACAATTCATTATGGAGTCAATCCACAGACAATAAAGATCGCGCTGTCAAAGCTACTCCAACCTCTACCCCCGCCCCATCACAACTAGCAACCGCCAATGTCATCCAGAAGCCGGAAGATAGCGGCAATGCAAAGACCCCACCAAAGAAGGACTTGCTGAGCGAGCCCATGACCGGAAAACAGGAACAAAGGAAGGCAGACTGGGCTATTATGAAAGAAATGGCCAAGTACCTGTGGCCGAAGGTAATTCCCGAGCGGCATTGGTATAGAGTAACAGGTTATTGACTATAGTGGGTAGAACGATTGGGGCACGAAGCTCCGTGTCAGCACAGCACTGTCACTTCTTATTGGGGCAAAGGCAAGGTTCCTTTGTTATGGTGTTTCTATTAGACTATGCTAATATGAACCCAATACAGATCCTCAATGTGGAGATCCCCTTCTACTTTAAGAACATTGTCGACTCCATGAATGTAGACTTTGCTGCCATCGGTGGAACTGCCTACACCGTGGCTGGATCAATGATCATTGCTTGTGAGGATTTCAAACATATCGAAACGTTGACTTGTCACTGATGTGTTTTAGATGGCGTGACCCGAATTGGAGCTACATTGTTCCAAGAGCTCCGTAACGCGGTCTTTGCTAGTGTTGCACAGAAGGCAATTCGGAAAGTGGCATCAAATGTCTTCGAACATCTTTTGCGACTGGATCTCAACTTCCACCTCTCTCGGCAGACCGGAGGTCTGACCCGCGCAATTGACCGCGGTACTAAGGGCATCAGCTTCCTCTTAACATCCATGGTTTTCCATGTGGTCCCGACAGCACTTGAAATCTCGCTTGTCTGCGGTATCCTGGTATGGTCCAACAACGAATGACAACGGGAATCCTCGTTCGTACATTACTAACGTGTTGTAGACTTATCAATATGGCCTGCAATTTGCTGCCATCACAACAACAACAATGATCGCTTACACCGCGTTCACCATCACTACAACCGCGTGGCGAACGAAGTTCCGGAGACAGGCCAATGCAGCTGATAACCGCGGAGCAACTGTGGCCGTGGATTCGCTCATCAACTACGAGGCCGTCAAGTACTTCAATAACGAGAAATTCGAAGTGGCGCGGTATGACAAAGCCTTGAAAAGGTATGAAGATGCATCAATCAAGGTGACTACGTCTCTGGCATTCCTCAACTCTGGTCAAAACATGATATTCTCCTCTGCGCTGGCCGCAATGATGTACTTGGCTTGCAATGGAGTCGCGAACGGATCTATGAGCGTCGGTGACCTAGTCATGGTCAACCAGCTGGTCTTCCAACTCTCGGTCCCTCTCAATTTCTTGGGATCTGTCTACCGTGAGCTGCGCCAGTCCCTGCTGGACATGGAGACGCTGTTCAACCTGCAGAAAGTGAACGTCACCATCCAGGAACGACCCAACGCTAAGCCGCTGCAACTGCAGGGCGGCCAGATCCGCTTTGAGAACGTCACTTTTGGCTATCACCCAGAACGACCGATTCTGAAGAATGCCACCTTCACTATCCCCGCAGGACAGAAGTTCGCCATTGTCGGCCCTAGCGGCTGCGGCAAGTCTACAATCTTGCGTCTGCTATTCCGCTTCTATGATGTCCAGTCCGGCCGCATCTTGATCGATGGCCAGGATATCCGCGATGTGACCCTCGATAGCCTCCGCAAGACAATTGGAGTGGTACCACAGGACACACCACTGTTCAACGATACGATATCCCACAACATCCGCTATGGACGGATTGATGCATCGGACGAAGAAGTGCGCCGAGCTGCGGAGCGAGCTCACATCCACAAGCTCATTGAGCGTTTGCCTGATGGCTACCACACTGCAGTGGGTGAGCGTGGTATGATGATCTCCGGTGGTGAAAAGCAGCGGCTGGCAATTTCTCGGCTGATCCTGAAGGATCCGCAACTATTCTTCTTCGATGAGGCAGTAAGTGTTCATTTTCCCTTTTGCCCGCCAGCGGAGCGGTTAATCGAGGTAACTAACCACGCTCTTTTTAGACATCCGCCCTGAGACACCTACACAGAGCAGGCCCTCCTCCAGAATATCAACAGCATCCTCAAAGAGAAGAGCCGCACAAGCGTCTTTGTGGCTCATCGCCTACGCACGATTTCCGACAGCGATCAGATTCTGGTCTTGAAGGAGGGTCATGTGGCAGAGACGGGCTCGCACCGCGAGTTACTCGAGCGTGACGGCATTTATGCAGAGCTTTGGAATAGTAAGTCCATTTTTTTTCATTGCGGTTTGCATGTCTTGCTAACTCTACTTTAGCCCAGGAACAGTCGATGGACCAGGATGTTGAGCTGGAGGGGAGCCAGGATGGGGATGTTCAGCCCAAGGCGTGAAATCGAGAACCTGTAAAGAGAATCTGTAGAAAACCGTTCGACATATAAGTGTTAGACTACTTTTTATGTGTACCTAAGGCTTACCAGCACATACTATCCTGATATCAACAGCACCATATCTCCCTTCATGGTCGTTGTGGTAAATAATGAAACTTTGTACAAAGGATAAACTGTGAGAGATTTTCATCTATAGATCTCATGGTTCGCAACCCCGAGGGACATACTGAAGAAGATCCAGGGTTAAAAATATGAGAAATTATTAAAAAGGAAGCATTCGGGAACTACATTTTCACATGAATTTTACTATAAAGACCAGATCGAGTTTTAAGTGAGAGTGTTAACCCTCACTTGATACTTAGTCCGGGGTGTGTGTTGAGATATCCGATTCCTTTGGCATTTGTTTGCAGAATAAGCGACTGGAAGGCATATAAACGCCTTTCAAGACCTTTCCTTTCTCTCTCTCTCTCACATATAGCTCTCACTAGCTACCTATATATCTGTCTGTCATGCATTCTAACAAATGATTTCAGTCTTCTTTGCAAGTGAGGTTGAGGCCTTCTTGTTAGATCGTGTTAAACTCCGCGACGCTGTCACCCCTTCGACTACCAACGCTGAACCCAAAATCCGCCAAATCCGGTGGAAAGATCTTCCCTATAGCATGAAACGTGTCTATCTCCGCCGCAAGCTTCAGATTCACGATCACAGTCAATGTGGATGGTCGAGCCTGGTTCATAGGATACTTGACCTCCCTCATCAGAGAACCCACACTCTTATCAACCAGCTCATCGATGCGTACCTATATGGCGGATTCAGCGGCTATCGCAGACTGCTCGACCCTGACTTGTATGCAGCCTAAAAAAAACCAACTCGTCTCTGCTCGCCGCATCAAGGCAATCTATTGGCCACCCAAGAAATTGAAAACGACATCGAAGTATATACGTTTGCCAACGGGCAGTCAAACAAGTCGAACTAGGAAACCCGCAGCTTAGCTTCACCCATTCGCTCCAACTCTTTGCTCATTCTCTTTAAGTGGGAGCTTCAATCCAGTCACTTTTACCTTTTTTATCCTATCGACCTCTCTCATCACCAAGCTTACTCACTGCAACATAGTACCTAGGTACATGATGGAACATATCTTTCTACTCCCCACGGATGAGGAACTCCAGGTCCTCGAGCACAAGATCAATTATGCTTTTGTCAATCGCGCTCTCCTTAGGGAGGCTCTCCAACCTCCCAACGAATATAACGAAGATGACAACAAGGCCTTGCCTTAGTCGGCGACAAAGTCCTCGACTTGGTCATTGTGACCTCTGGCCGGGGTAGAAACAAGACACGAGGTAAGCACTTCGACCTAGTAGCTACTTAAGTTCACAAACTTATGGCTTCGGCTCTTACTAGGGGAAATCTCGGATATGATCCAGTATAAGGCTGGAAATGCTTATCTATCAAGGCAGGGATTCCGTCTCGGCCTTGATCAGGTTATTGTGAAAAATCCTTCCCAGACCTTCATTGGAAACAGGCTTATGGCCCCCACAATGGAGGCCATCGTCGGGGCTGTGTACACCGACAGCAATCAGCAGATCCCAGTATGTGCCGACGTTATGACGGCGTTGGGCACTTCGTGGTCTGAATGACATCCGATAGAAAGGCTGCAGAGGTTCTCTATCCGATTGGTGCTTTGTGTCGCACCAAGGTGGTGCACCCGCATCTATATATAGGTCATCTCTATCCCTTCGCCCCGAGTCTCATTTCACCAAGCTGCGTGTGACAGTGGGAGACGCCAAGTTGAACTCGGCCGGAGGAATCGACATTTCCGACGTGAGCCTCACGCTCGTAAACCTCCTCACGCACGGACTCCGCGATCGTGCGTTCGAAAAGGCGGCCTGAATCGCTGTCCAGAAAGTGTTGGGCGTGTACAGCAAGTTTCCCCTCGCGCCGAGTCCTCCCGAGGCTCTCGGAGGTATGGGTGGCGATGGTGCGGGCGGAGACCATGGTGCAGGTGGTGGTGACGGTGATGGTGGTGCTGCGGCCGGGGGTGATGGTGGCGCAGAATGTCTTCCAGAATGATGAAGATTTTTCAATTCCCCTCTTCCCCATATTCATGCGTACACCACATCTATCTCTGATTCCTCCGTAAAACAGTAACCATCTAGAGTTCATTTCCTAGTATGTTTTGCGGTCTTAGAATTCATCATCGACAAACGTTCATGTGCCAAGTGATGTTCAAGTACAGTGTGGTGGCTTGCGTTGGCTTGCATGCCACAGCACTATTCAATGAGTATTTCCCATGTCTGTAGTCGACCCCGCTTGCTCCCACGCCGGGGGGGTTCTGTACATTTCCGTGGTCTAGAATTGGATCCTTCAAGGACATACCGAGAGCCCCCGGATCTTCCATTGTGGGTCCCGATCGGGATCAGCATGCCTGAAAGATATAAAATAACACTCACAGCAACATGAATGATCCACTGACAATGCATACTCCGCTATACTACACTCTAGCTTAGAGAACTGCTTGCAAGTTGAACGGAATATGTGAACGTAGAATGAAGTCCAGTTTGCTAAGAGTATTGAAGCCTTTGTGACGAGCCAGGTCTACAAGTAAAGCAAAGAGAGATGCAGAGCAAGATTACTCCATTCGAAGTACTAAAGACGGAGAGAGAAGAAGACCTGGAGAGCTCTGGAGTGAGCTAGTCAAACCAAGATCTATGCAAACAGTGCAAAACCCAACCTTGCTCGGTAAGCGAGGCAAACAAAGAGAAAGCAAACAAACAAAGTAAACTAATCAAAAACAGACCTGGCTTGTGATATCACCAGATCGTAACAGCCTTCAAATGTCTGCGGTGTAACCACCTCCAAGAAATCGTTTCAACTCTTCGGGGAATTTGCTCTCTGAAGTGAAATAGAGATATCGTCGCGAAGTCTTGGCAATCGTCTCGTTTGGCGTATCGTCGACGAGGATGTCGACAAGAGTGTTAGCGGCGTAGAGAGGTTTACGTCCTCGCGCATGGGCATATCTCTCTTGCTGCTCCCCTCGAGAATTCTTGTACCTAACGCGGAAAGCTAGTCGGCTAGCAGGATCCGAGTGTAATGCATCAGTAGCGTAGCACTTTCCATGTCGCTGACCAGGTGGATTCACTTCGATTTTCACCCAAACCGTGCCATCTCCGACGTCCTCATCCTTCTTAAAACCGAGATGACAGTAGTTGACGTTGATGGACCGACTTTTGGTCTGGTCTGGATCCATTTGGTAGACATATTCTTTGTCACGGAATATTCCCACCTCCTGCCGCCAGACATGTCCTTTGAACTTGGGTTCTATCTCGCCTCGCCTTTGAAAGCTTTAGATCTAAAAGACCCAAATCAACGGCTCTTTTACAAAAGGGCTCCAGCTCCAGAATGTGACTATCCTCAAGCTCTGGATCTTGATCCGGATAGGGATCTGATGATGATAGAGACTTTAAGGCGCTTGGTCCTGAAGTTTTGTTAGAAACAATCTGGCGGACTTTTTCAATGGTGACGGCTGGTCCGGGATGCATAATTGCGTGTAGACTATCCATCTCTGGATTTTGGTCTCCCTCTAGGGGCTTCTCGGGGGAAGACTCCGTAGGGCTGTTGTGTATGATTCCTCTTCCTCGGTGACAGCGTCTAGGACGATCTTTTTGACTTCCCGAAATGCGTCCTTGTCAAACGGCTCATAACATCTCACTCGTTTCGCGTTCCACATTGCTCGAGTCTCTGGGTCCATTGGTCTCTTAAAGGATGGATGGGTCTTGTTTCGAGGTAGCGAATGGAGGATCATTAAAAGCCCTCGAGAGAGAGATCCGGCGAGTTTCTCAATCCGCTCTAACGCCTGCGTCGCCAAGCCTTTACGCTGGAGCCAGAGTAACACGGATGTGTCAACGGTCTTCAGCGTTAGCTTTTCCCGACCGAGCCTCTCGTCCCTCGCGTGGCGAAGGATGGTTCCAATAAGGCTAGTAGTCTCAAGAGAATAGGGACGAAGGTCTTCTTTCTGTAGGCCTAGTAAACTGATAGCGAATCGAATACCTTCCCCGATCTGAGTGCTTTCAGCTCCAATCTTAGACCAAATTTCACACGGAACAGGTGGACAACGGATTAAAATTCGCTTTGGGTTGTCCATCAGATACATCGGGTATTGAAAGCCCCGAAGTTCGAGGCTAAATCGCCGGAGGGAAGGTACTCGAATAGCCTTTTCCGCTCGTGGTCCACATAAGAAGATTATTCTTACTTGGCTGCGATCGATGAGCTGCTGGTGGCGAAGTCGTAGCTCATCTTGATTTGCATTTGGAGTCGCTACATCTTCAGCCAGAGGCAAAAACTTGCCAAAATTGTATGTCCAAAGCAGGATGTTGGAGTCTGTAAAGTTGCAGGCCTTGAGTGACCATGGAAGCTGAACAACAGGCTCCTCATCCTTTGGGCACTCTAGGAACGAGTCCTCCTCTGGGGAGACGGCAGCATAGTCGAGAATGAACCTGACCTTAGCCGATGTACTGCCAAAGAAGGGCATGGGATCCGTGATGCTAGAACAGTTGACGTTGTCTTGTTCGTATTGCATTGACGCCTTCAATTCCTTGAAGAGATTGTCGTCGCCTATCGCAGTCCGTAGACGGTCGTCGAAATCAGACCGAAACCTTGGGCGGGACGCCGTTAGGAGCTTCTGATTCAGCGCACGTTTCGCTGCAACTCGCCGTAACCGAAAGCAGTTGACCCACAGACCGATCTGCTCATCGGGAGTTTTTTGGGCCGGAATGATATAGTTCGATCGTGTAAAGTCAATCAAAGGGCCATCCTGGGCTAAAGGAGTCATGAGGTTCAGACCATAACTTGGTCGTTCGTAAAGGGTGAATTGATCCGTTCCCGGGGTCGGTAGAATACGGTCAAGGACACCATGATGAGTGGAGAATGCCTGGCAAAAGAGGGCTTCTAGGAGGTTCATCCTAATTTTCATCCAATCATAATCCTCGTGGTCCTCAACTTTCCAGAGTCGGATGAAATTGGCGGATCGACAGCCATTGCCCAGCCATATCATGAAATAGTGTAGAGAGTCGATTGATGCCTTAAGGATGCTTTGGGCGTGTCCGTTGATTACTCTTCGCAAGACTTCTACGCACTGTCCGACGTATAGCCGAAGCCATTCCCGGTCTCGACTATCAGTGATAAAGTCCAAGTATCCCATAGGGGTCGCCCAGGATTTGTCCTTATCTTGTTGGTGTTGAATGTCCCGGAGGATTACTGTCGTGATCTGTTGGCTTTGGAGGTCAAGGATTTCTGGCGTCACTAGACGAAGCAGTAGTTGCACTGAAGGCATGTCTGGGTCGTGAACCCTAGTGTGCCACATCTCTTACACACGCGCCTATCCTCGTAAATCGGCATCTTGAATGTCTTTTGAAGTCGTTCTGCGTTAGAGGGTTCATAGGCTGGTCTCCTTCAGGATGAAGGTTTAGAAAACGGGCGATGAAAACTCACACCTTGGTGTTTCTCCTATTCAGGTGATTTGATCACTGCTGGATGGGTCTTTGGCAGGAAAGCTTAGACTGGTAGAAGAGGTAGTTGGACTGGAAGAGGGGGTTGTACTGGTGGAAGAGGAGGTTGTACTGGTGGAAGAGGGAAAAGTCGACTAGTTCGGGAAGGAAGAAGGCATCTTACATCTACCTGTTATGGCCAACAATGTCTTACCTGGGTACCAGGCCGCGTACCTACTGTTGACATACGTGGGATGTCTTTGTCTCTTTGTGTGCAGACTGAGCCTTTGCTAGTTTGCTATTGCTTTGTTTCTTTGTTAGTACAGGCTTTATATACAGCCTGCTTTGCATAGATTTCGGAAATCACTATTGGCACAGCAGAAAACACTGCTGGCACAGCAGCTTAACACTCTTGGCAGTCAGTTTTCAATACGAGTGCTATTTTCTATGGTATTTCCCGATTTTCCCTTCATGCTAGTTTCCACTAGTAGTTCTCCAGTATCGTAGCCCTCAACACCTACATATCTACGTTACGTTTTATACCGTAGGTGAGCGTATAAGGGATATTGAAAATCCCAGTTAATTCCCATTAACACTAGCCTTTTGTTGGAGCAGTCACGTGATTAGTATCTGATCCGTCACGTGTCAGTCCGGTCCCAGGACTGTTATCCCGAAGGGTTTGCAGGGTTTGCATTACCCTGGCTGCCTCAGGCAGGTCACAGGAAGTGGACTGCCTGAGGCCATTACAGCCCAGGAAGCAGCCTGGGCGCACAGAAAGTAAAAAGGGGTTTTCATTGGCCCGGAAGCGAGGGTTTTTTTTATTATGTAATTAGACTACGTACCTAGGTATCCATATGGATATCTGCCAGCTAGAGCTATCCAATGAAAACCATGCGATCCTTACAGTATCTCAGGACTTCCAGTAGTTTAGTGCAGATAGCTTCCTTTCTCTCTTCCTTTTCCTCTCCAGAGTCCAATACAGTTCCTCTGTATCATTATTATTCCTGCGTAGCCTTCTATCTTGCTGACACTTTTTCATGCTGCAACATTAACTCTATTTAATGCAGATCTCAGGCATACACTCAGGCTCCTACCAAAGGAAGCCTAGTTTCCTTGGCTGTATGGAGTTTGATCATACTTCTGCTACCCTTAATATACAGCTCAGTGTCACACTGCATCAGCGTCTCGACATCTCAATTCAGCCTGCTTTCAGTCAGTTTTTGCTTCTTATTGTTGAAGCTCTCACTGCATCCTATTGATTCTTGTTGATTCTTCCTGATCTGTTATAATAGGGGTATACGAAAAAGAAGCGTATAAATAGGGGCTTTTTTCTATATATGAAGAAGATAGACAAATCAATTATTGCTTTTCATAGTATATTAGAATTTCCACATTCATAGTACTCTTGTTATGATACTATTTCTTATTTTGACATATATGCTGAATAGATTGCTAAGTCTATAATCAATAAGGAAAATGTCGTCCTGAAGGGTTTGTAGGGTCTATATCACCTTGGCTGCCTTAAAGTGGCCTAGGCGCACGAAAAAGTAGAGGTCCTATTAGCTAAGAAGCGAGGGTTTCCAACCTTGGAAGGTTATTTTGTAAAGATATACAGTCTGCAGGTGTAATGCCTGTTAACCGGGTAAGATATAGTGGCAGTGGGAGGGGATCAATATATTGTGTCTATATGCCAAGACTAATTCTTATCAGAATTCGGAGGCATCTGGGCTCAAAATCAGAGACAGGGGTCAGGTCACCTACATCCTATTTGACTCGAGAGAGATCACGTTTAACGCACTGAGGCAGCTAAATTTAAAAACCAGTCACATGAGGAGTGGATTTTTTTGACCAAGCAGAATCCAGGGACTCAGAATTCTCAGAATTCAAAGGCGGAATTTTTTGTACAGAACTCTTAACCTATTGTCCGTACTCCGTACTGCAAAATAATGAATCGAAAAAAAAAGAAAGCAGCCCGAACCAGGGATCGAACCTGGAACCTTACGATTACGTAATAGCTGTGATGGGTGTTAGTATTATAAACCATAATCGGGGGTTTTGGGAACTTACAAGTCGTAAGCGCTATCCAATTGCGCCACACGGGCAACTGGTTGGATGAGTTGTTCCGACAACAACTCTTAAACTTTAAACTCTTAATAGATTAAAGAGCCGCAGGATTTTCTATAGCCAAATTTCTTATGCCATATTATTATTGCTGATCCTCTGACTCTAGACGGACACGGAGTAGGGCTAGCTCGATAGTTCCAAGAACGTTACAGGCGTAATAATATTTGGGGATTCATAGTATACCTTTATCGGAAGAGACTTACCCTCTAAGACCTAGGCATGCTTGCTATCGGGTTTTTTTTCCTTTCAAATTTTAATAGGTGCTCTAGCTACGAAGGTGTATAGCGCTCAGGTCAAAACCCAAAATTGATGCCTGGGTGCCTGAACTTGGCCTGGCAGAATAATAAGAATACCTGAATTCCAAGGTTACCATTACAAAGCCCTTAATAAGCAAAGTACAACCCCGGGGCCCAAGGGGCCCGGGGCCTTCACCTGGGCACCTGGGCACACCTTAATTCTTAGGGAGGCAAGATGAAGCTTTCAATCCTATACAAACGCACGCATCTCTAGTTTTAAACGTGGTTTACAAGCCTCCATGTATGAAAGTGAGGCTTTTCCTCCCATACAAATGCATGCATCTCCAATTTTGGAGGTGGTTTACAAGCCTCCATGTACGGGGAAAAAAGCCTCACTTTCATACATGTAGAGAGAGAGCTAGTAAAGCATCTTTGAAAACTGGCGATGCAGAGATTTGTACAGGGAAAAGGCCTCATTTTCATACATGGCGGCTTGTAAGCCACCTCCAAAACTGGAGATGCAGGTATTTGTATGGGAGGAAAAGCCTCATTTTTACGGTGAATGGTACAATACACTGTAAATGGATGCCTAAAAGCGGTCTAAAATCCAGGCCAAATCCAGGCATTAAGGCACCAATCCCGGGTTTTGAACCCTGAGCGCTATACACCTTCGTACTCTAGCTAAACCTGGGATTTCTAACTAGTGGATATCTCACTAAATTGTATATCCGTAGTCATTATCTGGAAGTACTCTAACTACACTATGCCTACGACTTAGAAAACCTTTAGACTCTAGGCTTTAGGTTGTTACAATGGAGACCGTAGGCAGAGCTTTCTTCTGATCAAAGAGCTGGAATCCTCAGCGCTGAAGATTGGCCTGCACATTTACCTGATTTAAGGGTATAATCTATAGAACCTTTATTAAAAGAAGGTAATTAAATATTATTATCTATAAAATAATAATTAGATATAATATTAATATTTTCCGGTATAGCGTTAGGGAATAATATTAGTAGGTTAAGTTTATATAAAAAATCTAAAAATACGAGTGAACTAGTCACTATTTAGAATAAGTTAAGTAATTAAGAAAAAAAGTGATAGTATATATACACTCGGAAGGATTGTTAGATATAGATATCTTTTAACGACTTAAACTAAAAAACGGTATACCGGATAGATAGACTGCGGCAAATTGCGGATATTGGATATGAGTTGATATTCATATCCGCAAAATATCCGCATTACGTAAGTAATTTATAGTCTTGGCAGTATTAATTATGTTAATATTGGTAATTATTAACTAAACTGATGAAACTTTTGTATTTACTTAATTTTTTAGTAGTAATAGACTATAAATAATATATTTGCTTAATAAAAGTTATAAATTAATAAAGTTATTTTATGTAATTTATTTTTGATGTTCCCGGCTTAAATATGGCATTCTGACCTACTACAAAAATATATATCTTCACATTTAGTATCTAAAAATCTTCTATATCTCTATTAACCTAATATTTAATACTAATAAATGTTTCTCTTATATTAATAGGCTTTACATTTTAAAACGTAAAATTACCTAATATATTAAGGAGAATACAGATAAAGAACAAATTTTTAATACAAAAAATACCTTACATTGATACACTAGTGCGGATATCCACAAATTATCCGCAAGCCTCTTGCGGATAAAATTTTGCGGATATGCCGCAGTCTACGGATAGATGGCCAAGTATACTATATATATATCGTCCTGTATTTCGACCGAATCGAATAAGAGGTTGATATATGGTCATACACTCTATCTGCTTAAGGATAGTATCTCGAGTTTACTATCCGCTTAATAGGTTTTTATATAAGGAAGTTTTCCACATTGTCTGGCCGTGTAGATGGCGAAGAGACGTCCTCATCTGCAGACACCGACTTCGTCCACGGGTGGACCCGTGAGAGACCTACAAAGAGAGATCATGATGGAGAGGATGGGGATTATGGGAATTGATATGGACTTTGAGAATTAGGGAGAGAATTGGAATAGCTGTTGCACTGATTCTGGTACTATTGTTCGCCTCGTAGTGATGTAACTCGACGGATAACAGATTAATGCTCGAAACATGTATGTTTCAGTCATGAACCATTTCCCGGTCAAGGAAAGTCACAAGGTGATGATATAGGCACGTTCCAGTCCTTGGCTAACTGCGCTCGGTGAATTGCGTTGCACTTTCTCAATTTTATATAAGTCCCGGCATCCTCAAACTCCTCGAATCTTATCCCAGACATCTTCGAAACCCTCAAAGCTTGGAACGTGATTCACCTGCAGTTGATCCAAGACACCTTCGACAGAAGCCCCTTTTTCAACCAGCATCCTAGCAATCTTCAAATATTCTTCATGATCGTCTGCCCGGTGTTCATCATCTTGACCGTCCTTGTCGCAAGGATACCATGCCAGTGGATCTAACGCTATGTGAAGAGAGGTCGGTCCACGAATTCTTCCATCAGACCCTTTGAAGCATCCCGTGTTTGCATTGACATCCGCACCATGCTTCAAAAGAAGCTCAACCATGTCGATGTTACCCCGCATGACGGCCAAATGGAGAGGATGAGCGTTCCATTCTTCCCCATCAAGGTTGGAACCCGTATAGGATTCCTCGTGATACCGTGCTATAGAAGCGCAGACGTTAGCCCCTGCAGCAATTAGCCTCTCAGCTACTGCAACTTGATTCCATTCGGATGCGACATGCAGTGGACGCCATCCGCAGCTGTCAGCCCTTTCAATATCAACGTTGCATTCCAGCAAGAATGACACTGCCTCTGTCATCCCGCGAGCAGATGCGTGATAGAGAAGTGATGGGTGATATCCATAAAATGTGACACAAGAGTTGAAATCCTGCTCGAGTTTGAGAAGATGCAGAAACATGGTGTCGTTCTCATTCATCAAAGCGCCCCAAAGCATCGTGTTTTCGTACTCATTCCTTAGGCTTGATATCTCCTGACAAATTTCTGCGTCTTGGAGGGAGGCTCTAGCCTCGACAGAGCGATAGGGATGGTGATCGGAAGTATGTTGCACCATATTCATCGGCAGAAGTTGCTCTACTGTATCATGATAACGTGGCCAGTGCAGTCTATCCCCATAACCCGAGTCATACAGCGAGAATGCCGCAGAATGGATGGGAAAGAAGCCATCTGCATCCGGTATATCTGCATGAGCACCATGGGAGATCAAGCTGGTGACCAAATCGACGTTCCCTCTATCTGCGGCGATGTGCAACAATGTCTGGTCATTTGCGTACTTGTAGTCTAGCTTCTCGGCGCGTTTCAATGCCAGGCATATGCAGTCGAAAACCTCTTTGGTGCTCAGCTGGCCCCGATACTCCAAATGCTGGGTCCAATGCCCCGTTTTTGGCGAGGTTGAGGCATGCGCTATTAGGCAACACAGTGAGTCCGTATTGTTGGCTGCCGCAGCCGCCAAGATTGGATCAAGTCTATTCCCAAAAGAATAGAAGCAATCAGCACCAAATTCCAATAGAGTGGCCGTAACGAGAGCAATCGGAATCTTCTCAGCTACCAGAATAAGAGGAGTTGTATTTGCCTCCGAGTCATAAAAGTTAACGTCTGCCCCGCCGACACCAAACTAGTCAGAATTCGCTGGGAGGCCTGCGCAATCTCGTGCGGAAGTTCTCTGTTTTGAAGTCGTGCCTTTGCTCTTGCCTGCTTAAAGAAGTACTTAAATTTAGGAAGAATAACTTTCCTCCTAGGCGAAGAAAGCAAAGAAGAAGGTTCGGCGAAAAGTCGGTCGTCAATGCTGTTCACTAATTCCAAAACAGAATCATCACCTGGTGACACCCCACTCCCAATAAGGGTCTCCACGATCTGGCATTCAAGGTCCCGGACTGCATCCATCAGAGTAGGTCGAAAACTTGGGCTAGTGGGGGGCTGCGCGCCCAAGGCCATCAAGAGACGAGCTATACTCCAAGCTGTCCGCCTCAATGCACTAGCCAATGGCGTGTATAATTGAATGTCTTCTTCGTCTACTTTGTATGAAGACCCCCAAATAGTATATTGGCACGTTTGCTGGGACAGTAATGAGGTGACGGCCTCTTCTGATAACCCTTGGAGCAGTAGACGAAGAGCTTCTCCCACCTCTTCCACATCCCAGCTCGGGTCCACGGATTCCATCATGGTATGGATTGGAGTCCGCCCGCTGCTGTCGACAGTATCGATCTTAGACCCAGCTGCCATCAGCAGTTCGATGCATCCCACATTGCGACGCATTGCTGCCATGTGCAATCCAGTCTTTCCTTCTTCATCCTGGAACCCGAGGTCGGCCCCCTTTGAAAGTAACATGCGAGCCATTTCAGTTGCCGAGTTCCTATTTTCCGGCTCCTCGTTGTCACCACCAGCAAGGAAAACGGCTAAAGTCAGGCAATTCCGCCATCCACTTTCGTTGAGAATCCACATATACGACAACTGGTTGACATCTGCACCACCTTCAATCACAGCCTGTGCTGTCTCGACAAATCCGTTATACACAGCGATGGCCAGGGCTGTCCGTTGACGCCCATCTAGGATATCAGGCTGTGCCCCTTTAGATAACAAAAGCAATGCGAGTCGTGGATCTTGTTGACCAGCAGCTGCATGCAAAGGTGTTTTGCCGTAATACAAACTATCCACCTGAGCATGGTCACTGTCCAGGATTACTTTCGCGGTTTCCAAGTTCCCGAGGTCGATAGCAGTGTGTAATGCTGACTCGTTCAATTCAGTCGGTAGTCCTTCGGCACCCTTTTCCAGCAGGACTTGTACAAAACGCGGGTCTCTCTGGTGCGCGGCGACGTTCAACAGCGATCCCTTTTCGGAAACGTAATTCACGTCTGCACCAAGTTCGATGAACAGTTTAGCCGCCTGGAAATCCGCATCCTGGATGGCGGAGACAAGTAGAATTGACTTCCACGTTGATGGATCTTCCTTTGTCAATTCATTCTTGAAGTAACTGCTCGGGTCCTCCTGGACGTATGTGTCTCCGGCAATCAACTGCACCGCGCGGCCATGATATCCGCTTTTTTGTGACTTGATCGTGTTTCGCCACGTGCACTGAGCAACAGGAACTTTGAAGCTCTCCCTGGACCAGAACCTCCGGAAATCCTTCTCTTCGGTGGAACCAGTTTCTTCAAAGTGAGCCACTAGCAAGTCGAATATCAAAGCATTCTTGCTCTCGGCTGCTATTTGCATCGGGGAAATGCTCTCTGGTGTATTCAATTGTCTCACATCATCGACGCTGAGGGTCCGAATATCAGCCTTGGTAACGCGCGACAACTGCGTTTGATGATGCTGCACAAGCTCCAACACCACCTCGGTTTGACCGCGAGATATAGCCCAGTGTAATGCTGTCCAACCATATTTGCTACGCTTCGTGTATTTTGCGTGCGCAGATAGTAGGAGACGGACAATGTCCAAGCTTCCAGTGAATGACGCCCAGAAAAGAGGGGTCCAATCTTGATCATCTGTAGCATCGATATCCGCTCCACTTGTCACGAGGATTTCGGTCGAGGAAAAATGACCGTTTGCGCAAGAGTAGTGGAGAGGTGTCCAGCCATGAGTATCTGCTAGAGATGTACTGAGTCCTGATTCGACCAGAGACCTGATGGCTCCCGTAAGATTCCAATAAGCTGCAACATGCAATGCGGTCTGATTTTGAGGGATTGAATCAAAAAGAGAGTCTAGGAGATCGGGTTCGAGCTCATTGCGGAAGTGTAATGCTTGAACGGCTGCATTCAGGAGTCTCTCGTTGGAAATGAAAAACTGGACCAGTGAGCTTAGATCTTCTTCCACATTTTCTATTTCATTGAGATGCTGAGCCCAATGCCGTGAGGCATAATCCAGAAACAGCATTTCATGGAAGCGGCGAGACATCTGCACACGACTTGTGCATGGCCCTTCCCTGAACGGACTGAGACACATATAGCGCAGGCATGTCTCTGCGATGTCGGTCTCCATGTCATGCGGTAATAGCACCGTGGATCCGAAAAAGCCGTAAGCAGTCGCATGGACCATTGCAACGGTCTTGTCATCGTGTAGCACCACTAGACCAACACACGATCGAAGGAGAAGATCAGGGCTGACGAAATTATCCTCTTCAATATAATCCTCGTCACTTTCGACAGCAAAAGCATGAATTACTTCATCAATTTTCAGACGTCTCTTCGCAAAGACAACCCATCCAATAAATCGCCGAGCAAGTTCCCTCCTTGCCATTGGTTGCGTATCGATTCGCTGTAGAGTTGATTGATACACTTGGTCCAACCCCGTCGACTTTTTTTCGAGAGCCTTTTGCATATGGCGGACAGTGGTGAGATCCAAGATCTCATCCAGAATAAGCTTGGTATGTAAAAACCTAGTATCTGGTCAGTGCTGTACCAATGTACCAGTGAGAGTTCGTACATATTCCCCGATTTTTCTGTGATTTTTCCAATCAGCTTCTGTGCCCCCCGAGGAAGCTCGTTCTCTTTGAAACGGGAGTCGATGTAGATCTTCAAATCTTCAAATTGCGAACATATCTCCATCTTGGTTGCAGAATCCATAGCCTTCCTGATGTGGCCAAGGTCTCGGCTCGTTACCATTACTCTGCATCCATTTTCGACAAATAAAGACAGGTAAGCGAGCAAACCATCTGCTCCAGGCACCTCATCTAGCCCGTCAACTAGAAGATAGGTCGACTTCAGCTCACAGGCCGCTGCAAATGATTCAGCGAGTCCTGCAGGCTCACGCTGCTTCATTGGGTCCATGAAGAGACGTTTCATTGCGAGAAGCACTCTTTCATCTCCTTGCTCAATTACCTGTCGGATCATGCATTGCAGGATTGCTGTGAGACTTTGTTGTTCCCGGGATGAGAACTGACAGAATGCATATACCACGGAGCTTGTAGTCTCTGATCTCTTATCCGATAGGTGCCCAATAGTCATGGAGCTGGCTGCCTGCGTTAGACATTGCAAAGCCATGAGTGGGAGGTTTCGAGTAGCACGTACGAAAGTAGCGACTTGCCCACACCAGCTATTATCGGTTAGTAAATCCTTGAGCAGTTACAAGTAATCCTCAGAAGGAATTGTTTCGTACGGGCTCCGTAGCACCAGAGCAGTGACGGGGCTCCGGTGCGCCAGTTCTCCAAGTTTTGAGAACTCAAAAACCATTTCCCAGTCCCAGGACAAGCATTTGGTCTGGAGCGTAAAAGGTTATCTGATGCCGGAAAAAGCGAGTAAAGATGCTGCCTAATTTGCTCTAAAGTTTGAATTAGAGCTAGTTATTGTGAGGACTCATGCCATTTGAAGGACTACCTTGGTCGATCGTTGCGACCTTCTTGAAGGTAGCACTGGCAACGGACCTGCTGCAGGTTAGTCCTGCTTTCCAAGTGGTTGTAGAGATGAGATGGGTCTTCGAACATGATATTTGTTGAAAGAAAATCGGCAAAAAGAGACCGGTAGCGATGCAAGAGATCAATATATTTTTTGACCTCTTTTTCTTGAAACGGCCATACGAGACGGCGTAGCCGTTTGTCGAGATCGAGGTGAAGGACCGACAAGTGGTGGCGGCATTCTTGTAGAGCTTCTTCATTGAGCGAGGATGGACATAAGGGCAATTCTAAACCGGTAGATTCTGCCTCTTGTATAGCCTTTTCCACACGAAAAAGCACATCTGTGAGCGCTGAGACCTCCTGGAGATAGAGCTTTTGCGTTTTGGGGGCAGATTTGATGTCTGACACGTAGCTGTAGCTGAGCTTGGTAATTTGTCCTGCAATCTGGACAAGGCCAGCAATACTGGCGACTAGCCCCACTACCTCTGCCATAGTCTCTTTTCTTCTTTAGATGGGGTTGGAAAGGCCGTGAAGAAATAGTGAAGAATGCGATGTTGTTTGCGATGTTTCAGGTGCGGGGCGTCTCGAGCAGAATGGGGCCCAATCAAGCATAGTGCGGGGTATGACAGTCATCAGGGCCACCTGAGGCTTTCTCTGCCAACGTCTTGTCCCCTTCCGTTTCCATATATAGCTATGGAGGTGTTTAAGGTACCGTCTCCAGGGATTGTTCAAGGGCCCCAAAGTCGGGACTTGGCTAATGAGACTGATATCCAGGAACTAATATCAAGAACCTTGGAAGTTACTGTGGCATTGATTTGCCCCGTCCTTTTATCTGCTATATAGGTATAGGTACATATTATATGACTTAAAACCTTGGAAGTATCGAAGGCCCCTCGGAGTTTAGAATTTGTCACGGTAGGTAAAGATCTCCATATATTAACCTTAACCTAGCTAAATATAAATATAGGCTTGCTCCTATATCGCAATCTATCGGGCTTCGGGGCTTGGATGGCGCAGCACAGCAGAGTAAGCCAATTAAGCATCTTCTTACTATTAGTACAAGGGTCCGAAGACCGAGCCGCTCCGGACCTTGATCCTTTATTTAAAGGTGTTGAAGGCTACGATACTGAAGCAGATACACCAGCAGATACTAGCATCGGGGAAAATAAGGCCAGAAGAAACTGATAATAGGCTGCATATAAAACCTACATGAACAAAGAGAATGGCAAACTAAGGAAAGAGTCTTGCGGAAGCTCAGAGTGACATCACAACGTCGATTCGGTGAACTCTGTATAGTGGGATATATTTTCTCCTATGATCTCTGAGTGCGTACTACGTCTTACAGACCATTTTCCCGGAATTGACTCAATCTGCTCCGTCTGTCACGTTCTCGTAATCGGTTGTCACAAAACATACATTATATAGTAACATACAGCGTTCAAACTACGCCAGCCAAATGCAGGTAACGCGTGCAGGAACAGCTAGTATTCCCACGTACCAGTCAAAAATTCCATAAACTATAGTGGAATCGACCAGGACAAGGAACAAGCTAGTCGGTGGCCGTGATTCATGATATCATTGTGGCTGTCAAAAGGGTTGTATCAATCCATAAACTCTGTATGCCACAGGGCCGATAAAGCCGCCCGGGACAGTCCCTCACGTTCACGAGGATGGAAAGAACCAGATTCTCTTAGGGTAATATGTTATAGCCGCAGTGGAAATTCAGGGCGGGGTCACTCTGAACGAATAGAATTCACAACCATCTTCACTTTATCATCGATGGTCAACGAGAGAAGGTCAGGGCGACTGTAGTGGCCACACGCATCCGCAAAGCACCGTGACGCTATTATCATGGACTTGTCAAGGTCGGCGTACACAAGTCCTTCCTCCGTCGGCGGGAGATCTTCGGTCAACTTAAGGCCGTCTGGTCCAAATACAGCGCTATTGCCACCCCGGGACTTCCAAAGAGCAAGGGACCACCTTGCATGAGATCAATCCCTTTCTGACTGAGCACTGTGGTTGTATGGAGGACAAACGTTTGCGATTCCATTGCGTAAGTCTGTGCCATGGTGCGGCATCCTAGGCCCAGATGTAAGCTTTTGTTGTGTCGTCAAAGCGCAGATGAGTTGAAGCAACTAACCCTCTTGAGTCAATGACCACAGTTCTTCACCACTATGCGGGAAGATGGCAGGCCAGGCAGCAATATGGAACTCCTCCCTTTGGCTGAAGGTATTAAACTTCAACAGCGGTTGCAGGTGCTCCCAACAGGCGAGACTTCCCACTCTTCCGATGTGAGTATTCGCGACATTTTTCAAGCTGTCTCCATTACCATCACCAAAGGTGGTACGCTCTACATGGGTAGGCTTGACCTTGCGGCGCGTAAAGGCGATCTCTCCTCAGCAGTAATGAGGGACTGGCTGATGTACAGCGAGTGATTGTCATTCTCCGAGAAGCCCAGACACACCGCGATACCATGCTCTCGGGCACAGTTTTGTATACATTTCATCTCAGGAGAATCGACGCGGAGAGAATTCTCGATGTATCGAACCGACAACGTGAGATCTACCGGGCGACTCCTGGAAAGAAAAATTCAGTCGGCAGCCTGTATCCCCCAGTGTCCACGGTGAACTTACCAGATCCAAGTGGGATACCCGGGAATAAAAACCTCGGGGAAAAGAAATCAGCTGGGCACCTTTCTGAGCCGCCTGCGCAATATATTTGCATGTTTTGTTCACCGTACCCTGGAGGTCAAGCCATTCAGGTTCAAGCTGGGTGACAGCAACTCGGACCACGCTTTTCTTCGTTTCTTCAGTAGTCATTTTTCGCAACCACGAAGTTTAGGTTTCTCGCGGGAGTCCGGAATAGACCCTTCTTTACCCCTGACGTCCTACTTATAAGTCCGAGGTTGGCCGTCGAGTCACTCAGTGCGGTTCATTCAGTCTCCGCGTCAGGCTTACCCGGAATGATTGAGGGGCTTGATAGTAGTAGCCGAGCTGAGGTAAGAATAGACGATGATTTGCCAGAATATCAAGGGGACACAAGTCTGAGGGCGGCGGAATTCCGTACTATGATGCCTGTGTTCTTCCTGTAAACATATCTATTTTGAGAAAAAGGTCATGCAATCCGAAATTGGACGATCTGCCGAGGACCCCGGACCAACGTTTCTGTCTTTCAGAGGTATCCATCCAATGGATTGGCGTGTTCGGAGGTGTACTCCACTGATGACCCTCCTTGGATTTCTTGGCGGAATATGCTTCTACCTTGGGGTAGATCAAGTTCGGGATTTAGGTCTGTCTGTCCGTCTTGTTTCTGGAGCATAACCAGACGTACTTGATTATCTATGTTGTAGTCAGGGAATTTCGCCTAGCAGCTAGGAGTAACCTTCCAAGTTTGGAAACTAATAGTAATTACTAATAGTGTGGGAGTTACTAGTAAAAAGCTCCTAGCAAAAGGCAAGGCGTAATCTATCGGTTACCTGACAGCCTCTGTGTAACTCGAATGTATTATGCGCACTATCTTTATATATACTAAAGAAGAATACGAATAGGAGATACCGGGTTACAGCTCGGGGATACCCAAAAAAAAAGAGTTCCGACCTGCCTGTACCCGGAACCACGCTAAGCCTTACTAGGTTATTTTAAAAACAACCCCTGCCTAGCCGCGTCGCGGTCCATACCGTATTGCCTTCATGGTCCAATGAGTCATTGTAAAATACTGTAAACCTCCATAGCGGGGAAGATATGGCGAGCTTGATTGACGCCCATACCCTTTCCTTTCTTTATTATCTTCCACAGCCTTTACATTTATCTACGTACCTTTACGTGAGAAAGGCTGTGTGTGCTATTGCTGCAGAAGACTGACACCGGTAGGCACACATGGTTCTTAGGTTTTCCTGTGGCTCTTGCTCTCTCCTGTCTCTTCTACTACCTAGAGTCTGGCCTCAAATACTACCACCCACCCAAGCTAACGCCGACGTCTAGGGTTTTCACTATACGCTCCCTTACTGCCGTTACCCGCATTTGCCCTATAGGCTCATACTTGGGTTTACCGCAATCTCGCTCTCCGATATTCAACCACACGAATGATCGAGCTTCGAAATATTGGTCCCGACGAATGGGAGATATGGAAAGATCAAAGACTAGCTGCGCTTAGAAACGCACCCTATGCGTTCTCATCAAAACTCACTGAATGGGAAAATGTGCCTGAGCAACGGTGGCGCGACCGGCTTAGCATACGTGGCGGCTACCAAGTGGTCGCTTCTCTCCAAGGCACGATAGTGGGCATGGCCGGGGGGCTTCTACTTAACGAGCCTGAGGTTGCAGAGCTTGTATCTATGTGGGTAGCTCCCGCTGCACGAGGTCGTGGTGTCGGGGACGCACTAGTGGCTGCTGTTGAGGACTGGGCCTACGGTATTGGTGCCACCATTCTTAAACTATCTGTGTTAGAGAATAATTACCCAGCTCGTAAGCTATACTCCCGGAATGGGTTTGTCGACGTTGAGCTTGAAAGCGGTGATATGGAGATTGGCTGTGAGAGGGTTATGTTAAAGAAAAAGCCATAGGTTTAGCCTAGAGTCTGTCTGACATCATGTGAGGACGTGATCAATATGATAAAGGTTAAGGTATATAGTTCAAAAAAGAAAAAAAAAAGAAAAGAAAACCCAACATTGCTTACATGTCGCAGGCATCGCCTGAAAAGTCGTAGCTTGAGCAAATCTCCTCAAAGTACAACGAGGGTTAGCGAGCTGATTCTAGTTTCTAATAGATTCTAGTTTCCTAGGTTTATTTTAGACTCGGGTTGGGCGCTAACACCTATTTCCCCTCCCATACACTAATGATGTCATCCACGTCATAGTATAGGATCGAAGTATATATAGCCAAGATATTTCTGGGCACTGAACTAGCCACAGATTCATTCTGCGAACCCAACTACAATGTCTTTCACCCATAAAGAACCCGAAGTTCTGCCAGGAAACACCGCGCCACAAGTACCTCAGCAAGATCGCACGTCCCAGAGTCTTTCCCAGCGTGTCTCCCAGCCTGAGAACTCCGAGAATAAGGACTATGCAGTGAATTCAGGGAGTGCCGAGAACCAAGAGAATCCTGAGAAGACCGTGGACCAAGGCCGTCGCGGCACTGCTGCGATCATGGAGGACCACCACGTCAGCAAAGAAGCACTGAAGGGTCCTCAAGGTCAACCGCCGCACACGGCAGAAGAATTCAAGAATGAAAGGGAGACTGGCAAAGCCGCCGACGGATCGTACTCTGGTAAGTTTTAACTAAGATAATTTGTCCGCTTTGGACAACGCTAATAAGACTACAGGTGATTCGACTGAAGCTAAGGGCAAGCAAGGTACCATGGAGAAGATAAAGGAGAGGCTTGCGCACCCGTTACATGGCAAGAAATCTGGGTAGATTTGGTTCACATTGTATGCGATCATCGGATTAGGAAAGGGAGGGGTGGTGACTCCGATAGGAGGCTGACGATGTTGAAACATATATATCTCGAGTTATTGTCATGACGCTTGCGGTGGAAATATAGTGTATTATACCAACTAAACTTTCTAAATAATCGGTATATCCCCACTATATTGACGTTATGGTTCACAATATACATAGAAAAGCTCACTAAAACCAGCGAAGTGCTATAAAGTAAGCGATAAATCGAGATAAAAGCTTGAGAGCCTTGGAAGTTACTCTGACATTGATTTGCCCGGTCTTTTTATCTGATACATATGTATAGGTACATATTATATGACTTAAAACCTTCGAAGTATCGAAGGCCCCTCGGGGCCCGCGGGCCCCGAGGATGCATGCAATTAGCTTACAATTTGTCACAGTAGGTAAAGATCTCCATATATTAACCTTGATCTAGCTAAAGATAAATATAGGCTAGCTCCTATCTCGCAATCTATCGGGCTTCGGGGCTTGGATGGCGCAGCACAGCAGAGTAAGCCAGCTAAGCATCTTCTTACTATTAGTACAAGAGTCCGGAGACCGAGTCGCTCCGGACCTTCATCCTTTATTCAAAGGCCAACACCGAATTTCTTCCTCTTCCCTCATATTTATCGCCCATAATGAATCATAATGAAGTCCGAGTCTCCGAGGCTAAGACTTGCAAGTCCTGCGACCAATGCAGGAGCCGGAAAGTCCGCTGCATCAGTACGTTATCTTTAACTCACTATCCTTTTCTTGAATGACGTCCAAGGTGTAATTGTCTCTATCCCTTAGTGCTTCCCGGACAATATTCACGATGTGCACACTGCATTGTAAGATGGTGATCATTCTAACATCCACATCGGCCATTTCTAATATTGCAATCCGTGGCGTGTCTATCTAGAAGCGGAATGAGACCTGCCATTTCACCCAGACCAAGCGTAAACCAAGGACAAGTGTCTCTGAAAGCAGCCGTATGTATTCGCCTGAAATCTCATTTATCTCTGTTTATGTCTAAATCCTAAAAAAAAATTTTGCTAGACCCCCCCAAATGAGAAGATCCGTGTTCGACCCATCGTTTCACCGGTATTTCTGGACCAGATGTTGGAAAATCACGGTAGTAGTGGGATACTTCGGGATAGCTTTGCCTTGCTGAGGGTCAGTCACGAAACTCCTGATTATTTTCAAGATGATCTTAACCTAAGTACCTTACCTAGGCACCCGAACATGACGGTATGATACACTTCTCCTTGTATCACAACGCCTGACAATTCTATTCAAGTGACTAGTTCCAGCCTTGCCTTTTTCTCCGAGCCTCGAATCCACTCCTTGTCACAACGATTAGGGAATGACCGGCTCAATGAGCTGGTCGAGACCATCGAATCTGTCATCCGATCACGGCTTCTCGCCCAGGGCCCGTCCTCTATATCGCTCATCACTTTCAGAAAGCCGCCTGACATTGAGCAAGTCCCGCTAGATGAGGTCAAGTTATATGTCGATTGTGAGTTGATTTCGCATTTCATTTCATTTGGTGCCTTGTTGACAAACTGGTATTTTGAATATATAGCTTACTTCCAGCAACTGCACCCGATTTACCCCTTCCTCGATCGCAAGGAGTTTGAGGAAAAGGTATTCGGGCCCAACCGGTCTGAAATCCTGAGTTCCAGCTGTGCATTTTCAGCTTTGTATCACACTGTCCTGGCTCTGGGATGCCAGTATCATGAAGGCGGAACGTTTGATCCAGGGAATGGCAGAGTGTGGAAGCTTTTCCAGGTGTCTTTGGGTCTTGTGTCGGATATGTTAATACCGAGGGAAGCCTTGATGAGTCTTCAAGTATGTTATTTATGGCGATGAGTTTTGGATTTGACTAACAAGAACTAGGCACTGGTTGCCATGGTATGTGGGCGATAACCATAACCTTAGATTGCAGACCGACGTGAAGGCGCTAATCCGTTGAGTGGTAACGTTCAGTCTATATTCGCCATGAATACCTGCTGTCTTCAAATCGAAGAAGTCTTGCTCATGGAGGCCGCCCGAATGGCCCAAGGCCTCGGATACCACCGAGCACTGGGCAACGGGGACCAGCGACATAAATCCACCTGCCACAGGACTTTCTGGGTAATATACTGCATGGAGAAACATATGTGTTTCCAGTGCCAAAAAGGCTCGGTAAGTGACTCGAACTTTATAACGTCTTTCTTCTCTCCTGGCCTTGACATGGCCCAGACTGGCATTGACATTAAAGCAGATGATCCCAGACCACGATATCGGGTGTCCCATCCCCGACGTCCCGGAATCCGTCTTTGGAGAGTACAACTCCTTTTTGTCGGCCATCGGCTTCGGGCGAATTCTCTCGCAGGCATATACGTCTCTCTTCTCGGTGAGTGCCGCAATCCAGACCACCCAAGCGTACCACATCGCGATCGAGGAGATTGAGACTCGGTTGGAACGATGGCGAACGGCAGTGCCGATGGAATTGCGACCCGGTATGCTGTGTCATGAATCGAATATGCCTTCTTCATCCTTCCGGGAACCGAGCTTCAAGATGATCGTACTCCAGACCAACTTCTCCTATTACGGGTTGATCATCGCGCTGGCGAGACTCAAAATGCAAATAGGTCGACAAGACCAGCCCCAAAAACAGGAAGAGACCAAGCGACTGTTGATGGATACAGCAAGAGCTGTGGTGGAAGGAAGCAAGAATGTCGACATAGCTGCCCACACGCCGATTTTGTAAGCAGCACCTCTCATTTGGATAGAAGCAGACAGATAATTTTGACGTGTTACAACACAAACTGACCTCTGGGATAGTATTCTAGCTGTTTTACCTCTCGCGGCATTATTCATCCTGTTTGACTTCGTCATCCACAATCCAACGCATCCGGAAACGCGGAACAACCTGTCACTGTTGGACGTAGCAGCCGGTCACTTCAGTTTGTTGGATTACAAGTCTGGAGGGATCGTCCCCGCGTCACTTTTAACTGAATTTGCACATATCGCGCGGCAGTACGTCAAAGACTTTGACAGCCAACAGCAGCAGCAGCAGCAGCCCGGTGAACTGGGCTCGTCGATTGCCGGGTCCATATTGGCTGACACCGAGGTATACTACTGTTTAGAATTTATAATGAGCACCTTGTCTAACCTTGACTAGGTTTCCACGCCATTGAATCAGACGAACAGCAATGGTAGTAACAATATCGAATTGCAGTATAACATGATGGGGCCCTGGGAGGCCAGGGACTATCTGTACTATCCAGTAACACCGGAGACACCCGTGCAAGGCTTACCTGAGAACCCGATGGCATCGTTTAATATCCAGAGCTTGTTTGGGTTTGTGGTTCCGGATCTTGGACAAGATTAGTAGATAAAACCTACGAAGATGGATTCTGCAGCGGTTTATATTCAACAACGACGTATGTAGCTAAAAAATCCACCTGAAATGTCATATTACAAAAAGATGCAAAAAATTGCTAACATCCAATTTAGAACACAGAAAAACAGGACAAAAAGCAATGGCCATCTAGAAAATCTCCGTAACATATCGCTCCTCAGACAACGTCCCCAGCATAGTCTCCAACACGGCCTTGACCCCCCTGGCCATATCCCCAAACCACAGACATAGAATTTCGCATGTTGAGCCCACAGATCCTGGATAGCCTGAGTTTCTGCCTCCAACCGGTGTTGCACATACCGACATCCCTTGGCCAGGTAGTGGTCTGGAGCGCGACTGTACGCCCTCCGGACCTCGACGACGCCCGCGGATTCGAACTCGGACAACTCCTCGTGGTAAAGATCATCCGCATGGGAACTACGACAGCCGAAAAATAACAGCGCCTTTGCGAGTGGTTTGCCCTGTTCCAACCAGGCCATGCGTTCCTGAATAAAGCTGCGGAAGGGGGCAAGGCCGCTTCCCGCGCAGACCATGATAATTGGCTTGCTGGAATGGTCCATCGGGAGATGGAAAGCGTCTTTAGCCGGTCTGGGAGATATGTAGAGAATGGACCCTGATGTTAGCGAGGCTAGATAGTTCGATCCAACGCCCAGATACCGGCCATTTCCGTTCCATGCTGGCTCGTTGACAACGGAGAAGGTGAGAGAGCCATGCGAGGGTTTGAAGGAGGGGGCCATGGAAAGGGAGTACGTGCGGACGCGCAATGGGGGAAGCATAGGGATAAATGTAGAGAGAGGGAGTGCGATGGAGGGGAATTGTTCGAGGAGATCCAAGACTGAGACTCGCTTATTTTTTATGAGTGAGTCGTAGGAATGCTGGAAACGGAGGAGCTCTTGTTTGTCCACATCCGACGGTGCGGACGAGACGAGTGCTTTGAGATTCTGGAGTTTTCTTCAGTTAGCCAAGTGCTTTAGGTTTCGTGTCAGGTTGGTAAGTTTTTTATGGACGTACATTCCGCGTTGCCGGTTGGGACAGCTCTAGATACGAGCTGAACAGGTCGCCCGCCGACACAGGTGTGGCATGGGGAAGGCCGAGCGCGTTGAACGACTTGATCGTGATGCTGTGATTCGGTGCAAGATGGAATCTAGCCAGGACTCTTGAGACCGTGCTGGGCGGATTAACCGGGAGGATATTGAGGTGATCGCCAGGGTGCAGGGTGGTTTCGCCCGGGATATGAAATTCAAGGTGTCGCTTCTCCGGGACACCGGGGCTGGTTGAGAATCCGGACGGCAGTCACCTTGGCCTCGACGAGGTCCTGGTGCAAGCCCACTCGTGTGGGCTTGCTGAGGTGGATTTGGAGCTGGTGTGGGTCGAGTGGTTCGATGTCGCCACTATTAGATGGGAGGAAAGTCTCGCGGAGGGCAGGCAACAGGCTGGTTTCTTCCCACGCTTCGAGATCTGAGAAAAGATCGGTGACGGCGGCATTGCCTGCGCCTCGTGTCGCAAGACGCTTGGCTCCGGCCTTGTGCATCAGGTGGTCGATCAAGATCGGGACGCGATAGAATGTTTTGGTCCAGTCTTGGTGGCCGCAGCCAAAGACTGCGTAGGAGACACCTTGAAGAGACGGAACATTGTCACTTTCCAGCCAGGCAACAAACTTCCTTGCATCGTCCGTGGGCTGCCCGTCGTAGGTGGTTGTTACAATGATCACCGGCTGATCTCTCGGTAGGTTGTCGACGGCACTGTCGAGTGGGGCAAGCTTCTGGTTGGTAAAGCCGCGGGCCATCATGGTTGACGCCAGCCGGTGGGCGAGAGCTTTGCATGTTCCGCTGTTGGAGCCGTAGAAGAAGGAAACCGGCCCCCCTGTCGCTGCCTGCTGCTCGTTCCCGTTCCCGGCAGGATGAGTTGACGATACCAGGCTCGCAGCAGCGCCCTCCGACATCCTCCGCTGGGATAGCCCCGTAGCACTCTGGCCGTGACGCAATGTGGCTCGGACCCGGAAGCCATCCGGCTTGATAGTGAGAGTCTCTTTGATGTGCAGTTTATATGACGGGTCATCTGCCACCAAGTCAAACGTTTGAAGGACCAAGGCAACCACCAGTTGGGCTTCCTGCCAGGCAAAAGCCCTTCCAATGCAGCCCCGTTGACCGTTGCCAAAGGGCTTCCACGAGTTTGGTGGGAGCTTGGAGAAGTTCTCTTCCAGCATGCGCTCCGGGCGGAACTCCCCTGCGTCGGGCCCAAAGACGGCCTGGTCTCGCTGACAGACAGGAAGCAGCACATTGATGGACTGTGTGGGAGTGATCGTCCATTTGCCGCCCAGCAGCTCCGTCTTCTTCGGGTTGACACTGAAGCCCGGAGCGGTAGGCATCAGACGCAGACTCTCCTTCATGATGGCGTCGATGTAGGGAAGCCTTGCAAGATGGTCTATTGTGATCGGGTCTATGCCGGCGACCTCATCAACTTCGTTCCGGGCCCGATCGAGTACGCGTGGGTGTTGCACTAGGTAGTAGAATGTAAACGAGAGCAGGCCGGAGGTAGTCTCATGGCCCGCGATCAGAAAGGTGATGATATTACTGATGATCAAGTCATCGCTCATGCCTTCGCCGGTAACTGGGTCGCGCCCGTTCAGCAGCGTGTTTAGGAGGTCGTCGACCGACTCTAGTTTGTCTCTGCGCTCTTTGATAATGTCGCGGGCCATGCTCCTCATTGCCTCAATGTGCTTGGACATGCGCCGCTGCGCCTTGACGCGTATGGAGTTCGCGATACCCGGAAGTGTGGCCTGTATGTCGGCTTCCTTCAGCACGTACAGCATGGATTGTACGAACGGATGTATAGTCTCGCTGTGGTAAAAACTATTCAGCCGGAAGTCCATCGTGCAGAGGGCGATGGTGTCTAATGTGAGGCGTGTAAAGTCATCACTGATATTGATACTGGTCGAACTTCCCTGGCGGGCCCTGCACCAGCAACAACCAAACCACCCGAGTCAGCGTTCTTTTTCTTCCCTTTTTTGTCTTGAAAACCAAATTTAAGGGTTCCTACCACTTGTAACACAACTGTTGTGCGACATCGTTCATATCATCGAACATGTCTCGGATACGTAGCGGGCCTAAGGCAGGCATCAGAATCCGATGGGCAATACCCCAGCCGCGCTCTCCGTGGTAGGCAGTGAAGAGGCCGTCATTGACCAGCATTCGTAACTTTTCGACTCCAGCGACGACGGCCTTGTGGAAGCGGGTTTCGTCACAGAGCTCATCGACCAGGGCTTGGCTGGTGGCAAATATGAGCTTCTCGCCGTTGATGCTGATTTGGAAGAGGGGTCCTGGTGTGATTGATTAGCGATAGTAACTTATATTCGGCATCAGATAAGACAGTAAAGTGTACCGAATTCATCGGCCATCTTAATAACGGACTGTAGGCCATGGTCGAGGTCGATGTCGAACAGATTTCCCACCACCGGCAGAGCTGAATGATCGGTCAGTAAACAACAACAGTAGGATGAAATGATAGTGCTAGATGTGGGGCTTTTTACGTTTGGGTCCGGGAATGCACTCCCTGTCTTTCATCGCTTTCGACTGGTGGTTGTCCTTTGCAGAGATATTACTTGGTGAAGTGAATTAATGAACTTTGAACTCTTATTAAGGGCTCTGGGATAATCTCACTACTTTATACACGGGCCTTTTGCAACATACCCCTCATATGAATTATCTCATGCCCGACACCGAAGTGGCGTTATTCCAGAGGTCTCTCGGTCTTCGGGGTTCGGTTCATGGAACCGCCAAGGTGTAGACGCTCGGTGGTGCCTCACCGAGATTTATAGACCTACATATGTGCATAAGTAGTAAATATCTATATGTTATAGTGAGGCGCAGTTGTTCACCTGGGAATAGGGCAGTCCTCAACTGCCAATGCGCCATATGGTATTTTTCCATACTAGATTTTGATTTTCGATACCACGAATTTACTATTACCTCCTTCGTACAAATTCTAAGTACTAGGAACTAATTCCTGTAATATTACCTTCTATAGGGTTAATTGCTACAATAAGAATAGTCGGCCATATAAGCGGCCGTAGCCTTCCTAGGTAGTCTTTTTATAGTAGCGTACTAGTCGTGGCGACCCACGTCGTGATATAGGTCAGAAGGTAGTAGAGCGCGATGGGAAAGACAGCCGAATCCAAAGGGACTAGCAGCCAAG
Organism: Penicillium mononematosum; assembly: GCF_028829835.1. Taxonomy (NCBI): domain Eukaryota; kingdom Fungi; phylum Ascomycota; class Eurotiomycetes; order Eurotiales; family Aspergillaceae; genus Penicillium; species Penicillium mononematosum. The sequence continues at coordinate 7,585,521 of NW_026643272.1, read as the reverse complement.
ATTTTGTTTATCCAGGCTGTATTCCAACGGTAGACGCTGCGAAAATAGCAGGGAATCGGACATCTTATTTCGTAGGTCAATATATACAGTAGCAGCAACTGAGAGAATAATGCTCTGCTAGTATACAGATAATCTATGATTTCTACACTTCATATATATCTGCATACCAGAAATGGACTTCATACTCGGGTTCACTGCGAGACATACGATTGATTGCCTTGATAGATCGGCACTGAGGCTTTTTTAAGCCACACCGAACACCGAGCAACGTCAGCCTGCAAGCCATCTGCTATATGCTGTGCATAAAGATATCCTTTTGAGTGTACCATGTTTGTGCTTTCCCTGTTTCCCCAGGCTTATGCATCTTCCCTGTCCTTCTTATGATGAACACTCATTATTCCAACAAAAGCAGTATCCTCGTCAAAAGGTTTATCCCGCATTCTGGACATCTATGGACTGTGTCTCCCCGTTCACGTGGCTCGTATCAGGGCTTCTTTCGACTGGCATAGCGAACACGGAGATCGAGTGTGCATCCGATGAATATGTCAAGTTCCTCTCGCCGACAAGCCAGTCATGTGGCTCGTATATGGCCTCCTACATTTCCTCGGCCGCGGGTACTTGGCCGATCCAAATAATACCGAGCACTGTCAATTTTGCCAACTGAGCAATATAAATGAGTATCTTAGCACAGTCAACATCCGGTACGAGGATAGCTGGAGGAATTTTGGCATTGGCTTGATGTATATTGTGGTTAATGCAGTGGGCACCGGAGAGAACAAAGGGCATGAGGGACATAAAATACAATAGGTGTTTGATAGTTGGTCATACTTTTGCGGGTTTTGGCGCGGTCTACTTTTTTGGGAATGCCACTTATCCATAACTCTACACATACATACATGTATGTCATTCGACTGGTACAATCATAGAAGCCCGTTGCCTGAGACATCGACACGGACTCCTCACTGCAATATATGTCAGCTCTCGGTTTCCCGGTCAGATTCAAGTAACCGAGCTTGGATAAAGGATCATTTGAAATCCTGTATTGCTGACTTGTCAGCTCGGGAGGTTATCGGAAAAGTATTGAAATCGTACGATCTACGCCTTCAAGCACTTGGATAGGCTGCCATCTGATTGACCGGTGATTTATCGGATTAGCCTTACTCGGTTCGGGACCTGGCAATGCCGATCGATGCCGATCACGATCAATATAAACCCAATGTAACTCTACATCCACTTCGACACCTTTCCAATGAACATCATTATCCTAAGTTTTATAGAGACCAATGTGAAACTAAATTTCCGACATGCCTGACTGCTTGGTGACCTAATTTCCGAACAGTGTTGGCTGTCAAACATATAAAGAGGCTAGGATTCCCAGAAGATCCCGAAGATCACACTATCACACTATCACAATATTACAAAATCATTAAATCATACATTATGTTGACATTGAATGTTTTGACGGCACTGTTGGCACCTGGTGTGCTATCATCTGCCTTGCCTGCTCGCGATCTCAATGCCCGTGCCGATCCGAAGCCTGCTGCTCTTCAAGCCATCCTGAACAACATCGGCGCCGATGGATCTGCTGTTTCGGGAGCATCTGCCGGCGTTGTGGTAGCATCCCCATCTAAATCGGATCCCGATTGTGAGGCCCATTCCTTCTCGAATTTGAATGATAGAAACTAACAGCTGCTAGACTTTTACACCTGGACTCGTGATGCAGCCTTGACATACAAGGTCTTGATTGATGAGTTCATTGCCGGAGATACCTCGCTGGAATCTACCATCCAGGACTACATCTCTGCTCAAGCAAAGCTGCAGGCCGTGTCTAACCCATCTGGCGACTTGTCCGATGGATCAGGACTTGCAGAGCCCAAGTACCACGTGGACTTGACTGCCTTCACGGAGGCCTGGGGTCGTCCTCAGCGCGACGGACCCGCTCTGCGAGCGACAGCTCTGATTACCTACGGTAACTACTTGATTTCGAAGGAGAAGACATCTGTCGTCAAGTCGAACATCTGGCCCATCGTGCAAAATGATCTGAACTATGTTGCCCAATACTGGAACCAAACCGGATTCGATCTGTGGGAGGAGGTCGAGGGCTCCTCGTTCTTCACTATTGCTGCACAACACCGGGCATTGGTGGAGGGCAGCGCATTTGCCAAGGCGCTGGGTGAGTCGTGCGAGGGATGCGATTCCCAGGCACCTCAGATCCTATGCTTCCAGCAGTCCTTCTGGAATGGCAAGGCCGTTGTTTCTAACTTTGCCAACAATGGCCGAACCGGTCTTGATGCCAATTCCGTGCTCACTTCGATTGGAAACTTCGACCCCAAGGCTCCCTGCGACGACGTGACCTTCCAGCCTTGCTCTGCTCGTGCTCTGTCGAACCACAAGCTATACGTTGACTCGTTCCGTAAGATCTATCCCGTGAACAGCGGTAAGGAAGCTGGAACTGCCGTTGCTGTTGGACGTTATTCCGAAGACACTTACATGGGCGGCAACCCATGGTATGCAAACCTTCCAATTTCATTTGTGTAGCTTCGGACCTTGCTAATATTTCTAGGTACTTGACCACCCTGGCCGCGGCCGAGCAGTTGTACGATGCTCTTTACCAGTGGAAGCAACTGGGATCGCTGGAAATCACCGAGACCAGTCTTCCTTTCTTCAAGGATCTTGTTTCGTCTGCCGCCGCCGGAAAGTATCCCAGCTCCTCGGAAACTTACACGTCCATCACTGCCGCGGTCAAGAAATATGCCGATGGATTCATGGCTGTTGTTAAGGAGCACACGCCTAGCGATGGATCTCTATCCGAACAATTCACTCGGGACAACGGCAGCCCGGCCTCTGCTAAGGACCTGACCTGGTCCTACGCAGCGTTGCTGTCTGCTACCCGCCGTGAGGCTGGAACAGTGCCCCCCTACCTGGGGCGCGTCGACTGCCAATAAGGTGCCCTCAAAGTGTGAGGGAAGCTCGGCCAAGGGAAGCTACACGACACCATCAGTCGGCAAGTGGTAAAGGGTGGAGATGCGGTACCAACAGCATCTGACTGAGCGAGGTAGTGCATCATGTGTCGATTTTCTCTGGCCTAGATGCATTTCTAATGGGTTGGAGGGTCTGTGAAAGCGAAGCAGTGGTTGCTTGCAAGCTGCTTGTAAGACCTCTTTTGCCCCTTTCAGGCCTTTGTCCCTTTGCCCTTGTCAAAGTACATTAGAGAGCTGCATTACAGTACGTAGATCATCAAGGGTTATGTTAGAGAGGTTATTGATAGGTTACAAACCCGTTTCCTCGCTTGTTACAGTCGCGTAGTAGAGAAAGTCGAGAGAATGGAATGTTCATCTATAACATGTTTGTCACGCTAGGATGACCAGCTACAATAACATGTTGAGTCCATTGCGACATGCTAACCCCATTCCTAAGTAGTGAATACCGACACCTGAAATGGATCTGGACCTGGCTCAGGTTACGACCCTCTCTCCCACAATACTTGACAGCCCTCAACCAGTCCACTCTGTCAACAAGGCCAGCAACTCAGCATACATTTCCTCCTCCCTCTCGATCTCCTCCCTTCTCTCGCATCCCTCTCCATTTCCTCCTTCCTCTTTATCTCCTTCATCCTCTTTATCCACCCCACGGTGTACTCATCCGGGTCCCAAGCTAGACGCCATGTGTTCCTCTCTTTGACCTTCAGATTCACATATTCCTCCATGAGCTCCTTCTCTCCGGGTTCCAAGAGATGAAGTCTCTCCCGCCATACCTCGGAAAAATCTTCGTCTTCATGTATAGTCGGTCTGAAGAATCGCTGATCAATCTTTTTCCAATATATGGCGTCAAACGCAAAATTGTTCCTTGCAGCATACATAATCCAAAAGTCCCCACTTTGCCAACTATCCCGCATCCGACCAGATAGCCGCTGGCTTTCTACTAGCTTTTTATTCCGGATTGCCTCGTCCTCGCATTTCCGCATTGCCTCCAAAAACGTCTGAAGCGGTCTCTCATACTCCTTACACCACGCGCCGTGAGATATTCCAAAAGGAATGTGCAAATGAAAGCAAAAAGGAATAATATCCATGTCCCTAAAATAGTACGCGCCGACTTTGGAAGGCTAGGAGCAAGTTAGGCCCAAGCAGATAAAAATTAATTTGCCACAAAGGGGCTAGCCGCCGCCCCCGAAACACGACAACGTCACGAGACAGATAACGCGAGAGTGTTATATCACGTTTACAGGAGACCACCTGGGCACCTCAATCAATCATTTCCAAAATGCGTCTCCTTCCTGCGTCATTACCACGATTCGCACGGCCACGTTTCCCACAAGTTACTCGGACATTTTATCGACCAAACCACATAATGGCTGAGGGAGAAGCAATCGAGGAACAGAGCTTGCCGCGCTACCATGAAAGACGTTACTACCCCGTCAAAATTGGCGATGTGTTGAAAGACCAATACCGAATTATCGCAAAGCTTGGATACGGCCGTATCCACTGTCTGGCTTGCCTGGGATCAGAGGTTTGTAAATCCTTATCTGATTCTAAAAAAGATTGTTTGGAATACTAGTTCTCACCCCCTTTATAGGGCCAAGCAGTACACTTCACTCAAAGTGTGTGTTAGCCATGACACCGAATCTTCTCCAGTTCTCAACGAGATCAATATGCTGCGGCGTTTGAAGAGATTCGCTGACACCGAACAACGCGACCTTCCCGGAGTGGGCTTTACGCGTCTTGCCGACGATATCTTTGAGATTGATGGGGCTCCCATCGATGGCCGACATTACTGCATCGCCTCGAGACCCGAAGGCCAGAGCATGCGCGTGCTACAGGAGACATTTCCAAATGCCATCCTGCCAAAGCTTCTTGTGAAATCGATCATACACCGCTTATGGTTCTCGGTTAACTGGTTTCATTCAACATGCGGTGTCATACATACTGGTATGTTCAACCAAGAAGCGAAGCCTTCTATCTCAACTCACTCACCATAACCCGAGCAGATATTTCGCCTCAGAATGTTCTTATGCTACTCGAGGATCATAGCAGCCTTAAGGACATCGAAGACCAAGAGTTGCGGAGTCCTAGCGTCCCCGTAACCACGACCAATGGAGCGGCTCCCGTGTATAGGTCTCGACAAACTAAGTTAGAGCTTTCAGGCCTCCCGGTCCTTACTGATTTCGGGCAAATGCGACTAGCCGAAGGGCAGACTAACCAGGATTGGTGGATGTCTGATTTATACAGGGCTCCAGAGGTCCTCTTAGGCTTGCCATGGGAATATCCTGTCGACGTGTGGTCTATTGGAGTTATGGTAAGTACTCACACGTACACTCTATAATAGCATCTAACCTAAATCTAAACAATCAGACACTAGAGCTTCTGGAAGGGAAGAATCTATTTGACCCTATTGATCGGGTCAACAATCAGTATGTTCTTCCGTTGGCATTAGCCCAGTATATTGGATATCTGGGTCCTCCGCCGCTGGAGATGCTACGCAAAAGCCCACTCTTTTCGACCTATTTTGATGAACAGGGTAAGTCTGCTTCCATTCTTAGGCTGGGGGAAACTTAAGCTCACCTGATATAGGCAACTGGGCATCCGAGCCGCCTATCCCCAAAGCCTCTTTCGAGGACTTCGTTACGACAATACCCCCCGAGAGGAAAAGGACCAGTTTCTCAGGTTCATACGCAAGATACTAACCTGGGATCCGGAAGTGAGGGCCAATTCGTACGAGCTTATCCAAGACGAGTGGATGATGAGGCCTCCTTCCGAGGAAGATATCGCAAACTGCATGGGTTAATGAGATGTCCACGGGTGTATGTAGGTTCAACGGTTATTGTACCTATGTACTAGGTTGCCTCCAGAATATTAATTTGACCAGGGACTAGTTATCCCACAAAAGACCTTAAAAGCTTATAAGATTACCTAGGAACGCTCCTTTACTGAACATATCCAGGTGGCCCCGTTAGATACAGCACATAATCTTCCGGGACCACAGCGCCAAGCTCCGAGTCCAAGGTAGTGACCATTAACTGCATGATAGGTCCCAACCATATGGCAGCGCTCTGGCTTGGCCTTGGATCCCAAGGGCACGTCATAATATGGTTGGTGAACTTTGCGCTGCACAACGTAGAGGGTCTTCCCAGGTCCCAGTCTCGGACATCGCATCGGCTCCAGCAGGGCTAGCCAGTCGGAGTGATTCACTTCATCACCAAACAAGATACCAGCTCCTTTTCCATCTCTGATCGGTTTCAGAAGGTAGTCGTTTTGGAACACATTCGAGGCTTTGCAATTCTCGATAAATTCGTCCAAGGCTGTCGACCCCGGTAGAATCGTGTGAGCTAAGCCTCGCTGAAGCCATTCCGCCTGTTTAGAAGTGATGATGTTCCTGAAGACTAAATTGGTGAGTTCTTCAAGAACAAGTCCCAGCATTCTCTTATCATGGGCAAGTAGGATAGTTCGCATATCGTTGAAACACCGCAGGCTGATCTGACGTTTCATCTCCGGATCAAGAGCATTGATCTCCCGCTGGTGAAGTTCGAGAGAAATCTGGTGAATCTCTTCCACGACCTCGCCGGACTCGGTGGTGATTGTTTCAACAGCATCTGGTTCAGCGAGGCAGCACAGCTTGTATCCCCTTTTCCCAGACTGGGAGGGATCTGGGATGAGCCGGAGAGTGTCCGGAGTTATGAGTCGTGGTTTTATCCCAATTCTTTTCTGAGCAAATTCTATAAACATCGCAATATCACTCCCATGTTCTTCGCCTTTGACAAGGTGCAAAGGAAACTTGTTGTCAAATAGGTCCAACAATCCACCAAGGATCTTCAGAGTTAAAAACCATTAGCAATCTGCCTCAACCCGGCCTTCAGATCCCCATCACTCTGCTTACCGTTTCACCTTCCACGGCATGAACCAGACCCCGGGACCCAAGATTGAATGCCGAAAGTGAGTCTTGACCAAATCCGGCATGCATGTAGCCATTCCAGCAGAACCTGGCGTTGATCTCGCAAATTCGGAATACCTCCATACCAGCTTCATCTTTCTCTACCAAAAAGTCTGGTCTCCAAGATCCTTGTCGCTCATTCCATGGTGGAAGCAAGTCTCGGTTCGAATCCAGCCACTATTCCAAGACCATTCAGTATACCATAACACTACAATGGAAGGGACAGCGGCTCACGCGCAATAGGTCTTCCTCTTCTGGTTCCAACGGCATGCGCAGAGGAAACCGGGCTTCATCATCTGTCCACCATCGCCCGACAATATCCCCGATTGCCAATTTCAGGGCGAGGTGCAAGTTTCTCATGCCATCATCATGTCGTTGGGTGATCAGCATGGGGCAAGGACACGATGCATCCAAAGATCCGACTGGCCATGAAGAGGAGCAGTTGCTCAGCTTTGAGATATAACTGCGCCGGTTTTGGCTTAGGAGGTTCACTTCTAATCCTTCTGGTGACACGGGTGTGTAGTCCACAGAATCTGGAAAGTTGATCAGATGAAGAGGGTCGAAAATTTTGTTTCGCATTTTTTACGTAGACGTTTTGTATGGGGTAATGGGGAGATGAGGGTGATATGCAAGTCTTTGCTGGAATCAAACTATCAAACAAACTACTCCGCAGCAATCCAGAGCTAAGGGAAACAATTCAGATCCCGTATATTGTAGATCCCCATTTCCTGCATGGAATATAATAGGCCTGCAGGGACGAATACGAGATGTCCACCCGCTACGTATTTACGTAACGTAATGTATGGCGAGTATCGATTTGCAAAATTACATTGTGAGATCGCAAATTACAATACAAGAATGACAATGTTCATGAGCCGCAGGGCCCAAACGGTGTCGCATCCCATCGGACTCGCCGAAGATGTCGGTTAGGATCCTTGACTTCATTACGTGAATGTAGCCATCGACGATTATCCATCATGATGATTGATCCTTGGGGGAGACTCTGGGGTGGCAGATGGAGAGTCTCTTCCTGGGCACCGCTGTACAGAATTTCTTTCAGTTCATCCAGGGCTTTGCTAGCATCCAGAGTCAAAGGAATCGTGATATCTTCCCGAAACCGCAATTGACTACCGAGACTTCCCCTTGGGTTCACCGCGAGCAGATTGCCCACGATATGCTGTTTCCCTGCAGTTTTGGTGAACTCGAGAGGGACGGTGATCTTGTAATTACAGCTGGAGAGCCATCGTTGTGCAAGAGGGGAAAGCAAGGTGAGGAGTCGATCCACATTCAACACGGATAATGTCCCACCACCGCAGCGATCCGGCTGAAGGACTTGAAGGGCAAAGAATCGTGGGGGTTGCTCCTCATAGCTGCAGTCGGTATGCCATTCGAACCGAAACATAGTCTCTGATCGAGCTTGGTGTCCATGGCTTTGAAAACTCGCTGGGGAGGGCCGAACATCCCAGAACCAACCACGTTCGGCGCTGTGGGATATTGGGAGACCGTGGTGGTGATTTTTGTGGAGGTTGGATATCAGGCTCTGGAGATATGTGCTATTCTCGTCACTAAACCCCAGTTGTACTTGAAGAACACCTTTAGCTTCAAGAGTCTCATATACGTCTCTCAAGTGAGAGGCATCAGAGGCGAGTGCTAGTTTGGTAACCTCGATTAGGGGTACAAGAGTGGAGGTTCTTAGATCTCCTTTTCATGGTTAGTATAAGCGAAGGAAAACATTACATGAGACTCACGGGTGGGATGGGTAGAATAGCTAGCAGTTGTCACTCTAGCTATAGGAGCCGCACGGAAAAGGCGATGCATTTTGCGCATCCACCACAGATGGAAAGCTCTCAGGCATAGAATGGCAGTCTGCGCTTCAACTATATATATACCAGCAGCTTCGAATACAACCGGGGGAAAAATATGAGGCGAATAATGTTGCATACAGGGTAGAACGGCGCAGTTTTAGATATTCAGATGCGCCCCTTTCGATCGGTCATATAGCCCTGTGGGAAATAAGACGCGTTTGTAATGAACAATGCTGTGTGACGGGCATGCAGATTGAGTAATACTGCATACTCCGTACGTCAAGGAACTTTCAGCTTTGCTGCATGGATATATCTTGGATGCTTCGTGGAGAGAAAAAATCAGAAAATGTGTGACGATCCCATCAAGAGGCCCCTCGTATATATGAGGCTGAGCTGACCCACTCGGGAAATATAGAGAGCGTACTCCGTACTCCGTACCGAACTTAACTATGTTTCTGCTAAAAAAGGGAAAAAAAGAAAAAAAAAAAGAAGACGCATGTAAATGCTCCCTATATTCAGCTCATGTAAGGGCCTCCTGGAACTGTGCTCTGGTTCACTCAAACCAGATGTGTTCCCAGATGGCGTTGGATACTTCTCTCCAAGTTCCAACGATTTCCTCAATAACATGAACTAAGTCCCCGAAACGTCTTTACCAATAGGCTACCTTTGGCGTTCCTCTAATGGTTCATTCTCTCGACCGTCGCAATCGCGCTGTTTGCTGGTGTGTCTACTCCAAACAAAATCCCAAACAAAACACCACCCTAATACCGAGTAGAGACATCTAGTCCCAATACTCGGAGAGATGCTCCAGAATCGTCTTCATGTACCCCCATCCCAAGCCTAGGAGTTAACCTCTGCCGTCCTTGCCCTCCATGGCGCTCTGACTGTGGTCTCCGGCCCTGCTATCGGCCATTTCGCCGACAGGCAACAAGGTCATAAGACAGCACTACTGTTATCTCTTGGATGGTGCATTGTCGGAACGTGTATGGTTGCCGGCGTTCAGTCAGTCCCTATACTAATGTTAGGCCGTGTGTTGCAAGGCATCACGGGGTCTGCTGTGAGGATTGTCGGCTTTGCAACCGTCGCAGACACTATCAGTCCGAACCATATAGACTTCGCAATGAGCTTAATGATGTCTTGCACAAATACTGGAACAATCAATGGGCCCGCTCTTGCTGGCTTGCTTTTAGAGGCTACTGGTTACTGGATAACATGGTCGATCCCGCTAGTTGTTCTAATCATAGATTTAATTGCACCCGTGTGTATGATCGAGAGTCCGTCCAGCTCTCCCTCCTCTACGCCCCACAACAGTCTAACAGAGACTGCATCTCTGCTTTCATCTTAGAGCAACTGGTTCCCAGAAACGGAAGTTTCTGGAGGATAATGCTACGCGACGGTCGTGTTCTGACTTGTCTGCTGATTATAATCTCGGGCACGACTGCGAGCACGAGTTTCCATGCGACACTTCCTCTCCATGTCGAAGAGAAGTTCGGATGGGGCCCGAGTGCTACTGGGTTCCTCTTTGCTGGCCTTGTCGTTCCAGGTGTCTTGATCGATCCCGTTGCTGGTTGGGTGCGTGGTCGAATCGGAACACAACGACCTGCCGTGATCTGTTCCATTCTTCAGGCAATTATGATAGGCCTAATGGGCACTGCTGGTAGCGATGTCCCTTGGGCGAGTGCTCAGTCTATGGGTAAACCGCTCTACATAGCTTCTGTCATTGGTATATGTACATTCCGATCATTTGTGTCTGGTATCGCGCCTCTCGAACTGATGAGTAACTCGCGCCTTCCTAAGATGTGAATATGACCGCACTGGAAAGTATGGTATACTCTACATATGTAGCTACTGCTAAGCCAATTCAACCTTTGTCCCGACGGAGATGTCACGCATATTCTCCATGTTGGACGTTGCTCCTTCCTTTGGGATGATGATTGGCCCAATTATAGGTGGTTCACTAAAGGAAATGGTCGGCTAGAAATATATGAGCTGGACTTGGAGTAAGTTGTTTAAGCTCACTGGACTGGTATGTTTGCTAATAGTAGCAGGTCTCTTATATCCGCTCCTCGCTGGTATTGCACTGTGCTTCTTAGGATCTAATGACACTGATGAAGAGATCCATTCTGAAGAAGGGGCATAGTTTAGGAATCTTTTGTTTCTTAGGAGAGGAATCGTCAACTGTATAGATTCCAGGAATTCGTGGTTGTATAACAGATACAAGCTATGTTGTACGGTTTATTACTCCGTAGTGTTGGCCAACAATCCTCCCTACTGTGGACACGTGTGTAATTTCAAGGTATCGGGAGGCCTAGCGTGGTTTAAATTACGATAATTCAGTATTGTGATTTTGCAAAAATTCAATGTTTTGATGACATGTTCATGTGGAGAATACCTGCAGGCACACCCGTGGACATATTCAGCTGGTCAATCTAATCTACAACATACATCAATTTACTCCGTACATATTCATTCATGTACGAGTTACATTTGGTGGCACCTACTAGAAGTTCAACTACGTACTCGCATAATATATTGAGGATTGATACGTCAAAGTTCAATTTCCTTTCTTTTCCTCTGCTTGGATCCTGTTATAACCCCTCAGATTCAACTATTCTGAGTCTTCCAACATATCCCCCATTTTACCCTATTCCGTTTTCCTGCCTTGAATTGGGATTATCCGTGGCTGATTCTCGCAGCTATGGCAACGAAAAGTTACACATTGGCAGAGGTGCTAGCCGTGGCTAAGACACATCCTTTCTACAACCCGGACATTGTGTACCCCGCCGATGCGGAAACGATCGAGAGTCTTCGGAAAACGGTCACTGACCAAAAGGAGAAGCCTAGACTCCAGGACCAGCCACTTCTTGAGAAGAAAACACTGTAAGGCAATGCTGGCAGACTTTAGTTACACTATAGCTAGGCTAATTTACTTCAGGTACAAGGCCATTGAACGACTTACACATGATGTGGACCCACGAAACACCTATCGACAAAGCTCCTATATGAGCATTACTGGTGGTGGCTCTGGTGGGGTGCCCATGATGTTTGCCGTGGATGTGCACGAGAACCGTCGACAGAGATCGCAAATGGGGGAATTTCTCAAATTGTGCGGAGTCACTCAGCCCGGAGATTGGGTCTTGTCCACCCATAGTGCCGGTGGATTCTACAGGTATTTAGGTCCGAATTAGCATAAGATGGCGTGGATATCCTAACTAAGAAGCAACAAGGTCCCTCGATCTTATGACGGAAATCATGGAGAATGCCGGAGCCACGGCCCTCAGCGCGGGAAGCTATATGCCACCTGAGGATGTCGCTAAATCTCTGGCCGACTACCATGTCAATATTCTAGCCGGCGACAGCAGCCATGTCGTCCAAACTGTCTACAGTATCTCCCTCATGGCGAAGGAAGACCGTGACCGCGTCAGACTCGACAAGATCATCTACACCTCTGAACCCCTGACTGGTCCACAGCGAGCATTCATCAAGACGATTCTTGGCGAGGTCAAGATAATTTCCGTCATGGGAAGTGCCGAGGCCGGTCCCTGGGCAATCAGCAGCCCGGACCTAACAGGGGAGCAGAGCCTGACCAGCAACAGCACGGACTTCGTCATCGACACGCGCAACATGGTAGTCGAGATCGTTTCACCCTCTGTAATCGACGGCGTATCTAACCCTGATCCGATCCTCCTTCCACAGGGAGAAGAAGGTCTCATCGTGCAGACGTCTCTCCAGCGACTGCGCAACCCGCTAGTGCGCTACATCACCGGCGATATTGGCTCCCTCCACCCACTCCCGACCGCAGCCTGTGCTGTAGTCCCCGAAGCTGATCGGGACCATCTACGTATATTGCGTATGCACGGCCGCGACCCTCGCTTCAGCTTCAAGTGGTTTGGTGGCTATTTCGAGTTTGATAGGATTGCTGCCTTCATGCAGGAGGAAGAGTGTGGCATTCTGCAGTGGCAGATCATTTTGGGCCGACTGGAGAATTCACCGCAGGCGACGCTGGAAATTCGGTTACTTCGGTCCCCGTCTCGGGATGGAATTTTATCGGATGACGCTCTTATCAAACGCGTTGAGGCTTTCTTCATCGTGCTCCCTGAGAATGAACCTCTCTTCCGAATCGTGTTTCTGGATGGCCTTGGAGGGTTTGAACGGAGTGCTACCGCGGGGAAGGTTATCAAGTTTGTGGATCGATGGCATTGAACCTTCCAAGGTTGGAATTGTGTCTTCTGTGTGGATTATATCGGCTGAAGAGACCACTAGATGGCAATAAATGTCACACTATACGGATACCACATATTAAAAGTTCTGCAGCAAAGAGTTTGTAAGAAGAGTATGTATCCGTATAGGATTGGAAAGTGTCTCGGAAGGTTGACTCTAAAATGGGTTGCCCTAACTTTGTTTGTAACTTTGTTGAACTACCCAATTAGGTCTTGTGATGTGCGGATTAGGAAATTCCCAAGCAATCGAACAAACACACAATAGTAGTTCTTGGCGCCAAGAAATTCTTCTGAATGGCCTGCGTATTTCTCTCCACATTATATTTACCGTTTATTGGAATAGTTCGAGTTAATGATCCAATATTCAATAGTTGGTAAAATCATTGGTTTCTAAATACTCAGTAGGGCTTCCCATAATTGTGTCTACAGCACGGATCATCCATCACGTTGTAGTATTCCATAAGGAGCACGAAGTCCACAGGTACTAGTCGAGATTAGGGAATCTCCAAGGCACAATGAACTAAGATAACAACCTTGGAAACGCCCATATCCACTCAGATGCAAGTCTAAATGCGTGATTAATATATAGCGGGTCGACCGGTCTGTGCGAACAGAACATCGAGAACGTCCACGAGTCCCTAAGTCGCGTGGTGTCTATAAAAAGAAACATTCCACGTCAAATGGGATGGTTATGTTCAGAGAATATATGGTACTATCTGAGTTCAATTCTATCCATTCCATATTCTACTAATTTTCAGAAAAAGTCCATACCTAGAATAGTAAGATGTATAGATGAAACATACGCATTGTCTTAGCCTCTCCGGATATTGAGGCGCTAATTTAGTCGAGTTCTCCCCACACCCCCCTTTTCTTTTCTGCAAGGCTTCTCTTCTTCTCTGCACTCTTTATGACTTTTGGGGAATTGTACCCTCTTTACTCTCATTCAATTGATTTAAATCTCTTACATTCTTTAACCCCCACTGTCCCGCTAGTCCGATTATCCATTTCAGACCCTGCACCTCCCGGAACAATCCTGCATATCCTAAGTCTCGGCTTTTAGACCAGCGCTTACTGAAACCACTATCATTATCGAGTAAGCCCTCTTTCCTACATATGTAGGTATTTATATCCACAGGATGTCAAGCTTGATCATCAGGGACTGATCCATGGTTCTGCGCAGAGACGTCAATTTTTCCTCCACAGCTCCGCTCCCCTTACGTTCCACGTTCCACGTGGGATCGTCGTCTTCTATATCCAAGCATATAGCATCTAGCATTCTTTCCCAATTCTGGAGAATATCCATCACTGCATTTCAACCGTCACAATGGGTCTCATCGACAAGCTACAAGCCAGTACGTTCCGCGACCCCCGAGAAAAAGCACCCAGCGGAAGTGCTACTTCACTGCGGAACTGAAATGCGACCTTGAAATACTAGGAAAAATAACTAATATCGAAGCAGAACTCAAGCTCTACCGCCTCGAACAGCGCTATGCCCGCCGCAAGCACCGCAGCACCTTCTCCACAGGAGCCCAATACGTCGACGGCGAATATGTTTACTCGGGCGCAAGGTCGCCTACTAGTACCGTCTCCAAACACTCCACTGGCAGCTGGCGCCCATCAGGATGGGGCAGCCAGACGTCGCGATAGCGAAGTACGTTTCAAGTCGACATGTCTGAGCGATTATTTGGGTTATCGGCGCCATTCTCTTTCTTCTACTTGTCTTTAGCATTTTCACCCCTTTTCTCTCCTTTCTGAAGACCTTTTTCTTCTGTTTTATACCTTTGCGTGATGCTTCCGCGGAGTCTCGACGAATTCTTGTACAGCCACACACCATGTCTGTTTTTCTTTTTCTTTTCTGGGATTGTTTACCTTATGATTTCTATGTGTCAGCGGGAACCCATGTTCGAAAAGTTGGGATCTGCTCTCTGCTTTCTCCTTTTGGATTTTGGTATCTCCTGCGATATGCCTGCTTGGTCATGTATGCTTCTCATCTTTGTCTTGTTTCATAGTCTTCGTTTACTTGGGCTTTGATGTTCGTGCTCAATATCTGAGATCTCTCTTGTTCAAACACACAGTACAAGAATAGTTGGCTGCTCATGTGGCCTCGTCCCTGACGACATAAGACTTCGATAATCCGATCTGTTTGGGCCAAGATGGTATTAGGAACTCCAATGTGTCTTTCGATGTACTTTTCAGGTGTTTCTGTAGACGTTTCCACGGCCCATGCCTTTTACTGCCTTTGTATACATGTAGAAAGGGCTCTCCAAGTAGTCAAGATCATGTTTCGAAGGTTGGTTTCGGTTCTTTGTTCTTGGACTTCTTTCATCTTGCTCAAAGATGTATGAACACACAAACAGCAAATAGAATAATACATATAAAAAAAGCATGAAGTCCATAAACTCGTTACAGATTAGGAACCACCTGCAGGTGTACTGGATTTATCTTCAGAATATAGACCTGGAAGGCCTAAGGCGGTAAGGCTCGAATCTGCGGACCTTACGTCACACCACCGCTCTGGTCTCTCCATCTCCACACTGCCAACGCATCTCCCTCATCCTGTGGTTGCATTTTTGCTTGTGATTACGGTAAAAAAGCTGCCGGGCAATCTGGACTTTCTTGTGCGCTCGAACTATCATCAAACCTACCACTCATCCTCGACTTTCAAGCTCCTGACCGTTCCGCGACACCCAACCCGCCGAGATACCCTCGTTCACGATGAGCATTGCTTAGCCGACCATAACTGGGTAAAGATTGCAGCACAGGCTGCTTTGAGCGATGGATCAAGCAATCCAGCGGTTATTGAACGACAAGCTCTACGACAGGAGGAAGCAGGGAGCTCTGGAGTATGCCCGCTCAGTTTCATCGCTCCGCACTTGAAACAACCCATACTGATCACTGTTTATTTACACTAGGCTTGAGAAAATTGTCCGCGACGCTGTTTGCCGAGGAGAGCAGGAGAAAATACAAAAAATCGTTGAACAGCTCTGCCACGACTATGCGTACGCCGTGCACCAACCCCATGCCCGCAATGGAGGCCTGATCGGGTTGGCTGCTGCCTCGATCGCACTGGGATCGGTGAGTGGTGGCTATAACCAAGGACTTGGAGAAGAGCTTGGCTGATACCTGGCATATAGGAAGGAGTTGCGCCGTACTTGGGTGAAATTGTGCCGCCTGTACTCGCATGCTTCTCCGACCAAGATGCGCGAGTGCGGTACTACGCATGCGAGAGCATGTACAATATAGCCAAAGTGGCCAAGGGAGAGATACTGTTGTTCTTCAATGAGGTTTTCGACGCGCTGGCTAAGGTGAGAGGTGTCGATAGTTTTAGTGGGGCATCGCATATGCTGACATGCAATATAGCTTGCGTCCGATTCGGAGCTATCAGTCAAAAATGGCGCGGAACTTCTGGATCGCCTTGTGAAAGATATTGTGGCTGAATCGGCAGCTTCGTATGTGTCGATTCTACAGCTCTCCGAAAAGGAAGCTACAGAATTGGAGAATCAGGAAGACCAGGAACTTCCCATGGCGTTCTCTCTCGCACGCTTCATTCCTCTGCTTAAAGATCGGATTCATGTGATCCAACCGTTTACTCGCAACTTTCTGGTCTCATGGCTTACCCTTCTAGATACAATCCCTGACCTAGAGCTCGTGAGCTATTTGCCAGAGTTCCTAGAGGGATTGATTAAGTTCCTGGGCGGACCCAACAAAGACGTAAATATTGCAACCCAGGGTTTACTTGATCGGTTCTTAGGGGAGATCAAGAGGATTACCCGACTTAAAAAGGGGATTGAAGAAAGCCGGAAGAGTCAGAAGAGCAACAGACAGTCGGTTGCCAGCGATGTGATGAGCAACGCGACAGAGCAAAATGCCCAGACCGATGGTGCTAGTGAGGACAAGTACGACGTTGCCGTTGCAGACTCGGTCTCAGATACGACCGTCGATGATGAGATCGCTCAAGCCGATGGAGATTGGATCCCGGGACAAGATGTACAAATCGACTACCCCAAGATTCTTGATATTCTTGTCGGATTTGTCAACACCTCTTATGGTAAGAGTGCCTCTATCTCTCTGGCTTTCATCTGCTTACGTTCGTTTAGAGGAGGAAATGCAATTGACGGCCCTTCGTTGGCTTGATTCCTTTTTCGAAATCAGCCCTGAAGATATTCTTCCTTTCGTTCCGCGGCTGTTGACTCAGGTACTCCCGGCCATGTCCAGTGGCTCGGATCAAGTACGGAAAGCAGCAAATCAAGTCAACACGTCCCTTGTCCAATACATCTACTCCCTGTCAGATGACACGACCGAGGAAGCCCAGGCGCCATCGTCAAAGATCCCTTCCACCACGGCCAGCAAAGAAACCATAGAGCGAAGATCATCGACTCCAGGAGTCAGGCCTTCAGAGACAGCGAGCATTGACACGAAGAAGCAAACAGCACAAGAGAATTCCATTGCGGCTACACCACGTAGTAGTGTTGTTTCCACCCCGCTGCCTCCTGCTGACCTTGACTACGCTGCTGCTGTCAACTCCCTCACTCTACAATTCCTCAATGAAAATGAAGCCACTAGAGTTGCGGCCCTTGTGTGGCTCATCATGCTCCACCGTAAAGCCCCGCGGAAGGTTGTCGCTTTCAACGATGGTACCTTCCCAGCTTTACTAAAAACGCTATCCGACCCTTCAGAAGCGGTTGTAACCAAAGATCTGCAACTCCTTTCACAGATCTCAAGGAACAGCGAGGACAGCTATTTTACCTCTTTCATGGTCAACTTGTTGCAGCTCTACTCTACAGACAGGCATTTACTCGAAGTGCGTGGAAATCTGATCATCAGGCAGCTTTCTCTGAACCTGAGCCCGGAGCGTATCTACCGGACTTTGGCAGATTGCCTCGAGAAGGAAGAGGTAATGTTCGGTACACACATTGAGGTATTCCATGCTAATATATCATCAGGATCTTGAGTTTGCCAGTATCATGGTCCAGAACCTGAACAACAACCTCATCACGGCGCCCGAGCTCTCGGAATTGAGAAAGCGCTTAAGAAATCTCGATTCGAAAGTAATACTCCCGGACACCTTGTCTTGCATTCTTGAGACTAATGGAAACGTTTAGGATGGTCAAATGTTCTTTGTTGGGCTTTTCAGATCGTGGTGCCACAATGCTGTCTCTACGTTTTCACTCTGTCTTCTTGCCCAGGCCTATGAACAGGCATACAATCTTCTCCAGATCTTGTCAGTATACCAGCTCAATTCACCACGATAGTCTGCTGACAAGACCATCCACAGTGCCGAATTGGAAATGACAGTTAATATGCTAATCCAAATCGACAAACTGGTACAATTACTTGAGTCACCAGTATTCACATGTTCGTTTCTCTCCGTCAATACAACTCCAGTCCCAGAAGCTAATCCCAATAGATCTCCGCCTCCAACTCCTTGAACCCGAAAAATACCCCTTCCTTTACAAATGTCTCTATGGCGTCCTCATGCTCCTCCCCCCAGAGCTCCGCCTTCGCCGCCCTCAAGAACCGTCTAAACAGCGTCAGCAACATTGGATTCCTCCACCCCGGACCCCGCAGGTATGGCCCCTGCCCCCCGCATTCTATCCTAAGGTTTACTGAGACGAATTTCCCTAGCACTACCCAAACAGCCCCACCTTTCGACCGTTCCACAGGCACCCGCCTGAAACCCCGCGACGAGAACTCCATCCGCTGGGTCGAACTGCTCGACAAGTTCAAGTCCGTCCAGGAACGAGCCCGTCGATCCCAAGGCTCCACCCGCCAGTCCTTCGATCAGTCCGGCCCTATGAACAACCCCTCTCTTACAGCTGCTCTCTCTGTCGCCGCTGCAGACCGTCCTAAGGAAAGATCTGGTCTACCCGATGCCCCGCGCGGTGCCCCGGGCCCTAGTAACGCTGCTGCTGGAAATGCCGGGCTGGGAGGCTCTGGTGCTGGTGTCAGTGGCACGGCTGCTTCGCGTGCATTGGACAGTGCGGCGAAGGGTGCGTCATCTTCTCACAGACACAAATCGGGTCTTCCAAATCTGGGCCGGTTGGGTATTGGAGGACGGAGGTCCAAGAAATAGTTGCATTTGTAGCTCGAGCTGGAACTTGGCTCGTGCATAGACCTTTCTTGTTGTGTTACTTAGCTGGATCGTTTTGTTGCTACCATACCCGAGATCGTTCTTCTGTCAATAGTTATCGTCTGTGGATAGGTAACGATGGTTCTCAATGACATCACATTTCTTACCATCTCCCCAATGTGTCTGTTGGCTTTATGCCTTGGTATACGTTTAGTTATCTTTGAGTGTGTGTGGTATTCACAGCTCTTCATGTTTCGGCAGCATGTAGCTCTCCGCGGTACAAAGACAAAAAGATCATTGAATTCGTTCTATGGTCATAATTGTTCGCTTCCCAAATGAATACGCTCCAAAAGATACAATCCACCCAATACTGTAGTAAACCAAGAACCAGCCCAAGTATGCCAAATAAGTGTATCAGTGACTGATGTACTGGAAAACAGCCGAAACATCCTGTTCCCCAGTCTCCTGACGAAGAAGCAGATCCTGGATTTGATTGAGCGGGCCCTTCTCGCCGGTATTGACAAAATGGTTCCACGAACTAGTATCACCATACAGCATAGCCGGGGCCTTGATATATTGCGTGCCGTCGGGCCGGCACCGTTTGCACTTGAAGGTATCATGAGTATCACTCCGAGTATCCGGTTTGAACTGGAAGAGTTCTCGCAGGGAATCGAGGGAGAAATGACGCTCGACATCTTCTGCGGAGTCCACGACGCACGATGAGAGGGACTGTTTGTGGGACTGGCGCTGGAAGATCTTCTCTTCGATTGAGCCTGTTGCAATGAACCGGTAGACGAAACAATCTTTCTTCTGTCCGTCTCGCCACACTCGTGCTAGCGCTTGCTGGTCAGCGGCTGGGTTCCAGTCTGGATCGAATAGCACCAGCCGGTTGGCGCCGATCAAATTCAGTCCACACCCGCCGGCTTTGCTACTCAGGAGGAATACAAATTCCTGACCCTCTGGGTTATTGAACGTGTCGACTAGCTTTGTGCGCTTTTTGATGTTCATGGTGCCGTCAAGGCGCAAGGAGCCGTAACCCCGTGACCGGCAGAGCTTTTCGAATAGATCGAGGGTCTGAGTGTAATTACTGATGAGGACGATTTTGTCGTTGGTGTCTTGTCGGATTCGGGCTAACATGCGGTCAAGGACCATCATTTTGCCAGAGTACCAACTCTTGATATCTCTATCGCGACCCCGAGAATCGGGGGTGAATAATCCTCGGGAATGCGTGCTCGCATCCTGGAAGGTCGTTCGCTAGATCAAGTAGATCTGGGTGATTGCAAAGCTTTTTCAAAATACCGATTGCTTTCAGCGGCTGACTGCCTTTTCCGCGAAGAAGGCTTTGGATCTCTGGACTCTTGATGAAATGGTTATACAGACCACGCTGGAACTCTGACATGTTGCAGAACACAACATGCTCGTACTTGATGGGCAAGTATTTTGAGAGGAGCTCGTTGGTTCGGCGGATAATGAACTTATTCACAATACCAGAGAGTTCCTGTAGTCGTTCATCCCCCAGCTTCTTTTCTGCGTCTGTGCCTGCGGCATCCCGACCCCGTAGAATCGGTAATTCGAACCTTTTCCGGAACTCGGCTTGGGAGCCAAGAAGGTTCGGGTTAGCGAAGTGAAGAAGAGCGAAGTACTCAGACAGGTCATTCTGGATAGGTGTTCCAGAAAGAATCACTCGGCGAGTAACATTGAGTTGGTTCAAAGCAGTCCATGTCAAACTCTCCTTGTTCTTCAGTCGATGACCTTCGTCGCATAGAAGAAGTCCGATCGGGGTATCATTCAAAGTATCCGCATACATACGGAGTGTCTCGTAGGACACAATAAGGACGGGCCTGACGATTCCACGCCCTGATGCCATGGCCCACTGCTTGATCTGGGTTATTAACTCTGCTTTCGTGGCCTTTCCGTCGATCGCAAAAGGTGTGGTGGCGTCTTTTCCAAGCCATTTTACTGATATGGTCAGTCGAGCTAATAAGAAGTAAAGTGTACCACGCGTAACTCACCCAACTCGTTGGCCCAATTACCAACCAAACTTGACGGACATGCAATCACACATTTCTGAATGGTAGTTTTTCCCGCTTCTGAGGACTGCTTGAGTAGCGTCCACATCAATGCGATGCATTGAAGCTGTGTTCGTTAGAATCAAGGTACGAAAATCGGGTGGGCCAGGCTCACCGTTTTACCAAGTCCCATGCCATCTGCCATGATGCATCCATTTGCATTCTTGTCAACGAGCCCAGTAACACATCGATAAAGGAACTATATGTAGCGGTGTCAGCTTTTCTCCACGGCACAGCTTATCTCAGGGGGCAATACCTTCACACCCTCGACTTGATGTGGTCGAAGCACTTTGGACAGTCTCGGGTCAATCACAACAGGCACCTTTGGCCTGTCTTCCACATTCTTTTTGAGCCCCAGAATGTCTGCTAGACTCTTATGCACAATTGGCTCATCCAATTTTGGCGTGTCCTCCGTCGGTGCCTCCGGGTTTTTGGGCGCAGGTTCCTCAGCGACGTCGTCTACCGTAGGGTCGTATAAAACAATCGCAAATTCTCCACTGGGGTCATGTAGTGGCTTGACCACAAATGTCGCGCCTCGTCGCATCCCCAATGTTGGAGCCACCCGACCAGAACTGTACTCGCCGGTAGCTTTATTGAGGAACGGAACCTGAAATCGTTGCCTGAACGCCACCTCTTTGTCCTTTGGTTTGTACGCGGGGAATTTGTTGGCCTCTCTTGTTTCCAAAGCGAGCCGGTCATCATTCGTGTATGGCTTCTCTCCATCTTCCACGCTTCCATCGGCATTGGCATAGTTGACCTTCCTTCTCTTTCTTGATGGCTTTTCGGACGCACGAGTCGGTGTTGCGCTTCCTGGACATTTGAATGGCCTTACAAGTCGATCGATCGAGTTCTGAGAGTTCACGGATTTCGGTTGTAAGGGAGTCTTGACGCTGTTGTCACAACCGGCGGGCGTTGTCGATACCTTCCAGGCATTTCAGTACCAAAAGTAGAAAATGGTTAAGTCGAGGACTTACATTGGGTCCAAAATATATGAAGCAAATATCCAAATACACCAAGCTCCTGCTGTACAATGATCCCAAAGTTGAGGCAGGTGCGAGTTGACGACGCGTCACGCGTTACCCTGAGGCCCCCAAAACACCAAACTGCCGCGTCCCACAATAACTGACCGCCCAATGGGGTATGGTGGTCCGAGCTCCACGTGGGGCGTTATTTTTAGGCAGTCACGTGCATTCTGTATATGCACCTAAACAACAACCTTCCAAGGTGGATACTTAGCGTAACGACTGTTTCTTTATATTATTTGGGCTAGCTGCTTTTATTGTGAGGGTTGAAACCATCCATGGTGATGACGACTCTCCCTTTGCTAAGAGGAAACAGTATTTCCTTAGAAGACGCCCTAACCGACGATGACAACATCCTGCACCGCTTAGACTATCCGCAAAACCAGGAGGAGTTCCGGTCATACCTCCTTGCGCAGCGAAATAAGATTGAATCAGCGGTTTTGTTTCATCTTGGCGTAAAAAGTTGTCAAATAGCCGACCAAGCTGATTGGTTATGTGGGAGTTACAATGTCTGCATTCCAGTCTATATCAAGCTGCCGTCGGAGGAGTGTGTCCTTATTCGAATTTCGCTGCCTTACAAAGTCGGAGAAGAGAACAACCCAGGGAATATTGAGGAAAAACTGCGCTGCGAAGTCGCCACATACATTTGGATACGTGAAAATTGACCCGATGTCCCAATTCCCACTCCCTATGGGTTAGCATTTCCCAATGGGCAGACTGTATGTGAGCGTATACTCTCTATCTGTCTCAGAAGTCTGACCTTGTTGCTTAGTTCGCTGAGGAGAGCTGCATCGATTTTTCTTCCCGTTGGCATTGGCGCATCACGCAAACCATGCGATCATGGTTTGGGTACCCCAAAGCCTGCCCATATATCAGTACCAGGGACAAGAATGTGCTGAAAACTGGATACATAATAATCAGTTATGTGAAGAACGGCCAAATGCTCTCCAATACATGGGGAGATTACCTCCTGAGCGACAAGACACGAAGGGAGACTCTTTCAGTGATCTTGCGAAGGTTATGCTTTCACTTAATCGCGTCAAGTTACCGCGAATTGGGTCTTTGGCTTTGGATGACAATGGTCTAATTGAGTTGAAAAATCGACCCTTGATACTACGACTCCAAATATTCGAGAATGAAGGGATCCCCACGATACCCAGGAATTCTACGTACCATTCTGTGGAGCCCTATGTTTTGGATCTTCTGCAGCTCCATGACAACCGCATTTATTATCAGCCAAATGCGATTCATAATCTGAAGGATGGCCAGGAACAATTCGCGGCTTTAACCATGATGCGTGGTCTCTTTCCTCAATTCATTTCCCGTCAATACCGTGATGGGCCATTTGTGCTTACGCTCACGGATCTCCACGCGAGTAATATCTTCGTCGATGAAAATTGGCATATTACGTCGTTGATTGACTTGGAATGGGCATGTTCTTCTCCCATTGAGTTACAAACACCGCCTTACTGGTTGACTGGTCGACCTATTGATGATATTGTACATGGAGAACATCTCGAGACTTTTCAAGAAGTGACGACTGAATTTCTAAATGCCTTTGAAGAACAGGAAAAAATCAGGAACGCTTCCGATGCTTCTCAGGCCGAGATCATGCGGAAATCCTGGGACAGAGGTAGCTTCTGGTATTTCCAGGCCGTCAATAGCCCGAAGGGTCTCCTTCGGGTATTCAATGAGCATATCCAACGCATGTTCTGTGGGGAGCACTGCACCCAGCGGGAGTTTGATCGGGCTGTAAGTCCATACTGGTCTGTCGGCGCCGAAGAATTCATTCAGATGAAGGTGAAGCAAGAGGCAGAGTATAAGGATCGACTTAGGAAGAGGTTCAGCGAATGTGTTCAAAAATGCTGATTTGTCAGGACAGAGGGCTCCGCTCACTATCTTTCTCCTTGTTAGCTCGCTAGTATATCATGTGTTTGAATGCAATGAAACAGAAATATTCTAGGATTTGGAAGCATTTCCTTTCCAAGGTTCCATCCAGTTGTTGCTGGGTGAGCAGCGCCCGGTCAAAATACCCTAATTGTCAGGATCATCATGTTGTGATTAATTACTCCCAAGGTTGGCACGTCTACACCAGATTTCAGGCTGTGTGAAATGGCTTCCCTTTTCTGTTTCAGTGCTCACCCCTAGCCGCTTTTGACTGAGCAACCCTATCCCACTCAGGGTGCATAGCCTCTTAAACCACACGCGGAATGGTTTCTGACCAGTCAACTTACTAAATCTGCTTAGCAAGCCTATGTTATATTGCACATACTGAAACACAGTTTTGCAAGATCTTCTCCCATCGGAAGATGCGCTCTGGTCCATTCCAGAGGTCGAAATAGGCAGACCAGGTTTGAAAGTGCTTTGGCCTCTAGGCCCACCGCATGGAGCAACTAAAAGTCGCAATTTTTGAAGAATCCCCGTAGATTCCGTGCCCTATGAGTTAACCTATACCTACCAGGTATAGCTTATAGCGGCGCCAAACAATAAAGCAGACGGAATGGAGCTTCACGCTGCTATATATACACAGTTGACGTACTGGAAGTCTTTTTATTTTGAACCTGCCTTGATATGGATAAGTGCACTCAGTGATAATGGCCTGATAGAAATGTAAGAACGCTGGTTGACATGTATTTGGAGATAAAGTATACGGAAGCACTAGACATCAAATTGGAAATCTCGCGAACTAAGACCAAGCCAAATGCGAATCTCCTCCAAGGCAGTCAGGTCATTCTCAGGAAGAGACTGCTGTATCTTTTCATCATACCATTCGTAAGTACGGCCGACATCTTCGAGGCTTTCTCCAATCTTCCGGCAAGATCCAAAATCGATAATGACTGCCCTATCATCGGCCACCATTATATTGCTTGGATTGAGGTCGTTATGAACTAAACCTAGCGCGTGAAGATGATGGAGACCACTCTCGACGTCCATAAGAACACGGCTATAGTCCTCGCTCACTTCCCGCGTGTTTCGTAGTGCTCTCTTCGAGTGAGCACCGGGGTTTACTTCTTTCATAAGCGTGTGAGGGTACTTCTCATGGCAAAGGCCCGTGATTCTGCCGTCAGAAACTTGACAACCGAGATACGTAGCAATGTTAGGATGTGGGTGCTGCATTAAGACTTCGCACACCCTTGCCTCCTTAAGGAAATCCTCTGCAATCGAATTCGGTTGAGGCCCTTCACTAACCCGGTCGTAACTGAGCAATCGAGGCGTTTTGATATAACAGCTGTTGAGCAGAGTTTCAGGCGCTAGCGTAAATTCGATAGAAAAATTGGGGTTGTAGGCCGAGGTAGGAATCTGCTTGACATTCATAATGTCCTCTGCATTGATATCCGAAGACGAAGAGTAGCGACCTTTCACCCTCCCGTGGCACAAAAGGCCATTCAACTGGTACAAAACGAGAGTACCTGCGAACTGGTAACCTTCATCTGAGTCTTCGTAGCTCGCGCACTTCTCCAGTATCTCCAGTTGTTGATTAGGAATTGGGGGAGTCGGCATGCTTAAATGGACTTTGCAGTGTCAATCATTAAGGTATACCAAGGACAGATAACACTCACCTCGTAGTCATGGGCCAGGAAGGCAAATTATTCTTCGCAACAGATGTGGAAAGGTAGACCAGGTGTCCCTTTAAAAGCAATATTAGTCTGCGAAGGTATGCCCAACCCAACCTGTACGCTCAAGGTCCATCGCTTTTGCGGCCAGAACATGGCGGCGGTCTGTGCAGTCCTTGTAACGGCCAATAATACTCATTTGCCAAAAGCCAGTGAGAAGTGTGCAGGCACCAAGATCAGTATGGTAGCGAACGCATGGGTTATTTCCTAGGGGCCAATGAGGACTGTAGCTTTTGTTCTAAGCATTGAAATTAACCAAACAAAAGGCATCATTTGATACTGGCAGAATCCAGATTTTGATGGAGCGGGCTCGATTCCAAAGGAAAAACGCGACTTTTAGCGTCCTGCACTATCGACAGGGGTATCTCGAAAAGTGCGACTGTTAGCGCGGGGCATCCACCAGCATTCGTCCGGAGAAATGGCACTTTAGAGATGTCAGGTTTGCCGCAGAAACTGTTTGTTCGGCGTGTACAAGCTGGAACTGATATGGTACATGCGAGCTGAGGGAAATGAGTAAGTACAAAGAGTATTTCGGACAGTCTTGGGAGATGGGGAAGGTTTATGTCAGTTCTGCTGTGGGCCCGAGGGCCACTCAGGCACGGAGTAGCGGGGGAGTGGGGTCAATCTATCACATGGAGTAGCCAGGTGCTATGTAACTACGTTGTAAGCACCCTTTCCTGCACTTTAGTGAAACCCTCAACCCTTTTACTCTTAACAATGGAAGCCACACCTTTGCCTTTCCTACATGCAATAGAGACTCTAAAGCATTTGCCACGGACAGGATGGCTGAGGATGTTTGACGACAACCCCGAGAGGGTTGAGAGTGTGGCGGCGCATAGCTTTCGAGTAGCCATCTTGGCCATGCTCGCTCCGGTATTTTTTTCTCTTGCCCGAGATTCCTATCAACCTTTTAGCAGCTGACTTCGTCAGGAAAACCTGAATCTAGATGTAGGGAAATGCACCGAAATGGCTTTGGTCCATGATTTGGCCGAGTCGGTCATAGGAGATATTCCAACGTGGGCTAAGGTCCCAAAGGGTAAGTCTTGCAGTTCTTATATTGTGTTAGAACAGTGAAGCTCACAAACACCACCTGGATAGAAAGGAAATACGAGATGGAACACAACGGCTTTCAATATCTACACAACTTGCTTCAAACTTATAGCCCGAAAACAGCAACGAAAATCAGCGAGCTATGGCTGGAATTTGAACAAGGAGAAACACCGGAAGCAAAATGGGTCAAGGAGATGGATAAGTTCGAGTGCCTAGTCCAGGCGCACGAATACGAACAGGAAACCTTTGGCAAAAAGGACTTCGGCGAGTTTCAAGGGCAATTAAAGGAGATTCATTCCAAAGAAGCCAAAAAATGGGCGGAATCTTTATCCCGGGAAAGGGAAGATCACTTCGCCAAGAGACAAAAGAGATTACCTATCATCTTTATTACCGGTATGTGATATAGTTCATAGAGCGCTTAGGCTTCCACGCTAAAGACTACTAGGGGATCCAGTGGCCTGCGACAATATCGCTAGCCATGTCACAGGAGAGCTTTCGCTTCCCCACATCTCTATGAACGAAACGCTACACGAAAAGGCGCAGGATCTTGAATATCGCCATCACGGTATCATCAAGAATTGTCTCGATAAGAGAATCGAAGTGCCGGCTAGCCTGGTTGTTGAAGTACTTGAGAATAAGATTAAAGCTATAGGTGAACAGTCTTGGGGGATTGTCTCTGGATTTCCGGGTGACACAGAACAGCTCGCAGAATTTGAAAAGAAGGTAATTATCCAAAAGACTCCAAGGCTTCACAGCGTGGAAGGTGACACTGACATCATTTGCTAGGTTCAAGATTGCAATTGTATCTTGTATGTGGAATGCCCTCCACACACTAATGATCAAAGGCAAGAGTCTTCAGAATCGGAAGATGCCAAGAGTACGTGGCGGCGTCCAAAAGCTCCCTTTAAGGATGTTTTGAAGAGTTCAGCTGCCCGTTTTGAAGTGGTTGGTTCTACCACCGACCAGCCGACGATGTCCGAAATAGACCTTTGCCATCTGGCCGTAAATTCGATCAAGGCTTTCATCACAGATGGAGGGTTAGTGAAACATGGCAAAAGCGCATCTTAACTAGCTCAAATTTATTGATCTACACTAAATAGAAGTCAGTTTCAAATTTCACAAGTTGCATCGTCGATTGAATCTTTGGCCGCGCTATACTGATTAGGAGAAGCCTCGCACTTCACATCCTTTTTCACCACTTTCAAACATTAGGGAGCTTACTGGTAACTGCACACTCTCTGATTTTCCATCTTTATATACATTGGAAGCTTGTGGCCGATTAGCCGATTATCCCTTGTACGCTGGTGAGACATGTGGCATTAGATATCAAGGTCAGGAACATACTCAGTGCTAATACGTAGGAATGTAGTACTTTCATAGATGCGATTGGTAGAGAAGCTCAACGAGCTAGCCAGTGCGGTGAGTGGTGTTTCTTTTTCCAGATATTCCTATTAATCGGATCTCAACTAAATAGACTAACAGGTCCCGCCAACCAACGGCTGGATTCTCGAGCTAGGCCATGGCAGACCCAATACTGCAGGCTTCTCCTGCGATTATCGCATCTACATCTCGGGGGGACACGCTACTAGTAAACGAGCTGCAGGAAATTCCTAGGCGATACGCAAGCCATTCAAACGGGAGATACTTGGCGCTAGGAGGTGGGCAGTGAGTTCCACGGCCAGGCCGCGGTACTCAGACCCGGACGGGATAGTCTCTAACGGGCTAGTAGTGGCTTCATCGTTAGTATCGTTATAAAGGTCCGAGGGGTGTAGTTAAAGAACGTCTAGTAGGGCTTACGTATTATCATATAACTACCTAGGTAGGCCGACGTACTAGGTATAGTTATGGCTATAGAGAGAAGCGGAACTAGAGGCAATAGATTGAGATGTGGTAAGTCCTGGTCGGATAGCGACACGCACGTGGAGTGTGCTAGCGAGATACGCGGGGAGACTCTTAGCTTTAGCGATTTGGCGGGTAAAGTAAACGAGGATCTTCTAGCAAACGAGTGTCTCCTTGGCATTAAAGTGAAAAGGTGAATGCAAAACTTGGCTCTGCCGCCCAATATCTTACGTGCGCGATAGAAGGAATCGGCGAACGTACCACAGGGTACGAAGATCAAAGACGTTAGTAGGTCCCACGTGTGGTGTCGAGAGGTTAGGAGGAGACTGTATAAGATAAAGAGAACCAGACTTGTGGAGATCCACGAGGATCGGTTCTTTGTCTGAAGTAGCCAAGTCTTCGCACTGGACCAAGATCAGATATCAGGAGAAATTGAGTGCAGTAATGAATCGCAAGGTATTGGCGTCGAGGGTAACATCATGCATGTTGCGTGGACGGGAGGGGACGTCGAAGAGTGCACAAAATGGTATGATAAGAGGGGGCGCCAACGACATTGTTGGCAGTGACGTCAATCTCCGCGCAAGAATATGGTTGTTGGACATTTAGTGACTGTGGGGTGGAGGGTGGGACATTGATAGGATCGTTCCGCAAGGCATTGATATATGATCGAGTCAATGGATTTGGGGCATCAGGGGGAGCAAGCTGCCATCTTTCGATGTGTACAGCGTGCTTGGTAATGGAGATAAGAATCACAATCTGTACTTGGCCATTTGAAGAACCAAACCACCATCTAGCGTCTTGAACGAGCTTTGGTCGTGATTCTGAGAACCCCGTCTCAATGACCACGGTTGGCCAGCTTAATCCATTGCCGGATGGCCAACGTTGGGCAGGGCTAAAAACTTGATCACCCTCCTTGCCGCGTCCTGTGGATCTGTATCTTGTCGCTCCGCCCCAACGGTAACATTCGTCCAATCCCATACAATCGAGTTGTCGATTGATTTTTTGAAACAAGCCGTTCGTTGTGTACTCGTGTTGGTATCCGGGCACCAAACGCAAAACACCAGTGTCGTCTTCGAACTCGAAGCGGTAGTCGATCCCCTCGAGGCAATGATGGTCATTGAAGAGTCGTTCCGCCATTTGCGGGTGTAACTTTAGGAGCACCAAGAACTGATTTCCGCTGTATTCTGCATCTTGTTCGAACTTTTGCACAATCGTTTCAGCTTCGAGCTTGACGTGTTCGAGGCTTTTTAATACACGGACGACAGCATCGGTTGGTAAGGCTGTGATGAGAGAGGGCATGGTTGAGACAGGCAAGAGTGCTAGTTGATCCATACTGACATCAGAGGACCCAGAGGGGGGTAGAGCCTCAAAACTGGTATCAGGCTCTCCTGTCGAGGCAGAATCCAAGGCGGGTCCCATCTTGATTCAGTAAAATTATCAATGAGAAAGTATGACGTGTTTCCAGCAAAGTCTCAGAGATGGGCCGATGTCAAACTGGGAGAGATGATGAAAGAGGAAAGTTTGCTTTGGTGGGAGAGACCCTATAAATACCAAAGAGTGAAGGGTTGATACCTTTTGGGAAGGCGTGTCTATGGAAGGAGCGAAAGGTGTCTGGCGTTGAAGTTTGGAGGATTTGGTCTTCCTCGCCATTTGCTGGGTTGCGAAACTTGCAAGGAGCCTTTGGCGGTTTCGCAGCGTAGTGTAGTTTGTTGCTACTCTGTCTTTTGCCCAAAAGAAGGTCGACTGAGTGCCGAAGACATCAGTGAAGGTGGGATCAAGTATAGCCTCTACAAGTTGTGAGGTTAGGCCAACTGCGAGGAGGGCTCGGCGTGTTCCCATTTCCTCATATCTCCGTGTGTGTAGGCTCGCCAGATGACCGCAGGCGTAATCAAAGAGGGAATCTGGGTTTTGTTCCAGATCGGGCCGGTTTACATAACGTGAGTAGAGATCTACCTAGGTATAGCAGTATCGGCTTCTCAGCCGATGAACTCGAGAACTTCTACGCTCTCATCCGAAGTCAGGGTGTCAAGGGTTTGGACGATTCCATCTTGGAATCCTCACGTCTCAATAGACACGGATGAGGAGGACGAGGATGAAGAGGATACCGATCTTAGTGGCGTGAATGCAGATGCGGCCTTCGCAGGCACCTCAGTGTGGACTTGAGTTCTTCGCAGCTTCGTTGTACCTTGGACTCCACTCCCAGGCCTCCTAGATTAGATTTGCAAGCACGCCCTCAGGGTTCATTACTCTTATTGTATCTGTAGCTCACTTCCTGAAATGTCGTCGTCCCCTGCTCTCCCCCTGGTTTCGATTGAGGCAATGACTGACATCGGATCTGGTGACGATGATGTGTGACTGAGATATCTCTCACCTCGGCCTCACCTCGGCCTCACTCCGGCCTCATTTCTGGCCTCATTTCTGGCCTCATTTCTCGACAGACGGGTGATAGAAAACAAATTGATTGTGTCTCTCCACAATCTTCCGTTGCTTGTAGAGAGTTAAGGTCTGTAAATATTTAAAAAGAAGTAACTATTGTTACCTCAGATTTGGTACGATCTGATTGCTGATTCTGTCACATTTACTGAAATCTTTGCTTTTACCATTTTCTGGAACCACAGTATTGTTATAGATATCCTAATAGTCCAAGTTACGGGCTCGCTAATAGATGTTCTTACAATTGGGAAGTTTGGCGTCCAATCATGCTGCATCCGTGCTTTGATTCTTCCACTATATTATTGCCGAGATTGAAATCCACATCGACTTCTATTTGGCATCAAATAAGGCAGTAAAGTGTACCAGCTGGTTGATATAGACTGGAATGCAGGGAAATACTCGTTATGTATTTTCCTTAGAGGTTGTTGTTTAGGTGTGTAATTCTCGCGCTAACTTAGGTCACTACCTACCTAGGACCTAAGTTACTGTATAAGATGCATTCTACCACTCGGCTAAAAGACCATAGCAACAATCGGAACGTCCGATCGTAGCTGTTGTGGTAATATACTAGGCCCTAGCAACCGCTCGGGACCACATGCAGGTAATCAATCGCGCACGTGAGGGGTCACCCCACTATGGAAATCTGGGGAGCTTCGAATCGACATTTGCGTCAATTATCTTCAATCTGGGCCTTAGAGCTGAGATCCCATGGCCGCAGACTTCTGGGCTGGCTACATCAGCGGAGCCATTGGAATCATCATTGGCAATCCCCTCGATGTCGTCAAAGTCCGTCTGCAAGCGGGAAGCTCACATGCAGATGCATCGCCCGCACATCTGAGCCGCTTTGAAAAAGCAAGCTCTCTCGTCCGAGGTCCGTGTTACACCGATTCGACACCAATAGCACTCAATTGATATCGTTATAGGCGCAGCTGCTCCGATCTTAGGCTATGGAGCTCTCAATGCTATTCTTTTTGTTGCATACAACCGATCCTTAGCAGCATTGGACGGGTCCGTAACGGATCCCACCAATCCCGTGGGGGTCTCGCCTTACAAGATCTGGCTGGCCGGTGCCGCAGGCGGACTGGCTAGCTGGACCATCTCATCCCCAACGGAGTTCATCAAGTGTCGGGCACAGCTGGATCGCAGGCCGGAAGTCTCCTCGTGGGCGGTCGCCAAGGATATCTTCCGAACGCGCGGTTGGAGGGGTTTATACTTTGGGGGCGGGATTACTAGCGCCAGAGATTCAATTGGCTATGGATTCTAGTATGGAACTAACACGCCACCCCCAGATACCCCAGTGTATCAATTGAGGGATATAGTGCTAACGTAGCGCAGTTTCTGGTCCTACGAACTTTGCAAACGATTTATGACCTCTGATGATGATGGTTCACACCAGGCCGCTATGAAGATTCTGCTTTGCGGTGGCATTGCCGGCATTGTTACTTGGGGCTCGGTGTTTCCTTTGGATATGATCAAGACACGACTGCAGGCACAGACAATTGCAGATCATTCGCCCAGGGCAACTGAAAGCCAATCTCTACTACGATCACGCCAAACGCTAAGTTCTTTCCAGATTGCGAAAGATACATATCGTGCCGAGGGTATCAAGGCATTCTATCGTGGCCTTGGAGTCTGCAGTATCAGAGCGTTCATTGTGAATGCCGTTCAAGTATGTTTTCTCGATGTTGCTATCATGATCGATTAAAGAACTAACATTTGGTAAAGTGGGCGGCATATGAATGGTTGATGAAGAGCTTTAATCATTCCTGGGACGCACAAGTCAAAACCCAAGAGGCCGCAACGGGTCTGTAAATATGTTCAACCCGGCCATCAAGCATATAGAAGATGTGGAACATATCAAAACATTAGAAGCCGAGCTACGCATACCGAAAGCCGAGTTAGGTTAGATTCTATTTGGTATTGAGGGATTTCTATTGGAATTACTCGGTAGTATTGCTAGTAAGGGGGTAAATTTCGCCCCAGATGCCGTTTTGCCGATGTTCGGCGGTTTCGAGTCACCCGCAAACCGGAAGAGCGAAAACCCGGCGAGTATCGGCAATATAAAAAAAATTGCTTCACGTGAGACTCCACCGATATGCATGTACGGAAGAGGAAGTCAACATCAGAATAGGTCTAGATGTATTATCCCGGAAACTTTTGTATGTCGATTTGCGTATGTCGATTTGCTGGAAAGAATATCGTGGTCGCGTAGCAAAGGTCTGATTTTTATCCCAGAAGGCGAAGCTCAAGCTTCGATTCACTCCTTCATCTCGTCGGGGTTTTCTTCGCGCTTGCCGTTGTCGACAAGTCCCAGTCCGATCGCACGCTCGGCAAGCAATTGGCTGTGAGGCTCCTCGCGCAGGATACGAAGTCTACATAAAACGTAGCTAGTCAGCGAATGCGACAGAAGACATGTCGAATACACTCACCTCCGCTTGTGGTTCTTGCCCTTCGTATGTGCCTTGAGGTTGTAGTCGCTCTCAAACCATTTGGAGCACTCTGTGCAGTAGAATTTGCCTAGCCCAGGCAGATCCTCCACATCCTTCGAGTCCTTGTACTGCTGGAGGTGACGGGGAGTTTTGATATCCGCAACGACCTGATCGTAGTCTCTGTGAATTTGTTAGCAACCAGCGCCAACAATTGGTACAGGTATAACCCCTAGGGTAGACGTACCTGGTGCGGCGCTTGTTCTTGACTCTTCTGAGAGCACCCATTGTTCCTGATAGCCGAAATACCTCGGAGCTGGAGCCGAATATCAAAATAGGTGCAAGGAAATGAAAATTGCTTATCACCGATTTCCGGAGTGAACGGTGGAGGAAAGCGGGTCAAAGAGGCTATGGACAATAGCAAGTGTTTGAGATTGAAATTTCCGCCGATTGTGGGTCACGGGCAGCGATTGAAACGCCTGAGCGGTGATTGGCTGGTGGACAGACACGGCACCTTGGCGGCGATGCGGGATTGCCATTCGGCTCACCTCGGCTCAGTTGGATTTCGTCACCGTACACCCACGTATTTAATGACGTTTGCATGCGGTATGTTGTTCCAGCTCTCTAGTTCAAGTTTAATACAATTTCAAGTTATATAAAAAGTAGATGCAGCTATAGAATATAGTTATGTAGGGTATAATGATGGCAATATTGTTTTAAAAAGCTCTCTGCTAGTACAACATCATATAGCATCATGAACTAGATATAGTAAACACATGTCGACCATTGGCTGGGTTCATACGTACGAAACCCATCAAATCCACATGCCGCCAGCTGCCCTTTAACGGTAGCACGGGGTACAGGCCGAGAAAGTTACATGAAAACACATTGACCTTTTCAAAGTCAGCCCTTTTGTCCGAAATGGGAGAACTGGGCGAAAGGGGTCTTGTAATTGGAAACTCCGTGA
Organism: Penicillium mononematosum; assembly: GCF_028829835.1. Taxonomy (NCBI): domain Eukaryota; kingdom Fungi; phylum Ascomycota; class Eurotiomycetes; order Eurotiales; family Aspergillaceae; genus Penicillium; species Penicillium mononematosum. The sequence continues at coordinate 7,551,082 of NW_026643272.1, read as the reverse complement.
TTGGTGGCCGAGTTATACCCGTCACATGCCTTGTATCGGTGTTACGTTCCCGGTACCTCCCAAAGTGAACACAAAGGCAGATATTGAATATTGGAAGTTCAAATGAGAAGAGAATAGGAATAGGAAAAGAATCGGGGTTATATTCCTCTTACAACTCATCATCTATTATAATAGACCTTGAGTAAATATTCGAGAATTCTCGGCCATAAGCAGCGTCTATCAAATTGCCCAGCCTTCTTGCCGTCGCATGCGGCAGGCTTAGTCCAATACCAGCGTATTGTATCGCCGTGGTAACAGCGGTTACGGCTCTACTCCCGGTCCCCGTAGAATCTTTCTCCCACTCAAAACCAAGCTTTCATCCTCTTCTTCCTTTTTGATCTCTTCCTCTCTCATTCTACTCTCCACTCTCATACATACTTTGGTGAAGGTGGTTACTAGCTCTTGGATGTGCAATCCCATCTCATAGAGCTTCCATCATGATCTCCACCCGCCTTGCGCGCGCCGGTGCGCTGGTACGTCTCTCCCTCGGCTCGTCGTTGCCACATGGCGATCTACCTGAGTGCCAGTCTCTTTGATGAATGGAAAACTAACTTGTGTTTCGACTCTAGGCCCCCAAGTTCCGTCTTGTAAGCAGCGACCTCATTGCCAAGCTTCAACTACACGTGGCGTGGCACATATGCCGGCGTGCATGATAGCTCAGACATAGCTTAGACCTGCAGTTACTGACTTTTCAATGTATAGCTTAGCGGAACCCGGGCCTTCGCTACCGTCAATGACCCCCTCGACAAGAAGGTCGAGATGACCAACCAGGAAACTGTGAGTGGCTGCCAGCCTAAGGCCTCGAATAAAACGGGCGTCGAGCACGATTCCAAGCAATAGCGACTGACGTATTACATCTCAGGGTCACTACATCAACTACAAGAAGATGTCCGAGAACCTCGCCATCGTCCGTTCCCGTCTGCAGCGTCCTCTCACTTACTCCGAGAAGGTCCTCTACTCTCACCTTGACGACCCTCACGGCCAGGACATCCAGCGTGGTGTCTCTTACCTCAAGCTGCGCCCCGACCGTGTTGCTTGCCAGGATGCCACTGCCCAGATGGCTATTCTGCAGTTCATGTCCGCTGGCATGGACCGCGTCCAGACCCCCACCACCGTCCACTGTGACCACTTGATTGAGGCCCAGGTTGGAGGTGAGAAGGATCTTGCCCGCGCCAACGAGATCAACAAGGAGGTCTACGACTTCCTTGCCTCCTCTACCGCCAAGTACAACATCGGTTTCTGGAAGCCCGGTTCCGGTATCATTCACCAGATCGTTCTTGAGAACTACGCCTTCCCCGGTGGTCTGATCATCGGTACTGACTCTCACACCCCCAACGCTGGTGGTCTCGCTACCGCTGCTATTGGTGTCGGTGGTGCTGATGCCGTCGATGTTATGGCTGGTCTCCCTTGGGAGCTGAAGGCTCCTAACGTCATTGGTGTCCGCCTCACTGGTAAGATGTCTGGCTGGACTACCCCTAAGGATATCATCCTTAAGGTCGCCGGTCTCCTCACCGTCAAGGGTGGTACCGGTGCCATCATTGAGTACCACGGTCCCGGTGTTGAGTCCCTGTCTTGCACTGGTATGGGTACCATCTGTAACATGGGTGCTGAGATTGGTGCTACCACCTCTATCTTCCCCTTCAACGACCGCATGTACGACTACCTGAAGGCCACCAAACGTCAGCACATTGGTGACTTCTCTCGCGAGTACGCTGCTTCCCTCCGTGAGGATGAGGGTGCTCAGTACGATCAGCTCGTTGAGATCAACCTCGATGAGCTTGAGCCCCACATTAACGGTCCCTTCACTCCCGATCTCGCCACTCCTATCTCCCAGTTCAAGGAGGCTGTCAAGACCAACAAGTGGCCCGAGGAACTCAAGGTCGGTCTGATCGGCTCTTGCACTAACTCCTCCTACGAGGATATGTCCCGTGCTGCTTCCATCGCCCGTGACGCTCTTGACCACGGTCTCAAGTCCAAGTCTCTGTTCACCATCACCCCTGGTTCCGAGCAGATTCGCGCTACTATCGAGCGTGACGGACAGCTCGAGACCCTCGAGGAGTACGGCGGTGTCATCCTTGCCAACGCCTGCGGACCTTGCATTGGTCAGTGGGACCGTAAGGACGTGAAGAAGGGTGAGGCTAACTCCATCATCTCCTCCTACAACCGTAACTTCACTGGCCGTAACGACGCCAACCCCGCCACCCACGCGTTCGTTGCCTCTCCCGATCTGGTCGTCGCCATGACCGTTGCCGGTACTCTCAACTTCAACCCCATCACCGACACCCTCAAGGGCAAGGATGGCAAGGAGTTCAAGCTCAAGCCTCCCTCCGGTGACGGCCTTCCCACTCGTGGCTACGATGCTGGCCGTGACACCTACCAGGCTCCCCCCCGCTGATCGCTCGTCTGTCAGCGTTGCTGTCTCCCCCACCTCCGATCGTCTCCAGATTCTCGAGGGCTTCCAGGCTTGGGATGGCAAGGATGCCACCGACATCCCCATTCTGATCAAGTGCAAGGGCAAGACCACCACTGACCACATCTCCATGGCTGGCCCTTGGTTGAAGTACCGTGGCCACTTGGACAACATCTCCAACAACATGTTGATCGGTGCCACCAACGAGGAGAACGGTGAGGCCAACAAGGTCAAGAACTACTTCACCAAGGAGTACGATGCCGTCCCCGCCACTGCCCGTGACTACAAGGCTCGTGGCGTCAAGTGGGTTGTCATTGGTGACTGGAACTACGGTGAGGGCTCTTCCCGTGAGCACGCCGCTCTCGAGCCCCGTCACCTCGGTGGTCTCGCCATCATCACCCGCTCCTTCGCTCGTATCCACGAGACCAACTTGAAGAAGCAGGGTATGCTTCCTCTGACCTTCAGCGACCCCGCCGACTACGACAAGATCCACCCCGAGGACAAGGTCGACCTCCTCTGCACTCAGCTCGAGGTTGGCAAGCCCATGACCCTCCGTGTCCACCCCAAGGACGGTGGTGCCGCCTTCGACGTCTCCCTCAGCCACACTTTCAACGAGTCCCAGATTGAGTGGTTCCACGACGGCTCTGCCCTCAACACCATGGCCCGCAAGGCTTAAACTGTCTTTCTTCTGTCACGACTCTCCAATAAAACCTTCAAGTGTTCCGGCTATAACCGAAACACCTGTGTAAACTACGTTCTCTTGTGTGTTGAACAATTCAGATACATGCCTCTGAAAACCACGGTGTGACACGGCAACCATTAACTTGGTTGTCTATTGCCCATGTCCCTTTCGCGAGCAGGATACGAGGAGTTGCGCTCTTGGGAAAAATTATGAATGAACTTGTGTTTTTGTAGGCCTGATTTCTCGGCCTTGCGTTGATTCCCAATATCTGGGTGGGACCAATGGATATACTCTTTTTGATTTTTACATCACTGTTTTTGTATGTTAAGAATGGCATGCATACACAATTTCTTTTTGTTTTCAAATTGTTCCTTTCATAAGTCGTAGATTCGTACCAAGTACATATTTCAATCACGTCCGGCATAAGTAGAGAGACAGAGAACGTCCGACAGAAATACCGTTCACACCTCGGACATATCCAAAAGCTGAGATAAGCTACCGAGGCACAATTTCTGCCCCGCGTTTGTTGGACTTCGGTATAAGATTGACTTGGACGCCATCAGATCATCTTACTCCGTCATAGGCCCGGCAAGTTTGGCGCTTTAATATACTTCCAAGTTCACCTATGCATCTCAGTACACACCATCTATCCGTATCGAACAGGCCTACAGCATTTTGAATGATAAAGCAACCACCAGTTGACCACAGATTTGCACTTCCGGATCCAGATATAGGAACGAGGTTGTTAAGGTTCTCCCATTTTTTATCTGCTATTCCCACCCTATCTTGAGAATGGCGACTCAGCTCGTCCAGCTCCCAGAAGTGGAGCGTCTCAGCGCCTCGGTTGTAAGGATTCTAGGTGGAAATCCGGGGAAGGTGAGTGCATAGATGCATGATGTCACTATAGCATGACAAACTAATCAATAGCACGCTCTGCGATACAGTTCACACTACAAGGTAAGCATCATACTCCATCCACTCAGAACATACTCTAACGACACATCCAGGCACAAACACATACTTAATTGGCCGCGGCCACCAGCGGATCTTAATAGACACAGGCGAAGGCAAGCCCGCATGGGCAGCAAACCTTCAATCCGTGCTTTCGCAAGAAAAAGCAACAGTATACCAAGCTCTCCTGACACATTGGCATGGCGACCATGTCAGTGGGTTGCCAGATCTGCTCAAGCTCTGTCCCCAGGCTCAGATCTTCAAACACCAGCCTGATTCCGCTCAGACAGATATCCATGAGGGTCAGGTATTCTCCGTTGAGGGTGCTACCCTGACAGCATTCCATACGCCTGGACATACCGTTGATCATATGGTATTCATGCTCGAGGAGGAGGATGCTATGTTCACGGGTGATAGTAAGTGCGGTTCTTTTAACCCAACTCTTCCCTTCCACCGATAGAACATGATATACAATGTCCTTCGGGAAACATATCTGACTAAAATGAACAGACGTCCTAGGCCACGGCACAGCCGTCTTCGAAGACCTCAAAACCTACCTCAACAGCCTGCACCGGATGCGCGACCGCGTATCCTCAGGCCGGGGCTACCCCGGACATGGGGCGGTGATCGAGAATGCCGGCGCGCGGATCACCGAATACATTAAGCATCGACAGCAGCGGGAAGATGAAGTCCTGCGCGTGTTGCGATTTGGAAAGCTTGATGTCGCGACTGGCGAGTCCTCGCCGGAGCACAAGCAGTCCTGGACGCCTATTGAGTTGGTCAAGCGCATTTACCGCGATGTTCCGGAGTCTTTGCATTTACCTGCTTCGCATGGTGTCTTACAGGTGTTGATGAAGCTTGAGGACGAGGGGCGCACGGTGCATGAGTCGGATTCGGGGAAATGGAGTCTTGCGAGTGAGAGGTCGGCTCTGTAAGTTATATAGATTATATAGATCTAAAAGACTTGGAAAAGATATCCGACATCTTAGAACATCCATATTGTGCTTTGATTATCTGACTAGCTTGGCATGGATGTTGCACGATCTGATGTCCAGATGCGGAGTCAGAATGATCAAAACCTGTCTAGGAAAAGATCTGACGACATCCCTCTATCAGATCCGAATTGCAGAATAGAAAGAGATAGAAATATTTTTTTTTCCTTGGTTCTTATATTTTTCCCTGCTTGTTTCCAACACTTTCCAACACCCATGAGAGCGATATTGAGGCCCACCGGTCGTTCCAACAATTCCAGGGAAGAGTGACGTTCGCATTCCGGTCCCCCGCTTTGCCCTCTCTCACCTTTTGCCTTTTTTTCTCTCTCTCTTCACACTCGACTTTTTCTTTTTAATTTGGTATTACTGCTCGCTGTTATCTACCTATGGAGATAGATTGCTAGTCTGGTGCTCATTCGGAGTGAATATCCACTTGTTCCAAAGGTTGGTTCATCATCGTCATGATCTCCAGTTTCCCCATCTACGAAATTGACTCTAATCGCATGTTCTCTCGGAACTATAGGAGTCCAGCTTGCCTTGCCTACTCTCAAAGCCATTATTTTAATCCACATAATCTCATCCTCCATTTTCCCCCGGTATCCGATCCATCATGCCTTCCATCGAACCCAAGAATGAAGCTCGCCTGCTTCTAGTCTCGAACCGTCTGCCGATCACCATCAAGCGGTCCGATGATGGGAAATATGATTTCTCAATGTCTTCAGGAGGTCTGGTCAGTGGTCTGAGTGGACTTTCAAAGTCAACCACCTTCCAGTGGTACGGCTGGCCCGGTCTGGAGGTTCCCGAAGCCGAGATCCCCGTCGTGAAGCAGCGCCTCAAGGAAGAATACGGCGCTGTACCGGTCTTCATTGACGATGACCTGGCAGATCGACACTACAATGGGTTCTCCAGTCAGTTGCTCCTTCCCGCGAAACCCTTGGAATGTACACTAATACTTTGTTCTCTCGGATAGACTCCATCCTCTGGCCTCTGTTCCATTACCACCCTGGCGAGATCACTTTTGACGAATCCGCCTGGGAAGCTTACAAGGAAGCGAACCGTCTTTTCGCAAAGGCTATCTGCAAGGAAGTACAGGATGGCGACCTGATTTGGGTTCACGACTACCACCTGATGCTGCTTCCGGAGATGCTCCGCGAGGAAATCGGCAGTACCAAGAAGAACGTGAAGATCGGTTTCTTCTTACATACACCGTTCCCTAGCAGCGAGATCTATCGAATTCTTCCTGTGCGGAATGAACTGCTCTTGGGTGTCCTGCATTGCGACCTGATTGGCTTCCACACTTATGATTACACGCGCCATTTCCTGAGCAGTTGCTCGCGTCTACTGTTAGTATACCCCGCATTGCTTGGAGTTCATATCTAACCAGGTTAGGGGTCTTGCAACTACGCCCAATGGCATTGAGTTCCAGGGCAAGATTATCACATGCGGAGCTTTCCCCATTGGTATTGATCCTGAGAAGTTCAAGGAAGGGTTGAAGAAGGAGAAGGTCCAGAAGCGCATTGCCATGCTAGAGCAGAAGTTCCAGGGTGTGAAGCTGATGGTCGGCGTCGACCGTCTTGATTACATCAAGGGCGTGCCCCAGAAGTTGCACGCGCTCGAAGTGTTCCTCAGCGACCACCCAGAATGGGTTGGGAAGGTCGTGCTTGTGCAAGTTGCCGTCCCCAGTCGACAGGATGTCGAGGAGTACCAGAATTTGAGGGCCGTGGTGAACGAGCTGGTAGGTCGGATTAATGGAAAGTTCGGTATGTATCGTCGTTTGGTGTTCTGAGCAGGGCTAATCGTCCTTCAAGGTACGGTCGAGTTCCAGCCTATTCACTTCCTGCACAAGTCCGTCAACTTCGACGAACTCATTGCTCTCTACGCCGTATCGGATGCCTGCATTGTCTCATCTACCCGTGACGGTATGAACCTAGTGGCCTACGAGTACATCGCTACCCAACAGAAGCGCCACGGTGTTCTGGTGCTTTCCGAATTCGCCGGGGCGGCTCAGAGTCTGAACGGCAGCATTATCGTGAACCCCTGGAACACGGAAGAACTGGCAGGCGCCTACCAAGAAGCGGTGACCATGAGCGATGAACAGCGGGCGCTCAATTTTGCTAAGCTGGACAGATACGTGTCCAAGTACACCAGGTACGTTCCCCTGTCACTCTGCCAACCAGGTCGTCTCCTGTTTTCGTATTTCGTTTCCGACTGACTATTTTCTAGCGCATTCTGGGGCCAATCCTTCGTCACTGAACTCACCCGGATATCAGCTCACTCTGTCGATAAGTTCCAAGCCAAGAAATTGGCGGAAGCAGATTCAAACGAAGGCGATGTGCCACCTACGACACAAGACGCGTAATAATCTTTGAGATTTCTCTTCCGAGGCATGTTTTTCCCTGTTTCTTGGTGCTCTGCAGTCGGAACGGGTCTTTCAAATGAAACTTAGATGGCCTTCACGAACATGGATGAGGCGAAATGTATTTTCTTAGAGGTTTCTTGTTGGTTTCTGCTTTCCTTTTTTACTTTTTCTAAAATTTGATTACTGTATACAGGTTGGGTTTCCTTCTAGGCCAGGCATAGAAACGGTTAGATTGGCTCATAGTTTTGTCCAGCTATATTGTAATAGGAGGTAGCGGTTAGACAGAGTTGGGAATCCACGTAGGTGAATTGACACTCTAAACACTTGAACAATAAGCAGTTTAGGTGCTATCTACACTTAAATATGAGGATATTGCTATCAAGTTGCCCAGTTACTCCTGAGTCCATCCTAGTCGATGTCTTTCTTATACTATGGTGCAAACAGTGCAAACATGCTTCCCCGAGAAATTCTCGAAATCCTCAACTGCAAACACCGCAAGCTCGCAACCATTTGGGCGGTCATTACCACAAACCATCCACCTGCTTGACCACCTCCAATTCCTGGTCTTCTCCAATCCCATCCAACTACAACCGGAAGAGCAACCCCCTGCTCCCTTACCAACAATGGCACCAAGCCACCTCCTCCGGGCAACAATGCCTCTCCGCGCCTCAATCACCACACCTCTGTCCCTGACACGCCCCTCAATCCTCCAATCAACCACATACCTCACCACGCTCCGCAACGCCTCAACAACCACCCCAACCCCCCACACAGCCCAAGACCACCGGCACAGAAACACAAGCGCCCTCCCGACTGCGCAACTACGCCTCCGCCCTGAAAACCGGCACCGTAGTCTCCGTCGGCCGCATGGACCGCACCGTGCGCGTCTGCCACCGCCACACATCCTGGGACCGACACATCCGCAAGTTCTACCCGCAGGAAACGCACTACCTAGTGTCAGACCCGCGCAACTCCCTCCGCGAAGGCGACATAATCGAGTTCTCCTCCGGCGCGCCCAAGAGCCGAAACGTGCACCACGTCGTCGAGCGCATCATCACGCCCTTCGGCGAGGCTATTGCCGACCGTCCCGCTGTGTTGTCGAAGGAGGAGCGCGAGGCGGAGCGTGAGAAGCGCTGGGCGGCTAAGTATCTGCGTCGTGAATCGAAACGACTTGGTCGTCAGCTGGATCTTGTGGAGGAGGCGGCTAAGGCGGGTGTTCCTGTGCCGGAGGGGGAGGTGCTTTCTACTGCGCAGTTGATTCATCGGATTCATGCGGAGAATGAGCGCGTCGGGAAGGTTAAGAGGATTGTGCAGGAGAGAGTCGCGGAGGATGAGAGGGTGCAGGAGAGTCAAGAGGCTAAGCGCTGAGCTGTTGGGTTTTACTGAAGAAGTGTACGTTTAGCTCTTTATGGCAGTATTTGGACTGTCGGGTTTGTCCTTTGGCCTCTATGTTGCATATCGGAGGTTATGTACTGTATTATACCGCTTCAATCTATTTTCATTGGCATTGTGATATGTTGTATTCCTGTGTGGATCTTCCAACTAAAAGTAGGTCTAAAGTATGTATGAGAAAAGGAAGGAGAGGAACCATCAATATCAAAACACAAAAACACCAACAGTGTACGTCGTAAACATGGGGTTGGCCAAGACGAGGTCTAGTTCAATCCCCTAATCATTTGTAAACAGAAAAGAAAGTCACTGGTATCACGGAAGAATAACCAACTCCTTTACCCAGAAACGGCAAATTGTGCCCGTCAAATCCTGAAACCTTCAACTTAAAAGTATGACCCTGGCGAGAAACGCAGTGCTCTCTGCTCCTCGCTCGGTGCTAACTTAAATCGAAGGTCATGCCGCGAAGACCCGAACCTTGAGATCAACACTGCCAGTCGCCAGAACACATCGAATTGACATCTTTGTCGCGTCTTCTTTCGCCCCGTTAGACGCAACCTCGGTACCGTTCGCACCCTCATTTGCACCAGCGTCCTTAACCAAAGGCGGCGCCCACCGAAGCGAACTGATAAAGTGGCCGTGGGCCACAATCGTGCGCACACACTTACATTCTTGCGTGAGATCCCAGCACCGCAAGGTCTTGTCGTCAGATACTGAGAGAAGGTATTTTCCACCGGGATGGAAGACCAATGAGCGGACCCAGTTGTCGTGGCCAACAAGGGTCTTGATGCAGTTTCCGCGGGTATCCCATAGACGGATGGTCTTATCGCGAGAACCAGTAGCCACAAACTCGGCGGACGACGATGCTGGTGGTGGCTTCTTTAGCCCCGCAAGAGCTGCGAAGTGAGGGTAGCTTGTTGGCGGAGCAAAGGCCACACACTCGATATAGTGCTCATGGCCCAGGAATGTTGATTTGGTATCACCAGATGAGATATCCCACAGACGTGCAACTCGGTCATCTCCACCGGAGAAGAGGAACCGGCCGTCTGGGGACGGTGTAACATCTCGAATCCAGTCTCCATGGCCCTGCATGGATTTGACACAATATCCGGTTGTGACATCCCATATGCGCAGTGTGAGATCGCGAGAGGCCGAGACAAGCAGGTTTCCTGACATGGGAGACCCTGCAGCTCCGGATGGAATGAACCGAACTGCTGAAACACTGTGGTCGTGCCCTGGTAGCGTCCGGATGTTCTTATACTCGTCAGCCGGGTCCCACAATTTAATCGTCAGGTCTGACGAGCATGATGCAAGAAGTGTGCCCCCCGCGCGGGCCTCCATAGTCGACGTCCAACACTGCCCTGGTATGTCCTTTGATTGTGCGTTCTAGTTCACCCAACTCCCAGTCCCAGATCTTGATTGTGGTATCATCTGAGCCGGAGGCCAAGGAAGAGAATATTGGATGGAAAGCGAGACACGATACTGGCGAGCGGTGCGATTCGAGGTCATGGCGCGCAGGTGCGCGAGGCAGCCAGGAGACTGGGTCTTGGTTTTTGCGATTCAGAGAGGTCGGGGTTGCGGTATCCAGCTCAGACTGGAGTGAAGCGCATCGTGCTTCCAAATCCATAATCTATACCGGAATAGCGGGTTAACAAGAGGAAGGCTTGTGGTATGCTTGGTCTTCGCACCTTTTTCTGTAACCGGACTACGCTCGTCCATTTCTTCTCCAAGAGGCCTTCATATTTCTTTAGTGTGGTATCGTCGACTCTAATCGAGTCGCCTAGTTCTTCTCGTAAAGCGGCGGAGCTGTGGTGTAAATTCACAGAGGTGAGGTAGGCGATTATTCCTTTGTGTCTGTCGCAAAACACCATCAGCGATCACCCCTAAATGAACAAGATCGGGTCACATACAGCTCCTCCGCCTGCCGCGACGTGAGAAGTTGACTCATGGCGTTATATGTACTCTCTGTTCTCGCCTGTCCAAATGCGCATGCACCAAATTGGTCCACAAAACTGCGATGGAGGGGAAAGGTGGGAGCGATGTCGAAGAAAGGGGAGTTTGGACTTCCAGAGTTGACGAATTGGCGAATTGACGATTTGATCCAGAAAGAAAGAAAGAGAAGAGAAGATAAATATGAAGAAGTTGAGATCCACCGCGGGGGGTTTAAACAAAACAATCTTCGCCAAGGCTTTTGTTTACTTTCCTTCAACTTCAACTGTTTATTTTCTTTTAACCCCAGTGTCTTTCGACTATCTCCACTTTGGTCATTATACACCTTTGACTTTGACTTAGATTCATGTTCTAGTTGTCTTATTGATTCTTTCTTTGATACCCTTTGGGCATCAACCCACAGTACGATCATCTGAACCCCGAGACACACCCCCCGCAACAACCAACTCCAGGACCTTTTATCTCTTTCTCCGGAACCTTCTCTGCTGCCATGCGCACTTCTGGTCGGACACTACAGAACGTGCTGACTCCTTTTCCTTCCTAGAACCCGTTGATAGTTCTCGTCTTTCCCCCATCAGAATGGCTGAAGCCACGGAGGACTTCTCCTCCTTACCCTTGCCCGACCGGTTCGCTCACAAGGTGCGCTCATTCCTGCATGACAAGTCCGATCAATAGGATCGCTGAAACTCTAACACCGATTTGCAGAACTGGAAAGTCCGAAAGGAGGGATACGAGGATGCAAAAGGGCAATTTGAAAAGACTCCTGATGAATCACACCCGGTCTTCGTACCATTCATACAAGATCCCAGCCTGTGGAAAGGGGCAGTTGCAGATTCCAACGTCGCCGCCCAGTCTGAAGGTCTTGCAGCATACTGCGCCTTTTTGAAATTCGGAGGAGCCCAGGCCTGCACGAGGTGCGTCAAACCCCGGTCCCAGCCGCGACAGCCTTCTTGGTCCACCCTGCATCCACTGACAAAAGTTCCCATTTATAGGTCCCGCTCATATACAATTGGCCCAATTGCTGAGAAAGGTCTCCCATCTACACGACCGGCCGGTAAAGCTAGCGCCCAGGAAGCTCTTTTATTATGTGTTGAATTGGATAAGGCCGATCCGGTGATCGAGGAGCTACTACCCATACTATCACACAAAGTACCGAAGGTGATCGCCGCCTGTCTTGCCGCCTTGACCCTCATTTATCACAACTACGGCTGTAAGATCGTCGACCCGAAGCAAACTTTGAAGGCCCTTCCCAAGGTTTTTGGCCATGCCGATAAAAATGTCCGCGCGGAAGCACAAAACCTGACCGTGGAACTGTATCGGTGGCTCCGAGAGGCCATCAAGCCTCTGTTCTGGGCCGATTTGAAACCTGTGCAACAGGGAGATTTAGAGAAACTATTCGAAGCTGTGAAGCAGGATCCCACACCGAAGCAAGAACGATTCACTCGAGCACAACAGGATGCCATGGCTACGGCCAGCGCTGCACCGGCGGGCGAGGAGGGTGAGGAACCAGCTGGCGACGGATTTGATGAGGAGGAAGATGGGGTGGTGGTTGATGCCTTCGACCTGGCGGAACCGGTTGATGTCTTTAAGAAAGTCCCTGCCGACTTCCATGGTCAATTGGCCTCGTCAAAATGGAAGGACCGCAAGGAAGCGTTGGACGCTCTCTATAACGTTATCAACGTTCCCCGAATGCAAGACGGACCTTACGACGAGATAGTGAGGGGATTGGCCAAATCCATGAAGGACGCCAACGTCGCTGTCGTCACGGTAGCTGCGAACTGTGTGGACTTGTTAGCCAAGGGCCTTCGCAACGGTTTTACCAAATACCGAGGTGTCATTATGGCGCCCATGTTTGAACGTTTGAAAGAGAAAAAGGTGACTGTCGCAGATGCTTTGGGCCAGGCGTTGGATGCTGTCTTCACAACGACAACCCTTACGGACTGCTTGGAAGAGATATTTGAGTATCTCAAGCACAAGAACCCACAAGTCAAGCAGGAAACTGTCAAGTTCTTGATTCGTTGCTTGCGCACAACCCGGACGGTACCAGCCAAAGCAGAGCAGAAAGCCATCGCTGATGCTGGCACAAAGCTATTGACCGAGTCAGCCCCGGCAATCCGCGAAGGAGCTGCCGAAATTCTGGGTACCTTAATGAAGATTCTGGGTGAACGGGCCATGAACCCGTATCTCGATGGACTTGACGAGATTCGTAAAACCAAGATCAAAGAGTACTTTGGAACCGCTGAAGTCAAGGCCAAGGAGCGGCCCAAGCCTATTATGGCACCCCCAAAGCCTGCTGCCCCAGCTGGCAGGAAGGTCGTTGGCAAGAAGCCGGCAACAGGGCTGAAAAAACTAGCCCCTGTAGCCGCTCCACCTGCCCCAGAAGAATCCCCGGCCAAACCTGCAGCCAGAGGAATCCCTTCAAAGCTCGGTGCACCGAAGCCCGGCGGCCTTCCAACTCCTGGATCAGGTCTCAAGCTGCAACGGAAGCTTGCTGGCCCTGGAGCCACTGCGTCACCGTCAAGACGAGTTGCTGCACCCCCAGAAGAGGATGTGGCTCCCCCGCCAGCCGCTCCCAAATTCGGTCTTGGTCGTGGCCTTGCGGGTCGTCCCATTGCCAGACCGTCAGCGCCTGCTGAACCTGCGCCTGCCCCAGCCCCTTCACCTGCTGCCAATGCTATGGCAGCCGCCGAGCGTGCTGAGTTAGAGGCATTACGGGCGGAGAAGGAGAACTTCAACCGAACCGTGGAAGAGATGAAGTCCGAGCGTTCAAAGCTCAATTCGACGATCACGGAACTTCAGAACCAGAATGCACAGTTGATTGAGGACCACACCCGCGATGTCTTGAGCATCAAGGCGAAAGAGACTCAGCTTGTTCGCGCTCGGAGTGATGCGGAAACTGCGGAGGGAAGTGTTCAGAAACAGCAGAGAGAAATCGAAAGATTGAAGCGTGAACTCGCACGAGCACTTCGCGCGTCTGCCATAAGCCCACCTAACGCTGCCTCCGATGCAGGAAGCATGGGCATGCCAGACACAAACTCCATGTATCAGGACCACATCGCCAACAGCAATGCTGCTTCACGGTCTGGTCTTCACATGGGATCCCGCTTCGAAAGCTCGCGTCCTCGAAGCTACGCTTCTGCTACTCCCAGCGAGGAGAGAGAGAAATAACGGCATGGAATCACCAGGACCCAGCAGTCGCAGTGGCGGCCTCGGCAGACGTAACTTGAGCCCTACATACGGTTACTCGGCTGTTGGTAGCCCGACGCGCTCATCCGCCCGAAACTCCAACACAAATTTCACCGAAGACGACCAGCAGCCCAGATCTTCTGAACCGGCAGAGAACTGGAAGCGAGCTGCGGAAGTCACCAGCCAACTGAAGGCGAGAATTGAACAAATGAAGGTGAGTGATTGTCTACCCGAAGACCTATGTCTGAATCTCAACTAACAAGAATACAGGTACGCCAAGGGCTTTCACGACCTCAACGTTAATGACCAAATGACCGCGATCACGTTTATGTCTCGTCCTTCTTCACGCTATACACCTTTTTCGCTTGCTTTTGCTTCAACTTGTGTCTTTAGACAGGGTTTCTCAGTGTCATCATACATACAAAAAAACCGGTGGTGAGCATCTCTGGTCTTCTGGGAGCATAGGGCTGGGCTTTTGGGGTTCTTTGTACTTTTTCTACTCTTATGCTTTGGCCGTGGACCTCTGGATCTTCCTGTAATTTCATCATACCACCCTTGTCTTCTCTTACTCTGCTCATGACTATTGGTTTCCGGTATCGATGGGGGTTAAACTGTTTGTTATTACTATCTTGCTATGTATTTCTCCTGGATGGAGATTGTTTTACATGTATGTCACCTCTATGTAGACTAAAATCGTCGCCTTGTAGGGTCTGAGCATGCCCCTATGATATGACCGTACTTGATGAAGTGGCACTAGTAGAAGAGTATAAAAACCCACTACCTAGGTAGACTACCCTCTCTTCCCACTTTTCTTATTCAAATCAAATTCAAAATGGGCTAGTTCAGTGCACTGAATGCTCCCATTTTACATCCTTGGTACCAACCATCCCCTAACTCGCACTAACCTAGACGATTCGGCCCAGGCTCACCCCTACAACATCTACAACCACATGTCAGTGCACGATCCTTCCATAATCCACGAGCTGATCGCCGGTGTCGCTAGCTACGAGGCACCTAAGGCCTACGAGAACCACGTTGCTGAGAACGGTTCGTATACACCTCCCCTTCCCCTTGACCATTCGGTAACTAGAGCCAAGCCTGAAGGTACGGATAAGCTAATACTTCTGTCTGTAATAGGTCTGTAGAATGTGGATATATTTCTTCGTGCATAGCTACATATATTTGTATGTAACATGTGCTGGAGATGTTTTCTAGGGGAGATTACCCGTCAATTCCACTCATATATATATACTACGCAGCCTGACAGATTTTGTAATGTTCCTAACTCTTTAATAAATCGCCATATGGCTTCTTCAAAACAAGATTGTTTGATCGGATTATGTAGAGATCTTTGACTATGTTTTAGAAAAGACTTGGTATTCTTGGACAGAACGCACACAAGTTGGAAGGAGAGAATAGCCTTGATCCAGCGAAATGTTGCCGATCAAGAGATCTACCATCTGCGGATGGACACTTGTACGGACTACTATTAAGATCATTTACTATAAATACGAAACAGACGACATGAATGCTTAGTTCTGATGGGACTACAACGACCATCAATAGATTGAACAGGTAGAAAAATGCATTCATGGGTATCTGCAGAAAAGTGGTACATGGGGCCATTGGAGGTTCGTGAGAGAAAAATGTGTCTTTTTTTTGTTAGAACAGGATCCAAAAAGGGCCAAAGGGCTCCTTCGCACCCATCTAAAGCTAAAAGAATTGGCCGTCAATAGATCGTCAAAGCCTTCAACACCTTGTTGTTTCCCATAACAACATATTATTTTTGAGATCCGAGCGCTTCGATTAGAAAACGTTCCCGTCAACAGGCACCAAAGGAAAAGCTGTAGTTACACAAGCTTAAACCTTGATGGCGGCAGCGAGAGCCTTCTCCTTCTTCTCGATGCGGGCGTTGGCCTTGGAGCCCATGATACCACCACCCCAGTGGCGGCGGGAGTCCTCGTACTTGTCGGTGTAACCCTCCTTGATGGCGGAGAGGAGCTTGGCGAACTCGGCCTTGTCCTCAGCGCGGGTCTCGGTCAGGGCGAGAACGGCGGAGGTCTTCTTGTGGACGACTGTGCCGAGACGGGCCTTGCCCTTGACAATGGCGTAGGGGACACCCATCTTGCGGCAGAGAGCGGGCAGGAAGACAACCAGCTCAATGGGGTCAACATCGTGGGCGATGAGGACGAGGGAAGCCTTCTTGTTCTCAACGAGACCGACGACGTGGTTGAGACCGTACTTGACGTTGTAGGGCTTCTTGGAGACATCCTCCTTCTTCTTGCCCTCGGAGACGGCGGTAGCCTCCTGGACGAGACGCTCCTTCTTCTCGGCCTTGGTCTCAGGACGGTACTTGGAGAGGAGCTTGAAGGTCTGGGCAGCGGTGTTGCGGTCCAGAGTGGCCTGGAACTGAGCGATGGAAGGAGGAACCTTCAGGCGCATGTTCAGGATCTTCTTCTGGCGCTGAAGACGGACATACTCGGGCCACTTGACGAAGCGGGAGAGGTTGCGACGGGGCTGGATGTCCTGGCCGATACCGAAGTTGCGGGGGCGCTTCTCGATAAGGGGGTTCTGTGGAAGCAAGGTTAGCGTCTTCAGAGCCCAATGCACTCCTAAGGAGGAAGAAGAAAACGTACCTTGGCAGCCTTCTTGCCACTGCCAGCCTTGCCCTGGGGGTAGGGCAGGGCGGCGGCCTTCTTTCCGGACTTAGCAGGGGGGCTATCATTGAGGAAGAAGATCAGCGTGCTGTTCACATATTGCTGTATCTTCTTTGAACTCTAAGGAGAACATGAGCCAAGCCGTGTTACGGGCATTGACTCCATGCTTCCAGCCAAAATCATCACACGATGCGCGACACATCTCTTTCGAGGCTGTGCGCGATCGGCGGAATTGCTTAGATCAGAGATCTGAAGCAGAGCGAATGTCGCAAGACATCGCGGGAACTAGAAGAAGTCTCTGATGTTATCAAGAGACATTTGGGGTACTCACCACCATTTTGTCGACTGGGATTGCGCTGGTTGACGGTTGACGGATGAGAAAGGTAAAAGTTCGTGTGGATGCAACTTATGAAGTTTCTGTGGGTCACGCTAGCGTACTCATGTGACCAGGGCTAGGGCAAGCCATTAGGGCAGCTCCATGTAGACACGTGATTGAAGTCACATGACATAAAACATCTCTTGAGATTCCAGCAGCAGCGATGGAGCGTACCTAGGTAACTTTCTAAATTATATAATTCCATATAAATAACAGAAATCCAACAGCTTCCCCTAGCTCTCATTTGTATCTCTTCAAAACCAATCTGTATAGATCGAAATGATGTTGAAATATAACCTTCCATTTGAATGACAGGACTCTAATTATCGCCCGCTCGCAATCGTCTCTCGAACCCTGTACCACAGCTTCTATTTTGTCTCCCATGCATTCAGCGAAGCCTTGAGGATTGGCTACTTCGAGCTCCGGAACCTGGTTTCTGGTGGCACTTCGAAATCACCTGTGTCCAAGATGCGGATAATGCAAATGACTGCCAAGGTTGTCACGTATCGGGACGAGATTGCGAGATGGTAATGTTCGACCTACGAATTATTTGCAACCTTACTAACTATATGCTCTTTTTATAGCTCCGTACTGGGATAGAAGGGCACGGATTCGAATTGCTAGCATTAATCGGGGTGCGGAAAGATCGCCGCTACTGTCCTCAAGCTCCAGATTGGCCATGGTGGCATTTCTGGGCCCACATCTGGTCAGACTCCCTTATGATGTACGTCGATCTGTCCACGGCTATGTTGTATTTGATGTCGCGTTGTCGAACTTTGGAAACTAATACTCTATCGCAATAGAGAAACCTCTACAAGTGTACACCTAAGGGCATGAGGGAGCACACGCAGTTATGAACGAACCCGCAATAGAGCTATGTGACGAATGTATCCGGTTGGAATGAGCTTGTTCGAACTGTCCACTCTCGAACATCACTATCAACACCTTACCATCCGCCATAATTGCATCCGTTCTGCTTCCTTCGAGCCTTTACCAGAAGCATCCTGCAACCAGGCATACCAGGCAGTGCAAGAGTCTCAAAATGGCTCGAGGATCCTTTTAAAAAATACTGCTCAAGTAACAGTATATGAATCGACAGCACTTCTTTTTTGTTTCACCAAGGAGCTGCCGTATTGGAGGTGCAAAAATGGATTCCTCGCAGTGAGTTGAATAATTGCATTCTATCTAGTCATGCGTCACTGACTCAATTTTCTAGGGATAGCCTGCAACAAGTTAACTTTGTCGATTTAGCACAACGTGGCTGAATACACCGTCAGAGATATCAATGCTGCTTTACTCGCTGCATCCATAACTCTATTGTGGGAGGCAGGACCAACAAAACGTCAATTCGATATGGCGGTCATTAATTTCACGAGCTCGGCACACCACATTTACTCTATGTGGCATGGCGGCATTCAGAATCAGCGTGCCCATTATCAGAATCTCGTGCGCCAGCCTGCGAACAACGTGACTGTTGCCATAGACAAGTTGCCAGCGTACAAGTTTGACTGTACCAGAATAGAGAGTGCTCTGACACGTCTATGCTCAGTGAAAACTTGAGCCATCCGTCAGATACATTCTATCACCCACATCTTCAATCAACCCAGCCCAAGCTCCTAGCTTCTGTTTCTACATCAGTTCATGCCTTCAATCACATATACCTTCAATCACCCAAGTATATTGAAGATAATATGAGTAATTGACTTTACAAAACTTCACAATCTACAAACATGTCACTCAATATATCATTCAAGGGAATCGATAACCGAAAATTCTAAAACACCACACCCAAATCCTGCGAAAGCAAGTCTAGAATGCGTAACCAGAACGCCTTAGATAGACCAAATAGGACACAGTGATCCCCAATCTATCAATATGCAGCTCATCAGAAGAGAAAGCCTCCGTCCTCCATAGATCACCTCCACGCCCCCAATCCGGGCAAAGCCCCACGACCCAAACTAGTACTAGCAGCCTGAACAGCCTTCTTCTTACCCAACGATCCCTCCTGAGCACGCACAGCAGCAATGATCTTCTCAATATTCGTCTCAACAACCACACCACCGACAATCATCTCACCGAGCACAGCATGCAGAGTCTCATAGCCAAAGATAAGATCCAACTCGCAGACATTCTCGAACATGCGATCCAGCGCCTCGACAAATACCTGAATCAGATCGATCAGAGCGAGCGGGGACTCGGTCGACGTAGAGATCATGATGAACGACAGCGTTGCGTACGTCCGGTATGTGATCTGAGTGGGGGTATCGGAGGGTCCGGAGGCGGAGGAGCTGGCGCCTTGTGAGAGGAGAGGTGGAAGTGGGAGGAAGTTGCAGGCGCTTGCTGGACGCTGCGCGACTAGACGGTATATTTGCGCGATCAGGGATTGCTGGGTTTGTGTGTCCTGCAGCTGGTTAGTTGGGGTCGTCCTGCGCGGAAAGGTGCGAGTTCGGCGGGGTTCAACTCACCAGCTGTGTGTAGAATTTTGTCAGTCGGGGCTGGCCATTATTATTGAAGACGAGGACTGCGTTGATCATCTTGACTGGTGTGCTTGGAACAAGCTAAAGAGAAGAAGGTCTTATCTCGATGCGATAGCTGATGATGCGGTCTTGGCTCGACTTGCCCCGTGCGCCGATCTGGAGAAATCGATATCAACTCTACTTTTTTTTAAGGCTTTATATCGACTCGTCCTTGTGTATTTCAGAGTCATGATGAACTCAATACCAGCATGCAGGAACTCTTCGTCCAGGATATCATTATACACAACAATCCGAGCCCTATCATCAGCCTCGAATCCCAACTCAAAGCGCGAACTCAAAGACCTCACCCCGTCCGACCTCTGCTACTACTGGGATACAAGACCCCCCAAAGACGAGCAACTAGCCTTCGCCGATAAGGTCTTCACTCCATCGCGCCACTCACCGGTTAAACTCTGGTCCGCGGCCAAATTCCGCACAACACCATTTGCATCAGTCGAGCCCGAAGTCGCATTCCTGGGCCGCTCAAATGTCGGCAAGAGCTCATTACTGAACGCCATAATGGGGAAGGAGATATGCTGGACATCATCGAAACCGGGGCGAACAAGGGAAATGAATGCGTTCGGGATTGGAGGTACAAAGGGAGGCGAGTCAAAGGTTGTGCTGCTTGACATGCCGGGATACGGAAAGGCGAGTCGGTCCGAGTGGGGAGAGGAGATTATGAAGTATCTCCAGGGACGGAAACAGTGAGTTATGACCTGTCTCATGTGGAACACGAAAAAAACATGAGACGAACCTACCTATGGTGTACAATTACTGACGAAGATATTAGACTCCGTCGCGCATTCCTTCTTATCGACAGCACGCACGGCATCAAGCAAACAGACGCCGAGATCCTCAGACTATTCCGACACCACGCAATCCCACACCAGATCATTTTATCCAAGGTGGACAAGTTCCTCGTTAGGCAATTCAAGCAGATAAAGACCGGTGTCACGCCTGCCAATATCGAGCGACTACAGCTCTTGCTCCAGGGTATCAAACCCATTGTGCAACCAGATCCGCAGGTTGCGGAGGGGCCTGGGTCTTTGGGGGAGATTTTGACTTGTAGTGCCGAGGCACGGATTGGTCCTGGCAGGGCGCTGGGCATTGATGCTGTTCGTTGGTCGATTTTGTCTGCTGCTGGGATTGATGGGAGCTTGCAGGGTGGTCGGCTTGCTGTACCGTTTGCTGCGGAGACGCCGGTCACTTTGTCCTGAAATGGCTTGTCGTGGTGTCCATATTCGAAACTATCCTCGTCGAGTTTTTAGACTTGACTCCTTGGTGCGGCTAGTCAGGTCCGATCAGTCCTTCCCCGAGCGCATGTATATATATGGGCCAGAGATGAGACTGTACGTTCTTCATCCTTTCTCTGGAGCAAGGATTGAGATATCCGGCTTTTCCTGAGTATGGCAGCCAATCCTTAAATCGGGCCTGGCGAGCTATCATACGCCATCAGGAATTAGGCGGCATGGGTCTACGACAGCATATCCAGACCGCCAAGCAACAATATGGTGCAAGTTCGAAGCATTTGCATGCTTCGCTACGTATATAGGGCCAGCTGCTGTAATACTATACCAAATGCAATTACAATAAAATTTAAACACAAACCCAACTCAGGACAGAATTTTCGATGAAGATAGGTAATCAATCTATTATGGGCAGCCCATACGGACAAAGCAAGACGAAAAATATGTAAGAGAATCACCGAGCTGGCAGGCAACAGAATGGGAAGTCACATAAGCATCAGGCAAAGACAAAGAAAACGTATCGATGACGGGATGCATGGGGATAGGCAAATATTTCGGAATACAGAATGATAGAAAGCTCCACATAAGAGATGATCGAAAAAAAATGGGTAAAAAAACGCCTTGCCCCTTATCGTAATGCTGCAAGACCAAAGAATGCCGACCGCGCTATGCAAAGGATATTTGTTCCGATGGAAGACGAGAGCTATAAGGATGGGTATCGTGAATGGGGGAATAGAGTGAGAAGAGAAGAAAAGACAGAGGAAAGGAAGTAAGTAGTATGAGGATGGTTGTCGCACGTTGAGATATTGACTGATGCCGAAGAAAAATGCTGCCTGGGCATTTCAATCAGACAAGTCGTCATCATCTTCAATTCCGCCGAGGATCTCCTGCCCACGTCGGTTGACGACAATGCGTTTCGCAAGCTTGCTTTCCGGGACCCCGTCCCGTGCAGCACCGAAGTCAAGAACCTGGGTGAAAACAATATTAGTATAAGAGATCGGAAAGCCTCGTCAGATAAACACTTACTTCAATATAAGTCATGTTGTCACGTTGTACCGCAGCAACACATCTCCGATCGTTGAACTTGACTTGCCACACACCACTGAGGTCTGTGAGGAGGTCTCGAACGCACTCGCCGTTCCGCACATCCCACATCTTCAGCGTCCGATCAGACCCGGAGATGACCTTCTGCCCATCGTGCTGGAAGCAGGTGATGGCACCGGTGTGTGCACTCAAGGTGTTCTTGCAGTGGCCATGGACGGAGTCCCATATCCGGAGGGTGGAATCAGCGGCAGCCGAGACTAGGAAATCCTGCTCTAAAGCGAGCAGACCAACGAGGGAGGTGTGACCTTCGAGGTTATATAGGGGAGCTCCATCGTCTAGCGACCACACCTTCACCATGTGGTCCATGGCTCCACTAATGCAACGATTGCGTTTATGGTCAAGAACCACACTGTACACTTTCATCGTGTGACCCTGGAGAGTATGCAAAGTCTGTCCGGTGGAGATCTTCCAGACCTTCACCGTGCAATCGTAGCTACCACTCACAAGGGTATCACCGTGGGCTGCGATTGCACGAACCGAGTGTTGATGGCCGGAGAGCACCCGCATGAAATATGGACAGTTACTGTCATCCGCTATAGGACCATTCTGATAGTAGACTGGATCACCGGGCTTGGGAAGCTTCCACACCCGAAGGTTCGAGTCACGAGACCCGGTAATGATCAATGGTTCTTTAGGCATTATCTCAGGATGACCCTCGGCATCCCTACCTACCTCAGTGGGCAGGACAATTTGCAGGCATCGGACGGTGGAGGTGTGGCCTTGGAAGATCTGAGTACACCTGGCCCGCTCGATGTCCCAGACTCGTACTGAACGATCGGTGGAACCAGAGACCAGCGTGTTGCCATGGTATTCAAGAGCCCACACTCCACCTTCGTGGCCTTCCAATGTTGCCTGCAATGCACCTGTTTTAGTGTCGTACACGTTGATGTTCGTGTCATCGCTTCCCGTAAGAACCTTGTCAGCATCGAATTGCAGGCAAGTAACAACATGGCGGTCATGAGCGCGGAAAGCAATATGTTGCGGTTTGACATCCGGCTGCATCCACCCCTGTGGATGGCAACATGGCGACGGTAGAGGACCTTGAATAGGAACAGCCCACGAAGGGATGGTAGACCCACTTCAGCATAGGGGATTGCCGCAGCTGCAGCATTGGCAGCAGCATATGGGGCCTCTGATGCGGCAATACCTCTCTTCCAGTCTGGATCAGCGATTTCTCCTCCACTCGATGAGACCTTCCGCTTGGCAAGCTTCCGGCTTGAAGCGCGCGTGTTTGCTTTCCGCTTGCCTCGTCGGTTGATTGGCAGAGACCCCAGAGGGCTTCTGCTGCTGGGACCCGCCATCGAAGGGACAGGAGACACCTCCATATCCGCCCTGGATAGGGCCACGATGCTGAGATCTTCCTCGGGATCATGAGGACCGCTGGGCAATTGCCATCCCCATCCTTGTCTTATAGCCCGTTCTAGTTCTCCATCTGAGAGATGGTATCCATCCTGGTCAAGGAGGTTTTTCCAGCTCTTCTCATCAGAATTAGTGATGTGTCTCCACTTCTTAGACACCTGCGCAGCACGGCACATAGTTTGAACGTCAAGGTATTTGACGATGTTGAGACTGAGTTCAAGCGGCAGAAGGGTCAGGAAGTCGCACTTCAAGGTTGGATTAACCACATCCGCCACGAAATGCAAAGTTGGTTTAGGGCATCTCCGAAGAAATTGATACATGAGGTACGTTTTGACCTCATCAGGCACTGAATCAAAGAACTCCAACACCTTGGGCATATCTAAAAGCGAGGAAGGTGATCGTGAGCTGGCGAGAGAATGATCATTTACCCGAGTCTCATCTGCGTCTTGAAGCCGCAAAGCCTTGGAAAACCGCGAGACATTATGATCGAGGCTGGAATCTGTATCAACGTCAAGCCCTTCTGACTCGAAGGAGGATTCGCCATGGAGGGCGTTCATAGCAGCAACCGGTGAAAGACTCGGGCTCGGGAGGCACATATCTTGCGCCATGGCATTGTCTATTGCCGATAGTTGAGACATAAGCTCGGGTCTTTCTTGCGAGGCAGATTCCTGGGTTCCATATGTTGTATCATGACCAAACGAAGCCGATTCATGTGCAGTTGAACAACCCTCATCCGGTTCAGTGGCCTGAGACTCTTGAGTTCCGGGGTTTGAACGAATTCCAGACAATCCATTCTGCAAGTAGGCATTTTGATTCACTGCCTGTAAGCCTTTAGCTCCGATTTCAGAAGACAGAGGTGACGGCAAAGGAGGTTCCCTGCGCGGAAACACCGAGCTATGGATTCTCGGTCTTGGGGCCGCAGTTTCACCAGCTCCCCCCAAGTTGCTTTCGGTGTCTGGGGTGGCAAGGCCAGCGGCATGAGTTGATCCGCCACTTTGGCGAGTGCGGCGTGTGATGGGCTCTGAAGGGACGCGTGATGGGCGAGTGCGCGGAAGAACCGAGGGTCGAGGATCGAAATGGGAGACGGGGGAGACGGCACGACGGCGAGTGTTGGGAGGGTGAGTAGAGGATTGACTCGCTATTCTCGGAGGAGTCAGCCGCCGAGTGGGGTTCTCGCCCTCAGAGATGAACGAGTTCACAGAGCGAATCTGGCCGTTTGAAGATTTCAACGCCTCGCTTTTCTCTTTGTACTAGATAGTGTTATACTGTAAGCACTGGAAACAACGATCCTGCGAGGGTGGGATAAAATCGAACCTCTGTGGCAGCATTTGTGGTATCCTCGGGCTCGTTGAAGATGATCGACTTGTCGCCTATCTTAAACTTGAGATTCCTTAGGGCCGATGGGGTCGGAGACGAGGCGAGAGGGTATTGTCGAGCATCCAGATCCTTGACGGCTCGCGGGGGGTTGATCGTCAAAGGCGGGAAGGAGGTAGTCGTGGTTGTAGTAGTCGTCACCACTGTAGTTCTGGTAGTCGGGGCGAAGCTGAACTGTCCGATAGCCGCATTTGATGGGCCTTGGCCCAGCTCCTCTCTTTCGTCCATTTCGCGTTTTCGAGGATGAATGAATCGAGATCCGGGGCTGTGGGTCGCATGAGAGGGCGCAGACACGGACGCGTTGTGATCGGTCAAGGCCGAGTCGATTTCAGATATATGAAGGGAAGTAGGAGCATTTGAGGTCATTGTAAAGCGAGCTCATGTGCAAGAGGGACAAAGGAACTTTGATTTCCCTGATCTTTTTCTTAGCAAAACACCCCCTCGGCGTACACCAGCAAAACCATGGATGCAAAGGGCATTCAGCACATGTCCGAGCGGAGGATAAGCAAGTTGTTGGGGGAAACAAAAACACAAGGGAAGCAAGGAAGCAAAGGGAAGGGGAGAAAAGAAACAGTGGCGGCTGACAAGGAGTTGGGGCGGAGAACAACATTTATTCCGGTTCCCGTAGGTGGACGATGTCATGGCCCAACTTGCTACTTTTTTTTTTATTTGGATTTTAGGATTCTTTTGCTATTTTGCTGGAATTTACATTTGATATATATTATCTATTATACCTCAATTATTTTCTATACAAATCTAAAATGATCCGAGTGTGAAAGGAGAAAAGGGCTCTGGTTCTGCTCTTAGACCGAAATCATTACCAGATAGAGGTGGGACCGAGGATACAACACTCAGATAAGCAGACATTCACTTCCTTTTTGTCTGACCCATTTGCAACCTACATGGAATAGATGATATAGTTGATATTTGCCCCCTAAATCCTACATATCATAATCTATTCATCCAAATCAACTTCGATCAAGTTTTTGATTTGCCATCGCCACATATCACGTGAAGTGGGGGCGTGCCCCGGGTGGCTTCTTGGCACGTTTCCAGTATCTCATTGTTATGTTGAAGAAATTATCAGCTTGGGCGCAAGACATATGGGGAATAGTCATCCGGTAGTCTGTTCCCCCTTACTACATACGTACTCTATGCAAGTCATATCATATCCACCCCTGATGGAATATCCACCGATATCTGTAATGTCTCGGCCTCCCCACATCTATCTAGGGCCTGGTTGCTTTTACGTACTACACCTTTCCAGCCCTGTCTCCTATGATATCCTTGACTGATGATATTTCGCAGTATTGCACCTTCCTTGACAGGTGGAAGATTCATAGAGGAATACAACTTTTAACTTGACCATTGTATCACCCTTTGTTCGCTGGAAACCAGATAGGAGACAAGATAGTCCCAATATATATTTCGGAGTAGACTGATGTTTATAGATTGCTGATGCTAAAAACCACACAATAAAAAGGATAAATACAACGTTGGGGCTCTAACGCAATGGAACCATAGGCTTTATATAGCCATGCCTACATACTTCCATAAGTAGTGGCATATGTAGTCACATCAGGTTCCAAGGTTGGCCGTTGCAAGGTTAGTTTCAATGTCTATGAATAGACCTGCTGATGCCCAGGATGTTTCAGGATATACAGTAATCCTTTGTTGATATCGAGCGACTGAACCAAAAGAAATTTTCTTCTTAGAGCTTGTGATTCTATACTCTTCTTTGTGCTTCTTTGTCCCCGTTCCGCATAGAACTATACTATCATCGTCTTCTCCCATTATAAGAGCTCAATTCCTCGTTCTCGGTCTGTCATACTCATACAGCCATAATCATGCCTCGCGCTAAGAAAGCTGTAGCTTTAGAGGCAGCCTCCGAATCTGCGACATCCCAGCCTGAAATCCAAGTGGATAAAATCCATCGGTTTCCCGTGATCGTGAGTAGCCCTTCGGATCAACTATGTTGAATACATCGCGGCCGGATGAACACAACCAACTCTTATGGTATAACAGGAGCAAAGCTTGGAGTTAATGAAGATAACGTTACACATGACCGTAAGTCGAAGTTCCGTACGAAATGCGTGCTTTTGTGGCTGCGATCTAATATGCGCCTATAGATCGCGTCGCTTCTATTTATGCGGTTAGTCGTGGCCTGAGTAATGTACTATTCACATTCTTACATAGGATGCAGCGGACTATTGCCCATAGACGTCTTTGGCGAGCGGGTTCTGCGAGCAAACCGCTTCCAGGAGCGCTATAACTATTCTCATTTTGTAAATGGGAAGCGCAAGGGAAATTTCGCACGTAACCGATCGGAATATGTTCCTATACGCGTGATTGAAAGACACATGAGCGATGAAGCCGATCACCTCCTCGACATTCTAGTGAGTGTCTCGATAGATGTATGTTTGTTGAGCAGATTTAATATCCCTCTCTCTAGGAAAATGGCATCTTTGATGCTCTACTAAGGGGCGTCCTGCATGCCGTCCAGTTTACTATCATCGCAGATAAACTCTCACCAAACAAGGTTCTGGAATCTTATACCTTCACCTTCGAAAATTCCGGTGAACGCGGCCCCGCAGATCGTCTAACCAACGGTCCCAGGATGGATTTTGTCAGCCCCCATGAGGATCGAGCGGACATGCGCAATATGATTTTCGAAGGGAAGGCCCTGATCCGACGGTTGGTGAAAATGTGTGCTGAAAGCCCGGCATTGCCTAGTATGTGCACTCTATTCCCGTTCCTGGTGTTACCACTCACGAGTTCAACAGATGAGCGCAGCTTGGGAATACATGTATTCTACAAACCGGAATGTCCCGAATCCTACGATGTGCCTGGGTTTGCTGCTTCCCAAGATGACACCGTTGAATATCCGCGGACTTCGTACTGGGAGAGAACGAGGCGCTTTTATGGAAGCGTTGACAGCGGCTTTCACACGTATGTTTTGTCCCTGCATTTGTCTTAATATGTGTCGACTAACATATAGAAGAGTGGGATTGAGAGTGAATTCACTTCTTTCTACCTCACCCGGTGGCGAGGCTCATTTTTCTTCGGCGGAGGAAACAAATGGCGATGCAGTGCTTCGTTCTGACGAGGTCGGGTTTCCCACGCTTGCCCAAATGCCGCTGGACGTAGTTGGAGAGATTTATCTCTCCACTGATGAAAGCACTGCCAGTGACACCGATGGTAAATACATTCATCGCTGCTTCACAATGATTACATGTTATATAATGACTAAAACTTTCATTCGATACAGACGAAATGATCTCTAAAGCAGAGTTCGTGGCTCTTCATTACTGCCCCACTGCGGTCACGGTGAGAGCTAAAAGGCACGAGAGCAGAAAGTCACGGCGATATGTCAGTTTGCCTTTACTACCGCGCATATCTAAACCATTGAACGAGTGCTGATTTTCTGTAGACGGAGAAGAGAGTGGATGGCAGAATCTTCTTCAATGAAGAAGACCTGGAATCCCACCAGTCCCTAATGCAGGAAATGGCTCAGTCAGTGACTGATTCCGTCGCTGTTAATTTGGACGACTCTTCAGAATCCGATGCGTTTGAAAAATTGGATCGGATTGAACGCTCGAGTAAATCTACGGTACCTGTCAATTGGTCACAGGATGATGATTATGCAACATTTCCGGTTAGCCGCGATGGCATTCAACTTGCTGTGGCTCGTCAAGAGTCTCGAGAAAACTTTCCCACGCATAAATACATTCGCCGTTTACAGGAGGCTGGTTCGAAACCCACCGTTACAGCAAGGACGGTACACTATGTCGAGAATCACGGTGCCGTCAAGAAGTTAGACGAGGAGAACAAAGACAAAGAGAACCTGCCTGGGCCCAGTTGCAACGTGACTAAGTACGGGCATAAAAATTGGCGTCCCTATCGGTGTGAATGCAACACTTGGCACTTCAAGCCCAGCAAGTCTGTAGGTCATGCAACCGAGCCATCAAATAAGTCACCAGTGCTAACCGATCTTGGAAGATACAATGTGCCAATTGCAAGGAGTACCAGCACACCCTGTGCTATGGCTATTATTCTGCAAAGGACACACGGATCCCAGATATACATTACTGCTACACCTGTTTGATCGGATACGACTTTGATAGTGACCTGATGAACGAACTAATTAAGCTTATCCGAATGCGCAGAACAATCGAATTTGTCCTGGCAGCGGAAATGACTCCAACTTTGAATTGGCAACTAGCGAAACGACTTAGTAAGAACGATTACCATCCTTCAAACCCTGGAAACATTCATCTAACATCATCCAGACTGCACCGACGACGAGGCTCGTGCAACGGTCTATAGTCTCCGGAAACTTGGCATCCTGAAACCAGCCGATTGGAGGGCAAAACACGACCACAAGATAGGGGGCTCCAAATTCTGGCTCAATAGGACAGCCCCATCCTGCAACACCATCTACAGCGAAGTCTCAGACCCGATGTTGCTCATCCGGGAATATGTAAGTGACTCCGTACATCTGCGTAAGGATAGATGATCTGATTACCAAGAAGTACGAAATACCGCCGCCTCCTCTCCCCCAGCCGATGATTCGCACACATTGGTCCCGGTCTGGGATACCGATCTTGCATAATTTTACGAGTGAGTCTGATGAGTGGTATAGTACCATCGACCCTCGGTGGCAGCCTGAACTTTGGAAGCGGGTGCGCTCTAACCCTTCTGCCAAAGGGTATTTCTTCGAGGGGCAGACCTCAAACAGCGTGTCGAAGCGATTGCTGGGATCAATTGAGGAAGGATTTGAAGATGGCTCTACTCGGGAGGCCAAGAAGATGAAGTTTAAATAGAGAAATGACAGTAGTTTACGGAGTATACTCTGTACTCGCATATAGTGCCCAAAATTATGGATATCCACTTCTTCCAGACCAGTGGGTCTTTCCGAATGCAGCACAGTCCAGGAGACTGAATCTTCTGATGCACATCATATATTAGGGT
This sequence comes from Penicillium mononematosum, assembly GCF_028829835.1. Taxonomy (NCBI): domain Eukaryota; kingdom Fungi; phylum Ascomycota; class Eurotiomycetes; order Eurotiales; family Aspergillaceae; genus Penicillium; species Penicillium mononematosum. Next base: position 7,521,520 of record NW_026643272.1, on the reverse strand, counting down.
AAGTAGATATGCAGCGAGCTTGACCGTTTAAAAAAAAGAAGCTTTGCAATGGAAGCTTTTCTATAGTTGTCCCTCCTTACAGAAAAACCATGATCTATCTTCTCCTACTACTCTCGGCATAATATTCTACTTACTTGGATACCCTGATCATTTTCTTTCGTGCGTTTCTGTCGCAAAATGATGTACACCATACTCCGTTAAAGTCCAACATTTGGAAAGTGGGACATGAAATGTGGAGGATTTCCATGATCGACGCAGAAGACAATAGATCGACAATAGAGCGTCTTCCAAACCCTGGAACGAGACTTGGCTATTGGAGTGGACTATTGGCGACCATCAGGGGTTACCCGCACCATTTCACCTAGCCGCCTGCCAAACCACTAGCCTGGATCCAATAGTGTATTCCGCTTGACCTTGGGGTAAAATATGGCGTACATACAAAGTAATTGTTTTTTACTTTTGTTCCCAACGGTTATTCGAATGCGTCTTGCTGTTCATTTCGATCTACATCGTATTCTGCGCAAGTCATCGGAGCAGACCGAAAACCCGCTAATTACGTACATGTTGATCTTCACTTCAATCGATCTTGGATCTCGATCGGAGTGAAATTGCGCCCCCGGAGTCCACGGGTGTCATGTCACTGTTCCCGCCTCGTGGATCTAAGACGCGGCACATGGGCTTGCTAAAGTTAGTTTAGAGTGTCTTACTTGATTTTTGACAGATTCCACTATAATACACCGTACCGTGTTCGACACGGACTCGTACAATATTGGTCCCCCGGTGTACCCCTGGACAGTGCCTTGATTTATTCACATATGTTGTAGAGTGTCAAGCCGGGCGCAAACGATCGTCAGTTTCATGTCTTCCCACATGCCAAAGGTTAAGTTTATGTGGAGGAACGAGCGCACATGCACGACGATCATTACCAGTTCCTGGAGGGCTACCATGGAAACGCATGTCACTGCCTTTTAGGGGTTATGGAGGGTACAACATTGTACGGAGTACGGAGTACGGAGTACACGGGCTGATATTTGTGAGCATAGTGGGGAAGTCATCTATAATACTGGAGTCTTTTGAACAAGATCTCGTTCGCTCCGGTGCACTGGGTCGATAAATCGATTGTCGATCTGGCCTTTCAGATGCGACCGCGGGCTCCAACTCGGGGAGCAGACTGCGAATGGTGGATACTCCATTGTCTCTCTAGCCTTGAACTCCACATTTTGGTGATAGCGCCATACAATTAGGAAAAAGCATCCAAAGGTGTGGATAGGGAGTCCCTAAATGAGTGGGGCAAAGTAAATAATTTGAATTAATGACAGCAAGGTGAGGATTTTGGAGGCGTCAATAGTGTCCGCGGAGAAAAAACGGAGACCACGTTCTTCAGGTTCGAGAAGACTATATTTTTAGGTTGCAGATTCCGCAGTAAGGGGGTTAAATCTCCTAGAACAAGTACGAAATACATCAAGTATAAATAGTGTCATGCAAATGCATGTTATATAGCATGATATGACTTATACTATACAAATGGTAAACCCCTGAAAGATTCATCACCTTGGATACGTATGTATCTGTCATATTCTATGTTGTGAGGTAACCTTGGAACCCCCCGTGCAACTATTCCAAATATCTGTCGATCAGATGCCGTGCTCCACTCCAATTTAAATTGAAATAAATGAAACACTCTGCTTCTCAGCCTATGAGCATTCCGTTCAAGACATCGGTGGAGATTCCCCCTTAAGACCCGTGTGAACCCGTGGTCAGGAATTCCTTCGGATATTTTATTTCGTGAACATACAAAAAAACCATTCCAACCCCAAACTTGTCACGTATTTTGCTCGTTTTATCTTGCCTTCCCCAATCCCATACCCTTAAAACAACAGTCTATTTTCAGGTGAATTGAGGCCAATCTCCCTTAAACTTGCAGACTTCAACTAATTCGGTGGAGTAGATCCGAGTTGAACGAAAAGCAGATACTTGAACCACCCCGCTCAGACCACACATTTGTACAGAGCCTATGAGCCCATCGCATCATACGATTTCATGAGCAATTGACCCCGTCCTGCCTCTCCCACCATGGGACACCGAGAACTCACACCGGTCCATGTGCCGCTTCGAACCTCGAGTCGGAAACCAGTACAACATGACCCAATGAGCACCCAGGAGCAATCACGAGCAGACCGGCGAACCTCGAAAGCCCAGAGATTTTTCGGAACCGATATATCACTCCCCACAGAACATGGCGGGTGGCAGGAGCCTCCAAATGTACGCCGACCGAGCTTTGGCAAGCCGAATAATGCCCCGAAACAGAGCTCCGGTTTCGTTCCATTCCCGCGCTCTTCAGAGAATACCTTGATTCCCGATCAAAACCTTCGTGTACGGGCTTCGTCGCCTCTGCTGGGCCATGATTACCGATCACAGGAGGCTGCGCCGCCGCTTCCCAAGCCGTCGAAAAAGGTCCACCATTCCGGTTCCTCCTCCACCCTTTTCTCCTATTTCAGCTCGAAAGAATCGTCCAAATCATCCAACAACCAACTCCAGCCTAAAGTACGCCACGGACTTGGAAGCGAGCCACAAGTGACATATACACAGACCCAGGATCCACCGAAGGAATCCAAGCGGAAAATGCGTCCTCCAAAAATTGACCTTTCCGTCTTGTTCCCGAAGCCACGGAATCCCGCACCACAAACACTTCTCTCCCCACACCGAATGGTCACCTCTCCCTCTCCCGTCTCTACAGTTGCCCCAGATTATTCTTCCAACAAGATTGAAAGGATGACCGGCGGTACGAGAAACTCTAGGAGACATGTCGATCCACCTCCTCGCCGATCTTCGGCCACCAAAAATGAGCCAACCAAGCATGGCGTTGATAATTCGGATTTGCCTTCAATTGCAGAGAGCAAAAATAGCGAATGGCCGGAACAATCACTTGAGCGAACAGTAGGAACGAGTGAGATTGATTTAGCCCTGGATAGATACGCAGGGCGGCGATCACTTTTCAGTCGCTCAAGCACGTATACTACCAGCCGAGAGCATTTGCAAGAACAGCCTCACCCGCAGGAATCTCGGAAGAGCTCAAGACGTGGTCACAGTCCCTCCCGACCTAAAGAGACCTACTTGAGTCCTCCTGCAGGTCTAGACCCAAAGCGTGGTCGCGGCTTGAGCACTTCCCAGGAGTCTTGGAAGACCACCGAGTCAAAATCAAAGAGCGAGAAGAGCTCAATGACCAAGAAGAGCAGCAAAAGTACCTTGAAAAACAAGGATCTGCGAAACACCAGTATGCTTTGCCTGTCCTCCTCTTCCGAGGACGAGGGTGACGAGGACCACACTCCAACCGAGCCAAAGCGCAATGCGAGCAAGTCTAGAAGAGACAGTGTGGCTACCTATGACGAATACGAGCCCCAGGTCTACACGGCTTCCACTGCCCACGCGACCACCGCCACGGCGGTAAGACGCGTTGACCGGCCACTCTCGACTAGTACCCGTGGCTCCCGTCAAACCGAAAAGAGCCAACCAGCACCAGCACCAGCACCAGTACCAGTACCTCGCCCACGAAAGGCATCTCAACGTTCCAATGGCAAGTCTTCTCAGACAAGTGGACGAACCACGCAAACCCCCCCGTTCGAGCGGAGTCCCCACTATCCCGGATGAGATTCTGGCGCAATTCCCGCAGCAGCCTCTCCGCTCCCCCGCAGAGTTGAAAGAGTTGAACCGAAGGAGTCGCGTGATCGCGGTGACCCGCCAAGAGCAAGATCTCCTCGAGGCGATGCGTATTCGAAAGGGCAAGGTCACACCCAGTTTGTTCAATGCTCATGGAGCGGACAGAAGATCACTAGCTTCTGGCCCATCCCGCGATTCGTTCTGCGGATCCGACACTTCATTCCTGCGTCTTAGCAACGTTTTCCCGCCATTCGACGTCCGATCAGAAAAGGGTGCTACCCAATACAAAGATACGCCCTCCCAAAGCTCGGGCTCGGATAGTGAACCGAAACCCCGCACTGCAGTCTCCTCTTCTAGTGTCAGCGGGGACTATTCTGAGAGCTTGCCCTCCCCTGCCACCAGCGGTGCTTCGCCGTTGACACCCACTTTGCCAATTCATCGTTTCTCGCCTCTTCCTTCTCCGAAGCCACCACCAAGAGGACCCCCGCCTGCCATTCCCGAAGACCAGAAGCAGCACACCCGCCGTCGCACGGATAGTAGCGAGGCTATTCTGCTGGATGATGGCGGTGAGATAAAACGCAACAATGGCATTCCTCTCTGGTCTTTCGACTTTGATTGGAACCAGGAAAACGCCAATATTGCTACTGTGCACTGATCGCCTGGCCTTTGATACCCAACACTCTCACTCCATCCCTTACATTTCCTATTTTACTCTTCTCTCACTTTGTATTCCTACTTGATTCGATCCTCTACAGTCTTTCTCACATTTCCTTGACTTGATTGCATCTTGCAGCACTTTGCTCCAAGCTTTTATCTACCCAACCGCATGGGCCCCAAGTCCCTTTCCTACATGGCCGACCATCTTGCTTCTCCTTCCTTCTCACTATTTCTTCATTACTTTTTGAATTAGCGTTCACACGCGGGCTTCTATACCTGCTTTCATGTATTACTTGGGTGGTTTCCGTGTCTTTCTCACGATTTCATTATTTCCGGCTCACGACTGCTGTCATTAGTATTCTCAATGACCATCAATTCATCAAACTTGTTCAATGATTTTGCCCGATTCTCCACATAGCTCCTGCCCCACAATGGTAGTCCAGCCTAGCCTTGAGTCGCATGTTGCAGTGCATAGTGACCACTAGGGACTTTGGTCCTATTGGCTTTCAGGATCATATATCTCCCTTAAAAATAATTTCCGACACTGTAGAGTACTTGAATTGTTTAATTGACCTCTTAATTGTCTGTAGTAAACTGGACATTTGTGTAAACAAAACTGGGAAATATTCGGCCGCTTATATGGGCTCTATACTTGGCCATATAAAATCTGGACCTGTAGTGTCCCTTTTTTAACTAACTTTTTGGACGTTTATACATATTTTAGGTATCTTTCAAGATGGCTATAACAGTCTAGAATGATCAACCTCAACCACAGGAATCGACAATATGAATGACGACATGCGAGGAATAAGAATGGGGGCTGTGGGCTGGTGGAGATGCCCTGGACTGCTCGACGTCATCAACTCTTACACGGTTAAGGGGCTGGCAAGAATTGGGTAAACATAAACATTGTAAATACGATATGAGATTCCCACAAACGAGGTACACAAACGATAATATTTTTTTACTCCGCATACACCACTTACCTACTCCATAGGTACCTAGGTGTCGCAGTGACCACTCCAGCGCTTGAACCTCCTCTCTGTGATCCACTCTCTGACCGCCGACCTTCCAAGGTTCTCGTCTATAACCCCGGATTATCGCTTCCTGAGCCCTCCATTCTTTCCTTTTCGTTTTTCAAGTGTTTTTTCAAGTTCTTTGAAATACCCTCATTCATAAAAGGAGTAGCGCGACGCTCATCCTCCCCTTCTTCTCCCAGCCACCTGTGTCGCCTCCGATCGCCTCGGGAAACCCTATCGGGACCTAAAAGGGAAGATCTCCAGAATAACCCACCCCTGGTTCGCGAATCGGGATTTACAGTTCCCTCTACTCTGTACATCGCGCACACTTCTCTTGTCGCTCCCTCTACTGAGTCCATTTACCACATTCACCGGACGGTGGATTGCACTGCCTGCCCCTTTTGCGGAAACGTTAGCCACTGTTTAGAGGGAACACGCGACCTACTTCGTTATGGGAGATCGCGCCCAACGCCAGCCGTCTGGCCTGCGAGCTGCGGCCAATATCGCACCATGGATTCTGGTATGAGCTTGTTGGGCATTATACGGCGGTTGAAGCCTTGAGGACTGTTCGCTGACTTGCCTTGGTTTCTTTCTAGTTGACTGCGGAGTCGACTGCGTTTGTGTTGGTAAGTCACCTTGCACGACGTGGGAATACTTGCGACAGGAATAGGATGGAAGGCTAATCTGTATTTCTGCACTATCTCAGCTCGCTCATTATTCTCGAGTCATGCCCCCCGCCGGTGGTAAACGCTACCTGACCTCTACGGCGGTCTTTCTGGTCGAAGTGGTCAAGCTGGCCATATCCCTCACAATGGCGCTCTACGACGTCTCAAAAACCGCGCCACCCTCGATGCCCGCCACCTCCCTCTTTTTCTCCCTCACAAGTGCCGTGTTCTCGGGCGACAGCTGGAAACTCGCTATCCCTGCCGGGCTGGACGTCTTGTCCAACTCCCTCTTGTTCATTGCGCTCTCGAACCTACGAGCTGCATCGTTCCAGGTTACATTCCAGCTGAAGTTCCTTACTACTGCGGTCTTTGGTCTGATCCTCCTGAAACGGAGCATCCCTCCCCGCAAGTGGGGCCTGCTTTTGCTTCTGATTGTGGGCGTGGCATTGGTGCAGTTTCCCGACGCTAGCCCCGAGCAGATGCTGCAGGATGAGCATGCTAGCCATCATTTCCCCTGCTCCTTGGAGGAGTGGAAGGCTGTTAAGCAAGGTGCTGGTGCTGGTAGCAGCCTGCAAAAGCGGTCTGCAACATACGAGGGTATCGAAGAGGACATCCTGACGGCTGACCCACACTTGAACCCCGCAATTGGTCTCCTTGCGACCATCGGAGCGTCCTTGGCTTCTGGGCTTGCGGGTATTTATTTCGAGAAAGTCCTAAAGGACAGCTCCAACCATATTTCGTTGTGGGTCCGCAATGTGCAATTAGCCGTCTACTCCATTTTCCCGGCTCTTTTCATTGGGATTGTCTTCCGGGATGGTGAAAAAATTGCTGAAGATGGCTTCTTCCAGGGCTACAATTGGGCGGTGTGGTCTACCATCATCATCCAGGCCTTGGGTGGTATCGTTTCTGCATTCTACGTCAGCCACGCGCAGAAGGACGCAAGGAGTTTGGCCACAACTGCCAACATACTTTTGAGCATTGTTGGAAGCATCTGGCTATTTGACTTTGAGGTCACTTCAAGCGTACGTCCCTTGCCTCTTAACGCTTCCCAACCTCTGCTCTAGTTCCCTGCTCTCCAATGAACATTATGAACAAGACTAACTGGGACATTATAGTTCTTCCTGGGCTCGGCTGCAGTCCTGGTAGCAACCCACTACTATGGAAACCCCACCTTTAACCCTGCGATGGGTGCCTCGCGTCCACCTCCAATCCGCATTGACGCCTACGAAAAGGATCCCGCAGGTCCCGAGGGTTCCCCCGTGGCGCCTCCCAACGACTTTTCTATCAAACTTCCAACTTCGCCTTTCCTCTCTGACGGCATGTCGTCATCCCGTCCTACCTCACCAGCACCAGGCCATACTAGAGTAAGCTCTAGCCGAAATGCGAGCGCGAACTATTTCGATGAGAAATGATTGCTGCAACTCGCTATGCACATTGATATTGGCCTACTTGATGAGATGCTTTACGGGAAATGATATTGGATACCTGATAGATGCGGGTGGAAGTGCGGTCTTAAGAAAGCCGTCCACCGCGAGCCTTTGATATCGCTCCTACTCTGGAGCTCGCTACTCTTCGCTGCCAAATTTTGCATGTCCTCTTGCTGTCAAGATACTTGCCAGGTTTGGCTCATGTATGCATATATACGAAGCAATGAAACACTTTGATATACCCCAGAACAATTGATAATCCCTATTCTTGCTGATTCTGAAAAGACACCGCTATAGTATATCCAAATACTACAAAGGTATGGGGTAGTCCACGTGCCGTCACGTTATCGGGGTCCTGGACCTTGGAACCAGACACTTTGGAAATTCATCACTTCAAACCTCAGACTCAATCCGAATCATCGAGAACGCATTTCAAAATGAGGAGACACCATCAGAACCCAAATTTTAAACCCTTTCAAGTGCCCAACAAGAGGCACGCCGATGCCTCTCCCTCCAAGAGTAGTAGAACCGGTATAATCGATGAGAGACTCATCCAAGGCTCCCGGCAGCCACAATACAGCAGTTCATCTCCCAGAAAGCCCTTCAATGGCTTGGCATCATCAGCCCATGATGAGGGTCCTCAATTGGACGCTTTTGGTGAGTCTGCCGGCTTATCATCATGGAGGGTGCTGATGGTAGTTAGACCTCGAACTACTAGCTTCAGAGGATAGAGACGAGGCAATTCGAGATTCAGGATTTAGAGTTCCTACATCTACGCCACTTCAACCGTCTCGTCAGCCTGATCTACATCCACCACAATTCTCTCGTTTCTTTCAGCGTGAGTTGCTTGTATAGAGTGCTGGTGTTTGTCTTATTACTTCGGTATTGACAAGTAACAGCCAGCTCGAGCATCGGTTCATCGGACCCCGTTTTAGGGCCTCTTTCGAGCCCGCTGGCTTTGTTCCGTCAGAAGAAGAATGCCACACAGACGGGACAGCGCAGTCTCGAGACGAACCGTCCATACCATGACGAGACTAGTCAGTCCTCACCTCAGGGACCGATTACTCAAGCGAGCCCGGAGGCTTTGATTGGCAATAGACAACCTCGGAATCCTTTTAGCAACATCCCACCCTCTGTGCGGGGAATCGTCCTCGTATCAGTAAATGACCTACCAGAGGGCTACCGCTCGATGTTCCCCTTTCCACTCTTCAATGCAATTCAATCAAAATCCTTCCACTCCGTCTACAACAGCAATGACAATGTCGTTCTGTCCGCACCAACCGGTAGCGGCAAGACAGTCGTGATGGAATTAGCCATCTGCAGACTCCTGAACACTCTCAAAGACGAACGCTTCAAAGTAGTCTACCAAGCACCAACCAAGTCCCTCTGCAGCGAGCGCTTCCGAGACTGGAACTCCAAGTTCTCGAGCCTGAATCTCAAGTGCGCAGAACTCACCGGAGACACGGACCACATGCAGCTGCGCAATGTCCAGGCTAGCCAGATTATCATCACGACGCCTGAGAAGTGGGATAGCATGACCCGGAAATGGAAAGATCATATGAAGTTGATGCAGCTCGTGAAGCTCTTCCTCATTGACGAGGTGCATATCTTGAAGGAGACCCGTGGAGCTACGCTTGAGGCTGTGGTTTCACGTATGAAGAACATCGGTTCGAATGTCCGATTCGTTGCGCTGAGTGCTACTATCCCCAACTCCGAGGATATAGCTACATGGCTTGGGAAGGATGCAACAAACCAGCATGTTCCCGCGCACCGGGAGCATTTCGGCGAGGAGTTTCGTCCTGTCATGTTGAAGAAGGTTGTCTATGGGTATGCGTCCAGCTTGAATGACTTTGCATTTGATAAAGTCTGCGGTTCAAAGTATGTGATTCCTTTCTGTTTCTGCCCATCCTTTCATGTCAACTTGCTGGCTTGGCATACTAATCGGTGCTTGAAAAGGCTACCCGAAGTGATCGGGATGCATTCATGCAAGAAACCCATCTTGATATTCTGTTGCACACGGAATTCATCGCTCGCGACGGCGAAAGAATTGGCGCGGCTTTTCACATTGACAAATCCACCCGCCAGGCTTTGGAAGGAGCCTAAGAAGCGCCTTGAAGCTCATAACGAGGATCTCAAGAGTATGTATCTGAGCTCTTTCCTAGACTGACACTGCTAATGCGAGATAGCAACACTCGTTGCTGGCGTAGCATTTCACCATGCTGGGTTGGGTCCCGCTGATCGCCACACTGTTGAGACGGGCTTCAGAGAAGGGAATATAAGCGTCATATGCTGCACGTCTACACTTGCAGTCGGAATCAACCTGCCTTGCCACCTAGTTATCATCAAAAACACTGTCAGTTGGCAAGATGGAGGCTGCAAGGAGTACTCAGATTTGGAGATGATGCAGATGCTCGGCCGCGCGGGCCGACCTCAATTCGATGACAGCGCCATTGCTGTTATCTTGACCAGAAAGGAGCGTGTCGCTCACTACGAGAGATTGGTTCAGGGCTCTTGAGAGTCTGGAGAGCTGTTTACATTTGAATCTGATTGATCATCTCAACGCTGAGATTGGCTTGGGCAATATCTCGGACATCGAATCGGCTGTCAAATGGCTTGCTGGCACATTCTTGTTCGTGAGACTGCGTCGAAATCCAACGCACTACAAGCTCAAAGAAGGTGCAAACCAGAAAGACGAAGATGAATTACTTCGCCAGATCTGTGAGAAGGATATCGATCTTCTTCGAAAATGCGGTTTGGTTGAAGCTGAGAGCCTTTGTTCGACCCAGTTTGGCGACGCTATGGCTCGGTACTACATCCGGTTCGAGACTATGAAAGTGCTACTGTCTCTGAAACCAAAAGCAACGTTGTCTGAAACTGTGAGCATAGCCTTTCACTGAAATGAAGAACTTCAACTGACGTTACGGTTCCAGCTTAACGTGATCGCACAAGCCGAAGAATTCCGCGAGATCCGCCTCAAAGCTGGCGAGAAATTACTCTACCGGAGAAATCAACCGTGGCCCAGGCATTCGTTTCCCCATCAAAGTCGATCTAGCCCTCCAAGCCCACAAAATCTCACTACTCCTCCAATCCGAGCTAGGTGCAATTGAGTATCCCGATAGCGAGCAATTCCAGAAACACAAGTTCACCTTCCAGCAAGAGAAAAGTCTAGTCTTCGTGCACGTAAACCGATTAATCCGCTGTTTGATCGACTGTCAAATCGCTCGCGGTGACTCAACCGCAATCCGCAATGCCCTTGAACTCGCCCGGAGCTTCGGGGCAAAGGTCTGGGATCACTCACCTCTCCAAATGAAGCAGATCGAGCAAGTGGGCGTGGTTGCAGTTCGGAAGCTGGCTGCAGCCGGTATCACCAGCATTGAAGGGCTAGAATCTGCCGAGCCTCATCAGATTGAAATGGTTCTTAGCAAGAATCCGCCTTTCGGCTCGAAGTTGCTCTCAAGATTGAAGGAATTTCCAAAATTGAGGATCTCTGTGAAAATGCTTGGCAAGGTTTGCAATTGTTATGCGTTTATGATAAATATCATTTTTCTAACATGTGCCACAGGACGTGAGGATTAACCATGTCAATGTCCGTTTTAAGGTCGAACTCGCTTTTATGAACGATAAGGTCCCGACGTACTTCCAACGTCGGCCGGTTCATGTATGTTGCTTGGTAGAGAGGTCCGATGGCAATATGATCGATTTCAGACGTGCAAGGTGGGGTCAAGACCTAGTTATTCTGTTATAGAAAATGCTGATGTCCTTCCAGTGCGAGCAAATTCCAAGAGAGACTGGAGATCGAGCTCACGGCGGAATTGACGAGTGCTGATCATGTCATCGTCTGCCATGTTATGTGCGATGAAATCGGTAAGACTTTTGAACGCGACCAAAGCGCCACTTATATACATACTGACAATTTCTCAGCGGGGACATGTAGACAGGCTGAGCTCAGATCTAATCTGCCATCTCATCTCTTTGCTGCTATGAGAGGTAAGAACGCCAATGCCCAAAATACTGGAGCACCGAACATACAATCTCGCCACCCCGAGGGGAATTTGAGCTCTAAAGACGTGACGAAACCGAAGCCCAACATGTTTCGTTCTCACGAACGAGAGATGGCTAGTATCGAGACTAAGCCTCGGCGGGATGTGGACGATTTTGATGGCGATGACTTGCAGCTCGATGACTTCCTCGTTGCGAATGAACGCCGTGACAAACCAAGGGAATCTACAAAGCAACCTCCGCAGTTCGACGATATAGATTGGTTCTCAATCGACGCAACTCCACCTACCCCAGCCAAGAGAGTGCCGCCGAAAGTGTCAAACCCCCAAGAAGATGACTGGGCGGTAGATATAGACGAGCCAGAGGAGGAATACGAGCCAGTCAGACTTGCGAATGGGAAATGGGCTTGCAATCACAAATGCAAGGACAAAACAAGGTTTGGGAAGACCATTACTTTCTTCATTTTTGATCTAACAATTACAGCTGCAAACATTTCTGTTGTCGCGAGGGCTTGGAAAAACCCCCAAAGCCACCGAAGCGGACCATTCCTGCAACTCAAAAGGAAGCTGGTCTCAATCAACTGACTATCTCCGCCAGTATCGCCAAGCCAACTCAGAGCAATAACTCAAGCTCGAGAAACCAAGTGGCCAAAAAACGCGTCACGGGGCCTAAGAATGACGATCACGTCTCAAAGATGAAGATGTCGACGTCGCAAGCTGGAAAGAAGAACCCAAGTCGAGAGAAATATGTCCTTGCGGAAAGAGATAAGAACATTCCTTCATATACAAGAAAGAGGGAAAGGAGTCCAACCAAACCTCTCTCCAGTGATTACGGCGATGAATGCTTCGATGATCTACCATCTCCATCACGTCTTCTCGGGAACAGGGGATCGGGGCCTGCAACATCGGGTTCTCCAGTAGTGAACGACCAGGCAAAGAGCAACATCACAGATGTTGCAGCCAAGGAAACGAAGAATAGAGACCCTGAGCCCTCGCCCTCTGCTTCACTGCCCAATTTCGCTCAAAAAGAGCGAACTAAGCCATCAATCTCTAAACCCCAACACGAGATAATCGAGATCCGAGACGATACGCCACCTGGCTCAACAGAATTGCCACTGGCACTAGACAAAGAGTCTCCTGTAAAGCGGAGCACGCTGCCACTCCCAGAAAGAGCAGATCAACTGCCCAACCTGAAACGGAAGGCGAGTCAAGACGAAATCCGAACAGAGAAACCTAAAAAGCGGGCGAAGCAAAGTCCTTTTGTTTCGGCTTTGCAGGTCCACGCCTCAGATCTCTTGAACAATGAACTACCACCGAGCCCTGAGCAGCCTGCGTCTCCTGTTTCTCCCGCTGCTGTTTCTCCGATGCTCGACGGTCGGATGGATCTGACTGCAGCATGGGACGATGGAATCGATCTGCTTGATGAGTTCAAAGATATTATTAAACTTATTTAGACGCTGGTGGATTGGTGGCCAAATGGTGGGATCTTTGCTTTTTTCCATACATCTTTAGGATTCTTTTTTGAGTGGTGCATGTATGGTGCTGGATTGCTGCGAACTGGTGCAAGTTATGGCTTGTCTTACTTCTATATAGAATACTGGAGGCCATGCTATATTGTTATTTAGAATTCTCAGCATGAAATAATCCTGAAAGAATTCCGTTGCTTTGATATTCTCGGATGTCTCACTCAAGTATGGCTCCAAAACACTGGGGACGTTGGACCGTTGTTGATTTCAGACATTCATCCTGAAGGTCTCAAGTTCCTTTTGTTCTTGAACTTCTCAGTTCTTTTGGGCTTTGGTTATGCTCACCGTCCATGATGGACATTATGATGACTAGTAACTCATGTTTTCGTCTCGTGTCATCTTGATACTCCATATGCTTTGCTACATTCATCATCGACTCAATCAGAGGTAGGTGTCAGGGAAGAGCTAGTATGTGCTATGGAAGTGTGTTCGTTTATCCAAATATAAAAGGTACTTACACGCCGGGATATTCTTGGACACACCAAACGTTCAACAGCAAGATATTCACTCTCCAACATTTGATCCGGTATTTTGTCTCCAATCCTCCCAATTGCAAATCCATTTGAGCAGTCTTCAAAATCTTCAATTGCAATCACCCATCACGAAAGACGACAGCAGGACTGATTCGTCTCATCAAGATGACTCGTATGCACTACGCTTCTGTAAATACACCCAGAGAAAGGCCATGAATGGGAATTATACTGACAACTCCTCCACAGCGGACGATGGAAGGCGTCGAGATGGCCAGAGTCGCCGCCAGAGACTTGGTATGACTTCCAGGTCTCACCCATTGACATGATCCTGACTTTCAATAGAGACGAAGACTTCCCGGAGGAGACAACTGCGACGCAGCCTCGCGCAACCCGACAGTCAAGATCGATCTCTCAGGCCGCAAGCTGACCGACGAGGGTTTCGATATATTCATCGATGCCCTACTGGAGACTCTCCAGAAAGATAAAGACGACAAGCACCCCGAGGGCTTTGTCCGACTATTGAAGCTCCAGCTGGGCGGCAATTGTCTCACCTTCAAGTCATTGCCCAAGCTGGGTATGGCAATAAGGCTCAGCACCGGTGATCTGAATGATCTTGATCTGTCTCAGAACTGCATCGAGGTCAGTACTGCTGGGCAAAGGGCGGCGTGGAAGTATTTCCTGAACTCCTTTGAGGAGTGCTACATGCTCAAGAGAGTCAGCTTCTCCGGAAACCCTCTCGGTGCTCCCGGTGTGGAGATCCTGGCTAGGGTCTATATCCGCAGCAGACTGGAGTTCCCGGATCAGAGCACTGCTTTCCCTGAGGAAGGTCATGATTCGGGTGTTGACAAAAGCGAGGACCTGTTCTCCGACGACAACGGTCCTGGCATATCTATGAAACCGGTCAGAACTCCGCGCATTCTGGAGATCAGGATCCAACACCCCAGTCTCAGGGACCATCTGAGATTGCATCCGAGCGCAATCGAAGACACTTCCGCAAAACTCGTGGACTGCGATCAGTACCGGAGCTGATACTGACCGAAATTCCCATGTCATCCATTGGGGTTATCCACCTGGCCGGTATTCTGTGCATGCAGGAATCTCGCGAGTTCCTCTGCTTTTATCTTCCGAAGACGAAGGCAGACGCCTCTCGATCGGAAACCGAGAAAAAGAATCCGAGCATCACTTGGCATTTGAATGAGCACTTGCCTCAACGCGTCCGTCAGGCGCCATGCTGGGCAACTGACGTTGCGCAGCTAGGGTTGAGTTTCGACTCCAGTTTGACTGTCGCGATTGACAACTTGGAGACACCTCCGAGCTCGGGTTTGTTGCGGGGAGGTAGATCGTGGAAAGGGAGATATGAAATAAAATTCCTATCTGTGATCAGAGCACTCTACGCACTTGGGAGTGAGAGTGAGATTCGAGGTTCGGAGATCTGGACAATGGCCCTGAAGATGGCGAAGATGATGGAAACAGTTCTGTTCAATGAGGAGGTCATTCAGGTAAGTGCAATACTTTGATCATCTCGAGCTAAGGGCAGTTCTAACTGAAAAAAAAGGCTCAGCTTTCTTCCGGTGGGAAGGTCTTTGAATGCCTTGGACTTCAAAGGGATTTGGTGGATGCCATCAACATTGGAGTGCTTCGCTTTCGCCAACTGTCTGATGGACTGTCCCAGGAGCCTTGGCGTCTTGGGATGTCGCTGGACATATGGTCTGATGTCATGGGTATGGCCTTGGACAAAGGGGATGTTCTCACTGCTCAGCAGAGGATGAATATTCTTGGATATGTAGGTAGGGGTAATCGGCGCGTGCCTGAGAAGGCCATGGAGATATGGAGGTTTCTTTTCGATGTGGATTGTGTTATGTACCACGCTTCTTGATCCTTTGCTTTGCTTCTGATGCACGTTAGACCAATTGACTGGGTGTTTATTGTTTTTATAAACTGATAGAGAAGCGTAGTGGACGGTCTTTTGTGAGAAAAGAAGACACCAGAAAGGAGATATCAAGAGAACAACCATAGTAACACAGTATGTATATATAGTCGACGCCCGCTCTTTCCCTCGACATGTCATTTCCTTTCTAACACGCCAAATCTCCCTTCCCTTCTCTTCACTCTTCAATCTACAAATCCTTACTTTTCTCTCACACCCTATCTCTTAAACTCCATTCACTTGATCTGCTGGCGAGATGCAGTTACCGTTCCTCCTGGAGTGGCCCTTGACCAAAAGCTATGGACAAAAAGAGACAACAGTGAAGTCAGGAAATGCGAGACTCTGCCATCCTAAGACTTGAGGCTTTTCAAGTCACCATCACCGAAGTTACTCAACACAATATACAGAACACCACTACAACATCAGCCAACTGTGCTCCCATGACTCCAACAGGATCTCCACCCAAGGAGATCTATTTGTTCTGGGCATTGTAAGATGCCCACAATGGGCCATGGTCTTTCTTGGCCTAGATCTGCGTCCTGTACGCAGTAGTACTTTTCTCGACATACCTTTTTTAACCTCGCTGCGCCGGACCAATGCATACATCGACTGGTAAGAGGATTGCTTTTGCTTGTTCTGGGTATGGCCTGTGCATTTCTAACCCAGTCTACAAAGGAAATATGACCCCCCCAAGGGTGGTACCCATGCCGGTTGCAATGGCACCAGCTTCTGCGTCCGTCGTTGTTCCTCCCTCCATCCCCTCTTCCACCAAACTCCTCAAGTCCCCGAGGGGAGAGAACCTCTCGTCTTCGGACGAGGACAAGGGACTGTCGAGCCCTTCCGCGCCCGAACAAACTCCACTTGCTCTCTCCCTGATACTGCCGGAACACCTGGGGCCTTCAAAACAAGCCAATCACATGCGAGTCTCCAAGCAATTGAGGAGATGGAGGGTCATGGAAAGATGTTGGCAAAGTCTCTTAGCTGTTCAGGCCATGAATAAGCCGCCGTACACTGGGAGGGGTTGTACCTAGTTTGTAAAGGGGACTCTGTCCGAATGAATACGTATCACAAAGCCAATGCTATAATTCAATTAAATACGTATTCTTCTATCCTACAGTATTTCCAAATGTGATGAGTATTTCACTCCTGATATCCCATATTGGGCTCCATATCCTTCGAGGCGCGAACCTCTTTATATCGCCGAGATATCTCGGCGATCATACCCTGAATCTTCTTGGCTGCCACAAACTTGATTCCGAGTGTCTCGAAAAGCTGAGTTGCAAGGTCAAGGTCAGCGATAGCTCGCGTGTCTCTCAAGACAACGCCGAGGTCATCAGGTTGAGCCGTGATCGCATAGACTAGTGATAGAGTCGCCGTGAAAAGGGCTAGAAAATTCAACCAGTTGTAGGCAAATCGTTGTTGCTGATGCATGCTGAATGCTTGACGAAGTGACATTGACGCTGCCGTCTCCAGCATCTTAATCCGCTTTACGTCTGAAACGGGGAATAGCGGGGATGGTCTGTATATCATGGCGAGATGGGTATAGTAGTTGAAGTCGTACCACGTTGTGTTGAGATGTGGTACTCTGTCGTCGATGTCTGGGAGCGGGAAAGGCATGCCCGGCGCCAGTCGAGTAGTTCCTGGTGTAAGGAAGCTATTATTGCTTCGCGTTCTTGTAAAGTCATGTTTGAGTTCTTGAAATTCCCGTAGACCTGCCGTGAAATCTTGCCTGCAATTCTTCGTAGTGATAGAATGTGTAGAGGAACGGCCATCAGCGACGGCTGGAGGGAGTTTTGGGGGCTTATGCAGTCGGTGTGTATAAATTCTTCGTCGGCGTTTTCGAAGGGCTGTTCTCACCCAGTTAGACAGTTTCGAAGAAAGCAATTTGCTGCTAATTCACACGAAGATCGGACTCACCGTTACATCTATATCGTCATCATGCAATGCGAACGGGCGGCCTAAGGTAATGGAAACTACGCTGGGTGTTGCTATTAGCCGCTTAATTCTGGACACGAAAGGAAGGAGGAGGAGAAGAAGAAGAAGAATGAGGACCAGGACCTACCGATCCATCATATATATTGAAAAGAAGATGCGTTTGCGTCTTTGCTGCACATCAAGAGGAAATTTGCGATACGACGAGGCTGCATGGAGCCCCATTCCTAAGGCCAGACGGGCAGCGGTGCCAACAAGAAACCAGGTGTCTACTTCCGTCAGTGTCTGGGATATCCTCGGTCAACTGCCTGTCACTCACTTGGACCTAGTTGGTTGAAAAATGAATACGAGACTTGGAGCATTATGGCCTCCAAGGCAGACTAGGCTCTCGTCAGTTGCGTCCTCGTCGATGAAGTTATAGACAGGTGTTTCTACCATCTCATCACCTCCCAAAGCTTGCTCAGAATACTGCAGGGCGTTGTTGTAGAACATCATTGATTCCGACTCCTCAGTCAATGTGACAGAAGAGTAAGCGGTCGAGCCAATGGCCAGGACCATCCAGATCCTGAAGATGTCGAGGGGAGCTTGTGTCGCCAAGCTCTGAGGATTCTGATGGATCCTTTCGAAGGCGTCCATGACCTCGGACCGTTTCAGAATGGGATACAGGGTATGGGAGTGCGCAAAATAGAAATCTACCAGCCGTCGCACATATGCCTCATCGGCTGGCCAGACTAGAGAGCCAAGGGTGGCGTCGGATCCGGCAAATTCAGGGAGGAAGAGGTCACCAAACAGTAACGGATGGACGGAGATGGATTCACTCAAGTTCTGGAAGAACGAGTCGTTGAAGGGGTCTGAGGGGAAGTTGAGGTCCAAGAGATTTGTTCCGGTAGTGTTGTCTTGATGACTATTGAATACAAAGTCCGCCTTGTCTGGTGTCAAACGACGTAGGACCATTTGGGTCAGCTCTGCGAATGAGAGGCCCGTGGTCGATCCCAAGTGACGTTCAGCAGTAGCTTCTAACGAGAGTGATGTAAGTTGCTGGCCAAATGTCGAGGTCTGGCTTGATGCGGGCCGTGGGCTGACAAGAGGGTCTTGTGTCGGGGCGGTGTTGTCGGCAATAGTGGATGCGTTTGCTACTTCGCTTCTGTAAATCCCGTGGGAGCTAGGTCCCTGGCCCACCGTTGCTGTCTCCGGCATCTCAAAGTCACTAAATGGGCGATTGTTGTCCAAGACAGCCGTGGCCTCTGTGGCGTGGGCCGCGTTCTGCTCTCCAACACCCACTGCCCTCCCTAGACGGCGAAGCTTTTCTTCCAGGCCCTGGACATACCTGCCAGCATGTCAGCAGCATACTTCAAACTACTCCAGCAAACGAGCGGCTGTAGAGCTATGAATGACAGACCGAGAGAGACGTCACATCCACTCCCATGCGGCGACTTACACTATCGGGTACGAAGCGGTTTGGAGATCATCGTCTTCGAAGCTACATCTCATCCGCGCCGACACGCAATTTCTACATGACGGCAACAACCTGTCGCACCTCTTCTTCCTCCTGTGACAGCGCGAGCACGAAGCTCGTGCCCTTGCTGGGGCCGGAGATGGGGTTGCCGGTGCAACTCCCGTTGCAGCGCTGTCGGGCATTGGCAAGAGTCGCAGAGACTTGAGAAGTGTGCTGGAATAGAGGGAAGACACTCTGTGGTTATCTTTCAGCATTTTCCCACCTCTCTGGCTGTGGGATCTGCGGAACTTCAGTTGGAATATTTTGTCCTTATCTGCTCTCGAAATCCCACCTTTCCCCGCATTCAGTTCGGGACAATCTCATCGGGGGACCGGGGATCTTCCGCCGACACACAAAGAAGGCAGTTGACTGAGATGTAATTTACATACAGGACCTGATCGTGACTGCAGTGTCTACCAGTTTCTTCCCGAAAAGCTATCCCGTGCGTCGCACTGCTATCTACGGGCACCTCACTACACGAGGGTATCCACTTTCTCAGCTCGAGATAAGAACTCGATTATCTCCAGGCAATCGAGTTATGGCTATTGGACAAGGTACCCGGGAGAGGATTGATTTTCGCGAGGACATCATTGAAGTCGAGTCACCACCCACAAGGCTATTTGAACTCTCCCCAGGCATGTCCCAAATATGATACGAGAAAAGCAACACCACATCGTTAAATATTGTTCTCTTTGTCTTGTCTATTCTAGATATTGACGACTGCAACAGCCTTAACCTCGACAATCATTCGGGGGTCAGGGAGCTCCCTCACGCCAATAGTGGCCCTAGCCGGTGCACTATCTCGGGACTTAAAGACCTTGTTCCACTCCTCGTTCATGCCAGAGTATTGGCTTTTCATGTCTAGGATGTATACGACAGCGTCAATCACGTTGTGGATGCCGCCCTTGCCATCTGTCGCGCCCTTGATTATGTTGTCGACGTTCTCGAGGACCGCCGCCGTTTGCTTGCGAATGTCGGTCGTGCATGTTCCGTCTGGGTTTTCAGTGACGCCGGGCCAGGTGCCATCGGGCTGGCAGCATGCCGTGCCGGAGATGTAAATGGTGCGGTGGTTGGAAAGGGGGTGCAAGGCGAGCCTGTGGGAATCTGGTGGCACCCTCGGGGGCATCAGGCTTGACTAGGTATGCTTGTCCATTGGGAGACATGGCGATCAAGTGTAGCTGGTTTGTAGGTTGCAGTAGTTGTTCGGGGAAATGATAAGGGTAGGTAGAGATGATAAAGTTTGATGATCAAGACATGTTCGATGATCAAATTGGGTTTCTTTAATATTCTCAAAGCTGCCCCAATCTCCTTGTCTTTTCCATAGTCGTGTTGAATATATCCGCATCGGGTTTCCTCTTCTTGCTTAGCTGTCGGCGATGGCGCAGCCGATAACATTGCGGGGTGTGCTTAGTGTCGGGGCGTCCGACGCGCTTCGACAGAGATCCTCGTCGGGTTGTCCGAAAATGGTACACGGTACCCAGTCTCTTGGTCCATTCCATATCTGCTCTCGCTCTATCGGCCGACGTCGAGCTGTCGCATAATTTGTCCTTCCATTTCAACCAACAGCTGGAGGTTGGGCCACGACAGCACACGCAAGAATTCCAATGGTACGCGGCCACCATAGACCGTTTCAAACCATGGACTTTTTGTACTAATTGTGCCCGTGATACAACAAACCTAGATCAGTATACAACTCATTCCTGGCCATGGCCCAACTACCTCGCTGCATACCGGAGGGCCCGGAGAAAGCTTCATCCAATTCAGAGACGAGCAGCACCGAGCAGCAATTGGAGAAAGGAACAGCCCATCGAATCCATTCAGCCGTTCCCCCAGAGAGCATCGATGACTCTGCCGTTACGAAATATCCCGAAGGAGGCTGGAGCGCCTGGGGAGTGGTACTAGGGAGCTGGATGGCCCTGTTTGGGTCTATGTCTTTTATGAACAGCATAGGAACATTCCAGACATACCTCCTGCGAAACCAGCTCAGCAACTACAGTCCCGAAGCCGTGGGCTGGATCTTTGGCGTTTACAATGGTTTGACATTTCTTCTCGGTATCCAGGCGGGACCCATCTTCGATGCGAGGGGTCCCCGTGAACTGATATGCTGCGGAGGAATTTTGACAATTCTCTACCTAATGCTGCTAGGCACATGTACAGAGTACTGGCATTTCATGCTCGTGTATGGTGTCTTAGGCGGCATCAGTCTCTCACTCATCTTTGGTCCGGCTATTGCCATCGTCGCCCACTATTTCAGCGCTAGGCGTGGATTTGCGACCGGAATTGCATCCTCTGGGGGCGCTGTCGGTGGTGTTGTCTTTCCCTTGATGCTCCAGAGGCTATTTGATACGGTTGGGTTTGCTTGGGCAACCCGGATCGCGGGCTTTGTGTGTATTGTCACTTTTGTCCTTGCGGCTATCCTCATTCGCCCTCGCTTCCCCCAAAGCCATTGACTCTGTCGACGGTGCGCCCCGATTTAACCATCTTTCGCCAAGGCGGTTTGGCCTTGACAAGTCTCGGAGTCTTCTTTCTTGAATGGGGTCTGTTTATTCCCTTTACCTATCTGACATCCTACGCGATTGATCACGGAAGTTCGGCAGCCTTTTCCTACATGCTTCTATCCTTGATAAATGCCGCTGGAGTGTTTGGTCGATGGGTGCCGGGGTTCTATGCCGATCGGCTGGGAAGATTCAACATGCTCATCCTCACTGTTCTCGGCTGTCTCCTCAGTATTTTGTGCTTATGGCTGCCAACCAAATCAAGCGAGCCAATGATGGTTGTGTTTGCCTTGGTCTTTGGCTTCTTCGGTGGCAGCAATGTCAGTCTAGCTCCGGTATGCATCGGCCAGCTGTGCAAAGTCGAGTCGTTCGGTCGATATTACTCTACCGCATATATACTCGTTAGCATCAGGTTAGTAAATCTCCCCTGGCTTGTGACCCCCGCAGAACTGACACTCATCCTTAGTATGTTCACTGGTACTGCGCTGGGTGGTAAATTTATCGAAGTTTGCCTTGGTGAGTATCACGGTGTGATTGCCTTCGCGGCTGCAAGCTATCTGGCGAGCTTCATTTGCCTTGTTATGGCGAAAACTCTTAGCTGCGGGAAAAGTAATATTTGGTCAAAGTTTTAGTAGTAGACGCGCAGTATGTGCTACATTATTGCATATCATAGATTCAGGCTTCTAAAGCCCCCCTGAGTCGTTTTAAGGGAGATTTACCGTCTTGCTACTGACACTGATAACTTGGATTCGATATCCAACCCAGCATAACACTGATTCTTACTACAATGGAGTCAATAGATTTCGTGAAAGCGTGGAGTGGAGGCAAAAGGTCACGGATATAGCATAGTCACTTTCAAACTCAATCCTATAACCATCCTAGATCATGGCTAGGAGAATAATTCTAAGAATTTCTTTCTACGCTTTTCTGCTTCGTATCATGCGATGCCTGGCCCACAAAATATCCATCGGACGTTCCGACTGACCACATCCTGGGCTGAGTCTCTGAGACCAGACTATATAAGCTCGCTCTACAAACACAACTGGAACACAATATACGCCACGTTGAGCCACCATGCCAGAACCTACAGCCCAGCAATATCAAATCGATGGCTTCACTTTCACGGATGGGACCGGTCCGACATCGATCCAGCTAGCCTACCTCGACATCAACCCAACTGCAGACAAGGTAGCCCTTATTCCGACCTGTTTTCGCGGCCGGCTCGCGACAACCTTGACTTTTAGCCATGGCGCCCTCAAAGACTACAGAGTCATTGTAGTGGCTTTGTTTGGAAATGGAGAGTCTTCGAGTCCATCCAATATGACCAACTTCCCCCCGACGCTGAACTACCAAGACTGCGTTCGTGCTCAGCACCAGCTGATAAGATCATATCTCAACATCCAAGCTATTGATGTGGTGGTTGGTTTCTCTATGGGAGGACAGTGTTCGTACTACTGGACCCTGATGTACCCCGAGCTGGTCCGGAACGCGGTCATAATCTGCTCGTCGGCTCGTACCAGCCCCCATAATTACCAGTTTCTCGAGGGGCCAAAGGCTGCGCTAGAGTGTTCTGTCGACTACAAAAAGGGAGAAAGCAACGAAACCTCTTCAAAGGCATCGGCCGGGCTGCGGGCTTTTGGCAAAGCATACTCGGCTTGGTTGACAAGCCCCGAATGGTTTGAGAAGGGCATGTACAAGTCCATGGGGTACGAGACATTGGGAGAATGGGATAGGGATGCAGCTGGAAACAATTACTACAATTGGCATCCTGATGACTTGCTCGCCATGGTGGGCATGTGGCAGAGAGGCGATGTCTCTTCGATCTCGGGACATGCATCTTTACAAGAAGCGCTGTCACGGATCAAAGCAAGTATCCTGGTAATGCCGTGTTCAACAGACCAGTACTTTTGCTGGGAAGCATCTGAGAAGGAGGCACATGCGATTCCTCGCTCTACGTTCAAGGTTATACCATCTGCATGGGGCCATTTGGCTGGATTGGGTTATAACGCCGAGGACAAAGCTTTTATGGATCAGACGATAGCTGAGTTTCTGAAGACGCAGTGACAAAAGAAGACTTGGAGGACATTATCCTGATATGAGTTTGAAATAGTATCATTCAAGTATGTAGACCAGTATAGGCCAAGACAAGTCGACCACAACACATCATTCGCTGCCATCAACCGCACTCTCAAATATCTCTCGACCCCGTTCAAACAAAGCCGCAGCTTCAATGAGCTGTTCATCGGCCCAACGCCTTGCAACAATCTGCATACCTACGGGCAGCGGGACATCTGGATGACCTTCGGCCGTGGAAAACCCACAAGGCACATTCATCCCGGGGTGGCCAGTAACATTGAAGGGACAAGTGTTGGTGGTCAAGCCAACAGCGACACCAAGTCTATCTAGAATCGAGGCCCTTCTCCCGTCGGGACCGTTTAGATCTGGGTGAGGCATCGCAACTGTAGGCGCACAAGGCGTGACGAGAATATCAACACGCTCCAGGGCGGAATCGTAGGCAGCTCGAAGCGCAAAAACCAGGCGATGGGCCTTTGCCTCCAGCCCTCCCTTGCACGACTCCCTAGCAAACTTCTCACTCAGCATGATGTTGACTACAGCTGGGTTGCTGCATGTCAGCGCGTCGTATGTCTCCTGGGACATAGGCCATTTGATCTGCGTATGCGGCGAAAGGAAAGATAGGTGACCAGAGGGGTTTCCCTGGCACAGGTAACTGGACATGGACGGCCGGGTTGCTGCTGTCCAGATTGCTGGACCTTGTTGATGCATTGGAACAGATACCTCGACGACAGAGGCCCCGACAGCTTCGAAGTATCTCGTTGCTGCTTGGTAGACAATGTCTCGAACGTCGGCAGCAACCCCGGGCATGTGGAAGGATTCCTTCAGAACGCCAACCCTCAGCTTGTGACCAGGTCTCAATGTAGACCGAATCTCTTGTCTCATCTGGAGCAGTAGGTTCAGGTAAGGCTTTACTTGATGTACTAAGGGAGTTTCAGGGGTCATCCGAGGGTCGTAGCCATCGTAGCCTGCCATGACCTCCAACAGCGCGGCGACATCTTCAAGCTCCGCCGCCAGCGGGCCCAGGTGATCGATCATGGGCGACATTGACCCTGCACCAGTGTACGGAACTAGTCCAAAGGTTGGCTTCAACCCGTAGAGACCGTTGTAAGAGGCCGGGATTCGCACTGACCCAGCCTGGTCGGTGCCGATAGACAACTCCACAGTGTGACCCGTCGACGAGTTGCCCCTTTTTGATGCCAGGCGATGAGCCGCAACTAGAACTGCAGAACCACTACTGCTTCCACCAGCGGTGTAGTTGTGCAAGAGCGGGTTATGAACTGGCCCTGTCGCCGAGGTGAAGGACAGGGGAGACGCACAAAAGCTTTCGCAAGTCGACATCCCTGTGATGATTCCGCCGGCTCTGAGAATCCGCGACACCACGACTGCGTCAGTAGGGGAGATGGGGTACCCGTCTGTCTGATGGAACAATGTCTGGGGCATGCCAAGCGTTGTCGGAAGCCCTCCGACAGCTATGTTGTCCTTGATGGCAACGGTACGTCCACGCAATAAGTTGCTAGCCGGGACCGCGGATCTTAAATCACATTGGTGACTCCAGCCGTTAAAGGGATTATCTTCTGTGGCTGGTTTCCAAAATTTGCGAGCTTCCAGCGTCTTCTGAGGAACCAAATCTGGCGGAATGTAGTCAGGCGCATTGTCGATGCTTCTTAGAACTGTCTCAAGAGACCGCAACAGAGTAAGGTAGTCCTCCACGTCTTTATTATCGAGAGTCTCAACGTGAAGCTGGGCTGCGAAAGCCCGTAGATCTTTCTCGCTTATGTTGGAGCTATGTCGCTTGTTAGATGTCGAGATGATCCAAGTTCATGTACAGCGGTTGCTTACCCTACACCATCCGAGATCGATACGATAGACATGGCGATGATTTGCTCGAGCTGAGAGAGGAGGTGCTATTGTCTCAGGGTATTATGGTTCCCGCTTTAGTCACGGCCTCGAGGTAGCTCTTAAAGGAGTAGTGTACACTCTACCCTTTTTTATGCCTCAGGTATGTCGGCCGATCCGATGGAATTTTGCAAGCTATAGCCCAGGCCCGCCCTCACCGATAAGTTGAGATATCCAGCATAGCCAGATTGGTGTCGCTCGTACCTTTCGCCAGGCTTTTGGTATGGATTTGCAGTCATTTTCTTCAAGGGTGTCAACCGAGTGCGTTGCCGGGCGTTCAGTTTTAATCTCTATCCCATTGTGGAACAAGCAATGGCCCAGTATTACAGCAGTGTATAGCCGCCAGTGCGCCATGTCGTGTTTTTCTATATTAAATTTTGACTGTCATACGGCCAATTTACTATTACCTACAAATTCTAGCGATCTAATTCCTAGAATATCAACTTCTATAGGGTCAGTTTCTATAATATCCCAATTTCTGTAACAAGAATAGCCGGCCGCTTATACAGCTATAGTATTTATAGTAGTCTTCTTAGGTGTCTTTTTACATATCATTTTATTGGTCCTTTTTAGTGGTCTTTTTTAGTAGACTTCTTAGGTAGACTTCTTAGATAGCTAGTTACATGTCCTGACCTTGCCAATAAGTTCTTTCTCAAATGCTATATCCCTTCATTCTTGACCATTGGCAAGCAGAATGCGGCCTCCGTCAACGCAAAGTGATATTCCATCCACATAGGCCTAAACAAGGAATTGTCAGTATTCCACCACAGCAGGTGGGAATGGGAAACCTCCAAAAAGGCTGCTTAGACTTACTCCCGCACGGCTGACGAGATACAAGACAGTGCCGGCAATATCATCCTCGTTTCCTGCTCTCTTGGCAGGTACCTTGTCGAAAAGGGCGCTGAAGAGGTTGCCTTCTTCTCCAACAGGGTTCATGTTGCTTGGAACAACTGTATCAATCAGCAACTGGGTCCATCCATGTGGGTCATTACAGCGCCCGGTTTCACTCACAGCCTGGGTTGATCCCGGCCACTCGTACATAGAAGCGGCTGAATTTGGCTGCCAGCAGCCTAACCAGGTGATCAGTTGCAGCTTTGCTCGTCGCATAACTCGTTAGGTCCACGTTCGTCACGTTATGCATGCTTGCGCATGAACTCGTTATGACAACCACTCCGCGACCCCCATTTCGCCCGAGCTGGCCATCGGACAATTCCAGTCGCGAGGCCGCCTCTAGCAATGGAAGGAAAGCCACGGAAAGGAAGTAGTGGGCAGTTGTGTTGATGCGAAATGTATCATCCCAGTCTGAATGTCGTGAGGACCACATGGAAGCTTGCAGCTCGGACAAGGATGCCTTGAGCACATTGCATTGGACAGGGGGGTCGCGTCTGATGCCGGCGTTGGAAATCAACATGTCAACGTGCTTTTCTCGCTGGCCAATCTGATTGGCGAGATCTTGGATGGCTTGCTTGTCAGAAACATTGCAAGGGATTCTAGGTTTGACATCAGTATGATTTGGGTAGTCTTGCACGCTGAGCTCGCTATTATCCGAACTTACCCATGTGCAGATCCTCCAGCTTCCCTACCAAGTTCGTTGAGTTCCGCCACGCTCTTGACGGTGGACACGCTTGGTAAATCAACGAGGTACACTTTGGCGCCATTTGTCACAAGTCCCTGTTACTTCAAAGTTAGCTGTTAAGGAACAGCGGCATAAAATTATCTGGAATTGCAATTTCAAGCCTGCTTAGACGATGCACTCACCTTGGCAATCATAAAGCCTAGGCCACTGGCGCCTCCTGTCACAACTGCAACGTGCCCCTTGACCCCGAACAAACTATCAGTAAGAAGAGAGGACATATCGACAAGGTAATGGATGAGTTGTGCTGGCGCCTTCGTAGACGAACGTGACGAACCGTGACATTTGGGCTACCTAAATTCAACAGGGCATTGGTAAGCGCTATCCTCCCCGTCGGACTCCCCGACGAGCCGTCGGGGATTCGACTCTGGGGTAGTGTGACCATTTCGGGACCATTCCCACGCGCAACATCTTGACATCTACTGGCTAGCCTGATCTCGTAATCTCGTTCTCGGTTATGCGGTATTACTGAGGTTCCGTCTCGGCCTTGATGCAGATCGATGCATGCTGGGATTCTATCGTCCTTGTCAGTATTCTACTACCTAGTTGACAGGCTTACTGTCTTGGAAAGTAGCCATACTTCACGTTCTCATGCGGAAAATGTCGGTCACACATATGCAAGTGTGGTTGCCCAACGATTGCAATCGCTCTTGGCTAACAGCCTGTTCATCTAGACGCCCCCGAGCAGCCCAATACAACAATTAGGACATCCAAGAGTCCCTAGATGTACCTTGCTTTACTTCAATTTACTTCAAAGATGTACTGTTATGAATGAATAAAATACGTGCCTTGGTATAGCCTTTAATTTCTAACGTCGAGAGTAAAGACTATAAGAAACAGCTCTCACACCAAGTGTCATGTGTCAGAACACGCTCCATTAGCAATGAAACTGCTCCTATATTGGTTCTCGCTTATCCTGAAATACATTAGGTACATTTCAAGGGTTTGAGCCCGCAGCGACAACAGCATCCAGAACATAATTACTCCTTGTAGTGCTCCCGGGTCCTCTCCTCAGCAAGATCCAGGCACTCGGATGTCATGGCCGCGTCACGGGGAATGAGCTTGACCTTGAACTCCCTTGGGATGGCAACCAGCGCCGTCTTGAACTGGTTGTACTCAACATAGTCAGTGTTTGGCGGGCTCTCCTTACTCGCGACGATCTTGTAGGACAACAAAATCCTCACCAACGCGGAGTACAAGAGGCGAGAGGCGAGGTACTGGCCCGAACAAGCACGAGAACCAGTGCCGAAGCTCAAGTGACCCAAGCCGCTGCTCTCAGCCTCTGCGGGAGGATTGAGGGTCTTGAGCCATCTCTCAGGGTTGAAGCTTCCAGCATCAGGTCCAAAATGATCGACATCTGTACGTGTCAGAGCTTGCAATAATAGCCAGAACAATGATTTCAGCGGGCCACTTACCATGGTTACCCGCTTGGGCATTGATCAAGATCATAGTCTTAGGAGGGATGACAGCACCATTCCAGTTGACCTCGGAGACAGTCTTTCGGGGAAGACTCATGGAGCTGACGGTGTAGTATCGGCCAGCTTCCTTGACAATGGCATTGATGTAGGGAATTGTCTCCTCTTTGAAACAGCTAGTCCAGGCATCGCGGTCGTCAGGGTAGTGTCGCTTAATGTCCTCGTAGGCCCGATCCTGCCATGCCTGTCCTTCTTCGGTTGAGAGAGATCCAATGCAGGAGGTCAAAGTCCCGGGAATAGTCTCGAAGCCACCGGACACCAGAGACAAGCATATTGAAGAGACTTCGACGCCGGAGAGCTTAGTCTCCTGGTCCTTGAGGATAGCAGCAGAGATGCAAGGCTTATCCGTACCATTCTTGATCATCTCACGGACCTTGTTCAAGAGGAGGTCTAGATAGGTGTCACGTCGCGCACGAAGGTCCTTTGAACGGGTATTCTTCTCGTTGTTGGGAAGATAACGAAGCGCCGGGATGTAATCCTGCAGGTTCTCGGAGGCGCTACGCAATAGGGAAATAGACGATCCCACATGGAGAATCTCACGGAGCAGTTCGTCGTAGACAGCGTCCATACGGATACCGTAGCAGAGCGTCAAGGTGGTGTTGAGTGCGTAACGCTGGATGTAAGGGCGAATGTCAATCTCGATCTCACCGTCGCGGCTGTCCTTTTTCATGTCTCGTAGGATGCAGTAGCTCTCCAGGTCAAACATGGGGTAGTAGTTCCTCAAGGCAGGCCGACCCAGAGCAGTACCAGCAGCCTTGCGCTTCTTTTTGCAGGACTCGTCCCAGGGCGAAGATCCAATGGTGAAGCCCTGGGTGCTGCTGATGACACCGTGGAAGGTGTAGAGCTTGGGGCGGTCAATTACTGCATTCTGGCTACCGAGTAGCATCTTCTTGCAGTCATCAAACGAGTTGACAACGACGGCCCTTGTATTCCCCAGCTTGATCTGGAAGACAGAGTGGTTGTACTGGCGCCACCATTTTTCGCAAACCGTAGCATGATCCTCACCGAGCTTGAGAAGATGTCCGAACATAGGAATAGCGCCAGGAATCTCTGGCATACCCTTGATGTGAGGAATATCGGTAGCATACATGACCTGGCGAGATAGTCAGCTGACGAACATTGAGAAGAAACTACCTAGGTAGCAATGGCAATGCCGCCCGTTTGGTCACAAGCACAACTTACAGTGTAAAGCACATAGGTGAGGAGCACCACCACAACTGCCGTCAAAACTGGTCTAGCATGCTCCTGTTCCTTGAGTTGGTGCCATTGATAGCTCAGCCAATAGCTGCCTTCGTGGGCCTTGGCATCCATATTAAATGAATATAAAAATTGTTGACTTGTGAGACTTGCGACAGTAGAGAATGTGTCGTTTATGATGGTCGAAGTTAGACAGGTTGTCGGAATGATTCATCCTTAACAATTATCACGAGCTCGACTGGATGCTTCCTTATGCTGCTTCGTGGGTAGGACTCCACACCTCCCCTCAATTCTGGGAGAAGCAACGTGACGATGTTTTTGAGTGGTGAGCGGATGATCCGATGGCGTCGAGGTATTTTCATTATTTACCCCTCTCAAGCCTAGTCACAGCGGTGCTGCCGACTAGATAAGGCCTCGGCTAGTGACTTCGTCTTCTCGGGGGATTTTTCATGAATATCGCAGTACATTCCCTTTACCATGGCAGATACCAAGTTCCCGCGGCAGTTTCTTTCCGACACGATCGGCATGTCCGACGACCGATTATTCGTCCGATATTTGTATCTCGTATTGTGGATCGTGGTCGATAAGGGCGATCCAATGCAGTCCAATGTCGTTCAAGGTAGTCTAAGGTAGTCCAAGGAACCTAAACCCATCCAGTAAAAGGCTTGTAGATAAGGATGAACCTGGAGCATGAACTCTTATATTATATGGTGTAAACCAACCTAGGCGCATATGTAGCTATATTCAGCCCACATCACCCCACTTCAGATCAACAATATGAATACCATGAATAATATATTATCAAAGGAAAAGTACAGCCAAGAAAAACATGACTATCCGACAAGCCAGAGAGCCGATTCATTTGCTGTAGAGGAGCCACTCCACCCGTCTACCAAACGAGATCTCAATGCACGCCACGCGCTCTTCATTGCCTGGGGTGGCACTGTTGGTACTGGCCTTTTCATCACCACTGGCAAGGCTCTTGCGACCGGTGGACCAGCATTCCTCGTCGGGAGCTACGTCTTTGCGTCTATCTTGGTGTACTTCATCCTTACGGGAGTTACCGAGATGGCCACGTTTCTCCCCGTTCGCGGAGGCTCCATGAGTCGGTACGGAGGCCGCTTTGTGTCCAGGAGTCTCGGTTTTGCCATGGGTTGGCTCTATGTCTACTCTTTCGCCATACTGGTTCCCTTCGAGCTCACGGCATGCGCTATCCTCATAGACTTTTGGCAACCCGGTATCAACAGCGCGGTTTGGATCACCATTCTGCTGGTCTTGTTGGTCATTCTTAATGTCTTGCCAGTACGATTCTACGGCGAAGCGGAATTCATCTTCACTGGTGTCAAACTGGCCACCATCATCGGCCTGCTTCTTCTGTCATTTATCTTGTTCTGGGGTGGTGGTCCTGACAAGAACAGACTCGGGTTCCACTACTGGAAAGACCCTGGTGCCGCGAATACTTTGATACTGGAAGGTGACGCTGGAAGACTCATTGCCGCCATCGCGACTGTCATCAGCTGCATCATGCCCTTCACCTTTACACCCGAGATGGTGGTTGGAACAGCAGCCGAGATCAAAGAGCCGAGGAAAAATGTACCAAGGGTCGCAAAACATTTTACCTGGCGCTTGGTTGTTCTTTTTCGTTGGCAGCGTCGTCGGCATTTCGGTCATCTGCCCCTCTAATGCCCCCACCCTCACGAGCGGAAGTGATGCTGCATCCTCACCGTGGGTTGCGGGCATCCGTCAAGCTGGAATAGGCGGCTTGGACAGCGTGATCAACGCTGTGGCACTCATCGCCGCTTGGTCAACGGGTAATGCGTTCCTTTACCTCTCTAGTCGATGTCTTCACTCCATGGCGATGGAAGGTAACGCGCCTCAAATCTTTCAACGTTGCACTGCAAAGGGAGTGCCCATCTACGCTGTGGGGGCAACAGCTTGTGTGTCTCTTCTGGCCTATTTGACACTCAACTCTTCCTCGGCGGCCATCTTGAACTGGTTGTTGAACTTAGTCAATACTGGCGGGTTCTTGTCCTGGGTCTGTTGCTCCATTACATATCTTCGGTTTCGAAGAGCCTGTGAGGTGCAAGGAATTCCTAAGTCAGAGCTCAAGCAGAGATCCCCGCTACAACCATACACTTCATGGATTACCCTCGTTTGTTTCAGCATCTTGTGTCTTCTAAACGGTTTTACAGTCTTTTTCCCGTCCGAATGGTCGATCGCTTCATTCATATCAGCATACTTAGGTTTACCGGCATTTTGTATTTTGTATTTTGCTCACAGATTCATTTATCGCAAAGAGCCTTGGGCTATTCCCTCGCATCTTGTGGATCTACAGCTAGATCCAGCAGAGTTGGACGATCACTGACATTTCACTCACCTTGAAGGAAAACTATGTCATCATATTCTTGGCACTTGCAAATAGCCCCAGTGTTTTGGTCTGTGTCCAAATGTGGACTGGGAGAGTGTGTTCTTGGAGTTTAACTGTTAGCAGAGTGAATACACGTGTTTGTGAACCAGGTCATCGAAGTCACAAGTGTAATTGATGTAGCGCGGCTTGGGCAAGATTTTGACTTGCCAATTAAAAATACGTCATCTATATGCAAAGGAGACACTACAAAGAGACACTACAAAAGACACGACTGCCCATAGAAATGATGAAGCTATTCAGACTCTATAGATCTCTATACTCTGTAACACATCTTTTTGCCATGTTCGAGATTTACATCGGGAAAGATGTCAAATCGGCTCTCTATAAGAGCATGAACCGGGAAGAATTAGGACGAGCAGTGTTTGCCTTGCCTTGCCTAATATGAACGATCTTGCAGAAACAAGGAACCCGTTAGATTATTTGCGTACTTTGACAATATAGCGTTGTCAAACAATGAATAAAGGCTAATATGTGTGTCATACATACATATATTTCCAAAATTGGTTTAGTCCATTTCGGGACATCAATGATTTCCCTTTTTGGGATGCGGATGTTGAAAGCTGACTTCCTTTTACTTGTAAAGACTCAACTGGATATTTACTTACACCACCATTGAACAAACCTAACCCGGACTCACATTCTAACGGATATTACCAGTGGTCTGCTCCATCAAATACTCAAAATGACCGATACACTTCCCCGCGAGACCGCTCTAGAAAAGTCCGGACAAATCAACACCCTTCAGCACGAACGCTGGAATCTCTGGCGGGATGAACAATCCCCAAATAAGAAGCGTTTCAACCTCCATAATCTACTCCAGACGGAAGTCAAACTTCGGGAAAATGCTCAGCGGGAAGTCGCCCTTAAAGCAAACTCGCAGTCTATCGAAAGCAAACCACCGCCAATGATAGCCCTGTTCCCACGGATCTAATTCAAGGTTTAAACGCGGAGATAACAAAGCTGAATGAGGAATATTGGATGCTGGAACGGAAATGGTGGTCGATCAAAGGTTCCTTAATAGAAGGCCCGTTAGCCCGAGGAATGAAGTTATGGCGATCACACCCAAAGTGGTATATGCATTGCGTGCTACGTGAAGATTGTGCTGAGAGGAGAGGATGCTGTGGCAGAGACTGCGGGTGCTGTTCCAATCGCCATCTACCACAACGGAAGTTCGCAGCCGGTCATTGCACTGTGGAATGTCACTGTTGTGAGAAAGCTCGTGGATTTGAGCTCAGTTCCGAGCAAAGGGCGCAACTTGAGGAACTGTTCGATCTTGGTGTTGACCGGGGGTATTTCAAAAGGATCCGGCATGCCTCGTTGCTGGGGCTCATACACCTTAACCTCGAGAATCCTTTTGATCTTATTGAGGATCCTCCGCCAAGATATGAAGCACAGGTAGTGTGAACAACTTATTTGGATCTAGCTTGTCAAACTCAAACATCCCTTATGGAATTGCTGTTCTGAATTGTGCCCTGGGGCAATGCTTAGCATTAGTACATATTCCGGTATAGTAAGAACGGCCTTATTTTTGGTAGGGTTTGAATGCTTTACTCAATGAAATATTTCAATTTGTTGTTCTCTATGCATTAGATATATATTACTACATTCAATCTCGTCGATTTTCCCTTTCTTTGTCACCTCTTTGTTTCGAAATGCTCTCGGTCGGCCGTGGCTTTTTCATCCCGCCTTGTTCGCAACCCATCAAACCCTGAGATATTTGATCGTGCTTTGCAATTACACATCCTTTCTCCTGATAATATTGTTCCTCCTAACGCGTATTATACCATCTCCACCTTATCGAATCGAGCGTCGTATTGTGGAGCCGGGCACAAAGGAGCGGAGGGACACGAGTAGACACAATGCTGCGACGCTTGCCATGTTTTCCAGCCAGACAGAAGTCAAGGAATGGACAGTCGATCGGGGGATGGCTCGCTCAAATGAGCACGCTGACCCGAAGCTGGTCGAGGGGAGGATCT
Organism: Penicillium mononematosum; assembly: GCF_028829835.1. NCBI lineage: Eukaryota > Fungi > Ascomycota > Eurotiomycetes > Eurotiales > Aspergillaceae > Penicillium > Penicillium mononematosum. Next base: position 7,487,568 of record NW_026643272.1, on the reverse strand, counting down.
GTGAATGTTTATTTTTCGATTGGAGACTCGCGAGATGTTGCGATGGGCCACATTCCGGTAGCAAATGCCAATTCCCCTTGATCGCATGCCCCCGAAAAAAGCTGACAGGTAATTGTTGTAGTTTACCTTGACCGAAGATCTTACTGGGGACACCGGGCAGCTACTCGTGACCATTGTGGAAGACGATGATGGAATGCCCCTCAGCCAAAAATGGTTGGACGATTAGCTTGACCGACTATCAAGCAGCGACATTCAGCCGAAACAGTCATCTCTGACGGGGTTGACTATAACCCAAGTCATGGTAACGCATACTGTGTCACCCAGCTCCCGACGGTATCTGGAATCACTCGGTAACCGCTGGCTTCAGATGGAGAACGACAAAGGAAATCCTTCGAACTTACAGCCAGGTCCATACCTCTACATCGAATAGGTATCAAAACCTGTTTATCGCTTGCACGATGACACATATCGAACTTTCCCAACGGCTGTCAAGCCGAAGCTCAACTCGTGAGCATGCCATGGAATGCAAATCACTATATTCTGGCAGCTGTGTCATTTGTGGCTGAAACAGACCTTCCTCTACGACATGTGAACTACTCAAGGTCGGCGGCACATTTCTGGTTGTCTTAGCGTGGCAATTCCTCCAAGGCCGGCGTCAGCACGTCCCCTTTCACGGCTCCGCCTGAGAGTCAAGGACTGCTACCTCCTAGAAGGACTGAAGACCTCTTTGTGTTATAACTACGACTTCAGCAACCCTGCCCCATTTACGGCGGAGACAGTGCAGTTATTGATAAAGCTACGAGCCGTCGTCCTAGGACTAACCAAACTCAGCTCGATGTTTGGCCGCAAGGAGCCCACGGAGGCTGTAGAGTTTCACATTGCATTCAACCCACGTGGAGACGGATACCAATCTCCAGCCAGCGGCAGCAATGGAAGTGCCACATGCGCCGCAGCATATGCTTGGATTGACTGCGCTATCGGCACAGATACCAGTGGCAGCGGAAGGCATCCGGCGATGGCAATGGAGTTTGGCAATTTCGACCTTTCACGAGTTGATACCTCAGTGGTATGGTTCGGGCCTATTCTCGCTTGGACGCACCCATTGCATTTGGCAGGAGTTTTTTCATACTCAAAGCTGTTGCTCAGGCTTGGGTCTCGAAAAACGTCGACCTCACCCCAAGATCGAAGGAATACAATATAGTCTATCCCCTTGACTACCTACCGGTGGAGAACACAGAGCAGATGCAACTTATAGACGGCTTTGTCGAGAACATGAGAGCTGCGCTGCAAGCAAAGATAACAAGATTCTCTATACGAGAAGCTTGAAAGCGATCTCACCCCCTGGAACCCCGGACGACGTCGATGGCTACTTGATCGACACAGTGACAAGAGCTTACTATTATGCGTACTATCACTCATTTGCCGCGTTTCGCGAAAAGTACGCCGAGAAGCATAATGGGGAACCGCCGTATGTGATTCTCTCCCTTCAATGCCGATGGGAAATTGGTGGCGCTGTATCCGAAGAACAGCCCAAATATGCCGTACAGCGGATGGACACCTACAAGGAATGGCCGCTTAACGCAATGTTAGCCGAATATACCAGCAAGGCTGAGCCACTGGTTGCTCGTCCAATCGCGGATGCTGCTCCAAGTTATATGGACGAGCCGTCTTAGTCCCCCCCGTTGGCTGTCCGCGCTAGAACAACTTTTTCTTCCACCTATCTTAGGCGCCCCCAATATCGCCATTCCGATTGGCGAGGTACCATATACGTCAAGGATCACCAGGGGAACTGAATATTTACCAGTTGTAATTGACATTATGGGCGCTCCAATAAAACACCTGCAGCTCTTACAGGCCATCGACAAGATCACGGACCTGGCAGGGCGGCCTACTACTGTTACAACAGTATCGAGAATCTTCTAGCGTCTCAGCGTGAATAACCAATTGTAAATAGATACTTCAAAATGTTATGCTGTGATCCTAACTCCCTGTGTATATCTGGCCTCGAGAATGACGGTTAGATACCACGCTACGGATTACTTTCAGGTTCCATCAGGTTGAATTATGGCTCTAGTAACATCCCGCGGGTATCATGCATCTTCTATCAAACCTTTGAAGCACTAATTTCTTTGTCAGCACGGTCCGCACAAACGCCAACCTCGGAAGCTTTCCATTCTACCCGTGGATCGTGGACATGATTTATATAAGATTGTACAACACAGAATTTCTGTCCAGTTTTGTTAGAGGAGATGCCCAGATAGGTGACCAAGTACGGGCAGTTTCCTACCCTTAGTGCGCCATAAAGGTATTTAGTCATTTCTTATATGTCTCCCACTGCACCGCACTATTCAGTTTGAAGTCATGTCTATATTCCCCACAAATGCTGATTCAAGCACAGAAAGTGGAGATACTGCAGCAATGAAGTTTTTCTGTTTCATTCCAGTTGTGAGATGTATGTTCCTGGCAATGTAAACATGTAAAATACGTAGATTTTGAAATGCTTGGAGTTGCTTTTTGACATATTGCTGGTAATATCTCGGACCTCCTGAGTTCCATTGTAAAGGTACCTTGGTATGTGGAGTGACTGGACATAAGTTTTCACTTCGTCCAACCCCACCCCTGATTATATAATATACTGCCAGCCGTACGGGCGGAGACCTCAATGAATTCATCCTATAGAATCTAGTACGGCGTATACCACTCATGGCTCTAATAATAGCATCCAGCCGATGGTACGTCGTCTCAGAGAAATGGTCCATTGGATTTGCGCTTAATGTTGGCATTGTTCTAGGTTACGCATTTCAGGTAGGCGGTGTACGTCTATCTGCAGTGGGCGGCGAGATGTGTGGGGCAATAAAAATTTGTCTAGGCTAGGCTAGGCTCGGCTCGGCCCGGCCCTTTTTGGCTATCCACCGTCCCATACTGCCTGCCCACGTGCACCGCCTTTGGGGTATAAAAGGGGAGCTCAAGCCCCGAGACCTCTTTCTCTTCTTTTCTCTCCACCTTCTCTTTGCCTACTGGCTCAGATCAAGTGTAGTATCTGTTCTAATCAGTTTAATCGCTGATTGTTCTGCTCAGCAGAACATCTGATTATTCCAGTCTTTGGACCTCGCGACTTGGCCTCTATGCTTGCATATGCCTCGTTGCACTGTGTCACTGGGCTTACACTACCCCCCAGTCGATGCGACCTCTTTTTTTCATTAAATATTCGGCTTGTCCCGGGTGTTTGGAGAAGAAAGCTAACATCTAATACCCTTACGTTAATCTTGTTGTCACCGAGTTCCTTTATGTCAATACGGATTTGTGCTGTCTCGTCCGTATGTCTCTGGGGCATCTTTACCTGGATCTCGACTAGATGATAGTGATATGATTGTTATGATTGTCTACTGATTCCTGGACTTCCTAGGTTTCGTCCTCTATGTCCCCGCGTTTTGCCTCATCTTCCAAGACCTATGGGTCGCCTGGCCCCTGACACATAGTTTCTGCGGATGCAATTACCCTGGCTCCAATCAATGTGCCTGGGTCACATTCTTGACGTCAATGATCGCTTCAGTCGAACCCATTCTGTCGATAGGGAATATTTCCAGCATGGTCGCAATCCACCACCGTACGGGATCTCACGTGCCATCCCAACCTCGGGTCATCCTCCGTCGCATCCATGGTCCATTTCCTTCTTTGGTTCCTCGAAAGTTCCAAGGTTCTTTCGATTCTTCGTGTCTTCTTGTTACCAGAGATGGTCCGAACCAAGCGACAAAACACACAGCCTTTGGAGGATTCCTCCGTGGCCCCTGAAACATTCACCGATGGCCTCCCACTTCCAAAGCTGATCGCTTTCGACCTGGATTACACACTGTGGCCGTTCTGGGTTGACACACATGTCAGCGCACCAGTCAAGGCACGCGACAACAACTCGCGCGCTGTAGACCGGTATGACGAATCCCCCGATTGACATTCCATCCTTTACCACTCCCGTTGCTAACCCCGCATTCCTTGTCTCAAATAGATGGGGAGAGTCCTTCGCCTTTTATCCGGCAGTCTCATCTATAGTTTACGCCTGCAAACATCGCTCGATTCCACTGGCCCTTGCATCCCGAACCCAGGCCCCCGATCTGGCGCGCGACATGCTCAAATCCCTGCATATCATCCCCACCTTCTCCGATAACCCCGCCGCGAACGCTAAGACCATCCGTGCCCTCGACTACTTCGATTTCATCCAAATCTACCCTGGGAATAAGACATCGCATTTCTCGAAAATCCAGCAGACGAGCAATGTGGCTTACGAGGATATGTTGTTCTTCGATGACGAGGCGCGGAACCGGAACGTCGAGACAGAGTTGGGTGTCACATTTTGCTTGGTGCGCGATGGGATGACCAGGGACGAGGTTGACCGGGGCGTTAGAGCCTGGAGAAAGCGCAATGGTATCAAGAAAGAGACCGCAGAGGAACCATGAGGGCCCTTGGCTGTCTTGTCCGATGATTCCTGCATATGGGGATGTTGTGCTTTAGACTTGGTTTTAGATTTTAGATACCCGGGCCTGGAATATATGACAGATGCATTTTCTATGGTATACAGCTACATGTTAATTTGAATGGAGTAACGTTCAAAACTGCACTGAACTCATCGATAAAAATCGATCAATCCATCCATGGGTGCTGCTCAGGGGCGCTTTCTCAAGCTGACTAAGAGACCTCAAAAAGCGGCGCGAGTTACGCTCCAAAACAGGAAGACAATGCTATCATAGATCCCCCAAAACACACCTCCTCCAACACAAAGATCACCAAAATGGCGACCCTCAAACCTCCAACAAATACCCACCGCTCCTCATCCTCCTCCCACAGCTCCGGTCCACCGAAAGCCCCCCTAAAAGCCGACCCAACAGCCACAATCGCCGACACCGTCGTGTTCCAAGGCCGATACCTCGTCACCATCGGCGCAGGGACAGTCATCCACCCGCGCGCGAAATTCTACACATACGAAGGCCCCATCTTTGTCGACGACGGCTGTATAATCTGCGAGAAAGCGGTCATCGGCGCTCCGCCAACCTCATCTCGTTCGCCGTCACCGTCTCGACCACCAAGCACATCACCCACTGAGTCTGGGGCGTCCACGCCCGAGCCTAGGAAAGAGATATCTACGCGGATCTCATACTTCGTTACTGTTGGCCCGTTGGCGACTGTCGAACCCGGCGCTCATATTCATTCTTCTGCTACGATCGAGGCTCTGGCGACGATTCGCCGGGGCGCGGATATCGGCGCGCACTCGAAGGTGTGTTCAAGGTGTGAGATTGCCGCTGGTGGGTCCGTCGCCGAGTGGGCTGTTGTATACGGGCAGGGCCCGGGAATGCGGAGGAAGAGAGCTCGTGGCGTGAAGGAGATGAGTCCGGCTGTTGTGGCCGCGGCGCAGGTTGTGCAGACGCCTCTTCCTGGTCCTGCGCCGGCGGGTAAGGTCATTGAGGATGCGAGGTTGATGGTTCTGCAGAAGGAGAGGGAGGTGCTTGGAAGAATGCTTGTTCCTGCTGCTGGAGGGAGGAAGAAGTGATCACAGGGTCTTTTTATTTGAGTTTACTTTCTTCTGTGTCAAAGCAGATTTGTCTTATTGGATAGATTCATGTCTTCTAGCAGCTTATACCCCAGTTTTCGTTTACATTGATCAATCTATCGCGGGTGGTTACAATGATAATGCACGAGATACCTTGCAAATGAACCTTAGTATCAATTGGGAGTAGGAATAGAAACCCGTAGGAACGCCACACATTCAGTAGATACAGAACAAAAGAAACGAAACTGTCTTTTGCATAGCAAGTTAAAACATGAAAAGCAATGCGCCATATGGCATAGGCAGACATAAGAAACCTATTCATGAACAGGTCCACGCCGCATGTGTCAACTAAATCGAGAATACATTAATGGAATAGAAAAACATAAACGAGAATTGCTGCTTAAGAAGAGCCACCACCACGAGGCTGCGGGCCACCACCGCCTCTCTGTCTCTTGCCGCCGCTTCCACCCTCGGGGGTAGTGTCGGGGCCGTCATCACGAGAGCGCTTGTTGCCCCCTGGAATGAACTGACGAGCCGAAGCATTCAGATTGCCACGGTTGGCAGTGGGACTCTGAGCCTGGGCAGCGGTATTCTGATTCTGATTACCACCGCGACCTTGTCCGCCACGGCCGCCACGACCTCGCTGAAGACCGGGGCCGCGCTGGTTCTGACCTTGGCCTTGCTGCTGCTGTTGGTCATGTTGTTGATGGCCGAATTGCTGGCCACCACCACGTCCGCCACGTCCGCCTCGTGCAACAGGAAGTCCAGATTGAAGAGCTCGCATCAGACCAGGTGGGTTTCCAGCGGGAGGTTTGCTAGGGAGAGAAGAGGCCTGCTGGTTTTGGTCGGTTTGCTGAACTTGGCCGAACGGATTCACAGGTGCTGTGGGCTGTGCTGAGCCTTGCTGCGTGGCAGGGGGTTCCGGGGCCGCATTGGGAGGTGCGACTTGCTCCGTTGGCATATTCGGGGCTGCTGCCACAGGGACAGAGGCAGGGGCAGAAGCAGGGGCAGGGCCTGGCGCAGGGACAGGGCCCGAGGTGGCTGTAACTGGGACTTGCGGCGCCGCTAGAGTCGGAGCGGGAGCAGCAGCTTGAGCTGGGGTCGCTCCTGGTACGGGCGGCTTAGCAGCTGGAACCGCGACCGGTGCAGGCCGGGCAGTCTTTGCAATTTCCCACACTTCCACAACGGGCTTTTGAGGGGTTTCCGTGGCAGCCTTCGATACCACATCGATCTTGGCATTTGCAGTTCGGAATCTTGTGTCAAGCATGCTGAGGCGGGCAGCTGTTTTCTTTTCCACAAGTTCGACCGCTGAGGTGACCTTCTCCTTGATTTCATTCTCATGTGCCTTTATCAAGGCCTCCTTTTCGTCAGCCGACTTCTGTCGCAGGCCAGCCAATGCAGCTTCATTAGCACCGGAGGCTTGAGCTTCTTGTTGAAGCTTTTGCTGCTCGCGAGCGACCCCACCGCGAATGTTATTTCTGACGATTGTGCGAATAGTCTCATGTTTCGCGACGAGCTCCCTTGCTTGAGCATCTGTCAACTCGGGAAGAGTAAACCCAGCAAGCTCAAACGTTTTTGATGGCGTTGCAGGGGTTGCATCCGGGCCCGCGCCAGGTGTTCCGGCACCAGGTGTTCCAGGTATAGATCGTTCACCGGCGGACAGTTTCTCAATTTCTTGACGATGAGCAGCCTTGACTTCGTTCAGTTTAGTGTTGTACATATCCTTAAGGCGATCAGTGCGTTCCTTGATCTTCGCATCTTGTTCGCTGGCCTGTGTCGCCAGAAGTCCATCCTTCTCGGCAAGAGCCGCCTCGAGACGCTGGATCTTCTGTTCAAGGGCTTGTATCTTTTGAGCGTCACCAGGACCAGGGATTGCGACTGTTGCGGTTGGGAATTGCGAAGCTGGAGTAGCGTTGACGGAGGCTTCTTCTTCTGCAGCTGCAGCTGCAGCTGGAGCTGGAGCCGGAGCTTGAGCCGGAGCTGGAGTAGGTGAGACGTTGGCTGGCGCCTCCGCAACCTTGGTCTTCAACTCCTCCAATTCCTTCTTTGTAGTCTGAAGCTCCGTTTGGATGACCTCTTTCTCCTGCAACACCACATTGAGCTCATCTTGCTTGGCCTTAACACGCGCGCTAAGGTCTTTAGAGCGTGCCTTAAATTGCTCTGTGAGCTTGGATCGCAAATCATGCGCACGTTCATCCGAATGTTGCTTAAGCTGCTCGGGGAACGCAGCGATTTGAGCCTGAAGCGACTCCATCTGAGTCTGGAGAGCTTCCCGCTCGGACACGGCCTCTGTCTTTTCGTTCTCGAGGGTCGTGAGCTTCTCCTTCAGCTCTTGCATTTCAGTAGGATCGACACGGTCGTACTTTTGAAGGATGTTCTGAATACGCTGCTGGTATCGGTCGCGATCGGCCTGTAGAAGCTGCATTTCTCCATCCTTGGCTTCACTCTGGCTCTCCAACTCGTGGATCCTGGTCTTGAGGGGTTCGATCTCCTGGACCAGCTCATTCTCGCGGGCGATCTTTTGGTCACGCACGGCCTCGGTTTGTTTCAGTTGGTTTCTGAGAGTGGCGTTGCTTTCACGGAAAACGTTGAGCTCATTAATAGTCTCCAACAGCTTGCTGTGGTTCAACGCGTTGTGGTCGCTGTCGGCCGCAGCACGGCGCTGCTGCTCAAGCTTCAGGCGGGTCTCATCAAGCTGCGATTGAGTGTAGTCGAGTTGCTGGTTGAGTCGCTTGCTTTCTTGGGTCGAAAGGTGGTATTGAACCTCGACAATTTCTTTCTCGCGGCGCAAGAATTTGATAACCTCCTGTAGGCCCTCGAGATTAGGGGCTGCCTGGTCTCCCTCTTGCTCATCATCCGAAACATTCATTCGATCCCGTTGCAGGGACGAAATCTGGCCGGTGATGCTTTCAAGCTGGGTGTGAAGCACCGAATTTTGGTGAAGGACCTCCTCCCGACGCTTCTGTAATTCGGATAGCTCACCCTCGTATGCGGCTCGTCGTTCCGCCCAGCTTTCTTCCTTCTGAGACAAATCAGCCTTGTAGCCTTCGGATTTGGTTCGCAGCTCAGCGATGTCGAGCCTGAGCTGGTTGCTCTCTGCACGGACAGCCTGTAAATTCTTGGCCGCCTCGGCGTGCTTAACCAGCTCGGTCTCATAGTTCTGTTGAGCATGCTTTGCGATTTCGGCCTGCGCATTCAGGTCCTCCTGGTGGTACTGCGCGGCGGTGACATGCCGTTCATTGTCGGCCTTGAGACGGGTAATTTCCGACTCGAAGTTGGCCTTCTGTTCATCCAGACGGCGAGTCGCTTCCGCTTGCTCTTCACGGAGCTTGGTCATTTCGGTGTTGGAGGTGGACAGTTCAGCTGAGATCTCCTCAATGCGACTTTCGAGGTCCTGAATCTTCTTGTTCTTCTCCTCCACAAGACGATCGGTCTCTTCGCGGTATTGATCATGGGTCTCTGTGGCGGACTCCAGACGTTCTTCACTGGCTTGGCTGATGGCCTGGTAGTCTTCGGCCAGTTGCTTAGCGTGTTCTAGTTCACCCTTGGCCAGTTCCAGGTCCCGTTTCAGTTCGGAAACTTCGATTGAAAGTTCCTGCTCGCGAGAAAGACCGCCTCCTTCTGCAGGCTGGAGACCCTCATTAGGTCCCTCGGTGGTACCGGCTGACACGCTTGGTCGCGAGTTCAAGACCTGCAGACGCTCTTCGGCACTCTTGAGCTCGATTGCAAGCTCATCCACGCGGGACTGTAGGTGATCCCGGGTGGTCTTGGCAGCAACCAGCTCTTCGCGGACTGCGCCCAAGCTGGTGACCAGATCATCAATCCTTTTTTGTGATGTCTCCTGTTCATACTCCCGGCGCATGCTAGCCTTCTTGGATTCCTCTATTTCATCATTGAGCTTGCGCTTTGTCGACTGCAGTTCGGTTTCGAGCGACTCGACACTGGCTTGGAGTCGGCGTCGGCTTTCGGAGTCGGCTTGTTCACGCTCGTTAAGAATGGTCTGGAGGTTTGCATTCAATGAGTCTAGACGACTACGTTCATTGCGCAGATTTTCAGTGTCGTCGATGAGTCTCTTCTCAATGTTCTTCCAAAGGTCCTTCTCGGCCTTCAGGTTGGCATTTTCTCTCTGAAGGCTCTCAACAAGACCCTTAGCCTCCACAAGGTCTTCAGCAGCCTGCTGGGTGCGGAGATCCTGTCGGTTGGCATTTTCGAAGAGAGCAGAATAGCGCTTCTGGATCTCGGTATTCTCATTCTTGAGCATATTGAAGTTACTCTGCAGGAGCTCTGCACGTTGGGAAGCAGCAGCAAGCTGGCTGCTCGACCGACTGATGTCAGACATAAGCTCACTGTTCTTACGAGACAGCTCGTTGACCTGTTGTCGCAGTGCTTTGTGATCTGTGGTCGTTTCTTCACGGAAAGTATCGAAATGAGCTTGAACTTTTCGGAGTAACTCGGCGTAGTCAGGTCCTGGTGTTTCCATGGCTCCCTGAGGCGCTGCACCAAGAGGCATGGATTGCGAGAAAACAGACGGGTCGTCGCCGGTTGGCTTCCTGTGCATGAGCATACTGCGGAAAGTGTCGCGCTCCTTGACGTAACTCTGCATCTGTGCACTGAGGTTCGCAATCTCATCGCGGTTTGTCTGCGCACGGATCCGCAACTCTTTCAACTCGTCCATTTCCGCTCGTCGCGTAGCTTCCTTGGCTTGCGCCTCGTCACCCTCCTGCTTGTCACCAAGTTCTCTCAACATACGTCGAAGAGTGTGGTTCTGCTCTTGGAGCTCGTGAAGATCCTTGAAAGTAGTGAGGTGCTTGCTGATAAAGCGGCCAGTTTCATTGAGATCCTTTGACGACTCTTCGACTTCCCCACGGGCGATTCTCTCGAGCTCCTCGCGGTCGTATTCTTCACCGTGTTTTGCGACAGCAACCTCCAGGACAAGAACCTTGACTTCCGCACTCAGATCGCGGAGTTGTTGGCGCAGAATGTCACCCTCGCGAGCCAAGCCCTCGACTTGACCTTGCCATTTCCTAGCTTCCTTGAGAGCGGCATCCCGTTCCTTCCCAGCCGCTTCGAGGAGAGTAGACATTTCCACAACAGCATGGTCGAGACGGGTTTGTTCTGCTCGTCCCTCTTCAATTTCTGGTCTGGTCGAATCAAGCTCAAGAACCATCTCGTCAACGGTATTGCGGAGTTCCTGGCAGGTTCTCTGCTCAGCTGCAAGAGCGGTGCGCATTCTGTCGTACTCGGCGTACATCTGCGTGACGTTCATACCACCCTTGCCACGAGATGCGCGGGGGAGAACGAGCCGGTGGGAGTGCCAGCGCGCATGATGCTTGATCGTAGAGGTGTACTGGGTGCACCTCCATTAAGAGAGACAGCGGGGCTTGCTGATCTTCCTCTAGCAGGTTCAGACTCAAGCTGGGCAACAAGTGCCTCCAGCTCGCCAATTCGGCGCTCCGCAGCACTCTTGTCGTTGGACTCCGTCTCAAGCTCCACACGAAGGCGTGAAATTTCCTGCGCTGCGTCATCCTTTGCCTTTTCGAGGGCAAGTTGGCATTCTTGCACCCGTTGCTTGGCTGTCTGGGCAGCAGATCCTTGTAGCTCAGCCAGTCGGTTAGAGCTGTCGAGCTCGATGCGGAAGGATTCGGTTGCCTGGATCGCTTCCTCTTTCAACTGATGAATGCTAGCCAGAGAGGTTTCGTACCGCTGCTCTGTTTCGTCTAGGCGACTCTTGAGCGAGTTCTCACTCCGTCGAAGAGAGTCAATTGTCGAGTTTGCTTCTTCGTTCTTCTCGCTGAAGCTCCGAGATCCGAGCACCCTTTTCTTTGCGGAACTTGATGTATTCAGCGGATTTTGTTTTGAGTTCAGTCTCGAACCATTCGTTGTTCTTTTTAGTGAGATCCAGTTCTTGCTGAAGGCTCTGTTCGCGGAAGCGGGCGCTGGCAGATGCCGCATTGGCACTCTGGAGATTTTGCTCCGCGGTGGAGAGTTCACGTCGTAATTCGATGGTCTTCTTGTGCTGAAGCGAAAGCTCCTCGGCCAGTTTATCGTAGGCCGCGGATTTCGATTCCAGCAAGCTCAATGTGTCCCTATTCGATGCCTCTAGGGAGGAGATCCGCGCCTTTAAAGACGTCGTTTCTGATTCATTTGAAGATGTCGACGTTTTCAATGTAGAAATCTCACTCTCGAGCGAGGAGCGCGTCGTTTCTATTCAGCGTCAGAGAAGAGCCCATCAGTAATTTAAAAGAAAAGATAGAGGTATATACCGGATTCGTGGAGCTTTTGCCTGAGGTCTGAGACCTCGGCGTGTCCCTTTTCCACGCTGGCTTTCAGGACCTTGACCTTCGACTCATTGCTTCGCACAGAATTCTCAAGCTCTACCTCCAGGCGAAGCTTGTCAGACTTCAGCTCATCGGATTCTTGAGCCTTTTTACTGATTGACCGTAAAAGTTGATCCACCAGCTCGACAGTTGGGGCCTGCCGTAAGGTCGTGAGCGTTGATTCGGAAACCGCATAGTGAGTTGAGAGGTAGGGAAGTTGAATGGCAGTTTCAGCCATCTTGTCGAACTAGCAACAGCACACAGCTGCTGTGGGGGGGAAAATGAGAAAAGTGAGAGTGGGCGGCGCAAGCTAGATCTGGGTCCTCGAGGACGGGCGCGGCGTGTACTGTTCAGAGACAACTACACACAGCGCTGGACGAGGGACCTCAGGTCATGACGATGTGAATGAAAGAGAGGTGCTTCTTCTGAAGGTGGGGGGATGAGGAATTGAATGAAATGGTAATTGAAAGAAATGCTGGAGAGGTGACTTCAAGGGCGTCCGAGATCCATTTCCGCGCTTTGGGGTGCTGAGCTCTGGCACGTGACATTCTTTGTCTGGCCTTCAATCTTTTAATAGCCACTCTCCTCGGAGCTTTAACTGACTAGGCTGTCCCCATTCTCTATCCAACACTCTTCGGGTGTATTATCTCTTCTTTTCTTTCAGACGGCACTCACGGTGCCTATGCTAAGCCTCATTTGAGTTCTCCAGCTCGATCTCGGTCAGACCAAGTGGTTGCCATCTCAGCTCAGTTCCACTCTTCTCTTGAATCTCAGCGATCCCCGGTCCTTAGTCGCACCATGTCGTACCTCCAGAATCAACTCAAAAGCTTCAACGCTAGTGTGGTGGAGTCGGCAAACCGCATGCCCACGCAGCGACGTGTGGCCAGTAACCAACCGGTCTCTGGCAGCAGTTCACAGGTCCCATCGTCCGCACCAACCCCGTCATCCTCTAGCGAGATCAAAAAGAAGCGCCATGACCCGGATATCGTTTACTCTCAGCCGGCCAACACAGGCACGGGCAAAGATATTATGACGCAGGTGCTGTTTGCGATCGAGCACATGAAGAACAAGAACATTCCGCTCAAGTTCTCGGATATCATCTCATACCTCTCACTCCAGCACCGCGCCCATGACCAAGGCTACGTGCAGGCTCTTCGGAGTATTCTTCAGATGCACGAGAAGGTCGAGTTTGACCCGACCGGCGCGAACGGGGAAGGCACATTCAGGTTCCGCCCTCCTCACAACATTCGCAACTCGGAGCAACTCCTGAAATACCTCCAAGCACAGACTACTGCGGCGGGTATGAGTGTTCGCGAACTCAGGGAGGGCTGGCCCAACGTCGAAGAGGAAATCAACAGAATGGAGAAGGAAGGCAAACTACTTGTGACTCGAAACAAGAAGGATGACCACCCCAAGATGGTGTGGCCCAACGACCCGTCCCTAATTGAACACTTTGACGACGAGTTCAAGCAGATCTGGGATAAGATCAAAGTTCCCGATGTCAAAGTAGTGAAGGAGGAATTGGACAAGTTCGGCATCACGCCCACCAACAAGAACAAGGTGCTTGGTCCCCGGGTCATTGCACCATCCAAGAAGGCCAAGAAGCCACGCCGAAGTGGCAAGACCACCAATACTCATATGACGAGCATTCTCAGGGACTACTCGCATCTTAAACGGTAAGTGGGTTGTTCAAGGGTGCCGCAACGGTTTCACTTGGCTTGTTGCGACACCAGAAGTCGCTTTGATACGATCATCGATTTGCATTGCTTTGGCGTTTGGGAAAATACGTGCGGCCTCATTGTTGCCGCATGGAAATTGATTCATTATTTTTGCATTTGCTTCGACAACATTGACATTTGTACACTACACGCAGAAAACGATAGATACCCAAGTAAACAAATTAATCAATTCCTTGCTACCTTACACAGCTATTTCTCCACGTAGCCAGCCAGTCCACCATCTCTACGCTCATACTCCTACCCATCGAACACACAAGCCGTAGGGTCTATCCATATGCATCCATTCATCTAAAAAAAAGGTATCCAAGAGAAGGCGTAGTGATGTACAAGGTACCCAAAAGCACACGACCCAAAAGCGAACAGAATATAACAACCAAAAGATCAAATGCAAGCCCAGCGATCAATGCTTCCCATTCGCAGCAGCGCCGGTACCCTCAACACGATCCAAATACGCCACCAAATCCTCAATAGTACACACTTTAATCCCCCACTTCTTTCCAAAACGCAAACACCCATCCCGACGCATCATACCATTATTCCCCCCAATCTCCGGCTTGCCCTCAACAATCTCCCCGTCCTCAACAAGCTCAGCAATAACACCAGCCGGCGCCTTACCAGCAAGCTTACAGAAATCCACCGCAGCCTCGGTGTGGCCCGTTCGCTCGCGCACGCCGCCAGGCCGCGCCTGCAGCGGGATGATATGGCCGGGCCGGCGGAAGGAGTCGATCTGCGCCGTGGGAGAGGCGAGCGTGCGGCATGTCAGCGCGCGGTCCTCGGCGGATATCCCCGTTGTCACGGAGTCGTCGCTCGAGTCGATTGTGACTGTGTATGCTGTGCACTTCGGGTCGGCGTTCTCGGTAACCATTTGTGGGAGCGCTAGGCGGGTGGCGAGGTCCGGGGTGATGGGGGCGCATATTAAACCACTGTGTTTTGGAATTGTTAGCAAGGTTTGCTGAGATGGCATTGGGATTGGCGCATCCGTCTTTGTGGGTGAGCGGTTGCGGGGAGGAACGGGGATTTGCGGCTTTCGTAGTCGTTTCACCGTCCCTGTCTTGGGTCGCGCTCTTACCTCGTATAGCGCACCAGGAAGGCCATCTGGGCGGCTGTAATGGACTCGGCGGCGATAATTAGGTCGCCTTCGTTCTCGCGGTCTTGCGAATCGAGGACAATGATGAATTCGCCATTCTCTATTAGAGGTCTTCGTTAGCCCATTGGTCGGGTCACTAGGCGCCGCAAGCAGCTAATGCTCGTAGTGGTGAAGCCGGTCCTCTGTGTGAGAAGTTCACTTACTAAATGCTGCAATTGTATCCTCAATTGAGTCGAATTGGTGTGCGACTTCTGTGGGCGAAGGCATTTTGGTTTCTTTTTTGCCCCTCACTGCGGAATTTCAAGGATGAGTAGTTTAGAATGCACTGGGGCGCAGGAGATATGAGTGAAAAGGAGGATAAGCAATTAATCAAGAGAAAAAAAATTCGAGTTGACCTCGAACGCAAGAAACAAGAAGGATATTGGAGACTGAGTCACTGATGACAAGATCATTAGAAATGCTTGTGATATCGCGGGGGAGCCGGACCGGGCGAGATTGCTAAGCCTCGGGTGACTGAAGGGGGCAACCTTGGAACTCTTCACCTCCGAGGTCTACTAATTCCGAGTTGCTATTCAAATAGTATATCTAGGTACTCTATAGACTATTACCCTGATATAGGCACATATTCATGTTTCTAACACAACCCACTAGAACTGGGTATCTAGATGCAATAGTTATAAACTGTATCAGCCAAGCCCCCGACTCCCCATCCAGCGGACCTCATCCGCCTGCCTCTCAAGCGCACGGCGCATATAATCTCCATACCTCTGTTCTCTCTCCCAATCATCACGCCGTCTATGTCGCATCTCTTCGCGTGTAGCTTCATCAACCTCCGCATGCATAAACACATCATCATCATCGTCATCGACTTCTTTACCATCGACCTCCATCTGGTAATCCGCAGGAATGGAAAACTTGATACGACCAATGCGCTCTCCAGTCCATATGAGGAGCTCATCTCCAGTGAGATTCCCACCAGTGGGGAGAATTTTGCGGGCTACCTCATTATTGCCGGGCGATTGGGAAGGCCAAAGCCCACGCGGCTGGTCTTCTTCTGTCTGCGAGGTGGACCGTTGACTACGACGACCGAATGGGATCTGAGGCTGGGAGGTATTGATATTCCACCGTCGGACTTCTGACCGACCGTTTCGCTCGGTCCACTTGATGTTACCTTCGGCGTCGGAAAAGACGATGCGATTCCCGTGCGATCCCACGGAAAGTAGTTTAGAACTCGCGGCGCTTTGGCGGTTCTTGTGTTCTGGGCTGAGAGTGGATGTCACATTCGCGGGGTTGTGGTCCTCTTCGGGTGCTGGTTTGAGATCATAGAGTTCTAGCGAGCCTCGTCCGTTATAGTCTCCGCATGCCACGACGGAATGTGACTCGGGGTAGGTGGAGCCCGAGAAGATCGGAAACCGAGGCGCTGGTACTGAGGCGAGACCACACAGTCGGCCGCCGGAATGGACAGTCGTCTGTAGTCGGGGAAGTAACGGCGGTCGTAGCACAGGATGCTGGGGAAACGCCCTGCAAGGAGAATTGTATTCACATGAGGAGCTGGTGGATGCAGGATGGAAAGAGGGCCAGGTTGGAAGAGGGGTGCGTAGTTGGCTCCTTTATCTGAGGGTTCTGGACTGCGTATACGAGTAGGTGGCTGTCCATTGGATTGGAGTTGGAACAAGGGCGAATCAGAGTGAGCAAAGATGCCCAGTTCGGGGGCGTGTGAACTGGCTATCTGCTCGCATCGCGAGCTGATTGCCTCTCCTTCCTCAACGGCCGACAGTCTAGAGTCATAGATCTGCAGACTGAGCGTAGTGGCTAGTGTCAATGGCACTGAGTAATCTGTCTCCTGGGAAAGGGCGAAAATCGACCAGGGATAGCGCTGCTGCGAAATCACTCTCAGTGTCTCCAGGTCAACTTCATTAAGAACATTCCCAACTGCCAGATAGGCTCTTTGTCGCAGGGAATCCACGCTCACTCCCTCGCCTAGATTTATAAATTCCAACGCAGCCTTGGATGGGGACTGGTCCCGACGACCAGACAGGTTGGTCATGAGGATTCCAGGCTCACTGACCCCAAGGATCTTGCCTTTACTTGCTTGGGAGTTAGCCGAGTGGGAGTGATTCAGGTCCCAGATGCAGACGCTGCCATCTTCAAGCGGGGCAATGATCTTGTTCTCCCTGGCTGAACTCCAGTCTTTGAGCAGCCCCATGCCTTTGACTTCATAAGACTGCCCTCGCTTCCCTTCACCCTTGCGGACCAAGGGCTGCTCGACCCATGATAAAGATATGGGCCCGTGGCGAGCAATATATTCCGAATACCAGTCCACATGCTCCCCCTCGGCCGACGAGTCCCATTCCGCAACCGCCCTCGCCCTCTCACTCCAAGACAGTTCCCTGGTATCATCAGAGTCTCCATTCACTGGCGGAACAGAAGGCTGAATAATATCGCTCAGCGACTCCTGCCCTAGTGCCGACAATGAAACGGTCGCGTCGGGAATCAGACTCTCCGAGGGTCTGGCAGCGGAGCGGGCAGCCTGCCGAGCAGCCCATGACTGCTCATAACAGTGTAATCTCCATTGATTATTATCGCGGGCAAGACCAAAGAACTTCTTTGATATGGATTGGAGTTGGACCTTTTCTCGTGGAGCAAGGTCTGCAGAGCTATCAGTTCTGGGTCGAAACTGGTGCGGGGAAGATCCGGGGCTTACAGTCGATGATTTTGGACACAATCTCTACCGGCAGCTTATCCATGGAGAGGGATCAGCCGCATTGAGGGCAGTCTGAGGAGGGGAAGTCAGCTACGGGGATATCGGGCTCTTAAACAAAATTCTAGACTCTTTTTCTGTCGGCTTTTCCCCGCGATCTGCGCTCCAGAACGTCACGTGGATTTAACTGGCATGAGACGAAGGACCTGGCTAGATGCAAAGCTGATCAAGGGTATATATACAAGTATAAAAATGGTGTTTTATTGAGTGATGGGCTTGTGACGTTCGGCCCTCTTGAGATAACCTCAGATCGGACATAGGCTCGGGAGACTTTTCCGGCTTGGGGGGGTTCACCGGCTTTTATAGAATTAGGAGGAGAGAACATTCTGATATATTCCACAGCACAGCCACCCCTACAAGGGAGCTGAACTAAATATATTGTGGACGGCATTGCCTTATAGGGCCTCGTGCTTGGTATCACATGTTATATATAATCAAGGTTTACCGGTGGACGCATCTTACATTGCCTCTAACACTGTCACAGGAAAAAAAAGACATACAGAAGCGTCTCTATTTTTGAAACTATATGCTATATGCATTTTAGAAATAGAAAATATTTGAATGAGATGACGTATTCCTTTCACACAGCCAAACTCCAGCCCAGCCCAATTTCCCCCCACCGTCAATCCATCATGAGTCGTACATTCGAAAATCAATTATGTAGGCAAAAGCATAAACAAAGTAGATGGTAACGCACAGAGCACACAGGCACCTCTATTCATCCGGCCTAAAGACTGCGTCTTTGCAGAGGATGGCCACCTTTTTAAAGAAACGTCGCCATTCAAGCGGATCACCTTTGATCTTGACGAATTCCACTTCAAATAAGCCCTCGGAGACACACTCAATGAGCACTTTACCCTGGAGTGGACACATCCTGCCATCCTTGGCAATCACCCGAATCATGGCAGAAGTATCTCCAGCACCAACAGCAGGAACACTTGGAACTGGAACCCCCAGTCGGTGAAATGCCTCACAGATGAGAGGCACGAGAAGCTTGAGCTCCCATGCTGAATAGAAACGCGTCAATGAACGCGAGGGGATAATATCTTGGAACTTCTGTGCATTCTGAGTTCGACTCACAGGAACCGAAGGCTGCTGTGAGAACTGCGACATAGAAGGTTCATCGTCGAGATGGCCCGCGATAGCTGCATCCTGCGAGGCAAACTTCTTTCCAAAGGGCTGGGTCGAAGAAAACACATCGGCATTCTGTGGACTGTCCCAGTCCATCAACATGCCACCTCCCAACATCTCTGGCTGTGTCGAGGATAAGCCTGCATTTGCACCGCCATCATCACCATCCATGTCCATGGGATCAAAGCTGCGACTCGACCCCTTCCCAGATTGGGAAAGAGGATCCTGGCTGAAGTCGATATGAAGCGATTCAAACATCGAGGTGGCGAGATTAATTGGATCTCTCAACTTGCCCTCGGTGGAGAGGTATTTGTTTGCACGAGTGTACCAAGGATGCCTTCGGACATCCTCTAGCGAGAATCGCTTTTCGGGGTCCACTGTCAACATGCCACGCAATAGCGATAAGGTAGCGGGTGGTAACTTCTGCCAGAGCTCATCGGTAGTCCGGGAGTTTGTCTCAACATATTCGTGGTACTCAAAGCTATCATCTGTTGGGCTATCCCACGGTGTGTTACCGGCCAACAGGACAAAAAGGACTATGCCACAAGACCAAATGTCGACTAGGTCCGGATGATACCCAGCTCCTTTGTTCTGACCTCGAGTACTGCTGCTAATTACCTCAGGTGCAATATATGGGGGACTGCCGCAGAATGTGGTTGAGAGTTTCCGCGTTCCCTTGTACTCGAACAGCGCCGCCAGACCGAAGTCGGCGATCTTGAGATTTCCGTCGCCAGTCAGGAGCATGTTCTCGGGTTTTATATCACGATGACCGACACCCTTGGAGTGCATAAAGCTCACAGCGCTGACAAGCTGCGAGAAATAGACATGGGCAATATCCTCGCCCACGCCCTCGTCGGCCTCGATCTTATCGAAAAGATCCCCGCCTTCGGCCAACTCCATTGCGATCCAACGCCACACCTCGTCCTCGCCAGTCTGATAGAAGCTGATAATATTCCCATGGCCCGAGACATGTCTGTGTACCGTGACTTCGAGTTGTAATTGTCTTGCGCTGATCTTCCCATGTCGCGCGGCGTAATCTTTGTGGATGTACTTGACGGCGAAGACGGGGTTGTCTGAATCTAACGGGCAGGCTTTTTTGATGCTAGATGAACCAAACAGAGTCAGGTCTGGATACTCTATGCTGTGGGTCTTGTACTTACCATGCGTAGGCACCTTGGCCGATGGTCTTGGACACGATGCGAAACGGCACATTGTTCGGCAGCGGGGCCAGCTGCGAATGCTGCATTTCGATGAAGCTCACTACAGTGAATGCGATTGAATGTACAGGGTAACGGGTAGATACACGAAGGGACAGGAAGTAAATTATGATTAAGAAGGCATAACGAGTGGGAAACAAGATGGGCTGAGATGTCGCGTCGAAGCAAGGGTAGCGAAACGCGGGACAAGACGCGGACCACTTTATCCTGATCGGGTAGTGTGTTGACAGAGGTGCTACGGCAGTGTACAGTACCTCCGAAATATTGGGCTAAACATTTGTACCTACATATTACCGCCACTTATACCGCCTCCCTTTTAAATATACTGCCTAAGAATATATAGTCGGCCGCTTATCCGGCCGTGGTCATCTTAATGGTTTCTTAGGTAGTCTTCTCCGGCAGTCTTCTTAAATGTCTTTTTAGTGGTCTTTTTTAGTAGTCAGGTGTATATATACCTTTGACTGCTCACCGTTAGTGCTGAATCACGTGCCGACACGCTAACTATATTAGGAGTTTTAGACAGGCAGAACCGGCAGAATTTGGAGGGCGGTATATCTGGGTACAAAGGTTTAGCCCAATATTTTGGAGGTCCCACTGTACAGTTCCCAGTGTGCCATATCGTATTTTGCCAGCAGAACATTTCACAAAATTAGTATATGTGTATTTTATTGACCAAAGAATTTGGATAATTATTTATCAACTAAGATATTTTGTAATCCTTAACGCTCTAAGTAGAAATTGTAGAAATTGTAGAAACTGTAGAAATTGTAGAAAGTAGAGATTATCGCTGGTGTTAAATTTATACGATTTCTACACTTTCTACAACTTCTACAACTTCTACAACTTCTACAACTTCTACAACTTCTACAACTTCTACAACTTCTACAACTTCTACAACTTCTACAACTTCTACAACTTCTACAACTTCTACAACTTCTACAACTTCTACAACTTCTACAACTTCTACAACTTCTACAACTTCTACAACTTCTACAACTTCTACAACTTCTACAACTTCTACAGCTTCTACAACTTCACGTGCTTCACTTTCAATGATTTCTAGTCTATAAAAGGTGAGATATCGTAGAGTGACACTATAGAATTTAATAGTGTAGGAATTAATTACTAGAGTCCGTATGATAAGGTAATGGTAAATTGGCGGTGTTGAAAGCGGTCAAAATTTAATATGAAAAATACGATATGGCCCACTGGCGACTATACACTGCCGTAAGAGGTGCAATACAAAGCAGAAGGTGATGAACGGAATAGCTTCACTCTATACATATGATATGGATTACGACTACTATAGTATATATGCAAGTATACTAATCTCTGATATTATACTCCGTACTACATGTGCTATTAATACCTTAACTGCAGACCCGCAGTTGATTTCTCGATCGCCCTAAATTTACCAGATCGGCTATAATTATGTTACGAATTGTATTTGAGCCTTTTTATTCACTTAAACGTGACTCCAATTATATACAACCTTGGAATACATGTGTGATTATGAACAGAAATCCATTTCCTTTCACAGCCCTGGAGGTAAATTGACCTAAGCGGGGTTCGCGTTGCCCGGGGCGTCTGAGGGCCGAGTAAACAAATCTTCTATTTTCTTCTTTGTTCACTTTGCTCACTTCACATAAATCCTCCATTCTCACAATTCATCCCTCCTTTCTAAATTTTCGTTGCATCAAGTTCTCCGTGGATCATTGTTACGGATCCGGCGTCATTCCAACCCCTCGTGCTACTGTTACTAGCATTCCACAACCGGGAATCCGCAGATTTCTTACTATTCCTTAAAACCCTCGATTGCCTTATTTCCCAATCCACAATGGACTACAGCATGGAAGACACGCAGAACTCGGCGCCCGACGCGCAGCAAGCTAGCAAGCTGAACTCCTCGGGTCAAAAAAGCGACACCCAGAGCGTGACCAAACGGTTCGTCCCCTTCGGCACCCTACAAACAGCTCTACAGTTGAGTTTGATTTGGGATTACATATAGCTGACCTAACCTCTTTGATCCGTATAGCCTGCAAGCCGAGCTCATGCAACTCATGCTCTCCCCCTCGCCCGGCATTTCGGCCTTCCCGGACGCAGACGGCAACCTCCTCTCGTGGACAGCGACCATCACCGGTCCGACCGAGACTCCCTACGAGGGCCTCACACTGAAACTCTCCTTCGCGTTCCCTAACAACTACCCCTACTCTCCCCCAACAGTCTTGTTCAAGACTCCGATCTACCACCCTAACGTCGATTTCTCCGGCCGCATCTGTCTCGACATCCTCAAGGACAAGTGGAGCGCCGTCTACAACGTATCGAGTGTTCTGCTCAGCTTGCAAAGCTTGCTGGGTGAGCCTAACAAGTAAGCGTCTGCTCGCATCCTCTATATCTTCCATCATCGCTAACATTGACCCAGTGCGAGCCCCCTGAACGCCCAAGCAGCTGAGCTTTGGGACTCGGATCAGGCAGAATTTAAGCGCCACGTCCTCGCCCGGCACCAAGACCTGGACGATGAATAGAGCGTTGGATTTGACATATTTTCCTTTTCATTCTGCATCGGCGTCGGTTGGCCCTGTCGCCTTCTTTATGGGCGGTGGGATCGTGCTGCAAATGCATAACGGGCCTGGTTTGGGCCTGGGAGTTTCTGGGTTGCTTGGTTATGCCATTTTCTATCTTTGTTCCTATTGTTACTAGTTCCTCTGGACCTTCGCATTCGGGTACTGGCGTGAGAAACTCTTGCTCCTGAGATCCTCGGGCGGTTGTCTCGTTTCATCTCTTCTGGTCGTTGCTCCTAGGGCGGTAGATCTATTCATTGTCGGTGTCATTGTAGATCAATTTGATCCTGTACACTTTGCTTCCAATATTGTATGGGACAGTCCTTGGCTCGTATCCGCATATGTATAGAAGACTCGATTATCCAGGCTTCATCAAGGTAAGTTCCGCAGGGGTCCACGGGTATAGTTAAGAGGTAGGTGAGTCCTACATATGCAGCCGACTATTCTTCTACTCCCATACCTCTGCTCCCCCCATAGAAGTAAGAAATAAGAATAAGTGGAAATTATAATCGCTTCTGCCGATAATTTCAAAATTGACGCTATCAAGATTGGACAAACCCATGAATAAATATAAATAAATGCTCAAGTAACCTTATGAAATCAAACAACCACCTCCCATATTAAGATACAGGTCGTACCTAGGTGGAGGAACCGAAGTACTGCTTCTCATTGGTAATCAACAAGCCGGCAACCGCCGCACTGGTGAAAGTACTAATGGCACCAGTAACCATAGCGCTGAATGCAACACGCGACACATCACTAGCACGACCAGGCGCGATCTGCGACAGGACACCGATCTGGTTACCGAGGGAGCCGATATTAGCGAATCCACAAAGCGCGTATGTAACGATGAGACGAGAACGGTCGGAGAGGTCCTTGTAGTCGTCCCAGTGCTGGAGACGGTCATAGGCAACAAATTCGTTCTGTGGCTGGTTAGAAGAAGGAAATGACCATTTATGAAGATGGGGTTCTTACGGTAACGAGCTTAAGACCAATCAGCTGGCCAACCTTGAGGAGGTCACCGTCACGGGAGACACCGAGCAGGAAGGCAATCGGGTAGCAGATGTATCCGACGATCAGCTCGAGAGTCAGAGGGGGTTCGTTGATGTTCAGGTATCGGCCCCACCAAGTGAGGAGGCCGTTGATTAGGCCGACGAGGGCGATGATGCACAGGAGAGTCGATGTGATCATGGCAGCGATTTTCAGACCGAGCCAGGTGCCGCCGGTGAATGCGTGGAGGGCATTGGCGGCGCGGTGCTCCTCGTCATCGGGGACGACGACACGACCTGCAGTGAGGGTTTCTTCCTCTTCGGGCCAACGGATCTTCGAGACTGCCAGTGAAGCGGGGATACTCATGACGCAGGCGCTGACCATTGCCTGTGCGCTGACACCGATGCTGATATAGGCGATCAGGACACTTCCGGCGATGGTGGCGAAGCCGGAGCACATGATTTGGTGCATCTCGGCCATGGTGAGGTGGGCGATGAAGGGGCGGATCAGCATGGCTGATTCGCCCTGGCCAATGAATGGGGATGCGGCAGCGACGACGGCCTCGGCACCGGAAACGCGCATGCTCCAGAAGAAGAAGACGGCGAATTTACCAATGAACCACTGCAGGACATTGTAGTAGTACAAGAGTTGGACGAAGGAGACGAAGAAGATGATGGCGGAGACGACGTTGATGATGAAGAATTTCGCAGGGACAAATTCCTTATCATAGGCGTAGAAGTCATCGCTGGTCAAGAAGATGACACCTTCGGAAGCAAAACCAAGCAGTTCTCTGGCTAGCGTTGAGATGAAGTTGAAGATGTCGTATCCTGCAGTAGTGCGCAGCACGAACAGAGCAACGATGAATTGCGCCAGCATGCCGACAATGACAGTGTGCCAGACGATCTTCTTGCGGTTCCGAGATGTGAGCCATAGCCCGAAGATGAAGACTACCATTCCGAACAGACTAACTGCACGGTTGGCGCGGGTGTTATCCATTGATTCTTCGGACACAAACGAGCCAATAAGAATCACACCGATACATAGCGCGGCGGCACTGGCTGTTCTCAGCTTCTCGGGAATCAGACGCGCGAAAGGGGGCCCAGTATGATCCCAAACCCAATGCATGGGCTTTGACACAATACTAATGGGAACATAGAAGAAAAGGATTCGCAGCGTGATGGCAAGATACAGCAGGAATGGGATGAGCCATCCTATATCATGTCGGTGTAGTATCAGGCCAGCAATCCACCAGCTAGGTGAAGAGTATGTGTAAGCCCCGAGTTGAGTCGATGGTATACAGTACCACTGTAAAATCCCAGTAGAATCAAAGTAGTTCACTCACCCGGTAAACAGAAGCCAGATCACAGCGTGGACTATATGCCTTTGTTGTTTTTGCACGCGGCGATACCAGGTGCGCTTGGCTGGGAAGTTCTCGCCGGCTTCTTCGTCGTTAGATTTCTTGCTGCCGTGGTCCAGCGGTGTTTGTTCAGGCACAATTCCTTTCTCCAATTCGGCATCTTTAGAGTAGACCACTTCATCTTGACGTCCCTCTGTGGCATAGGCTGTATGGTGTTGATGGGGATGGTGATGTTGATTCTCTGGATCCAGCACAGGATCTGCATGATGCACAACATGCGATCCCGTAGGATCAGCTTCCTGGGTCTTATCCATCACGATTCCCCGATCGCAAACTCGAACGTTGGGGAAGTAGGAAAAGTACGTGACAAATTTACAATTAAGCGTGAAACTCAAAAAATGCCGTGAAAATTAGACCGCCGGAGACCCATGGGTTCCTCACTTGCGAGGAAAATTTCGACTTTTATAAATAAAATGGGCAGATAATTAATTATGGGTCTCCCATTGATTTTATTTTTTTAATTGCATACATATTATATTTCTGGGGATTGAGAGATAAAGAACGCCCAAGGATTGGCACAAGACACTAACCATCGGACCTTCTTCCCTTCTCATCCTGTTTGGCTGGAAGAATGCCAATGAACGGATTGACCGACGGTGTACAGCGGAGGTCCCGTCTCGACTAGAGCCAACTCAAACCACTTGCAGCCATATGTAACCACATCCACGGCAAGAATGATAAGACAAGGTAACATTATCTTGCCACAGCAACCCCTGCCGTCTGCATTGATTGGTGGCGTAGTTCAGGCTAACTTTTCTCGAGTCCTTGGAAAGTCTCTCCGCACGGGTAGTTGTGGAGCATAATGGGTCGTGTGCTTAATTTTCCCGAGGTCTTTCCGCCGAGTCGACTAGCTGGGATTGAAATTTCTCCAGTTTCTCAATGGGGGCGCAATACCCGAGCGCTTGGACATGGAATTGGAGGCTGAACGTGAAAAGAAACATATGTTGCACGATGAAAACAAACTACACAACTTGTGCGACCTGCATTGTGGATTGTTCCTCAGTTCCACCGATGTCTGAATTTGCCTCATGGCAGAGTTCCACGGTTGGTTTAGCGTGGAAAAAAAACTGGAGACCGGTGCGAAAAAAATTCGATAAGCAGCAAAGGTCCGAGATACACACGTGTGGCCCTCAGAGATACCAAATTCTTCTTTTGCAAAAGATAGGCGCTTCACAAACCACATCTTGGCGTTCTCGGTTACGGAACAATGTGCTATCTAGAAGGGAGTCTAAGACACCCCAAGGGTTTGATAGGTTTGATATATTCGGCCTTTTTGGGATTGTTATCTCTGCGCGCGTGACCTCGGAAGCCCTCCGAGGTGAGCTGGAGCCCTGGAGCGTGCCGATATTTACGTAAACACATGACTGGCCAGCCTGAGGACCCACAGAACTAAGGGAGAATGCCAACCATGGAACGGGAATGGCACATCCTCGCCGGTATACATAAATCTATCTTCAGCCCACATACAACATACGGAGTACAAGGGAGACAGCTGAGACTAACGCATATAGAAGACTATCTCCGGAGATCATCTAAGCCACTTGGTCCAGTCCCCACAGTTGAGCCCCAAACACCACAACACTGTATGCTATGAAGGCTTCAGGCTTGTCGGAAACTGACATACCGGCCAGTACAAGCAACGGATGAGCAACTTAACTGTAGCCAATCACCCAAAGGAAGTCACCGAAAAGAGCTACTGATCATGTCTACAGAGGAATAAATGAAGCTTGTCACCTATAGCGGACGAGGGTTAAAGGGACCCATTTGTGACTGCTGTGTTTACCTTGATATCCGGCAATCATATTGTCTCAATTCAGCTCGACTCTTGTCGGACTTCTACTGTTACGAATACACTCCCGCCATCTAAAGAGCGTGCAGAGTGCATTTGCCAATTCATTTCCTTATAGAATGGCTTCCTCTCGCTATATTGAGGGGATCTACTATAGAAAATGGAAGAATACTTGGTAATATGGCCAAAGCTCAGACTGTGTCGTGATTTTCTGAATACGCTTCTCTGATTCGTCTTGAAGAGACTAACTGTGGTAAGCGCGTGGTAGACGCAATCGTGCTCTGACTGGACAATACTGGTGTAGCGGAGTTCAACAGTGGTCACGTCATCAACGAGGCATGGACAATATCCTCGTTGACTTTCGTGAGATGCTGTAGAATGAGCATCTCCAGAACGTGGTGTTCTAGTGTTCCCGAAGAGCCCTAGTTGCCCCGTGCTCTGAGAGTCAAGTCAAGTCGGGGTTGACCTTCGATCTAATACAGTCCAGGTAGTGTTGAAATTTTGGCGCATTCATCGCACTGGCCCAGGCCAGGGAAACAATGAAAGAAGTGAAAGGACTTTGGAAAAGGAAAAAAGGTAGAGAATGAAACAAAGATGAAAATGAAAGGAAGATAAATTGAAAGAAAGATGAAAATCAAAGAAGAATTAGAGAGAACATTCACTGGCAAGCACGTGAAGCATCAAAGCAAGAGTCATGACCAGTTGAGTATCCAGAAGGTACTCGGTTTCTATCAGGACTCTGAAAACATCTCATGCAATCTCACGGCCCCGACAAAATCGCGGTAGACCTGGCCCATCAAGTCAGGGTCTTCTTCATTGATCGTGAGGTTCAGGATAGAGACATGACACCGAGGATTGCCGATAACTGCTCTCTTAAAGTGGCAGAGCTCTTGCAAGGGTGTCATGTCTCCAACGAAAGCAGTGTAGTCCCCAAGGACATTCTTAAAACGCGCCACAAAGGTGTGAGGATCTCCCCTTTTGTAGCGGAGGTTGACAAGCTTCTTAAACCGGAGGTAGGTGGCAGGGTGTGACGGATTCCAGTGAAGATCTTTCAGTGCAAGATAAGCCTCGCGAACATTGGTAATATTGTAAAGTGAAGAGGAGAACTGCGGTTCGAGCGTAGATAAAAATTGTAGGAAAGCTCGGTTGTTAGCCATTTCCCACTTCTCTTCGCCATCTGCGTGGTGCTTGCGCAGCTCCAAATTCGAAGCGACAATCTGGATGGAGCGAGCTTCGATGGCCTCTGCAGTAATGCGAGGTTCATTTTCTTTGTTGCTCTCGGCCTCTTCGAGAAGCAGGGCTCGGACACTGCTACGAGATGGATCTGCGTAAATGGGAGCGGGAGGCATCTTGATCTCATCTCTAATCAACTGCACATAGACAGGGTTGTTGAAACAAAGCATCCTGAACATCTGAGTTTCCCACATCCTCCAGTTGGAGGCGCCCTTCAGCTTGGGAACGGATTTATCCAGGTCGATCTCGTCCTCGCGGACCTCGAAGTCGAAAATTGTGTTTCCCTTGGAAGATGCCGACATAGCGGCGGCTGGAACAGGCAAAGTCGCGTGTAAAGGTTAGGAGTTGTAGATAACAGAGGGATGGTGTCGTGACAAGATCTGGAATGTCTGTATCTTGAGTGCAGATCTCGCGTTGTGCAGAGAATTGCGTGGTTTTGTGACCGACGTGGAGGGAAGGAAGCTCGGTGTGAAAAGACGTGCCAGAGACGTAAAGATCCCGATTACTATTGAAGTTGTCAGCACAGCTCGGTTCAGTTGGGCTCATACGCGCACATCAGTGGGCGTGACCGGCGAGGTGACGGACCAGGGATCGAGGATCTCACGGCTGGATGCTTCGCCGCAAAATAAGCTTTGAAGGGGGTGTTGGTTAAAGGAAGTAGATCGCAAGCAAGGTGCTCACACTTTGAAGTGATGCAGTGGAGAAGGCAGATTAGGACAACGCCGTCTCTGGATGGATGTTCTAAGGAAGAAGACCGAGAAATGAGCAAACTTGAAAGATATCCGAAGTAGGAGAGCAAACAGTGGGATCAGATGGCTAGATTCTTTCAACAAATATAACAGAGAGAGTACATCTGGAGCTCTAACTATGTTGCTTCACTTGAAGACTGAACATCCTCCATCTTGCGCTCCCTAAGAGCCCTGTGTGCGGGCTCGAATGCCCCGCATGCTACAATATCATACCAACCAACTTGCAAGCGGTGGGCAACTGGAAATGACAATGTATAGTCAGCACCATTATATATTGTTGCGTAGATACACTAGAGCATACCATAAAAGAAAGACAAGCGTTCTTAATTGCAGTACTTGATGAACTTGTTGATGCTACCACCACTAACACACACACCGTTACAGCATTCCCTGGCGGTATAGCAAAGGCTGCGAGCTAGTACCGCATGTAGAGTTAGCAACATACTTCTAGCACTCTGAAGACGTCTGGCATGATATCATAATAATGATAGAGACATACTTCCTTTGCATCGCTTTTCAAGAGGATTAATCTCCAAAGCAGCCTCGGGGTTAGGTACAGCAGCTGCATTGGCGAAAGCAACAAGAACAGCAACAAGGACAATGTCGAGGAACTTCATGGTGATTTGGGTTGTGATTTTAAATGTCCCAAATGGACTGAAGATGGACAGATGGTAATGGAGATGCTACTCGAGGTAACGAGCTTCTATTTATATATTTTGATCTGATAATTTTTGGACCCCAATCAACAGGCCATACCTAGGTGTATCCGAGATCGGCTATATTGTCTCAATGGGGTTGTTCGAGTTATCTGATCTTACGCCAAGCTTATGGCTTCCATCACTCTCCTTCGCGCCATTGCGGGTCGCCAATAACACTAAGTTACTCAGATCCTTCAATTTACCCAGCTTCGTTTCGATTGGTTTCAAAGTCTGTGCAAGCAGGCTAATTATATTACTCGCTAGGAACGGCTACTAGCGGAACATCTTCCCAGAACGCGTGCCCCCCTGCAATTGTCATATAGATTGCATTAAAAGTAATCAAAACTGTGATAAAGATATTAATTCACCAGGCCATCCACCGGCCATCGTCTCCGCAGGTCGCTCTATTAAGCTCCAAAAATCCCCTATAAAGTTGTCCCATTTTGGGGATAGCCATACGGACCAGTCATCAATGCGTGGGCCATAAGAGAACCCTATCAGTCGATGGCAACCAGAATTCTCTCCATCCCACGGGCCGATATCTCTCCGGATAAGTTCCATTTTCCACATGCTGTCCTCTATTTCCCCGAATTTCTGTAAATCGACGCCAGCAGATTTCAGATCTGTTAACCATTTCCGAAGTGCTTCACTTGGAGACGACATCTGACATTTAGATATATCAAGCCAGTCAGTATATCCCTCTAAAAATGCAAGCAATAGGGTCTGCTGGTCAACAATATTGTTCAAATCCACACCAGCCTGTAAGAACCCCATAAAAAGCTTGTTCCACGATTTGTAGAGATCATAGTATCCTTCCCTCATATTATTGTAAAGAGACGGCCCGCGACTTCGACTTTGATGGCGTACTTGCTTTTTCCATGGATGAGACCCTTGCAGGGCAGCCTGGGTTGCTCCAATCTTCCTCACAACACAATGTACAAGTGTTGTGTTCTTTGAATCAAAACGCCACGGCCCTTCCAGTTGGAGTTCTTTGGCCGTCAATGGATCTGGTCCAAGCATAGTCTGGATTAAGTCAGGCATATGATAGGCATCCCACACACCAAATGCGGCTTTGGAAGCCACTGCAATTCTTATCTCTTGGGGCATTTCGTAGTATGAAGGACAGTAATGTCGCTGCAAAAACTTGAACTCTTCGCTTGACCCACGGAATCGGGATAAAACTCCGTTGATAGTTTCTTCTGGTGTGTCTTCGTAAGTGGATTCTTTCGCATAGCGAAGTAGAAGGCGTAAACACGGAAACAACAGCTGACCCTTTCCAAGTCCAAGAGTCCCACAAAATACCAGCATATGGAGAGGTGTTTCGAGATTTGGATGGGCCCCTGCAATAGAAGAGTCAACTCCCTGATCGAGGAGAAATTTCAGAACCTCCTCCTTCCTAGGTCCGAGCATGGCGTACTAGAGAATCTATTTAGCGACTCTTGACGATCATTTCAAGACTGTGGGACTTGTACATACGTGGAGGAGGGTGTATCCAAAGCGGTCGGTGCGGTCAAAGGGAGAAGCCTGTTTCATGGAAAATAGGTCTTGCAGGTCATCGATTTTGCCAGCTACCGTCAATGAAACGACCTTTGATGTTGACGGGATCACATTGTACGTTCGGAAAACCCATTGCCAGCCGTGATGAAGTTTCTGACTGTATATTTCTAGAGCTCTTGAACTCAACCAAGATGGTAAACTGAGACGCCACAGGGTTTTGGATATGTGTGCGTGGCGTGATATTTCGCCTTGTGACGACCCTTCTGTTGTGCCATTCGATAATTTGGTCGCCTCGCTTTTGATATTGCTCTCTATTGCTCGAAGCATCAGCCAAAATTGGCTCTTGGTCTTCACCCTCTACGGGGACCTACCGTGCTGGTGAGCGTTCGGCTTGAATTTTGCTGTGTTTTTCTTGCCCTGCACTAGTATTTTCTCGGCAATTAGATCAGGTTGGACCCGTAGAAGCGCTCTATTTATATTAGTAGGTGAGATGCTTACAATATCAGAGATTACAAACCTTGTATAGCACTGCTGGGACAGTGACAGCAATTGAATCGCGTTTCGCAGCCGGGCCATATGCCGTTCTAGTTTCCCTCTCTGCATTGCCACTTTTGCGGCAGCATAAGATTTTCGTAGGCGACTGGAGGAGTTTATGTCACTAGCAAGCTCATTCGCCAGTGATTATAGGCTCGTAGCGGCCTCTCTGCTAAATTCCAGACTTTGCATGGCATGTTTATTCCCCTTCAGGGCGAATGCGAAAGCCTCTTGTGATACATCTTCCTCTATTTCGGCGAG
Organism: Penicillium mononematosum; assembly: GCF_028829835.1. Lineage (NCBI taxonomy): Eukaryota > Fungi > Ascomycota > Eurotiomycetes > Eurotiales > Aspergillaceae > Penicillium > Penicillium mononematosum. Next base: position 7,456,048 of record NW_026643272.1, on the reverse strand, counting down.
CACCAGTCCAAACAGTTCAAGATCCCTTAAGAAATATTTGAGGTCACTGGGTGCATCACGAAACTGGCTCCAGCAATCCTTGATCGTGATTATAGATTCCGTGACTTGGACGACAACGGTTGCGAACGTGATGGCGCTCGAAACTACACCAACCACTTCCGCCATTGCGATCACGAAGCAGATCAGCTAGATTCAAAAAGGTAAATTTGAAATCTGATTGAGGTCTTGTCAATCTCGAAGGTGAATGCCGTGTGTTGCTGCGCCTCATGCACCCCTCCTTATGTGGAGCCCCACTGGGAAGACGCCAATCAATTACTATTTCCAGTAACATCATATTCAACACAGCTCTTATTTGTTTATCTCAGCAGATCTAATGGGCATAGATAAAAGTGGAGTATCGTAAAGCCAAGCAGTAAACGAAGTATTTGCATGGCATGCACTATAGTATGCTTCTAAATTGAATAAATAAAACAGATGTTAGGAATCAAATTGTGCAGACGAACAAGCACAACAACCAAGTGGTGGGTAATGAGCGATGAACCTTCTTTAGCTTCACATTGGCCCTTTAGAACACCATACCCTTGACCTGAGCAACCTTCTTCAGGTCGATGTTCTTGATCATGATAGTCCACGCAAACGCCAGAACCATCACACCCAATCCAGCAGAAAGCATCCTAACTTGCGTGTAGCCATACGCTTTCTGGATAGCCGCTCTCATCTGAGTACCGGGAGCGTAGCTCAACTGCGTCTCGAGATCTTCGTAAATCATCGCCAAGTCTGTCAAATCTGGCAGGTACCATGTGAGGGCCTTCTTGTATGTGTTGTTCCAGATTGCCATAGAGATAGTAAGACCTGCGGAATCTCCGATTGTCCCAACCACATTGAGCAAGGCAAGGGCCGTAGCGACATGCTGGTGATCAACGGCAGCGAGAATAGAGAGTTGCTGGACGATGATGAAGATCGATCCGCCAATTGAGATGAAGATTTGACACATAACCTGGTAACCGACACTCTGGCCAGGACGGCGGAAGTAGATCATCAAACCCTGGGCAAATATGTATAGAGGAACGGAAATATAAAGAAGCCACTTGAAGCGACCGGTCTTTCGGATCGCCCATCCAACGAAGAACAAAAGTACACCAGAAACTACATCAAATGTATTGGTGATATACCCAGCTTCAGCAATAGTGAGATCATTAACCACTTGAAGGAAGTTCGAGAAGTAGTTATTCCAGCAATAGTTTGAAAGCTGGTACGTGGCATCCAAGAGACATGCACCGACGACAGTTCGGTTGGTGAGGAAAGAGTAGGGGAGCAAAGGCGTGGGGGCGATATATCTCTCGTAGAAAGCAAAGAAGAAGAGCATCGAGAATCCAACGACAATCATAGCAATGATATAATCTGTGCCCCAGCCGTTAGGAGCCTCGCTAGCTATGTCAAATGGGAGTTCAAATAGGACAAGTCCCGCAGTGAAGATGAAGACTCCGATTACTGTATGGAACATTAGTTTTCTGTATAACAATCAATTGGTAGTTTAAAATACTCACAATCGAACTCGAGTGTCCAAAACCAGATACTTTCAAAGAAGGATCGTCCGCTGTTCTCTCTGATAACCACAGCATTTCCCTTTTTGGCTTTTGTCAGATTGAACTTCAGGACGAAGAACAACGGTGCAGCCACGATAGGGAAAATGATGGCGAAAGTACCATATGCCCATCTCCAGCCAGTATGAGCGTAGAATAGATTCGCCACCTTTGGTCCAGCAAAGGCTGTAATAATGTATGGAGAAGACGTGAAAGCGTATGCAAGAGCTCGGTTTCTCAACTGCGAGAGATCGGCGGTGATGACATCCACAGCGAATTGCATACCTCCGAAGCCGATGTAGTAGAACACCTGCATTCCCTATTAGCGTCTGCTCAATAATTCATGGATATTCGCGAGGTCCCTTACATTAGCGGCACAATAGACAGGGAAACTATTGCAAGAGGCCATAAGAATGAGGCCTACGGTGGCGCAAATGGACATTACCAGGAACCCTTCGGCTCGGCCCCAAGTGTCCATCATCTTGGCCACTGGAAGGAAGACGGCAGCGGAGAAAGCATCCGCAATAGCGGTAGGAAGACCAGACAAGGAGTGCTGTTGGAAAGAGCTAGCCACATAAGTGCTCAAGCTGCCATCAATTGACGATATCCAGGCATACGTGAAGTAAAGGAACCACATACTATTGAAGTGTAAGACTAGGGATGGGACAGTAGAGGGGGGAAATTGTCTTACTTGATGAAAACGAAGATCAAGGAAACTTTCGACCAGGTCTGAGTTACGGCCTCAACTTCCTGGATGCCATGTTGAAGCTCTTCATAGGGCACACCTGGTAACTCGGCACCATTGTTTGGAAGTGTCTCTTCGGGATGGGTGATTGGCCCATCTGTCTTCTCTGCCTCTACCGTGTTACTGTCGATCTCGACTGAAGAACTTGCAGCCTCATTACTGTCGAGTTTCATTCGATGAACGACCGACCGGGCCCTTTGCATCAACGGACGAAGCGTCATGACGATAGATATAAATACAAACTTCCAAGGACTCAAAACAGGTTGAAGGGTTTCAAAGGTATGTTGAACCCGGAGGAAAAGACAAGTAAAATATAAGATGAACCATGCGGAAATCCCACATAAAACACCGAAGTCGGCACATTGGCTAGCGATGTTTTGAACGATCATATGTGGGCCAAACAGACAATCCCTTCCCCTATATTAAGAGTGTTACAACACACGCGGTATACATCAAATGTAGTCCAAACATATTCGTTCAGGCCGTGGGCCCTTACCCCACTAGGCCCAGAGACAAGGCGTCAGCCTGTGACAAGATCTAATCAGATCGCCGGTGGCTTAAAGATCATTACCACATCCAGTTACCCTCATTAAGACTCCACCCTGGGTCCATTCGCTTCCGACGTTGATTCAAGCTTCAGGAAATTTATTATGGAACCTTGGCATTATGGGCCAACAATGCTCTCTCCAGCAGTCGGAAAACGCGCATTGAAATCAAATCATGGAAAAATTATCAGATTTGCCAAGCTTTCGGGCAAGATTACTTTTATTATCCACATTGCGAGGGTTTTATACCATACTACATGTGCCACTTTACGTACTCTATTATTACTGCTATCTGTAGACCTCGGGAGACTACAACCGATTCCATGCCGGTTCCTAGAGTCTAGCATCCGGCTTTAAAGCCCTTTGCTTCTTTTCCTGCGCCTAAATAATCGAGTATAACGCAGTAACCTTGGAGGTAACTGACCATAGAGCAGATGCTAACGTGGCTAATCTTAGAGGAGAAATGACTTCGATGTCTGGGTAGAACAACATAGATAGACCCAATTAGGAGTCAGAATGCTACCGAAGGTCTATTTTAATATCTCCTTCTAAGGAAGAAGCGCACCTTGACGGGCGACATTGTCGATTCCAGTTACCACTACACTACCAACCGGATTATCACCCAATTCACCACCTTCAATCTGACGTAGCGAGCCCCTCGTATATGTAACCGTGTGGCCTAGGCAAGTTGTGCTTATTGATGCTGTAAGAGAAGGCTATTCTCGATGTGTGCGAACACTTGAACTAGACAATTCTGTCCACCCGTGCCCAGGTGGACGCAAACGAGAATGACTAAACGTAACATAGTACTGGTGGTCACATGATTATCTTGGGTATTTTATCATCAACCATAGGTATTGTACTCCAGGGCTCCACATTAATATTCGACTACCGCGGTACACAGCTAAAACCACGCGATCTTCTATCTGACGTCACTGTCTTTTAAAACAAGCTGCCTCGACACCTACAAAACCTGGTAGTTAAAAAAAAGAAACTCCTTGCTTGAATCATGTTTCTACATCTCGTCACACCATGGGCAACACACGTCGGGAGTCAGCTTTGACCAAGTCCATTCAGTCTGGCTTGCTACGCGAACCAGACAAGTGCAAGAAGACAGCCTGGCGTCGATTTCTTGCTTTCTTCACCGTGCGACGAATTAAACTCATTCGATATGAGCTGGAATTATTTGCACGGCTACGAAAGGAGATCTGGAAGTTTGATGAAGATGAGTATAAGGCGAGCTTCCGCACGACGAGCGGCCAGCCACCTCTGAAAATGATGGGGGACATGGGATACTCTGGTTCTGTGAGTAGTCCTCGTTACAACTGCAAAGAGATAATACTGACTGACTGCTCATGATGGTAGACATTCTTCAGCAGTCTCGATGGCCACTTCGTCATCAAGAGCCTCCCCCGTCGTTTCGAGCATACCTTTTTCCAGGCAGACCTCCTCGAGCCATACTATTATTACATGCGAGACCACCCAGACTCGGTCTTGGTATGGATCACGGACTATATTCTCTCTCCCTATGTGACTCTCGGTACTCTCTTTGGATGCACGCCAGCCCACCATATTGTCATGGAGAACATCCTACTCGGCAAAGCCGAGGACCCCAACGGCGAGCAGTGGGAAACCTACGATCTCAAACCCATCGACTACTTCTATCCGGAGCGTGATCTTATCCCCGAACCTCTTGTTAGCCAAGAAACGCTGAACAAACTGGCGGATACCTTCAACGACAAGCTCCATCTGTGGAAAAAGGACTATGACGCTTTCATGCAATCTTTGGAAGCCGATACAAAGTTTTTGGGAGAAGCTAATGCCGTTGACTACTCTCTGTTCCTGGTCAGAATGCCAGCTTCTTCAAAACCCGCTATTCTAGGGCGACACAGTCCCTGGAGAGAAGGTCTCCCGTCTGCTGATGGAAAGTGGAAGTATCGGGCTGTGGTCCTCGACTTTTTCTGGGCGCGCCACAAATTCCACGCACAAGCATTGTCCGGAGCCGTGCAAACGTTCAATGTTGTGGGTCGCAAAGGTCCAATGTCTATTACGACGACGGCTGGTGAGTACCGTGAGAAGTTTTTGACGATGGTTAGGGAAATGATTCAAGTTCAACAATGATATCCTACGCGGCAGCTTGTTCTTGGCGTGTTCAGCACATACTTCCAATTTGTATGTAAACGCGATGTGATATTTCAAAGCTTTACTTCGACTTCTCAAATTTTCCTTATCATGACCCGTCGGTGGGATCTGAGAGACTGGACATAGGCACCAATGAATGCTTCAGTCCAACACGGCCTCAACCCTACTACTCATCAAATGCAAGAGCGCGAGCTTAGCATGTAGTATGGTCCGGAGCATTTCTACATATTCCAACGGTCACCCCCTTGATCGTTTGCAGCGAGCATTCCCACGTACCACAATGCCAATAGGACCGTGAGTCGTGGCTGCGAAGCGCTCCCACCTGTAGTGAAAGGAATAGGTGGGGCAAGCTCCAGGTAGCCTTTGTCGTCTAAGCGTCGAAATACAACCAGCTCTCGATTGGTAAGAAGAAACTCATATCGGGCGTGATGCTGTCTCATATACCAATAGACTTGACTAAGTGCTTGGGGGAACTCGCTGCGCAGACCAGGATTGGGATTCGTTGCCATGTCTGCGTTCCATATCCAAGACGGCTTGATACCTCCAGGGGCACGGTTCCAACTAGTGCCATCTGGAAGATTGAGGGCAAAATATGCCTTGGCAGGTGCGAAATCGTTACTGACCTTTGCGGACTCTCCAACTCCGATTGACAAACTCGTCATACCATGCATCTGGTTCAGCGCAGTCATATGGTCAAATCCAGCACGGAGCCTCACTTGGAGATGTTTCTGGACGACGAATATCCTCCTAGCGCTATATTTCTGGAGTACATCGCCGGTCTGGAGATGATCAGTTTGGAGAATTACACGGAGCAGCGGATAGACAATCTTATAGAGGGTATTCGACAAATAAATAAGGCGCTAGTGCGACACAGAGACCCTAAGCCACGGAACATGATGATTGTCGCAGATACTCCAGATAGGATAGTCTGGCTAGACTTCGATCGAGCGGAGACATACGACGAAGATAAAATCACTACCGAACAAAAAGATCTGATTGAGGAGAAGTGATTGTCACTGAATTCAAAACTTGCATGGTGAGCCGCGGCTAATTACACTTACCGTGAGCATTTTACTAATTCTTATCATCAGACAGCTAGCTGATCAGGAAAAGGGAAAGCTCGATGAGGCATACATATATTACTGCACACAGTGATCAAGCTGGTTGTCCTATTAAGAGATCGCTAACATGATGGGAATTGGTGAGATTGTCAAACGACTTTGTGTGGGATCATTGCAATTTGGTGACATTGCTTGCATTTGCTTCTGTCAGGCTTGGTCATTTCGTGGACGCCCAATCACACGCGAAAGCCACAAAGGTCTGAGGCATGTTTCAATTTATATGGGCTTGCACATCGCGCCTACGACCGGCGATTTTGGATTTGGGATTAGAAGTAATTTTTCAGTTTAGTCTCTTATTTTATACACACTCTCTCAGCATAGTCAAGGCCGCCTCTAATCACCGCCAGTTCACCACCCCGAGTCAATATAATATCTCTCTTCGCCAAAGCACAGACAACGTCCCTCTTCCCTGCGAACCAATCGTATGGAACGAAAAAGTGCTCGAAGACCTCGACTGTTATAGGATCTGTGCGTTGCGCGATCTCTAATCCGCTCTCGCTGAGATCAACAGAGCACACCCAAGAAGACCGATTTAGGAATACTAGTTTCCTTGATTCGTCAATTCCGATGACATGCGCAACGTTTAGTTCGAATGTCGTCATCTGTGAACGGGACGGAGCGGTCGAACTCAGTGTCGTGCCCGTTTTCTCACCGTCTTCACCCGTGGCAAGTTGATCGAACGCCGCCACAGCAACCAGTTGCTTCTCTCGCAAGATGCTGCTATCTTTGTTTTCGACGGCAAGGCGATCTGCATCAATTATCACAAGGTTGTTCATGTCGACGGAGCTGTTCGGATGTGATAAGTCGAGAATGATTCTTTGTTTTTGGCCGAGCGAATAGAGGGTCGCGCTTTTAAGCTCTGCCGTGTCGTTGTACAACGACAATGTAATGGATGAAACTTCAGACCAGTCACTCCAGCAGTAGGCACAGACTTTGAAGTTTTCGATACAGACAATATGTAGAGAGGACTTTGGATGAGGGAGCCATTTGCGAATTTCGGGCATTCGTGGATATGTCCGCTCTCTCTCACACTTACCGCTGTCCAAGTTGAAGAGGTGATCAGACTCGCGAGTCGATACCAGGAACTTCGCCGCCATTTCTCCTACTAGCACATCTATGATTGCCTTCTCGGAGTCGAGGCGGGTTTCGAAGAGTACCGTAAGATTTGTTAGCCAACGTTCATCTGCTGACTTCTGGATTCTGTGTAGTAATATCCTGTTGGACGCATCAACACTAAGGAGGGCGTCTCTCCGTTCAATCCAGGCCAACAGGCGAACCGGTGCTTTGTGGCTGTAGAGAGTCCCCAGGCTAGCTGCCATTTTCCGCTCGTACAGTACAACTGATCCATCATCCTTTCCGCAAAAGATAACTTCGGACGTGTGGTGGACCACCATGGCAGTGATTTTCGCTTTGGCTTCCACGGAAACCGTCTCAACCACTGTAGTGGAGGCAGCTCCGCTGCTTTCATCGTTCAGGGACTCCCGCAACAGAGCTTCAGGTTCCCAGACATTCAACTGGGCGCCTCGTATGTCGGCAAGAAGCATGCTGTCCCTGGTAAAGGCAAGCTGCTTGATATAGGAGTTGGATGACTTGACCCGATAAAGGAGCTTGAACGTATCAAATTCGTAAACTTGGATAATCCCATTTGCACCACCCGCTGCGAGGAGACGCCCATTGGGACTTGGGGCGAGGGTTTGGCAGTTGGCACGAAAACATTCCAGCTGTCGATCGGCAAAGGGGTCAAGGAGGGCAAGATCACCATCGAGGTATGCGACTGCGAGAAGGCTAATGTCAGGATTGGGGTTGAAAGCAAGCGCGACGACAACATGTGTGCTGGTCTCTCCGCTGGAGAGTTTCTTGCCACATTTACCAGCGTAGGCGTCCTCTTTCATATCCCATAGCGTAATGGGTTGGCCGCTGTAAGCGACAGCAAGCATTCTGTGGCTGGTAGAGAGAGTCAATGCGCATGGGGTCCCACGAGGGGGCGTTTGGTTCGTCTCTGGCGTATCGATATTGCTCCATGGTCTCCGCACCAATTCTGGCTGGGCGCCGTGTCCCAAATCCCAAGTCGCAACGTAGTTTTTACGACTCGCAATTAAAAGCGTATTCCCATCGAAATCCATCCCTAACGGATGCGGAGGGCTGCTCGCAAGGCTGTGCACCACTTGCCCACTTCTAATGTCCCAGACCTTGGCCAACTTCATACCACAAGTTGCTACGAGGTCACTTTTGGGTTTGAAAGCAATGAAGTTAACTGCCTCACCGTGCTCCAAGATTTTGTACTCCTGGTAAGATGTGGCGTAGTACAATAAGACATTTCCTGAACTGAGACCGACGGCCAGGAACTCGTCTCCATAGCGCAAAGCCCTAGGTTGAACCTGGCGGAAATCAATGCACAGAAGCCTATCATCCCATTGTGTGTTAGGCGTGCCAAGCACTACGAGTCTCCGGTTTGAAACCCTGGTGTTGTATACCATAGACTCGGTGGGACAAAATGGAGGTACCAACGAATATATTGCCGACGGTGATGCCGTGAGGGCGTTGGCGAACATGGCAGGAATCCGAGCAAGGTCTGTAGTCCACTGTCGTAGAGCTTGTATCCGAGGGTCAAGTGGTGAACGCTCAACGGCGCAAGCATTGACGTAAGTTTTGAGATGTTTTGAAGCGCGGATGAGGTGATTGAAATTTTTCGATTCAGCAATCGTTTCAATCCAAGTGAGGACGTTGGATCTCAGGAACTGTGCAACAAGCTGGAATACCTCTGCCGCCAACGGATCAGCTCTCGAAAGATGATAGGAGTATGCTGTGTACGCATAGGCGGCAAAATCTAATCTTGCTGCAGGCAAATTCGCCGAGGGACGGCGTCTACTGCTCCTCGGAGGTTTCATTTCTTCCCCCACAAGGTAATTGAGACACACCTGAGCCATCCGTGTGTGTGCTTTAGTTTTCTCGATGGAGAATTCGGACTTGAGGCTGCCGGCAACAAGAAATTCTCTGGCAGTTTCATGCACCATCTTGATCCTCCCATATTTGTCCACAACCACTAGCTGACCACAGAGCGTGGCGATGCTCTCCTCCAATCTTGGGAATGAATCGTGAATGTCCAGGGACAGAGCACCGTCCAGTTCGCTGATTGTCATTGGCCGAACCGCGCATACTGCCCACATGAGAATGGTTTTGGCAAGCTCCTTTCCGCGGGCAGCCTGCGACATATAGTCTAAAGTCCGCTTGTATAATGACTCCATGCCTCTGGGCACGTCTTCAAGGATCTTGTAAATTTCCTTTCTGCTGTGGCAGCGTAGGAGTTCCTCAAGCACTAAAATTGTCCACAAGAAGGACCCCTTAGATTTGTCCAGTATCTTCTCCGCTAATGTACCCCGATCGTTAGTTCCCACGACTCCCAATGCCTGGGTCCTCTTCTCAACCAAAAGCCTTAGATCTGACTCCGTGTCAGTTGTTAAGATTGGCAAGGACTGGACTAGATTGAGTGGAATGACCGAGAACCCTTGGTCCAGGTCGACCGTATACCGACTTGTGATGAGAATCCTTAGGGGAATGGATCCGTCCATATTGGAAAGAATGGAATGTAAAAGCACCGAAGGATTGGAACACTCGTCTAGGGCGTCGATGACCCAGTAATGACGAGACATCGTGGCTTGGAAAATGCCAGAAAGGAAGAGGATTCTCCAGAGGGTACGTTCGTCGGCGCGACCTAAGCCAACACCATCCGCCTGCATACCTAGGATGGCATCACTAGCTTCTCCATTGGAGCTAGCCATCTGAAAAGCCAGATATCGGAGACAACAACCCAAGTTGGACTTCGACTTGTCTCCATGTTTGAAGAAAAAGTAGCTGCATGCCTGGCCCGACTCCTTGAGCTGCTCGGTGACATAGCCAGCAAGAACAGATTTTCCAGCTCCTGGCTTACCCTTGACCCATAGCGTCCTGTCATTTCCGGACTCCCCGTCTCTCCATTTGGCGTAACTCGCTTTGGTCGAAATCCATCCGCAGGAACCGTGCATCCGAGCTTCGCAGACGTTTGTAAGATCATCGTCCAAGACGTCGGGAACTTCCAGGTACTTCTTGAGGTTTTTGATCACCTCACGCCTCTGCTTCGATTTCAGCTCCGGAATTGCGGTGGCAATGTTGCTCACAGTAGAGGCGAGCGCGTTTCGTAGGAGGGCGTAGCTGGAGTCTTCAGGCGTGTCAAACTTACATATCGAGCGGTGATCAGCAGTCACGGGTATCTGCTTCTCTTCACGGTACCCGAGGACGGCCGACTCGGGATCGACGATGAGTGAGCTGAACATTTTCATATTCTGCGTTTCGTAGAACGACCAGAGCTCCAGGTCGGCCGAAAAATGCCGAAACTCATCATTGATCACTTGGACTGCCCCTGAATTTGGTTCCAAATCACCAACATAGGCGCGTTCGTACGCAACTTTGAGGAGGTTCTTCAGCATCTTTGCCGAGTCGGCACCACGATGGGGCGTGGCGAGAAAATAGAATGCGGCGAATCGCCCAGCCAGTGCCTTGTGCACTGCGTCTTGTGTCGCCAGGATATATGCTTTCTTCATCACCAAGCCACCCATGCTGTGGCCAATAACAACGATGTGCGTCCCGGAATTGATAATGCATGGCGAAGTGCTGATCGCGCCAAGGAACAACTTGCCAATGTGGTGTACGTTCAAGCAGTCATCTTTGCCCTTCAAGTAGTAAGAATCGTATCCATAGGTATGGATGCGGACGTTCCTGAATGCGGGATCTCCGGAGAGCCACTCTTTCGGCCAGAAGTTAGATTGCACGGACGACTTGGTCCATGTTTTTCTAGAATTGCCGCCTAGGCCGTGAACGAAGATGAAGTCTATCTCCGGCGCTGTCGGGGAATATAGGAGGCTCAGTCCAAGTGGGCCCTTCACACCCTCTGCTTGATCGCCCGAGGTGGTCAACGCCCTGGGGAGGCTTTTTGACAGAGAAAACAGGCTTCTCGAGCTCTTATTCGAGTCGCGACTACTTGAAGGACTGTCGGGCCGCTGCTTTCGAAAGAACTGGTACAGTCAGCGATCGGGTAGAGTTGAAGTTTCCTATGAGGTTAAGGAGGTGAGAGTTCAACCATTGTACGGAGTAGCCCACAAAAGTCAGTGCGTGGGGCGCCAATCTTAGTCGCCCGTAGTCATCCAACGTGATGTCGGCACGACGTTCTATCAGCCAAGAAATAATGAAATAATGGTACAACAGGTGTTGTTTTTGGAGGGAGTCTTGGTGATGCCCAAAACACCTTGGTATCGAAGCACGTAATCGGCGGTCACCCCTCCCCCTCCTCTTCCCCTTGTCGAACCGCCAATCAGCCAGTTGCTTCAATCGCCCGTCAATACCCCTCTCCGGCTGGGAAAAGAAAACGACATATACTTACCCAGAAAATCGCGCGCCAAACATATCAAACACTCTCCCAATAACCTTTACCTTTGCCATTTCTTGATGATGCTGTGTTGTTTTGGCGCATAAGAGGGATTGTACGCACATTGTGTATTATTTCAGAACCATTTACTATGGATTTCCAGACGACTCCAACCTTCGCGGTTGGGGATCATGAGGCTTTCATAAAGTTTGCTCTCATTCAAGCAAAAAGATCCCCGCCAGCTGCCAACAAATTTTGCGTTAGAGCCGTACTTGTCGATGCCGCTAACGGTAAGGTCTTATCGACAGGATACTCGCTTGAATACCCGCGAGATTATAAGGGAGATCTAGGCACGACGCATGTAGAGCAGTGTTATTTTATTAAGATCGCCGATAAGCACAATCTCCCTAAGGAACGCATCTATGAGGTCCTTCCGGCTAATATAGTGCTTTACACGACCATAGAGCCATATAACGAGAGGCTTAGCAGCAATATGACCTGCGCGACTAGGATCTTGAGACTTAGGAGCACCATTGGGACTGTCTACGTGGGAACCAAAGAGCCAGGGACGTTTATCGCGCACAATGACGGGCAGCAAAGGCTGGAGGCAAACGGTGTCAAGGTCGTGTTCCCAGTTGAACATTGGCGTGACAGGATCATCAAGGTCTCAATGACTGCCCAGGTGGACACTGAAGGCTGAACTTGGGTTAGCTACATAAGGAAAAGAATGCGGTTGCGGAAGCACCCGGACGGCCCGTGTGGCCACACAAATAGTGTTTTTAATGATCTTTCGAGTGTCGGTGGATCCCCTCCCGAGTGTCGGGTGGGACCTACGTCCTCTCTTATTTCTTATCAGGATTACCCCTGTTATCACTGCATGTGTTAGGTACTTCGGAGGAGTAGATGATGCAAGATAAGCAGATCCCCTGCAAGTCAACTTTTCTTGTGCACCTCTTTCTTCTCCCCTCCTCAATGGAACCCTCCTACTGAACAATTATTGCTAATATACTGGATTAGTACAAGATGGTGTCAGCGACGGAGAATAGCGAGAGTGGTCTCACAATAAGAGCGTCAGCTGGGCCCCCAACACTCAGCCGGCCACGGATGCTAGTCGTGATCACCTGCCTGTTTGTATGATCCGGTGAGTCCCTGTAGAAGCAGCCATAACGGCTAACGTCCGTTTCTTAGCTATCATTGTTCACGGCGGCTCTTGATTTTGTACGTTTTTTTCTTTCGATAGCCCGAAGACGAAGTCATTTAAGCTGACGAGTCTGCTCCAAGACAATCACCAGTCCCGCCATTCCCACTATCGTCGCAGAATTCCGATCGGGTTCAGGCTACACCTGGATCGGCTCTGCCTATCTCTTGGCAAATGCAACTTCCAGTCCAGTATGGGGGAAGCTGAGCGATATCTGGGGACGCAAAGCAATGCTGCTTACTGCAGTCGCGGTCTTTTTCATCGGTTCTCTCCTTTGTGCAGTATCAACCAATATGCCGACGTTTCTCAGTGGCCGTGCGATCCAGGGAAGCGGATCGGGAGGCGTCGTTATCCTCGTCAATATCTGCATCACAGATATGTTTGATATAAGGTATATCGTGGGCGATTACCTCCGATGTGACTACGGGGCTTCGCTAACAGTAACAAAGACGCAGGAGCATGTACCTGGGACTAACCAGTGTGGTCTGGGCACTGGCCAGTGGTATTGGTCCTGTGCTAGGCGGAGTGTTCACTCAACTCGTCTCATGGAGGTGGAATTGGTGGATTAACCTGCCTTGCAGTGCATTGGCGTTTGTCATGCTGATCTGGCTTCTCAACGTTGACGCTGGAGCAAACCGACTATCCTTCCGATCTGGCCTGAAAAGACTTGACTGGCTTGGGATTATCACCATTTTAGGGGTCACTTTGATGCTTCTCCTGGGCCTGAATTTTGGAGGAGAAACCTTTCCGTGGAAGTCGCCTACGGTCTTATGTCTCTCATTGTATTTGGAGTTATCACGATCCCCTTGTTCGTGCTTAGTGAAGCGAAATACGCCCGGTTTCCCATCATGCCAATGCGCCTTTTCAAGCATCGCTCAAATGTGGCATCATTGTTGGTTTGCTTTTGCCATGGTTTTGTGAGTCTTTTCGGTCAATTATCTCATGATGTCAGCAATTGATTAGATGGGTCGAATCATTCAGGTCTATATCTCCGCCTTCTATTTCCTTCCTCTTTTCTTCCAGGCTGTGAAGGGAACATCGATCCTGATGTCGGGAGTTTTGATTCTTCCCATCGCTATCGTTCAATGTCTTACAGGGGTTGCCACAGGATTCGTCATAAAACACACAGGTAAGAGACAAATACTCTGTTCCGTACTGAATTTCCGGCTTACCCTTTCCCACAGGCCGCTTTTGCGAGCCCATCTGGACCGGAATGGCCGTATTAACACTGGGATTCGGTTTGTTCATTATTTTCGACGATCAGATGTCTATAGTCAAAATTGCAGTGATTGAGGCTGTCGCTGGGTTTGGCGTAGGCCTGAATTTCCAGTCGCCTCTGATCGCGCTGCAATCCCACGTTGCCCCGGAAGATTTTGCGACGGCGACTGCAACTTTTGGGTTCACTCGCAATATCGCTACCTCTCTTTCTGTTGTCATCGGAGGGGTGGTCTTCCAGCATAGCATGCAAACTCATGCCACAACACTTACAAGTGTCCTTGGAGATGAGACGGCAGCACATTTTGACGGGTCTAGTGCGGAAGCCAATGTAGGCCTGATCGCATCACTTCCCGTCCATCAGCGCAATGCAGTCCGCGGAGCGTATGTCGCTAGTCTTCGTTCCATGTGGATTTTGTATGTCTGCGTTGCCGCGGTAGGGCTTCTGGCTAGCTTAATGGTTAACAAAAAGTCCCTTGAAGGCCCGGCCGATAGAAAGTCAAATGGCCCGGTGTCAGGGTCGCTGCAGTCCCACGAGCTGCAGCAAATAACTCAAAGGTGATCTCTCACGTTACAACATATTTCGAGGCGAAGTGCCATTGGAATATGCCAATCATTACGGATGTTGTCGATGCATTAAAAATTTTACATATGTAACCTTCGATACTTCTATAATATCGTCAATAAAATACATACACGTACACTAGCTGTCTGAAACGTTCTGCTGGCAAAATGCGATATGGCGCACTGGCGGCTATACACTGCCGTAGCCCCGCAACCCATTTTAAACGGTTCATAAAAATGCCTCTAAATCCCATCCTTTTTCTCTTACTCTCCTATACAAATGTAGGTATATCCATTTTTAAGGTGGTTCAATTTCGGCCCAAGAGTGAATAATAAAGGCAAAAAATACGGGCTTAGCCGTAGTTTGCGACCGAAAAGTAATAGGGGACGAATGGGACAGTCAGCGAGCCCGATTGGGCGGGCGAAATTGTAGGGGCGCAGCGATAAGTGTAAGAGAGGCAGAAGAATGGAGAAACGAGGAAAGAGAGGAAGAGCAGCGAAGACGGTACATTTGTATGCATTCAAGGCTGCCCAGGTGGATAAAGGAGACGGAAACGGATAAGGCGGGGAGCGTAACTTTCCCCTCCCGACAATCTGGTCCACTCGACTCAACCCATTATTTTGAATCACTTCAAATCATGGCAAATACGGAGAATGAATGGGAATTGGAGGAGGGTATTCCTCAGGTTGGGGATCCCTTCATCCAACAATATTTGAAAGGACGCGATGCTTTGATTATGGAAGAGCGAAAGCGACGTCATGGTATTCCCCACTCAAATTAAGTACGAAAATCCCTTGTCTGACTTTTTTCGTAGATGCAAATCTGCGCAAATCACTATCACCTATCGCTGCCCGCGCGACAAAGATAGTGTCGCAGATCCGAGCTCAGGAACAGAATGAGCTGTGGTCAAGTGGATTGGACGAGGTTGCGGCCCACCAGGCGGATGAGATCCTCTACCCCGGTGTCATGTTTAATCTCGCCAAAGGCCGCATGGAGAACACCAAACTATGGAAGATCGTGGAGAAGATGCCAAAGGGGTCCCTTCTACATGCCCACATGGACGCCATGTTCGACATCAACTTCCTAATTGACCAGGCATTCTCCACGCCCGGCATACACATGTTAGCGCCGAAGCCGTTGATCACAGCCCATGATTACGAAAACGTACCCGTGCTTTTTCAGTATTCTTCGCAGCCTTTAGAAGCGTCAGAGGACAAGCCAAGTATTTGGTCAGAGACATACGAGCCCTCGTCGTTGATCTCGATCCAGAAGGCCGCCTCCTCTTTCCCCCAAGGGGGGAGAGAAGGGTTTCCGGGAATGGTTGCACACCCGGTGTGTCCTTATGCCGGAGCATTCGTATCACCACCACCATGGAGTAGACGCAATTTGGTCTATCTTCACAAAGACTTTCCCCATTGTCGACTCTCTCTTGATGTATGAGCCTATCTTCCGTGCCTGTTTCCACCGCTTGCTCGCACAGCTTGCGGAGGATGGAATTCGATACGTCGAGTTCCGCATTGGATTTGTCTTCCAATTTAGGAAAGAAGGAAACGACAAACCCGAGGAAGACCACTTGGAGTGGTGTCGTGTGGTGGAAGATGTCGTGGCTCAGTTCAAACAAACAGATGCAGGGAAGGACTTCTACGATCCTCGCATTATTTGGACTACGCTCCGGTGGTTTGACAATGAGACGATTGTCAATAGCATGAAGCAGTGCATCGAAACAAAGCTGGAGTTCCCTAATCTGATCAGTGGGTTTGATCTTGTTGGCCAAGAGGATAACGGGAGGCCGCTAGTCGACCTTGTCCCGGTCCTATTCTGGTTCCGAAAGCAATGTGCGGAAGAACAAGTCGATATTCCCTTCTTTTTCCACGCTGGAGAATGTCTCGGCGACGGTGACGCGACAGACCACAACCTATTCGATGCCATCCTTCTTGGCACTCGACGAATCGGCCATGCGTTCTCGCTTTACAAGCATCCTCTGCTCATCGATTTAGTCAAAGAGAAGAAGATCCTTGTTGAATGCTGCCCGATCTCGAACGAAGTGCTCCGCCTTGCTAGCTCCATCAAATCCCATCCTTTGCCCGCTCTGTTGTCCAGAGGCGTCCCCGTTTCGCTGTGCAACGACGACCCCGCAATTCTTGGCCACGGAAGGAATGGATTGACGCATGATTTCTGGCAGGCTTTGCAGGGACTCGAAAATGTGGATTTGGTCGGCCTATCAATGATGGCCCAGAACTCCATCCGATGGAGCTGCTATGAAGACCAGTCGACCGCCGAGTGGAAGGCCGGCATTCAAAATGGGGTAATGGGGAAGGGACTGAAAGCGGAACGCCTGCAGGCTTTCGCTTCGGATTTTGAGAAATTCTGCGAGTGGGTTGTGCTGGAGTTCGCTGAATACGACACTGGGGATGATTGAAGTACCGTCATGTTGATCACAATATACGATTTACATACATAGTCGCCTAGCACGAACAAGCATGAGAACACGAAAGCCCTCTTCGGTAATAGTCCAACTGGTGTAGGCCACTTTTCGTAATTATTGAAGTAATTTGGAACATATCCCAAGTCAATTAGCAGATAATTGGTCAAATCCGGTGTCAATCGGTGAGTTGGCACGTCGGCGCCTGACTCTGCTTATCGCGCCTTTATCAGGTGCCCGGAACGTCATTGTTGAACATCCCCCCATTCACAACTTCCCCATCCACTCCGCTTTGTCGGGGCTGGCTGCTTTATTGTTTTCGTTAACCTATTTTCGATGATACGAGTCAACATATGAACGAGCCCAGTCCCGGCTCTCAGTCACGATGGCGTCGTACTTTATGCCGTCGTTCTTCCAGAAGCGGCTCCTCAAATACGCCCTGTCTCGCCTGGGCCTGGTGGACACGGAGGCTTTGGATCCAGATAACCTAGGCATCCGCTGGGGACAGCGGTCTACTATCGAGTTGAGGGATATTGGCCTCAAATTAGAGGTGAGTTGGTGCAGTGACCCTCCGCAGGTGGCGGGGGCGGCCTTCCATGATCATCGAACACGCGACTATAGAGCAGTGCGGACTGACTGTTTACATCGCGACATAGAAACTATCGACTCTACTCAATCTTCCTCCGTCGTGCGAGCTGCTCAGCGCCCGGGTTCAGCTTCTTCGAATCACCCTTCCTGCCGATTTCCACAATAGCGGGATCCTGTGTGAGGCAAACGGCATCGACGTACATATTCGGTTATTGTCAGACGAGTCGAATAAGGGGCAACATGTAAAAAGGAAAAGCGAAAAACATGACTATTCGGCGGTGCCCACACCGTCTGGTCTTGCGGAGTCATTCCTTGAGTCTGAGCCAAAGGAGGAAAGGGAAGAGCTGCAGGCTGCAATAGCGTCACAGTCGCAGGTCCTGCCCCAAGACCCATTAGCCTGGTCCACCGATGACGATAATGAGCTTGGTCTTGGGAGTGAGACTCTATCACTGCCGAGCTTTGTGGCCGGGTTCCTGAAAGGCGTTGTGGACCGACTCCAACTCAAGATAAAAGATGCAGTTGTGCGAGTGGATATGGAGTTGAAGCAAGATGGAACGTCGAAAAGGCAACCTGAACATAAGCCGGATCTTGTTGCGGGGCTGTTGAGCGTCGGGAAAATTGATGTACACGGAGTATCCGAGAAAACCTTTGGCCCGGAGGAGGGTCTTCCTTTCCGAGAAGGGAAGCGGCTCATCTCAATCGCAGATATCAATTTTGGGTTGCTTTCGGACCCATCGGTGTTCTCGAACTACTCTCGCTTCGCTCCCCCAGCATCCCCGACGACCACTATGCGGTCAAAAGGGAGCCAGCCGTCGAGCAGAGCGCCTTCACCCTCTCCATTGGATCACTCCGACGAGGAACCCCTTGCTATGACCCAATCAACTATTTTCGAGCCGCCGCAAGCTTTTGGCCATTCAAGTACCACCGCAGACCGGTTAGAGGCGTCTGCATTTTCCGATGGTCGATTCTCAGATGCCGACTCTGGGTCAGGTAGTCACCGTGGTAGATATCTGGAGGATTCTCAAATATTTGGAGATGACCCCTTCCAGGACAACCCGGGGTACTTAGACTCGGTTATTGACACACAATTCGATGATTTTGATGATGAGCAGTCGCCGGTAATACATCCCGAAGAAGACCGACGGGCCGGGAGCGAATGGAGGAGTCACTTATCTCATGGCACACGAAGCTTGCATCAGATCCAACAGGTCGAATCCTCTGATGAGCCCTTGGTCCCCTCTGGCAGCTATCATGTATCCCAAACTTACGACACACATCACAGCCAAATCGGCTCTGAAATTGACGAAATAACGCAAACCACACAGCATTACAATGATGACGAAAATGAACATAACGAAACATCAGAATTGAGCGTATCATCCCATCCTCCTAGTACTTCTTCTCCGCGCCCGGAGCCCGACAGAACGAGCTTACGAGAAGAAACATCAAATGCTGATCTCGACGAGTCCAAACTTTTCTCCCACGATGAAGCGCAAAGCCTTTACATGAGCGCTACCAGCCAGGGTGTGAGTGGGAGCTTCATGCCACGAATGCCAGGTGGGTGGGGCTCGTTTGATAGTGCACCGGGTGCTCTTGATGACCGATCTAAAGTTATCGCACCTATTGATCCGGCACGCTCTGCCCATGTTCAAGGTGAAGCAGATTCAAGATGCACAGCCCCATCGGAAGACAATGTCACTGAACAGCATGATTTGGATGACCAAGCCCAATCTCAGACATTGCACAAGGACAGAACCTCAACTCCATCATCTCCTGGGTTGCACAGAATCAATGAAATGAGAAAATCGGTGCTTACCGTTGACAAGATTTTGCTGTGGCTCTCACCTGCTGCTTCTGAAGAAGAAGAAGAAGTAGTGTCAGCCGAACCGTCGCCTGTGCTACAAAAAGGGAACGTAGGCAGTGACCTAAATGAATCCACTGCCAGCTTTGCGGACTCCGCACCCGAAGAAAGTCTACTTGCCTCCAGAGCGTACAAATCTACAAGGTTCGGGAGAGACTCTTCTGAGGCACGGGCTCAGTCAAGTGCTGGGACTGAACTGCCTGAAATTGCTGTGGAAGTGTTCTCTGTCTCCGTGCATTTCGATATTGCAACTGGTTGGCTTCTAACCAAGATAGGACAAAAGTTGTCTCACACTCTCGGTACGGCTGAAAGAGATCCGTCTGAGAAGCAGTCGCGAAAGGACCAACCTGCGCGCACACCACCTGTTCATCTTGTCGTCCATGCACTTTCAATAAAATTCATCGAACGTGTTTCGGGGCATGTATATTCGTCTGACAATAGTGGCTCGTCTTTGTCTCCTCCCTACAGCATGGAAGACGTGATTCTTCGCCTTGCTCTATCTAGTTTGAATGCTCGCCTTTCAGCTCAAAGTACAACTACCAAGCTGAATTTTGATGTATCCAAGTTTGCATTCGGCTTCGCCTCCGAGGATATCATATTCTTTGATGAAAGATTGAAGATGCGTGAATCTACGCGTGATGTTTTATCCCCTTCCCAAGGAGATATTTCTATCTCTTTGGTCAAATCGGCAGATCTAGCCAAGGTTGACATCTCCACGCTGCCGCTCCATATCAATCTCAATATACAGCGCCTAGAAGAGGCCCTAAGCTGGATGGGTGGCCTGAGCACCATTCTCGAACTTGGTGGTTCCATGTCGTCTGTGTCAACAGTCAAAGGCTCCCCTCCACCTTCCAAACAGCGGCCCCGCGGTGTGCATTTTGAGACACCTGCCCCAGCTGTTCACACGCCCAAGGGCACGTCAGCCTTATGGAAAGTAAATGCCCGAGTTGGTGCCATCCTGTTGGATATTACTGGTGAGACTCACAGTCTTCAACTTACTACGACCGCCGTCAAAATCGTCAGCAGGTTTGAAGGGATTGGTATCCAAATAGACAAGGCCAAAATGATCGGGCCACTTTTAATTAATGACACATCATCTGATACTCCCGCCAAAGTCACGCTGAACAACATCCGCCTTGAATTCCTCTTTGCCCCGAAGGAGGTTGATCTCGATCGTCTTCTAACATTGATTACTCCGTCCCAGGACAAATTTGAAGTGGAAGATGATATCATGTTAGACACACTGTTGCGCCAGCGACGACAAGGATCTGTTCTTCGCGTGACAGTGGGGCGCTTGGAAACGTTCATCTCAGATACCGGTGGGTTAGAGCCTCTCTCGTCTCTTGCTGTCGAGCTGGGTCGGCTTTCCAATGTCACCAAGTATTTGCCGGAAGATGATCGCCCTGGCATTCTTACTTTGATCCTGGTTCGTGACTTCCAAGGAGACCTACACGTTGATGGAGAAGTTGGGGACATCGGAAGTCGACTTACCAGTGTTGAAGTTGCACACATCACCATGCCTTCACTCACTGCGGCCCAAATCGGAACCATGACCGTTAGTCGGAATAATGACGAAGAGCTGGTGGGGCATGCCCTGTGGCCCCCCGAACAAGTATCAGGACCCTGACCCGTCCTATCCGCCGGTCCTCATGGCTCGTTTCATACCCGACGAGATGGATCCTACCTACAAGATCAAACTTCACAACCTCCTTGTCGAGTACACGGTACCATCAGTGACGGCCTTCCTTGGATTGGGTGGCGACAAGATGAGCGGAGATTTGGCAAGTAGTATGGTCAACTCTATCGCCAATCTTGCAGAGCACTCAATGTCATTACCTTCGATGACAGGGCGACCGATGTCGAAAGAATCCAGCTCCTCGACAAAGCCAATTAAATTGTCAGTTGTGTTTAGAGATTGTGTTCTTGGCCTCAACCCTCGGAATTCCTCCGCAAAAGGCCTTGCAGTCCTCACCGACGCCAAGTTCGGAGGAACTATTCATGGAGACGAATCTGCAGAAGCATCATTGGATGTTAGGAAAGCCTCGCTCATGATCATCGACGACGTGTACCATGAGAGTGCTTATAACCTCCACCAGCGAGGCTCGGTCGTTCCCCAGGGCACCCAAGCTCAAGCGTATATCGATAAAGGTTACGTTCCTGTCTCTTCCATCTCGTCGGCAACTGCTGGTGTCAAGCTTACCAGCGCTGAGGATGGTACAAAGTCTTTGGACGTAGAGCTGAGAGATGAGCTGTTGATCCTCGAGACCTGTGCGGATTCAACTCAAACGCTTATTAGCATCATGAATGGGCTTCAGCCTCCACCTCCGCCAAACGTCAATGTCAAATATCGAACAGAGGTTATGCCCATCCAAGATATGTTCGCCTCCTTCACTGGTGACGCATTTGCAGCCGATCCCCCTCTTCCCCATGATAATGATATGGCAACTATCCCCGAAGGATCATCCAGGGAAGGTCAGCTAACCGACGAACTTGAATATGTCAGCGATTTCTATCCCATGACGGGTGGCCTTGGTGGTGCGGGAATTGAGGCCATAGAAGCGGACTCCAATGATCTGCTGGACAGCTTCCATTCCCAATACCAAGTATCTTCCAGTATGACGGAATTGGATTTCCAGGAGGACCATTTTGCAAAGAAATCAGCTGTAGGCGGAACCGCGCATCGGTGGGACTCCACCCAGAACACCTACGGGTTCGCCAACGACACGAAGCTCGAGCGGAGTCCTTTGCGTGTGCGTATGCGAGACGTACATTTCATCTGGAATCTGTTTGATGGATATGATTGGCAGCGCACCCGTGACACAATATCCAAAGCTGTCAAGGACGTGGAAACCAAGGCCACAGAACGCCGTTCCAGGGGGTCAAGGGTGTCACCTTCGGCAGAAGATGAAGAGGAGTCTGTCATCGGCGATTTCCTCTTCAATTCCATTTACATCGGTATTCCAGCCAACAAGGATCCACGGGAACTCCACCGCGAGATCAATCATGACATCGATGATTTCACCAGTGAGACTGGGAGCTATGCAACAACCACAACTGTGACTGGGGCTGGAAGTCGCCAGGGCCGGCCAACCTCTAAGAGGGAGAAGAAATTACGCTTGCATCGGAGCAAACACCACAAAATGACTTTTGAGTTGAAAGGTGTCTCTGCCGACCTGATTATCTTCCCACCAGGCTCAGAAGAGACTCAGAGTTCGTTGGATGTGCGGGTCAAGGACTTGGAGATCTATGACCACGTTCCAACCTCGACCTGGAAGAAGTTCGCAACCTACATGCGTGAGGCTGGCGAAAAAGAGAGCGGAACGAGCATGGTTCACCTTGAGATTCTGACTGTAAAGCCTGTGCCTGAGCTAGCTGCATCTGAGATTGTTCTCAAGGTTTGTTATGCAATCGTCAATTACTCAAACCAGTTTCTAACTTGACTCCTAGGCCACTATTCTACCCCCCTCCGGTTGCATGTTGACCAAGATGCTCTCGACTTCATGAGTCGGTTCTTTGAGTTTAGGGATGAGACCGCCCAACCATCCGATACTCCGGGCGATGTTCCATTTTTGCAGCGGGTAGAGATAAACGCCGTGCAAGTCAAACTAGACTTCAAGCCTAAGCGGGTCGACTACGCAGGACTCCGGTCCGGCCGCACAACCGAGTTCATGAACTTTTTCGTCCTAGATGGCGCCGACATGGTGCTACGACATGTGATCATCTACGGAGTGTCTGGATTCGACCGAATGGGCCAAACTCTTAACGACATCTGGATGCCAGATGTCAAGCAGAACCAGCTGCCCAGTGTGCTGGCTGGTCTAGCTCCGATCCGTTCCCTAGTCAACGTTGGCGGCGGCGTGCGCGACCTGGTTGTCGTCCCAATGCGTGAGTACAGAAAGGATGGCCGAATCGTGCGCAGCATCCAAAAGGGCGCGTTAGCCTTCGCCAAGACAACCTCTAACGAGCTGGTCAAACTCGGCGCAAAACTCGCCATCGGCACACAAACCGTCCTCCAAGGCGCGGAGGACCTACTGACCACCCCGAACGCACCCGCCTTCGACGAAGATTCCCTCGACGAAGACGAAGCCAAGAAGATCTCGCTGTACGCTGACCAGCCGGTTGGGGTGGTACAGGGACTACGTGGGGCGTTCAGTGGTCTCGAGCGTGATCTGCTCTTGGCTCGCGACGCAATCGTCGCCGTACCCGGGGAGGTGGTCGAGAGTGGGAGTGCCAAGGCCGCCGCAAAGGCAGTCTGGAAACGTGCGCCCACAGTCATCCTCCGACCCGCTATCGGGGTGTCCAAGGCTGTGGGACAGACTCTACTTGGTGCGGGGAATACCCTTGACCCGAGCAATCGACGAAAGATGGAAGATGTAAGTGGTTTCCGACAAACCCTATTTTGGTGACTATGGCTGACTCAGAGTTTAGAAGTATAAACGGTACTGAGAGTAAGGTACACGAGGCCAGTGCTTGGCTTGGGTTCTATGGGTGTTTTAGCCCTTGCATACTCCGTACATACATGCATAGTCGATGGTCCCTTTTTGCTTTTGATTTTCTTTTTCAGACTTCAGTTTTGCTTTTTCTCATTGCTTCACCAGTTCGATACCACATCACCGCATTACGATCTCAAATTGCTCTTTCTCTTTCACTTCGATACTTCAAGTCATTTTTAGTTTTAGTCTGCATGATGTGGGAGTCCTGAGTTTGTTCAATAAAGGATCGAGATCTCGATCCAGATCTATTTCTACGGATCCACCAAGAACCAGAAGAAGACAGAAAAGGGCCATGTCGATCCCGGCTCCTATATCGGACAACGCGGTAACATCCGAGTATACTCCTTCGGGAAGTTGCCACCCATTTAGGAGACTGTACTACCAGTATATTGTACGGAGTAGAGATCACAACATTGGGAAGAATGCCAAGTTCCGACGATCCCCGGGCCTGGGGCATCGAGGCAGCAATCCGTTTAAATTACATAGTGCGTTATGCATGTGAAACACAAATCTGGGGGTTGCAGTCGTATTGCAGGGCAGATGACTAGGATGAAATCGAGATGAGTTGGCATGCCGATCTGTGTACCGGGCCAACGTGTGTATCTGCATTTGTGCCTTACTACTTCCAGGTACGAGGTACAAGATGCCCAACCATGGGATCAAAGAGGTCAAAGAGTAATCCAATCCAAGCATCATCACTACAATTCTCCCGAGGTCCCTCACGGCCGAAAAGGACCTGAATCATGAACAGCCAAGATCACATGACCCAATAAAAAAATCCCCTTCCTTGCATCAACGGTGCATCACGGCATCTGCAGAGGACTCCATACATACCCAAGGTACGGAGTATATGCATTGTGTATCCACTGCCTTGGAAGGAAGTCCGACACGGAATGACCAAGTCATGATGTTGCCAGTGGGGAAGGGAAAATTTTCATTTTGCCACATTGGAATTCGAACTATCCAATCAAGGGTGTGAAGGCCGCCGCAGCCGAAAGGTCATTTTTGCCTTGCTCAGCCCGAAGACACGGCGTTCTGTACGCCGACTGGTTCTAGGCTTAAAGAGGCGGTTGGTGAAGATTAGGGATGTGAAGGGGGTGATTGGTTGAGGATGGAGAGGCTAAAGGCACTAAAAGCACTAAAAGTACTAAGAGCACTAAAAGGAGGCTGAGAGATCATCTGCAAGTGATCACAATCATATTAGTATTCTGTTTCTATAATACCTAATTAATAGAATGCCCAACATATACATCTACCTAATGTACCTAATACCATATAATATCTAATATCTCCATGTTCTCAGACCGACTTTCCATGACGTTGACATTTGATCGACGAACCATGGGTCCTTTGAAAGGCCTCGACCTTCCTCTCATTTTCTCTTCTTCTTTGTCTTCTTCTTCTTCTCTAATTGGATCGGGCTGTCCGGCCCCTGGCTTTGTGGACGTCTGGTTCAATTCAACCTGATTCAACACATTCAACTGGTTATAAACTCATTGTTATTTCAGTGGATAACGTGGGTAATGTGGGTATACTCAGATCCAGGCACATTTCTATTATTCTCTCATTTCAACATAAAATTACTCTTCCTGCACTTCTGTACCTTGCAGTTTTGTTTATTGTGATCTATTCATATATTGCGACCGGTAAGCCTATCTCCCCCATCCCTTGCGGCGTAAATCTGACGAATCAAGTTTAGTGTGGAGAAGTGGGTTTCGATCTACTGAATTGGATATGTCGATAATCTAAAAAGGTGGTCCGAGAACACAACAGTACGAGAAGCAGGACTTCAAGACAATAACGAAATTTGTGATATTCGCAATTGCAAAGCACAATGAATGAAAACCTCAACTACTCCGCCGCTAATGGCATATGGCACGGCGAGCTGCTGGACAGCCCCCTCTGCCAGAAGTGCCTTCAACTCCACGACCATCATGCATGTACTCCTCTTTCCAAACCTTTTTTGGCGGACTCGGCAGACGCTTTGTCCCTCCCCCCTCGATCCATCAAATCCCGTATCACGGGAGCCCTTTCTCTCCACGATTACCACAAGTTCCTCTCCAAGTCTGCAGACCGCAGTGGCGATCCCGTTGATCATACAGGAAAGAAATTGAAGCGAAAAACAGCTGCATTGCATTTGAACCGCTCTTCCCCTCTTTCCATCTCTTATCCTGTATCTGTATCGTCCGTCGCCTCGAGTCCGCCGCCTCTGTCTCCCTCCTACTCGCACAGCATCGTCTCGCAGTGGAGTGAAGAGCCTGAGATCGGGGAAGCCCAGACTGGTAAGCTTCTACAATTGACTTTCCTTGGATACTCCCGGAACATTTATTGATAGTTTAATAGTTCAGTACCAATCCGCTCAAAGCCCTCGACTACCCGTTGTCTCGGATCTCGGGACTCGAGCTAGACCTAACAGGAAGCGAGTGGTAAGCTGCCTGAAACACCGCACAAAGACCTAGCTCACTGATAATAGTCCAAGAATACCTTTCGTGAAAAGCTTCAACAAAGGGCCCGAGCTCAAGCAGAAGAAGCTGAGCGTGCCTCTAAACCTCAAACATCGGACTCAATGCTGGCCAGTACGCAGGCCGTTGCCACCGTTTCGCACGGTGGCGCCTGCTTTGAGATCCTGAATCCGCGCAAGTCGCTGGATCTAGCACGCATCGTCTCATACATTGAAGACGTCGATAATTGCTCCACGATCTCGACGGACAACCAGCGAGACTCTACTTTCTCCATCGAGCAAGGACTGGACCGGGTGTCCCTGTCCCAATTCACTGATGCCTCATTGCCTTCATTCTATTCCACCAACTCGTTGTACACTTCCCTCCCAGACGAGCCCTCAACACCCAAGGGTCAGCCGACGGATATCCCGTCGTCCTCGCCGCGGATCGGCGAACGGGTCCGGTCTCTATCAGACTACTCTCTCGATGAACAAACATTCAACTACTGGAACCGACCTGCACAGCGCACTGAAAATAATGATCTACGCATCGACAGCCACAACGACCACCCAAGCATCGACAGAGAGACCCCGCAATCACCACAAATGGCCTCCATCACGGAAGAATCCAACCCTCCAAATCTAGATTTCTCCCGGCGACCCTCAACCCCATCAACACAAACCTTCTACTCAGAAAGCGAGATCGGCGAGCCCGGCTCACCCGTCTACGCAAACGGCGACTGGGCCCAAGTCGACGAGCGCGACAGAGGCATCCTATTCGACCTACAAGAAGACGAAACAACAGACCAGCACAACCACCCGGACTACCAATACTACCCATACTCACAAGAACAAGAACCACCAACACCTCGCGAAACTCCGCTCGAGACACCAAGTGGTTCACCCATGTACCCAACCTTCGACTCTGCCTACCCCTACCCAAGCTCCATCTCCACCTCCAAACTCCCCTACTCCGCCCCCTTCGATCCCTACACCTACGACCCGGTGTACTTCGACCCACATGTCCAGTCTGTCCTCGCAGCCGCGAACGCTGAGACGATGGGGTTGCGGGGGAGTCCTGCACGCGCACTGGATGAGCTGCAGCGAGGAGCGCGCTCTGGCGAGACCAGTCCGCGGTTCGAGTTCCAGAGGAGAAAGAGTGATGACCGGAAATCCGGGGCGCAGAAGAAGGGGTTGAGGAAGTTCTTTAGTTGGAAGTCGTAGACATAGTTCTGAGAACTTTGTTACTGGTGGGATTCGTGGAATCGGCAGCTGGCTGTGTGACTTTGGACGGGGTAGTCAGTGATTTACGTCCATTATGTTTGTGAGAGCGTGGCGCTTAGGTGTTGGATTGGATTGGAATGGATGGACTGGCTGGATACGGGTCTCGATTCTTTTTCTTTTGGCGGTTTCTTCTACCTTGTCTTTTTTATTACTTTTATTACTTTTACTTTTTTCTATTCGGGTCTGAGACTCGCAATGTATCTATATCAATTTACACTTGACGCATATCGACATTCGGGTTATTTTCAACTTTCCAAAGTCTTCAATTTCTGCTAGGAATGACAATTCTTTACAAAATGTCGATCAGACCAAACAAGGAATGTGTCAGAATGCTAGATCGATGGAATGTTTCCAAGGTTCTTTCTATCAGGGTATCACGAGTATATACAACTCCATCCACGGAATCCAACATCACCTTAACCATAACCTTAACCTAATCCAACCACCTCAATCATCATCCCTCTCAACCATCGACGCCAAAGCCGAACTAACAAGGCTCTTCCTCCTAAGCCCCTGCTCATTCCTCTTCCCAAATCCCCCATGAGTCTTCTCAACCCGACTAGCCAAAACCCCCCGCGGAAGAACTCTTCCTCCTCGTCCTCCCCTCACCACCCCCTCCGGCCCAAACCGACTCCGCGAAAGCGTAACCGCCCTCCTCCGCGGCGACGACCGCGGCGGCAACGAGCTAGGATGACAATCGTCTTCGTCGCAGCATTCCGACGTCGCCGGCTCATCTAGCAGCGAGCGCTGCATAGCCTCGACCTCGGACTCGTTGCATTGCAATCTGGAGATCTGCTGGCGCTGCGCGCGGACGTCTTGGTGGTATGGATGGGAATGCGGGTTGTGAAAAGGATTTCCGAGACCGAAATCCGGTAATTCGGAGAGGAGATCTGGGGGCATGAAGGTTGGACTTGTTGTTGAGGAGGCGGAGGGCGAGGAGAGACAGTCGACGCCGTCGTCGGAGTGGTCTGTGTCCGGGGGTGTGAGGACGTATCCCGCGCCCGGGTAGCGGGAGACTGGAGTGTGTCTGCCGGTTCGGTGGGTGTGTTGGGACTGGAGGTCTGGTGTTGGAGCGAGGGTGTGTTCGTGCAGTTTTTGGGTTAGGGTTGAGATGGAGAGGCGTTTGTGGTCTGAGTCGTAGGGGAAGGGGACGGAGGTTGGGGGTTGTTGGTTTCGGTGGAAGTGGGAGGAGCGAGAGCGGGAGATGTTGCGGAAACGGTGGGATTGAGGTGATGGGCAGCGCGAGGAGAGTGGTGATATTAGAGTGCTGTCGCTGTCGACCATTAGTCGGTCGTCTGGGTCGAGGGCGAGGCGGGTCGGTCGCGACGATGGCGATGTGAAGGAGAAGTCTTCGAACATTTTCTTCTGTTCTGCTGGACTTGGGCGATGTGGTTTTCGGGTGAATATAAAGTATGGGAGTATAAGGTGATCTGCGTTCCTTTGACTGGAAGGTGGTCGGGGTTGTCGGCCTTTTGAGTGTTGCGATATAGGTTTTCAGGAATTGACCACCTACACTTGAAGGGTAGGGTACACGGGTTGTGTACAGTGTATGGTCTTTGGTTGATATAGTGCAGGCAATCGCTTATTCGCCCCTCGGGAAAAAAAATCGATTGTCAACCACTGGTTGAGGTTGAGGCGAATGTCCACGTGATCGGCAACTGTGCAGCCACACTTTATTAGTTTGGGGGTCACTTTGCTTTTTCTATTTTTTTGGGGGCGATTTTGCTTTTTGCAACGAAATACGGGGTTTAGTTCAGTTTCAAAGTCAGTTCAATAAATTTATCTCTTTTACTCTTGTTCACACCCTGCAAGATCACCAAGACCCCGGTTCTTAAGTGCATGTCGATCTTCATGTGGATACCTGTGCCCTAAGTTGATCTCCCGACTGCGGAACGCATCTACATATAGCGTAATAAGCAGTGTAGTAGTACTGATCAAATATATGTCCAATCTTGTATTGTTTGATTCTCCGGCACTTCCCTAGTTGTCGGGATTTCCCTACAAAATAATCAGATACACTGTACGAAATATATAAATGGCGCTACTCATTAAGACGGACTAACCTCATGTGAATATCCATCTATATATTATATCACTATGGACATCCCGATTCTCTATAGGTGTGGCTGGATACATACATGTATGTAGCAAATGTGGATTCCAGCAAATTGACCGAGACAGGCTGCTTATACATGAGGTCTCGATAGTTCCTTCCAAGATTGTCAGTAAACAAATTATCGTCTCTTTCTCATTTCCCTCTCACCTCCCTCTTACTTTTATTTCTCGTCCATTTTGTCCCTACGACCTGGGCATCATCCCTTTGTTACCAAATCCAACTGCTACAATGACCGAAAATATCATTGAAAAGGGCAAGGCGCCGGACAAGGCCACTGAAGACACTGTCATGACTACCGAGTCTATGGCTACCGAGGAAGGAGCCATGGAGCCCTCCAAGAGGTGGAGGAAGTCGCAGGCTTATTTTGAACGGTGCAAAGCGCTAGCTCGTAAAAACTACCGCAAGCGTCAGGAGCGCCGCCGTCTCCGCAAAGTGGGTATTGAGGTGGTGAGTAAACCATTCCATCTCCAGTGGTGATTGGACTAACAAGATTTAGGTATATGATAGCCTCTCCGCGAGCGTGATCCTGCCCTCCCACAACAGCGCAAGCGTAACAAACGTCACCGAACCCGAAAGAGGACAAGAAAGGACGAAAGTATGTATTCCTACGAAGGTTGATGCCGAATCCATATTATCAGCTACCAGAAGCTGTCTTGGCAGCTGCTAGGCCAAACCAAGAGCCCTCTGCGGACATAAGCATCCATCCTGTCACCAACACACATCCCGGACCCCTTGAGATAAATACCTTGTCGGGCGATGATGAACAAACGGGTGGAGAGCATGTTGAAACTGGTTTTCGTCCAGTCAGTGTGACTCTCCCATTTCGGGGTAAACCATCCGCTTGAGTAGCAGCGGACCTGCCATCACACGTCTAATACGAACTCCCTCTGTGCCCCTTGACCTGCGTTAAACCTTATAAGATACCATCTACAGTCCAGTACGAATATACGAATACTCGTAGACGTACTTACTTTACCCAAGTGCTTTAATTGACCGCTTTGGTACAATCTAGTGAAGAGTGGTAGCCAACCATTTCCATTGGATTTTTCTGAAGTGAACATAATTTGAAAGTGTTATTGGCTCAAGGACTAGATCCTAAAAATGGTGCCTCTAACTCGAGATGGCAAAGGAAGATGCCGAAATTGCAATTTGTCAGACTTTTTATATAGTCCATATAGCTTCTAGCTCTGTGACAACCTTAGCCCCCCCTTGCACCATGCAATTCCACGTAGCTCTTTCTGTGTGTCTCTTCTGAAAACGCCGCTATTGGTAAGACGGGAGTCTAATACCCTGGCTACTAAATTTGCAAAAAGACGGGTTCATAGAAAGTAGGGTCCATAGTCTTAGAGACGGCCATGTCATATCTCAATGGAGCAGGTGATCATATTATGTTTTAGAAGAAATTTGAAAAAGGCACATCGCTCATGCAAACAGCCCTTGGGATGGCCAGTGCAACGGTCCCTCCAGCTCGTCGAATAGACCCAGTGGGTCAACTGGGTCCCAGAGAGTGGCAGCTTCGGTGGGAGATGGAGCGGGCTCCCTCCCAATGGAGGGGGGCAAGGCCTCAGGAGCGAGTGAGGGCGAAGCCGATGGTTCGCTGGCACCACCTTCCTCGGAACCAGGGGAGGCGGCAGATTCGGCCGCCGTGTTTTTTCTTCTCCTCGGCGGTGACAACGGCTAGCTCTTTTTGATTATTAGTATTCACGTTTGGATTTCGCGTCGGAGCTAATGACCTTCTCCCAAGTTCGCCACGTGTGATAGAGAGTCCTTGGGATGTTGGCAATTTCGGATCGGAAAAATCACCTAGAAGATCTCAGAATACATGGGTCCATCGAAGACTATCCATCAAGCCTTTCACATACCTCGGTCTGTCTTCTTATCGGTTGGTCGGAATCATTGAGTTGCCAGACACTAGCTTCTAGCTTCTCCGGACACAGTCTGATGCGTTCGACTGAGGGTCCAGTTGATAATAATAGCAATCGCATCTTATTCTTCTTTTGGCCCTGGTGTCGCTGGTTCCGCTTGCACTTCCTCCGAAGCGCAGGTTCGTGCAACCCCTGCACAACCGGGTCTAAATGAATCAACAGGTTGTTTCAGACCAGGTTAAGCAAAGCAGTAATAGGACAACAGGATGCATTGTGTATGTATCCATGTGGGATCTCTCTCAGGGATGGCTGGACCTAAGTCAACGTCGCCAAGTGGTGATATTGAGAGAGAGTGTGTGTGTGGATCGAGGAGAAGAGAGGAGAGAAGGAAATACATATGCATGTATTTATATGTAAGGGGGAAGCGGGGAGAGGAAAGGATGAAGATTTATACACACGTCGGGAGAATTTATATCCGACCTTCGAAGGTTGAAAGGTACGTCTTTGCTGACTTGGATACAAGTAGAGCCTGGTGCTGCTAAAACGGTAGAATTAGAGAACGTCTGTCAGCATATAATCAATTGCTCAAATTATCTCGTACTACCTAGGTACTTACTAGAGTGAGAGATATTTGAAGTGAGAGGTATCTGTAGTGAGAGGTATCTGTAGTGTGAGAGTATCTGAAGTGTGAGAGATGTCTGAAGTGAAGATGTCTGAAGCGAGGGATCCAAAGCGATGCAAATTTTATAAGTGTAGAGGTTAGATAGAAAGGAGAATGAGTTGCAGAGTATGTAGTACGTAGGAAGTCATACATCCGTGGATGTCTGCTGTGTGTGCCTTTAACCCCCAGTGGACAGAGCACCTTAGTATAATATTTACCGAATGACAACCACGCTCTTCTTCCGCATTCCAAAATGTATTAGAAGGAGCTTTCTAAAAAAAAAAAGACTATACGACAGGAAGAAAAAAGAGTGGACAAACCCAGCGCCGAGAGTGCGAAATTCTCGACAGCGACTTGCGGTCCTAGGGGTTCGAACCCAGGGTGTGACCTAGACAGGTAGTCTAGAGCTGTTATGGCTCATGATCGATCTACCCACTAGGCCACCTGGGCTTTGCAATTACTACTATACTGACTTTTATATTTAACCAACTCTTAGATCGCCTGAGGCATATACGGTTGCAAGCCCCTATAGAGAAACCTATAGCTAGTTGGGCCATTCTCCCCTTACTTTCATCCTTTTCCTTACTCCATTCACCCCCTACTATAAGAAACATCCACAGCCCTCTTTCCCGTAGATATCCTTTTCGTGGTGGTTCCAACAAATATTGCTTGTGGTTTTAGTTATAAACAATATGATACACTCTCTATGCACATGACCTCGGCGTCTGCTTACTTATTGATAAGTATCTAGTGAAAATGAGCGGAAACAGCGTAGATTCCGTCCTTTGATAAACGTGTCCATTGCATTCCATATTATCTATCCAATCACATCTCACTGCACATCACCTATAGTGCACATAAATGTTAGTAGAATGAAGCGGTAGTCGCCAGGGCTGCTTTTATTGAAAACAAGGCTGAGTCATGTCCCTATCAACAACCCGTATGAGCAGACTTGCAGACCTAGCATTTAATTGAGATTGTGAACGTCTAGGTAATCTAGCCCGTAACGGTCGACATGAAGGAGACCAAAACCAACGGATATGTTATTATGATTGAGGCCATCCACGAAGGTAAGAATTCCATCCTGAAGCTTGAACCTTATTCCCTTATGTGAAAAACAGAAAAGCGACATCATCCTCAGATCTTGAGCATATCAGACAGTTCTCCAAGGGATCCACGGTACTTTTGAGTCGTATCAATAAGCACCAACCCGTAATAAAGCTCTAGCATAGCCCAAGATGATGCCATACGTGCGAATCATTGAAAGTCACTCATTGAAATTCGTGAAAGTGAGCGATGAGGGGTCATTAGCCTGCTCGTGTCCCAAACAATCATCCTGCGTGTGGTATCGTTACGGTAACTTGCGCGTTCAGCTTCGTTGTGAACCGTGGATGCAGCCGTGGGATTAACGTATACGGGCAGGTTGTCATGTTCCACCATGGAATTCTCAACCAGAGGACCTTTCTAAGAACCCGTCCTGTATAGCGACGGAGCAAGGAAGTCATCTGGCAGTATTTAAATGGGCGCAAAAGCGATGCTCGCAGGATATCGAGGCTGCAAATGAATATGTAGAATTGCTCGAACCTTGAGATTGACTATACGAACAAGCTGACCTGTACCAGTACTGGGACATGCCGGGCCAGAAAAGATCACTGGGGGTGCAGACTGGACTGGGATATGGGCCCACTAGGCTTGATGTCGCTGTCCTAGAGGAAGTGTTCCACCATTGCATTGTGGAATCTGCAATAACTGACTCTTTTTCCCTCAGAAACTGGCCACCCTTTCTTAACTTCGTTGTTTTCATCACAGCTGTTTCCATCTTTGTAAGGGCTCCTACTGAGCCTATTCACATTTGTGTCCAGATGGTGATAGTAGTAGTGCTTGTTAGGAGTGGCAGGGATCTCGGTCTCGTTCATGGGGGCAGTGGAGGAGTCTAGAACTGCATGATCGTCCTGTTAGCGCTTTCATACCGAAGTTGGAATAGACTCTCTCATAATGTTGGGGTATTGTCCATCGATGTTCAAATTCCGCACAAATGAATTGGGCTGAAAGTTATTCACAATAGTTTCGTAAAATGATATAGTTCCAATCATGGACTCATCTCGATAAAAATCTCAGCGAGCCCGCATGAAGCGTGGTCGAAACTTCTAACAAGATCCCGAGCATTTCTACCGTCGCACTAGAAATGCCTGGCATACATCAGTCACATGAGAAGCCAGTCTAAGCAGGACAGGGTCACCAGTTCAAAGGGTTGAGTACAGGGCTGGGTACTCGCAGTCTCTCATCTCCCCAATGTTTTTCACTCCGATTCCAACCTTACGATTTCAGCCCAGCTGTCTCGAATTTCAATTGGTGCGGTACGGCGCACGGTACCGTGAGATTTAGCCATCGGAAGTTGAAACGTGGGGGCTTCAGAAGCGTCTCGGTAGCCAAGATAGAGTCGGCTTCGTGCCATCGTTCTCAGTAGCCGAGCGTAGGCCTTGTTGATTTGCAATATGCCCACGCACAACCCGGCCTTCTTGGCGAGCATCCTTCTGATTCTGAACATCGACTTTGAAAGGGAGCGTGGGAAGCATAGCGGGACGAACAGGCCACAGGCCTTAAATGCGCAACTAGCAACGAAGAGGTAGGATGGTATGGACAAAAGCAGGATCTGGTTTTCGGTCCATTTTTTAAGGGTAACCGGGGTATGAGAACGAGGTGTGCGGAAATGAAATCAGTCGAAGTTAGGTGTCGGGTGTGGAGAAGTCTGATGGTGGTAGCTAACACTGATGATACAGCAAATCAAGCCACTGACACTGAGTAACATCCATGGAACTCACGCTCTGTTCTTTCAAGTTCGACAACTTGTGAGACTTTTATATAGCCTCTATCACTTCTAGCTTTGTCACAATCTTAATCCCCATTGTAGCATGCAATTTCACGTAGCTCTTTCTGTGTGTCTCTTTTGGCAAAATTGCTGTTGTTAGGAGGGGAGGGAGTCCAATACCTTGGCTACTAAATTTAAAAAAGATTGGTTCATAGAAAGTAGGCTCTATAGTTTTACAGATGGCCATATCACGACTCGACGGACCAGGTTATCACATTGTGCTTTAAACTAGGTTTTCATTCAAACAGCCCTTCGGATGCCCAGTCCAACGGTCCCTCCAACTCGTCGAATAGACCCAGTGGGTCAACTGGGTCCCAAAGAGTGGGAGCTTCACTGGGGGATGGCGCGGGCTCCTTCACGGTGGAGGCCAAAGTCCCAGGCGCGGGCGGGCGGGCGCGAGACGTGGGGAGAGCGCGACGGAGACGGCGAAGCACGGGGCGAGTGAGAGGCGCGGGGCGAGTGAGAGGCACTGGGCGAGCGCGAGGGCGCAGCAACAGGCGAGCTGGTAGAGGACCCATCGTCCTCGCTTTTGGCCGCGGCGTCAGCTGCCTCTTTCGAAACCATTAGTATTCACTTGATGTCAAGTCATGTTATGGAACATACTGTGCTTCTTGGCCCTCTTCTTTCCAGGGCGGCGCTGGTTGCGCTTGCGCTTCGGTGGCAGGTCAGGGTCACGTACCCTCGGCACGACGGGGGGCTATATCAATCAACGGGTTAATTAATTCAAACCAAGTTATACGACACAATGGTGGGTAAATGGGAGGAACAAATTGGGACAACTTGGAGTCTCGACAGGTTGTAACTAGAGAAGACATGGTTACTTACGACCTCAACTCCACGATCGCGGAGGTACTTGCGGAAACTCTTGTTTCGCTTCTTCTTCTCGTCGGTGTTGTCCGGGGTTGCCCCGGGAGAAGGAGGTCCTTCCATGATGATAATAACAAAAGTGAGTGATGATGTTGATCAGTTGTGGGTGAGATGAGATGCGAAGAGAGAGGAGGAGAGAAAAAAACTTTCGACGCGTGAGGAGTCTTAAAATCTCGCACTTTCCTCTTTGAACGAGAACTATTTGTTTGATCAGGAATGTCTTCGTTCCAATCAAGCGCTGTTTCTATCAACTGACTGAGTCAGTATCACCCTGATATTTTCCAGCGACTCTTCAGCTACAAGATTCTCTTCGTTCAAACCTTATAATAATGCGAAGTATAAGTCTACCTATGTGATTCAGCATTGCAGCTTGCATAATATTGGGCTATATACGTGTAAATAAGGGCTTGTCGCAAGCCCATTCGGAAGGGTCACTAAAGATAACAAGCCTTTGAACAAAGAGAATCGGTAGACGTCCATTATCAAAAGCTATGAGGCTTGACTAAGCGCATGAGCTGAGGTTATACTGAAGATAAAAGGCAGTGGTAATGTTGAAGGTGCCGTGATATGCGTAGACACCCTCGGTACAAGGAAGAAGAGTGGGATATTAAGTCAAATGAACATGAGGCCAACCGCCTACAATAGAACACCCTGCGACATCTAAGCCCATGGTAATTAGATTCGCGTTTTGGAACCTTCAGTAGACTAATAGTGCGACTGTTGGTGATCACAATATTCCTTCTGGCTGTACTATTGTGAGAATGCATTGTCTGGCCGACTGACGAGCGGGCTAGATGCGTCTGGCGAGCAGTCTTGGCCTTCGGCTTTTGGCTTTTGGGCTATACTTCCAAGAGACTATAAGACTGAAAAGCATCAATGGACGACAAAATTTGCAGATACAAGGTCAGCGAATGGCTCGGCTGGATCCTTGTCTTCGGTCAGAAGTTAGTTAGGCAAACCCCTAGTTACTATAATCGTTGCCTAGGGCAAAGTCGTCACGTGACAGGGCCAGGTGACTACCAGTTATGGAGATGTTGGTTAAATATCAAAGTTAGCATAGTAGTAATCGCAAAGCCCATATGGTCTAGTCAGTAGATCACACATGAGCCATATCCGCTCTAGACTACTGTCCTATTCCAACTGCATGGGTTCGAACCCCCGCGACCGCAAGTCGTGTCCAGAATTTCGCACTCTCGGCACTGGGTTTGTCCACTTTTTTTTCCATTTTGGTATTATTTATCATATAAGTCATTTTTTTCTCTTTTTTCCCGCTCCATTTTACTGGTACTTTTGGCATATTGAGAGAGTGCGGTAGTTGTCTGGCAAAACGCGTTTGACGGGTAAATAGTATCAACAGTCTCTTTTGTTAACTCGCTCCCAAGGTTAGCCAAACTTTTCCAGTTCCAGCATATGAATCACAGTCCTACTTGTTATAATCAAAGTATCCCACATTTTCTAGTGAGAGTCCACAATTCCATAGGCCCGAGAAACTATATAAGCCTATTTGAATATAAACGGACCAATCCATTCATAGGGATATATCCATCGGATTCAATAAACACACGCGAGAGAGTCCCTGGGAGCAAAAGCTTGACGAATTAATTATGTAAATGGCCCTTGCGTAATTATCTCGCTCGGGAATCAAGACAAAATGATATACCACTATGAAGGTCTTATTTGTAATATTTTTGTATGTATTCTGCCTCCTATGAGCAGGCCATATCTTGCGCATTATCAGAGCACGGGGCTCACCTGCTCAACCCTTGGCAGAAAAGAGGTTTTGATCTTGGTCTCTGCTCAATCATGGTATCATGGACTTGGAATCATCCCATGACGCCTATGCACTCGACCTTGACGCCCACCAAAAAAGCCCACCGAACAAATCCCGGATATTAGAACGAGACCAAGTATCCAAGACTTGAATACCACACTGTTCTGGTCCAGAAATCCAGGATAAGTGCAGGAAGTTGAAGTATGTCGAGGTAACGGACATCGAGCTCACATCCTGTACAATGTTATCAGACCGTATCCATGTTGAGATATGATTCCCCGGAGGTAACTTTGACCATAAGGTGACAGCGGGAATAGTGCTAGGCTCCGTTATGCAAGTGATTCATGGAGCCATCCCGGTCGTATCATGACTAGCAAGCTCCAAGTCCTCGGTGTTTGTCCCGCCAGCTTTGTTCGGGAAGGTCTCGGTTCCAGTGCATGGGAAGCTGGGGCTTGTTGGCAGCTTCTGCAGATGTGAAAAGGTCACGAAGCGGCAGAGGACGCGTGTTTCGGTGTACCTCTCTAGAAGAAATCATCAATAGTAGTCGCTGTCTTGGAGAAAAGGATGGTACTCACCACGTATTGATTCTTCAGATGTTCCGATAAAATGCAGGCATGTGTGGTGGGTATACAAAGCATCCCATTTGTTGAAATCTCTGTCAAAGCTATATCGTCACAGCAGACGGTTTCTCGTCTTATCCCACTATGGATTTGGGCTCAAAAAAGTCGCCAACTGATAGTCAGTATACGGAAATCCAGCCAGTTTCACGGTGGAATGTGGTTACTGGCTGATGGATTTGACAAAGATGAAGAGGACAAGGAAGACATTGACATGAGCAAACGAGGCAACCACGTTTTGTACTGGCGCGTTTCTACACGATCTTTCAACTCGAGAAAATGGACATTACGTGTATTGCGATTGAAGAGACAAGATCAAAAGCAGGGCAAAGCTACATGTACATAGTTAGATTACCCAGTACCCCTCTATGCAAAAGTATGTACATCTGTTAGGTACTGCATGTATATTTTCATATTCACATCTCATAATAACTTTGCTTGAACATTTGACACGGTCAACTCCAAAAGTAGAGATTCCTATTGACCCCAACGAAGATGACTCCAACAAGCATGGGGTCACTGATACGATGTCTCCATATTGCGGGGGAAGTGAACTGGGGAATCTCGCGGTACTTCGGACTTTTGTCCGCCCACTCCACTTCTTATCAATGGCCATACAAAGTAGTCCATCCCCTCTAGCTTTCTTTTAAGAAGCGACAGTACACCGGATTATGGCGTGTTCTCACTTTTTGCGAACTCTCCGCAGAACCTGTCTTCAATCTGCCAAGCCTGTCTTCTCCAACCCTGCTAGAACCTTTTCTTCGTCACGAATACAAGCTATGTTGACAACGGAACTCTCCGAGACTGAGGTCTCTGCGCTCAGAACAAACAAGGAACGCCTGGCCAGTGATCTTCACCACTCGTGTCAATGGGGATCTGGAATTAGATGGGGAGAGTAAGCCACAACCACTCTTTCCAAGATCAACGGAGAATGACAGCTAATGAAAGCCTCGGTGACTTGATAGTGGACCTACAGATACTGGCATGCAGCGCCTGGCGCTTTCACAAGACGACAAGAGTGTGCGTGATTGGTTCATCCAAACCATGAAAGCTCTCAAGTGCAATGTGACCGTGGACGAGATGGGTAATATCTTTGCTGTTCGTCCTGGTCGGAGAGCGGATATACCTGCCACATTTATTGGGAGTCATCTCGATACACAACCGACTGGCGGACGGTACGATGGTATTCTAGGTGTGTTGGCAGGTATCGAAGTCATCAAGACTATGAACGACATGGGTCTGGAGACGGAGGGCGGAGTTGGGGTTGTCGACTGGACCAAGTAAGATCGGAACGTTGAACTTGAAAAAGGGAATATCACTGACCGTTTCCAGCGAGGAGGGAGCCCGATTCCCGATCAGCATGGTCTCGAGTGGTGTATGGGCCGAGTGCATCCCATTGGCACATGCGCATAATCTCAAGGAGGTGCCAACAGTGGCATCGCTGCCAACAGCGGCATCAGCACCAGAGACCATGAAGAGCGCCCTGCAGAAGATCGGTTACTTGGGTGATATCCCGTGCTCGTACAAATCTACGCCAATGGCCGCCCATTTCGAAGTTCACATTGAGCAAGGCCCATACCTGGTGTCGGCAAACCAGCGAGTCGGAGTTGTGACAGCCGTGCAAGCCTACAGATGGTTCCGTCTCAACGTCATCGGTCGAGATACACATACAGGAACCACTGCTTTTGAACATCGAGCAGACGCCCTCTATGCATTCGCTCAAATGATGGTACGCGCACGGGAAGTGGCAGCTTCGAAGGGTTGCCTAGCCAGCGTCGGTATTGTCGACGCAAAGCCCGGTAGCGTGAACACAGTTCCTGGACAGGTGAGCTTTAGCTTGGACATCCGTGGGCCCGAGACAGAGCAGGTTGCCGAAGTCGAGAAGGAGCTGCGCGCTGAGTTTGATGGCATTGCCGCCGCTGAGGGTGCTGGTATTGGTAAGCCCTGCCGCGTCGAGTGGACTCTTGACTTCGACTCGCCTGCTGTTAAGTTCCACGAAGACTGCATTGACTGCGTGCAACAGTCAGCTCAGGCTGTTGTCGCAGATGCTTCTGTTGCGGACACAAAGTCACTTGTGCGGACCATCATGAGTGGTGCTGGCCATGACAGTGTCTTCACCTCCAAGCGTGTCCCAACGAGCATGATCTTTATCCCATGCAAGGACGGTCTCAGCCATCACCCTGAGGAGTTCTCCACTGCTGATGATTGCGCCACTGGAGCATCTGTCATTTTGCAGGCTGTGGTCCGCTATGATCGGAAGAGATTTTTGTAAGCAGTGCTCAAGTAGTGAGTCTGACACAACAGGTCTCATAGTTACATGAGGGTACAAAGACCTCAAGACACGTCAACTACATACGTATGCGTCAAGAAAGCTGGAAGACCTACACGAAGTTTACGAATAGACCAATTTCACTCAAGTCATGAATTTACCATTTGAGTCAACTTACATCAATTCACACAGATCTACATCATGAACCCAGTGGAAACATAAATTTCTTCTTTTTATTTTGTTTCCTGTATCCCCAAGTCCCAGTGAAGCTGGAACGAGATCTTGGTGCACCGAGGGTAAGGCCCGTTTCAAGAAACCTCTAGTCCGGCAGCCGAATTCGGATACACCATCAAGACTCTAGATTGACCGAGAAGTGGTTGACAGGACACCAATGCCTCTCAGCATTTACTCCTGGGGAGCGGCACCACGGCCACGGCCGAAGCCACCGCGGAAAGAGGGAGCGAACTCGCCGGGGGCACCGCCCTCCTTGCCCTCCTCGCGGCGGCGGTAACCGCCCTCACGGGGAGCACGGGGACCACGACGCTCACCGCGCTGCTCCTCACCGCCCATCATGCCACGGGGGGGAGCGTGGGAACGCTGCTGCTTGATGTGGGTGGCAGGGACAACCTCGGCGGGGAGGTGGAGCCACTCACGGAGGTAGTCCAGACCCTGTTACTCAATTAGTATTCAGATGTATAGACATGTTGGATGTTGATGGATCATACCTCGGGGGTGAGGGTGTAGTAGTAGTACTGCCACGAGAACTGAGTCTTGACAAAGCCGCGGGAGTCCAGGGACTGGAGGGCCTTGATGACATAGAGGTTCTTGGTGTCAATGTCAGCGTGCTTGGGAAGGTTGAAGTCCTTCTTGGCCACGAGCACTCCCTCTAGAATATAAGTTAGTGAATCCGCACACAGCTGACTCGAGCATAGCGTCGTAGGTCGCAGAGACGTCGACGAGGTTCTCGTTACATACCACGGAAGAGGTACTCGTGGATCTTCTTGCGGTCGTCCTTGGGGATAAGCCTGTGCCATTGTCAGTGAATCTGTCGGAAATAATCGCAAAAACGAGGATACATACATTGTCGCGAGTTCCTGGTGCAAGTCGGGGAATCGCTTTGACAACGCCCGAGAATTATGGTTGATTTAAATGATGGATGAAGAGTGGAGCTTCGCTGCGAGAAAAGTGCGACGGTCCGAATTAGGTGTAGGGTTAGCACCCTAATCGGTTTGTGGTTCAGATCACATGATACAATATAATAATAGCTATCACGTGATCACTACTCCCAGTTGTTATGTAATCCATGGATATATACATGATGAGTCATCATGAGGCGGCGAGCGACCGCCTGATCTTATCGCAACATCTTCCATCTTTCAAGCCTACAACAGTCCTTTTTACTACAAACAACTCACCAGTTGCACTCTCCTGCTATATCGGTCGGGAACCTGATTTTGACAATCTCAAAATATGGCGTCCTCAAATGTCAATGTCCTATTATCGTCCTTCCCAGGACTGTCGCTGCCGGCAACACTTTCGTTCACCTTGCCATCCACAGCGAGCACATCAGACCTGACAGCCAAAATCGCTTCGTATCTCCCGGCATCACTTTCGCTTCAGTCGCTCGCCCTTACTACAACAAACAACAAACACCTCACAGCCACCTCCGAGTGTATCCAATCTTTCCTTCCAACCCGCGATGGCGTCTTTACCTCTACACTCCTTCCGCTGCGCCTGACTGCCCCCATCCGGGGTGGCAAAGGTGGTTTTGGCTCCCAACTGCGTGCCGCTGGTGGCCGCATGTCCAGCAAGCGCAAGCGCAATCAAGGCGATAACAATGGCTCCAGCCGTAACCTCGATGGCCGCCGGCTGCGCACTGTCAACGAGGCAAAGGCGCTCGCGGAGTACCTCGCTGTCAAGCCAGAGATGGACAAGAAAGAAAAGGAGGAACGCCAA
Source organism: Penicillium mononematosum (assembly GCF_028829835.1). Classification (NCBI taxonomy): domain Eukaryota; kingdom Fungi; phylum Ascomycota; class Eurotiomycetes; order Eurotiales; family Aspergillaceae; genus Penicillium; species Penicillium mononematosum. The sequence goes on along the minus strand of NW_026643272.1, from coordinate 7,413,457 downwards.
CGCCGATGGCAGTCCGTGGTAGAGATGGCCGAAAAGCGCCAAGATGAACTGAAGAACGGCAGTGGCAGGCAGAAGTTGGATGGACAGTGGATGGAAGATAGGGAAGAGATGAGCGAAAAGACCCGTGAGGCAGTTCTACGAGCAGTGAAGGATGGCCAATGGACAGACAATCTTCGCGACGCAATCTTGGGTGGATCCAGCACCAGCGCCAGCGCCAGCGATGAGGGCAGTGAAGAGGATGCTTCGTCCAGTGAGGACGAGGAGAGCGAGGGAAATGGCGAATCGTCCAACTCTGTTGCTAAGCCTTCTGCCGCTCCAAAGGCTGCGCCCAGGAAGTTCATTGGTTTCGATGATGATGACGACGAGTTCATGAGCGACTCCGATGACGAGATGGATGAATCTGCCAAGGGAAAGGGAAAGGCGCGTGCTTGATATCCTCTCATAGCCAATATTTGTCCATGGTTCATGACGGCGTTCTTTTGCTACTATTTTCAGGGATTCTCTAGCGCATCTGTTTTTCAGCGCCTTTTGTGTCAATAATATCAACCTCCGATGAATTTTTTCAATACGAAAGTTGTCCATTTCCATATTTTCACTAATTCCAGTTATCTTTTCTTGTTCATAAAACGTAATGAACGAAATTCTCGTTGCGCAACCTTACCTTTCATAGTTGTACGGTGGCCCGAACTTGCCAAGTGCGCTATCGATAGATAACTGTCTCCAAGAAAAAAAAGCTCCGCAACTCCGCAATTCACACGCCATCATGTCGCTCTGCTCTCGAGCAGTGTTCAGAAACCCGAGATTACATCTGCTGCGTCTGCCCCCAACTAGCATTCCTCGATCCCAGGCTCGAACGCTGTTTTCACTGTCGCGCGCCGCGCCACAATACAAAGTCCTTACGGACCTCCGCAGGCAATGTCGGTGCTTCTCAACAACTTGCTTTCACCGGGAACAGCCCCCAGCTGAGCCTCAGGTTGGCACCCTAGCCGATTCCCTTCCTGTGTGTTGCCCAGGATGTGGCGCATTCTCCCAAACAGTTGAGGAAAACGAGCCAGGATACTATGGTACATCACGAAAGCAGATTCGGAAGCTACTCGCCGTGAGAAAGGGAGCAATTGCAGACAAAATTATACAACAAAACGAAGCTATATCCACTGAGGGAGATGAGTTGAGCGCACAGCAGGACGATACCATCGAGGAGGCAGTGCCACCCAAGCCCATTCAAGGTGGGTCATCTAGACTATTGCTCAAGCGCGTCATTTGCTGACTGAATATGAAGATGCAGCTTTTCCGGATGAAGCTATCGACCCCGAGAACAACTTTATTGGATCTCCCGGTCGAATCACCGAAGTCTGCGATCGCTGCCATGACTTAATACACCACAATAAGGCAGTCTCTTCGCCTAAGCCGACTATTTTGTCTATACGAAACTATCTAGAAGAATCGCCGCACAGACACAACCGTGTTTACCATATCATTGATGCTGCAGATTTTCCTATGTCTCTCGTCCCACGCATTCACTGGGCTTTAATGCTGCAGGAACAACGTTCGCGGAACCGACGATCTACGAATGAGAAATACGAACGCGGAAGGAAACTTCCATCGCTCTCATTTATAATCACGCGCTCAGACCTTTTGGCAGCAACGAAAGAGCAGGTAGACTCGAAGATGGATTACATTCGCACAGAGCTCCGCGCAGCGTTGGGAAGATCAGGAGGGAGGCCCGTTTGGGAAACGTGCACATGATTAGCGCGCACCGTGGCTGGTGGACCAAGGAAGTCAAAGAAGAGATCCGAGAGCACGGCGGGGGAATTTGGGTCGTTGGCAAGGCAAATGTCGGAAAGAGCAGCTTCATTGAAGCTTGTTTCCCCAAGGATTCCAGGAATGTGGAGAAAATCGAGGAGTGGCTTCAACGCCGCCGTGGTGAAGATGAGATTACAAACCAGCCAGAGGCCACCTTTCTTAACCCCGACAGCCTTTTGCCCCCTGCCCCTCGGGAGGATCTCTATCCTGTGCTCCCAGTCGTGTCTTCCCTTCCAGGCACTACAGTCTCACCTATCCGTATTCCATTCGGCCGCGGAAAGGGCGAGGTCATCGATTTGCCTGGCCTGGAGCGTGGTCTATTGGAGGACTTTGTTCGGGATGAACATAAGCGTGATTTGATCATGACGAAGCGGATCAAGCCTGAACGTTCAACCATTAAACCCGGCCAGTCTCTTCTGCTTGGCGGTGGTCTTATCCGCATCACTGCGGTGAACCCCCAAGATACGGTCATGTCTGCCAGTTTCCTGCCTCTCGAGTCTCATGTCACCAACACACAGAAAGCAATTGAGACGCAGGCCGAGGGAAGTCCCCTACCGGGGAACTGTCATTATGAAAGAAGGAACAGGCAGCACAATGGCCTCAGCCGGTGTATTCGACTTGAAGTGGGATACCACCATCTCAAATCTTCCTACCTCGCTCGCGAAAGCTGTAAATGACAGGGGGATTCCAGTTCCTTCATTGCCATACCGTGTAATGTCGGCTGATATTCTCGTCGAGGGCTGCGGCTGGATCGAGCTCAGTATACAAATCCGCAGCAAGCGGGACGCTGAAGGCGAACCTTCCTATCCGCAAGTCGAAGTTTTCACTCCTAACGGGAAGCATATTGGGTCCCGACGTCCGATTGAGTGTTGGAACTTTATTGCAGAGAAGAAAAAAATCGACAAGCGCAAGCGGCCGCGGACGAGATATTAATTGTGATTTGGGTATTTGAACATGTACAATAGGCCATTTAGCATAGCGGCTCGGCGTTTCTCCTCTCTTATAGATATGTACAATAGTCTTGTTATACCACCAACTATGCTGTATGTCTGTGCATACCTGGGTAGTCTCGAATATCTCCAAGGTTACACAATATGCTCATCCCCACGGTCCCCGCAGGTGGGGGGGTATTAGCCTTTTCACTTTAATTCATTTAACTTCTTTAACTTCCAAGGTTCTTTCCCACTTTATTTTGACTCCCTGTTTATTTTGCTTGATATTCTCTTGCACTAAACCGAGGTTGTTCCTATTGTTCCTAAGGGTGATTGTGCAATTAACTCGTCTAATTTTGGTGTCGCACCAATATCCAACCTTGGTTTCAAGATATATATCACTCCTTGACATTCAGCAAAATATTCACGCTTGTCTATCGCATGATGTTATCTTTTCGAGGGAGCGAAAATGTCAGGGAACTAGCTATACCCTGGCGCTTCAGTCTAACCCAGACCTATGACCCCGTGGAGAACCCGACAGGGCTCATCTCATTTGGCATGGCAGAGAATGTATCTATGTCCCCCACAACCTGGAAATCCAAAAGCTAACCCTCAGCCAGAAACCAATGAGAGCAGAGATAGCAAGATATATCAACGAAAAGGTGCATATGCCAATATTCGCCTTCAGGTCGGCATCATGTCCATTGACCGAGAGTATCCCGCCCTAACAACCTCACCTAGGTTGTCTTTACCCAAGATTCTGTCAGCTACCGCTCAAGTGCGCCAACAGCTGCAAGACTACCAGCCGCCGCAGCAGTTCACTTGAACACTATCCTCAAACCACATGCCCCAATTGACCCCCAGCATATAGTCGTCGCAGACTCTCCAACATCTCTTGGCAGTATGCTGGGATACAATCTCGCAGAACCCGAGGATGGGATCCTCGTCAGCAGACCTGTATACGGCCGCTTTGAGCTCGATTACGGCGTTGAATCTGGAGTTAGAATGGTCTATGCTGACACAACTGTAGACGAGGCATTCTCTCCTGCTTGCGTGGAAAAGTATGAGCGAGCTTTGAAGCAATGCGGCAAGAAGATTCGAGCTGTGCTGCTTGTGAATCCGCATAACCCTGTTGGTAAGTAATATATGCCGCCTGGTCCATTGAACTGAGCTAATTGCCTATCTTCAGGCCGTTGTTACCCACTCGAGACACTCAAGGCTATTGCCCGATTCTGCAATAAGCACCGTCTCCATCTCATTAGTGATGAGGTATACGCCTCCTGTGTGTTTGATTCTGGCGACCCTACCGCTGTGCCGTTTACTTCAATTCTCTCGCTCGACTTTACGGAATTGATAGATCCTAATTTGGTCCATGTGTTATATGGCTTCAGCAAGGTAGGCTTCGGACAATTCCAACGGAGGCATCGAATTTGACATACCATTGTAGGACTTCGCTTCCGGAGGCCTCCACCTTGGCTTCTTGGTGACCCAAAATGAGCAGCTTCGTCAAGCCTGTAAAGCAATTCTGTAAGGTCTCTCTCTTTCTCTTGCACAGTGAAAAGCTGGATGATGTCCGACGTGAAACTGACTCTATATAGGAGGCTCCATGGTGCGTCACAAGCAGCGGTGACTATTGGCACCGCAATTCTAGAAGACCAAGCTTTCGTGTCGAGCTTCACAGCCGTAGCAAGAAAGAGACTCGCTTCAGCCTACCGGCTTACGACCTCGGTGCTTGACAAGGAGGGAATCAACTATGTCAAGGGCGGGTGAGTATACAAACTCGACATCATTCAATTCCCCTTCTAATCTGGTCATCAGAAACGCTGGCTTTTTCGTCTACATTGACTTGTCACCTTATCTTCCCCATGACGGCGCTATTACTCCGCGAAACCGAGAATTTGTCCTTGCACAGAGGCTGGTCGATGCTGGCGTCTTCTTGCATCCCGGAGAAGAGCATTCGAGGAGTGTTGGGTGGTTCCGGTTGGTTTTCTCACAGGAAGAAGATACACTGAAGGAAGGCCTTAACAGGTGAGTCCTTTACTTATTATTTCTGTGGATTCATTCGGTCCGGCTGATTGATGGATTGTTTTGCGACGTTTTCAGATTGTTAAGTGCATTAAAGCCGAGTGCATGAAGCATTATCCACGACACTACGTGTCCGTGACCGACGGGGTGTTCGTCTACATGTGTAGTTGCAGTGTCGAAGTGAAAATATTGTCGCAACGTGTTCCATTTACAAGAAAGTTCAGAAAGTCTTCAATCCATCGATTATTAAGCTCAAAGAACTGAAATATTGAAAATGCTATATGCTATTCTGGTTTATTTTATTTTTGCATAAGTCATCAAGCATGATTGTTGAAACTGGAAAATGAGACTGTATTTTTCAAGGAAACGTCGTTTACTCGACGTTGACAAACTGGAACGTAGGGGTTCCAGGCACGGCATTCTCGCCAGACAGACCCTCACGCTTCTCACCAGTGCCAACAACTTCACCAGTCTTGCCACCCTCGTCAACAGCAATGACCTCAATCTCCTTGAAGCCGGAGGTGCGCTTCAGACCGCCCACCATCTCAGACAGAACAGCGAACTCATCGAAGGGAAGCTTGCGATCGAAGACAGTGGCGGGGGACTCGCCAGCATTGACCAGACGGCGCTTCAGGTTCTGAACGAAGGGCATGGCCTTCTTCATCTCACCGAACTTGCCGACCTTTGCGTTGAGCTCCTTGTCGTTGAAGGAGAGGTTCAGGGAGTCGAAGGACTCGCGCACCAGATCAATGTACTTCTCCTGCCAGTTGGGGTACTTCTTGGCAACGAAGATGGTAAGCTTCTTGGGCTTGCGGGGTCGAAGGTAATGGCCTTGCCCTTGGAGAGCTTCTTGGTGAAGTTGGCCTCGGAGCCCATGATGTTGCTTGCAGTACCACGGACGTAGTTCTGAGCGGCGGTCAGCTCGGGAGAGGGCTCTGGCACGGCAGGGAACTGAGCGAAGTGAATAGACTCGGACTAAATGGTGTTAGATTAAGGTTGAGTATGAAGTGGGGGAAGAAAACTGACCTTCTTGAGAACCTCGAGCCAGATGTACTCAGCCCAGTGAGGAGCAATGGGTGCCAGCATCAGAGCTTGCAGCTCAATGTAGCGCAGAATGGTATCCCGGTGCATACCCACGCCAGCAGCGGTAGAAGCCTCACGGTAGCTGTCACGGGAGCTAGTGAAGTCATATAGGCCAGACTTAAGAGCAAGCTTGAAGTTGGTGCTATATAAGGAGTTAGTTATCGTTGTCAATGGACTTTCAGCGTAATGCAAACTTACTCCTGGTAGTGCTTCTGGGTCTCGCGGACCAGGCTGTTAAGTTCGTTATTGAAGAGCTTGTCAGCGAAGGCATCAGCAGGGCCACTGCGCAGAGTCTCGTCCTTAACAACCTCCTCGATCCATTCCTTCAAGGTGTAGAGACGCAGGATGTTGCTGTTGGCAACAGACTCTTCGAAGTTGGCATCTTCAATGCTGTCACCTGCATCGGCAAATGCAATACGGGTAGCATCGGCACCGAACTTATCAACAGAATCCTTGAGAGTCAGGAAGTTACCGGTACTCTTGCTCATCTTCTCACCGTTGAGGAGCAAGTGGCCGTTAGCACGGACACCACGGGGCCAGTACTCCTTGGGGAAGAGGGCAATGTGGATGTAGAGGAAGAAGGTCAAGTGGTTCTGAATCAGGTCCTTTCCGGAGACACGGACATCCAGAGGGTACCAGTACTCGAATTCGCGGCGCATTTGCTGCAGAGATTCCTTGCTGATTCCACTCTTAGAGACGAGTTCGTCGCTGATTTCCCGTCTTGTGAAAATGTAGTCCCAGACCTCATCGGTCATCTGGTCCGCGGTCACCTTCAAGGGGCCGGTCGTCTTGCCGTACCGGTCACCGTGAAGGAGGTGAGCGATGGTGTAGTAGGCCATGTAGACGGTACTGTCACTCAGAGACTCAACCAGGAACTGCTTGTCCCATGGCAGCTGGGAACCGAGGCCGTAGGTTCTGGCACACGCCCAGCGGTTCAGCCAGGACAGATTCTTCTCGAAACCGTTCTTGCATTCGGCGGAGTAGGTGTTGAGGTTGTTGACAACGTGGTTCAGGGTCTCCTGCTGCCACTCGGCGTCATTCTCACCGTAGTTCAGGAACCACTGGCCCAGGTAAGCAACAACACAGTCGTCACCACTACGGCTGACAACCTTGCCCATGGGGTCGGCGAAGGGGAAGGCATCACCACTCTCGTAGAGCTCCTTGCGGACTTTATCCTTAGCCTCACTGACGGGCTCGCCCTTGTAGTTCCCGAACGAGCATAGTACCCTTGTAGAAACCTTCCATGTAGGCCAAATCCTTGGCCTGGGCCAGCTGGGTCACGTCCTTGGGAGAGTTGATCTTCAGCTGCTTGACCAGAGCAGGGGCAGTCAAGTTACCGTAAGTGGGGGTGTCAATGAGGGGGAAGATTTCAAGCTCAGCCCACTCCTTCTGAATACCGTAGTACTCAGCCTTCTTCGCCAGGTCCATCAGCGTGGCGTAATCGTCAGGGCTGTCGGACGGGACGGAGGTAACAACACCAGTGCCCTTGGCTGCCGAAACACTCTCCATGGGCAGGATGCGGATACCCGCGGTGTGGAAAGACAGAGGCGCGTTGACCAATGTTCCAATGAAGGCGGAACCCGGTGCCTTAAGAACCTGCGGCAGCTCGTCTTGAGTCTTGGGGAACTTATCACCGAAGAAATGGCCCTGGAAGGCCATGTTCCAAGCAGCACGCTTGGTCACGACAATGTACTCCTTCTCCTTCAGCTTGAAAAGACCGTAGTTGATCTTTGGGCCGACGAAGCAGCTAGTCTGGCCATACATGGTCTCGGGACGCAGGGTAGCCGGAACGAAGTATACCTTAGCATCATCCTCAACCTTTCCTTTCACGAGCTCTGCCATTTCCGGCGACCACTCCTTAACTTGGAGCTTGATCGCAGAGTATTCCTGAGGACCAATGCCCTCACCCTCGGTGCGGTCGTGGTCCATGCAAGGCTGACCGTCCTTAGGCGAGTAGACGGTGTAACGGTTGCCATACATGATCTTGCCGAGCTCGTGCAGGCGGTTCATCTGCCAACGCACGAAAGCATCGTAGTAGGGGTTAGCGTCGGTGGTGACAAACTGCCGGCGCCAATCGACACGGGCACCCATGCTGTCAAGATCACGGATGGCAAGAGGAGGGAAGTGGTCGAGCCAGTGAGCAGCGTCGGCGAACTTGTGGATTTCTTCCAGAGGAACGCCAATTGCCAGCATAATCTGGAACTGGTACTTCATCTTCACGGTCTTGGCAGCGGCCTTGCTCTTCTTGCCGGAGAACTTCTCGGCTGCCTCGGTCTTGACCTCTTGTGTGGGGGCTGCGACGGCGTCCTCGGCGGCCTCTGCCTCCTCGTTGTATCCTTCGAAACCCTTGCCAAACTTCTTCACTTCGTTGGCGAGCTTATCGGCACAGGCCTTGATAGGCATACCGGTGCAGTGGAAACCCAGAGGGAAAAGGGCACGCTTGCCCTCCATGCGGGCAAATCCGGCCATGAACTCAACCTTACTAGCAGTGAAGCTGTGTCCGGCGTGGAGAGTACCGTTCATGTAAGGGTAGGCCATAGTACCGAAGAACTTGGGGTACTTCTCACGGAGCTCGGCGGGGGTCATGGCGCCCTGGGGGGCTTCCTCGAACGAGGGCGCATCGACTTCGAAGACCTTGTTCTCCTTCCATTGTGCTTGGTACTTCTTTTCGATTGCGACTAGGGTGTCTCGCTTTTCGGTCTGGCGGGCGAAATGTTAGTTAGAAGATGAAAATCGGCGATGGCGGGGGAGGGGTATATCAACATTTTCCAGTTTGAGGGTGTTCTTTGAGCTGTTGCTCGGGTCGAGCTCAGCTACGGATGCAGCTGCGGCGGCCATTTTTCCTGATTGTCAGAATTGGCCAATAATTCCCTTGAAGAGCGGAGGGGAACAAAAGAATGGCGGGGCGAGATATAAAATCTGTTTGATCAGTTTGTGAGTCAAGGTAATGCGAGTGTATTGTATTTTACGGGGGGACTCCACACTCTAGAGGTCGTTTATAACGTTGCATAGATGGATTGGTGTGTAAAGGAGACAGTAAATAGGAGAGCTTGGTTTAAGAAACAAATGCGAATTGACGAATCTCTACTTCTTATCTGTGTCTAGAGTGAGTTTTAACTAACATGTTCTCTGTGACCAGATCAATACCATCTATAGATTGGAGGTTGCACGTGACTATCACGGAGCAACTTCTTCGCCGACAAGCGCATCTACGATAAATTTCCCCGATCAACAAACTCGCAATTCCGGCCCTATATTACTGTTCTTGAGCAAGGATCTTGCCAATTAATATTGCACTCTCGCCTTACTCCTATACCCACACGTCTCATCGCATAAGGGCCAGTCCCTGTGCGGAACAGCCTTTCATCATGGTCAACTTGTTCAAGCGGCTTCGCAAACTGCAAACTGTATGTATAGCTTCTCTCAGCTCTCCCTCTCGAGCTCTCCCAAAGTAATGCAGAATTGATGGACTGACGTGTGATTGTCCCTGCCCACAGAAAGTAAGCCGAAACCCCGTCTCTCGAGATCTCCGACCCTGCAAGCTCCGAGGCCGAACACGCCTTGTCTCCCACTATCTAGCGATACGCGATCGATCAACTGACTCATTCTTTCACTGTTCCAGATGCTCCAGACCAAGGTTGGCACAGGCGCAGCCATCTTCCCCAACGTCGCCTCCGCATCAAAAGAATTCCCAGCCGTTACCCGACTCCACCTCACATATGCACGCAAGATCGACCAGGGCCACGGAGGCGCGCGGCATTTCTGGCGTAACTGCCTTCCACGACTGAAATATCACAACCCAGCCGTGCCGATGACTGTGGCACAAACCTCCAACCAGCAAGGACCCGCAGCATTGACAATTTACTTCGCCGAACGGGTCGGCAGTGCCGCAACGGCCCTCGCAAACGAAAAGAAGGTCGTCGATGAGCTTGCCCCCGCCCCCGAGGCCAATGAGCAATCCGCCGTTCTGGATATCAAGAACCGCACATATCAACAAATCTGGGACCGTGTGCAGGCCATGACGGGTGCGAAGGTGGTTCCCGCCACTAGCGAGGACATTGCGCTGTCACAGAAGTTGGCGGAGATCAAGAAGAGATCCGGTCCGGATCGCCAGCGTGTGCTAGCTATCCGGCAAGCGAAGAAGGACCAGGAGCGCATGCTCGCTGAGGCAAGAGGCCAGGTGGACAAGCAGGTGTAAGATCGTGCAGTGTGTTCTAGTGTTGTCTTTGGATTCGATTGATCCATCAACTGGTTTCTCGATCTTGAGAAATCGGCTGTCTGTAGCATAGCATCTTTTTTCCGTTACGACTATGTACTATTTCTTGGAATATTCTTTTAATGCGCATGTCGCATTCTCGTGTTATTCAGATTTCGTGGACGCTCAAATAGATAGAGCGCATAGGTATCAATAAGCAATAGCAATAAATTGCAAATTCAACATCACTTGACAACGTCAACGCCGAAGTATGCTTGGTTTAAAAAGGCGTAAAACAGATTGGAGGAAGATTGCTCCAGGCAAAGCTATGTAGCCAATAAAATTTCCGAACGACTGAAAGAAAAGGGTGTTACATGACCTAAAAACATTGTTAGCAAGAAGAATTACCCAGTGGTCAAGTTAAAGACATACCTCGGCAATTGACTGCCGCTCAATGATTGATTTCTGTCTCTCATTGCGCGAAACACGGTAGTAATAATCGGTGAAGTCACCACATTGCATGTGGCGCAGGAATTCTTCATCGTGCGTGATGACAATCAACTGGAAGTTGGCCTGCTGCTGGCGAGTGCGGATAATATCATGCAGCGACTCCGCCAGAGAGCGGATATTGTCTCGGTCTAGGTTCGTTGTGGGCTCATCAAGAGCAATCAGACCGCAATTGACACCGAAACACTCCGCAAGGGCAAGACGAATGATGATACTAGCCAGAACCTTTTGGCCTGCGCTGCATCGGCCTCGCATGTCCATCTCGGCGCCTGACTTGACCATACAGACGCGGTAGTTGTACGATCGGTTGCCCTTGGCGTTCTCGTTGTCGGAGCGGATGAGGATTGTGTCAACGTCCGTTCCGCGATAGGTCTTCTGCCACAGTTCGCCAGCGATGGCGTTGATTTCTGCCATCTTTAAGCCATGATATTGCATGATTGCTTTGTCAAGAGCGCCACCGTATCGAGCCAGATCTTCGACGGCGGCTTTGGTGGTCTCGACCTTGATATGGGATTCCTTGTATTTTGAAGCGGCATCCTTATAATCCGTGTTCCAGTCAGCCAGCAGCTGCATCAACTGGTCGTCTTTGGACTTCATTTCGCCCATCTTGCTCGCCTGTTTGGCAGCAAGTGCATTGTGTTCACGAGTCCAGCGTTCTGACTCTTGCTTGAAACGACCTCGGTCCACTTCAGCGTTTTGTGCTTCTAATTGCTCGACTTCTTCGACAACTGCGTTGAGAGATCGAGTGGCTTGACGATATGTCAAGTTGTCGGAGTATTGCCGCTTTGTGTTTTCGCTGTCTTTAAGTTGGGTCGAGATTTTGTTGATCTCCCTTGTGATCTCGCTTTGATCGGCTTCGAGTCTGCCAATTTCAGCTTCGATTTCTTGAAGCTCCTTTTTGCTTCGCTCAAGCTGGCCCGGACCTCCCCGCTGGTTGTACGAGTTGATGTCGTCATTGGCAAGGTCAAGCTGATGGATGTTCTCGGATAAGCGATTAATCTCGTGCTGCAGATCTCGTTCACGCTCGTCGGCTCGCTGGCTGATATCATCATAACGGGCTTGGGCTTGAAGCAACTCCGGCGTGAGATTTTCGATATCTCGATCTGCCTTCTCAATGGCCTCCCTCTGCTGATTATTGAGCTTCTTGAATTCCTCCATCCGGACATTCAGGTCCGCTTTCTTTTCCAGCTGGAATTTGGCATTGTCTAGGTTGCTCTTGACATCTCTGAACTCTAGCTCAAGCTTGTTGATCTCTGATCGCGTCTTTTCTTTCTCATTCGTCACTTTCGAAAGAGTCTTTTTCAACTCCCGTGACTTTTCGTTGATGGAGGCGATTTCCTCCTGGATGTCTTCCAGGGTACGAGCGGTTGAAGCGTCCTGCTGCTTTGCAGAAAGCTCTTGAATTTGTGATTTGATCGTCTTAATCTCGGCATCGTAACGCGCAATAGTGCTCACTGTCTTAGCAAGCCCCTCAACGTCACGTTTGCTTTCTGTCTTCTCGCTAAGCTTTCCATCCTGAGTTTCCAGCTTCTCCAGAAGTTGGTCACGCTGGGATTCACATTCTTGCTCTTCTTGTTCCAGCTCTGGAATGACAGTCTCTGACAAACGAACCCAAGTGTCGTAGGATGCACTAGCAGCGCGGGCTGTTTCGAGATCTTCTTCAAGGCCCTTTAGGGTCTCGTCTTCAGCATCAAGGCCAGCTTTCTTGACTAGGGCATCCAGCTTCTTTGTGAAGGTCTGGAGTTCTGCCTCGTTCTTGAACGATCTTTGGCATGTTCGGCACAGCTTGGTGCGCTTAGCAGCATCAAGACATTTGGTGAGATACTCCCCCATTCCGGCATATTGATCAGCGTCTTTGCGAGCGAGATCGTACTGTGCCTGGCGCTCCTTCACAATTTCAGGGTATTCGGAAGGTCCCGCGTCGACTGTTTCATGGATTTCCTTCACGCATTCATCAAGTTCCTTTTGGCGTTGCTTGAGGTTCTTCTTGGCAGTCTTAAGCTTGAACTCTACATGCTCCAATTCTCGGCTCACGCCATCGCGCTCGCGCTCTGCATCAGCCACCTGCTTTGATTCGCTATCGAGAGCTTGCTGGAAGCCTCGTTCCAGCGTCTCAGGTTTCCAATCTGGCCCAACAACCTTCTCGAGGCGATCGCCATGGGCTCCTTTCATCGTTTGTAAACTGCGCTCACGGTCCTTCGATTCTTTCTTAAGGTGGTCTAGGCGAGCCAACTCTCCGGCCTTCTTGGTTGAATCAATAAGCTCGGTGTTCAATCTCGAGCTTTCATCCTCAAGGCGGCGGATTTCCGCATTTGTGTCCTGGATATCTTGATCCCAGGAAGCAGCCTTGGATCGCTCTTTCGCGTGGTCAAGACTTGACGTGATATCCTCAACCTTTGACTCAAGCGCAGCCTGGAAGCCCTCATCAACCTCGATTTCGTTGAGCTTCTTTTGATAAGTTGTTGCCTCCTTGTCATTCGCAGCAATCTGTCGTTTTGCCGCATTCTTGGTCTCTTGGAGTGCAGACTTGGTTTGCCCAATCTCATTCAATGTTTCTTGAACCTCACGAAGCTCTTTCTGGGCTTCGCGCTTCACACGATCCAGAGACTGGTTCTGGTCTCTTAAAAGGCGTTTTATTTTCTGCATGAAGGTATCAATTTCAGACTGGTCCATCGTCTCATCAAGGCCACGGATGTTGTTGGCGCGCGCAATCTCATTGATCATGTTCTGGCGCCTTTGAGACTGACGCTCGAAATTGGCCTTGTCGTTCTCAAACTTTCCATTCTCGGCTTGTTTCAGGCCAAGGCGGTGCCGAGTCTGCTCAATCCGCTCCTTAATTTCCATGTAGTTTTCCTTGTGTGACTCTTCTTGTTGCTGGTATTGGAGCTGCTTCGTTTCGAATTGCTCCAGGGTAGATTCAAGCCATTCATCAGACTCATCAAGCTCAACCAAATGTCTCTTGAGGCTGTCAATGGTTGTTTGGATACTTTTAGCTTCGATACGCTTTCCCTCAAGAGCACCGAGGACTTGGGCATAACTTTCTGATTGCGTCCAAGCCTTATCAGCAAGCTCCGCGACACGCCGCATCTCTTGCGACATCTTCTGGGTCCCTTCGCGCAAGGCCTCGATTTCTTCTTGAAGCTTGACGGACCGCTTTTCGGCACGGTCTGCCTTATCCTTGTCTTCTTTCGCATGTTGCTCCATGATCTTAAATTTGCCAAGCTCCTCGTTCTGCTTCTTTCGCAGTGCTTTGATGTTGTCAATGGCCTTGGTGTACTTCATAGCCTCAAATATTTCGTCAAACCTCTTTTTAAGGACAGATGGTTCACTCATTGGCCACAGACTTTCGTCTTGGTGGCAGAAAATGACCGAATCCAGCACGGCCTTTGATACACCTGAGATACTGTGGCATGATTTGGTCCAGCTCAGCCACTCTCGATGAAATAGCCGTGCGTTCGCCATTTTTGACCATAAGCAGCTGGCCTTCCAGGGTCTTCTGCTGCCGTGTGGTTTTCTTGACTGTAAGCTGTAGGCTGCGCGTGGCAACCATTTTCGCTCCGGAAGTGGCCTTGAATGACAGCTTCACCTGGGCCAGTACCTCCTTTTCGCCACATAGTTTCGGGTCGTGGATGAAAGCACCGCCTTTGCTGTTCGGAGGAAGATCGCCCGTTGTGGCATATTTGAGACACTCGATGATGGTCTAGATCCGCGTCAGTTCCCTGCTGGTAACTCCGAGCTGCCCATTTCGCCATTCCATACCGTCTTTCCTGAGCCATTATATCCGACAATCAATGTGAGGGGTGTGTGGAATTGGATTGTTTCGCTGCGCGTATTATCGAAAGAGCGGACTCTAGAACAAGCACGGTTTGATGAGCATGAATGTAATTACTCTCCGCAGTGGTTGCACTCGGATTAAAAGTTTTGAGAGACATACCCCAGGATAGAGAGCTTATCGATCTTCGCTACATTATGTTAGATGGCTGTTGGATCGTTTCGTTTTTCTCGCCGAGGTATAGAGCTGTTGCACTTACACCTAAAACCCAGTTAGCATCGCGACACGAGGCGGGGAATGATCAGCACGTACATTTTGAACTCAAGCGCAGAGAGGGGCGTTTGAGCCCGTTGGCTGTTAGCGTTATCGAATACAATTAGATACAAGCTAAACAGAGAGAAGGCTGAGAAAAGAGAGTGCTCGGAGCGTTGATTGTGATCGATCATACAGTCCCGCGTCAAGGCGACACGAAATCACGTGAATTGTACTAAGGTGCGGAGGCCCACAGGGATCGGCGGTGTTTTGTCAACCAGCAATGGCCGGCTATTATTTCCAATGCTCTCTCTTTTCAAGGAGTCCAGACCCTCCTTGAGACGATGTGTATATTCTGAGAGGCACATTGTCCAACCCCCTCTTAGCCAAATGTACCAAATGTACCGCCTCGAATTTGGAGAATGAGCAATTCCATCCTCAACGCCGTTACTATATCCGTCCGCTCGTGCGGCCATTGTTTTTTAGGGAAATCCCCTGGCTATTTATGAGAGACGTTGGATTCAGAAGCACTCAAGCCTATCCCTAGTACCATTAGATCTCTCTCGTTTAATATCTCTATACCGCACTCGGTATGGCTCTGAGTCGCCCACAACCTTATGAGGGTATGCCTCTACCCGCCTCCCAAATGAGATTGAGCTCCAATGAGGGGCATACAGGGTACGCAATGGAGCAACAGAAAGCCCATGGATCCTATGGCGGGAACTACGGGGTGCAAGGTGCTCAACACCGGGGATACCAGGCCGTACAAAACGATGGGGTCTGGACAGAGCGGGTCTTGGATGAAATGAAGGACATGCTACTTCTTCTCACACCCCAGGGCCGGATCGCCTATGCCAACCCATCGTGCAAGGATATCACGGGATGTGTCGCAAAACAACTCGAGGGAAGTCTTCTGGCACAGTACATCCATGAAGACGACCAGCAAATCCTCCAGAGAGACATGGACGATTCGGTTGCCGCGAATCAATCCTTCCGTACCCATTTACGATTCCAAAAGACCAACGGCACATATTGTCTTATGGAGGCGTATGGTCATCCACATATTGCAAAGCAGGAGGAGCATCAGGCAGGGAGAACCACAACCGCGAATGGGCCCTGCACGGGCTTTTTCCTCGTATGTCGGCCATATATAAACAAGGTCTCCCAGCTCCTTGACTCTTTTTTGGAACACAAGATTGAGAACGCACGCCTGATGCAACAGATTGCGAAATTGAAGCAAGAAGAAGATGAAGAGGCGACCGCGGCTCGGGTGCCCTCTTCTCAGGAGCGACCAGGATAATCGCGGCCCAGTGACCGAGAACCAGGGCCAACAATTCACCCGTTCAGGCGAAATGTCTAGTGATCCTGATACTACGGACACGGTGGGGCCAAATTCGGAGGAATCCGACACGAGCCAGTCGACGGGCTATGGCCCAGGATCCAATACCCACGAAGTTTACTCACATATTGACGGCATTGAGGTCATGACCGGTCTTAACTTTGCAGAGGGCGAGAGATCGCAAGGCCTCAGTACAGGTGTCAGCCGTGGCCGTCTTGTACACTGCGATATCGACATCACCACAGCTGCAGACCAAGAGCGCAATGCTCAGGAAGGTGACCGCCGTAAACGGCTCAAGGCCCAGCATGTCTGCAGCGACTGCGGAACGGCAGACTCGCCGGAATGGAGAAAAGGGCCTAACGGGCCTAAGACCTTATGCAATGCTTGTGGCTGTAAGTCTTGTCCACCGCCTCTTGTAACCCCGCTCAGCTTGCTTGTAAGCTGTCTACTCTTGGCATGGAACGAGCTAATCCATTGCGTCCTTTTAGTGCGCTGGTCTAAGAAAGAGAAGAAGCGACAGGAGTCGGCCTAATTTTCTGGCTTATTTACTTTTCTAGCTAACCTTCCAAGGTTCTCTCCATTGTCTTGCATGTTCACGCCAAGATACCTCTAACGTTAACCTATACTCCCTGTTGAAGTGTCAAGAAACAATGCGTACCGAAAGTATCGACTCCTCCATCGTGTAGTATAGTTTGTGCCTTAAATGTCAACGGCCGCGGTGGTGTAGGGCTTTGACTTTCAGTCTGTGGCAGGCTGCCGATCCGGTCGAAATCCAGTTTGAAAAGTTAAAGCAGGAAATTTGCCAACTGCCTGTAGATAACCTCAATATCACTATCGCTGATATCGTCCCTTATAACTCTGCTAGGTTGCTCGGCGTTGGGGTCCTGGAGAAGGCTGCTAAGGCTCACACCGTTTATGAAGTCCATTATAATAAAGGGCCTAGACCAAGTCTGTTGCTAGCAGCGGGACCCCAAGCCCGGACTATTGGGACTGGAACGGTAGTCGTGTTGCGGATGAGATTTAGGGCAGACACCTCCATAGCAACCTTCTCGTCCGTATAGTCTTCACAGACGTTCCCAAGACGGGGAAACGAACCATCCAGGCCGTGCTATCACTGAAAACCATCTTTACGCCGGCGTTAAATGCGCCATGGTGAAACGTACCGTCAAGTACGCAGGGAAGCTTCTCTGGATGAAAAGTCGACACCCACGGGCAAAGGCGGCCTATTCTGTGGGCCTCGTTTACCTTGTCAACCCAAAGTTGGCCCTGCACCACGTGAATGAGATCGAGAAGCACGTTGGTTTCCATAACGTTAAGGCAGGCTGTGACGGTGGGGATGTGCTGGTAGGATCCGAATTCGGTGAATGAGCTGGTCGAGAGACGCACGAGGTGGACGAGAGGGGCTATGTCGTTTTTATGGGTGTTGGGTGACTGCCGGCTGTGTAGGCTCCCGCTCTCACGCAGCGTCAGTCCTTCGTCCAGTTCTTCCTAACCAGGACAACTATTGAATTTCTTGCACAATACTTTTGCACAGCTGGGTTTTGCCTGTGTAAACATTTTCGCACTACGGAATTTATATGTTCTTCCTTGAACTCAAAACTAGATTATGAGGAATTAATGATTTTGAACAAAGTCGGAGCAAATCAATTGTCCAACGCCAAATATGAGACAGTATATACTAAGGAGCTGTGCACATTTGGCCAATAAAGGGCAATCCCACGGAGAGGGCCAAAGAAACGGAACTAAGCCATCTGAACGCCATCATTGTCCCGTTAAATAATGAAGGTGATGTATGGGCAACAACAAGTGGTATCACAAAAGCAATTTCACGAACAACAATTCAACCCCCATTCAAGCCTTAGCGGCCTTCTTTGGCGGCGGCGGGAAGTACATCGGTGAGCCTGTTGAACTCTCCGGGCTGACTTCATGCGATTGCGGCGACGGGTATTGGGGCTGAGTTGCGCGCGAGTTATCCCGCAGGGGAAGGTCCGAGGCGGTACTAGCATTGCCGAGTCGGTTGAAGGCCAGCGTACGGGGTGCGTAGGGTGAGAAGCTTCCCCCAACAGCGATGGGCGGAACCCCCGGGGTGCGGGGAACCATGCCCGGTCCTTGAGGCATTGAGCCGGGGGTCATGGGTATCATGCTGGGAGACTTGATGATCTCTTCTTCGAACTCCTTCTCGATGCGTCGCTCTTCTCTCTGCTCCAGGATCGCTTCCCGTTCTTCGGGAGTGATGAAGCAGGAGTGGATATTGAAGCCGAGGATAACTACATAGTAGACACTGAGGGAGCTGTTAGCTAACTGTTTCCTCGTAAAAGGGTAGAAATTAAAAAATTATTAGAGTGGACGGGGTCGAACTAACATCATGAGGATGGTCACAGCAAACAGCGCTTTGGCTTGCATGCAGTATGGAATATTGGACTTTTTAGAGGCAACACTGCAACTCTTCGCAATGTACCACGGGGCCCCTGGTTGGGGATGCCTTGGGTCTGACGTGTCAGACCCAGCCTGATACGCCGCTGACACGATGTAGAGAATTATCAAGGACCCGTGGACGGCGGCCGCAACAGGAGGATAAAACAGCTTCATCCAGTGGGTAGGCAATTTGGTGATGAGGAAGAAAGTGCTCAAAACACCCATGACAAGGTTATAGTCGGTGGTACTATTCCCAGGGTCAGCGGCCAGCTCTTGAACATTGGGTATAGTGAGTAACATACAAGTCGGACCAAACCATGGGGGGCTTGAATGGCTGGTAGTTCGCTGCTGCATACAGTGCCTCGTTCGGAGCACTGTTAAATCCATTGTCTGCTCCATCTTGCCATAACAATGTCCGGTATAGATCGTGGGAAGCAATACCCGTTAATGTCAGCATCACGATAGTGAGCGGAAACTCCTCGCCATCAACCAAAGGACGATCCTGTGGTGCTTATGCTTTTTTGGGAACAGGAACTGCATTTTAGCGGTGATTTTCGAACGACCGCAATAAAAATTGACTCTATTTCTCCCAAGCTGACCGTTGAGCCGAAGCGCTTATGGTAGGATTAAAGCTGTGTACAATGCGATTTGGCCAGACCGGCTGGCTAAGACATTCAGTCTGTCGCACGTAAAGGGCCAAATGCTTCAGCGTGGTAGAAAAGGACAAAAAAAAGTAGAAGAACGCAAGTCTGGGCGACCTGGAGGACGAGCGCTAGATATGAGCTCGAGACCAACGAGTGGCCGAAGGCACAAGCCATCGCATGCAGGAGGGGGCACGAATCAGCATGGGAAGACCGTGCAGAGGGATTGATGTGTGTTTGGGAGGTGCATCTGGCCAATGCTTGATGGCGGCAAAGCGCCAGCGCAAGGAGCAAGCCGGGGTCATCACACCAATGAGACGGCGAGGATCGAGGGAAGACGCCGCTCGTCACACGCTAGACGGTGTGATAGGATGGCAGATCTGCATTGAGCCCTCATCACATAATTCCCCTCAACAGGATCAGCGAAAAACCCTGACACTCCGAGGAAACTTGCAGCCTTTAGTACGAAGCGCCTGCGAAACGCTGATGAGGGGGGTGATATGAGGTCGCATCTGTGACTATGCAGTGGGCTGTACATATACCCCTGCTAGCCCCGGAGTCAGGAAAATGGGGACAAAGAGGACGGTACCTCGTTTGTGATAGCCATCGCCATCATTACTTCCCAGGTTGTCGATTTCTAAGGGAAGTTGTTGAGTGGTGGCTTAAATGGATTGTAGAAAGGAAGTCATGTGGTCGGCAGAGGAACGACAACCCATAACTGGCTTGGTCTCATATTCAATACAATCATGCCATCTTTCAGGGACTTAATCCACTTAATCCATCCAATTACACCCTTGTAACTTGATACATATATTGATCTTTCTTGATGAAGTCGTTGTCCTTGTGTTCGCTTGCTCTTCGCTCAACTGTTCCACTCCGCATCATCCGGCCTAGTCAACTCGGATTTCGCTCCATTTCAAGAACTACAGGCCAAATGACTTCCCAAAGAGATGAGTCAATTCCTCATGAGCTGCGCACAGCTGCAGAGCCCCGGCAAAATAGACTATATCCAGTGCGACTGTCGCACATCGAGCAGGTCAACCCTTCTGTCCGGCTACTACAGTTCGCTTTGCCTTCTCAAGAAAATAATGTATGGGGATTTTTTTTTTTTTTTACTCCTCTATTTCCTTTCCATATGTCCTATTTCCCTTACCTTCGGCTTATATATTAAGCCCGTCCGATATTGTTGTCCCCGCGCCGTTATCCATATGCCCCGCACGGCCAATGTTCCAATCACATCGGGGCATCTTCTATCACACACGTTCACCCAAAAGACACCACTAATGCATTGTACAGGATAACAATCAACAGCCATTCAGCTTCCTCCCGGGCCAATGGCTTGATGTCCATATTCCCTCCATCGCCCAAGCGGGGGGCTTCACTATCACCTCCACCCCGGCAGATGCCGAAGTGCTGCCGTCACCGGAAGCTTCTACAGACTCATTGGCTGGCGAGGCGCTAGAACCATCTTCAGAATCTCAAGGGCGACCACCATATGTTGAACTGGCTGTGCAAGACTCGCCCAGCAACCCATCCGCCGCATGGCTATGGAGGCCAAAGGAAGAGATCCTAGGCAGGGAACTGAACATCCGAGTTGGTGGAAGCTTTGTCTGGCCTCCCACTGGAATCAGTATTAATGATGTTAAAAATGTGGTCTTCGTTGCGGGTGGTGTTGGCATCAAGTAAGTGAGACCTCCCAAACATCATGTCCCTTATCTCCGGGGTATACAAAAATACACCAGCGCAAACCAAGGCCTCACTTGTTTCAACCCCTTATGGAGGAATTCTAACGCAGTCTCAGTCCTCTGATATCCATGCTCTCCCACCTGAACAACAACGAACCTCGCACCGCCAACCCAAAAACCATCCACATACTATACTCCAGTCGCCTACCGCAAGACCAAGGAACAGGCTCTGCAGACGCAATACTAGACCAAATCCTGTTTCTCCCACGTCTGCGCCAGATAATGCGATCTCAAGAGAGTTCGCATCGGCTCCGTATCTCGCTGGACCTTTTCCTTACGGACCTGGCTTCATCGTCTGATCTGCTCTCATCTGGGTCTCCTTCGGATCTCAAGATTCATCCGAACAGGATATCTGATCATGATCTGCGCTCTGCGGCTGTGGGTGCAGGTGGTGAATCGGATTCTTATGGCACAGTATGCTATGTTTGTGGACCGCCGGATATGACTGATTCCATCGTGGAGAAGTTGGTAGAGATGCTAGGGGACGGCGGGGAGCAGCGAGTTTTCTTTGAGAAATGGTGGTAAGGATGGCCAGATTGGTAGGCGATGTAAGATATTCACAGGAGATTAATTGCAGAGTCTGTTCGTAAGTGAATGAACATTCAGCGTTACAGTCCTCGGCCACAAGAACCAGAGCAGAATAAGACTAGGAGAGATGGCTTCAATATTTCAGAAAAAGACAAGACTCCCCGCAGACGCCGACCTAATGCAGGCAAGGGGCAAAAAGATATATGTACAGGAAAATAAGACACATGTCGCCGAACAAGAACGGAAACGACAGTATGTGAGAGCAGGGGCAGTACAGACATGCTGACATCTCGATAAAAGATGGGGAAGAGGAAGGGAAAGGAGCATAGGGAGATATAAGTCAGACTTCGTTAAGTTGCTTCCGGGCTGTTGACGGTACCGCCGTCCACGATCATCATTTCGTCGATTTTGGCTTCGGTTTGACCCCATTCTACACGCTTGTATGTTGATACACGACCGGGGCCTCTGTCGAAGTCGAAGAAACGGACTCGTCGAACGAAGTCATCGTAGCCACCGTACCCACCCAGTCCAACACCGCCCCCGTAGCACATCCAGAGAGAGGGTTTCGAATTGTCGTCTTGCTCGAGCATGCAATAGTCATTGACATGATCACTAGAGAAAAGTTAGTCTTCGGAACGACACAAAAGGAAAGCATGTGACTCACTGTCCACAACTAACAAACAAGACGCCCTCTTCTTCGAGGGCGTCCTTGAAGCCAGAGTTGAACCCTGGTGCAGTAGGGGGTTCCATCCATGAGCCCTTGAAGTACTTTCCTGAACTGCGATATTCAGGGAGCGGAATGTGGATGAATGCCACGTTCATGTGGATATGGTTATATTCCTGGTGTTTCCTTCTCAGGCTTTGGGCGGTGTTCTTGAACCACCGGGTTTGGCTCGGCTTGATCCAATCGTAGCCGCGGAACTGACGCTCGTCAGGGGAGTAGGAGTGTGTGTCAAGGAAATAGAGGGTCAGGGCAGAATGTGTGCTTTTGCCCCAATCGAGGACTTCGACAACGTAGTTGCCGACTCCGTCGATGTCTTCGGGACCGGCGACTGCAAGAGAGTAAGGGAGGTCTTCATATAGAGCCATGAGTTGTTCTCTGTTGAGGTCACCCTCATCGTCGTGGTTTCCAAAGATGGCTGCGTAAGGAATCTTGCGGTCGACCAAAAGCTTTACAGACTTGTACAGAGCACTCTGTGCGTCTGGGGCGGTCTCGCCGTTGATCTGGTCACCGGAGAAGACCACCATGTCCGGCTTCTCTTCGTCAAGAAGTCGCTCGACAAATTCCAAGGTCCGAGGGTCGGCTTCACACTTCTGGCCAGTTTCCGCTTCCGTGGGAACAGGGTCACGACAGTGGCCGAGACCAGTGCTCATGTGGAGATCTGCTAGCTGCATCACTTTGAATTTCCCGTTCTCATTGATTCTAGGAACGGGTTTCTTGAGTTTGGCCTGCGGATGCCCTCTTCGAATACTAAGGCGAGTCTCCAACTCTTCCGTCCGACTATCCAGGAGAATGGGGGTATCTTTAACTTCCCAGTTGGGACGGGGATCGACAGCATCCGCTCCATAAAGGACGTCGACGTACGTCACAGCGCTTTCGGAGTCGCTAGCATGGCGGGAGGACGAGCGCTTGAGCCAGATGCCTCCCGGTCGGGGTTCCCACGCTTCGATTTCGGTCTTTCCAACGAATTCAGACTGGGGAGTGAGACGACTGATTTTCAAGTCGATGACCACCTTGTCATCAGGGCCCAATTCCTCCTCCTTTTCCGCTTGAATTGGACGTAGGCACTCGAAGTCCAGCCGGAGCGCAGGTAGAGGTCCTTATCGACGCGGTACCAGCTTTCTGGGTCTAGCTTGCAGCTCGAGAATGGATTGAGGGAGGAACATGCTGTGACGGTCACATCTGTGATCACGTATCCGGAATAATGCGACGGAAGATGGCCATGGATTGAAGAGGGAAGGACACTGTATTGATTATCGAGAATGACGACGACGAGGAGAAATGAATGTTGCGAATAAACCGAGCTGTACACTCGCTCGGACCTACACGGATTGTTAGTCAAGTGCTTCACAGGGAGTCAAATAATGTCATACTAGCCGGCGAGCCATTATGAGATAGATATCACCCTGGCAAGGACTTGAAGAAAAGCGATGCGCCCTGTCGCATGATGCCCACGAATTGCAAGAGTATAGGGCAAAGGAGAAGACCAGGTTCGGTCAACTCTAGGATATAAAGGACAGGTATAATTTGTTTGGAGGATTGAAGTTCGCAGTTCACCCTCGACGCTTGGACCCTGAAGGCGGTGACTCCTGAATGGTTCTAGCCTTTCCAAGGTTCCCCCATTGTATGTTGGTGATTCATCAACTTGTCTATCCGTGGATTCTTCCTCTTTTTCACTGATATTCACATTATTCTTGGCTAAATTTGTGTGAAATTTATATCCATCATCAATATTCATGTGCATCTAGTTGTAAGTCTATACCGGTCTATCTCCGTTCTACAGGCCGAGCGAAGCCT
Organism: Penicillium mononematosum; assembly: GCF_028829835.1. Classification (NCBI taxonomy): domain Eukaryota; kingdom Fungi; phylum Ascomycota; class Eurotiomycetes; order Eurotiales; family Aspergillaceae; genus Penicillium; species Penicillium mononematosum. Next base: position 7,389,702 of record NW_026643272.1, on the reverse strand, counting down.
TGGCAGCCACATCACTCGCGGACACCTTGCCGCTCAATATGTCTTTGGAGGTCGAGAGGATTGTGGACCAATTCTCAAAAGTCGTGTAGGGCATTCCCTTACGTTGGCAGTAGGTCACTAGATCTACAACAGCGTTAGTTCAGTGTCTCGGAATCTGGAATCTTAGGCGGTTCGGGCAGATGAGTACCTTTGCCTTGCTTGGCGAAGAGAAGATCAGTTTCTGCGGCCGCGGACAAATCAGAAACACCATCTCCTGCGTAAAGAAGAATCGGGCGCTCTCCGTCGGGCAACGCTGCGTAAGGCTTGATCTCCAGGGACTTGTCATGCCCGAAGTGGCTGGCGAATGATTGTCAGTGACGCTGGGAGGTATGATGATTGGATTGACAGTGGCTTACCTGTCGTCATGGTACTCGATTTGCCAACCACCCTCGCTGTTGATGTCCTTGCCATCCCGGCTGGTTGGCTCGTTGGAAATGATGGTGAGGTGGCTGGCTGGCTTGTGGCCGAGGAACTTCTCCAACAAGGCACTGATAATGGGTCGCATTCCAGACGAAAGAATGACAATGGGAACATTGTTATCCTCGGCCCAGTGGTAGAATTCCTCGAAGTACGGGTCCAGCTTCATGTTCTTCAACAGAATTTCGATGCACTCGTCGTACGGGGTCTTGATGCTTTCAAGCATCTTGCGGAAGGCATCACTATAATGAAGAAAGTCTCATTAGACTTGCTTATGGCATAGACATTGTCTTAACACTCACCGGAAGCTCATAGTCTCGTCAAGGACCTGGTTGCCCAACACAAGACGCTCTTCCCGGCCGAAGCCAAGGTTATCGATCTAAGTAGTATTAGTAAAGATCTAGGAAACCTCGGGAGGGTAGCGAGGCGACATACCATGAAGTCATTGCCTGCGATTCTAGTCAGCATTCAAGTACAGGCACTTTGTGGGGAAGCACCTACTGTCGTCGACTGTGATTGTCCCATCAAAGTCGGTGAAGAAGATGAGCTTAGGCTTAGTCTCCAAGTATGGGAGAGCGTTAGAACCCATGATCGCTATATATATCAATAGAAATAAATCAAAGATATGTACAGTCCGGAGAAGGAGGAAAAGCAACTGAGATTAAAGATGTGCCCCTCGATTCGGTGACTGGGGGTGGGTCGAGCGGTACCGCAGCGGGCTAGTCTCGATCAGCCAGATTTTCCGTTTTCTTTTTATTGCAGGGCTCTACGGAGTATATTGTTCTATATCATGTCTCGTTTGCGCCAGGCCCTGCAGCGCATCTTTGGTGCGACTCCAACAGGCGCCTTGCGCTCTCGGACAATTGACACGAATTTCTCCATTATCAAAGGTAATTGTGTTGCAACGTTTCTTCCCAACACCGGACTAACAAAATGCGCAGAGGGAGACCGAGTCATTTTACACGGCAAACAGCCCTCATTATCAAAGGCATTGAAACGAGGTGAAAAGCTCCAGACCCCTCGCGGAGCAGTGGAACATGACAGCATCATTGGGAAACGGGTTTGGGACACGGTACAGTCTCGCAAAGGTCAATACACCCACTTCTCGATATTCCCTGGGCATGTCACTGATACTTCCGTTATATACAGGCCTGAATCTTCGAGTCAGCCTTCCAACATTAGAAGAATACGTCGCCCTGACCCCTCGCTTGGTCACGCCGGTATGAGCACCACTCCTACGAATCGGCAACGGAGATACATTGGACTCACGCTATCCTGAGTAGATCTATCCACAGGATGCCAATTTGATTGCTTCCCTTCTCGACATCCATGTCAACACTCCTGCCGCGGGCGAAATACAACCCACTACGGAAATCCTCGAGTCCGGAACAGGCCATGGATCCTTGACACTACATCTGGCGCGCGCCATTCACGCCGCCAATACCACTCCTCCGCCTCGTCCACCGCGATCCCAGATCAACTATCTGAGAAGGCCGTGTCACCAGGCCCGGTGAAAAGGACACGGAGCAAGCAGGAGAGAAACCCGCGGAGCAAACCGCGGATCCAGCACAGGAGGAATGGGATGCATGGCGAGCGCAGCGCAACGCCGTCATTCACACAGTCGACGTATCGCCGAAGTTCTCTGCGCTGGCCGAGAAAAACATCCGGGGATTCCGCCGTGGAATATATGCAGGCAACATTGATTTCTACGTGGGTCCCGTTGAAAATTGGATTGCCCAGCAGAAGCAACAGCGGAAAAAGACTGGCCTGGCTTCACTGACTGGGGGAAACCCCGTCACCCCGTTCCTTTCACACGTTATTCTGGACATGCCTTCTTCAAACTTGAGAATCCCACATGTTACCCCGATGTTAAAGCGTGATGGTCTCCTAGTGGTGTTCATGCCTAGTATCACGCAGATCGGCGAGTGTCTGCAACTGATCCGAGACCAGCGACTGCCCTTGTTCAGGAAAAGGTGATCGAGCTTGGCTCCGGAATCAGCGGTGGCCGTACATGGGATGTGCGTTTTGCGACTAAAAAGTCAGGCGCCGACCCATCGTCTTGGGCTGTCCCTTCAGATGCTGAGGGTGCCACTCCTGTTGAAGCTGATGAGCAGTCCGCTGCTTCTGATGCTATCTCTGAGGTGTCCACCTCAGAGGAGCCCCCGAAGGGAGGAGAGTCTGTCTTGGTCTGCCGGCCCAAGGTCGGAGTGCGTATCCAGGGCGGCGGTTTCGTGGCAGTCTGGCGGCGAATCGAAGACCGGTAAGTTCTTGGTCCAGCTGTCCTAGGCATATAAATCCTGTACTATATACCTGTATTCTATTGCATGTCTGATACAGACTGAACGCATTTGTACCATATAGAGAATTGTGATAATAATATCAACCTGTAATAACGATAGTCATAAAGATGAACAGCCGTAACAAGAAACAGTCACAACAGAACAATCACCTCACAGCTTTGCCTTGCCGTCGGCCTCTGCATCCCCATGAGCGGCAGTGTCTTCACCCGCAACACCCTCTACCACATGCTGAACAACCACCTCCTTCGTTCCAGGCACTTTACTCAAAACCCAAGCCTTCACATCTGCAAGGAACCTCTCCGTCGTCTCGGGCAACTCAGCATGCAACTTATGATAAGCCCCCTCGTAAGGACAAAACTTCACATTACCACCATTCTCGGTGAACGCCTCGACGAATGCCTGCACCGCGGCATAACTGGTAATGCGATCTCCATCCCCATGCCCGAACCAAAACGGCAGCTCACTTTCCACCCAAGCCTCAGGACCAGCGGCAAACATCCCCTCCAAAAAAATACCTCGATCCAACATGCCAGCCAGGCCCTCAAAAGTTCCCGTATCATGGCACAGCTCGTCAGCCATGACCTCCTTGACCACGTCCTCGTTACGAGACAGCAAACTGTGGTCAAGCGGGGAATACCGCTGCTTATTGGGGACCAACTTTGCGACAACTCGTCCCGCTGAGACTGTCAGCTTTGAGGGGCGGGAAGATGGATCTATGGCGATCAGAGGGGAGTACAGAAGCACGCCGGTGAAGTTGGGCCGGTTATATAAGTCTCTGTTGTAAGGTGACTCTGGATGGAAAATGTAGTTGAGGACTTGGCCGCCACCCATGCTGTGGCCCATTAGGAAGAGGGGCAGGTCAGGCCTGGAGGGTAGGCTTTGCAGGAAGGAGTGGATGTCCGAGAGGACTTGGGAGGTTGGGCCTGTGTTACCGCGGTCGCTGGTTTGTTTGACGCTGCGGCCCCATCCTCTGGTTTCAGGCTGTTAGCTTGGGGTTCGCAGTGAAATAGGTCGTTTCTTCGTTATTTATATTGTGAGATGTCAGGGTAGGGTTTGGCCTTGGTGGTTGGACACTTACCGCTGATCAAAAGACCTGACTTCAACACCTGCCGATGCCAGTGTTGGAAACAGATCGTGGTAGGCATTGCCTAGCAAGGATTTGTGTCAGTAACGTTGAAACCTGCCTTGGGTCATTGTTCATAATCGACATAATAGACTCACAGTGGTCACTGAAGCCATGGATAAAGGCCAAAACAGCAAGTGGAGACCCGCTGGTCTATAGAGTAGATCGCATTGTTAGCTCTGAAAATCAATATCCTTTTCTTCATGTTTGAGTCCATCTCAACTTATTCGGATAGGGATCAAAGCTGTGTCTTGCAAATTCAGGCATACCTTCCATGTCTTGGCATACAGGTCAAGGCCGTCTGGAAGAGTGTGCACGCTTTCTTCTGTGTTCATTTCGGCTGTAGGAGCTTGTAGGAAGGCTGGAGAGATGGCTAGAGAAGAGATGGAGTGCACGTTTAAACATGGATATACGACACGGAACCTCGGCAGGAACGTCAGGCCAAGATACATACTAACGCGATTTAGATCCACTAAGCCCCAAATTCACATTTAAACCCTATTTATGTACACAAAATTATATCTTAGCATAAACATTACACGGAGCACAGAAATAAGGTAACTGCTACCTATAATATAGAACTAAATACAACGGGAATATCAAGCACATTCCATTTTGTGGACGTAAGCTGTAGGTTCTTCCAAGGTTCGCCCCTTTCCTCTGGCAAACTTTGGCAGCAACCCTATTCAACCACGACTACCCTTTTTATTTCTTCGCCTGATCCATTTCCATATTAGGTCCAGGATCGCACTGGTCCCAGAAACCCAAGATATAAAGGTCCAAGGTGGGATGGATCTTCAGGTCCGACTTCGGGGAATTAAATGGGCAAGAGCCTCCAATGATCCATGGGTCTTCAGGCCCACTTGCCATAATTCGATTGGTTGTCAGTTAACTAAACCTTATCCAATCAAAGTTTGTTCGTGACATGCCTCTCCTACAACATATAGCAGGCCAAAATAACTGTCAACTTCTTGCCGGTTTTGTTTTTGTTACCTTTTTAACCTTGGGATCTATGTTATATTTCCTTAGACAACGAGTGCCCTCGATACTTAGGCCAGCAATCTCACAATCTCTGCTGCGCCCCAAATATTCAGAAAGGATGTTCTCCGCCATTCCTCAAGCCGATGCCTCATATCGGACTCTGGCATTATCCCCGAGTGAAGATAGTCCAGATATCCGCCAGAAATATCGACCATTCATCCTTGACGACAATTCATCTGAGGACTGGGTCAACAAATTAGACCTGGCCACCGCAACGGACATGGCAGAAAATAACCTGCGGGTTACAAACCAGAGACTGAAAGTCCTGGTGCTCTATGGAAGTCTTCGCAGAAGGTCATACTCCCGACTTGTGGCGTTGGAAGCTTCCCGTATACTTTTCCGACTCGGATGTGACGTACGCGTCTTTGACCCCGAAGGTCTTCCCGTGAAGAACGAGAGTGATACCGCCCATCTAAAAGTACAGGAGCTCCGAGAACTCAGTCTCTGGAGCGATGGACATGTCTGGGTCTCGCCTGAACAGCACGGCAATTTGGTGAGTGAACTCCGGCGATACACTTAGCATTTAATGCATTATTTACTAACATGCTTTGTCCACAACGCTAGACCGCTGTGTTCAAGAATCAGATCGATTGGATTCCTTTGTCTGCTGGAAGTGTCCGTCCCACCCAAGGCCGAACGCTGGCCATTGCCCAGGTGTGCGGTGGATCCCAATCGTTCAACGCGGTCAACTCTTTACGTATCCTGGGTCGGTGGATGCGCATGTTTACCATTCCGAACCAGTCTTCAATTCCCAAGGCATATACACAGTTTCCGGATGAAGGTCAACCGGACGATCAACGACTCATGCCTAGTGGCAACCGAGACCGTCTGGTGGACTGCATGGAGGAGTTTGTCAAATATACGATTCTGATGCGGCCTCACATCGATCTTTTTGGTGACCGTTTTAGTGAACGGGAGGAAAGGAAGATAAAGGACGCAAAGCTCAAAGCTGCTACAGCTAGTTGAGAACAAAAAAAAATAGAATAGAATAGAATAACATAGAGTGTGTCATAAAGACAATCTATTCTGGTATAATTGCTCAACATACTTTGTTACCTCGACTAGCAACCTGATGACTCTTCTAGCTAAGACTCACAGATCTACGGAACCTTGGAAGATATGGAACTTGTATTCACAACAAATATTCGAAGGGATTTTCGGTCGTCTAGTCAGGTATTGGCCAATCACACGAGGCGAGCGACATGCTAACACTGATTCCGGCTAATATGCAAAATGACTCGAGGGCTCTGAAAGTGTTCCATGAGGCTAACTCAATTTATATCTACAAAATACATCATCTGATCCTTCCATATACTCCATTATATCTCCTTTTTCCGATCCCGTTCTTAGCCTATCTCGTTTTCCCTATCAGTCTCAACTACGGACGAAAAGAACAAGAATGATCCCAGCACGGTAAAGTCACCGCGTACCTATCTTGACATGCAGCTTACGCTACTCAAAGCACTATAGCAGGCTCAATTTCCCGCGTCGAGCTCCTCCGGTGGTTTCACGAGGGCAAGAGGATCGGGAAAGATTTTGTTCTAGTTGACTTACGCCGTACTGATTTCGAGGTACGCACACAACTTCTTTCCACCGTCTATATACCGATCTTATAATAAGTACATAGGGAGGCACAATCCGGGGCTCTCTAAATCTCCCATCGCAGAGCTTGTATCCTACTATTCCGACTCTATATTCTGTCCTCTCGCAAGGTGGAATCGCTAACGTAGTGTGGTATTGTGGTCAGTGTGTTTCGGTTTCCTCGTCAAGAATATTCCAACCTAACAAAAGAAGCAGGCTCTTCCCGAGGTCGTGGGGTGCGTGCTGCGAACTTGTTTGCAGAATATCTGGAGGAGCAAAAGGACATGATAATAAAGAGTCTTGTGTTAGAAGGGGGATTAAGGGGTGGGCGGCAGCTGGTAAGGATTATACTCAGCTTATGGATGAGTATGATGAGTTGAAATGGGTAAAGTAGCTCTATTTTACCAGGTAGCATCCCCCGGAGGCGTTTGGAATATAGTGTCACATTCTAACGAGATAATTACGTAGTCGCGTGGCTTACCTACATCCACGGATGTATACTAGTGTTATTGACTAGTACCAACATGTCCAAGGGAACTCGCCAATTGAGAATGAGCTCGAAAAGATTGTGATTAAGTGAAGGAACGAAGGGCAGCCTATTCTATAGGTTGTGTAATAGGCTAACGAAACGAAGATTTTCATAACAGCCTCACCGTAGTCGCATGAGGGCGCATTTAGAGCAACCAGCTGCAAAATAACTTGACATCACAGCGGGGAAATCTGTCCTCGAGTATAGTTCCACGAGAGACACCAAAGATGCACTGAAGGAACTGGATGAAATGCGCTAGCTAATCGACTCAGAGAGATAATATAGTGATATGTCAATCATTATCACTGCGGTGGAGATAGAGATATTGGGTCTAAGTCCAGAAAAGTCCCGAAGGGGCAATGAACAAACTGCTCTACCGATTTTTGATAACATGGGATCATCGTCGAGTAGTTCATGAATACCTAGGATGTGACTGAATATGATCTTACAGGTTAAGGAAGAGCAAGTGTGTTGAGTCGAGAGCTAGCAAGCGCCAACAATGCCCAGCTGAGACTGGCAGCTAATGTGGAATGAGCTAGTATACAGCGCTCCGCGCCAGACTGGTCCAGGTTATGTCTTAGCCTAGTACCTAGGTAGGTATCCCGATGCGGGTCCGCTTGCAGCACTAATCCCGATTTGGTATGGTTACCCGTGGGTGTGGGTCAATCAGACTGTTCGATCTATGTTGTTTACGGACTCTGTATAGGCGCCAGTGCGTCAGGTATTTTTCCATATTAAATTTTGACTATCATACCGCCGGTGTACTATTACCTACAGATTGGGTCTAATGATTGATTCCTACAATATCAACTTCTATAGGGCCAATTTCTACAATATCTTAATTCCTATAATAAGAATAATTGGCCGCTCATACGGCTATAGTCTTCTCCGATAGTCTTATTATATATCTTTTCAGTGGTCTCTAGAGTGTCAATCCCTATCAATATCTATAGTTAATAAAACACACGAATACTAGTTTTATGAAATGTTCTGCTAGCAAAATACGACATGGCGCACTGGCGGCTACACACTGCCGTACTACCTAGGTATGTATACACAACATGTGGAGAATTCTTCTTCCCGGTGAGCCTCAATATTCACTTCTATAAACCTTGGAAGGTTTGGGAGTCTTCCCGTAGAGCAAATTTTAGGGATAGATAGTTCTGCTTAGATACACATGTAACGTTAACATCCCTGTCATTTCAGAACGGAATTCATTCCGCTTGCTAATTACTAAAAAACTAGGTAGCTAGGCAAAGAAAGATTGCAAACCATATGTTAACATATTTTTGTCAGCCATTTGTTGCCAATAGCAATTTCCGCACAAAAAAATCCATTTGCAATATGTGCTGACCGAGACAGTGTGGTCACCAGCCCTGGAGGGCTGGTTCTCTCCTGTTCTGTCATGCTTCAACAATGGTCTCCTGCGCATTTATATCTTCGTTCTCTTCCCAGAAGCTCGCCCCCTAGCTACATTTTATAAAAGATTCTGAATTTTACCTCCAAACCCTCTGGCCTTGCGTCGAAATGGACATGCAGGAGAACTCAGAATGTATATCCTACCCCAGCGCACTTCCTGTGAGTGAAAGTGAGAAGGATGGTCCATCCGACTTGCAAAGCGACACCGTTGGCCACAAAGTAGATGGCAATTCACCAAACAATGCCAGAGAGACTCTTTTCATGATTGCCATTACCTTGACCCAACTGGTTCAGATGATCCCACTCGGTGCCGGCATCAATTCAGGCCTTCAATCGGGGAGTCGCTAGGTGCGACAAATATCCAGTCTGTATGGATTGTTGCATCGTACCCTCTGACCCAAGGAGCATTCGTTCTTATTGGTAAGCGTTTCCTTTCATCACGCATTTCATTATTTACTAAGATATTCTCTCATAAGGTGGCCGCCTGGGAGCTGTATATGGTCATAAGAATATATTTTCGATCGGTTGTATCTGGTGGGTTGTTTGGGCCCTGTGTGGAGGATGCGCAAACAACTTGGTGTCCATGTGCTTCATGAGAGGGTTATGTGGAATTGGAGGCGGTCTCATAATTCCGAACATCGTGGCTTTGCTAGGCATCACCTTCCCACCTGGAAGGAAGCGAAACCTTGGGTTTTGCACTATTTCGGAGCGATGGCGCCTGTCGGTGCGGCGGGTGGTTCTCTGGTCTCTGCAGTTATCGTCTAGCTGACAGAGTGGAAATACTTGTTCTTCATACTGTGAGAATGCATTGCTCGGGAATGGAAGTTTTATATGCTGACGTTTTTCCTTCAAGTGGGCTATTAGGGCTTGTCGTTTATGGGACTGCAATTATCTCTGTTCCTCCTGATGAGCCTGTGGACCCGAATGGTTCAGTTGATTGGGTTGGAGCTTACCTAGGAGTCGGTGGTCTTATTTTGTTCAATTTTGTGTGGAAGTAAGTTCTACCGAACGGAGAATATATGCAAAGCTGAAGTCTCATATCTTTGCAGCCAAGCCCCCCTTGTTGGATGGACCAGTCCCTATGAGATTACCCTTCTGGTACTGTCGATCATTCACTTCGGTGCTTTTTCCTACTGGGAAACGAAGATGGCCAAGGAGCCGATACTGCCGTTTAACATATGGAAAGCGCCTTCTTTCGGCTTCCTTATGCTCACCATATTCTTCTCATTCATGAGTTTGGGTATCTACTTTTGGTACATGAATGTGTACATGATTACCATTCGCGGAGATAGCCTCATCAAGGTCGGGGTTCAGTATCTTCCTCTGACAATTGTGGGTTGTGCAAATGCATTTTTTGCAGCATGGCTAGTCCCGCGAGTGCCAGCTCAAGTGATTATCAGCATGGGTTGTCTGGCAATGACCGCCATCAATATTTTATTGGCCACTATTCCAGAACACCTAACATATTGGGCAATGGCTTTCCCAGCCATGTTTCTGTCTGCTTTTACAATCGACTTGATTGTCACAAGCGCTCAAAACATTGCTAGCAACACAGTATCGATCAAGCATCAGGGTGTTGCAGGGTCCTTGGTAGGAACGTTGCTCAGTTACGGGATGAGCACCGGCCTTGGCTTTGCCGGCACCGTGGAGGTAAACACGTTTGACAATGGGAAGGATCTCCTCAAGGGTTATCATTGCGCTGCTTATCTGGCTGTGGGCTTAGCTGTCGCTTCTCTAATTATGGCTATGGTATTCATTCGCATCCCTAAAGATACACGGGAGGGCTGGAGTGAGGAAGAGGCAGAATAAGACCTTCGATACAGATTATGTGTGATTAGTATTAGGGTATTGCATAGTTTATATGCAAGCACAGATAGTATGTCAAGTTTAAAATAATAAGTCGACCAGAACAGGTCGGGCAAGCTCGGAGTTGAGATCGGAATCCGCGGACCCCGACGAAATCGGCAAGGCTCTCAGGTTTTATACAGCGCAGTCACAACCATCCCTTCCAGGAGTTTTGCGATAAGATTCAAATCAAAATGTCCACATTCAATGGCTTAGAAATAACAACAGCAAGTCCACCCATCAAACTCCTACCTAGGAACCCGATCTAACCCAAACAGGCAGCAATAATCGCGGCGCTAGCCAGCGAAGGTGCCATCCACCCAATGGACACAGTAATAACGCGCATGCAATCGCCAATGTACAGCAGCGTCTACAAGCACCTAAATGGAACACTCAACCGCACCCTCTTCAGCGGGCTGTACCAAGGGTTCGGACCAACTTTTGTCGCAGGAACGCTCTCGTCAGCGGCTTTCTTCACAGCATACGAAGCCTCAAAGATGGCGTTTGACAATGCCCAGTCCGCTGGATATATGCTCGGCGTTCCACGGTCGCTGATTCACGTTGCCAGCAGTGCGGTTGCTGAACTGCTTGCTTGCGCTATCCAGAACCCGGCTGAGGTGTTGAAGCAGAATGCCCAGGTTTTTCAGCGGCCACTTAATGCCCAAAGAGGTCCGTCTCCGACGATGGAGATGCTGCGTCAGTTCAGAGAAAACCCTTCTGGGCTGTGGGCTGGGTATACTGCATTAGTGGCGAGTCAATTACCGAGTATGTGTCTTACGTTTTGTTTATATGAGATGTTTAAGGAGAATTTGCTTGAGCGGTGGAAGACAGAGAAAGATGATATTAGGCAGCAGCTTGAAGCGACTGTTTTGGGTGCTGGTGCTGCGGGGGGTTGTGCGTCTTGGTTCTTTGTTCCTATTCATGTGGTCAAGACAAGGATGAGGCTTGCGGTTGGTGAGCAAACAGGCAGCACCCGGTCGAATCCCAAAGGTGTCCTTGCTTTATCATCCCGTATCGGTGCATTTGCTATTGCTCGAGATGTGCTGCAGAAGGAGGGGGTGGCTGGGTTGTTTTGGGGATCTACTTTGACCTGCGTGACAGCGGTTGTGGGAGGTGGACTATACATTGGATGTTATGAGGGGGCTAAGATATACTTGTGCCATTATCAAGCCTCGTAGTTGGCATGGCTGTAGATCATTCCAAGCCGACTGTATTATAGGTATGATATGTATAATATAATAGAATCACTCTCCTCTTTCCGTCTCTTTCGTCATATCACAGAGTGAAGCAGACATGGTATAGAGTTAGATCTTATAAAGGGGATATTGAATGTATTGTCTGCTAGGCCGCCCATAGGGACAGAACCTAAGGCAGATAGCCAAATTAGTTACTCTCTTCTCCTCCTCGTCATAGTAATCTCAGCACATTGTTTCTTCATTTTCTGAATCTCTATTGTATTGCAATTCCATGAATCACCAGTGTAATTGATGAAGCCCGGCTTGGCCAAGACCCTGACTTAGCACGTAAAAACATGTCGTCTATAGTATATTTTCTGTTAAGTTCTATCTGCGTAAGGTTCAGCAACCCGCAAAACCAAAGAAGGCACCAAAGAAGGCACCAAGGCAGATACCAAAACAGACACTAAAAAAAGACTTGATAACTATAGGAGTGTGGTCATACCCTTTAATATAGGAAATAAGATTACCTCGGAAAGCTATTCCCACTATATAAATCTCTACTCCAACAAAACCTTTTACCATGTCCTCTGGATTTACATCGGTCATAAAGACGTCAAATATCACAGAGCATTGTAAAAAGTAAACAACTACAGGACCAGCCACAGAGTTGTATTTCTAAAACCACTTGTCCAATCACTCTCATATACATAAGCATAGATGTCACAACGATACCGTCAACCGGTAAGGGAAACGAGGTTACCTGCAATTATCTCGACTACAGCACCTTAGGGGCATTCTGGACAATTGAGACAGCGCTGTTTGGAACGTAACCTTCTGCGACAAGCTTCTCAGTATAGTCCAGCAACCAATTTTGGCAATTCGGCGCCTGTTTGATTCCAGTCAAAATCGGCTGCTATACCAATAATACCCAGGAGTACATACCGATGGGTCAAAAGGATTGGGACTGCGACTAGGAGGCTGTACCGTGGTGGCGACTGACTCGAATCGATCACGGGCAATAGTATCTCCTATCTCTTTGTTGCCGACGGTATCCTTTATATACCGATCGTCCACTCGCGCGAGTGGAATCCGTTTGAAGCTTGGTTGGGGGGCCTCGAAGTCATAATTGCGCCTGAACTCGAGGAAGAACCCCTGGGCCGGATTCCCAGTAACATGGATGAGTTTTCCAACGTCCCCTGTGTCGCCCGTCGGGATGTAAACAGCATAATGGGCAGGTTGCGTACCCCTGGAAAGAATGGCGAGGTAGATAGTGCGAGGCATTTGGATACAAACAAGGGAACGAAGAAGTGGTAGTCGATCTATACGCAACAGAGATAGTTTGTCTGATTGTGATGATCAAGATGAGGACAGAGAGTTGGTAATCAAGGAATTTATATAGCTCATCTTGCTGGATACTTCCCAGGTGACGAATCTCAACGTAATACGCGCCCAAAAGTTCCTTGTGAGGCTGAGCAGAGAGCGCACCACTACGGTTCAAGAGGAGACGCCCGACACAACGTACTCCTGCTTTCCAAGGACTAGGGTAGCTCAGACTTTAGATCACAACCAACAGGTTATTAGAGATGCCTGCAATAGGACCGAGCACGAGCAGGGGCTGACTGGTGCCTGGCCCGTTTCTGTGACTGACTGTGCATTAGCTCGCGCCTCACTAGCTATAGCTATCCAGCCACTCCCTGCTAGTTTAACACCCCATAGCCGGTGTATACCAATCCCATGGATCCGCAGTATTCGTGTATTGATCTAGAAACATTGGTAAATATTTCATCGACCATTCCTCCCTATGAAAAGCAGTGTACTGCGCTTTGCGGGCCTCCCAGTACTCAGGTAGCCAGCCAGATTGTTCCCAGTCGACGACAGCCAGGAGACAGTATGGTTTAGAAGGTGTTATAATAATATTGATGCGATGGAGGTCGCCGTGGGTGAACTTAATAGAGCTATCATCAGACAGCTCATGGCGAAATGGTTCAATTGGAACAGAATGCGGATCGGGCATTGGTCTGCGGGGAAGAAATGTGAACCACTCATGAAAATCGTGGACTGAAGCAAAAGGTCCGGCCTCCTGTAGGCAGTTAAAAGGGAGTACTCTGTCGTAAAGAGGAGATCGCACAACATTGCCTAGGAAAGAGTTAGATATAATGGAAATACCTTAAAAATAACATCTGGAGAGGTAGTAGGTCGGTACAAACCTATAAATGTGTCTGAAGGATCTTGTTCAAGCTGGCGGAGATCATCGACAACTGTCCGGAGCTGATGACAGATTGTATCGCGTTCATTGTGTTCCAGCGAATCCCAAGCTGCCTCTAAAGTCCATCCATGCATATATTGCATGTAAATAAACTTCTCATCCCCTTCTGTGCGCCATCCGTATACTTCAGGAACTGGTACACGGCCTTTCAGGGAACGGTGCACAGCATAGGCAGACTGGGCCTCTGCTATTCCCACCTGAACTCCCCATTTGACAACCAGGCCCATGTCTTCAAACACCGCAGGTGGCGGTCTCATATGACACCCGCCGTATGTGAGGGTCTTGCGCTTGTCCAGACTGGTTCCTGAGAGCCACTGTGATTTGGCCTTTTCCCGAACTTGTTTTGGGGAAGGTAACTCGCTCCATTTATTAAAGAATGAAGAGTCTTTAGCGTCGAAATTGGACGCATCAGGGATCATTGACGGTGTCAACTGGAGGCGTCCATGTTGGCTAATCAACTCCGTTCTTGGACCGGCTAGCAGACCGTGCATAACATCCGCCATGATATCATGCAAGGGTATCTTGAGAACTGCAGGAAGTACCTCAAAAATAGATATGAGTAACAAGTAAAACAAGTAATCAACTGAGTTCAGAAATCTAAATTCAAGGGCCATCCTGCCCAAACGTCATGTGACTTCCAAGCAATTCTTACCTGTATACCAACGGCAAGCTGGACTGTCAGTGCAATACATCACGAGGACCATAGCAGAAATCATACATGTATTACAATATCACGATGGACAAGCACGTCCCAAGTCTCCATGGGAAGGGCATCCTTGTCCACGTTTACCAGCAACGCTGCTGATGGGTTCTACAAAAGAACACCGAAGACTGAAATTGAACAAAGCCATGCTCTATTCTTGATTGAGCCTCGCATAGGACGAACGGCACAATAAACACGTACATGGAACAGACAAAACTCCGTTCGCCTGAAAAAAAGAAAACGCAAAGCAACCTCGTCACGGGCAAAAAGCAGATACCCTTCACCACCTGTTCCGCCCGAACACCAATCCCCGATCCTAAGCGTCGTGAAGCCGTCTCAGATGAGGTTAGAGATTAGGTGAAATGAAACCGAGATAAATCAGGAAACTTAAACGGAAGACACAGATGTAGTGGGGTTGAGAGACAAAGGGGGTGTGGAGGGGAGAGAGAACACCAGGGGAGTAAATGGAGACTCTGCCAGGCTGTTTCACTACATTCAACAGACACAAGGCAAGACCATTGTTCGAGGAACAAACCTCTACTCCGCTAGCAACTCAAGAGGATACAGAGGATAAGCGAGAGGAAATGGAAGGACGTTCATAAGCAGGAGAAAAAAACACAGGACAGAAAAAAAAAAAGAGATACGTGAAAAAAACACCATAAGACGGCTGGCTAGAGAGCCACCACCCAAAAAGATTCCGAAATCACAAGCAGAAAAGAAACCGGTTGGAAAAACACCCCATCTCCGAAGATTTCAAATGCTCCACGTCGTTAGTGCCGTTGTGGCCCAAAGTCTGCCTCTACAACCTTGCCCTTCTTACCCTTGACCGTAAACTCCGCAAGCAACGCGACATGATCACTTGGGAAGTGGAAATTCGGGAACCCGGGCACGCGGCGCAGATATTCCTTGTCCACTTCGCCGAGCAACGCCGACACATGGAGAGTATTGGAAGAGTACCAAACATAATCAAGAATGGCCGTAAAGTCGGAAGTGTAGTTGGTGAAGCTCAGTTCTCCCATGGAGGAGTACGCGGACTTCAACTTGAAGGGATGCGTCATACCAACCTTGCTGAGGTTTCCGTAAAGTCGCTTCTCCAGGTCGGGATGGTCTTCGGGAAGTCGTCCAGTGGAGATCAAGTTGTAAGCCGCAGAACCCGGTGAGGAGTTGAAATCACCACACATGAGAACAGGGATCTGATCGCCACTGGTGTACTCCATCGAGGGGGCCGGTTCCACAACGGGCGTAGTCTCTGAGCCACTTTCGGCCTCTGAGAAGCGGAATGCGGTTTTGTCTGTGCAGGCAGGCCACTTCGCGTAGTTATCCGAGAGTTTGGTAATCTCCTCCATCAGAATCGCAGTCTGAATGAGCTTGACGTCCTTGAAGGCAGGATCCCAATACAGATGAGCATTTACACTGATGAAGCGAGCACCGGTTTGCCGGTTTTCCAGGAAGACCACAACGGCGATGTGATCCTTCTGCCACAGTCGGTTGTAGATATCATCTTGGCCCTTGGCGTCAGGTCGACGGACGGCTGTCTGACCAAAGTTGATCAACTGCTTGTCCAACAGGATGTACTTGCTTCCCTTGAAGAAGGTAGCACATCCATCGACCATTCGGGCATCTTCCTCCTGCATGCCCATCGCGCGACCACGCGGCCAGTAGACACCTTTGTAGTCATTGTAGGCAAGCTGTTCCCGGAAGAAATTGTTGTAACTTCCCTGATCAACCTCCTGAAGGCAGACAATATCTGCGTTATGGGATCGTAATTCGTTAAGAATAAGCTCGCGACGGTATTCCCAGGACAGAACACGTGAGGGCACATAGCCATAATGCGATTGGGTTGCAGAAGAGTCGCACAGGGTGTTGTACGACAGTACGGTGATCTTTTCCGTATTACTGTTGGACGAGGTGGAGGTATCATCGAGAATGACCCAGTCACGGTCAGGAGGAGGTAGGTGAACTGTAATGATGAAGTTAGCAAAAAATCCCGGGCAAATATGCTTGAGAGCGGGATTAGCATTTGAAACACACCTGGCATCTCTTCTTTCAGGTACTTGATGAGAGCCTTGGTTCCGTCCTTCATGATCTGAGATTTGAGGACATCGTTCAAGGGATTGCCCTCGATACCCAAGGTTTCCAACCGGTAAAGGTAGCCCATTTCGTAAGGGAGGGTGCGAATATTGTTATCGAATAGAAGGAGTTTCTTCAGGTTTGAAAGCATGCCAAGTTCTTCTGGTAGCTCCGTGAGTTCGTTGCCTGACAGATCCAGATGGTTCAACTTCCGCAGTTGTCCAATAGCCGGGGGTAGCACCTTCAACTTGTTAGAGTTGAGGTACAGCTTCTCAATGAAGCCATAGTTGAACAACGAAGTAGTCAAAGCGCGCAATCCTTGGCCACCGAAATCAAGCGCATTCCAACCCTGTCGGCTAGCTGGCTTCCCCGCAGATGCACCATTTCGCCCATCCGTCCCATTCTCTGTGTCAATGTTGCTGGACATGAGCTGGATTCCTTTCGTTTGTTGTGCAATGACGCGGGCATGGTAGTGGGGGAAGTGGCTTGTCTCGACTCCGCCGCAAGCTGGAGCTGCTGCTGCCAATGCTCGTTCATTGATTCGTCAAGATCATCCTCCGCGGTCGGTACTCCGTTCTGCAGATGAGTCGAGTTGAAGTGAGAAGTTGTCGTAGTGGCTAGTGCGCCGCCGGGGAAATTGTGTTGATGAGTGAGGTTGTGGGTGGCTTGTGCGTGGTGGGCATGATGATGCGGCTGCTGTGTGTGATGAGAGTGGTGGGTTTGCGACTGGAACTTTGGGATCGGCATGCCAAACCGCTGGTGGGCTTGACCGCCATTCATCATGACATGCTGACCTTGGTGGGTTTGGCCGTACATGTTGTTGAAGGAACTGAGAGCAGCAGCCTGGTTTAGGGCAGGAGATCGAGAGGGGGAGGGGGTGTCGGGGTTGAATTTCAGTCGACCCGTCGGAGAATTGGTCCCGTTTCGAACGATGTGTCGCTGGTGAGGGTTCTGCTGTGCTTGAGCTTGGAAGTAGAACTGCCCGGCCCCAGGCTGCTGGAACCTGTAGGTACCATCTGCCATTTAACGTGGCAGACGAGACCGTGTTTTGTTTCCCTGGTGGAAAACCTGTTGGTTGGTGGGCGGCGCTAAGTCGAGCTGGGTCGAGGAGAGGAGAGGAGAGGATCGGAGACGGTCTCTTCTTCTTCCACATAGGGGCCTAAGGCAAAACCACCTGTATCAAACCACGATTGAAGGTCGCCGGTGACTTTGGCACTGGGAGTATCTTTAGGTGTGCAATGGTTGCGGTACCTAAGGGCGGAGATTGGGCGGAAGGGTCAAAAGAAGGCGTGGTCGTAAAAGCAAAAAGAGATCGAGTGATGGGGAGTCGAAGAAAAATCGGTGGGGCAAGCTTGACGTAGCAAAGATGAGCAAACCAGACGATTGTCTTCAGGTCGATGAGGACGTCCTGAGATGACACTGGTGGTTTGCAGGCGAGGCGGGAGTCACGGGATCACGTGAATCGCCGCAAGGGCCAAAGTCTTTCCCAGATTTGATGAGCTTGAATTGCCAAGACACAGTCGATGTCTCTCAATAATTTGGGGGCTTTTTGAGGGAAATCTTTGAAATAGATCATCTATCCTTCATCTATCTCACAGATCTATGTCACTTTTTGCAATGGATCGGGCTGTTTATATGAAAACCAGCCACGTGGTCGACTTTGCTTGCCAAAACTATGGGCAATGCAACTGTCTTTGGCAAGTCGAACCTGCATCGGATTTTGATTCTGCCTAGACACTTGTTTGAAGCTAGCCAACACTAGGGGTACGTACAATGAAAGAAATCTGGGTCTAGAATAGAGAGATAAACATGTAGCTAAGGGGTCCAGCAAAGAGAGGAAGAGACCTGGACTAGAAGGTTGAAAGAATGCACAATGGTCTGATCTATTCTAAGCGCTAATAATATCCAATACTTTCAAAACTGAGTCTGGTATTTTGATTTTGTCTTATGTGTAGGGAATCATAGAATCTTTGTGTCAAAGTAGTTCAGGTCAGACTTCTCCTTGGCGCGAACTGCTCGGGCGAGACAGAAAAGCCACTGACGGGGCTAATTGAATTCTCTAAGCTTGGAATCGTATGACGAAGGACAGAGGTAAATTATACATATGTATTCATAGTCATTAGTGAATTACCTAAAAACACCATCCTAACAATATTATCTGGTACCTAGGTATACTAAGTAGAAAGACCCCTATTAAATGATTCTTAGATATAGGTTTAACATAATTTCAATCGTGAAATGCTGTCTAGACAGACTACATACTAAAGCCCTATGTTGAAGCGAATACGGAGTATAGAGATACGACATATGCACTCCGTATCATTCAGATGATATGTATCTGCAAGGTAGCACAGACCTAGTATACTCGCATATTCACAAAAAGGGGTCTAACGGCTTAATATGCAATTCTTCTACAACATATGTTGGAATACACAGTTACCTTCATATTCTTACTGATCATATTCGCCTCTTCAACTCCGTCTATCTCCGTGTCTTAAAAAATCAAACTAGTCTTAACCAAAGTACGTGGCAGACACTATTGTGTCGATCGAATTCTCGAATCATTTCTGCAGGTACGTTGAATACTACCGAGCGGAAAGGGCACGGATCACAGTGCAGACTAAGATTGGAATCGCCGATACCCCAAATGCCTGGGAATTTAGCGTTGTCGCACGGGGTAGGTAAGTACTAAGTATCAGATAGAGAGACAATGGCGAGCTAGGTCTCAGAATGTCGGTCCAGACTGTGGACCGAATTATTAAAACACTCGGTACTTGATGGATATTGCGGGTAGGGATCTCCGACGGTTGTGTATCCAGTTTTCACCGTTGAAATTGGATAATGCATGCATGCCTACTACTAGTACTTTGTGCTCTATACAATTTGCTATGCTTTTGGATGTATCTTATCCAAGTATTGGCTTAAGCTATTACGAGGACATTTTTTATATGGTTTTACTTTGTAGAGGACCCCTGAAAACTGTGTTTCAATATTCCCCATAAAATGTCAAAAAGCAATAATGAACTATGCAACATACCATAACTTCTTTTGTTTCTACCGCATTTGGCCAGAATTTCCCTTCTCGGCGATTGAGCCATGGGCACTGATATAAGAGTCATGATGTCAATGCTATATAAAACCAGGAATACTTTGCACACAGGTGAAACAGAATACATATTATTGGCTCCAATACAACGGATGTTTTACTACGGAGTAAAGTACTGTTACCGTGAAGAGACTAAACTAGACTCGAGTGGATATTCAACTTCCAGGGGTCAGGGCTTTTCTTCTTCTCTCCTTCTCCCCCATTTCTTCTCGAACTTCGAATAATTTACTTCCAAGGGTTATACCTTGTTGCATATATGCAAAACTACAGGACTATCTACAATTTAAGTCCTTTTTCTTAACGTTGAACAAGAAATTTCTTCAGCTCTGCGCCCCGGCTGCACTAGGGATAATTTCCGAGCCCGCTTTGGTCCCCGTCACTTTTCCTGTTCGACTCTATTTTTTTCGATTTTTCTATTTTAATTCCTATTTCCCTCGGAATTATCTTCCACTCAAAAAAAAAAAGCCTGCAAAAGAAAAAAAAAGCATGCCTCGTTCATGAAAACTTCAATCTTGCGCCGAGAATGCGACCGAACCCACAACCCATCTTCAGAGTCATAGGGGACACCAATCGATATACTTGAGAGGAAAGTGATATGGACATAATGGCACTGGGGTTCTCAGTCGCAACCGCCTCCGGGTCCGACCTACACTCCAACCTTAGCTCGACACTGGCCGCCTCCTCCTCGTCCCTGAGTTCACTCACGGACTACTCAACATACCCTCTGATGCGCCAAGGTGACCGCACCTACTTTCGCGACCCGGAGAATGTCTACCCATTGCCCTGCGACCTGCCCGAGATCCACCGCCAAAGCCTGCGCACGTTTATGTTGCTGCGCGTGCTCGGCGGCCCATTTTGCAACCCCCACTTAGCCAATCGGCCGCCCAAACGCGTCCTGGAGATCGCATGCGGGTCCGCTCTGTGGTCTGGTCTGTGCCACGACTACTTCGCCCGCAGAGGCCATCCCGATGTGGCCTTTGCCGGGATAGATGTTATATCCATTGCGCCGGATCTGCGCAAGCAGGGAATGAACTGGCAATTCAAACGTCATGACCTACGCCGACCCCGCTTGCCCTTTCCGGACAACTATTTTGATTTCGTGTTCATTAAAGATGCCGGCATGTGTCCTTCTAGTCCGGCGCAATCTGCATCGGGCCTGAGCGAGCCCCTGCGCGTGCTGAAGTCCGGGGGTATCCTGGAGGTGTGGGATTCAGATTGGAGCTTCCGCTCGCTCCTGCCTAATCCGGCTCCGGCCCGCAAAACGAGCTCGAAAGAACAGGAGATCGCCGATGCAACGGCTACTTATACATTTTCTTCCGCCACACCATTCACACGAGCGCAGAACAAGTTCATGGTCGATTATAACTCCTGGTTGGAGAAGTCCTTCGACCGTCTCAAGTTGACAGCGCTCCCGTGCGCGACGATCGGTTTATCCTTCAACTCCGAAGTGGACTTGTTGGAAAATGTCGACAGTCGCCGCGTCGCAATTCCATTGGGTGACTTGCGCTGGGAGCGAGACGGCCAAATCAAGGATTCCAACGGCCGTCCACGAAAGGCCCTGACTCCAGAACAGATCGCCATCCGGCGCACAGCTCTCCTCACCACAATACAGATGATTGAAGGGCTGGAGCCGATACTGATGGAGTCTAGCGGAAAGGGTCGTGACGAATGGGACCGATGGTGGGCTGCAATGACAGCCGACCTCTTGCAGAAAGGCGGACTTTCCAGCGGCGAGTGCCTTGAAGTAAGCGCCTGGTGGGGTCAAAAAAAATGAACCCCTTGAGTCAATTTGGAGTTCCGGTGGGCAAAAGTCAAGTAGTGACCGTTCTGCACTTTGTATTGGTGATACCCCAATTTTATTTCTGTCTTTCTGGGTTTCTAACATGCATATGATCTGGACATTTCTGGAGAAGAAGTGAGAGCCGCGGGAATATCAGGCCTCACTTCCATATCGCTTTTTCAGTGTTCGGTACCGCTTCAAATAGTACCTGGTTTTTTTTTCACTTTGTTAGTCGCCATCAACAGAAAATTCTTGTGATGGAGGTCAAAATAGTTCTTGCATGATGCCATGATAATGAGGAGTCAATCTATGCCCAGTGTATCTAGCCAGACACTACCCCATTATGGGTGCAATGTATAGAAGAATGACATGTACGAAGGATTCCACTGTGCTTCCAAGTGCTTGTAATCCAGCAATATAGGAAGTGGTTGGATGCGACAACGCGATATAGAAGGTAGGGAGGAAAGGGAGGGATGGAGGGACCAGTCTTACAGCGCTTCCACTTCTGCATTAAGCAATTAGCAACATATCCACAAATGCACCCGAGGGATAGGCGTCCCAGCAATACAGACAGAACTTACCTTTCTTCACAAACTCAGCCCTCGCTATTCCCTTGCGGATCTGTTCATCGTCGGTGATCTGTTTCTGGCTTGCAAAAGCACGGTGTAGTCGATCCCGGAAATACTGGTAACCCAGAGGATATTCCCGTCCTAAGAACAGAAGCTCTACATCTCGGGATATTAGCATGTAACAGACAACTGGCTTAAGACCAAAGCAAAGGAATGCAAGTTGCTGCGCGACGTATGCAGCTTCCTACCTTTGTAGACGTTGATGACCTGGCGGCGCAGCTCGGGGTTTACCATTGTTGCTCCATCCAAGATTAAAGATTGTTCTTGTTGAGAGTTGGTGGTGGAGATGCGGTGCAATGAAGGTAAGCGGCTGAGAAGCTTCCAGGCTTCGGGAGTTATCGGTGACGTGACTAGCGGAGTTCCAAGGTTGGCTAGATTTTCTATACACGATATACTACCTACATATGTACTTTTGGGGTAAATTTGCATGTCTTGTTTCTCAAATGTAAACTCACTTCGAAACTACAAATATGTATAAAATAATATCGATACAGGATCAGTTTCAGACCCCCTATATTCACGCGGGGTTCTCGCCGACCTCGGGGTACTGGCCCAAGCTTCACGTTATCGGTTATCGGCGGTCGAAGTGCTGAATCCAACATTGGAACTATCTCTCCACAACAACGCAACATGCTCTCTAAGTCGGCTCTCCGAGCGCATCTATCTGCCTCAATACCTCTGTACTCCAATGGCACACGTCGCCTCTTCTCTGCGACTTCCCCGACAACCTTCAGCCAAAAACTCCCCGATTCGGCCTCAACCCCGATCAATCCACGATGGCTCACAATGGCCAAGCGAAGGGTTGGGAAGTGCATGATGTTTGGGATGAAGCCAGCTCAGATTGACGAGGGGGGAAGATTCTACAGCAATTGGCCAAGGAATGGCGGGAACTGGTCGCTGGGAGCGAGGGATTTCTCACGGATAAGAAACGGCGCAGTCTGTTTCGCCATAATGTGGTCTGGGGAGAACAGGTATGAGTCTGGGCTATAATACTGTGTCTGTGCTATGAGCGAGAGTGATTAATGCTAAGTCTGCTTGTTATGGATTAGGACATTATGGTGAGAACATTCATCCCCCCTAGCTTTTGCGCTTACTGCATGAGCTCTCTTGGATTTCTGGACCAAGGCTAACCGGGATAATAGGGTATGCTTCGTCTTTTTCTTTAAAATTTACCATTCCCATTTCATAGACCATGCCGTACTAACTAGAGCAAGGTCACGTCAACAACGTTACCTATGTTCGATACGCCGAAACAGCTCGAGTGAACTGGACGCGCAATATCGGTAACTATATCGATACTGCAAATAAGAAAGAATGGATAAACATGCTTGGTAGTACGGGAATCGGGCTCATCCTAAAGAGTATCAAGGTGGACTACAAATTTGTACTGTATCCCTGAGACCCAAGTCCCACCCACGCCAATAGGACAGCAACTGAGTGGACCTACTTACTTACTATCATGCAGCCCATGGAATCTCCAGACAAAATTACTGTTTATCAAAGACTGATCCCAGACCCATCTGGGCATCTTTCGTCCCAATCGGCATTCCGACTCGAAGTTATGATCTTGTCTGAAGCCCACCAACGCCCTGCTGCGCGTTGCTTCGAGGATATCGTGATCTATGATTACAAGAAGAACCGCAAGACTGTCAACATCCCGCCCTTTGTAATGGAGCAGTTTGAGGCTATGTGGAAGCAACAGGAGCAGGAAAAGGAGAAATGGAGACACCGGATTGCTGAGATAGAGAATCGTGTACGGGATCTTGAGCTTAAAAGCTGGGATCGGGCTGATGCTGTGGAGGACAACGGGTCTGCGTGACAGTGATTGCAGTGGGGTAGAAATATTGAAGAACTGATCATATGGGGCTGTTTCCTTGTCATTCTTTGGGCACTGGATTGACAGCTGCAGTCTTCTGCGCTTTGTACATACGCATTACAGTCTCAAGCACGCCGGACTTACGGCATCTCTGGCGAGGAGGGGAGCATGATCATATTGTTATAGTAGCAGCAGCAATGAACCGACATCTCATTTTGAAATTAGTATAGGCCAAATTGGCTTGGGACCTAAACTCAGTTGTAAGTAGTGCAGGATGGCACCGGCGGGCTTGAAGGTGACATTGTGTATGTACTAGTAGTTACCTGGGCCTGACCCGTGATATAAGCCCTAATGCATGATTCAACTGCTGTCTTGGTTGTTCCCCGGGTCTCCAACACTGAATTACCTGTTATTCTAGTGGGCTGCACTCACCAGCTGGGTGCGTTTATCATTAATGTTCTTCATATCGCCAAGGAATCATTAGCCCACGACGCAGTCTATTCCATATATAACATGAGGGACACGTCTCTATAAATAAAAAACAGTAAACCACCTTTCAACTCCACTGGCCAAACAATTCAAATCTTCAACCTCTTTGCAATCTCAATTCCCTCTGCAATGGATCCCACCCGGGCGTCAATCGCATACCCTTCACTCTCCAGCCTTTGCAACTCAGCCGACAGCTCCGACACCGGAAGCGTGAAACACTCGATAAACTCATTATCCTCGAGACAAGGCTTTGGATTCTGATTTTCCGGAAGAGACATGTCGACCTGAACGTAAACCATATTGAAATTGGCATTGCAGAAGCCGGGATCTGAATAGATATCTCAAGTCAGCTAGTATTCAGCAGTAAGATGAACAATGGGCTCACCAACCATTGTACATGATACCAGTAGTTTTATCCGCGACGCCGATGTACCCAGTCTCTTCTTTCAGCTCTCGAACTGCAGTCTGCTCGATTGTCTCCCCTGCGTCGATCAATCCTGCAGGGAGTTCTATGACGACTCTGTCAATTGGAGGCCGGTATTGTTTTTCCAAAAGGATCTCGGATCCGTTCGTCTTATTCAGAAAAGCGACAATGTTGACTCCATCCACTGGGGAGTCTGTTGGTCTTGTCTACGATTTGGTTAGGTCGTTACAGTTCGATATATATGTAAACTCAAAATTCGTACCTGGCGCTCAGCAGACTCCCAGTCTCTCTTGACTCCGTTAGGATCGATATAGTTTGTCTTGACTAGTCTTTTCCATTTGGCTTCTTGTGAAGTCTAAATTGAATGGCCATAAGTAGCTGAGAGTATACACAAGCTAGGAACACATACCAAGACCTCTCGTGAGAGGAACGTGGACTTGCGCTGTGACATTCTAGGTACTAGTCCTTCGACTCTTTGAAATGGGAATTGAACTGAGAGTAACTGTGATTTAGGTTGTAAGAATTGTCCTATTGTAACCTTCCAAGGTGGACATGTGCCCGCGGGCCCGCGGGACAAAAGATGACTAATGTGGTGCTGCCCCTACCTGCTGAGGTGGTGCCTGGGCTGACGCCTTAGGAGAGCGAATTGCACTAATTTTAAAATTTAACCGTCACTCTTAATTTTATATCGGAACTTCATGTCACTTTCTTTTCCCCAGGAAATTTTCTTTATAGAACCCTGTTTTTGAAAGTCGCTGCTTACGAGACGGCACCACTGTTCTACATGTATCACAATGATATAATCGCACATCTGTTCTCGGTCGTATGTTTTCTTCACTTATATACAACAATGGGATCAACTATTGCGCTGCTTCCTGTGGCAATCACACCTGTGGAATCTGGGCGCTACCATTGCTTGGACATGTCGAAAAGGTCTATCCTGGACGTAGTCCGGGCGCTGATATGCTATATCTTTCTACTAGTGAAGATCATCTTGTAGGGAAGAAGATGAGGTACTTTTGATCGGAGCAGCTGGCGATATCGTGCTCGGCAGAGTCGCTGACATATATTGGGGTTTATATTGAGTCCAGTCGTATTGGAGACTGCTGACGACTGGTCTACGCGTACCTACATCTAACTAGGTGTACGGTTTCAGGTGTAGTAATAATTTGATAACCATGCCGGCTAACCTTGGAAGATCAGCCAAACCTTGGAAGAAATCTTGGTTCAATTTAAAGTTAACATTATGCGGGGGATGGAATGTGAGTTTCGGGTCAATTTTCTCGTCGAAGTATACCTAGGTAGGTAGTGTTTCACCCTGGGCATTTATTGTGAAGGATCATATCTATCCTTGTTGGTTTCCTTGAGGATTTATGTGCATATGGTGTCTTTCTTTCTCTAACATTTCTACAGTCATTACTGGATGGAAAAGAGATATGCAATGCAGATATCCCGTTTCAGACACCTTACGCGGAATTTGAGTATATGGGCCATATCTTTTTGATATATAAATTCCATTTTTGAGATATGCTATATTAACAGTATCCATATGCGTACCCGTGAAGTATAAAATTTGCCCTTAGGTTCCTGATGGCTTAGGGCATTCTTGTCTTTTACAGTAGTCCTTTTAGTAGTCCTTATAGTTCGATTGGTATACGCCCTAACTAGTACATATGGCAAAGTGAAGTCCAGAATGATTTGCCCTGATGAACCACAAAAGACTAGATTGTTCAATTGATTGGACTATGTAAGGCCCCGAGCGGATATTCGTAGGAGGGAGTGCATTTAGCTCTTTATAGAGACCGAGAAACCTTCATAAGATTAGCCAAGGTTTTATATCCATTATTACTCCGTACACCCGGAGACCCTGCCGGACCAGGACATGAAAGCCGGAACCAGTAGGAAAAGCGAAAGGATCGACCATGAAAACCCGAAGTTTATCGGACCCAAGCAAAATCCGGTTCTAAAGGAGACTAGGGTGGATACGCTAGTGGAAGGGTTCGCAATTTTCAGAATTGTGTACCCTATTTTCTGAAATTTGGACTGGAAAATTGGAAAACTGGAAGTGTAACGAGCCAAAGAAGTGCCCATGTGATCGAGGGGTATACAATATGTATAGATACTACAATGGTAGGGCTCACCGCATGCATAAAAATAACTTAAGCCATCACCAAGCCGGCCGTCGGGCCGATCGTTACTAAGTTTGTGGCTGATCTACAGAACCCTCCAGGGCTGCCAAGCCCCGGGTATCGTATTAGGAGGGGGAGGATCGGAATTGGCTGGAAGGAGTAAATTGCATTTATCTTCTGTTCGAGGATATCCTCTTAATAGTGTAAATAGAAATTTATTTTGCATCAATCTCGATATATCATCAGACATTACCTTCTTGAAGATGTGGACATACTCGTTCTCCAAAATCTGTGCGGAGCGCTTCAGAAAGATGCACGAGATAGCCGAGCATGTGATGATCCCAGCAAGAATGTGGCTAACAGTGTTGATACACACGTTGATACGCACAAGCTTTAGTTCCCCATACTTATTCCTTATGATGCTCTCCATGTTCGGATTGCGTGTTCATTCCTGCAGGCGCATCTATCTGCATGCGAGTCCCCCAACGAGTAATAACCATACCATGATCTAAGGATTCGTAACACATACCAGAAGTCCGGCGCAAGGATGACCCCGCAGCAGACGGGTCAAGAAACGGTCGATCGTCAATCCAATTAGGCAGTTTGACAGCAAATAGGGACTGGTGATCTCAACAGGCTTCCAAATTGATCTGTACATCGTAGGTTGTACTCCATACTCCGTGCTCACGAGCTTATCAGCACTAGTCAAGCCCGTTTTGAAGAAAGTCCGCATAGCGCCGAGGCAACGGGAACCACTGGGTATCCGTAAAATTGTCTGGATAAAACGAAGACATGCTTAGGATTGGCCGATGTGTAGGTATCCGCGTTGCAGGACTTGGCAATTGCAGCCGTTGTAGCTCTTAGGCGTGACCTGTCAATAAGCCCTAGAGTATCGTAAGATAGATGTTTAGAAGAGAACGAAAGCTTGGCAGTGGATTGTGCTAAACGGGACTTTTCATGCAGAAACTCCAGATCTACAAAGAAGCCAGAATATATTACCAGGAGCTCTCTCTCTCTCAGTTTGCAATCTGCCGTCCAAGTACACAGTACCAAAATGAAATAGTGGCGAACGGTATTGAAGCCAGGTACCGCCTACCCGAAAGGCACCAGAGATCGACACCAAATGACAGTACCAATACCAATTCTGTTTCTTTCGAACTTCATACAATTCCACCTGGGCACTTTTTCCCCTTCACGCTTCCACGTACAGCGTCGTCTCTTGTCTTTCTCTCTTTCTCTCCTTTTTCCTTATACATCTACTTCCTTTTTCTTTCCCATCTTCATTACTATACAAGCCAATCTGCACCATTTCCTTCCCCACCATATTCAATTTTAGTCCGTTTTCGCCTTTTCCTGGTCCCAGTCCTTGGCTTCATCCCGCCAAGCTGACTCGGACCTGGGTTTCGGGCTCCCTCTTCCATGACACGCTCCGCTGCATCTAGGAAGAACCAGAGCAATCGGCAGGAGAATGGCCTTGTCGGTCCCGGCAAGAAAGTAACCAAGCAAAAGTCAAGCGGCCATCTGAATGGCAACTCGGGCAACGGCTCTGCTACCGGTCCGGGCGCGTCCACTCACTTCGATTTATCTTCCGTACGGTCTACTAGCGACACGGCCGTAACATCTCCGACAGTTTCCGGCAAAGGAGGGGATAGTACGAAGGCAGATGGCAATGTGCGTGGGATGTTGAATGGACATAGCAAGGGTGGAGAAATGGCATCTGCGCAGGAAAACGGCGATGTCGCCCAGAATGGTGGCATAGCAGGTCATGTCTCTCGCAGTGGAAACTCGAAACGATCCGGATCCAATGCTTCGATTAATCCGCTCCAGCTCGCATCCACTATCCTCAAATCGTGCCCCATGTACGACACCATCGCCATCTTGATTTTTTTGCTACAGCTTCCACCAATGGTCTTGACCCTGGTTCAGTTCTTGTTCGCCTCTTTGACTTTCATGCCTCCGAGTGGCGCCGCGGCCGGTTCTTTGTCGTCGAATTTCGATATTTTCCAAGGTCCGGCTGGGACGCCATCTCTGGGGACGATGATTGCGATGGATGGGTTTTGCATACTCCTCTGGGGCCTCTTCATGTGGACTTGGGCGCAAAACTTTGCCATCGATCTCGCTCATGTCCAAGTTGCTATCACTTTGGGTGGCGGGGGTTCCGGAAAGAACGGCGGGGTCAATGCTCTCTGTGTCGGAATTGTTCTGCTTCTCCATCTTGTTCGCAGTAAAGGCATCCAGGACTTCGTCTTGGGTCATCTTGTCTCTGCTAAAGTGCTCAGTCCCGATCTCCTCTCCCAATATTCGCACCTGCTACCCGCCGAGTTCCGACGCTCCGAAGCACAAACGTCTCCGAGCTGGCTCCGAAGCCTTCTTGCCGTGCACATCCTAGCACAAGCGGCGACCGCCATGGCACGACGTGCGATGGCCAAGAATCGGTCACCGACACCGTTACGGACCGGCAAGCGGGGGGATACGGAGGCTTCTGCGGGGTCACAGGGACAAGCCGATTCTGCTCTAGAGTCTGCTGCCAGTGTTTCCTCTTCTTTCGTGGGGCCTGATGGTCAGTTGAAAGATGGAAAGGATCGCTTCACTTCAGCCAAGAAACGCAGACGACAAGCCAATCAAGTTCGGAGCCGGCAGCCGTTTTGGGCTGCGCTTGCCAGTACAAAGGTTACGGTGATGAGGGAATATGAACATTCACGGGCTATTTCTAAGACAGCCCGCAATCTCACAATGACGGAGGAGGATCTGCAGGGTGTTTCTCTCGACGACGGGTTAATATGGATTACGGACGTGGATAGCTCTTCGATTAAATTTGCCGCGGGTGATTTTACCGATGACCCCGCTGTGTCAGGTTCCTTTGAAGCCGGCCGTTTGGGAGGAGATATGGAACCGTTTTACGTCTGCGTCAACGGTGCGCTCTGGGCTACCGCTTCGATATGCAGGGTTTCAGATGCCAAGGGGCCGAGCGTTGTCCAGTGGCGGGGCGAGATCGCGGGACTTGCTCCCAACTGCGCCTACACATGTGCATTTGTACGAAGCGATACCGACGAGGAAATCTGTGTCATGAGTGTCAAGACGCCTACAACGACTGACACAGAGCAAGGTAAGTTCTCTTCAAATAACAACACTTCGTTTTCAACAAGCTCATTGTTCGAACAGTCATTTCCGCGGTATCGACACCCCCACAACCCACCTACCGTCCATCATCCCCCACAACGACGCTCAAGAACTCCATCAGCAATGCGGAATCCAAGTTGAATGAAAAGCGCAACCGTCTCAAAAAGACGAAGAACGACCACAAAGCGGTTATCTCGAAAATCCGGAAAGAGCTCGAGAACTTCAATACTCGCCTCCACAGTGGAAATGACGAGAATCGCCAAAAGCAGCGTTCGCTTCAACTAGAACGAAACATCCGGCAAACCGAAGAGGCTACTGCAGTTCTGGAGATACAACTCGACACTATGGAAAATGTCCCTGAGGAGGAGATGGAAAAATGGTCAGCGCACAAAGCGGATTTCGAACGTGAGGTGGAACTTTTCAATTCAACTAAGGAAGAGGTTGCTGCTGCTCGAACAGCTGCAGCTCAGCAGGTGGCGGCGCTGGAGTTGGAATTGTCTCAGGCTATCCAGAAGCGCGAGCGTCTCCAGGGTCGCCGCACCCGGGTGAATGAGCAGTATGAGCGTATTATCTCGGCCAATGCACAAGGGTTGAATGAGAGAGAACGTCGGGCTGCCGAACAATTTGCCAGAGAGCAGGACCAGTCAAAGATGGAGAGCAATTTCCATGAGCAATTTGGGAGCATCAGCCAATCTGTACAGGACTTCCAGCTGCGCACGAGTCAACTCTGGCAGCAGGCATCTGCAATTGAGCAGTCAATTCAGCAACAACAGCAGCAGATGCTCCTCGAGTCTGGTCCTCTCACCCCCGAAGGCAACTTGCCAGGCACCAATCCTCTGCCCGAAACCAGTGCTCCGTCGTTCAACGCATCTACGACCTCTGCACCTAGCGCTCGATCTCTGTTGGGGGGGCCTCAGCTTTCCTGCGAGGTCTAGTCCACTACAGATTTCGTCTTCTCCGGTCCACGAAATGCCGTCAAATCCAACTAGCCCATCGCAAGACCTTCCCTTCCTCCCACAGTTTCCAACCTCTCCCATCGGCAACGCGAGCTCATACTTCGCGTCAGACATCAACAACCGAGACCGTTCGTTCTCCAACCGCTCCACTCGCAGCAGCCAATACGGCTCTGACTTCTTGGACACGAACCGCTTGCCACCTCTCCAGCTTGACCTGTCGGAATTGCTTGGTGAGACCAAGCCTCGGCCTGGGTCTGACGGAAATGGGTTCCTGCATCATGGTGGTCGTCGGGTTTTGAGTCCTTTCCAGCGAGCAGTAAGTCGAGGTAGTGGCACCGGTAGTGGCAGTGGTGGCAGTGGCAGTGGGACGGGCAGTCCGCACTCGTCTCGAGACTAGTTCTCGGTGATTGCTTCCGTGGTCTCATGCCTAGCCGCGCTCTCGAGCCGGTGCTCGAGCTCAATTCCATGCTTGTCTTTCGAGAAGTGGCCTCAATTTTTGTGCGTCGTGCTTTTGGTTCCGTCCGGTTGGATTATCCGGCTCGTGCTAGTCAATCTCTTTCTCGTCGGCCTGCACTGTGATGGCTCCTAGTTTCTTGGGTCATTGTGGTAGCGTGGCACGCATCTCGCGACGAGATAGCAACTGTATGGATTCGATCGGAGTGAGATACATGGCAGGTCTGTTCTTAAAACCGAAAAACAAAAGTGTTCTATACTCGGTTCTTGTATATCTCTCTCACAAAAAGCGTAGACGCATCAATATCATGAAAGCATTTCTCATCTTCATCTCTCCATGTCTCCTGTAGGATCATATAGCGGATAGGTCGTTGAGATTGGCTGTGATACCATATGTCTAATTGAAAGTCTATATACAACCCAAACGCCGTCTTCCCAAGTATATATACAGTGCTTTGCCGGAAGGCATAAGCGATGAAGCATTCTTCATCCAACTCTCAGACGAAACCAGACACGCAAGACAACTACATGTATCCAAGCTCAAAGCTCACCCCCCATCTTCCAGAACTTGGTATTTGCATACGTCAAACAAAGCCGCTCAGGCGAATGCTCATCCAAGACCTTCCCATCCTGTCCCTGTGCCGAAACAGACTCAGAGCCCTCGATCGCCCGAACAACAGTACCCAGCACAATTGAGTGATCCTGCACATCAATCTTCTGCGGATGTAGTGTACATTCAAAAACAAAAGGGAAGTCGACACCATCATTCGCAGCTACTGCTTCCGGCCTCCGCCTAAGAATAGGAAGCGGTCTTTGAGGATGTCCCTCCTCGTTCTTAGTAGGCAAAGCCGCGAACTCAAATTCCCCATGTCCTCTCAACATAGCAGCGAGGGTGATATTCCCCTTAGAGAAATCCCTAGCCAGAGTAGCGGTTGCCGGGCCCGGTGCAAGCAAATGCACCAGAAACCGGCGCGAGGCAAGTAACGCATTCAATGTCTCTGATGGGCGACGCACATTGAAGGAGATCACAGGCTCCGGGGTGAGGGTGACGGTGTTGAAGGAAGAGACGGTCATACCACGGAAAGAGGTTGTGTCTTCTGGGCCGGAGGGATCAGTTGCCGTTATGATTGCGACGGGGTAGGGGAGCCGACGCATGAGGAGGCGGACCTGGTCGGATATAGATGTCGAGGGTGTTGACGGTTGTGGGGAATTGGCCTTCCCTGTGCAATCATTTTCTTTTAAAGAGGCTGTGGCATTGCTGGTATATCGTCGTTGATCGCATCGTGATCGGTATTGGGGATATGGTACAGGCGGAGAGGTTCGGGGGAGCGATGTTCCCAGGAACAGGGGTGTATAGTTCTTAATGCATGATAGTTCTAATGGCTCACATTAGTACCGCAAGAGCACTTGGAAATGCATCATGACAACCTACCTCCGAGTCCTGTCCGAGCAGTCCCATGCGCGACTGGAAAGGCGAGCTTCATCCCGCCAGGAATTGAGAGCTTGGAAAGACGCTCAGGGAATGACGCAGGACACAAACTCACAGATATCCAGACTCTGCCAATTCATGTCTGAATCCCCAAAGAAGAAGAGAGACTCACAGAGATATGGAGCAATATGAAGTCATGCGAAACATGCAAGTTATGAAAATCCCGAAAAGAACAGAGCCGCTTACATAACCCGCGATAATTTCTCTGCTATAGCATCAACTTCGCAACCTCCGCAACTTCCCCGATAGCATTGCGGCCCCGTCTTCCTCCGCCCACCTCGACAATCCCTTCGTTATTTACATTGGAATTGACGAAACAACCCAATCCAACATGTCTATGCACACCTCCTCCGCCGCACCGCGGCCACAATCACCAATTCAACAACCACCATCCTCCCTACAAGACTACCCACGCAATCGAGCAGCACAACCTTCATCTGCTCGCAATGCCGACACGCAACTCTCCTCCGCCGCCCCAAGCGCCCCTACACCTTCACACAACTCATCACCCTCTCTGACGGCAGCACCTTCACGCACCGCACGACCTCGCCAGCCCCGATCTACCGCTCCACACGCGACACGCGCAACTCCCTCCTCTGGAACCCGTCCAGCAGCAAGCTGATGAACGTCGAGGAAGACGAGGCCGGTCGTCTCGCGGCTTTCCGTGCCAGATTCGGCCGCAGCTATGATGCCAGCGCGCCTGTTGCTGAAGAGGAGACGGCGAAGGACCCTGCTGCTGCTAAGAAGGCTGAGGCTGATGCGAAGGCTCAGGCTAAGGAGGATCAGGAAGAGGAGGATAACTTGCTTGATTTGATTAGTGCTTTCGGGCAGAATGAGGCGCCGCCTCCGCCTGAGAAGAAGCCTTTCAAGCCCTCTGGCAAGAAATAGTGGCTTTTGGATTTTCCCGGATTAAATCAGGTTGTCTGGTTTGGGCCGCTTGGATGGGAGTTGGGATCTTCTTTTGCTTTTTTTTTTGTTTATTTTTCTTTGTGTTTTTGATCTTGTACAATATACATATGTCTGGTATGAGCCTGCTGTATTATACCAAGAATTCATCTTTTCTCTCATCCATGCTAAATATTCGTTAAGTCTATGCGAATTCTAGGGGACTTGAAAGCATTGATTTCTCAAATCTCTGGATATTGGGTAGAGGAAGTATGCATTCGAGACAGAATAACTGACTAGGGTAAATAGGTGATGGATTTATTTGCTACAGTACACGAACAGTGGTATTCGGAGTGAAGCGGAAATAGAAGAAAAACACAAAACTTATCGGCTTGCTGAGGATCGTGATCAGTTGCAGCATGGCATAAACAAACATGGCGAAAGGGATGTCCCATAATGAATACAAAGGACGAGGTAAAACGGCGCGAGAAGTGGGGTTGTGAAAAAGCACTTTTTTTCACCCAGGACAGGAGAAATATCAAGCTTCATCTTCAGCGGCCAGTGGCCCCGACTCCGAGGCCGACGCTGTGGGCTCTTTCGGAGCAGCTGCATCGCTCGCCTCAGGAGGTACATAATACGGGAGCCCCTCCTCGCCAGCATCTAGACGCAGGAGGAATGTTTCCCAGAGTTCGATTAACTGTAGCTAGGGTTAGCTGGATGAAATAGACACGCAAGAGTTGGCAAGAAATTACCTCTTTCTGAGCCTCGACTGCACTTTCAAGGAAGGTTTCCACGCCAGACTTGAAGTCCTCCACCTTCTCCTTCTCAAACCGTTGTAGCTCGTTTCGCATAAGCCGGCCCATATCCTCGAAGAGCAGCCGCGTCTGGTGCACTTTGCGCTCTGCATCTGCGACGTCGGCGCTGATTTGGTTCAAGCGGTCTTGCTGAGTCTTTCCCTGGCGGAGTAGCTTGTCTTGGTTATTCTTGCGCTTCTGTAGATCGGACTCTGCTGCATGCCAGGTGTGGAAAGCCTTTTGCCGCTGCGTGAAAGCCATCTTGACACTTCCAATTAAACGGATATATTCGTCGATCGTGATTCCAAGCGTCAGAACATCCTGCTGCGCCTGTCGGTCATAAAGTTCCCGAATGCGCAATTGAAGTTCTGACAGGCCTTCCAATGGATTGGAGAGGGCGGGAGACAGCTCGACGGCAGATAAGGCATGCAATGAGCTCGAAAAGTCGCCTGCGGCCTCGGCTAGTCCTTTGCGTTGTAGAACCACGGTGTCCATTGATTTCAATAGAGCCTTCAGCTGGTTCTCCAATGCATCCAAGTAGACTTTTCGGTCGTGGAACCACTATCTACATGTGAGCAGGCGAGGCCGATGTATTAAAAACGATTCACTTACATCGTCATGTTCCACAAATTTGGTTCCTCCACCAACAGAAATACCAAAGGAGCTCAGCATTCCCTTGCTTGGGCCAATATCGGGTTCTCGATTTTCCTTATTCTTAACATCAACGTTGAAAGCTTCACTTTCCAGGAAAATTTTCAGATCGCCATCATGTTGAAGAATAGGATGACTGGCAATCTTGTTAAGCATTCGTTCCAAAGCAGCTCTCCTCGACTCTACAAAGTTGGTATCGAACCGGCCAACTGCTTGCTTCTCTGGTGGAGGCGCAACAACCACTCCCGGGTTGCTGCTGTGCAGGGAGTTGTAGAGCCAGAGGAAATCACGGTATCGACGGCTAACGGTGAACTCGGGTTGGCGATAGGCCTTAGATGTTGTCTAGCCATACCGATTAATGTCAGCTTCTTCTTTTCTTTTTTCCAATCTGTAGGTTTCCTGTGCGTGGAGTCCCATTACCTTTGTCGAAACTTGATAAACGATGTGACTACTTGTCAGGTCCCCCACTTTGTGCGGATCTCCGACGTAGATCTGGAAAGTCGGCTTCGCAGCCTGCTCCACGCTCATGCTAGGCTGCGTCTGTCTTTTCGGGCCATCCGGTTGCGCCGGCGGCTGCACGGGAGGGGGGCCTCGGAAGACCGCGCTCTCCTCTTCCACATTGGCCGAGTCCGCTGCCCCGAGTCCGCTAGATGCTTGGGAAGCAGAGGAGAATGGTCGCGCGCCACGTCCGGCGAAAGGCTCCTTTTGGGGCGGTGCTGGTGCCTCATCTGTGGGTGTTGGGGTGGCCTCGGCGGGCGCTTCTCCCAATGGACCGAGAGGGTCGACAGAATCATCGACGGATTCGAGTTTAGTGGCTTGTGCGCTGATCTTGCGTGTGCCTCGGGGGCCTCTTCTTCCTGGTAAGCGGACGGCGGGCGAGCTGTCTGACGCGGGGGTTTGTGCAGCTGCTGTATGGTAGTGTGCTTAGTGGGAGGTCGTGGAAAGAGCGGACAAGTCAAATGGTACATACCACCTCCCTGAGTGCTGGGTTTGGACGAGTCGTCGCTGGGTTTGAACTGTGAAGGCTCATCTGCATCATAAATCAGACCGCGATTCAAAGAGCTGTGGTATCATGACTGCCTACCGCCCCACGGGGAATCTCCAGAGTCGAGATCCATTGTTACCGGTATGAGAACGAAGCGAAGAGAAGGGAATAACGGTGAGAAGATGAATCAACGAATTAAAATTAATGTTGGTTCAATCGGAGCTTAGAGGGTGCGGTATGGAGTTGGAGAGGGAGCTGGTTGGAGTGGAGGCCGATCCGCATCCTTAGTCACTCACGGGATCCAGCCCTGGAGCCTTGGAGTCCACCTCTTTTGACTTGTTCAACTTTGCCATTGGCACTGCTTTTGCTATTTATTTATGTTCATGATGAATCCAGACCCTCTTCCCAACCACTATCCGATAATCTCTGCCCAGCCACTGTCTAGCATGTTCTAAATGTCCCACGTCGCAATACGTCACATCATTTCAATTGGAGCTTCATAATGTCGGGGTAATCTATCTACGGTTTTCCCTGCTCAAATCACCGTCGGACATAAAATAGGTCGTTAGAAACCATGCAGTATCTATTTGACCCACGGGAGGCCCAGCTTGTGCATTTCTACAGCCAGCTGGAAGATGTAATCCAGACTCTCACACTGAGTCTTCGCCTTGGCAGTGTTATCACCCCAGACGTAACTGCAGGAGGAACCAACATTAGTATAGGCATCAATATCACATGGTTGTTATCACTTACATTCCGTGTCTTCGGACAAGCACCGCGTAAGTGTCCGGGTACTTGTTCATAGCTGCCTCCAACCCGCTGGTGAGGTCCTCTTCGAAGGCGGTGTTTTCGATAATGGGGATCTTCAAAGTATCGAAGAACCCGAGCATGCCCTTTCCTTTACCGCGGGGGATGCCCTTGATCTGCTCGATGTTGCTGATCTCGAAGCAAGCGTCAGGGCCCTTCTCCCGCTCCACCAACAGGGTGACTAGAACCGCCCATTGTGAGTGGGTGTGGATGCAGCAGCCAGCCCCTTGCTCGAAGGCAGTCAGGAATAGCGGGGTACAGGCGGAGGGGTTGAGCTTGAGGGGCTTGCGGATGTAGTTGCGGTCCGAGGCAGGGTATTTAGGGGTGGGCCATTGGAGCACGAAGATGTTATGAGGCTGCATCAATTCCTTCTGAACTCCAGACGGGGCGATAAAGATGTGGTCACCTTGACGGATCGAGGTCTACTGTTGTATCAGCGGGGCACCGTTGCAATTTTTTCTCCTTCCAAGTATAAGCTTACACCACCTCCAGTGCCGGTAACCCATCCCCAGTTGTAGAATTTGCGACAGAGCTCGGGGATAAGGTTGGCCGGGTGCTCAGGGTCCTCAGACTGGACCAAGTGGTCATTGTTATTCGTTGCGACGGTTTGGTCTGCGGGGCACATGATGGGCTGCGACAGATTAGCGTAGGTCAAGGTAGATAATTCCAAAGTTGGGGAGAGGACCTAAGATTGCAACCAATGTTCTTATTGTCTAGGTAAGTCCAGGTGAGATATGAGGTTTTGCGCTGAAAGTGCCGTGTAACCAATGGACGTCTGATTGGGGGGAAGAGTAATTGGGGAGATCTGCGCGGGACCGCATTTGCGACAATACTCACATTCGCTCATCCATACTTGACAATTGCTATATAACTACAGGATAATATATAATAATAACTCCTAATCTGGAATTAGAATAGCTCTTATATTTACAGCTCGAATAATAAAAATAAAACACTTGAAAATGTAGGAGCTCTTCAGGGCTGGATGAGTGACACATTATATAAGCAATTGCCAACCTTGGAACCTTCCAAGGTTGGTCACCACCCTACAACATACACTTTTCCAGGGGTTTGAATGTTTCTCTATCCCTAAAGACTAACCCATTCCAATTCCTCCAGGGCTGCCCAGGTGGTATGGTAAACTGACTCTTAGTCTTGTAGGAATACAGGATAAAGATTTGACAACTATCTTGAATGGCGTATTGATGAAGAGGGAGCAGAGGACAGTGTCCATAGACATTTCAGAAATGCCCGTCTCAACAGCGAAATGACTTGGTGTAGGTATATTAGATATAACATAGCCATCCAGCTATTGCTACACCTGTTCTGTACATATGTAGAGAAGTGGGCTTATTGGACACCTCTCTGTGTTACTGCGAGTACGGTATCTTAGAATGCTAGTGACAGAAGATAATCACTAGGCTCTAAACCAGTACCAGTCAGAACATTTCCGAGACCGCGTTGGTAATAATGCATATTGTAAAACTCTCCGTAGTCTCATCTATTTTCTACAGGAAAGGAAGCACAAGCAAGCATCAACAGATAGGATTTATGCCGAAAAGAGAGACGGAGGGGAGAAAGAAGGACCAAGAGAGAGAAGCTTTCTCCGTACATAACATCCTAGCTTGGTCAATCGGGCATCTACTACACCACGTGTTCATGGGTGCAAGCATCTATATATCGCGTCTCTTTACTATAGAGATTATTCCGTAGACGTATATGACTAGTGTGACTAGCGTTTATCAAGAGTGAAGGTGCATGAGACCTCTACCTTGCTGGCATGCTTCCCGGAGAATCCTGCTTATGTAGAGGTATATAGTACCTAGGTAGAGAGAAGTCTAGCTGGATAGAAGCTCAAATACTAACTAATGTCGATTAGAAACAAATACTGGTTAAAGCGCATAGGAAAGAAACGCTTAGCGTAATATCGCATGCATAAGGGGCGCTTCACTGTGACTAGCCTGTTACATCGTGCGCATCGAATGTTGATTGCAGCCCGAAGATGCATCCTTGTGCCAGCGTTAAGCTAACCCACAACTAGCCCGCTGGCGGGCCAGGATCCACGGACCCACTATTAGATGAATCCACGCATCGGATGCTTTAAACTAAACCCCAGACGCATATCCATCGTCATTCACAAAGGGTGCTGCACAGGGCACCAAGCCTACATCTTGCGCAAGTTCATATCCACAATCACACCTAGCGTGGTGAAATTCTATGGATCTGTGTGGTTTTTGTCTGCCGCTAGTTCGAAGGCTTCGTGTATGCGCTTCTTATTTCTGGTCATTATCTTTTGGCCACCCCTAATGCACTCCAGGCGGCAGACGTTTTAGGACAGTTTCTCGATCCAGCGATACGCGACAGGAGCCCTTTCCTGTCTAATTGATCCGACTGCGGGTTTGGGCTACTGATGGGAGCTTAACACAAGGCATTTTGAATCTGCATAAATAGCTAGATGCTACAAGGAAGAAAAAACCAGTTGCCCCCGAACCGGGGACTTTATCAGTTCTCGCTGGAAACTTGGCCCATTCTCGTTGCAAAAGCGGCTGTTCTGGTCGGAGCATTTGAGCTGGGGGCTGGTTTTAGGTCTCAGCTGATAAAGACACACAACCCTCTGACCTTCCAACCTTCCATCATGATTTCCAATACGAATGCATTGTTTTCGTATTTACCCATGAACCCTCACTCTCACAATTGCGACTTTTTCAATTCACCGCAATGTTCTCAGCGACCAGGTTGAATTTATACTTTGCTAGGGGCTCTTTGGCAAGGAAAATGTCATCTCTTACTCCTGGCCATGTCCTTCAAGGCGCTCGTTGGAACTACCGCGTCCTAGAACCTATTAAAGGAGACAGCACGCACATTTCCACCATTTTTAAGGCCCAGATCGTTCCACGTGAATGCGTCGTCCCCGAAGTCCCCAAATGGTTCGTTGTATTGCATTAACGGTATCCAGACTCCAATGCTAACTCGGCCACTTAGGGCTTTGATCAAAGTAGCATTGCCTGGCGATGAAATTGCCACTAAGAACATGCAACGTGAGGTTCTGACTTACTCGCCTTCCTAATGTTGCCTCGGCCGAGTGTTTCCGGAAAATGTATGATATAATCGACGACAGCACTATCGCTTTAGAATGGTTAGATGCCACTCTCGCAGAGGTGAAATACTGTCCTGATATGCGTATCTACTCCCTTATCAAGTCCTTTTTAAGAGTAGCGTTCACAAGTTGTGTCGTTCTCGAGAACTACGAATATGTGAATACAGGTAGAGTACCTAACGTACCTGGTCTTAAAGAGCTGACATTTGCTAATTACATACTCTAGACTATAAACCCGCTAATATCCTACTCTCCGGTATCCAGACTGACCGTGTCATTGCTAAAGTGGGGGACTTAGGACTCGGTGAGCAAGTATTAATATAGGTACGAGGTATGTCTTTACTAACACGCTTATAGTTGTCCCGATCGGCAAACTTATTAACGCCCAACCATATGCTATGCGTGCCCCTGAAGTCTTCCTAGGCAAAGCGTGCACTGAGCCATCGCAGGTCTGGGCTGTTGCCGCGATGTTACTTTGCTGGATCAAACCTGGTGTGTTAGGGGCATGGGGTAGCCCCTTTCTTTTGCTTGACGAGGCTTGGCCTATAGCAAAGATACAGCGGCTCTTTCCCGACTGGGAGATCTCGGCGCCTGAGACGGACCTTCTTAATGTTACAGTGAAATCTGCCCGATCTTTAAGTGAAAGGGTGCCAGAACTACAAGCGATCCTACCTCTGGATGAAGAGACGAAAAAGGTGGAGATGCCGCAGCAGTTAAGAGATCTTCTTCGTTTCATTCTGGTACCTGATCCGAAATTAAGGCCCTCCGCTTCATCTGTGCTTGCATCTAGTGAATTTCGAGAGTTCGAAAATTATGTGAGCGAGTAAACTACTCGTGCTGGTAATCAAGTTGGAGGATCGCGTCTTGTCTATAGGGGTGGATAGTGAATAAATGAAGTCTCCTAAATCTGGATTTGTGGTGCCTCAGTAGTTACAGCGACAAGCGAATTCCCTAACGAACCTGACACAAGGTTAGTGACTGGGTACCTAGGTATTTTGTCGTGCTTATATAATACATATGTATTTCAGTGAGCGGATCAGCTCACCTAGGGACGTGCTCAATTTCACTTAGCAAAAAGCGACAAGACCTGAGTACTGAAATGGAAAGGGAAAGCCAAGAAGTGACAGATGTACGGAGTAGCACGGTGGAGGTACGGGCTCGCGCTACCGCGTTAATCCACAGGTCTCGCGTTAGGGCCACGCGCGGAGCGAAGCCTTAACATGCTTATATTGGAATATCCGACTGGTTAATATAATATTTTATTCTAGCTCTTTTTATCCCATCCACTTAGAGTGTTGCTACGCGTTGCGTAGCGTTAATGTTATTAGTAGTTGTGCATATGTATGTAGAACAGAATCGAAGCCCGTGTGTACACGCCCTAGTCCCGATTGGGGAGCTTACTGAAGAGGCCACCTGGACCTTCCCCCCCAGTGTTGCCCTTTCTATAAAACCACCTCCTCTTTTCTTCATTTTGGTGCTGTGCGCTCCACTTTCATTCCTTCGATTTGTTGTTTACAATATGCGCTTTAACACTGC
Organism: Penicillium mononematosum; assembly: GCF_028829835.1. Taxonomy (NCBI): domain Eukaryota; kingdom Fungi; phylum Ascomycota; class Eurotiomycetes; order Eurotiales; family Aspergillaceae; genus Penicillium; species Penicillium mononematosum. The sequence continues at coordinate 7,348,045 of NW_026643272.1, read as the reverse complement.
GTTGACATCGGCTCTGGTTTCCTCCGCCAGCCTCATGGGCTACGCCCATGCGGAGGAGGAGACTGCCGATACCACCGTGATTGACAGGCCTACCTTTACTGTATGCATCCAAAACCACACCGTCTCCATTGCCTCCTGCTAACTCCTAGAAGCCTACCAGCCTCAAAGCTCCATTCCTGGAGCAATTCACAGACGATTGGGAGTCTCGGTGGAAGCCTTCCCACGCGAAGAAGGACGACAAGTCCGACGACGAGTGGGCTTACGTCGGTGAATGGGCAGTGGAGGAGCCCTCCGTCTTCAAGGGTATCGATGGCGACAAGGGTCTGGTCGTGAAGAACGCTGCTGCCCACCACGCCATCTCCGCCAAGTTCCCTAAGAAGATTGACAACAAGGGCAAGACATTGGTGGTTCAGTACGAGGTCAAGCCGCAGAGTGAGTCATGAGTTTCTACAATTGTTCGCGATTTTATTTACTGACTGGAATCGCGTTGTGTTAGACTCCCTGGTTTGCGGCGGTGCCTACCTTAAGCTTCTCCAGGAGAACAAGAAGCTCCACCAGGACGAGTTCTCCAACGGCACTCCCTATGTCGTCATGTTCGGCCCTGATAAGTGCGGTGCCACTAACAAGGTTCACTTCATCTTCCGCCACAAGAACCCCAAGACCGGCGAGTACGAAGAGAAGCACCTTAAGACTCCCCCTGTGGCCCGCACCAACAAGGTCACCTCCCTCTACACCCTGATCGTCAACCCCGATCAGACCTTTGAGATCCTGATCAATGGTGACTCTGCGAAGAAGGGCAGCCTCCTCGAGGACTTCAACCCTCCCGTCAACCCCGAGAAGGAGATTGATGATCCCAAGGACTCTAAGCCTGCCGATTGGGTCGATGAGGTTAAGATCCCCGACCCCGAAGCCACCAAGCCCGCCGACTGGGATGAAGAGGCTCCCTTCGAGATCCTCGATGAGGAGGCCACTCAGCCCGCCGACTGGCTGGAGGATGAGCCCGAGAGCATTCCCGATCCCGAGGCCGAGAAGCCCGAGGATTGGGATGACGAGGAGGATGGAGACTGGCTCGCTCCCACTATCCCCAACCCTAAGTGTGCCGATGTCTCTGGCTGTGGTACTTGGACCCGCCCTATGATCAAGAACCCCGAGTACAAGGGCAAGTGGGAGGCCCCTCTCATCGATAACCCTGCCTACAAGGGTGTCTGGGCCCCCCGTAAGATCAAGAACCCCGCCTACTTCGAGGACAAGACCCCATCCAACCTTGAGCCCATGGGCGCTATTGGCTTCGAGATCTGGACCATGCAGAATGACATTCTGTTTGACAACGTCTACGTTGGTCACTCCGTTGAGGATGCTGAGAAGCTCCGCAAGGAGACCTTCGATGTCAAGTTCCCTATCGAGGAGGCCGAGGAGGAGGCTAGCAAGCCCAAGCCCGAGGTCAACGAAGAGGGTACCACTGTCACCTTCCAGGAGGATCCAGTGACCTTCGTCCGCCAGAAGGTCAACCACTTCGTTGAGCTGGCCAAGGAGGACCCTATTAACGCTGCCAAGACCCTCCCTGAGGTGGCCGGTGGCCTGGGTGCCCTCCTCTTGACCATGATCCTCGTCGTTGTGGGTGCCATTGGCGCCAGCAGCCCTGCCGCCCCGGCCGAGAAGAAGGGCAAGCAGCCCGCCGGTGCTCCCAAAGAGAAGAAGGAACAGGCTGTCAGCTCCTCCGCTGAGACCAGCAAGGGCGGTGCCACCAAGCGCACCACCCGGTCCTCGGCCGAGTAAAATGCGATAACTGGGAAACCAATTATACGCAGAAAAGAATTTTACCCATAAACCCAGCCAGCGAAGAGATTTGCATTTAGTTACCGCAGTGATCCCCTTTTTGTTATGTCTTGGCCGATGTAGTAGTCCAAAAGGTGAAGAACATTGAAGGGAGGCCCGATTTGTATACTCCTGTTTATCGCTATTATTATTCTACTCGGTATTTTCACTTTCTTTCTCGGAGACAATTTCCTTTATGCCTTTTAGTAGTGCCGCAACTATGACTTTTTAGCCCAATATGGAAGAAAACAGAAAGTATGGCTTGAAAGGGAAATACCTTCCTAATTGACTTCGTTCCTTGCCTACAACGTCTAATACGCGATCCCCCGATTAAGCGCCAGTTAGTGTCGGCGATTCGAGAATCACTTTCCAGCTTGTCATTGGCTGAAAACGCCGAGAGGTTACCTTATCTGGGGGTTCATTTGTACAATGTGGGGTACCTTGGAACCGTAGGGTGACTAAGGCGGTTGACCTCGGGCCTGGGGTAACCATTAGTATATGATTCCCTGAGGTCCTTTCACCCCCAAATCATCTTTGCATTTCTCTTTCTACTTAATCTGTGAATTGTCCTGTCTCTGCATCTCATTCCTTTTCCCTCTCTTCAATTCATCATGGCTGCTTGTCGGTCAGTTGCCCGTTCCATCCCCTCTCTCCGCGCAGTTCCCCGCACGGCGTCGGTAACTGCCAGAGCTGCCTCTTCAACCCGATCTCTCGCCACAACTTCGCTTGGTAGCTTGGCCTCTCGCAGAGCGATTTTGCCCTCTTCATCACTCTCTGCCACTCGCCGCTTGCACGCAACAGCTCAGCGGCTCGTCCACGCAACAACCTCAGCCGTCTCCACCGCCACTGAATACCCAACAAGCCACCAAAAGATTGCCAATCCAATTGACACCGCTAACTTCATTGACAATGAGTTTGTGGCATCCAAGGCATCCACCTGGATTGACCTCCATGATCCTGCCACCAACAACCTGGTCACCCGTGTGCCCCAGAGTACAGATGCGGAACTAAAGGCCGCTGTGGAGTCGGCCGAGAAGGCTTTCCCCGCTTGGAGAGCTACTAGCATCATGGCCAGACAGCAGATTATCTTCAAGTTCACTAACCTCATTCGTGCCCACTGGGACCGATTGGCCGCCTCCATTACTCTGGAGCAGGGTAAGACTTTCGCCGATGCCAAGGGTGATGTTCTCCGTGGCCTTCAAGTTGCCGAGACTGCCTGTGGTATCACCACCCAGATGACCGGTGAGGTCTTGGAAGTGGCCAAGGATATGGAGACAAGAAGCTACCGTGAGCCGCTTGGTGTCGTGGCTGCTATCTGCCCCTTCAGTAAGTTACCTATGTTAACACTCTCAATCCCTCCGCATAGATGCTAATTGTCACCAAGACTTCCCCGCCATGATTCCCCTTTGGTGTATTCCTGTCGCTACCGTGACTGGTAACTGCCTGGTCATGAAGCCATCCGAACGTGACCCTGGTGCTGCGATGATCCTGGCAGAGCTTGCCAAGGAGGCTGGTTTCCCACCGGGTGTGATTAACATCATCCACGGTACCGCTCCTACTGTGGACTTCATTCTCGATGAGCCTGCTATCAAGGCTATCAGCTTTGTTGGCAGCAACCGTGCTGGCGAATACATCTACTCCCGTGGCTCTGCTAATGGCAAGCGCGTGCAAGCCAACCTGGGTGCTAAGAACCATGCCGCCGTCCTGCCTGACGCCAATAAGAACCAGTGTCTTAACGCTATTGTCGGTGCTGCATTTGGTGCTGCTGGTCAGCGCTGTATGGCATTGAGCACCACTGTTATGGTTGGCGAGACTAAGGAGTGGCTGCCTGAGATCGCCGAGCGGGCTAAGGCCCTGCATGTGAACGGTGGCTTTGAGGAGGGTGCTGACCTCGGCCCTGTGATCAGCCCTGAGAGCAAGAAGCGTATTGAGGACCTGATTACTAGCGCCGAGGAAGAGGGTGCGACTATTCTTCTGGACGGCCGTGGTTTCAAGCCCGAGGGCTACCCCAACGGCAACTTTGTAAGTCCCACTATAGGGAACTCTCTACATCTGTGTAACTCAAACTAATTATGTCTCCGCAGGTTGGCCCTACTATTATCACCAATGTCACCCCTGATATGAAGTGCTATAAGGAGGAGATCTTCGGTCCCGTTCTTGTCTGCCTCAATGTCGAGACGCTTGACGACGCCATTGACGTGATTAACGCCAACGAATACGGCAACGGTGCCGCCATCTTCACCCGCTCCGGGTCGACCGCCTCCAAGTTCCAGAAGGAATGCGAGGCTGGCCAGCTCGGTATCAACGTGCCCATTCCTGTCCCTCTTCCCATGTTCTCTTTCACCGGTAACAAGAAGAGTATTGCCGGTGGTGGTGCCAACACTTTCTACGGCAAGCCTGGCTTGCAGTTCTATACCCAGCAGAAGACTGTCACCAGCCTTTGGAAGAGCGAGGATGCAGTCAGCACCAAGGCCCACGTGGTGATGCCCACTCACTCGTAAATATCTTGGTGTCTGCCTCTCTTGCTTTTTTTATATTTCTTTTAGCCGATTATACGCATGACAAAATTTGTCTGTTCTACTTAAACAAAACGCACGCCTCATGGATGTCAATGAATGTATCTGAGTCATATGCTTGTTTTTATATCCCAGCATTCATGAATTTGGACACGGATTACCAAATTGAACGGTGCATGCAGCGTTATAATGATATTGATTCTCGGAAATGAAACAATTTCAAAAACTTCATACTTCATCTTTGTTATAGCATGTCTATGATCAGCTTCAATACTTCCCCGATAGGTACTACCTTTAATCAAAGTCAATTGCCCAGGTAGAATGCTATATTGGCCTAAGATTCATAGCAAACATGAAAACCCGAGAAAGAAAGTACAAAGTCCATACTCAACACACGAGGAAGAACATCTTACTCCTCAGTCTTGCGATCCTTAAAAGCGTAAACAAGTCTAGCAGACGCAACCTTCCCATCCTTAGTAACAACGACACGACGAGTATGACGTCTCTCGCCATCAACAGTCTCAAATCCCCAAACCTGCTCAGCAGTCCACCCATTCTCGGTATTCTTCACAAAGCTCTGCAAGAACACGGCCTCACCCTCCTCGGCCAGGAATCCCTCGCTCTTCGACCCATCAATGAGAATCTCGCCAGTCAGGAACTTCTGCACCTTAGCATCTTCCTCAGGCGAGCCGACCTTAGTCTGGATCTCGATGACAGGACGCACAGCGCCGTCCTCGCTCTTGGCGCCGGCGATGAGGCGCGAGCGGCCCTGCAGCTTGCCGAAGATGTGGTCGACGTGCTCGCGCGCTTCCCAGTCTAGCTTGCGCTCTTCCTTGGTGCCTTGGATGCCGCCTGTGATTACTTGCTGCGAATCGATGTGGATGAGCGCTGCGTTCTCGCTGTCTGCGTACTGCTTGACGTAGATTGTCACTGTTGCGTAGGAGAGGGCCTTGCGCATGACCCAGCCCATTCCTTGCTGTTTGGGTTTGTTAGTTGGGTTTGTGGGTAGGGTTATGTATGGTATAGTGCATGGTGGGTATAATATAATGATTGTTATGACGGGGATTGTGAATTATGAATTTGTATGATTGGAGGGTGAATTATGACAGGGGAAGAGGCTTGGCTGTTTTATATTGGGGTAACTTGGCGGGACGGGATAGGGCTTATGCATACCAGAGTTAGAATGGGGTCTGTTGGGTTAGAGTGGGTTGAGTCCTGTTACACATGAGTATTCAATCTGATTTGCTTTTTCTAGAGCTTTTGAGTTCTTGTTGGGACATACCATCTCCCATTTTCCACTCAGGTTCTGGATAGTAATATCAGCAGGGGCGGCCATCTTGAAGGTTGATGTATGTTGTATATAGTAGCTGGTTGAAGATGGGAATGCGGGGATGGTGGGGGGAAGTTGATGAGCCACGAAAAGGTGATTTGGTCAGTTGAAGAGAAACTTGGAACTTCAGGGGTAAAAAAGAAGAAAAGGGAACAACTTCCAAGCGATGCCACTTAATATATAGTTGTCTTGGGATGGGCTTCAAGGCCCCAATTGCGTCAATTGCATGTGGTTGTTCCTCAATCCGAGGCAAGAGGTCACATGATCTGCTGACTGTACATGTGATTAAGGAGAGTTCGGTGTTTACTATACGTACTTAGGAGCTACAATCCAATCATGTCTTTCAATAAGAAATATGCCGGGCTTCCTGATCTGGTGAGAATTACCGGAATACCGGATGTTGATATCCACTGGGTTTTCCACTAACTGTGACCCAGGACCCATCCCCAGATATCTATGAAACTCCCGACTTGACCGACGAAGCATCCACCTTGCCCGTGAGTTCGCCAATTCCACAAAGACACGTCAGTGGGCATAATCACTGATCCTGTCTAGACTGCCACTATCCGCACAGACTCCGACCATGATGATGCAGGCTCAAACTCCGACATCGACCGCGAGGGTGTCAACCCGGACCAGGCGCGTATGCACTTCATGGGTGCGGCCGTGGACGCCCGAGACGTCAATTTCTCAGATAGCATTTCTATGAAACGGCAGGCTTACCGGAGCAAGAGCATGAGCCGCCGCCGTCGGCGGAGACGCGAGGATGGGGTAGAGGAAGTTGGTGACTTGAGTGACAGTGAGGACGAGTCGCTTGAGCGGAGGCTTGCGCGCCTGCGGAGAGAGGTCGAAGATCTCAAGGTGGAAATGGCGAACAAACCCGACGCTGAGGCTGGAGGTGCAGCAGCAGCTGAAAAGCCAGGAGAGAACCTAGGTGATGGCGTTGCGGAGCTGAGTCGCGCTCTGGACAATCTGCACGCCTCGCGAGGTGCGGCGAACTCATCACACTCGGCTGCTGCTTTACTGTCCCAGAAGCTTGGATCCGAGACTCGCTCTACCGCAGACGCAAAGACACCATCCTCGGCCGATGCATCGAAGGCAGTCTCCACAGTGCCGGCCCCAAATGCCTCTTCGGCAGGGATCCTCTCTCACGCGGCAGCATTTGACAGCCGTCTAGCGCTTCTGGAAAGCTCCATCGGTGTCTCAAGTTCATCCAACCCATTCATAGCCGACGGCGTCAACGAGTCAACGTCGCACCCAGTCCTCCCAGCTCTTGACCAGCTCGCCTCCCGTCTCTCAGCACTAACCGGACTTCTCGTCGGCACGAGCCCAGCAAGCACAGCGCCAGGAGTATCCAATGCCGCGCCAGGCATGACAACCCCACACATGGAAGCTCTCTCCACGCGAGTGCGAAAATTGACCACCGACGCCGAGGCGCTCACCGCAGCGCGCAGAAAAGCCTTCGAGGCCGCAAAGGCCGTTCACAACGCCCGACTAGCAAGTTCCGACACCGACGTTGTCCCTGCACTAGAAGCATCGACCGACGACGACCATGTCGCCAAGATCCAAGCTCTATACACCACCCTCCCAACCATCCAATCCCTGCACCCGCTGCTGCCAAGCGTGCTCGAGCGTCTGCGTTCTCTGCGCGCCTGCCATGCTGGCGCAGCCCACGCCGCGGACTCGCTCAATGAGCTCGAAAAGCGCCATGCCGAGATGGCGTCGGAGATCGAGCAGTGGCGCGAAGGTCTCACGACCGTCGAAGAGAAGATGCAGCAGGGCGAAGCTGCTCTCCGCTCTAACGTGGAGACTGTCGAGCCCTGGGTGCGTGATTTGGAGTCTCGTCTGGCGCGTCTGGAAGGCCCCGCGGCACTGTGATCTATTTCTTGTGTCTACTTTTTTGATCTGTTCCGGGCAGAGGTTTGATGAATAATACCCAGTTTGCATGTGTCGAGTGTTGAGGGCATATTGTAGTTATCTTCGATTGTTAATATCAGTTCCATACCAGATGGCCCTGTTGGCTTTATAGAAACATGGAAACATCATTATAATATAAACGTAGACAGATTAACAGGCTAGACTCTACCCCCTTCTATTCACCCGCCTCAACACTTGAACCCTCGGTCTCATTTTAACCTCAACCCACCACCCTCGCAACAAGGTATTCCTCACATACTCGCGCAGACCCTCAAACAAATCAACAGCACGTGCACCCGCAATAGTACTGATAACACGGCGCTCAGCAGTTCCAGTAGCAGGAGTCCCAGGCTTCAAAACCGAAATCCCCGCAAACGAATCTACGACAAGCACCCTCTCCCATTCGGAGGCAGGGAGTGCACGCCGAAGACTCGTCTCATCAGCATCCATGAAGCCGGCCTCGTTATCCGCCTCGACAACGACATAATCAAACCGGTCCCAGAACCCACTAGTAGATTTAATGGCCTTGTCTTCAGTTTTGTCGTATACCCATCCCGACGAAGGGGGTTGTTGCAAGAAGCGTGTTACACCCGTTTGGCAGGCGAGGTTACCTAGGTAGACATTGACAGAAGCATTGGTCGTATCATGCAAGTCTGTCTCACGGAGGATAGAATGTTGATAATGCATAGCGTCGAGAGCCTGACCACCAGGGTAATTTGCCGCAGACGCAGGAAGAAGAACAAAATTCGACAGGCAGAACACGGCGAGTGTGGAGATAGCCAAGGCGCGAGTCGCCAGACGAGCGAAAACAGAGCGCGAGCGATGCGTCCAGAGATATGCGGCGCCGAGGGCTGCAACTGCCGTGAGGGAGGGGATGATGTAGACGATGAAGCGCCATTCCTTGTGTGGCTGGAAGCTGTAGATGGCGACGAAGGACAGCGCCGGGATTAGAAGTGCCAGTGCTGGTGATCGCGTGGCGGGTTGTCGGAGGGCGATGGGGATGGCGAGGAGGTAGGAGAGGGGATTGAAGAGGAGGCGGGGGAGGGCGTTTAGGAAATAGAATGACCATGGCTCTGTGCCCCATTCGGACGATTGGCCTGCCAGGACGTTGAAGCGGAAGGCTTCGAATTCCGGCCAGAGTGGGAAGCGTTGCCAGAATGTGCTGTCGAGGTAGATTGTGAGAGTGAGGCCGGTTGTGAGGCCTACTAGGCCTGCGATGATGGTGTGTTGGAGGTTGATTCGTCTGGTTGCTAGTAGGAAGAGAGTCTGTGTTCCGACTAGGAGGGCTAGTTCGGAGCGGAAGATTACGCCTGCGGTGGTGAGGAGGGCGAGTGCTAGGCTGTATTGCTTTTGGTCTTGGGATGTTGGGACAGGGCTTGGGAGGAGCAGACACATTGCTAGCGTTGTCATGCTGAAGGCGAACATGTTTGATAGTGGCCTTGAGGCATAGAATATCAAGTGGAACTGGCTTGCTTGGAGTAGGATATACCAGATAGCTGCTGGCTGGCCGAAGCTATGGCGCAGGCCTCTTGCATAGACTGCTAGAGAGGAGGCATTGAGCAGGCCCAGAATAGCTCGAGCTAGATGCCAGTGTTAGCTTGGTAGGATGTATAGCAGTATAAATCCATGCCGTACCTAATAGCTGTCGGTTGATCCCCTCATTCAACCAGATCACGGGCTTCGAGAGCATAGCAAGGGCCACAGCGCCAATGGCGCTCCGGGGAACAGCCCCCGGGAAAGAGAAATGGTCATAGTTGGCGCGGTTGAGATTCAGGTCATTAAAGCCATTGGGTAGCCCGTTGGCTAAGATATCATGTACGGCCTGGACGTGGAACGACTCCTCGACTTTGGTGTATGGAGCGACGAGGAGATGAAGGAGAATCAAGGCTGGGAAGAGAAGAGCGAGAATCGCAAATGCTATAAAAAAAATCAGTTAGTTTATTATTAGTTTATCAACTTGGTGTTCTTATATAGAGCGAACGAACTATATCCCATGACTGCATCCGAGAAGAGTGTTAGTCCGGAGATCTGGCGCCTCCCGCACTTCACCTTTTAACATCCCCAACCCGCAAAGATGTTTTTCTTCGGTCTTGGGAAGCTGTTTTATGGTATGTAATTGTGTTCCTCATTCTTCAGCTTATACTAATATCCTATCTCCCAGTCATCATCCTTATCATTAATGCCATCGCCGTTCTTTCCGAGGACCGCTTCCTAGCTCGCGGTATGTCCCTCCCAGCTACACCCCCCGAAGATAAAGATAAGAACCTAACGATACTGGAATATACAGTTGGATGGGGTCGCACACAAGCCGAGCCGGGCTTCGGCGCGACATACGATAGCACAAGCGTGAAAGCCAAGTCCGTCAACCTGATCGCCAGTGTGCGGACCGTGATGCGAAGTACGTTTCCCGACCCCCGCAGCCCAATATAACCAGGGCAGTCTTGCATCTTGGACCTGAGTGATAGTTGTCAAGATTGAATATGTCGCAAACTGCTCTGCTTTATAAAAAAGACACTCCATGGCCCGACAGAATAGCTAACACATCCACAATCCAGTACCCCTTATCGTCATCAACACAGTCATCGTTGTCTACGAGCTGATTCTTGGTTAAATTCGCCGTTTCGCCATTTCCTCCACGCTCCGAATTCTCCCACGGATCCGTTGCGACCCAGCCGATAGCTACACTGCTGTCTGCCAACCTACATAGCTCTTCACTACGACTTGCGCTGTGACCTCTCTTCCGACGAGCCATTCATACCCGATACCTCTATATCATTAATGACGCCTAAGCCAGAAACGCGGCACGATTCACGAGCATGGAGCATACTTGGGGGCAGAGAGGTGGAACTGGGTTATGTGTAAAAGGACCGGAACACCGCTGCCAGGCATTTACTCTATGTTTTCGCTGGTGAATTCGTTGCTTGAGGGTGACAGGAACAGTGGCGTGCATCGAAAGCCCATCTTCCCCTCGGCGCGTTTGTTTTGATTACTTCTGGCCTGTACCTATATACCCACCAAAATGCTAGGACCGCAATGGACACATGACTGAGACATGGTTTATGTGAAGTTAAGAGGACTGGGTATGGTGTTTGTAACAGCGTAGCAAACCTCTATTTTCTATTCGTTCTCTTATTCGAGTTAGTGACCGGCCTTTCCCGTGTATAGATGACCAGATGACAGTAACAAACCGAATCACTGCAAGTACGCAAAAGTTGGAGCAACGAACTGAACACATGCTAAAAAAGAGAAGATTCGCTCACTTAAAATGAGACATGTAAAAAGAGTTCAAAACGCCGAATCCGATAAAAGACCCACGCTCGCCAGCAAGAAATAGCAAACCCAATACGCCTCTTTTCGCAAAACTGCCAGGATTCGGTCCTGTATAGGTATCACGCCGTTGTACATGATACAAAAGCGGCAGTGGTGAAAAGCAATGACAGCAAGAGAGAAAAAAGAAAAGAATACAAATCAATCAGCAAGATACAATAGCCCTGAGGGGAAAGCAAGTAAAACAGAACCAGCGGGATCTGAGATCCAACAGAGTCTAAAAAGACATGACTGTGGAAATACCCCGGGATCGAGGACCTCCACAGGAGAATGGAAGATGGAGAAGCGCAGATCATAAGAACATGATAGTACATCCATTAGAGGAAACTATGTGCAGAAGCAAAATTTGCGCTCATATGTGCAAGATGATAGGGGGATCTCCGTGAAAGCCAGGCTGAAGATATGAGGTGAAAAACAAAAGCAAGTGCTGTCTGAACAAGAAAAAAACACGGATTCTAGTTCATGCCACTTTCTTGAAACTGAAAGATCTCCACCGAGGGGTATGGCCGGGCTTCGTATTGTTGGTGTGTTGCTCTTTGGCCAAGGGCTCGGGGTTTCGGATGGGTTGCTTAGGTTGCTTAGGGTTGGAAATAGGTGGGAAATTTCTCGGAGAAGAAACCGGTGACTGAACTGGCTGGACCGGGCTGGTTGGCTTGATCGGCTGAGCTGGTTTGTTCACTGGCTGGGCTGGTTCTGCATCCTTGAGGGGTCCTTCTGGCACAACTTCCGGAAGAAGCGGTGAGGTCGACAGATCCGATGTTGAGACTCGCGGCTCCTTGTCCTTGGTAAGTCGATGACTGAGACTGCGGCTGCCTCGTTTTAAGAAGCCGAAACTGCTCGACTTCCTTGGTGATCCATTCTCAGCGGCTAAATCGACCGTGTCGGCCCTACTAGCCTCGATGGCTCTTTTCAGCTCATCTGCCTCTCGTCGCTGCATTTCTCGGTTATGCAGATCCTGCTCTTTCAGGCGGTTCTTTTCATTCTTATCCTTCTCTTTCTCCATAGCCCGACGTTCCTTCCGTAGTTGGTGATCACTCTTCTTTGGGCTCAACGGGGGAGCTGGTTCGTCAGGGATCGGAGGGAGAGGCGGTTGAACGGTCCGCGGTGAAGCTGGATTGGGCTCCAAGGGTTCTTCTGGGTAGGTAGACAGTTGGGGTGCAGTTGGGATTCGGCTGAGAGGGATGGAGGAAGTTGTGCTGTCAGGCGGTACCTGTGATGCACTTTGGGCATGAGCTAGCGGTGGTGAGAAGGGTGGTGAGAAGGGAGATCCATTAGGCTTTCCGGCATCGCCTGTTTCGGCTGCCGCGCTCGTAGGGGCCTGGTTCTCTTGTGCCTGCTCTCGCATGACAGCCTCAAGAGTTGTCTCTTGATAGAACAGAACATAGGCACACGCCAATCCGGGTCGATCTCCAAAAAAGTTACGCACGTAACTTTTGTCAACCGGTTCCACGAGCTCATCGTCGAATAGCAGCCAACCACGGTCCTCGGTCTTGATAATAGCAACGTAGTGGCCGTGATACGGTCCTCCGCCAATATGAACAACCACCGCATACAATTCATAAAGCCGGTCAGGATCCTCGGCATCGTCTGTGGTGTTAAACAGACGAAGATGGTAGGGATAGACGACGCGATGGAACAGCTTCTGCAGTCGCTGCAAGTCTTCTGTGTATTTGAAACGCTTCAAATGCAAAGCCAACACACGGGGCAAACGTTTGATTTTCATCCGCTTCTCCGCTTCTTGCAGTCCACCGCAGTTGTCGCAGTGGAACTTGTTGCGCTCACAAAGCATCTCCTCGGCCGAAAACTTCCGGAGACAAGAAGTCACGGATGAATGCTGCTCGAGATCCACGGATAAATCTAAGAACACCTCATCTCGCTGCGAGACCTTTTCACAGGTGAGACACTTGGTCTCGGACGTCAGAGTGCCCTCAAACAGCTCGTGAACCCATCTCGTAGTATTTGGTGACTTCGAACCCGTGCTAGGTGTCAACATTCCCAACGAATCCGCACTCTCTGTTGGTGGCAGAGCCTTCTCTGTGAAGGCTTGCTTCGTGGCTTCCGTTTCAACATTGGCTACCACCTCGTTGAGGAGCAAATTCAAAAACTCATGCGCATCCTGGTGCATGGCGGTCCGAAACATTTCATTTTCTCGTCGTAGAACGTCCAGAAACTGTTGCGGGCGAACAATACCGATGCGTGCTTGGCTTCCTACCACCGATTCGAATATGTCCTTGAGCGAAGTGAAAAGGGATTCCGACATCCCATAACTGGAGGCATTGTTCTTGGTTTCTAGAATCGGAAGGGTCTGCAGTGCTACCTTCTTCTTGTATTCCGGCGAATCCTTGTCCTCCGGCTTCTGGTTTGGATTCGGGGGTACACCGGCCTGGCGCGCGGATGGTGGTGAGGAAGCCTTTTGTTTGGCAGCCAGCGCCTCGGCTTCAAGGTGTGCATTTGGGTTCTGATAACGTAGGTTCTTTGCGAGGGCAGCCTCGAGGCTGTCCATGGGCGTGCGTTGCGGATAGTTGATGACGGCTTCACGGAAGGGAACGGAATAGTAGAGACATTGCAGGATGGAGTTGCAGTAACAAGTGTTTCCATACTAGACAAGCGCGGGGCGGTTGCGGTTAGTGACTTTGCGATCCAAGACAGACTCCCGGGAAAGACGAAAGACCGAGACTCACATTTTCCATTCCATAAAACTTGTCACTCCCATCGGCACGGATAGATCCCATGTCCTGTAACCTCTTCTCTAGCGGTGAAATCTGCGGTACCTGGAGGTCTTTTTTCACGGGTGGCGCCGTGGCCGGGGGGTTGGAAGCCTGCGCAAAGTGGAAAGTCTCAAGTCAGCGGTCCCAATCTGAATGGTCTCACGAGGGGTTGCCCGAAGCATCTGTTGTGCTACCAGGTTGAGAGAGCATGGCTGTAGGGATGTATTGTCACTCACCCCATTCTTCGAGCCCTTGGAGAAGAGGGCCTTCATGATGGCTTAATGGTCGGTCGCACTCTGCATTGATGACAGTGCTCAGAGTGTTTGAAGACCAGTGTGATATATGTGGAGAGATGAGAAGGAAATGAAGCGAGTCCGGGGAAATAAAGTGATTGTCGTTTGATCACATAAGGTTTCTGGGGTTCCGGAAATGAGAGAGGGGGGGGCGGGAGAATGAAGAGATCCAAGGGTTTATGGGGTAATATGTTTTAAGGGAGATTTAAGAGAAATAGATTAAAGAGATTAAAGAGATTAGAGAGATTAAAGCAATTAAAGAGATTAAAAGAAGTGAATGTAATTTTACACCGTTAAGAGAGGGGAGTTTACACTGGAATGGACCCAATTTATTGTAATCTCATACAATATCATACATGTAGTAACATAAGTAACATAAGTCAAGTAACAAAAGTAACATCTCCAACTTTGAAATGCAACAGAATCATCCAGAAAAAGAACATCAACATACATAAATATCTCCTCTCGACCTACCCCATTCATCTTAGCCTCGACTCCACGTGGTGACCTAAGGCAGGTACTGGTCCAATCGCCGAATTTCTACAACTTTACTCTCTTTATCACAAAAAGATACACCGGCTATACCGGAGCCCCATTTTATATTCATTGGCCATAACGCCTTTCCCCAGTAACCTTTCTTACCCCCCACGTCCATGGGAGAAGGACTCCTCTCATCGCTCAACCAAGAATTCCAACGGGTTGATTGGCTCTCAGCCGCCCTCGCTCACGGGCCATGTGTCCGCCCCTCGCATGGCGTAGCCACAACGGCCAATGATCATTCCCATCGTGGGGAAAAAAGGAAAGTGGCGGTGGAGCCCCCCCAAAGTCGAAATGTGACTGTTCCTTACATACTTGAACTCTTTTCCCTAAAATGTGACCGGAACACAAGGGGATATCTCACTGGCACACCTGGGAGATTCCTGGTGCTTATGGGATCTGATGGTGGCCAACGTCAGCCCATATCAGGTTCAACCCCTTGCGGGGTCCAACACCGCAAATACCAATCCAGCCATTCCTTCGGTACGGAGTACCACGCACGTTCCCACCCATGGGGCTAATCTGGGTAATCTGGCTTCAACGTCTGATCAAAACTCACAGGATCTGACCACATCGCCAATGAGAAACAGCAAATTAAACGAGTAATGTCGCTTGCCAAATCCGTATGGACTACATGGAGGGGGTGGCGAGCTTGACCTCTTTCAAGGGGGCTCGGTAAAAAGACGCATGCATGTTGGAGTGTGTAGAAGATAGGAAAGCAACGGAGTCCGTATATTGTACTGAATCAGTCTAACCAGTCTAGTCGCTCTAGTCACCACTCTAGTTACTTAGTTCTATCGCATGAAATGACGTTACTGTGGAGTAGATCCGAGTCAGTTTTCCCCGACTTGAGCGATTTACTGTACAGATGTCATAGCCACAGGCATTTCTACAATGTAATGTACAATATACGGAGTACAATATACGTACTTCCATGGATGTACTTGAAATAGTCACTGTACGATGACATCGGAATGTTACCTTCCCATAGTCCCAAAGAGGAAAGAGCATTTCCCCTTCAACCTTGGGCCTGTCCATTTCGGTAAGGGCAGATCCGGGGAAGTCCAGAATCCAGAACTTGGCTATATAACGCCTTGAGGCTTAATATATATCTTCTGACAGGTATACAAATGCCTACAGAGTTTGACTTGTCGGACTACTTGTGCATACCTAGGTAATAGGCATAGGTAATTAGGCAAGTAATATGAGATATCACACAAGGGGCACTTATATCCATTTCTTTGCACCTGTACATATGCACATACATGTATGTATACAGTAGCTATGCTGTAAAGCAAAGAAAAGAACACTTGAAGTGTTGTCCGGATAAACTACATCGGAAAAACATCCCCAAACAGAAAGAATTCCCGAACCAGCAGATGCCTCAGGAGGCCAGGAGATGCCCATTGAACCAAATAATTTTGTTTCGCAGCGCCGTTCTTTTTTATATGCCGTCCATTCCTGTTCCCTTGCGCTCTGTACAACGAGCAATTGCCAATCCATTTGGTCTAACTCCAATTTCTCGCCTGACTCATTCCTTTGCCCTGCAGAACCGTCGAGTCATCTCGAATAAAAATAATATCCCTGCCCCCACCACCCCCCACCAAATAAATCATCCCCGCCGCACTCGACACTTTTCCACCTCCCCTCGCTCCGCTCAATCAATCACAATGGGGAAAGACAAGGGACCTACCTTCAACCTCAAGACCCCGAAGGGAACAAAGGATTGGTCCGGGTCCGATGCCCTCCTCCGAGACCGCATTTTCACCACCATTGCAAACGTCTTCAAGCGCCACGGCGGTACCGCACTGGACACCCCAGTCTTCGAGCTGCGCGAGATCCTGGCTGGCAAATATGGCGAGGACTCGAAGCTCATCTACGACCTGAAGGACCAAGGTGGCGAGATCTGCTCGCTGCGATACGACCTGACGGTGCCGTTCGCGCGCTGGCTCGCCATGAACCCCGACGTCCGCAGCATCAAGCGCTACCACATCGCCAAGGTCTACCGCCGTGACCAGCCCGCTATCAACAAGGGCCGCATGCGTGAGTTCTACCAGTGTGACTTCGATATCGCCGGTACCTTCGATGCTATGGTGCCCGATGCCGAGATCCTGCGCATCGTCAGCGAGGTCTTCGAGGAGCTGGGCTGGACCGGCCGCTACACCATCAAGCTCAACCACCGCAAGATCCTGGACGGTGTCTTTGCCGTCTGTGGTGTGCCCGACAAGATGCTCCGGCCTATCTCCAGTGCCGTCGATAAGTTGGACAAGATGCCGTGGGCGGATGTGCGCAAGGAAATGGTCGACGACAAGGGTCTTGATCCTGAGGTGGCAGACCGTATTGAGCAATACGTTATGAACAAGGGCTCGCGGGAGCTGCTCGACTCTCTCCTGAAGGATGAGACCCTCAACGCCAATGCCTCTGCCAAGGCCGGTCTCGAGGAAATGGCTCTGATGATGGACTACCTAGAGGCATTCGGCGTGCTGGACAAGGTCTCATTCGACATGTCCCTTGCCCGTGGTCTGGACTACTACACCGGTGTCATCTACGAGGTTGTCACCGAGGGTTCGGCTGGTGTCCAGGCCGACTCCCCGGAGGCACAGAAGGCCGAGAAGTCCAATAAGGGCAAGTCCAAGCAGCCCGTCGAGGAAGAGGACCGATCCAACGATCCTACTCTCGGCGTTGGCAGTGTCGCTGCCGGTGGCCGCTACGATAACCTGGTCGGCATGTTCCAGCCCAAGGCGCAGATCCCCTGTGTTGGAATCTCATTCGGTGTCGACCGTATCTTCTCCATCACCAAGGCACGTCTCGAGCGCGAGCAGAAGTCCGATGCCCTTCGCAACAGCGAGGTCGACGCCTACGTCATGGCCTTCGGTGGTAAGGGCTTCAACGGCATGTTGAAGGAGCGCATGGAAATCTGCCAGAAGCTGTGGAGTGCTGGTATTAAGGTAAGCCTTCCACTTCAGTCACTTCAGTCAATCTTGATCTATTTGAACAATTACTAACATGCATGTCTCCAGGCTGAGTTCTCCTACAAGCTGAAGCCCAAGCTGCCCCAGCAGTTCAAGGCCGCCGAACAAGGCGCCATTCCCTTCGGCATTATTCTCGGCGAGGAAGAGCTCGCTGCTGGCAAGTGCCGCATCAAGGAGATGGGTCTGCTCGAAGGACACCCCGAGAAGGAGGGTGTCGAGGTTGAAATTGCCTCCCTGGTTCCCGAGCTGCAAACCCGCCTTGCTAAGAAGCAGCAGGGTGTCATCTCATCTCTGGCGCAGCAGTTGCAGGGCACCAGTGTTTAAGCGTTAAACAGTTGTGGGTTTTGCATTTTTCATTTTTGTTTTCCTTTAGAGCGTGTTTTCAGAGGGTTTCTATGTTACCCTAAAATTGTGTAGATCTCTTGCATTGTCGGGCTTGGGAGCTCGATGGCCTATCAAAAGGACTGGGAGGTTATTGTTGAGAGAAAAGAACTAGGATATCCATGGATTTTTCATAGATCGGGTTGGTGTCTTTAGTGGAATTACCAAAATACCCAATTCATTGCATTTCCTGTGCTTTTGCTTGATAGAGTTTTATAATATGGCCACACGGCTTATATCACGACCTTTACAAGACGTTTCAAGTCATTCCAAGGTTGAGAAGCAAAGGTATTACTTAGTATAGAAGTATAGAAGTATAGAAGTATAGAAAAGGCTTGCATAAAAAAAGAGTAGAAGTACAATACACAGAAAAAGCCATACATATACACAACCCAACTAATATCCCTCCGCATTCTTCATCAAGAACGACTTGACAAAAGGCAACCGATCAACAACGCCTAGTCCAAGACTGCGCGCCCAAGCAACAGGCCCTTCACCAGGAACATTATACATTTTATGCAGGAGATCGCAAGCGCCGCCGATCTTCGCATCGGGCAAGTACCGCTCAGACGAGTATCGCTCGAGAGTAAGCAAGTCACCAATGTCCATTCCATGCGAGACAGCATACTGAATAGTCTTCGAGAGCGAAGCAACATCCGCCAAGCCGAGATTAAGAGCCCTGTCCCGCGAGCGGGTGGATGACGTGCGCGGCGTCGCCGACGAGCGCAATGCGCGGCGAGATGTACTGCGCCGCGTGTCGGAAGCGCAGAGGGAAGGACGCGACTGTTCCTGTCTGTACGGCTGTTGCCGCGGGAGGGATTTGGGATGGGAGGGGGTGTGCTGGGCGCGCCAGGTGAGTTCGTCTTGGTGGGATGTGGAATCGGAAGAGGAGGATTGCATGCCCATCATGTAGGTGAGGTCTGTCATGTCGAGACGGAAGGCGGCGTTGACCATGGCGAGGAAGGCCGGGGTTGGGAGGGACTTTAGGTAGGCGGCGTTCTCGGGGGTTGTTGACCAGACGAGGGTTGCATGGTTATCTGGTAGGGGGAGGAGGGCGATGGGGCCGCCGAGAGCGGGGAGGAAGCGCTGGTATGCTGTGCGCTTTGAGGCAGGGAAGGGTGGGGTGGCTGGCTCGTCGAGAGCGAGGGTTGCAACGACGCCGTGGCGGCCGTAGTCCCAGCCTTGGGTGGGGATGTCTGCGAAGGAGCGGACGGGGCTGTTGATGCCGTCTGCGCCGACGAGGAGGCGGGCGGCGATGCGCTTGGGTGTCTCTGTTTCCGCGGCTGGGCCTGTGGGCTTGACGGTGAGGACTGGCCAGGCTGAGAGGTCGGGACCTTCGGGTTTGAGGTCTGAGCCGTTCTCGATGGAGGCGACTGTGGCGTTTGAGAAGAGGGAGAGGTTCTCGTCGCCTGAGTCGGCGATTCGGCGCAGCAAGGCGCGCACCAGGTTCGCGTTCTCGGTCATTGTTGCTACAGTGCGCATGTCTTCAAATGGGGATGTCTCCATTGACCAATCGAATGATATTCGGGACCCGGTTTGGCCGTCCCAGACCTGCATGTCCTGGTATTCTTGCACGCGATTGACATCGAGGTGATTGTAGGCGCCAATGCTACGCAGGAAAGACACGGTCGAGGGAGTCAAGCTGCTGACCCTGTTGGAGAACTGGTTCGGTTCGAGGTCCCAGGCTTTGGCTTTGCGGAGATCCTGGCTCTCGATGAGGGCGACTTTGAGCTTTGAGGTAATAGGTGATGCTCCTGCAGTAACGTAGTATCAGCATATGCCCTGCTTATCTGCATTATGCTGGTTATACATACGAAGTGCAGCCAATAACCCTAGGCCCGCGGGGCCGCCTCCAACACAAACCACATCGTAGAGGTCGGGGGAATCCGACTTAGACCCAAATCGCCGCCGGCCAGCGCTAATGCCCTGCCGGCAAGTTGGGCAAACATACGGCCGAAGGACGGCTCTGGAGATTGGACGCATTTTGTTAGGTGATTCGGAGGTTGAATCGGATGATCGAAGATAGAAGTGCAGTGCAAACAGTACAAACAATATTAATGCATACAGCTCCGGGTCATGACTGGTTGATAGGACTCCCTCTTTTCTTTTTTTAATGGCTCTTGACCTTTCAATACATGGGAGTTAATTTCATCGCTATCTTTATCCATCTGCTATTGAATCTGACCGCCTGTGTGACTGCATATCTGAATAAATGAAGAGTCATGATGGTATTGCGGGTATGAAACACTGAATAAGCTAGCGAAAGCGACAGATATGAACTGCTATATCAGATTCGGTCCGTATAACGACTCAAGCATGCTTACGTCGGAATAGCTAAATTGCTCCGATAGCAGCCGCATCAGAGTCATGTCCAGGCTCAGCTTCGCCCTCCATCTCTGCTACAAACCGCTCCCATGTAGAAAGGACGCCCTGATAGAACTCGATGTGCGCATCGGCAAAGGAGCCGAGTCCATCTCGGAACTCGACCGCCTTGATACGTTCGAAATCCGCGACTTCGCGGATGACCTCTTCGTCGAACATCTCGGAAGTAGTCTTGGCAGACTCGACCTCGCGGGTCAATTCGTCAATGCGGAGCTCAAGCTTCCGCACACGCTCGCGACGGGACTGTTCGTGATCGACGCCACGCATGTCCTCCATTTTGGAGCGGATGAAAGATGCTGGGGAAGAAGTGAGTGGGTTTGAGGCATAGTAAGCAGCTGGGTTGGCAGCCAGAGAGTCACGCTCGGTCACAGCTTTATTGCGGTAATCGACTAAGGCCTCGAAATCGAGCTGTTTCTGCTCGCGTGTCTTCAGCAGGGACTTGAGGGACATGATGTACGACTCGGCATCGCGCAGCGAGCCCAAGTAGTTCTGGTCGGTGTGGTCCTTCAGCCCGCGCATCCCGCGCGCGGTTTCTTCCACTGAAGCTGCAAAGACCTGCAGTGGCATCTCAATAGCAGGCTCTAACGGGACGAGTTTGCGGAACTGCGTCGCTAGCTCAGCATAGTCTGTCCCCAGATCAGATTCACGTCGTGCAACCCGTGCCACGGTCTTCTCCACATGTGATAGATCTTCGTCCAGCTTATCGGCCTTCTCTCGCACCTCGATAAAGCGCCGGTCTGGCTTGTGGACTTTAGAGAAGGCGTTGACAAAGGAATCAGTAAAGTTATCAAAGATACCAGTAGCTGCACCGTCCGACCCGGTATTTGTTGATACCCGTGTTGAGTGCAGGCGCATATGCGCATTCCAGTCCGGCGATTCCAAGAAGATAGTGAGGAGAGGCGCCCGCCGAAGCACAGGATGAAGCGTCAAACGTTTCAAAAACCGATGCAGAGACCAAGCTCGTCGCGTTGTAAACTCCGGCCCGAACCGATCTCCCCGCACGTACTCCATCTTGTGCTTGTCCGGGAGCGGCGGCACCGCGCATGCCGGGTATTCACGATAGAGCGTCTTGTATAGGAAATAGAAATCGGTGAAGCGCCGCCGAACAGTGAAGTCGGGCTTCTGGAATGATTTGAAGTCGGTCTAAATATGTCAGTTATGGTCCACTTGAGGAGATACAGATGTCGAGAGGTCTAGGCAGCAGTTGCACCTCCACTCCCCGACAATATATGCAAAGAAGAAAGCATACATGTGTGGTAACCAGGTACGAGATATATGCGTCTTTTGTCCCGTCATTTTCTTTCAGCGGAGAGTCTACTCGGCACTCAAGAACACCATCGCCGATGCCCGCCAGGTCGACGGCATCGGCTAGTGGGCCAGCCTGGGGCTCTTCTTGGGCGGAGCTCATTCTCCGCTTGCCATTGGAGTCGCGGTGAGTTTCACTGGGTTCTGCTACATCTGTACTTGCAGTTGTTGGTCGTGAGACATCGCTGTCTGGGTCATGCTTCCAAGACACACTATCAAAGTCGTCATGTTGATCCATCGTTGAGGGTTGTCGGTCGGCCGTAGTCAACCGGCTGATAGTCGTTGGAACCCCAGTAATGCCGAGAAACCAATATTTGCAGGAAATGTTTGATCGAGAAGTGATAGGGTCTGGAAAGGTTAAAGAGGTGGAATGGAGGGGAAAGTTTGGAGGTTGGAGCTGAGTTTCAATGATCGCCGTTCCCCAAGGCGGAGTTCCCGAAGCGGAACGTCATCGCTTATCGCTTTATTATTAGAATCGACCTCCGTACAAGTCCATGGCAAAGATCTAATTGTCTTTTATTATTCTAGTGATTCCTGGAGAATTTGCTTCATATTTGCCAAAATTATCTTTTTAGTATGCACAGCACACTTTTGAATTCCTGTCAAATGGGAGATATACAGAAGACCCTAGTATCCCCCGTCTATTCCTGTGAACGATGCTCTCCAATTTTCACCAAATTCAATACAGCATATCGCAACACCAAACAAGATGCAAAATGACTATCCACATTAAATTAAGACTTTTCCTGATGGGGGCCATCATGGGACGTTCCATCTTCCCCGTCTTTTTCCTGAATATTGGCCAACCCATCATGATACGGCTCATCATCGCTGAACATTTCCTCGTCACTCTCTCCGGCAAATGCGTTATACAGTTCACCACCACGACGTTGTGTTCGACCAGATGCTCCAGTCATCGGTTGCATCTCATCCTCATCCTCAATCATTTCAAATTCGTAGTCATCGTGAGCAGTGGTACGACGACGCTTGATTCTCTGTAGCTGGAAGTAGACACCCAAGCCAATGAAGAAGGTAATGATCATGACCAGGGATGCATAAATCCAAATCTGGGTGCGTTTCGAAGCACCAAAAGTGGGAAGCCAAGTGGATATGTAGTCTGATCCGGCGGCGGAAGGGGAGGGGGTTTCAGTTTCATTAGCGGTAGTGTTGGTGGGCTTCTTCACATCTTCAACAGGCGTGGGCTTTGTCTCTGTCGGTTTTGGCTTGGCATTCACAGGCCGGTCATGATGTTCATCTGGGTTGGGAGGGGCCTCGGTCTTTGTTGGAGCCGCCGGAATGCTAGTCGTGGCGACAGGAGCATCCTCGTAAGGATGGTCATCATCATGCTCATCGGGTAGGGGGTGAAGCTTTTGTTTAGCTCCATCAACGGCCTCACCCCACAGATTGAGTCGCCAATCAATAAATGTGCCGGAGTACTCGTTGACGTCGGCATCTTTCACGATGATAGACCAGTCGCCAACAGGAGATTCACCCCTAAGAATAAGTTAGCCGAAGCGCATATCATGGAGTTGGAGGGGCAACACATACCAATGAGCAACAGACATGAAAGTCCAATCGACATACCCAACCGGCATATCATCCTTTCTGCGGGCAACACTCAGGTAGCTAACAACTCCAGCAGGGCTGTGCAGTTCAACGCTGAGATCACCGCGGCGGGTGTGGTTGACATTCATAGTCACAGTGACATGTTCCAATTTGGCGATGTTGGCTTCCTTCAATTGATCAGCAGTCACCGTATAGCGACTGAGCAGACCGCGATCACCCTGGGGGATGTCTTGATGTACTCGCAGCCATGGCGAGTGAAGCCAGGCCTGTGGCTTCACGAGTTCCCAAGTCTTAGCAAGCTGGACCATGGTATATGTATCGACCTTTCCGAAGCCCCAGTCATGACTAAACTTGCGACCAGAGGGCAGGACCTGCCAGCTACCGTCGTCCTCACTCACTGGAATCGCCGTCTCCACCATCAAGTGTTGTAGATCACGCCAGGTCAGCTCCGGGCGTGCGCTGAGCGCGAGCGCCGCGCTGCCTGCGGCCAGCGGACCAGCCGCAGAAGTGCCACCATGTCCAGAGAAGCACTTGTTCGCACCCACGTCGGTAGTGTGAATATAATCACCAGAGCCGCTGCTGTATGCGACCACAAGTTGGGCAGAGCATGACTCGGAGTAGGCCGGGTGATTCCCTTCCCGGTCAATGGCACCAACTGTAATACTGTAGATACTATTGGTATACCCATCGAAGTTGCAGTTGTCCCCGAAGGCCGCACCGTTACCGGCGGCAAAGACAAAGACAGAGCCTTTACCCCCTCTGCCCTTTTGGACACCGTTGGCCATGGCTCGTTTGATCAAGATTCCAGGCGCATCCATCGTGGCACCATCATCGATGGGGCCCCATGAACACGAATATATATCATTCGTTTGGTAGGCGAAGTTGATAGCCGCCGCTTCATCGACATCATCAATAGGCTTGGACAAGATCCGGATGCCGGCTACCTTGCTATCGTACGCAACACCGACTCCACAAACATCGTTCTTTGCTGCCGCGATCTCGCCACAGCATCGAGTACCATGCTTATCGTCAAGCAGAAGAGGGCGGGGTTGCGGGACATTCTCATTGAAATCCCAGGAGCCTTCTGGGAGGTAGTTGGGCTTGAGATCGTTGCTATCCATGTCCAGCCCATCGTCAACAACCGCAGTGACAACCCCTTTGCCGGTTATCCCCTCCAACCACAACCCTGTCACATTGAGATCGTGTCCGGGCTGCAATGTATTGAGAAGGTGCCATTGTTCTCTGAAGATCGGGTCGGTGATTCCTAGAGTTGACATGGCATTCGTTTGGAAAGCAACGGCCTGCCCATTATCTCTCTTGTCCAGCGACCTATAGGGTACGGAGACCGGCGGAAGTCGTTTCTGCAATCGTTGTCTTGCTGGAGCAATCTTATGCGACCACAGAATCTTGTCTAGGGGATCATCACTTGTCCCGCGCGAATCGATTCCCTCGGAGCGCCGCCGGAGCTTTCGCCTGGTCCGTAAATCATCCAGCAAGGTGTCAAACTGTGCCGTCTGTTCCCGCGGTAATGAGAATGTGTGGTGGCCATCCAGTTGGCCAATTTGGCCCTCGTGGCGTGCGCCTAGGACCTGTGCGATGTGGGAGGGGGAGATGTTATCGTCAAGGTGGAGGGCGAAGAAGTCGCGGGTTTCTTGAGAGCGAGGGTGTAGGTTTGCGGACACCGCACCAGCAAGGCCTAGGGTGGCGGTGATGCCACTGGCAATGCGCATGATGAGGGATCAATTGATTTCGGTCGAGGAAAGGAACCAAGGGAGGGTTATGAGGTTCGAGGTATCTAGCAGGCGGTTGCCATCGACAGTTCCGGATCGTTGGAACAGCAACTCGATAAGCAATGGTTAAGGGTGTATGTTAACAAAACGGAGACTCCCAACAAAACGGGTATTTCCAAGGTTCCAATAATAGTTGTTAAGAGGAGGTTGGAGCGATGCAAGACACCACCTGGGGCAGGTCAAGGTAAAATAGGAGGATCGTCAGAGGCCACCCACACACGGGTTCCTATTGAGTCTGCTAAGAGGCCTATTGAGGTCAACTTAGCTTATTCAAAACAGAAGCTAATTTCTTTATCAATATAAAAGAAGATTTGGGGCGTTTTAAGACCACGGTTTCTACTCCGTAGTCGGTACTATATTACTTGCCTTGGCCAGATGCCCAGGTGGCTCTTATTTAGCTTACGTAGGTACGGTCTTGGCTCGGGGGGCCCTGGAGGCAGACGTAGATATGCCAACGGTTCGCATAGAAGACACTACTGCGTACGGAGTACCGTTATTGTAATTTTTGGCTGAACTGTTTATCTGTTAGTCCATCCATATTGACTGTAATAGTTCAAAATCCTTGCATGAACAACGTACACTACCTATAAACATCTTTTCCATTTTCACTTTAACCTCTTGCCGCTTTATGCTGGGTATAATTGAGAACGCCTTGAGGCTAAAAAATAGGCTGATCCGGTCTGAAATTTACCCGGTGACTTATATAGAACATCAACAGAGTACGGAGTATGGAGTGCTTTATCTGTTACTTGTGTGCAATATCATATATGCTGTAGTTGAACTGTGAAACATTCGTAGTTTCGATCCAGGTACATACGAAGTACTCCGTACTTCTATTTATGTTCATACTATGTACTAGGTGATTCAAATGTTCTAACAATAGCTCATTCCACTCCCCATACCAAATTTAAGAATTATGCTTAATTCTATATATTTATATTCTTTGTTTCTGTACTTCTATATTTCACTATTTGATATTTCAAATTTCTCCTAACGTCTTATAATCTACATATGTATATATATTGACTCTCCAAGGATCAAAGCCCTTGATAAAACTTTCGTATGACAATGGCCCCGCGCGAAGGCTGGGGATAACCAGCCACCGGGATATCGGATGTATAGACCTTGCCTTCCTTTTTTTTTTTGGACTTGTTGGACTTGATTGAAATCTTTCTCTTCTTTTCATCTCATCTTCTACCCCATTGACACCCTTATCCAAGTGTTTATCTGTTCGCCTCTTATACAGGCCAAATTCCCTGTCACCGCCGCGTGGACCTATACCCCCGCCCAACTTGGCTTGTTGCCTACGAATCAGCTTGGGCTATGGTGTGGTGACCCTGCGTTAGGCATCAGATCAAGTCGCATTGAACTCGTTTCAACTATTTCGAGAAATATCAAGTGAACCTCCCCCTAAATTTGCTCGGGTTGCCTTTGGAACCGACATTAACGATTATTGATTTTAGTTGGGTTCGCAATTGCACATACTTGGCACACTATCTACGCATTTCTCCGATTATTGCCTTGAGTTCGGGCGCAAACACACATCATGGCTGCTATGGCAATGCGTGGATCGCCCGATATGGCAAATGGCAGCTCCAACCCCCACATTTCCAACGGAGCGCAAAGAGCTCCAGGAAGGCGCAATCGCAAAAAGGCTTCTTCCATGAAAAGTCATGAACACGACGCAGAATATGATGAGACGAAGACAGCTCACACCAGCGCAAGAGATACCACTTCATCAGGGCAGGTAGACAGGTCTTTCTCAGCCAGAGCCCGAAACCAGCCCGAAGGAAACCTGAACTATACAACCCGCAAGCCGATTCCTCCATCCACTTCAGAATTACCAGTGGAAGCTACAACACCACGAGGCCTTCCCACAGAGCCTCACCCCCAAGAACCCAGTGCAGCTATGCCTGAGATTCATGTCCAGTCACCACCGCCTGTGTCTCCCCCGACTCGGTCCAATACCACACGCTCGGTCTCCGCCAGTGACTCCCGGCGAGATTGGGCATCAGAGCGATCTCCCCTCCAAAAGTTGGAAGTAACTTTGACTGGAATCAGCAAGGAAGAGAAGCGGGCACGAGTACAGCAGGCGGAAATCAAAGCCCGAGAGCGGCTTGCGCGCAAGAAGGCTGAACAAGAGAAAGCCGAATTGGTGGCAGCGGTAGGACGAGAAGCATCAACACAACGTGCGCAGCCAGAAAGCCAACCAGTCCCCGGCACAGTCAGAAGGAATGAACGGAGGGATATTCCAATTGGGGATGGCATGCGCAATGGGCATGCGGCTGCACCACCACAACAGCGACAACCAGAAGGCACGGCTGTGCGTCACAACAGGACAATTTCAACGAATCCTCAATACCCATCTATTCGCCGACCCGAGGACCCCCAATATACACGTGCAGAAGCCGCTATCCCATCATCAGCTAAGATGGGCAATGTACCCAGACGATCAGTCACAGTGAGCGGACCTGCCACGAAACCAGCACCTGCCAACAATATCAGCCACAGTCGCTCGATGTCCCAAGCAGGCCCTCGACCTATGCAGGCTCCTGCTGGCCTAAGAGCGGAGACGACAGACGAACTTTTAACAGCACCGCCTCAGGGTAGTGCCGAGTCCCAGGTCAAGCCCAAGAAACAGTCTGTGTCCTTCAATGTCCCACCACCTACGCCCCCACCAATATTTGAGTGGAGGAATGCACAGCCTGCTCGGCTTGCGGCCCCTGACTTTGATTTCCCGAATATTGATATGGACCGCAGCAAAGCGTGGTGGGAAGGTGGTGGTAGCAAAGATCGCAGAAAGAGCAGGGCTCTTCCCAAGAACTACAAGTCCCCAGCTCAGAAGTTGACAGGTGAGATCCTCCGCCATCATGGTCCCCAAGCTACTTTTTTGGTCACAAAATCATCGAAATGTATTTACTAACGCTCACTAGGAATGACTGAGCACAAGAACTTCCAACCCCACCTCTTCTTACGATGTGGACCTTTGCTACGATACACAGGTATCAAGCGAGTTAAGGTTGATGGAGCCAGCGGTCCCATTGAGAAAGATATATGGCGAGGATCTATCATGATAGTGACTAAAGATTCTCGCTCCTCCTACGAAACTCCGCCCACACTGAGACTATTCTCTCAACCGATGGATCTTCTTCCTCCTCCACCTGTCGTGATCAGCCATGAAGATGGAATGCAACTGGCTCCCGAATATGTTGACCCAACCGCCGGGCTCATGAAGATTGGCCGTG
The DNA here is from genome assembly GCF_028829835.1 of Penicillium mononematosum. Taxonomy (NCBI): domain Eukaryota; kingdom Fungi; phylum Ascomycota; class Eurotiomycetes; order Eurotiales; family Aspergillaceae; genus Penicillium; species Penicillium mononematosum. The sequence continues at coordinate 7,319,961 of NW_026643272.1, read as the reverse complement.
ATGGGCGGCCACTTTACGTGAAGCCAGTTGAACATGTCGAGGAGCAAGTCGACTTATCGTTCGTCGAGAACGACGATGGCATCTACGAGCTCTCACCTAGTATGATCGACTACACCAGCGAAGGCGCCAAACAACCCATGCCTTCCAACCGGATGCATGCCGTCGATGGCGAGAGCGTGAGTCTGCACCGGGACATCCCAGGAGCTCGTCTGTACGCCGATGCCGCAAGAGATGTAACATTTTGGCGGTTCAACCTAGAGGTTGAACTGAGCACAACACAACAGCGAATCGCTTACCGGATCAACCAGGGACCTGCCTTGGGATTCTGGGTACCCCCGGTTGGAGAATCCATGAACATAATGTTCCACAGTGGTAACGGGTTCAGCCCGTCTGCAGACTCTGATCGAGTCTGCGGACCTGATCCTCTTTGGCGAGATATTCTTAATGAGCATCAGACTCGTCCGTTCCATGTGATGATCGGTGGAGGCGATCAGGTCTTCAACGACTCGGTTATCACAGAGTCGACATTCTTCCAGGAATGGATTAAGATTAAAAACATTGCCGAGAGATATGGGGCGTCATTCACACCCGAGTTCCGGGCTGAATTGGAGCAGTTCTACCTGGAGCGCTACGCTGCATGGTTCTCTCAGGGCCTCTTCTCGTTGGCGAACTCGCAGATTCCCATGGTCAACATGTGGAACGATCATGAAATTTTTGAAGGCTTTGGTTCTTACCACGATGATTTCATGCAGACTTCTGTTATCTCTGGAATTGGAAAGATTGCTTTCAAGTATTACCTGCTGTTCCAGCACCACAGTGTTCCCGATGAAACCGAGACAGATGAGCCCAGCTGGCTTCTTGGTGCTCATCCTGGTCCATATATTGAACAGAAGAGCCGAAACCTGTTCATGTCTCTGGGCCAGGGAGTTTCACTCTTGGCTCTTGACTGCCGCACTGAGCGACGGGTATGGATACTCCATCTTTCGGACTTGTGGACTACACTGACATGTTTTTGCAGAGCAATGAAGTTCTCAGCGAAGAGACCTGTGATTTATTGTGGGACCGCTGCCACAGGGAGATCATGAAAGGAGAGACAAAGCATTTGGTCGTTCTCACAAGTGTCCCTGTTGCTTACCCCCGAGTGGTATGTAATCTGGTTGCTTCTGTCTTTGATCAGACCTAAAACTAACGTTGACCCCAGGCAATGCTGCGCAATTTCATGAACAGCCGCAAATCCCTCGGCAAGGCTGGAGTACTTGGTGGGCTTGTTAATCGGTCTGGCGGGAATGTGGAGGTCTTTGATGACCATTGGGCTGGCAAGCACCTCAAGTCCGAGCGCACATGGTTGGTTGAGGATCTTCAGGATCTGGCCGCGGAGAAGTCAGTCCGGATCACAATACTCAGGTAAGACCAGCCACTGCACTCCAGATTCCGAACGATAAAAAACTAACTTGATCCTTCAGTGGTGATGTCCACCTGGCTGCAATTGGGCAGTTCTATTCGAATCCCAAATTGAATATCGCGAAAGACCATGATTATCGATACATGCCGAATGTTATCTCGTCTGCTATTGCAGACATTCCGGAGACCGACCTCATTGCGGATACGCTCAATAAGCGGAATACAGTCCACCACATGGACTCGAACACAGACGAGGATGTCGTTCCCATCTTTGTCCAGGATGTGAATGGCAAAGCCCGCAACAACAAGCGATTACTACCTCGGCGAAACTGGTGTTCGATCCGTGAGTATAAGCCCGGGTCCACTCCACCTGATACACCCGAGTCGGAGATAATAGAGACCCCACCACCTCGGCCAAATAAGCTGCAGCGAACATTGTCGCTGGGTCGTGGAGACAAGGGGTCTACCGAGAAGCCTGGCATTCTCAGGCGCCTTTCTACCCGTGGACCACCTCCCACGAGGACAATGAGCTTCAGTCGAGGCGACGAGGCTGCTTTCAATCGCCGTGCAAGCGTTGATGTGCCCGCTCAGCCCCACGAGAACGGGGACAGCTATTTCCCAGGACCTGGGGGCCCGGCACCTCCACGACCTGGCAACTTCCACCGGCGACCAACGAATCTCAGCCAAAAAGCGGCAAAGAAAGCCGCCAAGCAGGGCGATGACGGCGCAGGCGCCTACATCAACCTAGAAGGCGGGCTCGCCATCACTTTGAACCTAGAGATCAGCCCACAAGACCCATCGGGTGTTACCACACCCTACAAACTGCTCGTCCCAGCACTGCACTACGACGGGACCGAGTATGACCCGCCCCCAACGCAGATTGTCAAGGGCTGGAGAAAGTTCTTACCCCGCCGCAAAAAGAACAATGGGGAAGCAGATGCACAGCGCGACGAAGAAGAAGATTACAGTGATGACGATGACCAAGACGATTACGAGGACCACGACCTTATCAATAATACCCGCGCTAACGCCGCCACAAGCCAACAACATCAACCACAGTACGAGGGATATCCTGGGAGTGAAGAGGATGGGGATTCTGAGGGCGAAGTCCCTCAACGTCTGCCACCGCATATGATGGCTGAACACTCCCGCAGTCCTGAGGAGCGTAGCCGTCCACGGAAGAAGTGGTTCGGCGTAATCTAATGTACTATATTGAAGTTGGGTGTGGCATTTTCTTTTTCTGCGATCTGATGATTTGTGTGGATTTTTATGACTTGAGATAGTGTTTGATGAATGATTCCCCTAAATCCGTCCAAACCGACATGTGATGTTCAATCCACGATCTCTCAAGTAGAGCCAAAGTATACAAATTCGGCCGGGAAGAAGCGCCTCGGAGTGATCTGATCAGATTTCTGAGATTACATCAGCGGTCTCGACCTTTCACGTGACATGTGCTTAGAAAGCCTCGGAGCCTCGATGCTCAACCTGATTCAGCCGACTCGAATTGCCTTGAAATTGCTCTAAATTGCCTTAAATCGCCTAGTTTAAACGAATTATCTCTAATCTCGCGTGGTCTGGAAACCCCAGAAAGACAAAGAATCCAATCGCATCCTGTCTGAGGATCCAGTCTTCCTGAATCTCGCCGGTTTATCAATCAACTTCCATCACCTAATCCCGGTCTCCACTGCCCCTCCGAAAAAAGATATTATACCTCCCCTCTCCTTATTCTTTTCCCCTCCACTTCTCAGAAACACCTTCAAGCTGTTTTCCTCCGCCTTTCGTCGTTTTCCCTCCCTTCGATCCATTGGATTGACTGCCACTGCGGCCACTACCGTTCACCAACAATCTCCTCCTTCGGCCTCGGTCTTCTCTAAGTCATTTCCGACGCCGTCGCGCGTCAATTCCAATACCGCCAGAATGGTGCACTCTAAAGTAGTCAGTAAGTGGTTTCTCGAAGAGATTGAATGATCCGGTTCACCCAGATTTCTCTGATATCAGAGTTCTAACGCTTTCCCCCACAGTTATCGGCTCCGGCCCTGGTGCCCACACTGCCGCTATCTATCTCTCGCGCGCAGAGCTCCAGCCAGTCCTCTACGAGGGCATGCTCGCCAACGGCACCGCCGCCGGTGGTCAGCTCACGACGACCACCGACGTCGAGAACTTCCCCGGATTCCCCAGCGGCATCGGCGGCGCCGAGCTCATGGACAACATGCGCGCCCAGTCCGAGCGCTTCGGCACCGAGATCATCACAGAGACCATCTCCAAGCTTGACCTCTCCTCCCGGCCCTTCAAGATGTGGACCGAGTGGAACGACGACGAGGGCAGCGAGCCCGTCCGCACCGCTGACGCCGTCATCATTGCCACAGGCGCCAACGCCCGCCGTCTGAACCTGCCCGGCGAGGAGACCTACTGGCAGAACGGAATCAGTGCCTGTGCCGTCTGCGACGGCGCCGTGCCCATTTTCCGTAACAAGCCCCTGTACGTCATTGGCGGTGGTGACTCCGCCGCCGAGGAGGCCATGTTCTTGGCCAAGTACGGCAGCAGCGTGACTGTTCTCGTTCGCAAGGACAAGCTGCGTGCTTCGAACATCATGGCTGATCGTCTCCTTGCCCACCCCAAGTGCAAGGTCCGCTTCAACACCGTCGCTACCGAGGTCATCGGCGAGAACAAGCCTAACGGCCTCATGACCCACCTCCGTGTCAAGGACGTTCGCTCTAACGAGGAGGAGGTCGTTGAGGCTAACGGTCTTTTCTACGCTGTTGGCCACGACCCCGCCAGTGGTCTCGTCAAGGGCCAGGTTGAGCTTGATGACGAGGGATACATCATCACCAAGCCCGGTACCAGCTTCACTAACGTCGAGGGTGTCTTCGCCTGCGGTGATGTTCAGGATAAGCGCTACCGCCAGGCTATCACCAGTGCCGGTATGTTCATACTTCAGCATCTCACTCATAGTAATTGCAATTTGGCTAACTCAATATTCTACCAGGATCTGGTTGTGTCGCTGCTCTCGAGGCCGAGAAGTTCCTCGCCGAGACCGAGACTCATGAGGCAAAGCCCGTGCTCTAAATATATATACACCCTTTCTCCCACTATTCTCTCCTATTTCTCGTTGTCATGATGCATGAAAACATGATGTTTGGCGCGTGTATCGAGGATTCTTCTTGCTTCTAGACTTATATCTGTTTTATGCGATATCTCATTTCCAAATTCCCCGTGCATATTTTGATGGGTTTCCTTACGTCTTTCTTTTTCTTTTTCTTCTTCCCTGTTCCTTTTCCCCATCATGAAAGAGGAAATCGAGTGGTCTCTGTGGTTCTATATCAATTGGTCTGCTTGGGATGCCTATACTACCCATAGAAATAGAAATAGAAGAAAACAGAAGCTCCCATATCATGTTCAATACGTTCCAAGGTTTACAACATTGACATTCTCTTACTTATCTACGTAAACAAGACCATCAGAATTAAAACTGTCATTCATTGATATCACTAAGGCTGAAACGATACTCATAACAATCCTCTCTACAGAGACGAATTACCTTCTTTTCCCTTCTTTTCCCTAACCGTCTACGCAGATAATCTACCCACCATAAACGCCGATAAATCTTCATTTCTCAGACTTCAAAGCAGGCACAGTCGTAAAGGCAGTAGCAAGCACAGGCACCGACGCATTTTCATCAACGTACTCCGGCATAACCCACTCATCAAACGGATTCTCCGCACACCACCGATCCTTAACGACAAAAGTCTTCCGCTCCCACTCAGCAACGTCAACCTTCCACTTCTCCCAAGCCTCGGCATTAGCACGGCGGTTAATCTCCGTCTGTTCGAGGTACGGCTTTTTATCAGCTGGCGTCGCAGAGCGCCACATCTGGCCTGAGTGCGGCGCGGATCTCGTCGCGTGGAGCCTTTGCGTTCGGATTGTTTGATGCTGCGCGGCGGGCTTCGTCGCATTGGTCGCGGCAACGTGCCCAGTAGTCTTTTTGGTAGAAGAGGAAGGGGTTTAGGCCTGATTTTGCGGGGCGTGGTGGTGCGGAGCCCAGCTCGGCGTAGATTGTTGTCCATAGGGCTTGGTCGTAGGCGTCGCGGCGGGACTTTTCGGTTGAGGTTGGTTTGCGGGAGGTGGAGGTTGAGGGGGGCTTTGATTGCGTGGTTGTTGGGCTTTCGGTGGAGGAGAGGGATGAGCTGCCTCTCGTTCTTGATTTCTTGGTCGTTTGGCCGTTTGGCGTGGAGGATTTGCTTCGAGTTACTTTTGACTTCTCAGGGACGAGTGGGTGAGGCATTACGATGGGTCCGGATATCGGCTCGATTATTTCTGATGCTGCGCGGAGGCCTGAAAGGTATGCTCCGTGGACGGTTGCTGGATGGGTGCCGCAGGTGGCTTCACCGGCGAAGTGGAGGTTGCCGATTGACCGGGCCATCAGATCGTAGTCGTCTGGGAAGGCTTCTGCAGCTACATAGGAGTAGCTGCCGTATGTGAATGGGTCCTGGCCCCAGCGGGTGATGATGGTTTCCAGAGGATCGGGAACTGTAGTGTGTTTGAAGATGTTTCGAAGTTGGCCAGTGACCTCTGTAATTATTTCTTCGTCTGGTGTAGATTCTGCTTGGTGGGCTGCATCACCAGCCATGAGGGCAATCAAGCATGGGAGTCCGGTAGTCTTCATGACATTCCAGAACAGATAGAATCGACCGCGGTGGGCCGCATAGTCTTCTTGGACCATAGAAGCAGGGTTCTTCGGCTCACGGAGTAGGCCAAACATATCTCGCTTGGTGTCCCAGAACGGCTCTTGGAACACTAGAACGACCTTGTTCATGATTCCGAATCCTAGTCTTTCAATTGCGCCACGCTTCCAGTCCGGAAGAGGAGGCTTGAATTTGATTTTCTGCTGCTTCAGGACCCCGAGAGAACCGGTGAAGACGACATGATCTGCTAGGAATTTTTCTCCGTCCTCGCACTGGACAACTGCCTTCAGGTTATTGTTGGACCCAGTTGTGTCGTAAGAGATCTCGGTGACAATCTTGCCGGTGCGAACATCGAGCTTTTCTGGCAGCATGTACAGCCCGTAGGGTAACTGCTGGTAGCCGCCAATGACTTGGGAATGTTCACCCTCGAATTCGTTCCCGATGTCCTGGTCCCATCCTGATAGGCTAAGTTTGTCCACGTTGGTTGCATTGGCGTACTCGAGGTTGGCGAAATGCCAATTCATCAACCGCATATCCTTGGTTGTCACTGGAAGCATGTTCTGATATTGCTTGACACCTTCGTCCATCACTGCGCCGAGAGTCTGTGTCTGAGACGCCTTGGCAACCTGGTCCAGCTCAATAGTATCGTTGACGGTGTATCCTGGGTTAAGCTTCCATCCAGTTTTCTGGCAGGTCAAGGCTGCCGGGTCATCTTCCGAGTTCCCCGCTAGATCACTGGCCACGTCGACGGATGGCTCATTTTCCGCAGTCTTGTGCTTTATTCCTCGTCGGACCCGCTTTGTGGGGACCAATAGATCTATTGTCCCAGCTGCCCTCGCCTCTTCGTACTGTCGCACAGTGAGTCCGTCATCCACCGCCGATTCGCGGCCAGCATCAATCATCTCGCGGTTTCCCTGGGCGGTTGGCACAATCTTTGCTTTGTGACGATAGAATCCGGTTCGATCGAGCAAATCATTGTAGAGCTTTTCTGCCATCGCGTCCTGAACCTCGTCCACGGGTGATCCATCAATATCGTAAATCGTCGAAACATCCCGTATCTTGTGATAGTGGAGTGCCAACTGGCCACGAACTATCTGGTCGAGCGGGTTGCCATGATCGAAGCCGACAATGATCTGAGCACCCATTTCCGCCTTTGGAACAAGCCCGTCAGGCAGCTTTTCCGACTTGAGACTGTGCAACGGATGTGAATAGATGCGTCCACCGACTCTTCGACGTCCCTCGAGGATAATGACTCGAGGCAGGGCATCTGAACCACGATACTGGCGGAAAAGACTCTCCAATTGACGTGCACACCCCAGACCTGCCATTCCAGCACCGACTACGACAATTGTAGGCCCTTCTTTCCGTCTTCCACGTTTGGGTTTCACCGGGGCCAATGGAGCCTCCACGCATCCGTGATTGATGTAGCCATTCCGTGCGAGCCAGTCGTAAGCAAACGAAGCCAGATTCATCCATCGGTAATCTTTGGCACATCCGAGTGCTTCTTCCCTGGTAACAGCCACCATGGGATTTCTCCCCCAGAGTAGCAGTATTCCGTTTCGTATGTTGAGGTAGATTGTGACGTGAACGTGGCAAAGGTGGTCTTGCAAGAATTCTTGTTCTTGGCGATGGAGAGCGTACGGGTTTAGCCGTGATGCATACGCCGCTCTAACGCACTGCTCGCCGTAAACAGAGGGGTGGATTTTAGATGGGATGGACGATCGGGGTCGACATTTAGACAAATCGACTTTCCCGCTTTCCAGTACATTCGGTCCAAAGATAACTGACCGTGTAGAAAAAGTTTGTAAGGGATTGGGAGGAGGCGATGTAGACGCTTTTAGCTCAAAAGGAGATGTCAAGTCGGTCGAGGTTGTCGACTCATTCGGGGTACTGCTGCTGCCACCGGCATACAGCCTGTCCATCGAGCCAACAATATGGGGTCCATCAGATTGGAAGGTCTGCGACTTGGAATTGTTGTGTTCTAGATTTCCCAGAGCAATTGACGCTGAAGCTGCTTCGTAAGCCTTGTGCGTGATGCGCAGTCGCTTCGCAGGAGGTTCAGATAGTTCTGTCGGCCCAGATAGAAGGTGTTCTTGGCCCTGCACTGTAATCTCGGGATTTGGAGCATATTGGTTCATGTATGAGCCTTGACTCGGGGGGGATTCCACCCTGGAACCTCAAGGACGCTGCGCCATACATGTTGATACACGGGTATCTGCAGGCAGCTCTTCAAAAGAGTATGTCTCAGGACGATAGAAAGAGAAAATAAAGAAAAATACTACGTCACTAAAGACGTAGTTTGTGGATTCGAAGATGTGATGTCGACAGTCCCTTTCTATCCCGAGAATGTGTGGATATCAAATATTCAGGCGTTCACCCATGACATGGTCATAGGAATTCGATCTGTGGCAAGTCGAAGGAACACAGGCTGAATGAATGAATCAACTAGGATTATGTTAGATGAGATATAATATGGTAAAAAGGACGTAGTATGGGAGAATAGATCTGTGAAGAAGACTGAAAAAGCATGGGATATCAGGACATACATCGAGTTTCACCTCCACAAAAACCCTCCCACCGAATTGAGAATAAAGTCCATTAAAGAGAGCAAGAATATTGTTTTTGAAACGAATTGTACTTGTAATTGAAGACACTTTGATGAAGGGACAGTGATATGGAGTAGAAAAACCCTGGCTTGATTCCTCGGAGCGGGGCGTATTTCTCAGTCCGGCAGGTTGCGGCACGGAAGTTCGTCCTTCAAGGGCTCTCTCTCATCTAAGGAGTAATGTTTCTTCATCTTACGATCAATATCAGGATTCTATTTCATTTATTTGGTTATTTTGAAACATGAGTATGCAGACCATATGCCTCTTCTTCCTCTTCTTCCCCTGCGAATCCGTCCGAGTCATTATCGGTGAACTCATCGTGATATGATCTCCTCGAGTTTTTCCAAGGACCCGGCTGGTCACTGTCACTGTCGTCACCCAAGACAAGGTCAACATTGTCATCGTCCAAATCAGTGAACCCAATTCGCTCTTCTTCATCTCTTGCAAGCGTAAGAGACGCTTTGTTCACATCAGGATCTTCCGAAAACCCACGATGAGGGCGGTGCGCTGCATGATCAGCTTGGAGAGAACCTCGGATATCTGCACGCTCTTGGGCTTCGAGCTCTTTTGCGCGGGCCAAAGTTCTAAAACAGAAAAAAAGAAAGAAAGGGATCAGCATGGGTCCACAAGATATTGACAACAGATGAATTCGGGGGCTCAAACCTTTGGTATATATACCACCCGGTAAAGATTCCAATACCGACTGTAAAGATAATACTGCAGATATTCACGAATTTGGATCCCGCACTCATCTCCTCGCCCTTCTCGGAGAGCAGACGTATCCGACTACCGATGAACGCAGGAACCAACAATTTGGGAGAGATGATGGCCGTCGCAAGTCCGTACATCAATGGCTGCACCGTAGGAAATGTGGACACAGCTCCGTTGCAGATTGAGTAGGGCAACGGGCATAAACGGATCATACAAAGAAGCTTGAGGCCATCATATTTCAATGTCAGGGCCAATGCGGCGAACCTCTTATCATGTTCCATAAGGCGTTTGACGAATCCAGACAGAATTGTCCGCGAAACATAAAACGAGACAGTCGACCCAATAATTGTGGCGGAAGCGTAGATCAACCATCTGTAAAGAAATATCGAGTTAGCCTTCTGCTCACTGTTTTTGCCGATATAGTAAAGTAACCCTCTTACCCTTTCCACACCCCAAATATAAAACCTGCCACAGTCCCAAATGTAGACCAACCTACAAGAGGCGGGAATGAGACAAAAAAGACACACAGCCACAGGATAAAGGCGGCTAGCCAAGACGTCTCCCACTTCTCAGCGACCGGGCCAAGCCAGACGAACAGCTTCCCGGTCAACACCATGAACGCGATACCGGATGCGCCCACGAAGAGGGCAGCGAAGACAGTTCCGATTTTCTTCCATAGGGTCATCTCCTCCCAGATATTATTCATACGGACATATAACTCTGTCCCGCGCTGGATTATCTGATCGCGATAGCTTGTAGCCTGCGCGCTCGACCAGCTGGAGTTTCGCCTACCGGCGCGACTCCAGGGCGGCTGAGCATCACTGCCAGGAGAGGAAGGTATAGGATCCGGAGATGAGGGTGAAAGAGACAACGCCCTGGCGGTGGACTGGTAATCCGCAGGCATTGCAAAATGGGTATAGTCCCGGGGTATCAATATCTGGTAGGAGGATGGTCGAATCCGGAAAAGATGAACCGCTCTAAAACAGTGAAAGTGCGATACCTGGTACCTGGTCAATAGATGAATATTCAAAGAAGTTCCAAGGGCGTGTTCAATGCCCTGATGGATCGAACATGGAAGAGTAAGCCAAGCACTTTTAGGCTGAAAATCGGTTTTAACCCTGAAAGTCCAGATTGCAAGTCAGCGGATCCGCCGGACTTGAGCTCGGGTTGATCTACATGTTTCCCCAGGTTGTTTACGTTCGTTGATATCAAAGTTTATGTTATATGTGACTATCCCTATATAACTACATATATGTATGGATATATTTGTCTATATATTTGTATCTATTGTGTCCGGATGTTGGGGATGGTGCTATAAAAGTACAACCCACAGATACATGAATCTTCATATTGTCTTTATTGTTTATTTCTAATAATTTTATATTTCTCTTTTACATTCATCTATCTCCTTATTATGTATTATATTATCTTGTCAACACAGAAATAATAAATTCCAGGTACTCCCATGTCACTTCAAGCTCAGCCGATAAGCTGTTATGACCCGGTGTTGATCCCCCTTCTCCGCCTCCCCTCTTTGTCACTTCACCCTTTATTCAACTTTCATTCAACGATGCGATGTAATTATCTGCTTGTCATTTATCACTTTTGCAACTTTCATCTCCTACTGTAACTTTGAAACCAATCCTGGAACCCCTATCGCTCTTCCACTTTCACGATCACCTAGAGAGGAAGCATGATGTGCCTCTGATTCCCGACTCTAGCCTGACCTTTTGTTTACTTTCGTCGAGCATTTTCGCGCCTATTGCCTAGCTTCGGACACCCCATCCAGGACCCAACCCCTTCACCGCTAGGGTCACCTCCAGATCCCTTTCCTCCGCCCGTATTACCCATATCAGCGCACACCATGGTTTCCGACGAGCTTCTTGAACAATGTCTCCAGATCCTGCAAGATCAGGCACTGGATGAGGAAGAACAAGTGGAAAAAGTGGAGGACTTCTTGCGCGCAAACACCTCTTTGGCGGGTACGCCTTTAGAGAATGCGGTATTGGACATCCTCTGGCGCCATCGCAACCGAAACCTGCCAGACGCATCGCCTCCAGTCCGTCATACCGTGATTCGCCGCTCTTCGCCCGCGCCATGGCAGATGGCTCGATCATCCACACCGCTATCCCCTCATTCGACTTTAGGAACAAGCCCTGGGAGTACCTCGTGGATGCAAAACTCCCGTGGGCCATTTTCGCGGCCCCCGCTATCTTCTACTGTCTCTCCGTTTACCTCCCCACGTCCATCGCCCCGGCTTGCCCTTGCGCAGCCTATCCCTCATTCCCCAAATCTGAACGCCTACGAGTTCTCGGACCAAAGCCAGATATCTGACTTCTACGGTGACCTTGGGGGCGATAACAACGTTGACTGGCTAGTCGCAGATGATGCCAACAGTACAACTTCATCCACGGGCGGGGTCAGCACCCCCGGCGCACTTAGCGCCACTGCGGTTGAATTTGTTCCGGATATGAGCCCCCATGATATCCTGCGCACGGTGCTGGGTGACAAGCGATCGAATGATGAAATAGAAGCTGCACTGGAGGCTAACAGTTACGATCTCGGTGCCACTATTGCTTCGCTCTCGCAAGATATAGAATCTGAGGCGATTTCGAAACAACACGATGACGGTCGTGTTTTGGTTGGCAAGTCTATGACGATGGAGCAAGCACGCCCGGTCACGCCATTGGGTAGCAGTCGCAGCCCTGTGGTCTGTAAGTACTGGCTGTCCACTGGTCAATGCCTTCGAGCGGACTGTCGTTTTAGTCATGACCTAACCACACATGTCTGCAAGTGAGTGTTTTTGAATATTCCGGATAAACTAATCTTTTTTTCGCTAACAAATGTGAATAGGTATTGGGTTATGGGAAATTGTCTAGCCGGTGATGGATGCCCCTTCTCGCACGATCCTTCCGCGCTTATCGGCAATCTCAGTATCACGGATGGAAGTCGACCAGCTTCTCCCTCCCGTTCCAAGTAGACAGTGGTTCTGATGCATTCCCACCCCTACAAGCGGCAGATAACGGTGATCAATGGGCAAATCAGTATACAGGCCGGTACCCTGCCCATCTTTCTGCTTATCAAGCCAGCAAGTATGCGCCTCCTGGCCTCCTTCCTGGAATGGGCAAAAGAAATGGAAGCGCAACTCATCTTGGACGCCCCAACTCCCGTCCATCAAGCCGCCACCAGAATCGGGAGTTGAATCCTGCTGCACCGTCTGTAGACGATCCAGATGCCTTCCCGACTCTTGCCGCGGTCAATGCGAAGAATGCCGGGAAGAAGCATCATGGGAAACGGGGCGGTCATAATAACCGCGAAACCAGCTTGAGCAAAGAAAGCGTCCCTTCATCTCTGGCGGATGTAGTTCGAATGACCCCATCTCCTGCCCCCGGGAAAACCAAACCTGGCTCCAGAAACAAAGAAACGAAGGGTCGCGAGAACAGTGCCGCAGCTCAGTCGATTCCGCCACCGCAAAATATTCCCTGGTTGGAGACAGGTTCGCGGGCCAACCAACAATATATAAAATACCGGACAGAGGCTATTCGCCATGGCACTGTGCGAAACAAGTTCCTCCAGAGGTAAGCTTTCAGTGCGTACTATTATCTTCACCACTTCTAACGATCGTATCTAGCGCTGCCCAAGCATGGAACCGCAATGACGCACGAGCTGCCAAAGCATTGTCGTTGCGCGGCCAGGCCGAGAACGACGCAATGCGCAGGTGCCACCGGGAGGCTGCACGCCAGCTTTACGAAGAACGCAATCAACATCTCTCTCACAAGGGATTGGATGAATCTTCGGAAGAACTTTATGTTGACCTTCACGGTCTCCACCCAGAAGAGGCTATCGAATATCTCGAGAAGATTCTCCTCAAACATGCTCGAGAAGGCCTTCGTGTGGTGTATGCCATCACAGGCACTGGTCACCACTCCAAGAATGGCAAAGATAAAATCGGCAAGGCCGTTAAAGCATGGCTAAACGAGTGGCGGTACTTATTCCGGGAATTCAGTGTACCTGGTGAGCGAGGCGGTTACGTTGGAGGGATTCTCGGCATCGATCCAACCAGTTATGACAAGTCAGTAGCCAAAGAGCTGGCTAGTGAATTGGTGGGGGCCAACGCTGGCGGAGAGCCTCCCATCCTGACTATGGGCAAAATCCAATTACTCAAGCGCGAAGAATTAGAAGCTCAAGATCAATGACCTAGCGTGTCATTCGACTCAATTTGCGTCCAAGCGGCATGATACCCAGTACCAAATCTATTGAATCCTTTGATAACTCAACTTGTTCCAACCTTTTCGCCCAAGTCTGTGACTCAACCACAGCACGCAGCAAACCCCGCCGGGCGAACGTATCGAGTTCTTTAAGCAATCTTTTTTAGGATAAATTTTCTTGGCTGCATGTTCCTATATACTTAGATGATCTGACATGACTGTTAGAACTAGTGAGGCAACCGAATACAATCTACAGTAGGAAAAACTCTCTCAGGGAAATGATGCAAGCATACAACATACTAGAATGTACAACATGTACAGGGATATCATGCGTAGATACTACACAACACTACATATATGAACCACTTACTCTGGCTCCTGATGCTGCCACTCAGCCCTCAAAGCATCAACATCAACCCCACAAGCCTCAGCCTTCCTAACAATAGCCCTAGCCTTATGGGCAACAGGAACATCGATCATCTTCCCATCAAGCGTCCAAGCACCCCTCCCCGCCCTCGCAGCCTTCTCATCTGCAATAACAACCCGCATAGCCCACTCAGTCTCCAGCGCATCCGGTCCAAAAATCTGATCCGCAACCTTCACCTGCGACGGATGAATACACTGTTTTCCATTGAACCCCAACCTGCGTCCATCCAAACACTCCTCCTGCAGCACAGCGGGCGGCAACCCATCCCCGTTTTCTGACTTGTACGCCGTACAGACGAGGTCAATCGTCGACGGTAGCTCCGCCGCCCGCGCAGCAGTAGCTATCGCAGACCGCGCGAACAGAAACTCTGTCAGCGAGGGTGTCCGCGTAATGCTCAAGTCCAGTGCAAAGTCTTCGGCTGCGAAAATCAGACCTTGGAGCAAGGGCGAAGCGGCGCAAATCTGAGATAAGTTCGTCAGAGACTTGGCGGACTCGACTAGAGCCAGGAGCGAGATTGGGGTTCTTTCTGCTGGTGGTTGCTGGGATAGAGTGTGTGTTATAACGTCTGTGACGAAGGTTAGGTCGGAGGCGGAGTTGACTTTTGGGATTACGATTGTTGTCAGGTTTGGTGATTGCAGCTGGGACGGTTAGCAAGTTGGTCGTTGTATGGGCTATTTATGTCTGTTGTCTGTTGTCTGGAGGCCACTCACGACTTCGGTCAAATCGCCCAGTGCTAGTCCGCTGTCTACGGAGTTAATTCGCACGGCGCGTTCCCGAATTCCTGCTGGCGCGGCTTGGTCGATTGCTCTCCGCACTAGGGAGCGCGCCGTTACTTTCATGTGCGGAGTTACGCTGTCTTCTAGGTCGTAGGTGAGGCAATCGGCGGTCAGTGAGCGCGACTTGTCTAGGAAGCGTTGGGAGGAACCGGGGACTGTTTGGTGTTGTTTGTTAGTTTTGAGGTTTTTCTTTTGGAGCTCGGAGTGAAATGCGGGGAAGATGCGATGCGGCGATGGAATCTTGGGAGCTTGGGCTTACCGTAGAGAAGAGAACGACGGAGAGTATTGCGAGCTGCCATTGTTTATGTTTGATTCGTGTGTGCATTCAACTGGTATAGAGTTGTGTGCTGTGTTTCTTGGGGAGTGGAGGTCTTTATGGAGTCGACTTGATCGGGAAGAAGCCGACTCGGCTATCCGTAAAGCCGCTTCGGAGTATGTCCCACGCAGAAGGTTGGCAGAGTCTACTTCTTTTTCTTTTACCTCTTTTTATGAGCTGATGCAATTTATGAGATTGCATAGAATTGGCCATTCCTACTATGCTTGTAGACAGTTCGTTTGCATAGGGACCATTCTGTCATTCTCACCTTATGTTTTATATAGATCAAACTATGTGTCTTGTTCGGCTTAGCGCCACATATGTTGCCCAGATGGACATAACTCGACGACCGGTATCCACTCAGTGTAATCACGTGGATGTTTTTAGAGATGTATAGAAGTAGGAATATTGACCAGATCTTCGTATAGAACTTAGTTAACAGTCCCTAAATAATAGACATTTTCACAATACGCTAGATAGATGTTGCAGCCCTTGGCTGAGCAGAAACTATACATCGACAATAAATCTACTTGGTCTATGCTTCTGCTCTGCGATTATTCTGCCACAAGAAACCGCCTGCACCCGTGTTTCGACCACATAGGGAGTATCATCAGTCAACAACATACCTAACTTGGATCAAATTGACCCAATCTGCTGACCGAGAGGTCCTTTACATTCCGATCACATCAAACCTTCCACCTTGCAAATCATGGACCAAGGACAAGGAGGTCAAGGTGACCTCAACTGGCGCCTTAGCGCGCACCCGATCACGCTACTTGTCTTCTTGGGAATTCGGATCGGTTCGTGCTCCCCCGCCCCGGGGAACAGTGGCAAGAATGATTTGACTAACTTGATGATTAGGTGCGCTACTGATGTATCTATTTGGTGTACTCTTCATCGATGACTTGTACGGACCCTGCGCTGATCTACCCACCTGTCAACCCGCATGCTAACCTCCATCTAGTATCCTCGTCTTCATTTTCACCCTTCTCCTCCTCTCTGCGGACTTCTACTACCTCAAAAACATTGCGGGACGCCGGCTGGTCGGCTTACGTTGGTGGAACGAGGTTGACACCTCCACCGGCGACTCCAAATGGGTCTTCGAATCATCCGACCCTAACGTTCGCACTGTGACAGCCACTGACAAGCGGTTCTTCTGGCTGAGCCTGTACGTCACACCAGCTCTGTGGGTTGGCCTTGCGATATTGGCCATTGTGAGACTTGTGGGAGTTATTTGGCTCAGTCTAATTGGTAAGCTACTCCCAAGATACTTTGATATACGCCGGGACTAGGTATTGACTTTGGTCTAGTTATTGCACTCATCTTGACTATCACGAATACCATGGCCTTCTCTCGCTGTGATAAATTTGGTCAGGCCTCCACATATGCCAACTCGGCTTTGGGTGGTGGTATTGTGAACAACATCGCCGGTGGCCTGCTGGGCAGGCTATTCCGGTAATGGTACGCAGGTTGATGTCTGTCTTGCCGTTAGTGGCCCTATATCGTCTTTCCTTTGCATGTGCTCTGTATTTCTAGCAGAATATTTGACCACTTACCATTCAAATGCATGCAATCTCTTTTCGAAAGATGGAATCTCATTTGTAGCTCCAATGTGATGGAGCATCCAGTCTAGTAGAAGTTGCTTCATAGATAAAGCCCGTTGCCTGAGGCAGGTCAGCACATCGCTCCTTCCTCAAACGGGCAGTTTCCACCTCAGCGTCTCTTGCCGGTTGTCTTTTGTTCTCCTTATCCTCCTCTTCCCTCTGCCTCTTCTTCCTTTTTTTCTTCCTTCTCCGTCTACCTTCAATTCTCGTCAACAAACAGCCTTCGCGTCTACTGCGCATCGACAACCACGTTGGTAAGTGTCATTCTTCGCGTTGACTCTGCACCGTCTTTCTCGATGGTCCTAGAAGAGCGATCCATGCGAAAAGATCGTGTTCCGATTCTCCTGTGATCTTGTCTTATCTGCCTCTCTCTGCCTTCTCTGGCGACTTCCCGGCCTCCCTCTCCATTCATTCCTTCGCCCTGGTGAAGGAGACTTTCACAACGACGATACTGCTTTGGGGATTTGGCTAACGAGCGTATTTATCAAGTTGACCAAAATGGAGAATATCCATGGAGCCCATGACGATGGCTTCACCTGCGGACAGTGAGTTCTCCCTCCCAATAGTCTATATTTCAAGGCTCGGGAAATTTCCCCAGGAACTCCAGTCACTCACAAACTCAAGGTGTGGTGAACCTGGCCACATGACTCGCCAGTGCCCGAATGACTCTGTTCCTCTGGGAGCTAGAGACAGCAATGCAGGGTAAGTTGGTCCTGCACTTTCCAGGTCATGTTGTGCTAGCCCATCTAACCAATGCTGAAATACAGCGATGCCTATGGCAACTACAACGACGGCAATGGTGGAGGCTATGGTGAATACGCCGGTGGTGGTGACCGCGCTTGCTACAACTGTGGCCAAGAAGGGTAAGTCGTTGTCCTGTATGTATTGCTAAATTGTACTGATGACAATGCAGCCATAGCAAGGCCGAGTGTCCCGAGCCTCGCAAGACGGGTGCATGCTTCAACTGTGGCCAAGAAGGGTGAGCTATTATTGAACATCTCATTTGTTACGTCGTTAATTGTTTTCCCGAAACAGTCACTCCAAGGCCGAATGCACCGAGCCTCGCAAGATGGGTCCTTGCTTCAACTGTGGCGAAGAAGGGTGAGTCGTTGCTGAATGCTTTGTACTGTACTTTGCTAATTGACTTAAAACAGTCACTCCAAGTCCGAATGCACTAAGCCCCGCGTGTTCAAGGGCACCTGCCGTATCTGTGAAAAGGAAGGTCACCCAGCTGTTGATTGTCCCGAGAGACCCCCCCGATGTCTGCAAGAACTGCCAGGCTGAAGGCCACAAGACGATGGAATGCAAGGAGAATCGCAAGTTCGATCTCAACCTCGTTGCTGATATGCTTCCCCACGAAGCCTGGGCTGCAATGAAGAAAGCCAGTGACGAAAGGGACCTTGATGATTTCCGCGAGGTACCAAAAATCCATACGGACCTTGAAAAGTTGTGAGCTTTGGCTGACCTAACTCCAGGCACTCAAAATTTACTCCAAGGCAGTCCCCCACGCCACCTGGGCGGACATTGAGAAGAAGATGCGAGATGATGACTTCAGCATCTACATCATTGCTATGGTAATCAATCATTGTCGTTTTGATACTTCGGGATGAATTACTCATGAATGAATTTTGACTACAGGAGACCGAAGTTGACGATGTCATGAGCCTTATCGATCTTCAGGGAGTCCTTGATCGTGAGTACGTGATTGGATTCTTTTTTAGCTCGAAGCCGTCGCGTGGCCACCTCCGAGACCGTTGGCCTGCGGATGCCGAGGACAACCTCGAACGCATGAACAACGCTGGTATCCCCTACGAGCGCAAGGTGCCTAAGTGTCTGAACTGTGGAGGTAGGTGTTCACTTTGATTGCAGATTCCCAAGAACGTTGCTAAACCATTATGTTTAGAGTTGGGACATATCTCGCGCAGTTGCAAGGAGGAGCGCGCGGAGGGCAACGATCGTGTGGAAATCAAGTGCTCAAACTGTGATGGGGTTGGACACCGCGTGCGCGATTGCAGACAGCAGCGCAAGAACAAGCATAGCTGCCGTAACTGCGGGTATGTGGCTGCAATGCAAACAACGAACTGGATAACGGCTGACTTCTGTGAAGATCTGTGGAGCATATTGCTTCTGAGTGCACCGAGCCCCGATCCGCGGCTGATGTTGAGTGCCGCAAATGCAACGAAAGTATGACAAGACCTTGGCCAAAACCATTCATATATTTAATGATGCTAACACATCTGTTTTAGCTGGCCATTTTGCCAAAGATTGCCCGAATGTCGCTGATCGTGGCCCTCGCACCTGCCGGATTGCGGGTATGTTGAAATATTATAATCGGAGCCCTGGGGTTGCCGCTGGTGCTAATATAAATGCAGTTCCGAAGACCACATTGCTCGTGACTGTGATCAACCTCGTGATGTTTCTACTGTCACTTGCCGCAACTGCGAAAAGAGTAAGTGTGGTGCATGCCATGGAAGATTTCCTTTTCTTTGGCGGTACAGAACTGACAACTACTATTTTAGCCGGACATTACTCTCGTGATTGTGATCAGCCTAAGGATTGGTCGAAGGTCCAGTGCAAGAACTGCGGCGAAAGTGGGTTGATCACACATGTGTTCTTAATACTTGAGTTAGTCTGCTAACAGCCATTTAGTGGGTCACACCGTTGTCCGTTGCCGTCAGGCACCGAAAGATGAGGATCCTCAGGACGAACCTACCTTCTCTCCTGGCTCCCCTCAACGTGAAGAGCCTGATTTGCTCGGCCCAGAGGCAAGCGGGGAAGCGTTCGAATTCAAGCGCAACAACAATGACGACTTGTGGTAATTCTACATTTCCATGCCGAAATGGGCCTGTGAAGCTTTAAAAGCGTCAGCAATTTGGCTTCCCCCTGTTGTGAGCGGCCCCATGTGGAATTGTCGGGTGTTGACTGTTATTGGGATGCCTTATGGTGTCCCGATATGGACAAGAACCCGATGTTACATATGTGGTCTATGCTCGCTGCTTATCGGTTCCTTTTTTTCTTTTCTCGAATCTCACGATTGTATTTGATGTTAGTCAGGATTCTACCCAGGAGTTTCACAGTGATTGCTGACCGGCCGCGGGTCTCAAAGGGGGATATTTGTTAAGACCTTTCATGCTCTGCTGAGCTCGATTTGATTTTGACGCTGTCTCTGGATGAGCCTGAGGATGGAGGGTCTGGGCAGGAGGGCTCTGATCTGGGGACATTTCTGACGTTCATTGTTATCTGGCTGGCAAGTTCAATTGCAATGAAACGTCGATTTAGTGCATTCTTCTTGGGTGTAGACTTGAGCAAGATCCTATGAGGTCGAACGCTTGCTAGGTTGTACATAGTAGTATTACAGAAATAAGTGTATGACGGCACTAAATCTTGAGTTAGACGGTACAAAGATGCCATGTGTACTGATCCCGACTTTATCACGGCATTCCTCAGTTCGGCCTGATCAAATTTCCCGAGTCGACGCTAGCCAAGCCGGCTTACGCCAACTTGAGTAACCGTACGCCATGATTCCGATGACACGCGAGCGCCAGTGAGACTTCCGTCGATCATTGACTATTGTTTCCTAGTTGATCGTCGTTATGAGCATGGCCAGGGCTATTTGAGTTGGTATTACATGTATGTATGTGTCATTACCATGTCATTACCGGGATGCACTGTGGACCGAATCTGGGATTCCGCCCTAACTGGCATTCTTTATACTTGAACTGGTAAGTTTCGGGATTCCCTTTGAAAATATTATAATGAGTAATAGTTATTGCTATTGGCACTCTTTTTTTTCAATGACAAAGTACCCTAATACTAAAGCCTAAACTGCATAATTGGGTAGCATCGTGTAAATACAGTGTTGCAGTTTGATACATTGGCATCTCCGAATCGGGCATCCCGTGTTCTCGGGAACCCCGTGATTCGGCCTGCGCCGAACTACAGATTTTTTGGGGACGCTCTAAAATGTCCCTGAGATCCAGAGAGTCGGATGGAAAGCACCTACCTTTTTTGGACATGGGATTAATTGTCGATGATGTCATCGCTGGCTTCCGCGTCGGTAGCTGCCCAGGTGGTTTTCGGGACCTGATGTCGGTCCGCCGTGAGGCTTATATGGAAAGTTCGTGAACCCCTTGTCATCCCTGCCAAGCCTGCTTGGCGAACGGGTGCAGAAAAGGTAAAAATCACGTAATGAGCGCAAGGCAACTGTGCACTGTAGTCCGAGTTCTTAAAGTTGATAATATGTTGTATGTTGTATGTAGTCCTTTTCAGCGAAGATCAGCGGAGGAAAAAAAAATGGGGGAGTCCGGGGGAACCTGGAGAATCTCCAGGTTTTCGTCAAATGGCATTCCAATTGAAAGACAAAAGTACCTGAAACCACGCGAAAACTCTGTGACCCGTGCAGTTGTCATACACTCCATATTCATCGACGGAAACAGAGTCGGGAAAGTACCTGAGTCTATAAGTCCATACCTTTTCGGTTGAAATGTTTGATGCCACGAGTATTACAGTACCGAGACAATACTGTATACACGTTATGTACATGTAGTAATACCGGACGGAGACTCCATGCGAGGGGCTTCGCATGGCCAAATGCACCTTTTTTTTGACGCCGATTGCCTGGTGGATCCTGTAAAATAACTAAAATAATATGGACATGTTGTACTCGGCCGTGAAAGACGGAAAGCATAGTTGCCCCCCCCTCCCAATCAGGCCATGGAATAGACATCATCAATGCAACCTTGTCCCTAATTCTCATTGGCTTGTCTTTTACTGGTTCTGAGTTCCGATTTGGTTCCAAAGTCATTGATCATTCGATGTGGACCTCTCCAGGGCTCCTTGTTTGATGTTCATAAACCTCGACTACCCCAGAGCTCACTTGAATCGATTCTTCTCTTCTCCCCTCTGTTTGTCCATTTCAAATTCACTTCTAGCAAATAGTCGGACTTCCTTCCTTTTTACCTGATCCTTCTATAAACAACCTACTCACCATATCCGGCATCATGAAGCCATACTTCGGCCTTCGGGGCACGAATCTGAATATCATGATCGGCGTTATTGCTGGTCTTGATTTCCTGTATGTTGGTCTTTCAGTTATCTGTCGAGACACATAGCACTAACGTGGAATTTGACAGGCTATTTGGATATGACCAGTATGTGACCGGAAGCTATACATGAGAGATCGAGTGGGGCTCTCTTGCTAACAGTCAACAGAGGTGTTATGGGAGGTCTGTTGACATTGAACTCATTCATTACGGTCTTCCCTGAAATCGACACCACGAAATCGCATTCATCGACAAGTAACAATGCGACTACACAGGGATAGTGACTTCATGGAAACCTTATATTCATTCATAACTAATGTATCAGGAATCACTATCGCCTCTTATAACCTGGGCTGTTTCCTCGGCGCAGTCCTCTGTATCTGGGTAGGAAACTACCTCGGTCGTCGTAAGACGATTTTTGCTGGCTCCATCATCATGGTGGTCGGGGCTACACTGCAGGCCTGTGCTTACTCGGTGCCGCATCTCGTGGTCGGCCGTATTGTCACTGGTATCGGCAACGGCATGAACACCTCTACCGTCCCTACATGGCAGTCTGGTAAGTATTTGGCGTTATTGAAGATGAAGCACAATGCTTATATTACTTAGAATGCTCCAAGTCCCACCACCGCGGAAAACTTGTCATGTTCGAGGGCTCCTTGATTGCTGCTGGAATTACGATCAGTTATTGGCTTGACCTCGGATTCTCCTTCCTTGACCCTAGCTCTGTTGCGTGGCGTTTCCCAATCGCCTTCCAAAACGTCTTCGCGCTGGTCATCCTAGTCTTCGTGCTGCCGCTCCCCGAATCACCTCGCTGGCTGATTCTCAAGGGCCGCGAACAGGAAGCTTTGCAGGTTCTCTCGGCAATTCTCGACTTGGATGAGAGCGATCCCTACGTCCACTCGGAATTTTCCGCTATCAAGGATGCAGTCCTGGCTGCCTCGAGTGTCAGCTTCCGTGACTTGCTCACTATGGATGAGAACCGCCACTTCCACCGTGTTGTACTTGCCTACGTCAACCAGATGTTCCAGCAGATCTCTGGTATCAACCTGATTACCTACTACGCTGCTACCATTTATGAGAACTCCCTCGGTATGGATGGCCTGACGTCGCGCATTCTAGCTGCCTGCAACGGCACTGAATACTTTTTGGCGTCTTTGATCCCCATATTCATTATTGAGAAGGTGGGCCGACGAGTTCTGATGCTGATCGGTGCCGCTGGCATGTCGATCTCCATGGCCGTCTTGGCCGCCACCACTAGCTTTGAGGGCCAGAGCAAGCCTGGTATTGCTGCGGCCGTGTTCTTGTTTGTCTTCAATACATTCTTTGCCTTTGGCTGGCTGGGGATGACCTGGCTCTATCCTGCTGAGATTGTAAGACTTTCGTCTCTTTCTTTCCCAACAGAACATCGCTAACAACGCCATAGGTGCCTCTACGAATCCGTGCTCCCGCCAACGCACTCGCAACCTCGGCTAACTGGATCTTCAACTTCATGGTTGTCATGATCACGCCCGTTGCATTTGACTCAATCAAGTATAAAACGTACATTATATTTGCTGTCATGTGAGCATCTTCTGAGCGACATGGACTTGGCACACTACTAACTCAGTTCCCAATAGCAATGCATTCATCGTTCCTGTCGTTTACTTCTTCTACCCTGAGACTGCCTATCGATCCCTGGAGGAGATGGACACAATCTTCCACAAGACATCCAGCGTCTTCAATGTCGTTTCGGTTGCGCGCAATGAGCCCCACCGCTACGGCAAGAACGGCGAGCTTCTCATCAACTATGAGGACACTCAGGAGCACCTGCGCCGCGCCAGCTATGTTTCAGAGAAGAATAACAAGCTGGTTAGTGGAACGGGCGATGTGGAGGCTGGAAAGGGTACCCATGTTGAGCACCGCAAGCACAGCTCGTCTGCCAGTAGCTAAGCCTTTTGAGAAGGCTGATTCTTTGCTCTTCTTTGCTCACTTCAACGATTTTGCTGATATTAGTCAATGACTCAGTATCTATATCGGATGCTGGATGGATATTTCATGAATTACGGAATACAGTCATTAAGTATTGCTTATTATATAAACATCGTGTGGATCAAAGTATCAGCGATAGAATTCAATCACAAATGACCCCATTGAACTTCAAATGCCTTAAACCACACCCTGTCCAAGCTCCTCACAGCCCAAAGGCCAATCCACCAATTGCAGCAGCCAAGACAGCAGCCAGGATGCCAATGCCATTCCCAATAATGCTCACACTCGCAGCAGAACCAGTAGAACCTTCCCCATTGAGTGGACCTGCCCCTGCAATAATCCCATATGTTGAATCAAGCGACGAAGTAGCAGACGGAGCAGAGGCACCCGTTCTCAACGTGACAGGGTCCGACGAGCGGGCCAGAGAAGTCGCCTCGTAAGGAGTCGAGAACGAGTAACTAGAGGAGCTCTCCCTAAGCGAAGAAGTCGCCTCGGCGCTATTCGACGCAAAAACAGAGAAGACAGTGCGAGTAGTGGTGGTAGTAGAAGTAACCGTCCGAACAGTGTAGGGGGCATAAGAAGTCCAGTAGTAGAACCAATAAGTCCTATAAAAGTCAGCAAACCATGCAAGACACCAACCAAACGAAACCAAACACATACCAGTAGATAGTAGTATAATAATAATCCCAATCAACATCAACATAAGTCGTCGTCGCCGTCTCCGTCTCGGTCTCAGTAGACGTAGACGTAGACGTAGTATCCGACCCCGTAAGCGACCCCCCAGACCCAATCCCATCATATTCCCCCGAACAACCCGTCAACGGACAACAAACCTTGCGCCCATTATAGATACGACACATCTTCCCCGCAGGACAGTAGTAACCACCGGTACAGCACTGCCCATCATTCGGCGCACATCCCGTCGACCCAGCGCAGCACTTATACCCAACCCGACACGTCCCACCGCCGGTGCAGCACGTCTCGCCTGCATCGGCGCAGTACCCGTTCCCGCAGCATTTCCCGGCGGTGGGACAGCAGCGCCGGGAGTTGTAGGCGCATTGGCTGTATCCGGCGCGACATTGCAGGTCGCGGGTGTTTAGTGGGGTGTCGAAGAGGGAGAAGACGTCGTCTGTGGTCAGGGTCATGTTGGTGAAGAGTTGGGGTGTGTCTTCGGTGGTTGTGCTGGTTGCTATATTGGCTAGCAGGAGGGATAGCGCTAGGGCTGTGAGGGAGGGGAGTGGGGAGAGCATTTTGGTGAAGTTATGGGGGTATAATATAGAGATTGGGTAGTTTGTAGCTGGGCTTGGATGCACCCTGCTGGTGTTCTCTTTGGAGAATGGGGAGGTCGGGGTGGAACTGCCATTTTATATGTTGTACGGAGTACACGGAGAGTTGATACATCTATGCGGCTGAATTGAAGGTAAACACCCGAGAGAGTCTGTTTAAGGTTGTTGTTCGTATTCGCGGGAATACGGGGGCATTTTGCCTGTGCTGGTTGGGTCTGTTGCTCGCAAATACGAGGTGGCCCTGCTTGGCGCCGGGCTCAAGCCGCTTTTTTGGGTTCTTTTACGGGCTTCGCTGTATAGGACCAAGAAGAGACTCAAAAATGTAGGCATCTAGGCTTGGTAGCCTTTGTTGATGTTGCGAAAGGTCAGGTGTTCTTGGAACTGGCGATTTATTTTATGCAGTATTTCGTGTTTGCTGTGCCTCTTTGTCAAACAAAGAGCTACTTTCGTATATAGATAGCCCTTCTACTTCTCTTGTCATTTCTTCATTCCACCTTCAGCTATTTTGGAATGGGGAAAAGGTGCTATATACAAAGGCAAGATGACTACGGGTTATTTGCTCTGTGTCTATGGATATATATAAGCAGGTTTACCTGAAAGGAAGTATATACCCAACTTGCATACCCACTACAGATATGGCTACAGTGCAATTTAACCATAACCACCTCTCCCAGTTACCGAACATCCTTAACCAGTGAGATACACTCCGACTCCCTTCCAACTCAGCTAACACGGATAAAGTGGCCGACACTCGGCCCATCCCGTCGCCCACGCTCAACTGGAAGAGCTCTCAAAGCTCTCAAAGCGGACCCTCGCCACACCCGCCATCGTGGATAAACGAGGGGATCGCGCGCCTTATGGACAAGAAGGAAGCCATAATGAACGCTTTGCATTACCATTGGTTCTACCGAGACTAGCTGAAGGACATGGAGAAATATTTGAAGTGGCTTCACCAGGAAGCTCTCGTCATCTTTCCTAGGAATGTGATGGCCACGCCCACGGCTGTGTTCGTGTCGGACTTATCAACTGCGATGCCTATATAAATGTGCGTTTGACTCAAATCTCTCCTTTCGTTTCCTATTTGTTTGCTTGCTTCCGGAAGACTCCTTTCTACACTCACCTCATTGAATCGAATGAGATCGAATGTCCTATTCATGCGCCGAACATGGAGTCTTAAAACGTTGGCTGAAAACATACTCAAACAGAACACCCAAGGGAAACAAGGGGAAGAAAGGGGACACAGCTCCCTCGAAGATATGGCTACACAGAGCGTGATTATCCATTACGCTCATATATAAAGTGGGAGCTATTTGCTCTGATTCAATATACCAACACAGTGGACCAGTAGTCACTTCGCACCAGCGCGAGTGGAGCGTCAACAGCTAACGATACCACCCATGTGAGTATAGTCCACCGCGAGGTGTTATTAGATCCACTAACATTATCACCATAGAAGACCAAGGAGATCTGCAGCAGACGCTACCTCACGAATTAATCTGCTGTTTGACAACACCCGCATTCTCTCACTTCCAATACCGCTGCACATACAAATTCTGAGAGGCCCGATGCTCCCGTTTTTCGGTCATTGCCACGGGCGTCCCCATCCGCCAACGCCATGTCCGTTGGCCTGCCGACTTCAACTAGGATGGTGACGTCAAACCGACTAGGTGGCCGATGGGAGAGCCCATTGTTCTGCGGGCCTTTGGGTTGCCATTCCTCGCCGTCTATGCCGATTACTACGTATATACCGGAGTATAGCTGTACCCGCGTGGTCTGTATCATCGGCGGACTAGCCATTTTCTTCGCGTGACCACTCACGGACCTGTTATGCGAGGGATTCTCAAAATCGTGTGGTCATTCGATGAGCGCAAGATAGAGACTGGGGAGGACGAGTGTTGAAGGGGGCTTAAGCCTAAGGAATACTCGTATATAAGGAGAAGTTGAATCGTGAGTAGTGGAATCGTGAGTAGTGGAATCGTGAGAAGTGGAAGTATCAGGAATAGACAGGGAAGGGTAAAACGGAAGCTGCTGGAGCTCAGTGGATTCAATTTCGCAGGTAGCCATTCTCTGTTCCAATTGAGATCGCTGCTCTTGGACACAGTGAGCCAGTTCACCCATGGCTTGCCCGGTATTGCTCGATCTTGGGGCGACAGGCTTGAAGTTCAAGAGCGTCTGGCCCCGTTTTAATTCATTGGAAAGCAATATGCTAGATACCTTATCAATCTCTTTGACATACCGCTCATGGATGTACATTATGAACGAGCGAATAATATGATTACGGGTAGGATGAAATGTCGGCGGCACTTTGTATTCTCAAAGGCGACGTCGTTTGAGACGGGCTTCAGATGTGACTTCCAAGCATGGTGGCTCAGCCAGATTCTCAGATATCCCATAAGGAGTGCGTTCTTGCTCGCTACGGGTCGCCTCTGGCCTATCACTGAAGTCCTGTTCTCTAGGTCTTTTGTTCACCAAAGATGTCAATGGGGCTTCCGGTGAATGGGTGGTGGAGGCTCCTTTTCCATGGCTTGATACATGGTAGTGGAGAGCATCATGGCGAGGAAAGGTAGTAGTGTAGTCGGGTTGTCTCAGAGATGCAGTCGTTAGCAACGAGCAACCCCGGATGCTCGCCCGCACGTGTGAGAGCGGCTGGCAAATATCGTTCTCCAAAGTGGCGATAGGTTGTTTCAACGTGTCCGAGTGCAGTGACATGTCGTTCTGAAACTTCCCAGCACTCTCGACGACTGTTCCAAGTTGTTCGCTCATCGTCGAGTATGATTGGTGCATAGTGGTCTCCAAGGTATTCAAATTATCAAGATACGCATGTGAAGATGGTTATTCTGTGATTGCGTCTTTCCCAATTTTGAGCCCAGAGATCCACCTGTCCGCCAATACCCTTCTCATGATCGTCCATAGTTCGCTGTAGATCCTGATTCGCAGATACTACTGCTTGTTGGACTGAAAGGTGTTGTTCATGGACAGTCTGCTTCCGGTTAGCGAATATCCAACCTATAAAAGAATCAGAAACTGTACCTTCCTATCCTGCCTCATACGCACTTCGAGCTGGCCCCTTAAACCAACGAGCTCTACATCGAATTGCTTCTGCCTTGCGATGCATTCATCAATGCGGCTATCCCTCGCAATTTCTTCGATCAGACTCCCAGAGCGTGAAATGTCACTGCAGATAATACCATAACTCCCTTGAAGTCGGTCCCATCGTTGCTGGAGTGAAAGGTCATAGAGTGCACTAATTTGGGACAGAAACTTTTGGCGCTCTGCTTCTGCACCTGTACGCTCCTCCTCCAGAAGTCGAGCCACATCAAGTGATGTCTTGTGGTTCATGTCTATCAATCGAGAATTGGCCCCCTGCAGCTGAAACCGTAGCTTATTGGTCTCAACATTTTGCTCCTCAACATTTTTGAGGATTGACTTAAATGTAGACTGAACATCTTTATCGAGTGTGTTGTAGGTCAAGTCAAACTGAGCCAATCAGCCAAGTCCTTATGAAAAGATACGGGAAGTTGTACCTGGTTGTTGCACCTCGATAGTCCATCCTGAAAACCTTGAGATACCCGGGAAATTGCTTGAGAGAGTTCATCTACAGTCTCACAAACCATCGCCCCGACTCTGTTACTGATTTGCTTGAGCTCGTGGAAAGCTTCTTCTGTCTCGCCTTTCAATGGTTGCATTCTGAACTTCACCTCGATATTTTCGACTGTAAGAAGTGCATCGTGGAGGAGACTCCGATTCTTCTGAACAACCGTCATCTCATTTTCAAAGAAATGACTGACATTGGCCGAGAAGTCCTGTAATAGTCTGTTCTGGTGAGCTTGGAAATTTTTCATCCGGGTTTCCACCTTCTCGGTGACGTCTGAGACCTCTGTAACAGACCCCTGCCATGCATCGTGAGCCTTGTTTAGAGCATCGTTCATTCGATTGATCTCCGAATGAGCTTCCTTGTTGTCAGACTCGAAATTCTGGAGCTGACGTGTCAGCGCAAGCAGCTCTTCTGCCTTATGTTGGACCACAGATTCCAAAACTTCGATCCTCTCCTTCTGCTCTTTGTTGATGATCCGCCGGGATTCTTTCTTCTTCACCAACTCTTCATGCGCGTCTGGAGTCATATAAATGCCATTTCGATGCCTTGTCGCTATCAACTCGCGTTTAAGGTTCTCGATTTCAGTAGCCAGCTCTGAGAGCAATGCGTCTTTTAGAACGGCAGCGTTTGTCCGAGCCCTAACATCACCCGATTGGGATATCTGAGAGAGCACGTGATAGCACCGAGACCGGCGATCAAGATGATGATGCTAATGAGAATACATAAAGGAGATAACATGAATTCTAACAATTGTAAGAATTGCAATTGCTAGAATTTCAGTAGTTCTGAGTCATCGCTTGGCGTGCTATTTTGACTGTTGAATATGGCTGAATAGTGTGTTTATAGTATCCATGGATGTTTATAGCATTCTGACAGCTTCTGACAGCTACCAGCTCTGCAAGGGACTAGAGCCAAAGTAGAAATATAAAACCAAAACACTAATACATATATATAGAACGGACCATCCATAGGAGGTAAGGATATCCTCGGGAAAGGAAAAAAAAAGATTTAAGGTTATCCTCGGTGAAGAGCTCGGGAGCTCGTTGGGGAAAAGGGAAGGATTTTCCCTCAACCTCAACCTCAATCTTAATTTCAGGCATTTTGGAATTTATTCTCGGATATTTGAGTCTATGAGTCACGCGATTTCGTGTCTAAGACTATAAGACTTCCTTATATATCGGGGGGAGTTCAGGTGTTTCTCTCCGCCAAGATCCACCCCTCTCTCTTTATCAGATCCGAAAACGGAATCTTCCTTTTTTTCCCGTCCAAGTCAACGTATGTTTACCTCTGGCCTCGGTAAAGGACTCCGAGAGAAATTGATACATGAATTCCACTGACTCATAATCCACAGAACTCCCTCTGATATCCGGGCTCCAGGCTATTGGTGTCCTTCAATTGGCACTACTTTAGCCAGCGCTTAGGTACAGTCAGTTGACTGCTTGCCCGCAAAGAGGCCGAATTAGAATTTTATACACACATAATAATAATAAAACGACAAGATGTCCACCGAACATCAACATGCCTCTGTCGGTATCGACAAGCAACCTGTCTCCGAGGATATCTCGGAGCAGCCAGAAACGCCTCAAAGCCAGACATCCTCGGACGACATCGACTCCGAGGACCACAGCGTGGCCAACATCGAACGAATCTACAGGTGATTCACATCTCCAAGAAACATTCCAATCACAGAATCTAACATGCAACAGAAAACTGGACCGGCGCATCATCTCCGCATTTTGGATCCTCTACTTCCTCTGTTCAGCCATCCGGTCCAACGTAGGCCTAGCACAGACAATGAACACAGACACCGGCCATGACCTGGGAAGCGTGCTCAACCTAAACCGACAACAGATCTCAACTGGTCTCGCCCTCTTCTACGTCTGCTACGTGGTCTTCGACCTCCCCTCAAACCTAATCATGACCCGCCTAAGCCCCCACGTCTGGATGAGCCGCATCGTGATCAGCGTAGGTTTAATCGGAAGCTGTCTCGCCGCCATGAAAGCAGCCTGGAGCTTCTAGTACGTCTACCCCCCAAACCCCTTATATTATATAATATCGTATCTAACAAAACCCAGTCTCCTCCGCCTCCTCCTCGGTATCGTCACAGCAGGCATGTGGCCGGGGATGACATACTACCTAACACTATTCTACCCGCCCTCACGCATCGGCAAACGAATCGGGCAATACTTCACAGCCTCACAAGTCTCCGCCGCAGTCGTCGGGCTCGTCTCCGCCGGCTTCCAAAAAATGGACGGCGCCCACGGCCTCGTCGGCTTCCAGTGGATGTTCCTCGTCTACGGCGTCATCACCGTCGCCCTGGGCTTCGCCCTGCTATGGTGGTTACCAGACAGACCCACGCCGCCGGGCGAACCCGCGCCAAAACGCGCCCGGTTGATGCGCTGGGTGCCGGCCACCGCGCCTGCGCTGAAGGGCGCCGATGCGGTCGTGCATTACCATGATCTGAAGCGTGTTTATCACTCGAATGCGTGGACGCTGCGGGATCTGCTCGCGGTGTTTTTGGATTGGAGATTGTATCCGCTGCTGGTTATGTACTTTGGTGTTGTGGGTGTTGGTATTGGCGTGCAGTTGTACGCGAACTTGATTATCAAGGCTATCGACCCGACGCTGAGTGATGTTTCTTTGAGTCTGTTGACGGCTCCGATTTGGATTGTATGTTTTCCTTTTCTTTCTTTCTTTCTTTCTTTCTTTCTTTTTTGGGTCTTTCTTTTGGCTCTCCAAGATCCACCAACTAACACATCCCAGATGGACCTCATCGCCATCCTCCTAGTAACACCCCTCTCAGACCGCTTCCACCGCCACCGCGCAATCTTCTTCTCAATCCCCGTCCTCCTACAAATCCTCGGCCTCCTCCTAACCACCTACGCGGGCACAGAAGCAAACCCATGGCCGCGGTACGGCGGACTCCTAATCGTCGGATTCGGGCTCGGCCCAACAGTCCCGATAACGATGACCTGGACGACGGAGATATTCCAGCCTCGACACGGCGAGGTCGGCGTCGCTGCTGCGTCGGCTGTTGTCTCCGGACTCGGTAATCTGGGTAGTATTCTCACGACGTATGCGCTGTATTCCGGGTGGAAGAGTGACTACGAGGCGCCGGGCCGTGAGAAGTACAGGAAGAGTAACCTCGTCATGATTGGGATTCTGGCGGGCAGTATTCTCTCTGCGGCGTTGATGGAGGCTTTGTTGCGTTTTGTTGATGGGAGGTATCGTGGTGATGGGGCTGATGGCGCGGTTGATGGGGCGGGAGGCGGGAGGTGCGTCAGCGTGGTTTGCATGGGTTGGGGGCTGGTGTTAGGCGTTGGTTGAGGCTGGGAAGGTGAGTGCTAGGTAGAATCTGTGTATGTTGTGGTGTGGCCGCGGCGGGACGGTAAAAGTGTTGCTATATTTCTTCTAATTTTGCTGCTGTGGGAGTCTTCTATAGAACTAGAAGAGAGTGAATACATCTAATTTGGACATACACTTTTCGGGAATACCCTGCTTCATAAGGCAATTAAATGAATTGAACTATTCCACTTCCATGATTTTTGGGCGTTGATCGCGCTCGGCTATTTGAGACGGTCATACACGTGGGAGTCCATGCCCTGCATAAGGGAAGAAGACTTCCATTGGATGCTGGAATGTGATACTAGATTGAGTTCAAGATCCTCCCATGTGTCACGAAGGCGATCTAGCGAGATACTCTAATCTAGTAAGACCAATGGGACTAATTCAGAAAAGTACAAGAGCTCAGGTTGAAACAAACACGAAAATTACTCCAAGCAGGTGAGGGTCAGTGCAAAATTGAAACTTGGTATTAATTGTCGATTCTCCAGAGGAATGATATCAGTATGATATCTCTCGATAAACGATGGTGCGGTTTTTCCCATCCATGAATATTCTATGCTATTGTACGTGTCACATTACCCTGCGAAGGGTAGTCGAGAGAAACAGAAAAAAACGAAAAAAAAATAAGTGCGGCTGGTGCAACGAGGGAGGGCCAGCAGGACGCAATAGGCGGACACTGGAACCGGGAGAAAGTAAAGGACAGAACAGGAGAAGAAAGACAGGAAGAGGAAGAGAGAAAAGGCAGATCACAGAGCATCTATGGGGGCTCCCTCACGCAGTCAGGCCGCTCTGGTCCGACTCCCAGGTTGACGCCGAGGGTATCGGAGCGCTAAGACCAAATGATTCCTTCTATCCATTTAAAGGCCACCACACATAGTCTCAACGATGATACCAGTGATCTGGTAGGGATCAGCGTTCGACGCGGGGCGGCGGTCCTCGAAGTATCCCTTGTTATCTTTCGCGACCTGGCGCGGGATACGGATGGAGCCACCACGATCGGCGACACCGTAGGAGAACTTGTCAATGTTACCGGTCTCGTGGCGACCAGTGAGACGCTCCTCGTTACCTTCACCGTAGACGGCGATGTGCTCAACGTGGCGGGCCTCGAACTTCTTCATGGCGGCCTCAATAGCCTTCATACCACCCTCGGCACGAGTGGCGTTGGTGGAAACGTTGGAGTGAAGACCGGCACCGTTCCACTCACCCTTGATGGGCTTGGGCTCGAAGGAGATACGGACGCCGAACTCTTCAGCGACACGGTGGAGAAGGAAACGGGACATCCAGAGGTGATCACCCACTTAAGAAACAGTTAGTCTCGTGATATTCTATTGTCGGGGATTTCCAAACTTACTGTCGATGCCAGGGCAGGGGCCGACCTGGTACTCCCACTGGGAGGGCATGACCTCAGCGTTGATACCGGAGATGTTGATACCGGCGTACAAGCAGGCACGGTAGTGAGCCTCGACGATATCACGGCAGTAGACCTTGCCGGTACCGACACCGCAGTAGTAGGGACCCTGGGCACCGGGGAAACCACCACGGGGCCAGCCATAAGGCCATCCATCAGTACCGAGGAGAGTGTACTCCTGCTCCAGACCGAACCAGAAGCCCTCGTGGGCATTGGTCTCCATCAGACGGTTGGCTTCGTGACGGTAGTTGTACTTGTTGGGGCTTCCATCGGCATCCCAGGTCTCGCAGAGGACGAGGATGTTGTCACCCTGGCGGAAGGGGTCGGGGTAATAAGCAACGGGGCGAAGGTAGACATCGGAGTTGTCACCGGGGGCCTGGTTGGTGGAGGAACCGTCGAAGTTCCACTCGGGGAGCTCATCGACACTCGTGACGGGCTTGAACAGAGTCTGTGAACGAGTCGAGTTAATGAGTTGTTCCGAAGGAGCGCTATCTCACGTGACGGCGGGTGGCTGCGTCGCATGCTAAATCAAGAATCTCCGTGCACAGGGCTTATCAAGGCCCGAGAGGGGACTCTAGATAAGAACATGCAGCAACCACGCCCCACAAGTCCACAGTGTGTAGTCCCGAAGATAAAGAACTGGGGAACCAGATTGAGATGAGTCATACCTTTGTCTTGGAGCGAGTGCCACCGTTGGCATCAATCCAAACGTATTCAGCCTGGATGCGACCACGCTGGTCGAGGTTCATGTACTTCATGAGCTGCTTCAGTCAGTATGTGTCATTCCTCGCTGGCTCGAAGGCCATTGCGGAAATCCAAAATCAAGAATCAAACGCACATTCCCCGTGTTGGAGATGACAGTTGCCGATTCGGACGCCTGTAGAGAGAAAAAGATGTCAGATTTGGTTCTACACACGAGAGATGAAGAGATGACCCGTACCATAGTGAATATGGATATGTGTGTTTAGAACGAAGTTTTCAAGCAATGACTTTGAAAGAGGATCCCGAAGGAAGGTAAATAGGGACCTCGAGAAGAAAAGCAAATTGAATATGGATGGGAAAATCCAAAGGAGGAGAGAATGAGTTTTAAAGATGTGGAGGGGCAAGGGAGGGATGATAACTTGGGAAAGAAAAAAAGAATTTAAATTTAGTCACTGACTTTTTCCCTTTTGGGAATTTCTTTTTTTGAATTTTTTGAATTTTTTTATTTCTTTTCTTGGCAAAATCAGGAAGGCGCGGCTCAGCCACTTCCTAAAAGGGTTAAGCGTTGTATTGTGACAGTAAAGTGGTCGCCCAATACAGGGTACTGATAAAGTACCTCATACAAACTGTGCGCGTAGTCGGCAGTCTCTCTCCTGAAACCGGGTTGTTGGGGGAACAGAAAAGCCCTCACTCTATTTTAGTACTCCCTTATTTTCAATATAACATTTTTAATGCCTCAATATCAAAATAGAACAACTATCTCAACCCTTTTGTTTTTTTTCTTTCACTGCCGAGGGAACGCTGTAGCCTGTGAATGTGAAGTTTCACCTTTTTTTACCGAATTCAACGCCACTCGTTAACTTCCGTGTCATCATCGTCGCATCATCTAGACATCTTTCGCCGGTCCTCGCCGAGAGATCTACTCTTATAGCAGTTTGATTTGTTATATTCGAATCTAGATGCGACCAGCACTCTATTGTATCCTCCGCACTCCGTACTCCCGTACAATGTAGCTCTTCTCCGGACTTTCACCTCCGCATCTTTTGACATGTCTACCAAACCGCTCCCGCCACCCGAACCAGTCAAGTCTCCGTCTGACTGGCGATAGCCCTAATTAGTGCCCCAATCAGCGGTCTGGCCTTGTAATGAAACTATGTGAAATGCACTGAAATGCAATATGATCCTTCTTCTCCCGTTGGACCGATAAGATGTACAATATATACAATTAGAGGCATTAGTTACAGGGGATGTTATATGTAGAGCCGAATATTGCGCATGGCCTTCCATATCTGGTTCTTATCCCGGCATTCTCTCCGAAATAGGGCTCCTCGTCTTATCCGGGTCTACCTACCCCCTGAGATAC
Source organism: Penicillium mononematosum (assembly GCF_028829835.1). Lineage (NCBI taxonomy): Eukaryota > Fungi > Ascomycota > Eurotiomycetes > Eurotiales > Aspergillaceae > Penicillium > Penicillium mononematosum. The sequence continues at coordinate 7,284,521 of NW_026643272.1, read as the reverse complement.
ACATGTTCCCCTCAAAATGTAAATATCCATGCTGAGTACTCCGTAGATAATCGGTAATACGTTGGTCACGCTTCTTAGCAAACCGGCGCCAGGGCCCTTGGGCCGAGCGCATATCAGCTGCAAATCTCGCAAGTGCATGAGGAACGGTAGACGAAAAAGCAAGGTGAATTCTAGATTCTCTTTTTTTGGCCCTTGAATTGTAATATATCGTATGCTTTTACAATTTTAATCACGCGCGCGTCGCGAAAATAGCCCTCGAGACTGTACAACGCGAACGGCTAGGTACTCCGCGGTTCCTGAGATCTGCCCTCGGAGCTATCACCAAATGACAATAGCGCGATTCGTTATCGCGTGGCTTGTGAGATGGCTAGAACTTCTGGTTTTCCCAAGTACCTATACTTTTTATACGCACTATCTCTACTCCGTAGACCTTTGTATATCTATATCTGTTCCTGCAGCAGGTCGGACCGGGTAGCCGCACATGTACTTTATCACGCGAGCCGGACCGGTATAGAGTACATCCACTATACCTCTGTAATACAAGGTCCGCACAAACTCCGCAAAAACTCCATCCCAACTCCATTGACTGGAGAAGCCAGCCACGCCGCGTCTGGGATCGAGTCATAGTCGGACCAGTGGGGTGGACCGTGGCAAAACGTTCTCGAAACCCCCGTCGACTTATTAATTGGACCAATCAGAGTGTTCTGCTAGGACCACCCCGACACCGGCCATGGATAAGAGAATCAAAGCAGTATTACAGGTCGAACAGACATTTTGGTTATTCATATGTGTGATTTCAATTATGTACTATAAGAGTCACGAGTCCGCGGGTGGTTTTGGGTACGTTTTCTTAGGTAAGAGCATTGTAGTCTACCTAGGTATATTCTTATATGGGACAGAGAATATGCATCTCGGGAGATTTAGGTCAGGGATTCTCCAAGGAAGAATGAAAGTGGCGAAAGAGATCTTCTTCCCCCGTATTTTCTCCGGCAAATGGAAGTCTGGCAAATGTCGGGAGTTTCAGGAATCTAAGGTGAGTGAGTGGCTGAGGTTCCGATCTTCAGCCCTGTGCTTTCTCCAGGTTTTGGTTTTTGTATATTTAGTGCGATACCAGATCACCTTAAGAGGCATATTCTTGGAGCCACATCTAAATCTGAAGAGTTTCAACTGCAGGTGTATTAATAGCATGAGACATCTAGATCCGGGCTTAGTCACCGGCCAAGTCCGGGGGCTGTGCGTGGTACTGTGTATCAGGATACAGGATGTAGTGTACATTGTAGTATCTATAATGGTATACATGTAAAATGCAGTTCAAAGACATACCAACATAAGCAAAAGAAAAGAAATATAATTCAATACAATATTAATATCAAAGAAATAATATGAAAATATGAAAATATCAAATATAAAATCTCAGAAACCCCCATAGATCGACATGCCCCTTTCTTATCGCCCCCTTCCCATTGGCTCTTAGCGCCAGTGACAAACCACGCTGACTAGAATATCGCACATTCAACTGATATTCACGTAATTGCTTTCTTCTTATTTGCTGGATTTAAATCAGGTCAGATGTTCCATATCTTACCTGGAATAGCCGAATTCCCTGCGGAGTATACCAACATATTTTGAGGGTTTTTATAGGAAAATATGTTGCAAAATGCCTCATCGGAATGTTCGAAAGCGGAAGTGGATATGACACATGGATAGCTTTGATCTTCATCAGATCATCAGGTTTATCATCAGGTTTGGAATATAGCATGCCAAGGCTTTATACTGGCTTCGGCCTTCTTGCCCAGCCTGCACCCAGGTTTAGTTAAAAAGCTCGCTTCCAAGATCCACATATGAACATAAAAAGTGTTGCATCATAAAATTGAAAAGATGGAAAAGTTGGTTTCTTGATCTGATGATTTAGTGGGTGGGCTATGACATACATACAAGAGGCAGTAAGAAAAGCCTCAAAAGCGCCCATTTACGGTTAATCACACGAATGGTCAGTGCTAAACCCTCACTTTTTAATCCCTTTTTCATGTGGATTTGGCCAAAATTCGAATAATGCCTCATAAGTCAAATGGCACTGGCATGGTATCCCTTGCACCTGGCAGATCCATTAGCCGGGTAAATTGAGATCAAATGTCTCGCTTAATATACAATCATTAGGGTCCAAATTCTACCACATCTGGGCCTTTGGCCGATTTAATAAAACAAAGACTACAACATTGTACAACATACTAGGTATAATGTGATCCGCACAGGCCCTTATTGACGCCCGACTCTATTAAAGTGCAGATACAACGGTACTGGTCCGTCTAGGCGCATCTTGGTATTCATTCTACCAATCCAGTCGGCATCAATCTAGTGCAACCTTCCTATTTGCGCCTGATCTATATTGTCATGTTCCGACAGCATATGCCTGCCTCCGGAGGTGTGAACCGGAGACATGAAGTAGCCATTCAGACCTCGAAAGTGACGCACAATGTGAGCCCGGGGCCGGCCCCGCATCATTTCCGGGGCCTAGACTTATCTGATCGACTCTGAAACAGCCCCGGCTGTTGGCTTAGGTACACCTACATGCATACCGTGGTACGTAGGTAGGTATGTATCCATTTGAGAAAGCTGTGTTATTCTGGAAAGATCCTTTCAATGTATCTTTGGGGGGTCGGCAAACTGTTACATTAAAATATAGTTGGAGATAGATGGTGGATGTGGCATGCATTAAGCTGAAACAGACGTTCATAGATGTGCCTAGGTAGTTCACAGTTAGTACTCCTAAGCATGACGACTCTGAGACCGTGTTTGTGTTTATTAAAAGAAAATATACCACAGCTTTATCTTAAAAGGCAAATAACAACAGCCCTCTGAGTGCTGTTTTCTTATTCGTTGGAATGTGCCATGTGCTATCTAGATAGGGAGTATAAATACCCTCTCGTCTCGCTCACACACTCTCTGTCGATATTTTACTGATTATCTTGGCCATCATATCTTCGATACCAACTGCTCCTTATGCCGTCCAGCATTCGTGGGACTCCTACGTGCAGCGTAGCGTGTTGCTTCTAGTAGTCTGAGCGTGGCTCTCTCTACGCCGGTGGTTCGTCTACCATACAGAGTACCTAGGTATACAAAGCTAGAAAAGCTTTTTAATTTTGTGGGATCTCCAACTTATTGAATCAATGATAGTGTTGATCTATATATCACTAGTCACCTTGTATGATCCAGTATTTGCTGAGATTATCTAGAATTTAGATATTCAGATCTCAATCAAGTTGGTGACAGAGTAGCCAACCACTAGCCGGGCATGCATTATAAGAGCCATGTGGCGCTTGGATGGTGGAGTACCCCGAGCGCGAACTGATACCTCAGCTAGCAAGGTGTTACACTAACCACAGTATACATTGCGACCAATGTACAACTGCATCTAGCCGTTTGCATATCAATGTCAAACATCAGTCATGAGCAATTGTGAGACTAGGGATTGCCTTGGTTGGGGAATACAAGAATGTTGTATCTCAGTACCACTGGATATCACCCATTGCCAGCCCGCTGTTGCATCCAACGCAATACCCACTCAACCAAGATGCTCAAGTCTTGCGAGACTTCGAGCACTTTGGCAATCTTCTTTTGTACATCTTGCAGCCCTGGATCAAGGTTATCCATTCCCTGCATTTCAGTGTCACCACCCTTTTCGCTGTCCACTAACCCAGCAGTATCCACAACTGAGATTTGGCCATTGAGCCCGACTTCAAAGCAAATTGCGATTTGTCTGGGGGTCTGAACGGATCGAGGGGCTTCGGGACTCTCATAGTTCCTCTGATCTGTGATGAGCAACATGAGAGCAGGCGCTTGGCCGAGTTGAATACGCAATGTCACATCGACTTTGACGTCGTCCACGGACACTTGATTGGGGCTCTTTCCTCCACTGGGGGGACTCGAAATTTCAACTCCAGAGTCATTCTTGCTATTATCCGAGCTACTCAGACCAAGCAGCAAATTCAATCTCTCCTCGTTGGGATCATCGTTGTTCAAGATTATGGGCCCGTCGTGGCCAGCGAAGAGGTCTGGGGTTTGGACAGGAGGAGCGCGGGGCTTCTGGGGGGTTGCATTTGAAGACTCAGTTGCGTTGGCCTGGTCTTTGGGAAGATGAAACGTCTTCCGAATCAAATTGGCTAACACGGCATACTGCCGGAGGATCTAAAACGAGTTAGTGAAAGACAACATCGGATGAAAACACACATACCGGAAGGATATCTGCGAGCTGTCGGGGTGCGAGAATGGTAGATCCCGGATGGTGCAACCGGTGATGGACTCAAAGGATTGGAAAGTGTAGTTATGCTGTTTCGTATACTGCTTGCCCTTCGAGTCAAAAGCATGCACTGGCATTCGGCGCTTCCTACGGCCAATTTGGGGAGATGAAACAGGTGACGTCAAGGACGAAGATTCCGACACCAACAACGCGTCGTATGTGATCATCTTAAACTCTTGTGGTAGCTGCATACCGAGCTGACGATAAATCTCTGAGGCTGCAAGAATAGGAACGTCGAGTGCAGGTTCAAGTTTACCGACGAAGCGACGGTTGGGTGGCGACGACTCCAGCATGCTAGAGTCCAATGCCATGGGGTCATGGTTACCATGGGTCAACCGCGTGGTCTGCGGAGGATCAAGCCAGTTCACAAACCCAGCGGCACCATTTGATGGAAGCAATTCGGTGCTTTCACCCGCAGTAAAAACTTCGCTCCCAACCCACTCCTTTGAAATGCGCAGGGACGGATACCCCTCTTCGCATTCAATCATGACAGTCCATGATCTGCCTTGATCATCCAACTCGCCCTTTGAGCCTTGATCATGTTGTGCGTCAATCTCCATAGCATCCGAAGATGGTAGGCTCTGCTTCGCATCCAGGACTTTGGCTTGCTCAACCCAATATTCCAAGCCGAGCCCAATTCTACTCCCCTTATGCATGGTGGGGCGCCCGATGACACCTGCGCAAAGATGCTGATACTCGCCGCCATGATTCCCATTCTTGCTTTCTTCCACCCAGATCCGCCTGAAGTTTTCTTCAAGATTCTCCAACGCCTCAAAGCAATTAACTTCTTGGCTGAGTTTGTCAAGCTTTGCAAGCCATTGTAAATTTTCGTGGAACTCTTGGAGTGACCTCCATTTCCCACATTCGGCGTCTTCCGGGGACTGTGCGAGGGTACGTTTCAGGACCGCTGTAGCTTCCTCGCGCCGCACACCTTCAGTGTATTCAGGCGTGGCATATCGTAGACTGACGTCTTTGACGACATCCTGACCAGCGTAGAAATCAATCTCAAGATCGACGAAGTTACCGGCGATGTTGAGATTATCGTCCTGCCAAATGGACTCGAAACCTTCGAGTCGACTCAGCCGTTCCACGCTTTCACGTGAAACTCCTCTACCCGAAACTCGGGCCCGTAGAAGCTGAACCACCTCCTCAACGCGATGCCTCTGCTCTTCGTCGTTGTCGCGCGCGACTCCGAGCTTGATTCCCTGCATCCCGAGGTTTTGGATGTCGCTCTCGTTCATGCCCGCACCAACAAGACCGTCATGCACCGCAGGAGAAGGACTGATGCCAGTATACCCACCAAGCGCTAAAAGAGCCGAAGGTGAGCTGAAATTGACAGTGTCGTCGACCCCACTAGTGGCGGCGAGAGGGGTAGCGTACTGATGGGATGAGACACTCGTTTGATGCGCATGTGCGGGTCCCGAACCTGTCGGTGTTCTCATCGAAGGCGATTTATGGGCGAGTGATCGAGATAGAGGAGCGGATGACGGATGGGGAGAGGAGAGGTGAGTTGGCGTTGCGCCAGGTTTGGCCGAGGGAGTCGCCATGGTGAAATGGAAGGAATGGCCAGAGCAGGATGTCAAGAGTAATTGAAAGTTAGATACAGCAAAATCCGTCCGAAAAAAATGGGTATCATAAGAAGTATCGAAGCACAGAACGCAAGGAAGCCGAGTATGTTTGAATGCGACTCAATTCTCACCGCGCAAGTCGTGATTTGGCGGGTACACAAGGGAAGAACTGTCAAATTATTGTACAGATCAAGTATCATGACGCATCCGAAGCTCCCCCGTTCCCATGGACACTGCAATTAACAGGCAGGATTCGGTTCCAAAGAACATCCGAAACAGACAGCTCCATCAAAAGACACGATCACGTGCTTTGATGTTATTTGCATTGTTTGCATTCATCGTCATATCTTCAATGGCCCCATTCTGATTGAACCACAGTATTTGATTCATCTATTCTGTCAATAGATATACTTCAAGATGCACTAGTGTAACTGTTTTACTCCGGCCAACTCTCATTTGCTGTTCATTGAAATAATAACTAACAAGTAGGGAGTCGGATTCATGGTTGTGGCCGGACTATGTCTGCAGGGATCCATAACAAATTAACAGCCCACATATTCCGCCAATTGACTCGAAAGACAATATTTTCACATGCTTGTCGCAGTGGAGCCACATCTGGATTCTCGACCCATTCAACTCCCCAACCTTGCTTGTGAGCAATCGACACCCTCGGCTTCTCTCGCTCGGGATAGTGTAGGGAGGGATAAACCGGCCTTCACACCATATCAACTGAGAATATCTCCTATAGGAACAAACAGTTTTAGCTAGTGATCAGACTTTTTGACAACGCTACCCCCTATTGTATCTTCGCTATACAAGCAATCCACTCTCAAAATACTCTTGGTATGGCATGTGGCGAGCTTGACCTTGTCTCGGCTGGGGCATAGCATGGGGTCTCGTTCTATCTCGTTACACTGTCAAGGATGATGGGTTTTCTTTTCTTTCTTTTTTTTTTCGGTCTTTGTCATGAATCACAAGGCAATGCTTTCTCCAACAAGGCAATCTTTTGCGCGAGAGCACTGGGTCCACCTGTTTTGGTGGTGTGAGACAACACACTGTTGGCTGAAGACGAGGGAAAAGACAGACATATTTGGTTAGTGTACATGCAACCATCGAATGCATGCCATGGTCTTTTACCTCCGGGTTCAGCGGGGATCCTAGAATTGTCGTTATAGAGCATGCTGCGGTATGCACCGCCTGCATGACCGACAACACCTCAGACACTTTTATCGTCGCCACGGGTCTTTTAATCTACCCCCAATGCATTTATTACATGCCTTTCCCTGGCTTTGTAGTTCATATCGGGGATCATAAGGAACGATCTACGGCATCGGGATGTTAGAAGTGCGAGAAGGCCGGGTATTACATGTGCTGTGATAAAGCAAACATAGCATAACCAGTGGTGGGAACTGTCGGAAATTTAGAGATCAAGGTGCAAGAACGAAGTCATAAGTAGTCAAACAGAGAAGGAAGAAAAAAAAGAATTTTGAAAACCCTCCCTTAGGTTTTGTAAATCCATGGGATTACCAGGTAGCCCGCCTCCAACTGACCTACCTAGGTATCACTACTAGGTCGGTCAATTCCAAGGGAAAGAGACTGCCCTATGAGGTTTCCATGGAAAACCCTAACTTTTGGTTAATCTTGACAATCAAATGGCCAAGGTCCCCACCTCTCAGGCGACAAATATTTAATCTGCTTTCTTAATAACAATATAGAGCCCGTCTACCCTTCCTCTACGCGAGTGTTCGGGTGTCAAACCCGTGTGCGAAGTGAAAGACATTTACTTTGGCAAATTTTAACAATAAGGAAATTCGGGAATAAGACGGGAGATCCCGAGTGGAGCTCGGGAGAAACCGAACTTTATTTTTGACCACCCCATCCCCACCAGCCATTGGACCCTTTCAATATAGTGGACCCGTGTTCGGGGGAGGCACATGGATAGGCCGCGCCGGGCCTACCTAGGTATGTGTACCGCCTTTCTATCAACCTGTATACTGCCACCCACACGCGAACATGTCCCTACCTTCGAGGTACCCTTTGCCTTTAGTGTAAATATTACGGCCAAGGTGGCAGGGTCTACACTCCTTGCATGTGCTGCGCTAGCGATAATTGTATTGGTAGTCAACTACAGTCCGCCCCCTGGTTCCCACATACATCCCTCCACGCTTCTTTAACCTTCCCCATCGCGCTCTTCGCCCTAAACACCATAGGCATGTTTCAAAAAGCCCAATCTCTGGTAAAGCTCTATCCGGCATACAAAGTGGATGAGTTGGCAAGGCCCACACACATAGAGGTTCTATTTTGACGGTAACATGTCACCCAACGAACGATGCGCTACTGAATAAGCTTCGTCCAACCGTATACCGCTTAGAACTCGGGGAGCCCCGTTTGACTTCAGAAACAGTCTTTAGAATGCCCAGTTCCTGAGTTGAGGCTACCATAGGAAAAATCAGGATTTGTCACGCTCTGAAAAGGAATAGTAGCCCAGAACGGTTTTTAAGAAGAGAAGAAACCTTCAATGAAGTCTAGAGGTCTCTAGGAACTAAGGACTGGCGACGCCTACTTTTGGGGTTACAATAACCAGGGGACGGATCCATACCGCTCCTCACCAAATCCACCCTCTTTAGTCAAGAGAAATATATTTCAACTAGCACATCCTCGCTCTACGGCTGTCGTATGCACTTATGACGGATATTGCATACATGGATGCCTTTGCTGTATCTAGATCTGTTAGCCATTAACGAGAATAGGTCAATTCCAAGACTGAGTATGTGACAGATCTTTCACGTGGGTTTATCGCTTCAATATAGTGGAGGTGGCCCTTCTAAGGCTCGCCACTCCTGGTCGGAAACTTCCAAGGGCCGCACCTACCCGACCTCACAATTTTATGGACAACCTTCCAAATCGGGCCAGCATAAATATGATGACTAATATACTGTTCTCCAGGGCTGGTCCACGATTCCGGGGAAAGGTAATCCCGTACCCGCATTTCTTGCCTGGTAAAAATGGCATCGAGCTAGCACACTGGGTCCACTTTTCTTCATTTACCGCATTCGAAACCGCCTGCCATTCCTATCAAGCTATGATCCAGCTCTCGAATTTAATCATATCCAACCTCATACCAAGTTGCTCAATTACTCACTGCCAAGTACCTTGATATACTTACATCTCCGATGTTTGCAGCAAGAGCATTTGGCCGACAGGCCCGGGTTCTTCCCAAATGGACTCAATTCCGTTGTGTATCGACATTGGAAGGGTCTCCGTACATAGTATGCTATTGCACCACCTTACAGAGCCATCATTGAAGCTAAATTCTGGATAGTACGTGTTCCCAAATGAACAAGCAAATGGAACCCACGTCTTGTCACTATTGCCCTCCGAGCCAGTCAACCCAGACCTGGCTATCGGACTCGCGACTCAACTGCCACCGACAACAGACACCTTCAAAGAAAACCCAAAATTCCTGAATATAGTACAAGAAGTGTGCTCGAAATATGCACATGAAGACCCCGATGCCAAGTCTCAAGCGCAGGTCATGGTGTCTATGGCCGGGGCGAACCTGAACTCAGGCGGTGTGTTGTTAACGGGCCAACGCGGAAGACGTCGTGGAGGCGACTCGAGCAGTGGTGCTAGCGGTCAGGGTGGCGCAGGCTCTGGTGGGCGTGGTGGTTGGATTCATATCTCTGACGGCAGACGCCCGCCTGACTATGGGCGGATTGCTTGGTCTGTGTTTCAACAAGCACATTTTATTCCATGGGACTTATACTAATGTCATACAGGCCCGAGGATATGTTCGGAAGCCTTGAGGTGGATGCCAATGGTCAGTTCGTTGGAGACAATGGCAATTATCAGCCAAGTGGTATGTTTTCCAACTATGTGAAACCCAACAGGCCAAGCTAATACTTAGCAGGTACCTATCGTATCCTAACCCGAGACGGAATGTAAGTATCCCCTTCCTAAATGTTCGGTTATACTAGTACCAATGTTGATCGATTTTATAGTTTCGGGTTGAGTCCTTTCCTCAGAGAAAAGCTGGTCCAGAAGCTACGAGAGCTTGAGAAGTGACCTCTTCAAAATTAGTGTACATTGCCACAGAATCCTATGTAAAATATATATCCTTCCTCGACAGTGAATTCAGTGCTCTACTCTTTCTTTCCAGCCTGCATTCGGTTGCTGTTGAACTTTTTGCCCAGCTTTCTTTAACCACAGTCCTTTTGCATTGGACTGTTATCGACTCGACGCATTTTGCAAGTCAATCGAGTCTCCTGTTTTATGGAGCTGGGTTTGATCGACGCATTGGATATGAATGTCACCTACTAAATACAGCTTGGTCGTGTTGTTCCCATCCCTGCTTGACAAAAGGAAAAATATATATCGGTCGAAAGTAAAAAAGATTCATTTGATTCATTACATGTATCATTTGTTGAAGAAACTCGTAATTCGTTGCGATCCATCTGCTGCCTTGGTTCCACCAGACTTCTTCATAGGGCTATTGTGGGTAGCACTGCGCAACTTCTTCTTTTGCGGCGATGGCTCCGTTGGATCTGTACTGACATTTCGCTTCTTACTTTCCTCGGCGTCAGCAGGAGCTTCTGGAGTATGCTCCCTCTTGACAGCTGGCACCGGTTTTGGGGCATTGTCCTCGGTCCATTCTGAATCCTCAGTAGCGCGGTCCTCGGCATGGTCCGTCTTCACTTTCGGCGACCCAGGCTCCATTTTTGGGGAGGGATCTAATTTTTCCTGCGTTTTCGCATTGGCAAAGAAGTTTGCAATGTTGCTCTTGTTTTCCTTGCTGTCGACAGGAACAATAAAGTTCGGGGAATTGTTTCCAACTTTCCCAACCTCCTTGGGTACAGGATAGCACTCCAGTTCGCCCTCATAGGGTTTGAGAATCGATTGAAGCTCCTTTGACCAGGTCTTTTGGCGGGGGTCCAGCCATTTATTCATCGCTTCACTCCCGGGTTCCAGTATGACGGGCATACGTTCATGCAGGAACTTCAGGTAGGGATTAGAAGAGGTTGTGATCACCGTGTACGTGTAGAGCTTTTCATCAGAACCTGTGCAAATTATTTCGTCAGCCCGATTAGTACTCATATCAGAAAGGCCTGCACATGCCCTCATAGGAAACACAGTCCCATAGTCCAGCAAAGCACATCAGCTCCCCGTCTTTGCGCCGGATAAAATGTGGAACCTTTTCTTTGCCTCCAGGCCCCTTCTTCAACCACTCGTAAAAGCCCTGGCAGATGACAACACACCTCTTTCGTCGCTTCATGGTAGTCCACATCCCCGAATCTTTGGCCAAGGAATCATCGCGACAGTTAATAGTGCGCATCATGGACCCGTAATCCGGCTGGCGCTTCGTCCAGAATGGGATGAGACCCCATTTCATGCTCTGGAGTTTGTATTTGATAACTGCGTTGTCTATTGGCTCAGCATCTGAGCTCACTTCATCTTTTCCCTTTTCCGAATCTTGTTTCTGGTGCTCGCTATCAGCATCTTGGTGAGCATCGTAGCTCCCTTTATCGGTGATATCAGCGCGATAGACAGCACCAAAGTTGCCCGGTGCAAAGTTGTATGTCTCTCTGACTGCATCATCGTCTGGTGCTTCATCCACTTGCATGCCTTGTTCTTGCAGGCGGTGTCTGATGTACGCCAAGCGCTTGAGATGGTCAGCTGGCGAATAGGCTAGATGGAGGAACCGTAACATACCACGCCCAAAGCGTATCGTCCACACATGGTCACTGTGAGCTAGTATATCTACTGAATGAAGGGATCTCCACGAGCAATGCTTGGTCAAACCAGTGCATTTTCCGGACAGAATGGGTGGGAAGGTCCTCCAGCGGGCGACGTCATATGGCGGAGCGGAGCTTGGACCACCAGAAAATCGAGGGCTCTCCATCAACCACTCACCATATACCCTCTCCGTCTCTCCCTCTCCATTCTCTACGTCAATTTCCAAGGTTGTATCAGACAACCAGTCGCTGAATAAAATCGAAAATTGAGATTTCAGTCAAATACTCACTCACACGCTCCCAATGTTCCGCGCAGCATCACGGCGCACGAGCGCGCATGCCGCAAAACTTCTACAACCACAACCAAAGAGTCTCGCTCGCTCAATATACATCAACAGCACCACCCGACCAACCCTCCAACCGCGAATCAACAATGGCAAACCACTTGCAAGCCCCTACATCTCCGGTATACGGCACCTCACGATCATGCAGAAAATCAGCCGCAAATACCGCGAAGCATCTAAAGGAATCTGGCGCAAGAACCCCATCCTCATGCCACTAGCAATCATCTCGGTTGTTGGTGGTGCCTTCATCTTCGCCTACATCTCCTATGTGGAAGTGACACGGGTCGGGCCACAGTACCACAAATTCCCGCCGCCGGTGGCCGACGCTCTCCGCACGGCTGTTTATTACACCGAAATCGATCTCAACCCGGCCAAGGCTATGAAGGCGTACAGAGAGGCTCTGCATATAGCATTTGAGATGGGCATACATCCATACTCGGACGAGATTCTTGGGATCAAGCTGCAGGTTGCTATGATGCTGGAGAAGGCCGGGCTTGTGAAACCGGCGATTGATGTGTTGGAGCGAACGAAGAATGAGACTCTGGTCTGGGTGGAGGAAGTCACAGCAGGGAACACTGCTGCCGCGGCCGAAAAGGTGAAGGAAGCGCAGACGCAAGTGCAGAAGACCCCGGCCAATGTCAAGGTTGACACCGAGGCGATCCAGGAAACCGAGGAGGACCTGAAAGCAATTGCGCAGTACGAGGCTCGTCAGCGAGATAGAGCGCTCAAGAAGGTCGTTGGAATTGCGATGAAGCTTGGCGAGCTTTACTCCAGCGATTATATACAGGACGAGAAGAAAGCTGAGGCTGCGCAGGTCGCTGCTGTGGAGATCTGTCTGAAGGAAATGCACCGTCGCCAGAGGCTGGGACTTCCTGTTGGTAGCTCTAGCAGTGGCGAGGGGTCAGACGGGGAGTCATGGCTGAATCTCACTGAGATCGCGACGGCGTTGGCTGAGCTTGCTGCTACTTATACCGCCAAGGAGCGGTATGAGCTGGCCATGCCGCTATATATGCGCGCGTTGGATTTGATCCGCGCTGCCGAGGGAACTTCCATATCTTGCAAACAGGTGGTGCTGCTGAACGATGTCGCTACCGCTCTGGTTGGCCAGGTTCAACTACCCCCTAAGTCCCAGCCACAGCAACCTGTTACAGCGGAGCAGACTGTTGAGGCTGCGCAGAAATGGGCGGAGAAGGCCATTGAAGTTGCGGCGCACATTCAACCCCCGATACGGGACGAGGAGTGTGACATTACCTGCGTGGTTGCGACATACAACCTGGGCGAGTTGGCTGAGCTTCAAAAGAAACCAGAGGTTGCTAAGAAGAGGTATACCGAGGCTAAGGCATTGGCCGATGGGATTGGATATGAGGAGGGGAGTATGATGGCCAACGAGGCCTTGAAGAGACTTGGAAAGAAATAATGGGTAGAACCGTGAAGGCGTCTCTGTTCAGCCTGATGTACATTATGATGTAGAAATCCCAAACCATTTTTTGTATATGATTTGACTCTCCTCGTCATACATACCATACTTATGTACAAAGTATGTAGCATTACCCTACTCCGTACATAGATAGCACAAGTGGGAGCACAAACGAGAGGAAAGATATATAACATAACAGACATACTGTACGATGGTTTTACAAGATATCTTTAGAAGAAAAATAGGAAACATTTTGATGCCTTAACTGGTATTAGAACATCACACGTCTTGTACAAGATTCCATACATTTTCCATGCGGATCAAGTAGGCTAGACATGTCAGAAAACCTCCAGGCCGGGGACACCTCAGTCCCGGCGAGAAGTGCTTCATTGCTCGTGGCTCATACATCCCAAACCAATGCTCTTCTGGCCATATCTTTTGAACTTTTTTTCAATTCCCTTGTCAATAGATCAAAAAGAGGCTCCTCAAGCTCCGATACAACAACTCAAATCTATGCGCGCGACATAACACCCCAGGCGCGGATCTTGTTGTCGGTGTAACCGGCGAACAGGGTCTGGCCGTCAGCGGACCAGGCCAAGCTGATGCACTCGGGGTCACGGCTCTTCTTGCCCTTCTCAACGAACTCAGGCTTGAGCTCATCAACCTTGCTCTTCTTCTCGAGGTCGAAGATGGTGATGGAGCTGCTGGTGGCAGCGCACAGCCAGTAGCGGTTGGGGGAGAAGACGAGAGCGTGGATCTCATCGCCAGCGGAGAGAGAGTAGAGGTGCTTGGACTCGTTAAGGTCCCAGAGCATGGTGGTACCGTCCTTGCCACCGGAGGCGCAGAGGGATCCGTCGGGGGAGATGGTGACGGTGTTGATGTATCCGGTGTGACCGATGTGGTCGGTCTGGAGACGGCAGGAAGCGAGCTCCCAAACCTAGACGCGGATCAAATGTTAGCGTCGATACCCTCGTAAAGAATGTCAAGTGTCAAGGAAAATTTTTTTCCAATCCTTCTCTCATTCAATAAAACCAAAAAAATTGTTGCTGTGCCCATCAGGCATTGGGTGAAAATTGTCTCATGGCCCCGAAGGGCTCTGAAGTAGCAAATACGTTTATGCAAACATCACGCGGGCAAAGCAAGGCGGGGAGGAGATTCTGCAGGGAAATTCGGAGTCGATTGCGTACCTTGACGAGCTTGTCCCAGCCAGCGGAGACAATGACGGGGTTCTGGGGGTTGGGGCTGAAGCGAACGCAGGAAACCCACTCGGTGTGGCCCTTGTCGGTGATGGTGAACTTGCAGTCACCGAGGGTGTTCCACAGCTTGATGGAGCGGTCACGGGAACCGGAGACGATCTGACGGTTGTCGGCGGAGAACGAGACGGACAGAACATCGTTGGTGTGGCCGACGAAAGTGCGGGTGGTGTTACCGGTGGAGAGCTCCCAGAGGCGGAGAGACTTATCCCACGAGGCGGACAGAGCGTAGGCACCGTCGGAGGAGATCACCTATAACGCAGACAAGACCATCGGTCAGCCAAAACCATTCCATCTTTTATTTTCATTTTCGAAATGCGCCATCCAGCCATCTGTCGCATCCAATGGTTTTCGTGGTTCATTCGGGAGAAGAAAAACGTACACAGTCAGAGACGATGTGCGAGTGACCCTCGAGGCTGCGCTTGGGGTAACCGTAGGCCTGCTCATCACGGGTAAGGTTCCAGATGATCAGGGTCTTGTCGCGGGAAGCGGACAGCAGCATGTTGGGGCTATTATCAACATTCCAGTCAGAATTTTGTCCCTTCAAAAATTCAATCCCCGATCGGGATAGGTCGTTCTTACTTCTCCAGGGAGGTGGCGAGGGAAGTAACCCAGCCATTGTGGCCCTCAAGGGTGCCGCGAAGAACCAGCTGCTCAGCCATTATGGGAATGAGACAATGAAGGAGAGAGAGGGATGGGCGGAGATTGTCGTTGACTCTAGGGGGGAGGTAAAATCGAGATGGGAGGCAGACGTGCCCGCTCAAGCCCTAAGCCGCTTCGCTGCTCTCCTTGTGTGGTTCCGTGGAGCCCTAATACTAAGCGAAGTAGTCACATGACTTGGATCTATACAGACAAGCTCGGGGTCTCGACAACGTATATTGAAGATAGAGAATTGAATGTCCATTTGCATTCAGGTTTTCTCTGTCATATTCGAAACTAGAACTGACTTTGGTCATCTACCCCAATCTGTGAATTCCACACCCATTGATCCCAGTACAATCAAATATACAACATTCTTAATACATGCCTTCTATGGACAATATGACCACTATGACAACTATAGTACAGTTTTGAAATCGACCAACTCTCCGAGTTCAATCTCTTCCACATGCCCCTTACGAATTAAACACCTGAACATCGGGCATTCTTCCCAAGCCACCACCACCACCAGTCTTCTTATTCTTGGCCTTCTCAAAGCCAGTAGCACTCTTATCGCGAACATGCTCTCTGAGCAGCGTGAGAACCTCAGAGTTCTGCCAGCGCGACGGTACAGGCCGGTAAGCTGCCCTGAAAGCGCCAATGGTCTGCGCCCATTCACCGCTCTTCGCACCGCTCTCCTTCCAAGTTTCGGTGATGGTATCCTCCTTAGGAGTGGAGGGTGAGATCTCCTCTGGTGAGTCCTGTGTCGCCCAGTAGTAGATGTCCCAATCGTTTTCGTCGAGGAAGCTGTCGTACTCGACGAGCTGATCGTAGTCCATCTTGCCCAGGTAGACATCTGCGAACGTCGAGAGGAGCAGGTCCGATTCCAGGATTCCGCGCTTGCGGCTTTGGTCTGCGGTGGAATTGATTAGCTTGAATGGTTCTTGGCATATTTATGCATCAAGTCCTCGGCCTTAGCATTGAGACCGAGGCGCAGACATGTATGGGAATGAGTACGAACATAGCAGACGTGCCCTCTTCGTGGCTAGCTCCTCCCCAACTCTCTTCAAAGGCTCAACCTTAAACGTAATACCCTCCATCTCACCAACGCCAAGCTCGGGCTTCTGCGCCCCGTTATCCTGACGACCACCGGTGAAATGCTCAATCCTTCCGGGGTACGGATCGGACGGTCTGTAGTTGGGATTGGCTGAGTTCAGCATCTCGGGTGGTGCGGGCTTCTGCCCGACATTGACGAAGTCCTTTGTCATGGTGGAGGTTGTGTTGGGCACGAATTGATTCGGGGCCTTGTTGGCCTGGTTTGCGCGGTGCGCCTTTACCTCCGGGGGGAGCTTCGTCGCTGCCATCTTTGAGGCGTAGAGCTGTTGCGCCGAATTGGCGGTTTAGTCTTGTGGCTGTGCTTATGGATGATGGCACTGGTCGCGCGAGGCGATGGAGTATACGTGGAGCAGACATCTTGCTGTACAGTATCCTATGGAGAGTTGAGACTTTGCTTTTTCTCTCTAGGGATGAGGAGTTGGCGTTTGATGCTCGGCTTTGACATCATCCGGTGTAATAGCCCGGGGAACCGAAAAGCTCCTGCAATGCCCGGTGTTTGTTCTGTTTGCAATGTTAAACATTCCATTGAGAGGCCGTGGATTACACACTTGTCGACACAGCGCAATTCTTTAGATTCTATGGGTCTATTGGGGCCCTTGGGCCTTTAAATTGGCGCACTATTTGCTGCTTTGGCCTGCCTGTTGTTTTGGTTTCACCGAAGTCGGAATCCCTCTGCAAGATTTCGATCTAGATGTATACATATGTACACTGACCTCATGCAGAAATACAAAGCTCTCCAGGGTTACCTACCAAGATACCTACTACGTAGGCAGTGCTATACCAGCATAGGTAGATACTAATCAATATAGGAATACTCGGTAATACCTCACTGGGCAAAAAGGAGCTCAGTGAAGTATAGCTAACCAACCATCCCGAAGGTATCACATGCGAGAAACAGAAATATTATTAGCGCCAGGCTGCAGAAAGCATGGTGTACATTTTATATCATTGAGATCATGACTGTTGAACAGAATGCCACTCGACATTAGAGCAAAAGGATTTGCAATGCAACCGCTGCAAAACCAAAAAAAGAACCATCAAAGATGCAACCATTCCATGGACTAGTAAATCTAGATAAGGTGCTTAGATCTGCAAGAACCAGATAGTCAGTAACCATTCCCACCTTCAACCACAACCACAATTCGACATACCTGAAGTAAGCCCTCAGGTAAACAACCTGCCAAGCACCCAGCCCGATAAGCATACCCATGGTACCAAAAGCGAACCACTTCACGCGCTCATTGGTGCTCTCATTGGTATCACGCAAACGCTGCTCACGCGCACGCAGGTACTCCATCTCGGTCACGATATCGGCAACCATCTCCTCAATGCGGCGGAGGTCTGTCTCGACAGGCTTGAGCTTCTCCTGCGATTGGATGCTGTTCCAGTCGCGGGCATCGGCGCCAATGTCGACGTCAAGTTCGATGGGGCGGGAGGGGTTCTGGATGGTGTCTGATGGGGTGGTGTTGTTTTAGTATCGTTTCCTCTTTAACTACGGCATTTTCCTCGGCGAATTGGGTGTGTTATGCGAGGGGACTGCCACTTACTGTGGCCGACAAGCTGGTTTTCAAAGCAGACGTCGAAAGCTGTGTCCGCGGGCGAAGTGAAAAGTTGACGCGTCTCGCCGACGACGTCCTTAGGGCGACCGTAGTCATTGCCCATAGCGTCCTTGATCTATATAGAGAAAAAGAAGAATTAGTCGCGGTCCACAATTCAGTAATTCGGCTTTGGCTTCCAAGTCCCAGCAGACCAAGAACGAAATCCCATCCACATCCAGAAATAGTCCCACGTACATGAATGTTGACCTTCTGGCCATCACCCTTCGAGCCACCAACGATGGCAGTGACAACGACGAGCTGGTCCTTGGAGACGAAGTTGCGAATGCATCGCTCGTTCTTGCCGCCGCCGGAGGTGGCGACGAGGTCGAATTTTAGGGCACTGGCGAGCTGAACGAAGACAAAGAGGAAGCTAAGGATGGCCCTCAGCGTGATTGGTGAGGTGCCCATTGTTGCGGCGTGGAATTGGCGGTTGTAAACACGGATGCTTGCTGTTGATGACACCTGGTAAGGGGAGTGCGGGATTAACTTTGTTCCGGTGCCACAGTCTGCGGTCTATACTTCGAGGGATTCTTCTTTCACGCAGCAAATATTGCTAGGTCTAATTGTTTGTATTTGCACAAGTCGGGTTATTACTACGTGTTGGAGTTATGGTGTTCACAGAAGAATGAAATGGTTTCTGAGTGTCAGGGCATTGAAAAATAGCCCAAGTATAGAATAGACATGGTATCTCGAAATCCACGAAAGCAATCAAAGCGACGTCCCAGCAAAGAGACAAAATGGAAAACCCGAAGTCCGTATTAATCATTTAGTCGCACGCAGAAAGGTAGGAAATAATGTGGCGCACAAAAGCGCAAGAAAAGATAGGAAAAAGCCACCCGGTCGTAGCCATAGTAAACAATAAGGAAAAGAGGACATGACTCTATGTGAACAAAGTGAAAAGAAGGGGAATGATAGAGATGGCAGTGCTGTTGCACAAACAAGGAAGGCCGAAGCGATGGACATGATATGTAGATCGTTAGATGAATTAGAACGCTCAGCAATGCAAGACATTAGTCGAGAATGTCGTCAGGGTACTTCAAACCTTTAGGCCTCGACCTTCTTTCGGCGCGCAAAGAAACGGGAGAAGCCACCGTCCTTCGCCTTAGAGCCCATTGGTATGGAAGATCGGTTAGGGGCCGGAGGAGGCCCGGTGTTTCGGAGGAAATCCGCCAAATCACCGGTGTCGGTCCGGCGGTTTGAGATGGAAGGCATGGTGCCAGTGTTGCGCTCCTGGCCCACCTTGGCAGAGTAGTTGGATTGGACCTTTGTGGGGGGATTTTGTGTGCGCAAGGAGTTTTGAGAGGTCCGGAGCAGACGTGCCTTCATGCCTGATGCGCCGGAGAGACCATTTGATGCAGGAGCACTGATTGCAAATGGCTGTGGGGTTTGCTCAGAGGGTGGTGGAGGAGGAGCATTGCGCAGGAAATCCATCAGGCTCTCCTCTTCGCGCTTAGGCTTGGGATTTTGTTCCTTTTCCAGAAGCTCTTCTAGAAGAGCGTCATCATCGTCGTCAATGGCGTAAGGATCTGGAGCACGGCGCTGCTTCCGAACAGGCTGGGGCTCGTCGAAGTCTGTGGCGCTTCCGGATGCTGTAGCCTTGGTTCGGTTTGAATCCAGCAAGCCGGACCGCGAACCAAGAGATGTCAAGGATTTATTGGGCGTGGATCCATTACCAGTGCTCACGAAAGAGTTGGATGTAGTGTTATCCAGTTGAAGATCATCCGAATCAATGGTGTTGCGGAAAGGTGCGACTGTCCGAGGAATTCGGTGCGCACCTGCAGGCATAGGAGGCCCTTCACGAATGAAGTCGATGAGATCCGAAGTCTGAGATCCTCCCGTCTCGGCAGATCGGGCTTGAAGCTTAGGTCGGTTTCCACGGGACGCAGTGGAGAGAGTTGAGGGAGGACGAACAGGACGGGTGCTCTCGGCAGAGATAGAGGTCTTAGGCTCGTTTGGCCCACTAGCAGGGCCAGTCGATCTCATGAATTCCGCGAAGTCGCGTGTCGAATCTGAGGGGGAGATTCGCGCGTCGCGCGCGTGTCCAATCTTGCTAGACCTCGATGTTGATGACATGTTGGTCAAGCGCGTAGTAAGCGGGACGTGCTTGGGTGACTCAATGGATCTGGTGTGAGAGATTGGAGTCATCTCCCCAGTTGCTTTTGAGGAAACTGAGGCTTGAGGGCGGTGTTTTTCTTCGTCCGGTGGCGCGGTGGTATTTAAGAATTCAGCCAGGTCGGAGACGCCTGCCGTCTCTGATCGAGGAACTGATCGGCTAGGCATGTCAGGTAAGGTCATCTCCCTGACACTTCGCGGAGTAAGGGTGTAATGGATAGTCTCATCACTGTTGATCAACTTATCCAAGTCGGCAATATCGTCGTCTACAGAGTCTACGCTCCCAGATGCGCGACTGGTTTCAGACGAACTGCGCATGCGGGGCGAACCAGATTCACCCAGTGGTCGACCCATGAGACCCTTCAGCTTGCTAGAAACGTGCGATGTGGTAGAGCCAGCAGTTACTGGACGCGTATTCTCGCGAGCACTGCCGAAGCTCCCAGACCGACGGGTTTTAGTGATGATAGATGAAGCCGTCGACGTCGATGGCCGAGACATACGCTGAACAGCGGCTCGCTCAACCGCGGAGGCGGAGGCGGAGGCGGGGGAGCTTCGGTTGCTGGCTGTGACCTCCAAAGGAGCAGGTCTGGGGCGAGTTTTCGATCGCTGCGAATTACCTGAACTAGAAGTCGGGCGAGTGATATCGACGGGGAGAGATTTTGAAGATTTTGCCGTTTCGGTGCATGCCTCTGATGGCTGAGCCGGAGGGGTGGTGGTCGTGGCCATGTTATTCAGATCATTGGTCGCATCGTGATCGATAGAAGATGTGACAGCCTCGATGGGGGGTGCGGGTGGAGCCGGCGTGGTCTCAACCCCTTGCGTTGAAGGCTGACTCTCCGCAACTGCTTGCATTCCTGAATCGCTAGTCTGTTCAGAGATCGACCTTGCATTCAGTAGGCTGACATCCCTGGAGGATTGTCGTTTCGGTCGTTGTACCGTCGAAGTCAATTTAGGCTTTTCGCATAATCCCGTGCCCTCAATCACCTCTGGGTCTTTCTGATTCGGCCGATCGCCCAAGGATACGATGGAGACGCGAGCACTATTGGATTGATCGGTCATAGCGTCTTCATCTTGTGCGATAGCTCGCAAGGATGCAACCATCTCACTGACAGGAGGCGTGTCCTCTTCTTCTTCATGCAAGATCGACATTCTCGTATTTTCGGAAGCTTCTGCAGGTGTCTTTTCGTGTTCTGTCGTGACAGCAATGCCAGGTGTAGTAGTTTCGGCTGCATCCACATATTCTGCGGATTCATCGTCCTCGTACATAGTCTCTAGTTGCTTTTTCTCCGATGCGGTGGGCGATGGGTGGTCTGTTGGCGACTCTGGCTCCTCCTCAGCGGAGTTGAGTGTGGCCGCCTCATTAGGTAGAGACCTCGTACGAACATGACGGAATGATTTGCCGGGTTCAATAGCCGACGCACTCACGGGCGAGCTGTTTACTGAACCTGGAGATTTTGGCACAAGTGAGGGTGACGAAAACACCATCAGACTACGTGGTCGCACCTTGTGAGCGATAACGGCCTGCATGGTTTGCACCTCCCCATCTAGATCGCCAATGTAGCCCGGGACCTCGATCTCTTGGACGTCGTAATCACTCATTGGCAAGGGGACAGTGGCGGGGTCGAAAGGCGGAGAATTCGGCACGGGGAGAGGCTCCTTGGGAGTCACTGGTTCCTCAATCGTCACAATGCTGCTCTTTCGGCTGTTTGCCAGGGAGTATCCACGTGGGCGGAACGATTCACGAGATAGTGTTCGAGAAAGAGTGGTTCCGCGTCTGCGCTGCCTCCACGTTCGCCACAGACGACCCAAGGTTGCATTCAGGGCCAACTTCTCCATATCGAGATCTTCCACCACAAGTCGGTCGATTCTTTTTCGCTCTCCAGATCCATTCAACTCATCGCCGCCATTATTGAGCTGTGCGGACAAACGAGACCGCGATGTCTCGCCGGCAATGACGAGTGCGCGCTCGCCAATGTATTCGATGATCGAGGTAAGGAAAATAGAAGCTGCAGGTGTAATATTGTCGACATGGCTGGTAAATCTGCGGGGTGCTCCATCGGTCTCTCCAAGTCTATCTTGTGCGATAAACTCGTCTTCGTCATCCTCTTCCATATCGCCCAGTCGTGTGTAGACCATGCAGCGTAGACGGGTTAACTTCCATGAGCGTACTAGATCAAAATCGCCGCCGGGCTCCTGGCCACCGCGGAATTCCGTCTGCTCATCGTCCGCTCCACCCATATATTCACTCAACTCCTCTTCAGCCGAGGCCACGACTTCCTTGGCCAGGCGGGGCTTTAGCACCTCGGCCATGGCGGGTCGAATGCATGCGAGCTGAGTCGACTTGGACGAAGCGAGGATGTTAAACAAGAGGTTATCGAGGAATCCGTTCAGGAGCGATAGCGCGGCCGGGGTCACCAGCGCTGTGGCGCCGGCCCCGGTTTCCTCATCCTCAGCGACAAAATCGGCGGCGTTGAACTCCTGGTCGGCAGAGATGATCTCCGAAGCTGCAGATGGCGAGATGAAAGCTGGGGCCGGAGTCACGGACGGTGGTGACATGAGGTTGACTCGAGAAAACTGCGAATCGGTAGAAACCACGCTGGGGCTGCGCGAACGAGACGCGGCCCCGGTATCCAGGAAGTCGGGTACTTTGATGGATTGCATTGTGTAGCCCAGGTATATTTAGGTCGAGGGCTCGAAGACTCGAGGGCTTTAGTCTGCCTCTTTTCTGTGTTCCTTCGCAGACCTCGAGTTGGACGGGAAGGCGCTGGGTAGAAATCGAAATTTCTAAATCATCCTGTACTCCCAGGAATGTCAGTCTGACACGATTCTGCGGGTGAAATCTGACTTGAATGAAATTTGGGGGCTTGTACGACTGCATGCGCAACTTCGCCCCGACGGGGCCCCGTGATAATGGAAAGGGTGGATTTCCAACTTACCCGTTTGAATGAGAGATGCGATCAGTGCTCATACCGCATTGGCGTAGGGGAAGTAAAAGAGAAGCAAAAGAATGAAAGATAATCACCCGTGAAGGCCGGGAGAGAGAGTCAGGAGTAATTATTCCATCCGAGTCAGTGGGGACTTGGGAGCATTCGGGGTCGACTACCGAATAATTTATGGAGCAGCTGCAATTGTATACAAATCTTACAATCTTACCTGATTACACTTTTCTTTTTGGGGTTGCATTGTAAAGACCCCTGCACCTTATTTAGGCTATTCCTCCTATTTTAAACGCCATACGGAGTAACCTATTCACATATATTCATTGTAGGCAGTTATTGTACTATGTACTCCGTATACCTTATTGAATTATTCAAAGACGGTCTTCCCCCTTATTCGGAGAAAGAAAAAAGGAAACCCCATCGCAATCGCGCCCCACGGGAAAAAAAACAGAACAATGTTCCAGCGATCGGCACGCTAAAGTGCCCCGCTCGCACCTCGTTTCAGGCCTCATTGGTTGTGGGCAGCCAATCATTGAATGAGGTTCCATGGATTTGGGCGGCGGGGGTCTCAGTTAGCCTTTAGCGCCATTCCTTTCTTGTAAAATTATTGATTTTTGCCTCGACTCATTCCTAAAAAGAAGTTTGCCCCAGGTGCACATAGGGTATATGTATACCATTTTAAGGTGTGACTCGGGAAGTATTTGTAATTATGATATCTGATATCTGAATATCCCATTTAAGTATGCCCCGCTAATACTACGGGGCACATTCGGTAGTGCAGCTGTTAGCGCATAACACCCTTTTCCACACGTTCCTCAGCCGTTCCACAGGTCCCAGGGGCACACGAGGATAAGCCTGTGGCGCAGAAATGCCATGCTACGGGTACCCGGTCCCCATTTTCCAGTTTCTGGAAACTTTATGTATACATATTGCACCATTTGAAACCTTGGAACACTATAACATCTGAGACAAATATCTCAAATTATATCAATTTCCCCAATCAGCTTCTGCTTAGGTGGCCAGGTGGCCCCCTATGTGACGCGCACCCGTACCTTCCTCCAGGGCTGATCTGAACCATTTATTGACCAACTCTGGATCCTCCAATCAATTCCTTTGTCAAATTCTCACCCGTGGAAGACCACCCGTTCATTTCTTGGAGGAGCCTCCTACCTAGGCGAATGAGAGGCTGAGAACCCAATCTCATTTTATATGACATGCTGAAGCTGAAAATGTGAGAATACGAAGTACGGAGTAATCCGATCCTCCCGTGTCCATCTGAGCATTCAACATCGGAGATGACAGGACTTCGGGTTTAGTGGGCCCATGTGGCAATGAACAATAATAGGGTTATGGCGACTATTGCCAGGTACTCCAACGTAGCGCGCACTAGTAGTAACTAACGACCACAATGGATATTGTCACAACAAGGCATGAATCATGCAAGAATATCAAGTTCTCTCCGGAAAAAGCAATGAATAAATGTACAACGCACAAATTGTTCTCGCACCTTGCAGGGCACCTCTATAGATCTATATAGATCTAGTGATATATCAGCTCCCATCTTCATGCATATTCCCTGATCTATACGGGGTCCCCTTAGCCCTAGAAGCAGCTTACTATGTGCAGTATCAACATCCCGGGACCTCGTCCAGGTACCAGCTTCAGCCCATCTCACGCAGGAGTCACCCGTATCGCACAACGAAATGTTGTACACGCTATATCCCGTAGCCAGCGTTGGAATATCGTCATTCTCATTGATTCCTCGAAAACCCCTCAGCAACGGGAATGCATTTCCATTCCCGACAAAACCCCATCTCACCATAGCGCACGCGGCTATGACCACAATTCGTAATCGCCATCAGGGAAAAGACTTGGTTCCCCTAGCGACCCCTGGCCCTAGAATCAGCGTATGTACTCCGTATCCTCCGTGTCCTTGAACTCCATTGTTGGAGCTAACATACCCCATATGGAAAGAAAGACTCTCCACTCTAGCCTCTAGCTGTCAGACCCTTCATAACAACCCTTCCCGGGTCCACAGTCTAGTTTGTACGGGGACTCCAAAAAAGCTAAGGATCCTGCCGCGATCGACAGAAGACTGACTATTCGGCTTGATGGATTAGCCGAATATCTCCGCGATTTCTTCATGTATGTATTTCTCCGCGGGACGCTTCACGCTTACGACTCATACAACGTACCTACAACATAGATGATTTATTATAGTATACGGAGTATATTGTATGCACTTCTCTACATGTGCATCTCATTGGCTCCTCGATCACCGACCCGCACGCTATACAGCCGAATATCTTCCAAATTAGGAAAGTCGTGATCGTCAATGATCGACAGCGAGTACCAGGGACAAGGAAAATGACAGAGAAAAGGAATCAAAAACCTGCTTCGGCCCGGTTCATGTTCACCGCTTCGTTCTAAAAGTCTAACGAAGCCCCCTACTAATCCGTATTCTCTGCTTTAGTGTACGTTTTCCCTTTCTAAGGTTCTTCCCCGGGCTGTCCGTGCTCTGCGCCGTTGTGATCGACAAATTTAATTAAAAACGGCGATTCGACACTTCCACTCTGGATATGCACAAATCTTCATTATATGATATGTTACGCCGTTGTGGTCGATATGGAATTGAATTGGAAACGGCGAGTCGATACTTCAACTTTGGATATGCACGAGTCATGTTTATATGATCTGTCACCCCGAAACGGTCACATTTTCTCCGAAGGCACAGGTGCATGGTGGATAGATCCAAGTCTAATGAGCACACACATTCGCATTTCTTTGCTTCTGTTAGATTTACTGTGGTCGTATGCCAAACCCCGAAATCCCGGGGTGATCTTCGCTGCATGAAAATATACATGTACGATATACCCGTCATACACTAACTTCCCTACAGCATACTACAACATATGTACACGCATGGAACTTGTAACCTGTGGAGCTTGGCATCGTCCGGTCCATTATTTCGTGTCACTCATCATCTAACTATCAAGCTAGCACCCGTCTGCATGCATTTTCGCCCCTTCGAATATGAAACTGCCGACAATCCCCGCTGACCTTAATGGAGCTAAGTGGATAATTACCCATCTGCATGGAGTCCGCATAAAGTCCCACATGAAGAAATGGAGCACAAAAACAAACAAAAAAAGAAAGTCCCCTATAGGATGGCTCAGTAATAATTGACCTCGTTGAACCGTACCTATCGACCGGTATCTTTACACTATGTACGGAGTGCTCCTTCGCAAGACCCTACGGAGTACGCGGAGTACAACCACCATCACTAGCATTAGCGCACCAGCCGCACACTTGTCCAAAAATACATCAGCCCATCCCTGCCCTGCAAGGAACGAAACAGAAATTCCCCGGGCTGGAACGCCCACTAGTGTCTGGGCCCTGTGCTAGCAGGCATATGAGGGATGAAGGGGCTTGCTCGGTGTATCAGACGTGTTAGAGGAGTGTCAGGAGATGTCTAAAAGGAGAATGGCGTAGTATGATCCCTGTGTTGGTGCACATGATGATTCACACTCAGCAATAAATGTTGGAATTAGGTACCTTTTGTATGTGAAAGCCATACAAAAGGTACTTAGTTCCCGAATGTGTCAGGGGTTACTAGTAGTTGAAGGAAGATTTCTGAAACGTCTGTCGGGGCTGGGGGTTCTGGCCAGCGGTTTCTTTGCTGCATACTGCACTATACGTATATACCCATGACAGTACTGTGAATATCTACCTACAATATAGGCGCGAAATATAATGCAGGTGTTTTAATATCTATACGTAGGCATATATGTGCACAGCGCGACCTTGAATGTTGAATACCTGGGACTCGGAGCGGTTGATGGGAAGCTGAAAAATCGTTACATGGGCTGCTGCAATACTGGAGGGTTTACCTAGGTATGCTTCGATGGTGATCTATCTCGAAGAGTGGCATGTTCTGTACCCGCCTTGGCTTGGCTGAGACTCGGGCTGTATATGGGTTTCTGGGCAGGACGGGGGCGAAATAGACTGATTGGTCGGGCATCATACGAGATGACCATGGCAGGAAATACAGGCTATTACATCTAAACCGTCAACTTGGGAACATTTGAAGTTTTGAAACTGTTTTTGATATCAAGTGCTAGTTCGGGAAAATACATGACCACTGTCAAATCCTAGTCCGAAAGCGACTTGTGAAAAATTTGAATGCTTTTCCTGGCTAACTAAAGAGCCGTTCCATTGTGCACCCCTCGCCAGATAGTCGGCGAATCCGAAAGAAAACGTTTTCTCATAATCGTAAATTCGTGGCATTTGTTTGCCTATGTGCAAGCAGATCTTAGACCTGTGCAGGCAAGGTTTTGGTTCCGAGTTCTTGCGCAATGCCGCCAGCGAAGAAACTCAGCTCATCAGGACCGATGTCGACCCGACCACTCGCCAATCTGTCCAGCAGGAATTGCTCAATCTTGTTTAAGAGAGATTGGTGGTGAGCCAGGTCTAGGGCCGCCGAGTTTGTACCGTTTGGATTGCCGGTTTGCTCTTCTGCGCGGAGTCTGATCAACTCGTTGAGCTCGTCCTCGGCGAGGAGGTTGCAGAAGGTACCAGTGACATGGTTGGAGACTAGGTCGAGGTACAATGAAGGCGCACCCTCTGGATCCACGAATTCGGTGTCCTTGCCTAAGCGAATGTGGTCGACCTGAACTCGAAGGTATGTTTCGTACTTTGGGGTGGCAATCCCATGAATTCCATTCATGTAAGCGACAAAGAGACTGCAGTCCAAGTCCACGGCATCACGCGAAAACTCTTCTGGTTGGTTGGTAGATCTGCGAATAAACTCTGGATGGCGATCTTCAATTTCGTAGGACTCGGCGATGTCCATTTTGTCGAGTTGATCCAGAAGTGTTTGAGTGCCTTTGGAGTCCCGAGCAAGCATCATCATTTCATGGCAGGTCATTTGCTGATCTGCACCTTCATCATCCGATACTTCCACGCTGTCAATGTACTCCACCTGCGGGTCAAAGCGGACAGAGTTCTCCTCAAAGGAGATGAAGGCATCGTCAAATGACTCTGTGTGATCCTCATGCGTCTCAGGGACGTCGCCATGTGTTTCATCCCAGACTGAGAAGTCCGAATCATCACCATCATCCTCTTCGTCAGATTCATCGGAGAGTGCATCATACTCGGAATCAATTCCATCCGAGCTATAGCCGGATTCCGAATCGGACTCTTCGTCGGAGTCAAAGGTAATGGTCGAGTTTTTGAGGATCGATTTCAAGAAAGGACGCAAAGTCGGTTTGGTAGCAGAAGTCGATGCATCTGACTGAGCTGGATTGCAACCGTTCGATGTGACTGAAACTTCATCCGATCCATAGCAGCTATCGTGGGAGAAAGACATCTCGAGGTTGGAGAAGGTAGAGGAGACAGAGCCCCAAGAGCCTCGATGGAGGGTCGAGGTACTCATTTGTTCAGTGATTGGTTTGTCCATGCTCTCAGCAGGACAGTTCCTGGACGGTTTCTTTGATTTGCCGAACTGCCCAAAATATCGAGACATAAAGAGGGCTCTGGGATCGAACCGAGCGCTCCTAGGCAGGAGAGGGCTGTGGAATAACGAAGTTGGAAAAGGTGCGATCAGTGAGTCGAAAGTGAGTTAAGAGAATAGCAAGGGCATCGAAAGCCTGCAAAGCACGGTGAAAAGTGCATAGTGAAGGCACACGGGAATCGTGTAAAAGTCTAAGGAAACTTGTCCCCAGCACAAATGATGGAAGACATGATTTTCCGATAGACGCTTTGTGATTAGATGTAGAAGGGTACTTTCTTGCCAGTCTGGTGTGCGGAACAAGACGGCCGAGACTGGTTGCTGTGGTGATTCGAAATAAATTCGTATCGGTTACGGATAACACAGATGCCAAAGGTTTTGTCGATATGCATGTAGGGTACAAGAAGGTGGCAAGGAGAAGTCGTGGTGTTCGCGTGACGCAATGAAAGCGGCGTTGGAATGTCGCGAGAGCAAGGGTCGCAATAAAGGTCGCTTTAAAAAAAAGAAGGGAAAAAAGGCGTATCGCAGATGAAGGGTGCGACAAGAGGAGACGATCGGATACGAAAGTAGGAAAGAGAAGAGTGGCCCACGCTTCGCGGGGTGTGACGGAGGGGCAAAATCCGGGTTGAGTCACGTCGACTTTGGAGTAAAGGCGACGATATACAGCGCAGATGAGGAAAGTGCGAGAGCACAAAGTGGGTGACTGCCGATAAGCAGTAACAGTAGTAGAGAGTTGAGAATCCAAAGGTCACAGTGTGAAGTGGCCTGAAGGGAAAGGAAGAGAAAGAGAAAGAGAGAGGAGGGTTCCTTACCTTTTGGGAGGTCGGAAGGGTCGCCCCCGGGGGATTTCTCGTCATCTGACTCAGCCGGAACTTGACCTTTTTGGGATTTTGCCCTTTGTCTTTCAAGCCCTGGAGGTTTCTTTGTTACAAAGTCATCTGATTTCTAGATCATTCCAACAATGCATTTGATCATTTGTCTGTTGTTATGAATACCTAATTATAACGCTAGAGTGCCGAGTGCGCAATATCAGCCTTGGAGAGAATCACCTCGGGAGCACCGGAGTACGGAGTAAAGAGCACCTCTCAGCCGGGAATTGCTTTTTTTAGTGCCACAGGGTTTTGATCACAATCTTTTCTTCTCGGCATATGATAGTGATGCACGTCTCCTAGGTGTTTCGATGGCTTATTCTCAAGACCTTGCTGATTGCATACTCTTTGCAAATATCCATTGTTGGGCCACCCGCTATTGCTGCATCACTAACATATCACCGAAGTTTATTGTTTTTGACTCTTCCAATGCCCCTTTCCGTTTTTGTCTCTCTTTATAAATCTTGTTTGGGCCGGCCTCTGGCTGCATTCCGCATTAGCGCCTTATACTCTGTTTGAAGAAATAGGCACAACTGCATGACAGGTTGCAGGCCTATCAGGCTGATCCAAAGCGCCTTGGAACTTCAGCTCTACCAACTTTTCTCGGGTTCAACCCGGTTTTCCAGTTGTGCAGTCTCGCCATCTATGTTCATTGGTTGGGTATTGGTCGCGCTTTGTTTGTGATGCCTGAGCTCAACCCAGACATGACAAGGATGCCAAAGGACTCGGGAAGCAACACATATCGACACACCCCGTGGACCACCAACGCATTACAACCCATTGGTGGATTCAAAATTACCTAAACACAATTGACTAACCATGGAATGATATCATTTTGAGATACAAGAAAGCCATTGAAGGACACTACGCTTTGACAAATGGCACTTGAATTCTTTCAAAGGGGAAAGGAGGCGTCAGATCCTTATCTCATACTGGAGAAAAGCTTGGTCTTTACTGCATTCAAACACGGCCTTATCTTGATCAACTTGATGCGGTCCAAATATAGAACATGGGGTCGAAGCAAACACTCCCAAATAAGGGCCCTTGATGGCGATCTCCTGCAGGTCAAGGTTTTCTAAATTTCCGAGCAAGGTGCGCATACATACTATACTGGCTTCCCAGGAAAATCTGTCCTTCTCGAATATCTCAAATTCTTCTGTGCATTGTTCGGGGGAAAAAGGGGTGACATTCCGCCCAGCCTCTACGTTCCAACCCACATTCCGGACCGTCTATCACCAACAGGCATTGACCAATCGACAACACCACCCCCACCAATTGAATCGATTGGCTAATCATGATGAAGCAAATGAAAGAAGTGTCTAGCCATATTGCGCGGCAGATCATACTGTCACCCAAGTCAAATCTTCGGGTGGTTGATGATGGGATAGCAGGTATCATGACGCTTACACTGCAACCTTGGAAGTATTAACCTTGGAACCTGATAGGCGATCATCCTTTTGCCCCAGCTGTTTGGCTAGTCCTTGTTCCTTGGACAATCCTGAACGGCTCGGAGAGCGTTCCGACCCATTTCCTTTCCTAAGTGCTCTTACTCCGTACAAGTTATGTCGATCTCTAATTCAAGGTATCGGGTCAACATGCCTAAGGCCTCCCCAGACCCGCTTCACCAGCTCATTTGATGACTGTTCCACTGCTTCTGGCTTAGTTAAGGAGGGTTACATTCCCGTGGGTGGCTATCCGGAACAAACCCTCTTCGGGATTTGACAAAGATCAATAGCTCGGCCAGCCATTCATATTTGCGCAACTACGATTGGCTTGGAGAGCTTGAATCATTCTTCTGGGAGGTTGGTGGGGCCGGCTAGAAGCCAACGGGGCCCTCTACAGCACATTCCTTGTCCATCTTTAGAGCACTTGGAATGTGTCCAGAAATTCCGAGGCTGGTGTCCCTGGCAGCCATTCAAATAGGGCTTGCATCTGTTTGTTTGCTTTGCTTTCTTTGCATCATCTGCAGTGTTTTCTTTGATTGACAAACGGTCAAACATCCAAACATTCAAACCAAACACTTTCTCTCTTTGCATCCTTTGCACTTCTCGGATATCCGGGTCGATCCCCCGAATCCTGAACCCCCCAGAGCCCTAAAGAGCATCTCATTGGTTGTCCAATCACATCTAGTCTTTGAGACATCTAGTCGCTGACTACACTTTTCGCCCCGTTCTTCTATATTGTCGCCGCAAACGGAAAACAAGATGTTCGCCCAACCATACGACCATTCGTTCAATGACTTGTTCAACCAATACGTCAACATGGAAACTAGTGCCGTTGATGGAAAGGATTCGGCGTTGTCCGATTTTGATCAGCTTTTTCCACTTGACTCGCTGTCGAGTGACTGTGGCGATCTTCCACCCACTGTCTCCACTCCCAAACGCCATCAATCACCGCAACCCTGGAGTAATGAGTGGTCCCTGCAGGATGACGGGGCCGCTGCCGATCATTTTGCTTTTCATGACACTGTCCACCCCTCTGCAATCTCGGATGTCAATCTGAACAACTTTGAAGTTCCCTCTCGCCCTACCGCAAGCCACCGTCTGTCTACCTCGCCATCCACTCCTCCAGCTACCCCTAGACGGAAGCCTACCCAGAGTGCTCTTATCACCCCCAAATCTATCCGCCACCGCAGCCCGAATGAGCGTCGCTCTCATCTGCGCAAGCAAAGTTTCTCCCCCAGCTTAATGCGCTCTTCCAACCTTTCTAAAGCAAGAATGGCATATCCCGAGGCTTGGGCCCAGCGACTTCAGAACTTCAGTCTTCACGGTTCCGAAGATCGTCTGCCGCTGTCACCTCCTCCATCGGATGTCCTCATTCAGCATGAGAACATGCCTACCGAACAAATCATGAACCAGCATAGAGACTCAGCAGAGATGCCTCCTCAGTACGACGCAAGACTATACCAACAGTCTCCTTCAGTTTCAATGCCATCGCCGAATATCGCAATGTCAGCACGGCAGCAACAGCACTACATTGCTCAGCCAAGCTCTTCCTCCTTGACCAACTCCAGCCCTTCTTCCGCAGATGATATGTTCTCTTCGTCTCACTCATCCGACCCCCATTCTCTCTCCTCTTGGCAATCCGACCCTCTTCATGCCTCATCTCTCTCATTCACTCCAGACCTCCAAGGCCAAGATTCTCAATGGTGGTCTCCCATGCCTTCTCGGGTCGCTCAACACCAGGCCGCTTACCTCACATCTCCCACACCTGTCCGCACCATGCAAAGCGTTGGAAGCCAAAATGACATGATGCAAGGAGGACTAATGATCCAATTCAATCCCTCCTATGACATGTCAGCGGACCACTCATTCTCATCGTCTAATATGCTCCCCGCCACCCCTCAAAAATTCGACACCTCCTTCAACACCTCCCAAGTCCACAACGTCTCCCGTTCACCATCTCTCTCCCCCAAGGCCGGCACATCACCCAGGGACACCCGCAATGGATCCATTTCCAAACCCACTCATCGCCGCACTCACAGCCGTAAGCTCTCCGGCCAGAGCATGAATGCCCCCAAGCCCGCCAAGGCATCTGGCTCCTCGTCCCGAGGCTCAAACAAGTCTGTCAGCGTATCGTTCGTCAACTTTACCGCTCACGACAGCAAGAAGATCCTGACCGGAGTTGCCCCCTCCGGCAGTTCCAAGACCAAGGCTCGCCGCGAGCAAGAAGCCCGCGATAGACGTCGCAAGCTGAGCGAAGCCGCATTGAGGGCTGTGCGCAGCGCTGGCGGCGACGTCGAAGCTCTCGAAGCTGTTCTCTGTTAAGCTTGTTTTTGATTTGATTTCTTTTTCTGCTTTTTCTGTCCTACGTTTTTTCCAGCCGGTGTTTTATGGTTATATCATTGGGAATATCTGGTTTGCTTTTGGAGTTTACGGTTTTGCTTTCAGGCTTGGGCCCGGGTGGTTACACCCTCAAAATGTTAGACTATTCTAATATCTAGACTCTTCTGTGGATATCTAATTCATAATACTTTGTGACTATCCAGCCTTTGAAGTAGATACTTATTTTCCCTTTTTTTTTTTCGCGCTTAAGGGATTTCGAGGCATGTGTCTTCTTTTACCGAACTGGTGAGCTTCATCCTTCCCTTTTTATCCTCCTATTATCATTGACTTTCGGTGGCTAACTTTACTTTTTATCCTGAGTCCCCCAAACTGAGTCCCCATACTGAATCCTCATACTGAATCCTCCATAATATGTCCTCCATTATATGCCCTCATACTGAGTCCTCATAATAAATCATCATACTAGATCCTCCATACTAAGTCCTCTATACTAAGTCCTCTATACTAAGTCCTCTATACTAAGTCCTCTATACACCAAGTCCAATACACCAAGTCCAATACACCAAGTCCAATACACCAAGTCCAATACACCAAGTCCAATACACCAATACAAGCGCGCGTTTCATGCTCCGGTGCCGACTATAAATACCAGCCCGAGCAATTTCTTCTTCTTCTTTCTTCCTTCTCTCCCCACGATACATACAAACTGCTCTGGTGAGTATACACTCCGCTTCCTTACACACTGAGTTGCCCCTTATGCCCTTCTATTGCATGCCAGTACCTACATCTCTTACTCTCATTGCATATGTTGCTATGTATGCATTTGCATGCTAGTGCCTGCATCTCTCACTCTCAGTGCACATGCTGCTATCTATGCATTTACATTTATCTCACTTTCATCTTCACCAATCTTTCACTTATCTTTCATTTGCTCTCACTTGCATATCACTTGTTGCTTTAACGGCATCTCACTTGTTACTCCTTAATTGCTACATATCTTTTACCCCAGGTCCTAACCTGCAACACACCCCTTCTTTCACTTGTCATCTCACTAAGATCAGGTATTTTGCTTGCATCTCAGCCTTCATTTGCTGCCCTTGGTTCATTCTGATGTTCTTATTTGCTGCTTCGCATTTGCTATTTCCTGGTCTCCCTTGGCTTCCATTTCTCTTCCTTGAGACCCTTTCCCTTGCACCATCCTCCATCTCTGCGCATATCCCTCCCTGCATGAGATATTCTATCACTGCGTTCTATCCTGCATCTTTATTGCATCGCCATCTCCATTGATATTGTCATTGGCATCGCTCTTGGCTGTGGGTTGGGATACTTGCCTTATTGCATTGCATGCCCTACATTGCCCATTTCCCTGCTCCATCGGTCCGTCTTCACATCACTATCTTCATGCATCTCGATAATCCAATGTTCATCGTTATTGACACATTCTCACAGATCAACGAAGCCAAACTCGACTTTTCTTTTTCCTCTTTTGAAAAAGGAACCCTGCGATAGACAAGATAGCGCTTGTCCTGTTTCGAAATTTGTTCCTCCGTTCTTCCTGTCGTCTTCGATACCTATCTGGAAATACCCAAACAACTGGGGTTTTCGAGTCCTTGTCGTCGCTTACTCTACTTCCTCAAATAAAGTTTGCAGTCTCACTTCATCATTTTCTATCTTTACGACTACCTATTATCTCTAACAGACATTCGTCAAAATGTCTGGACGTGGCTACGGTGATCTGCCCATTCGAGGCGGCCGTGGTGGTGGTGATCGTGGGGGGCTCCCGAGGCCGCGGCGATGGTGGCTCAAGCGGCCGTGGCAGTGACCGCGGTTACAGCGGTGATCGGGGTTACAGCGGTGATCGAGGCCGTGGCAGTGACCGTGGCGGTGGTCGTGGTGGACGTGGCGGGTCTGAACCCCCTTCTGGGTAAGTTTATATGTTCTATATCAGGAGAAACTCATATCTAACATGCGCACAGAATGTTGACAGACCCGGTTGAAGCTCCCAGCGCGCGAGTCCAGGCCTTGGAGGACAAGTGCATTACAGAGTCAGCAAAGGCTCGTCCAGAATCCAACATTTTGGCTCGGCGTCCTGGCTATGGTACTCAAGGCCGTCCGACTGTGCTTCGTGCCAACTTCTTCCCCATGGAGTTCAAGCCGAACATCAGGTTCTATTCCTATCGGCTGAAGATCAAGCCCGAGGCGAAGAAAGGGCAACAAAAGTTCGTTCTTGAGAGCATGTTCCGCAAATACACTCTGTTCAACCAAGGAATCGGCGTTGCCACTGATGGGGCCACTGAGATTGTTACGACTGAGCGACTCCCCAAGGACCGAGTGCCATTCCGTTGTTCCATGGGCGGCGGAAGTGGGACATCGAAAGCCTACACCGGCCCTTGGGAGGCCACTTTGACACTGGAAAACTCTTATTCTCCAGCTGAAGTCCTTGCGTACCTTGAGGACGCCAATCACCGAGAGGAAGTGCCGAATGAAGCGCCCAGTCTCCGAGTACTCAACATTCTCATGAGTGCCTACGCCTACAATGATCCCGGCGTCGTCATCATTGGCAAGGGCCGAAACAAATTCTTCCGGATCGACAAGGGAAAGCAGTCCATGGACATCAGGGGTGGTCTCGAAGCGATTCGTGGTTACTACTCGAGTGTCCGTCTTGGTGCTGGACGAATCTTCCTCAATTTGAATGTTAGCCACGGGGCATTCTTCCGTCCATGTTTGCTGACACAAATAATCGATGACTTCGCATATGTCCACGGAAGAGAGAAGAATTTCCTGCACCGGGTCCTGAAGGGCTTGAAAGTGCACGTCCTGCATCTGAAGACTCGAGAGAACGGATCTGGGGAGAATGAAAAACCCGTTAAAACAATCCTCGGAGTTGCCACTCCTAGGGATGGACGCAATGGCCACCACCCCCGAAGGTTCCAGATATGGCAGCTAGTGCGAAGAGCGTGTCATTCTGGATGGGAGATGAGAAGAAGGGACAATACGTGACGGTTGCCGAGTACTTCGCCAGACGTATGTTTGCTGCCTCTCGGTCAATATTTGTGGTACAGTTTGCTAATAGGAAATAACAGAGTACAACAGGCCACTGGAGAGGGCAGAGAAAATGCCAGTTGTGAACGTTGGGACGTCTGACCGTCCCGTTTACATTCCTGCGGAGCTTTGCGAAGTCCTCCCCGGGCAACCCTGCACGGCGGAGCTAGGACTCATCCAACGACAGAACATGATCAAGTTCAGCTGCCGCCGTTCTCCTCAGAACTATGACTCCATTATGACCGAAGGACTGAAGCTCATGGGAATCTCCGGAGGACATACCAAGGCGGTAGGAATCAAGCCCGGCAAGGAGATGATCACTGTACCTGCGCGAATTTTGAATCCCCCCCAATCTGCTCTATGGCGGCAAGAAGACCACTAACCCTCGAAATGGCTCGTGGAATTTGGTCAACACAAAATTTTCCCAGTGCGCCAACATCAGCAAATGGACCGTTCTTTGGATTCGGAAGCGCGGTCCCAAGGAAGATGGAAGTCCTATTCCCATGATGGACGGATTCTACCGGAAAATGCGTGACCATGGCCTGACGCTTCCGCCGTTCGATAAACCGCATCGCGAGGTCTTTCTCGGCCTGGATGATAGAGAGAATCGAAGTCTGCTCAAAGACACGTTTAAAGATATCGCGAACAAGTCGTATCCCTTTTTGGTTGTTGTGCTTCCTAGCACAGAAGGCAAAAACTTTGACTACGTCAAGTATGCCGGAGATCTTAAGACGGGCATCCTTACCCACTGCATGTTGTACGACAAGGTCATCAAGGCCAATGAGCAATACTGGAGTAATAACGCTATGAAGGTCAATTTGAAAATGGGAGGAATCAATCAACTCCTGCAGCCGGCGAACGCACGCTTCATTGGTGCAGGGAAGAGCACCATAGTCGTTGGCTTGGATGTCACTCATCCGTCGAGTGCAGACCCGGAGGTCTTCCCCAGTGTTGCTTCCATTGTTGCCTCTACTGATTATCGTATGGGACAATGGCCCGGTGAGGTTCGAGCCCAGATGCGCCGTCAAGAACACGTTGAATTCCTCAAGGATATGATGCTTGGCCGGCTGCACTTGTGGCAAAAGAACAACAATGGCAACTTGCCCCAAAAAATTCTCGTGTACCGTGACGGTGTTAGCGAGGGTCAATACAACATGGTCCTTACGGAGGAACTTCCAAAGATCCAAGCTGCTGCCAAAGCGGTATACCGTGGAGCCATGCCCAACATCACCATCGTTGTCTGTGGAAAACGCCACAACGTGCGCTTCTACCCTACCAACGCGAGGGACCAAGATAGAACATCCAACCCACTCAACGGATGTGTTGTTGACCGCGGAGTAACTCGCCCTATGTACTGGGACTTCTACCTGCAAGCCCAGGCTCCGCTCCAGGGTTCCGCTCGTCCAGCTCACTACATTGTCATCCACGATGAGATTTTCACAAATTCCAAGGCCAATCCGGACCGCAAGCCCGTTGATGTGCTGCAAGAAGTTACTCACAACATCTGTTACATGATGGGCCGGGCTACTCGATCGATCAGTTACAGCACTCCTGCTTTCCTGGCTGACAAGTTCTGTGATCGTGGCCGGAAGTATCTGTTGGCTATCTACCATGACAATAATCAGCAGATCTACGACTCGGAGAAGTTCACAGGTGATACCTTGAATATCTCGCGCAATTGCCCGAACAGCATGGTCTACATCTAATTTGACCGTTGCCATTTTCTACTTTCTTGTTGATATTTGCCGATATTTGCCGATATTTGCCCGATCATTCCGGAATCTGGAGTTCGATACCCTTTTGCTGTGCTCTATTGTTCTTTGAAATTGTTCCTGAACTTTGATGTTTGCAATGACTTTCATTGTTGAGCTGGAAGATTGCTGAAGCGAAAGCTAAGAATAACTACAAAAAGACCAAAAAAAAGGGTGCAATCAATGTCCTTGCTTTTCCTACAAGCTTGAGATGTGCCTATGCTGCAACAAGTGGGAAAAATTGAAAAACACAAAAATGAAGGGGGGAGATTTACTTGCTTTTGATTTTATTGCGATGCCTTTGCTTGTCTTGGAATGACACTTGCGGTGCAGCATGGAAAATACAAAAAACCAAAAAAAGGGGATGTTTATATGTTAGAGTACGAAAATTGAAAATATTCTTTCAGAAAAAAGAACTATATGCCTGCGTAGTCACTAGACTTACTGTTAGTATAGTTGCAGGGACAGAGAAGAGAGTGGTAAGATTAAGTGGAAAATGCTAGATACTGAAGACGCAT
The DNA here is from genome assembly GCF_028829835.1 of Penicillium mononematosum. NCBI lineage: Eukaryota > Fungi > Ascomycota > Eurotiomycetes > Eurotiales > Aspergillaceae > Penicillium > Penicillium mononematosum. The sequence continues at coordinate 7,246,032 of NW_026643272.1, read as the reverse complement.
ACGTATGTAGTGTACTATACAAGTGCCAATTTATATGACTTTGAGTATCTTGAAACCCCCGAGACAGTTTGGGCCACATTGCTTATGACTTGAGAGGTTGAACACAGTGTACAATAACCTCTATCCCCATATCCCCATGCAATAAGGAGCGCGGGTGGAGTCCAAAAACTCTTCGAGCATGGGATAGCCTCGATACCATCCATGACCGGGGTTCTTTGCAAGATGTTTTTGCCGATGAATTGACAAATGGTGCAGGGCGACGACCTTCTCTGCCTTCTAGCACATATCTCTGAAAGTCAAGCTTATATAGCATTGCGAAGAAATGACCAAAATAAGCCGATATCACCTTTCACCGCTTGGAACTAGGAGACCACGCTTCAGGTTGCCACTCCTCGCCTGGGTTGGTATTTTTCGCCTTGGCCCACGGGTTCTCCTCCTTTTGTGTCTCTGGTGCTGTTTCGGGGGTTGTGGCTGAAGCCGGTGCTTTTTGTGCAGGAGCAGCGTTGGCGGGCTGACTCAAAGTAGCCTCATCGATTTGGGTTGCTGGGGGTTGTTGCTGAGTCTTGGGCTTATCGAGATAGGAGGGCTTGCTGGCCCAACGCTCATCGGCGAGTCGAGCGAGTTGTTTGATTTGTGCCTGCCGAACAAGATCCTGCTGCTGCTCCTGGATGCTCGGGGGATGTTGTCGGACATGTCGCAGCCATTGGTGCCATTGTGCTGTGTTGAAATAACATGTTAGTTGTGCTTCAACAGTCTCATTCCCCTTTGAACCCGGAGCAGAGACATGCGATCCAAGCCCGAGCCTGCATCTTCCGACAGAACTCACGTGTTACTTGAACGTCACTAAAATGAGTCTTGGGGTCGTATCGAACAATGCGACGGAATCGAGCTGCATTCATCACATCTTTGAACTCCCAGTAGGTATTTCCGGCGAGATCCTCACCTAAGAGACGGTTAGCGGGACTGAGACACGGAGACGCCACAGGAAAAACAGAAAGCAGATACTGACCGACCAAGAAGGACTTCCGCCAGGGCAGGCGAAGCTTCTTCCATTTGAACCATAAGCTGTTAACCATCGTTGAGTGTGAAGAATAGAGAAGAGGCAAAAAAAGATCGGGGCGGGCTATCAGGAACGTCATCGGGGGGATAAACACAGCCCGGACATTCCATTCCTCTTCTCCTCCATCTCTCGACCTTTTTCTCCTTTTGTCTTTCTTATTTCTACGACTTTACTAGAAGACCTTTACACTTCTAGTAATTGAAGCATTTTCTTCATCTAATCATTTCCAATTGTATCACGGAACATCCTCCTTCTGCTACCCAACACCCGCCACCGTTAGGGCCGATCAGGCACCCGTAAAGGGATACATACCAAGTGGCAACAACAGTCTAACTACACTTCAACAATAGAGCATCGATTATCCGACACTCAATATGGCTTCAGTGACTTCGTTGGACAAGGACTTGCGCAATATGCGCCTATCCCGCTATACCCCGCAGGCAGCCGCGGAGGTACGCGACTGGATTGAGGAAGTGCTGCATGAGAAACTGGCATCGCCAGACTTGCTTGAAGGCCTGAAAGATGGCGTTGCTCTTTGCAAGTAAGTAGTGTCTATGTCTTTTTAGAGTAGCATCAATGAGTCTGGACCCCTAGCTAACTCCTTTAATTACAAGGCTGGTAAACCTCGCTGTGTCACCGGGCGTGAAGTATAAGCAGTTGTCCGCGCCATTTGTACAGATGGAGAACATTTCGCATTTCTTGCGCGCATGCCAATTGCCCCCGCTCAACCTTCCCCCACACGATGTCTTCCTGACAGTTGATCTCTACGAAGGAAAGGATCCGGCGCAGGTTCTCCAATGTCTGGCAGCGTTCAGTCGGCGGGCTAATGCCCTTGCACCCAACAAATTTCCCCGAACTGTCGGTCCACAGAGTAAGCGCGGTGTCATCAGCCCAAATGCGACGGGTTCAAGCAACGGAGCGTACTCACCTCGATCGGCCCGCTCCTCTAGCAATGTCGGGGATGCAAGAGCCACCCTTCCCTCTCGAACAGATAGCCCTGTGAAACCTGCCGGGTCATATAGTACTTGGGCCAAGAAGGGAGATGAACAGGATACTACCCCTGCTTGGAACATTCACCAATATGGCTACATGGGGGGGAGCGAGCCAAGGGAATCAAGGGATTGCATTTGGTGCTCGCCGACAGATCACCACTCCTGCGCCTGCTGTGCCAAGTCTTGCAGAGAAAGAGAAGCGCAGGCGGGAAGAGGATGAACGGATTCGTCAACAGAACGCAGAGAGGGAAGAGGCAGAGCGGGCACACCAGCGTCAGATTGCAGAAGAGGAGGCTCGTGCTAAGGCAGAAGAGGAGCGCCGATGGGAAGAAGAGACTGCTCGTGTAAGGGAACAAGAACGTCTCAGGGTTGAAGAAGAAAAGAAGCGCTGGGATGATGAAAAACGCCAATGGGAAGCGGACGAGCAGCGACGTATGGCGGAAGAGAAGGAAGCCGAAGAGCGGTTTGAGCAGGAGCGACAACAGAGACGAAACGTGCATGATATCCGTCTCAATGGTCAGTTCCTAAGCCAGTACCAGACCTCCAACCCCCAGGTCGGTGATGTCGCCGGAGCAAGTCCGGCCGAGGAAACAGCCCAAAGCCGCCGCATCAAAGAGCTCGAACGTGAGCTACAGCAGGCAAAGGAGCGGGAGCGCCAGTATCAGACCGAACGCCAGGAAGCCCAGTCTGGAAAGACTGGCGATCAGCCTCAGACTCGCAGTCAAAGTCGCCCTCGTCCCGTTCCCCCCAAACCTAGCTACGATCTCTCTTCCCTCGAACAAGAACGGCGACTCCTCCGTACAGAGTGGCAGAACACGCAGGACATGCCCGCTACTTCTGAGGCAGAGGAACCCAACCCCACCGAGGAGCAAGCACCAGCACCGCCCGCTCGTCCCCTCCCAATGCCAAAGCCATCATCTTTCTCTGCAACGCCAGCACTCCCTCCCAGGGACCTACCCGCCTCGCCTCGGCCCCTTCCAGACCCAGTAGCCTACAACGCCAACCGGGGCCACGAAAGTCGCGTTGATAGTTTCCTCTCCTCGAACCCAGCACCCGCATCCCCAGCCCCAGCCACCCACCGATTCCAAGACTACACCTCGACCTCCGAAGTCGACGCGGAGAATAGCCGCCGCGCAGCCTCACAGCAGAAGACCAAGGCCGGCGGCTGGGCGTCCAAGTCTCTTCTGGAACGGGAGATGGAGCGCGAACGCGCGCGCCAGGAGGAGTGGGCTGAGAACCAGAAGCAGACGGCGGCTGCGGCCGAGCGTGGCAACAAAGATAACTCGCAAGGCTCGGGACCCGGTCAGTCTTGGGATGTTCATCAGTATGGCTATATGGGTGGTGATAATCAGAACCGTGGCGGTGTTGGCCTTGGTGTTGGCGGTGCTAGACGTCAGATTATTGGACCCCGGCCGCCGCGATAAGTTGCTGGCTTGTGTTGGAAACTCGTTGGGCCTACCTATTCAACCTAGGGTTCTTGTTTATTTGATTACTCGTCCCTTCTGTTTTCTTACCATTCTTGCTTCCTCCTTCTTATAAGCTCTATTTCCCCTGCCTCTATCATCATTGAAGCAGAAAACCTATTATCATATCTGCTTTGGTGGATTATTCTGTTACTTGCGTGCTATGATTCCCGCTCCAGGCCATTGCTTTACTTTGTTTTTCACGCGATGTGGTTGTAGATAGCAATTATACTCAAGATCCTATAATAAACACATTTCAAAAGACACCGAGTTACAGGTTGATCACACGTCCGTAGGATAGTCCTTTCACGGTAAATGAAAGGAATTGGCATCTAATAGACAGTACAGGAACTCCATGGCCCCTAAGCTAAGTATATGTCACGACAAATATATCCAAACCGAAGAAAAATGCAAAGCGAATCCAAACCCTCCATAAACGCCCATAGACTCGAAACCCGATCGTTAAGTATCATTGTCATCATGAACATCATTACCACAACGCCTATCTTCCCTAATCCCACAGCAAGGCTCATGGTAAGATATGCTCGACCATGAACTTCATCCTAAACCCACTCTCCTTCAAATAAGCCCATTCAATCGAGTTCCGATCACGACTAGCCTGCTCACGACGCGCAATCCCAGACCGGACAGCTTCGGCCAGCGACGGGGTCACAGAGAGCATCTTGCTCTTGTGCAGGAGTGTCATCAAGGCCTCAAGCAGAATGGAGACTTTGGCATTGTTCCCGACGCTTGGGGTAGCCGCTGCGTACGGGAGGAAGCATTTCTCCAGCTTGGCCTGGGTAAGGTAATTATCGTCGGAGCTGGGGGCGGAGCTCTCGCGGAGGACGAAGAGTAGGAGCTCGCAGAGAGTAGAGTGCGCTCCGGGTAGGAGGTGTGGCAGGTTGGAAGGGCTGATAAATTGTTGGAAGATCGGGAGGGAAAGGTCCCGGATGTTCTCGACGAACAGGTCGTAGAGGTCGTCTCAGGGGCATGAAGTGTCGGGGCAGCTTTTCCGAGACGCTGGATAGGATGCTGAGGAGCTGCTGGCGGAGGGCGAGGGAGGTGTAGCCGCCTAGGGGGGGCTAGATTGCTGTTTTCTTGGGAGGGTGTTTTGTTCTTGGCCATCTTGATGGGGTCTGTGGCTTCATCCATCGCATTTCGCGTTCCTCGTCGGGTTCGCTTGCTACGTCGTGTCTTAGCATTCGACCCCTTGGCTGGAGGTGATATCGAGGTTGAGCTTTGATCAGCTTCGATATCCTCGTCTGAGTTGTTCTGGTAGTCGCCATAGTCATCCTTGTCGAGGTTGATATCACCTGCCCTCTTCTTGGCATTATGCAAGTCTTGGTCGGCAACGGGAATTCTGAGTTCATCGTTGAATACCTCTTTGAACTCGCCGAGATTTGACTTGCCGTTGGCAAAGATTGCGCGCATGATTCTGCGGTTTCGTCCAGCTGTGGTATTTGAGGCGATGTAACGGAATATCAGGCTTTCCCGGAAGATTCCAAGGTCATCTTGCACCTTCACTGTCTTCGCCTTGGGCTTTTTGCCCGTGTGGTTTTCTTCCTTGATCGGTTCAGCGCCCTGCGAGGCCTCCCTTTCTGACCTCTCTGACTTCTCTGGCAAAACCGAGGTATCCGTTTGCTTTTGTTTTGCCTCTTGGTATTTATTTTCGCGCTCTTTCCAATCATCTTCGAGTACATTGCACATAAACTGGAGCCATATTTGCCAGCGCTCCCACCGGGCCGGATGAAGTACTGAACAATTAAATGCCCAACCGACAGCGTGCCAGAAATCCTCTGCGCAGTGCCACACCGAAGCAGCTTGGTTGAATTTCGTATTCAGAGGCCTGGTATCAGGATTGTCATGCTCAACGAGCATGGGGCTTTCCGCACGCCGCCTACTCTGTCGCGAAGATGCAAACTGGGTGAAGCCGAAAGCGAGATTAAACTTTGCATCCGTGGGACCAACAAGGGAATTCGTCAGTCGAAGAAATCGCAAAGCTGCCTTGGGTGCTTCTTTTTCGTACTCCGACTCGGCGCGCGTTGTTGTTCTTGGGTGCACGAGCATCGTAGCTGCGACGGCGAGATGCTGTGGCAGTGGAATCACTGCCTTTGTCGATGAGATAGTGCCTGATGCAAGGACATTGAAGAGAAGGCTATATGCTTGGGGCCCTATTGAGAAAACGGAAATTATTAGCAGCGGCTCTTTTGAGGGTTTCCCCCACGCGCGTCGAAGCACGGGGAAAAAAGAACATACATAGGCTATCTTCGAGGAAAATTTCGGTCTGTCGAGCCAGCTCCCATTGAAGGGGTACAGGTGACCGATATGGTACCTCGTCCACGGTCGCCATAGCCAGAGGGGGGGTTGTGAAAAGCCAGCTGAAAAGATACATTTTGAGCTGGCAGTAACGCGCTTATCGATAAGGAGACGCGGAGATGGCGTATGGCGTGTTGACAGAAATATATGTCCGGCAGAACAGTAGGCAGTTGAATGCTGATATATGTGACATTATTGAAGAGCATAAGAAAGGCATCTAAAGTAGATTCTAGAGGTATGTTAGGATAATACCGTAGTCATCAAACTAAGAGAGTTTTCGTTAATCAATTCTATAAAAAGGTTGAACTTCTTTGTTTGGAGGGCGGAAACAAAGGCGGTGGAAAGTATACAGGCAATGAACTGGCTATTTCTTGCTGTAAGGACCTGAGGCATATATTGACGAGGCTAGTGCATGATGAGCCCGGGGGCCCTGTGGTCGGCTTGAAGTATCAAGGAGTCTGAACTGAAATCCCCAGGTTAGGTATGTAGCCCTGGAGATATATTTCACCTTGCCTTTGCATTGTTTACGTTGTATATCCTCCGAGTACAAACTCTAATGTTCGAGGGCTAAGAAGTGAATACTTCATCTTACTCGAGTTCTATGATGCAATAGCCGCATGGACCCCAGCCAAGAGATTGACCTGCATTACCCGATCAAAGCTCTATATGCATACTAGGGCCTGATTCTTACTTCCATGTGCATAGATTGCAAAGGTACATTGATCCCTTACATTGTACAACCCAAGATTTCAAAGTCATAGCAGGGAGCCGAAAAAGTGGAAGCATTCAAGGTAAAAAATTGCAGGGCTTGGATACTTGGAAATCTAGACAAGGATAAGCTGCCTAGGCAGACCGAAAGGATGGGAATCTGGACTGGTTCGCAGTGACTTCTGCGTCTTCATATTTGCTGACGAAAAGAAAAAAGAGAAACAGAATGCATGGTGGCCGAGAACGGTTCAACCCCCGTCAATCATTTTCGCAATGCAAAGGCCTTTTATGAAGAAAAGGAGAGGAAGGCGAGAAAGCTCGGGAAATCAAGGCCGTGTATACGCCAACATGGATAGCGGAGAGAGAAAAAAGAAAGGAAAGATTAAATGGGAGCCACTATGACTCCTCGGGTATATCGGAGAAGAGACCTATTCGCAACCGATGCGACTGCAGCCAAAAAGTTAGCAAATGAGTTTCGTCTGGTCCCGAGTAGATATAACATACGAAAGGCAGCTTGGGAATTACCACTCCCAACGTGGCCAGGAAGTTGATAGTAAAGTGGGTCAAATCGAAATGGGTATAATGAGTGCTGAGGAGGAAGAGCACGATAGGCACGCAGAGCAAGAACTTCTTAGCGGGTGTGTACTGGTCGCCATTATCGATCTGCTCCCACATGTTGAGATTGTCGTAGGCACCGGCGTTGAACTCGAACGGGATGCCCCGCACCCAGTGGAACATGAGGAAAGATCCGAACATGTAGCTGATATTGGTGAGGGTCCATGAAGTTTCCTGCGAGACGCCCGGGATGATATCATAGAAAATCTTGAGAGCGGCGATACACACGAAATGGATGGTCCAGGCACCTACAATCAAAAATGAAGTTCCACGTTAGTCCTCGGTCTCTCCATTTCTCTAGCTTGTGATGGGGTCTCCCGGATCAGCTTTTTGTCACTCACCCTTGGCGTTCACCCAGTTTGCATTCAGATTTGGCAATGCGGCCTGATCGCTGGTATGTTCGATAGACTCGGCCGGCTCCTGGTAGATAAGACTGCTGGACCGCCTTCGGCGGCCTTGTTTTGAGGTCATGCTTGGAGATAACCGCTGCGGCCCTGTGTCAACATCCGGAGGGAAGGATATGCCACGAGGGGCCAACAGGGAAGACACTTTTGAATTGTCGGACGCCAGCTTGACGGTTTCCAAAAGACAAGAAGAATAAGTTGGGAGAGAAGGAGAGAAGAATGAAAAGGAGCGTGGGGATGAGGTGGCACGGCCCAGACTGGAGTTTGCCGGTCGGATCGGCTTGTGGTCACGGGGTGCGGAAGAGCTCTCTGATTGTCTTCTTTTCATTTTGGGCTTAAGACTATCCTTTTTTTTTTTACTTTGCATTAGACTCTATAATTAGATTGACTTTTTTTGCCCTTATTAATCTATTTCTTACCTTTTAGATTGGCCTACCACGGAGTAGAGGCAAATGCATCATTGGCTGATGTACAGTATGCATGTGCGGAATCTAGCCCGAAAGGACTAGAACTATACATGTATGTATATGTACTTTATACTAGGGATCCAGTAAAGGGGAAGATTCCTGAATGATTCCCTTTTGTCTGGTTTGATGAGGATTTCTTGAAATATTTCTTATCGTTGGCATTCCCTTTTATGGGGCAAATACGTCTGAGACATGGCTATAAAACAGGCTAATATAGGACTGGGCCACCTTTGCTCAACTATGACACCAAATTGATTATTTTACCCCTTTGCATACATCTGAAAAGAACATGTAAAAAGAACATCTAGAAGCACATGAGAGTCTTCCTACATATAACATCCCTAATATCATCTTAGGCCAAATATGGATCGTATTAATAGCCTTATGTCGCCAAAGACAGAGGCCGCGTAATCGGCTGAATATTCTTGCAGTTATACCTTGCCCAAAGCCGTATATGTCTGTATAGCAAAGAGTTCTCAACATCATTATAGCAACAAGTGTATAGGGAAAGATCCCGATTAAAAAGGCTACAGATAGATGCAGTAATCTTAGAACCAAATCATGGTGATGGAACACGGGCATGGCTTTCATCCTAGCAGTATACAGTGATTGTATTTGAATGGCTTAATAAAACTCCAGGGGAAGTATATATGGTACTAGGAGGACTGAAAGTAACTGTTCCGAGTTTGCCGTCCGATCTCTTTAGACTTTAGATGCTTGGAAGGTCATCTGCTGTTATAGAAACACACGGATCCTATTAGTATGGAAAGGTGCCTTCATTCTGCATGGCATGTCCAGTACTCGGTTGGTATAAACTGAAGCAGTTGATGGCGGGAGCATTGGCTAGGATTCCGTCCAACATTTGGCATTGCTATGCTTCCAAGTAGCATTGCCTGCTATGGGTAAAGAAAAGTAAATGGGCCTCTGCTTCATCCACTAAGAGCTGATGCTAACTAGCTAGTTCGCCAGCTCAATTTTGTAATCAACTTGCGGTAATTGGTCAATGAGAGTGCCCTAATTTGATGGATCTAAGAGAGCATATAGAATGACTCTAGGCTGTGAGCCTTCACCCGGCCATGGCTCATAGATAGCCAACAGTACTTTGAATCTTCAACCTAATGATCCATAATCTATACTAACATTTGGCACTTGGGAGACTATGTATATACAAAGACGGCATCAGCCCCACTCTTGGCGTCGATCGCCTCGATTTGCTATACTTCACGGGTAGATCTTGCGCCTAAGACAACGCCCAGGCTGAGTGAATAATGATTCTTTACTTGGAATTAGCATCTTGAATCATTATGCAAGCTGTCATTAGTACACAGACGGAACCATGCATGTATGTTGAGAGTGACCCGGGGTCAAAGAGTTGTCTTCCCGCTGTCTATACCACATCGAGGGCATGTCGAGAGCATGTTGATATTGATTAACTGACTGTTGGCTTCCAATGTCGACCTTAGGGTTATAGACCTTGTATTTTCCGTCCATTTTTTCTCGCTTTTATGCTTCTGATAAGTACCACTGTACGCATGCCTCGGTTGTATACAACCTCAACGAGGTCTGCTAGTGCTTCTGTACTGATTTATTGGAGGAAATAATTTAAAAAAATTCAGGCCCCTGTTTTATTTCTAGGTAGATATTACAATAGAAGCATAAAAAAGCTTATCGGAATGCAAATCATGGGTCTCTATGGCTTATCGCCTCGTAGGTCTCCGCGGTATACTTCCTAAGTTTAAGAATTGCGCGAATGGTCGATATAGTTTACCGTGAAATATTCTGGGGAGCCAAATTCTACTGTTGATCCTTCCAGACTTCTCACCCGATCTTTAGTCCAATACTTTTATCCAAATTGTACAATTCCCTCAATGGCAAATTCCTCAGACGAAGAGGCTGATTCACGCACAGCCCTGGTGGGAGCCCCGCGCACTCGCTCGAATCCGCGTTCCACCTCGCGCTCCGCATCCCACGACAGCACCCGCCCGGCGAAGCGACAACGCCGTAACAGAAATAAGAAGGACTCAGACCTGGCCGACTTCGTTCCAAAAGGCGTCGCATTCAGTGCCACTTCCTTGCCAGTAGATGATCCAGACAGCACATCTAGTTCCGGATCCAGTTCAGCGTCAAGTGAAGATTCCGATTCCGATGCGAACCCAACTACCGTCGCAAACCCACACGCCGGCAACACCGCGCCTGCGATTAGCTGGAACCAGGGTCGGAAGGCTGCAGTGCGAACAACACTTGGAAAACGATCGGCGCCAACAAACGAGAAGCCTGGTCAATTTGAAGCGGTGAATGATAAGTTTTGGCGCAGTCGCAGTGCATCTGTTTCGGCCAATGGTGAAGACAAGCCCTTAACAAACAACCAATCTCAAAATGATGATGAGCTGGAAGATGGAGAAATTGACTCAAAGAGTGACACAGACGATTCAGATTCTCTTGGTTCTGAAGCTGATGACTCTATCTTGTTGAACATCGGGGAGAAGATGGGAATGGACAGTGCCAATGACTACGACCCTGCCACCCTAGCTCATCAGCATGGTTCAAACACCGGAGACTCAAATCTGAAAGGCACATCTACACAATCCGGACCTGGGTCAAAAGAGGAAGCATTCCGGCTTTTCTCAAGCAAATATCCAAATGCGCCTGCTGCTTTGGTGGACCTAAGCAAGACAGACCTTGAGCTCATTGCGAAGTACGTCTATTTCGATCGCAGCATCCATGATATAGATCTCAAACTTCCTATCTCTTGCCTTGAATGTCAACGTGAAGGCCATATGGCCGATGTCTGCCCAGCAAAAGAGGTATGTTCTATCTTGCATCCAGTTACGTTATTTTCACTGTACTAACCTCAATATGAAGTGTGAACACTGTGGCGCCTGGAATCAGCACCAAAGCAGTACTTGTCCCGACTGGCGACGATGCCAAAGATGCCGCGAACGTGGCCACGACGAGCCGCAATGCAGTGCAAAGCTACGCAGTTTCGCATACGAAGTGCCCTGTGACTACTGTGGCAGTGAGCATCTGGAAAATGAATGCGATTATCTATGGAAGTTCCCAATCAGAGATCTCCACTCCAACCAAGTCACAGTATCAATCTGCTGTGCGAATTGCTGCAGTGCGAAACATCTTATGGGAGACTGCCCAGCTAACGACTTACGCGAACCGTGCACAACTTCATCGTCATTTACCCTGAAGGGTATCGACTCCGACATGATCACGAACCTCAACACTGTTGTTCCGCCGCGAGAGACCCGCGCACCAAGCCGATCTCGATCCCGCGGACGAGACAGGGAATGGTCTCGACCTCCATCCCCAGACGACGATGACATGATGTCCCGCGTATCCCGAGGCCGAGGACGCCCCGTCCCTGCCCCTCGTGGCAACACCCGCGGCAGTATCAAGTTCGCCAGCGGAGTCGGAGCTAAACGTGCGAACCCACCCCTTCCCCGGGGTCCTCCTCCACCAAGAGGCGGTGGTCGAGGCCGTGGACCACAACGAGGAGGAGGGTTCTCACGCGGACCACGTGGCGGCGGCAGAGGCCGCGGGTGGTAAGAAGGGGGTTTTACCTCTTCCGAATTGAGCATCAGATCTCGGCGAAAGCCATGTACATAGCAAACAGCATAGTGTCTACGATTCCGCTCAGTTTCGGCTGAGCATGTATGTACGATTAAATGACACTTTATTCTATCATCTCTCACTTCAGCGAGTATATTTCTCATGCGCCATGTTCATCATTCTCTCTTGTCCCGACAAACCCCTCCTCCAGAATACCGATCAAATCATCCAGCCGCTTGATGCAAAGATCCGTATGCGGATGTTCCTGCAAATGCACATTCCGCTCATTCAAAAGCAACACCGTCGCAGCGCCAGCCATATGTCCAGCCGTCATATCGTCAATGCTATCACCAACCATGATCAGATTCTCACCATTAGCAAGACCCCATTCACTCGCGATATGCAGGATGCCCGCGGGATCAGGCTTGGGCAGGAGATTGGGCGTGTCCCGCGTGACGATTGGCAGGAAGATATGGCCATCGAGATAGTTGTCGATCAGGTTCTGGACTGGTGCTCTAAGAGATGCGAATATCGTGGTTAGCGCTGTGTGTACATCACATAACTGGACTGGATATGGACCCATGGAGGGCTCCGATGTTATGTCCTAGTTGTGTCAATTGCTATAACATACTCGAAGTTCCGTGTGCAGAGCGCCCGTCGTAAGCCGCGGGATTTGAGATAGTCCATTAGGCGGACCAGGCCGGGCTGTGGCTGCTGGTCGGCCATCGCTCGGCGTTCTATGGCTTGCACTTTGGATACGGCCGTGGCATGTTCTTCAGTGGGGAGTCCGCGGATGTGGTGCAGGATGTCGATGGAGCGATCGATTCCTAGTGCTTCTCTGTAGTGAGGGGTTTGTTAGAGGAGCTTTCAGCGAGGTTTCGATTTGAATAGCTCCTAGGCAGTAGGTCATACCTCATTTCGCTGAACATGTGATGCTGTGGCAAACTAGTCAAGGTCAGCTGGGTTCAATCAGTATAAAGTTGACTTTATAACACAATCAGCTTGGTATCATTGGATCACCGGAGATGCTCAATTCCTCCTGCTTGAAGATGCCAGATAACAAGAGAATAAGACAGAAAGGCTGGGATATATAATGTAAACTATTAAGTATCGTCTGGAGTAGATCAGCATACTATCCCGAATAGGAAGTATGTTTCTGCCTGAATCTCAGATTGATGCCTTGATCTTCATTTCCCGCCAACTTCCAATAACTAATAGCATCAACCTGGGAAGACATATTTAATATCAAGTCTCCAGGTGTATCCAAAATCGCAAACATTCCAGAGAAAATAACTACAGCACATATCGCGTATAAAGCAGGAAGAGAAAGAGTGACTCACCACAATGTACCATCCACATCAAACACAATTCCCTTCAAGAGAGGGGCAGTCGACGTGCTAGTCAAACCGAGAGGTGCGAACTTCCGCGGACGAAGATATTTGCAGGCAATAGCCGACATGATGGAACGAGCAGCGTTTATATTGGACATGAACAGAGGGAGACCTGGAGTTGAAGAGGTGGAGTTGGCCGGGTGGAGCGGGATCTATAAGCATCGCGGGTTTAGCGTTTCCCGTGGACACGTTAGCTCGAGATATACTCGTTAACCAGCAGATCTGAGGAAACTACAATATACCTAGGTAGATATAGATCGGGGATATTCAACTTCGAGTAATATCTCTGGTTCTTTCCCTATTACAAAGTACTTCCATTGCAGCTTCCTCGATTGTAATATGGCCATGACTTCCTACACAAGGTCCCAATCCCAAACATCTTCACTAGACGAGTCGTGGTCTTCAGCATGGATCAAAAACTCTTCGCAGTATTCCCCATATCCCTCCTAAAAACAATACACCTCATCGGTTCTCTCTCCTGGCTGCAACTCCTCTACGCAGCCTCCTACCTCGCACGACTATTCTGGACACAGCGTGAATCTTCGCCCTTCAAGAAAGCCATCGATCGTACGGAAACGAGCATTATCAATGCCATCCTCGGCACTGTCCCACTCTCAGCCTATAGTTCTGCAACGGCAACAGAGCGTCAGTGGTACCTTTCATCAGGCAATGACGCTTTGAATTACGAGAACAACATCCGCACCACCTCCCAGCCCACCTCCAACTTGCTAGCCACCTCACCCTGGCCAGAAGAAGGACACCAAGACTCAGACTCCTCATCAGATCACGAAACTCCCACCCCACGGCCGGGCACCGAACATACCCGAGAAAACTCCCCCATCTACGAAACCGTGCGCAAGCTCCGATCTAACACACGAGGCAGCATTTCAAAGATCGCCAACTCAGCAAGATCCATCTTCCGACAGCCCCTGACCGTTTCCCCACGGGATATGGACGGTTTTCCCTCAGACGAGGAACGGACCGAGCCACACCTGGTTCCAGTCCCAGTGCACGCTTCGCAGCCCCAGCTCGTCCAGAATGTCTCTTTCCCCGTCCCCATGTCTGCATCTGCGCGTGTCACAGACCACTTCAGTGACCCTGGTCCGGTGACCGCAATCAAGGCGCAGCAGCCAGTCTCATTTGGGGCGGCCATTGATGGGGGGATTGATTCCGAGACGGTGCAGATGTATCGCTCGAGCAAATACTACTCTGTCGAGAGTTATCCCGGGAAGTTCCCTGTTAGTGATGCGTTGGATTATAGCTCGCTTGCTACCGCTTATGCTGTTAGAGGGAAGGGGACTACCTCTGTTCGACCTTTTTCGGACTACTAGGGCTTTCCTTTTTGGTGATAGGGCATTTTGATTGGCACGGCTTGTTTATGGAGATGATATCCTCATGAGGATTGTGGGAGTCGTTTGATTGGAGTCTTCGAGTTGAGTACTTCTGTTTGTTTCTTGGGACATGGCGTCAGAGTAATGTTGTACTTGGGATTCTACTGTTCGTTATATTAATTACCAAGATCACATTGGCCATTCTTGTCATTGACTACCAGGATATTGTCCATTATCTACCACTGGATGTGACTATCCCCAGGACTCACTATAAACCCTGAACTTGCCATCACTAGCATTAAGGCCACCGCCTGATGAAGGGGACAGAAGAGTTCATGCTGATGGAAAGTGCTGTACATTTTCGAATGCAAAGTTGAAGTATATTGATAATGCACCAGTTTACCCAGGTACCCAAGCCAACGACAACGCCAACAAATGCTACACAAAACGAATCAACCCAGCTCCCGCCCTTTATTTCTCCGCCTGCCATCCTTCCCATCTCTCAAAATCACCCGTATCCAAATCAAACAGGTCGAGCATACGTCCCACGCTCTGATCAACCAAATCATCCACCGACGCAGCCCGAATATAATACGCCGGCACAGGCGGAAAGATGACCGCACCAGCACGAGAAACCTCCAACATATTACGCAGATGAATATCGCTAAGCGGCGTTTCCCTCGCAACAAGCACAAGCTTCCGTCTCTCTTTCAACATGACATCCGCAGTGCGCGAGATCAAATCATCACAGAAACCACTATGGATAGCAGCGAGCGTCTTCATGCTGCATGGAACAACAATCATGCCATCGGCCTTGAAAGAGCCACTCGAGATCGGCGCAGCCATGTCGTTGATGTTGTGCACATGATCTGCCAATGCTTTGACGTTCGATGGGTGGTAGTCGGTTTCGTATTTGATTGTCGCCTCCGCCCACTTGCTCATCACTAAATGGGTTTCCACGTTTAGGCGACGGAGGGCAATGAGAGCTTTGATTCCGAGAATGGCGCCTGTTGCGCCGGTCATTGCGACCACGATGCGGCGGCGGCGCGTTTGTTGAGGGGCATGGTCGATGGTTGGCATCGTTGTTTCGGTTGGGCTGCCTCCGGGAGAGTGGCGGCTGGAAGATGGGGTGTGTGTTCCGGAGAGAAGAGAGAGCATTGATTGGAGACTTCTTGAAGGTGTTTTGGTCTTGTTGAGTGATGGTTTTGGTTTGTATACTGTGGAGCTGTGAAGACTGGTGTGATGAACGGCTGAGCCTTGTAACCCTTGGCTCGTTTTATATTAATATGTTGTGTGGCAAGATGCCGAATATCCAGGTCTCACAGATTTTCCTGCTGGGAGTTTTTGCATGGCCCGAGAAACAGAGCATACTGCATCGGTCCGATTCTGGAGAGAGTGAAGCCATCCGAGGCGCCGATGCCGAGATCCGGGGACTGCGCGGATTGCCGCGACAGAGTTTAGAAGAAACTTTTCCTTAAAAAAGGAAAATTGGCATAAAAGCCGGCATTGCTGTGGGCTTTGCGAAATTGTAATTGATCATGTCTGGCCATTAATAACGCACGTACGATATCAGGGTTGAAATTTTCATAGAAATCCATTTTCCTGTGTATAATCAAACATCGGAACTGCGGCATGTCAGCTTTTATTGTCGAAACTAGGAAAACGGTGCTTACGGTTCATGATCGAGTCTAGATACGTGACGGGAGATACGTCGAATGGGTTGGTCATATCCATGGGTCCAACAGGCCTGTTCAGATGTGAGCATTCATCTTCACCATAGACAGGAAACTTACCCAGGACCGAATTGCGGCGGCATATTCGAGGCCATTCCCGCCCAGTTCTCCGTTTCCGTGGCGCTCGTCTCCTGCTCTCGTTCTAAGGCGCTTCGTAAGGTCACCAAGGCTCGGATGTGACGATCCGACAACCATTGACTATCACTTTCGGATGAAGCACCATCATCACTTATTCTTGAATTGGATGATGAGAAGACGTCAATAACTTTTTGTTGAAGATTGCGACATTCGGGGTCATTGCGCGTCTCTTCCCAGATGCAGAGAAGCAGAGTCGAACTCAACACCGTATGTACCATTGACCAGCTTCGCAATGGAACAGTACTCAAAGCCTGAAAATCAAGAAATGCCTTGGACGCATCAATCAAACTCCCTTTGGCACGATCCCGAAGAATGCCAGTCTGGTGGAGAAAAGGCTGTGGGTGGATTGCTTCATTGCCGGCCGGCAGAGGACCGATACACAGAAGGAGGTGTGCATCCTAAGAGCTAAATGTTCGAGATGTTGTTGCATTGTTGTGCAATTTTCTCTTGATCGAAGATATGGTAGGCCGCGTTGGTGAGCATAATCCAGCCGCTGCAGCCCTTCCAATGCTCGATCAAATTCAGCGGTGCTGAGGTTTTCCGGTCGCATGATATCTAAGCCGATACGGCAGAGCAAGTGCATTACTTCTGCGAAGGACAAGTCTTGTCTCTCGAAAAATGAGTTAGCAAGAGACCATCCCGTCACGGAGACAATTGGCGGTCGGTCATAGCAAAGGCACAGTAAACTATCCTGCCAGATAATTGTTGACCTGTAGGAAGTCAGCTGCGATGCGAGCAGATATGTCTATAGTAGTTCGATCTTCATACCAAAGATTCCTGGCCTTCGTTTTCACATGCTCAGGCCAGTGAACAGTACTTCTTTCAGTGTGTAGGCCCATGGTCTGAGCTAGTCGAATCGTTGTTCCCAGTAACGCCCAGGCGGCATCGGACTGTCCCATATTCTGCAACGTATTCCCTAAGATAAGCAGTGCTTGTATAATATCTAGTGACGGCCGAAACAGGAAATTGGCCAAGCGGAGAGCATGGAATGAACGACGGGCTGAATATCGTTAGCTAAGCTTGATGGGCGTGCAATCCAGCTTACCGAAGTCAGTTGACAGTTCAAATCGTTCGGAACATCCAATATCGGAGTAATGAGCCCCTGCTGCCAATGTTGCCAGTAAAAGGCTGATATGGCCGATAGATTTATCGGTTGCCCAGCGATCAGTGATCTTCTCCGGGTCGCGTAATTCACCAGATGCATGGGCATTAAGATAGATGCACAAGTCAGATTCAAAACGGTCTATATCAGCGAGTATTGGGTTGAATGGATATGCCGTGACACGATAGAAGTGGAAGAATCTAACCGGTTAGCCGTATTCCTTTTTTGTTCAATTGTTTGCAACCTACTTCAAGACCTCTGATCTCTGAGGTATTACAGTCAGCAGTGACTGCCACTTTTCAAGTGGCGTCTTCGAGTTCATGAATGTATAATTGCTGAAGGTATTTTGCAGACCAAGAACAGATCCAACCTCGCGGGCCACCGACTCATTAACGTCTGATGCTCGCATGCGCAGAATTGAAGCAACCGAATTGTCACCAGAATAGACATAATTCTTCGAGCTATCATCAGGCCGTGCGTATTGATTGCTTGCCACGGCCGGTGATCTGGGCGAAGCCGAGCGAGCGACACTATGGCGAGAAGCCGATCTGCGCCTCGAATGTGAAAGGCTGTAGGTGCAGATCTCGGGGTGTTTTCGCTTCTGGCAGGTACGACATGGTTGGCACCCGTCACATTTAACCTTTCGCTTTCTGCATGGGTAGCATGCATGGGCCTCTCGCTCTCGACTCTTGAGCTGTAACACCCGGTCTGCTTCGCCTTGACTGACAGGGCTCATGTTGCCGAGGACTCCGAGGTACCGGGACTAGCAGGGGTTGTTGTCTTGGCCAAGAAGGTGCGTCGATTGAAAGTGTGGAGCTCTCTCAATATAATTACCCGCATCCGAGCTCGGTACTGGGTGATATGGGCTCCAGTTTTCGAGACTGAGCAATGTAGGCCTTGCCAAAACGCGGGTCAAGTTGAGTTTCCGCTTTGACAGAACTGCCCAACAGGGTTACACGGTAACTTACAAACGAACCATGGTTCCAATATCCTTGGCGGTATCCACCGGGGCATGAGTATAGAATTACATCAATCTTGGAAGACAAAGGAGAACATTGATCGAGATTCTAATCAATCTATGCTTATTCAAAATAACTATCAACTAATATACAATCCTCATTTACTCCTCCCGGAATCCCATCTTCGTCCAGTTGGCCAAAACCTTCTGCTTGAGCTCCTCAGGGTACGAATTCTCGAAATCGGCGGCCACCCAATCTCTTCCGGTAGTATATTCACATGGGAGAAGAGCATCAGAAACGACCTTTCCTCCCTGAACCGGCGATCCGTTTCCATGCGACATGTATGGAATAAGGGGAACCCGCGCACATCCTCGTAGAAGATCTCGTCGAGGTTAGGACGGCAGCGAGTCGAGAAAGCCCACATTACATCCTTTCCATTATAGACATCGATGTCGTCGCCGCAAAGCACGAGCCGGTGAATGGTGTAGCCAGGCTTACAGTTGAAGACCAGATCACCGACCTTCCTGGAGAACTCTTTCGGGGTGGTCTTCATTTCCCGCAGCTTTGCGGTGTCGATTCTCAGAGCGACCCAGGTCACTTGGGACTCGAACGGCGCGAAAGCATCAGTCACCGGGAGACCGGCTTGTTGGCAGATTTTTCGAATCTCGGCAGCGGCCAGTGAGCCGATCATGGTGTGCTAATACTTGTTAGTAGGGAACAGGAAAGATGGAGGCGGGTGGCTTACAGTCTCATCGGTCAGTCGACCGCAAGATGACATGGGCATAATGGGGTTGTTGCGGTAGGTGATGCGGTTGACCTTGTACTTGGGCCATAGGTGTGTATCTCCAGGGAAGACATAGCCGTGCATCTCACCGAAAGGACCCTCGGGACCCTTGTCCGTGATAGAAAGCGTACCTTCAAAGACAATTTCGGAGGTGGCAGGCACGTAGAGATTGTTGGTATCGCACTTGACTGGATCCAAGGCGGAACCAGTCATGGCACCGACATATCCAGCCTCGGTCACACCATCGGGAATGGGCATGCTTGAGGCCATGATGGCCGCAGGGGGAACACCGAAGGCTAGAGCCCACGGGACGTCGCGGCCTTCCTTCTTCCACATCTGGTGGATCTGCCAAATGTGCTGGGGCTCAATGACTAGACCGGTCAGGTGCTTATCGTCGGAGACCATTGCACGGGCAATAGACCAGTTGGTCCACGACCCATCGGGGGACTGAACAATGTGCATTCCGTAGGTCTGGATGTACTTTCCTCCATCGGCCTGGTGGATCTGGGGTGCAGGCAGTTTCGTCAGATCAATCTGGCTTTCTTCGAGGAAGTTCTCTTTGCAAGGTCCGGTAGGCACGATGTTGGGAGGGATCGGCGCCATGGTGCTAGCCGAGAGCATCTTGTCAAGGATTTCGCGCATAGATGCGGTAGGTGGCAAGGCCAGGTGTCGTGCAAGTCGGCCATAACGATCCTTTGGAGACTTCCTGAGAGATCCAGGGGCACCCAAGATGCGGAAGAGGCCGTTTGAAGCACCAATGAGGTTGTTGAAGAGCGGGGCCTTGTCGTCCGTTTCACAGACAAGACGAGTAATGGCGGCTGCTTCAAGGTTGGGATCAACTGGAGTGTCAATCTCAACCAGGTCATTGTCGGCCTTCAAGGCCTCGACAAATGACCGGAAGCAGAGGTGAGGCTCAGTGTTGGTCATTGTGAATCTGTCTTTGGAGGTAGAGATTGTGTATGTGTTGAGTGGACTTGGATTTGTGAACCAGGGCCTCCCTTGACAATCCAACCAGCTTAAATACCCCTGTGCGAGTCTTTAAAACGGTAATCTCGGCTCGCCACAGATCAAATTCAGGTATGACGAGCTGATTCATCCATGAGAGTTCTCGGAATGCCGCATACTTCGGCACTTTTGCAGGTGCCGAAGGCCCCACTCCGAGGCCCCGAGACACCGAAGTACGATCCATGGAACTCGAGCCACTTATTCTGGATTTATATTCAGGAAGTCGTCACGTGGCTTCGGATGTCGGAATTGTTGTCATGATGCAGGTGGATTATTGCCGCTGGGGTGGGCTCTTACCCCAAAAGGACGCTCATATGGCGTCGGCACTTCGATCGGCAGTTGGGAATATATGTACATAACTAAGAGGGGTTGACTTCCAGAAGCACAGAAACAGAAACAGAAACAAGATACGTCATGTTCTACCAACCCGGAGTTACAGAGCACAATCTTCCCCACGACCCGTTCAAGGTGAAGCTCCAGGACGGACAATGGACGACATAGCTAACACTAACAGGCGTGCGTGGTGCCTCGTCCGATCGGATGGATCTCCACCAAGAACAAAGAAGGCCAAGCCAACTTGGCGCCTTACTCCCAATTCAACAACCTTACATTCGACCCGCCATACGTGATGTTCTCTTCGAATCAGACCGTGAACGGCACGCGAAAGGACACGGTAGTCAACGCGGAGCAGACCGGACGCTTCGTCTGGAATATGGCGACGTGGGACCTTCGTGAGGCCGTCAACATCTCGGCCGAGCAAGTACCTTATGGGGTAGACGAATTTGAGCGTGCCAAGGTGACCAAAGAGCCGGCAACGCTAATGGATGTCCCCATGGTGCGGGAGTCGCCGGTGAAATTCGAGTGCGAATATCATTCCACCGTGCGGCTACCGGGGAATCCTCCGATGGGCACCGTGGACGTGGTGATCGGCCGGGTGATCGCCGTGCATATCAAGGATGAGGTGTTGACAGATGGGATCCTGGATATCAAGAAGACGAAGCCGATCGCACGCTGTGGGTACTATCAGTACACGGTGGTGACGGAGACATTCGACATGGTGATTCCTGGCATGTCCGAGGATGTTCTATACGGCTTAGAAGGGAGTGCGAAGCGGAATCGCGAGGCTGAATCGCGGAATACGTGATCGGGCGTCCACCGTGATGCTAATTTAGGACTGTTTCTAGAACTACTAGCTGCTATGCCCCTCTAGCCAGCGAGAGGTAGTATATAGTTCTTTCTAAACGCCCATAGAGTCATCGAACGATGATCGGATCCCTTCGATATAATAGAGCTGAGTGAACCTTTTATGGCACAGCCTTTTGCCTGTGATGTAGTACAATCTGAAGGCCAGCCAGGCTATTTATGCAATTCTGCTTGCACCCACTCGTCCTGTTCTAGTTCCATCGCAGAGCTTCGCTTTTCCGGCTCCCACTGCAGCATTTTTCGCACTAGGCGGAGAAACATCTCTTTTTCCTCTTCCTCGAGGCTAGTCTCTCTTTGCTCAAGCGGGATGTGCTCTCCCACTAATTCTCCGGCGCGCAGGTCACCTGGAGTAGCAGAAACAATCAATAATTGACACTTGTTATGTGTAGCTAGGGCAAGGACAGATAAATTACTTACCTTCCTTTGTGAAGTAGTCTTTCGTCAGATTCCCCCGGGCAAGGAAACTTGGCGATGGGGGACCGAGTAGGCGTATCATTTCGGCAAGATGAGCACGACTCCTATAGGTCTGATACTCTGGGTCCTGGCCGCTAAATAGCGAGCCTCCTTCGTAAAGGTTCCAAACCTGACAGTGTAAGCCTAGAAACTGCTACATCGAAGTATCGGCTTTCTTACCACGCATCCCATGTTCCATATGTCAACGCTATATGACCATGGAACTTGCAAAATGACCTCGGGTGCTCGATATATATCCGGCTGAATGTCTTCCGAGTGCTGTTCGTCACCCATCACAGCCGAGCCAAAATCGCAGAGGACAGGCGCGCCTAAGTTTTTAGGCATTCTAAGCGCGCGGGAGGTATAGATTGTCCTTCCATCAAACTCCTTCCTAGGGCAGGGATTTTGGAGCTCATTGTTTTCAAAATCGCTGAAAACTGAATTATCAGCAATGCCGAACATGATGTTATCTGCTTTAATATCTGATATACTGATAAGCAAATGATCGAGCCTGAGATCGGCAAGAGGAAATCGCACCGGTATGGATGATCTTGCATTCTGTATGCAAATAGTCCAATGCAAGAAATAGACGATGCAGCGTCACTGCCAACATTGTCGTAGGTAACCTCTGCACCGGGTTGCGGAATAGAAAATCCAGCACACTCTCCCATAATGGAGGATGCACGAGACATTGATGTTTGTCTTCAGGTCCGCTGACGTCAAAGGAGTCCAGCAAAGATCTGACGTACTTGCGACCTGCATGTTTCCTAGGAGCCCCTTCGATACGTTTGTATATCTTCAGCTCATCGTCCAGTTGCTGCCCCATCGATGTGGACTTTATGAAAATCTTGAGAGTGACATAGCGACGATAGCTATATTTTAAGTTAGCAAAGAAATTACGAGAAGATAATAAAAGCCTAAAGATGCCAGTGTCTTCTTACTCCATATCACGTGCGAGCCACACGGTTGAGCTGGCTCCAAACCCCAGTTTTCCCACAACTTGGTACCGGTCCTTGAGTATTTCCCCTATTCTAGTAGGATAATACCGACCTGCAACATATCCTGGGATAGTTTCTTCCTCAATTGCCTGGCTAGTTGATACCCGGATAAAATTCGGATTGGTGAAATTGAGAGGTGTCCATCTTCGTCCTAGCTGGGGCAAAGACTGAAGGAGAGACCTCAACATGTCGGAGATAAAGAGGATCAGATTCTTCTGCAGCGCGTTGGATTTACTTTCGGAATACAGTTTAGTGGAGGGGAGTGTCGAGACAGCAGTGGACTCACTGGTGACAGAAGATGGCCAGCTGAGGTCTTCCGAAGGCCCCAGCCTTCGAAGGTTGATCTACGGCCCGGCCCGTGAACGGAACCTTGGAACCTTTGTTCTATTTACAACCTTGAAATTGAGGAAGCTACAAGTCCTCGGGTGGTAAGAAAGAAAGAACCAAAAACTCTTTAGATGACGCTTTGTTTATGGTTTATACAAGGAGCATTTCGAAGATTTTCGGGGAAGCTTGATCACTGCTCTCTCTTGAATCAGGATCAAGGATAAGTTCATATATTCCCCTTGACATCTACATGAACACAAAGACTGAAAGATTCTTCCACGCCTCGAAACTGGAATAGATTATGTTTTCCTCAGCACCACTATCTACACCACAACACAAAGGCTACAAACAAGAGGCTCAAACGCCCACGCTCACTAGATGCGCGAGAGCAGACGCATGCCCCGGAAATAAGATCGAGGGCAAATAAGCAGAGAAACTTAGCGTAGAAAAAGCCAGGGAGGCGAAGAGAAGACATAACTTCCCGCTCATCCCATAGCCATTGACATGAAACATGAAAGGCAGGAAATATTGTTAGACATGGAAACACGCACACACACACACACACATTGCTCATAGATTTGGGATAAAGGAACTGAAACCAGAGTCCCAATGAATGGTCATAACTGTCGTAAGGAGAAGAGGGAAAAAGCAAAAGCGCTAGATGGAAACGGAGATTGAAAACATCAACTCAGGGGTATCACAGTGGAAGTCTCAATATTGCTCGTCTTCATAGTCGATTTGCGCGGGACTGCCTCGGTAGCGGGTTCGCTTGATGTTGCCTGGGCTGTAGGAGCCGGCAGATGTGAGGGGACGCGGGCCAGTTGGCTTGCGTGTGGGAGGAGAATAGATGGCAGAGTTCTGGAGAGCCTGGAGGTTAGAATTTGTTCAACTGAAACGGTATAGAGGGAGCCTCTGAAATACATACTCTGGAAACAACACGGTCGCCGCTGTAAGCTGCTTCCTCGTCATCCGCCACTTTGGGTGGACGCTCGGGGATGAGAGGGCCCGCGTCCTTGACCTTGGGAGGACGGGGTGGACCCGGTGTACGGTTTGCGCGGGAACTGGTCTCCGAGTAGCCTGCGTCGGAGATCGGGGACAGACGCGTGGCACCGCTGACACCGCTGTTGCGGTTTTGGGGAGGGTTGGCCGCAGACAGGCTGGGGTTGGATTCCCACTGGTCTGAGCCAGCGGGAGAAACGGGACCTGCGTAGGTCTGAGCTTCGGTTTCGAGGCGAGACTGGTAACGTGCGGTTGGGCCTTGTCGGGGTTGAGGGTGCTGCAGCTCAAGACTACCACGGTGGCCACGGTACTTGGGTGGCTCAGACACCTGGGAAGGAACTAATGGCGAAGGGGGTCTGTTCTCATCTTGCTCGTCATTCAGGGTATAGGTGGATCGGATTCTGTCATCTCCCTGGGGATCATAATAATCGCCTTTATAGGGGCCATGTGGTGCGAGGTCAGACCCAGACCGAGACTCGTCCGAGGTCGGACGTTCTTTACGGGAAGGCTGGATGCTGTTGCGAATGCCGTCGCCCATCGAGGTGGCCGTGGACTTAGACCAGCGTGAGATCTTCGGGAAAATGGACGAGCTGCTGGACTTGTGCTTGCGGGCCTTGGGGGTTGTCTCGGTGCTACGAGCTGTTGTGGCCACCGGCTTGCGTGGAGGAGTGTCAAGCGGCAATGAACCAGACCGCTCGTGACGGGGCGCATCGCGGACAGGGAGATGCGAAGTCAGGAACTGGTCACGATCATCAAGCTCAAGGTCTTCGTCAACTTCATGGACGGTACTGACTCGCTGATCCGAATCTCTGCGCTGCCCATTGGCCGAGCGAGAAGAGCTGGACCCGTAGGGTGAGCGGCTCGTCTCGGCAGATACTCCGTTTGGACCGGGGGTCTCGTACCCGCTTGGCTCCATGCTTCCCATTCTGTGAGGGCTAAAGCCATCTTGTCCGTATCGCAGGGCTTCAACCTCGCCAAGCAGCTGCTCAAGCATGCCTTCAATCTTGGCTAAATCACCGCCCGATTTGAGACTCAGCCCCTTCAGTGCACGCTTGAAGATGCTCTTCCGCTTGTCGTCCTCGTCAGCCGTGTTCAGCTGCCGATTCCGAGAAGCACTGGGGGGCAATGGCCGAGGTCCACCAAGCGCCCTGTGAGTCCGCTCATGTCCCCTGTCACTAGTGTCCATGATGAGATCATCTTGGTCGGCGATGAATTTCTTCATCTGCTCGAAGGAGGTGCGCATCTCAGCAGCACTTCGAACCAAAGTAACAAGAATCTCGGTATCTCTGGCATTCCGCTGGGCATCCCGAACAGTCAAGTGATCCATAAGAGCCACAATATCCTGGGATTGGATTCTCTCAATACCTCGGCCGGTCGCACTGTCATAGAGTGGTGAGCCGACGCCGTGGGAGTAGCCACTGAAGTGGCGTTCGTGACCAGAGGCAAAAGGATCGTCTGCCCCAGCAGGACTATCGAAGCTACCCATCCCAGCGGCATCCACGCCCGCAAGACCTCGACTAGCTTGCTTCGGGGTCCCGATGCTAGGAGACATGGGGTTGGCCGCCGAAACATAGCCTTCATCCTTGGCACCAGGAGGGGTACCGAACAATTGCCGGGGTTGGTTGTCGCCAGAGTGGGCAGAGTAGTCATCGCCGCCAAAGATATTCTGGGCAGTCTGGTAGTATTCTGCATCAAGTCCTATCTGTTGCTCGGCATTGAGACCCTTAGATCCACCGATCTGGGTATCGTAGTAGTGATCGGCCGGCGGGGACCTCGAATCATACCCCCAGTTGTCTGCCTGGGCGACACCACCAATGGGGCCCTGTATAATGGACGGATTGGTGTTGATTTCAGACTCCGATTCTTCGCTTTCAGCGTCGCCGTGAGGACTGTCCATTCCACGCGGGGCATTGGCAGCCATCATAGCAGAGTCGTCCATGTCCTCAAAAGATTGGGTAACGCTCTGAGGGGGCGATGTGGCACCCATGCGTCGAGGGAACGAGGTCTCGTCGGCATTGAAAGCATCCTGGCGTTGCTTCAAGGGACTTCCGCGGTAGACTTCGCTTGCTGGCTTTTCGGGGCTTCGACTGCCTGGTCGTGGAGCCAGATCGGTTTGTGACCGGTTCGAGGATGTAACTTGAGATTCAAGAACAGAGGGGTCCATCAAGGATGCGACTGCAGATTCGACGGCTATCGGGTGCATAAATTGGGGGGTTAGCAGCAATGCCGGTAGTCACAGGGTGGCCCTCTTTGACTTTCTGCATGAAGTCAACATCGCTATCTCCATCGTCGCCGGAGCGCCTGCTCTCTTGGTCATAGCCATAGAAGCCATTGTCTTGGGAGCCCTGGCGCGAATGTTCGTATCCGAGCCCAGGTGATTCATGGCTGTGCTGCTTGAAAATTCCACTCTGGCTGTGTGAGCTGGTGCCCTGACGGGTAGATCTCGCGAGGTTTGTACTAGGAGCGGACGACAGAGAGTCAATGGAGAGTTGAGGCTCAATCTCATGCTTGCCGTCCACGTGCTGCTCGCCGTGAGCCGAGTAATCATTGTAGTGAGTCTGGGTATGATCACTTGCAATACTCTGAATGGGGCTCAGTCCGCGGCCGGTGGTCTCATGGTGATAGTCGTTTTCCGTTTCGTGATGTCCGGGCTGAGCGGCGTCAAGAAGATTAGCTGCGGCTGCAGCTGCAATTGCCCAGTTACCGCCGTCGGTTCCAGGAGATTGACTCTGTTGATGCAGGTCCCGCTCTGAAGCACTGTGCACCGAGATATTATGGTGCGACTTATTGCCATGGCGCATCCCGAGCTCATACCGCGAGTCGACGGAATTTCTGGTAGGGGTGCGAGAAGCTGGGGACATGGCTTGCCTCGGCGACCCGCGAGCAGCATCGAAGTAGGAGGCCTGCTTTTCGGGAGTGGGGCTTGCCGTTCGCTCAGAGAGCAACGAGTTTCTAGTTAACTCTGAGTCAATCTCGCTGTGCATTGGCATTGGCGCAACATTGTGCTTCTGGAAAACAAGCTCGGTCTCGTTGTAGTTCATACTCTCAGTGCTCTTGCGTGAGGCACTCTTCCGGGAGCCACTATTTCGGCGGCGATCCTTTTTGCCGAGACTAGAGTTGGAGTCGTGGTGTTTCAAAGAAGCTGCTGTCAGAGCAGAACCGACACGGCCAGCAGCATGGGCGTCACGAAGACCCTTGCTCTTTTGCCTGCGGATCTTGTCTTGTTCGGTGTAATCGGGTCGATTGGCCCATTTCACCGCCATATCGGAGGCTTCGCTGCTTTTACTTGATTTGCGCTCCTTGTTGCGTGGAACAGCCTCGGGAGAAAGAACAATGCCTTCGTCCTTGCTATCCTTGTTCAGAACGACTTTGGGCTTCATAACATCCGGCGCACTGGCGTGCTTGGAGAGACGCCGACCTAGCTCATCCCTGGAGCTCGTGCCGGATGAATAAGATGTAGCCATGTCCCGATCAAATTTGTTCTTGTTGGTCATGACCTTTTGGTCCTTCTTGAGTTCCTTTAGCTCTGGTAGGATCAATCTTCTGATCGCATCTTCGACCGTCTCGAGTAATTTTGGGTTGTTGATTGAGGTCTTGGACGCACCAGAGCGAACGGAGTACTGGTCGGATTTGTGGTTTGAAGAGACTGCAGATGTGCTGAGCAGACTTGATTCGGGGCTGATGATATCCTCTTCCGCATACTTGTGCTTTCGGCGACGGGATGGTTTTGTTTCGGCTCCAAGGTAATCCTTGCTTCCCTTGCTTTTGTGTTTGCTGCCGGAAGCCTCTTGCGGTGATCCAGTGAGCTTTTCTGCCACGCGATGCGCAATTCGCTCATGACTCAAACTGCGACTTCGTTGTCGGTGGGGGGTCTTGAGCAATCCCTTATCTTCAGTGGGCGAGCCACGCTCCATACTCTGGCTGCGTTTCCGCCTGGGGCCCGCCGACGAAGCGTTGATCATGCTGTCCGGCGGCATGGATGAAACCTCAGATGCGGTGTTCATGTACCGGGTGTCTTGCGAGAAGGAAGACATCTCGCTATCCTGTCCGCGGTTCACGAATTCGATTTCTACAGGCTCGCGACGTGATGAATGATGACCCTCTTCCTCGCCTGAATTCGAGCCAAGGCTGTGGTCATCCGTTGCGCCCGTATCCAGTTGCTTTTGTTTTGAGGATGGCGATGGTAGGGATATCCGGTGGGTATATGAGGGTTTGCGGGTGCCGCTTCCGCTTGATTCGGTGATTTGAAAGTGGTCCTTTTTGTCTCTGGACTTTCTAGCCGACGACGGTGTGACACGTACTCGCACGCTAGGACGAGAGACAATGCCGCTTGAGCCTTTGCCGCCCTCGAAATACTCGATGAGTAATGAGGTATGAGAGTCGTGTTGAGAACGAGACAATTTCTCGTCGCGGTCCCGCTGTCGCCGAGTGGAGACAGTGATGGGGCTACCGTCGTCTGGGATAGAGTACGACGTTTTGTCTGTGCGGCGAGAAATGTCAGTTGCCAGATCTGTGCCCGTTGCGCTGTCCCCCGTGGTATCGATGATGGATTCTGTGGGGGCGGGAAGAATCGGTCTGCGGGTATTGACCCCCATGATGGTGAGGCGTCCTTCAACCCAATCGCATGCTCCGTGGTGCTCGACCGAGGGGAGGATGAGGGGAGTCTTGTTGGGGTGCAGTTGCTCCGCGCTTTTTGGCACGATGGGGAAGGACAGGTTGTAGGAACTCAAGAGATCCTAAGAATTATTTTGATAGGAGGTGAGAGCGTACCAGCGCAGACCACGGAACAGTGGGGAAGAAGAATGTGGAATTAGGAAGGAGAGGAAAGCAACGGTGAGTCTAAGGTGCTGTCGAAGCTCTCGCCGATCCCCTCACATGAAATGATGAAACGTGATGAGAGGAAAAGGGGAAAGAATTCAAGATCTGAGGAATGAAAGATGAAGCAAATAGTCGAATATCAGCCGGTACCCGAGTAATTAAGATGGTTGCCCAGCCTCATAGGAAAAAAAAATTGAAGAGGCTGGATGTGATGATTGTACATCCTAGGTTCCGAGCCGCGTGGGCCGCCATACAAAGAGTACCCGACAACTACCTATGTTGTCCTCCGTACGGAGGTACAGGAAGGTACATTGTAAACAAACGGAACCCTGGGATCCATTCGGGATCGTCTTTTGGTTCCTTGGTTCATCCCCATTTTACTTTATTTGGTTTTCCATCTTTTGATATACGAAGTACTCCGTATTCAATCCTGAATTCAGCTTCATCTCCCAAAAGCTACTCTGTATAACCCTCTCCGTGCTTCGTGGCTGGGGTAATCTTGGCAAATCCAACCCTCCCAAGGACAACGCAATTTTCCACCGCAAACACCCATAAATTAAAATGGGAAAACACTTCGGTGTACCCGTCACACACGAACACACACGGTCCACCTGCAGTTCTCCGTGGGACCCGCAAAAGACAAGGCAAAAGAACCGGAACAAGCACACCGTCGCCCAGACGACAGAGACCCTGGAGATCGGGTGATTGGGCCCAGTATCTGCCAGCTCATCACACTCGTGTGCTCGGGCTTTCAACCTGACCAACCTCTCCATGGTGAAATGATTGGACTTATTGGAATTTATGAAATGGTTGGCCGACCGCCCGCATACAAAATACACCGACAATATTTCCCAACGTTTAGCCCCAGACTCATTTATCCGGGATCTCACCCTGTGACTGGGCAGAACCACACATAGCGCTTGCAAGGGGTGCAAGCAATTCCTATCGAGACTACTTATGCAGCTGGGGGGTTGAGGAATTGCTGTATCTCGTACATTAGTGGCAAAGCATCGCTTGGCCATAATACAGCGTAATATTCCAAGGTTGGTATCTTCCAATTGGATCGGCTCGGCGCGTATATGAGGGTTGTAGAACTCACTACATGTAGGTACCTACCAATATGTGCTTCTGTAAGGATACTCTCAGTACGGCGCATATGGATTTTCATTGTACATACCTTTTCTGTAGTCCTCCTATTCTTGTTTGGAGTCAAGCCCCTCCCACGTGGAAAAGCTCCGAAGCCCACATGGCTCAATGAATGCTTGCTGTGGCATTCCGTGGGGAAGGAATAAGCCTTACGGTCATCACACAATCAGAGATTGCATGATTGGCGTCCACAGGTCTAGATATATGGAGCTGATCAAAGGGAACTCTGGCTGAGCCCTTAGGCTGAGGGTATACTTATTATGTTTACGGTTTGTACAAACCATCAATCAAGGCGCAAGGGGCTTTAAAAGATTGATCCATACTGCATTCGACTATCCCTCCGCTAGTCATACGAATATTCAACTCGGATGTCATCACTCTCATGATTACGGAATAAGGGGACAAAATTGAAACCCAAATAGATATATCCACATTGCTGAACTCCAATGTCCCTAAAATAAAATATGCAGAGACAATCGATCGCTTTTGATGTTCATACAGATTGTTCTTAGTCATTGTGCTTCCGCTTGAACTTAAGTCCAGCACCGTGCTTGGGCTGGCTACCGTACGTGCGGCGTCCTTGCTGCTCCTGCTTCTTATCGCGGCTGAGGCTGGAGCCCAACTGGATGTCAATGCGAGGCGGGGCATTGAAACCGAAGCCCTTGGCAACCTTGACGAGGTCGAGCTTGTTCACGTCGAACACAGTGCGAAGGGAGTGCGAGGCGTATGCTTGCAAGTACGAACGATAGCCGTCCTTCGCCGACTTGTTGAGGTAGTAGTTCTGGCCGATGAGCTTCTCCAGCTGAGACTGCACATTGACAATCTTGGAGGCCGGGAACTCGAACTCCACGACAGGCACACGTGCGTCCTTGAGGTGCTTCAAGAAACCAACCTCGGAAGGCTGGAGGAACATTAGACTGCGACCCTTGCCTTCCTTACCACGGGCGGTACGTCCGACACGGTGAATGTAGTCACGAGGATCATCAGGAGGATCAAACTGGATAATCCAATCGACAGCGGGGATCTGGAATTTGAGTCAGTTATGGAGTAGACGTGGTAATGGGGGTTAGGAAACATACATCCAAGCCACGAGCAGCAACATCAGTACAGATCAAGGTACCTTGCTTAGCATTGCAGAACTCGAAGAAAGTATTGGTCCGCTTCTGCTGCTTCTGCTTTCCGTGCAATTCCAGAACGGGGAGATCGATGTAGTTCAAAAGCTCGGCATGGTACTTAACGCAGTTGCAGCTCGAGAAGAAGACAATAATCTTCTTCTTAAGGTTACGCTTGAGGAATGAGAAGAGAAGCAAGAAACGCTTGTCTGCCTCACACACTACGTAGCCTTGTTCCAGACCCGCGACTGTGCTGTGCTCCTTGCTGTGGTCGACGTTAATGTAAAGCGGTCCGGGGCGCAGGGATATCCGGGCCAGATCCTCGACTTTAGTTGTCTGTGTAGCACTGAAGAGCATAGTTTGGCGCTCCTCAGAGGGCAGAATTTTGACGATCTGACGAATCTCATCTTCGAAACCGACTTCAAGAATCCGGTCTGCCTCGTCAATGACCAAGGTCTTCAGGTTCTTGAAGACGAATCCTTGGGTGTTCTGGAGGTGATCCAGCAAACGACCGGGTGTCGCAACGAGCAGGTTGACACCCTTCATCAGCTTCTCGGCCTCAGCGCGACGGTTGGCGCCTCCAATCACGATACCGTATGTCTGCGAGTGGTGGGCCATGAGCTCACGGGCAACACCGAAGATCTGCAGTGCGAGTTCGCGGGTAGGAGACACGACGAGAACACCAGTACCTGCATCAAAACAGTTAGTCATCATTCTCAATGGCAAGGAAATATCAGATAAAGGCATTAAGGGGGGGGAGAACTCACCGTTTCGGGGCTTGAAGCGCAGGGCGTGCAGCATCTCAATCGCGGGGAGCAGGAAGGCCAAAGTCTTTCCGGAACCAGTCTTCGCAGCACCGAGCACATCCCGTCCGGCAAGCAAAGGAGGAACGGTACGCTGTTGGATCTCGGTCATGGTCGTGAAGCCCATGTCGTTGATACCCTGCATGGTCTTCTCGGAAAGGTTAAGCTCAGTAAACTTCTGCAGCTTGCCCTCAGTCTGGGGCAAACGGACATCTTCCATAGTAGGAAGATCCGTACCGTTCACAGCTGCGGTGTCTTCGGCATTATCGTCCTCCTCCGCATCCACCTCAACATCCTCAACGGCCTCGGCCTCGTCGGCGCTCTCTTCCTCGGCACTTGGTGAAGGGCTAACCTTGCGCTTCTTGGTAGCCTTCTCAGCTGAAGCCTTCGGGGTCGAAGCAGCACTCTTCTTCGGGGTCACTGCAGGGCTGGATTTGGCTTCCACGGGTTTGGCGACATCGCTCTCTGCTTTCGAGCCGTGTTTTCTCTTGCGCTTGTTGATGGACTTTGCGGTGTCCACGGGGCCAGGCATTTTGTTGATTGGTCCTGCAACAGTGCAGTATTTGGCACTGAATCAAAGCAATCAAGGGTTTGTCTCGTATCTGGACCTTGTGTTTTGCAGGTCTAGATTATTGATCTCTGCGGGCGGAAATCATTCTGCTACTTTTTTTTTTCTAATCGGTGAAATGTGGCAGAACTCCACATCACGTGCTGATAACTAGGCCCGGTCAATTGATGCCTTATATGTAAGGCAGTTAAAATTAACTATTGACCTTGCTCACGAGGTTGGCCATCTCCTATTTTGATCATAACTTGGATGTAGCACTTCGAGACAACAAAGACCACATGTGTTTCAAGTTTAAGGTCCCCATATTTTAGATATTAACTATCAATTCTTTTTGCACCCGAGAATAAGTGATGCCGAGAAGGATACGCGCCTGGTGGGTTCCCCTGCTTTACATAGTGGAACAAGGACGGAATGTTAGCCTGTAGGCTGTGCAAGCGCCGCTATCTTGGCCTTAAGTTAGGCAGCTGAGTTATCGGGGTATGTGTGACATGTTTACAACATACGGAGCACAACAAGTGACTGCTCAGTCGTCGCACACATCTATCATGCGAAGAGCTTTGTCTTTGTCTAGGGGCATTTCTAGGGGCATTGGTCTTCGGTATCCTTACGGATTACTCTACATGCATGTATAAATTGCCCTGGCTGAGTTCTGGTCGCGTTTCCAGCCAAGTCGGCTTCTATTCCTCAATAAGAGTTACTAAGACAGTGATTACCTAGCTTGACAGTCTAGTATCAGCGCTCATTTTCCCTGGAAGAAGCATTAAAGAGAAATCTGAGTATTGCTTGCACATTGCGACAGAAAACTGATGACAAGTATAAATTTGCAAACAAATAGATATAAGTACTCCCTAACTACTCCGTATACCTTCAACAATCCAATTGCAGCCAAGACAGAGATTTCTAGCCAATGGTATACAATGATTAAGCCGCGAATCAGACAATGTCAGTGGATCAAAAATGACCAGTGGACGATGTAGCCAGACCACCGGTGGCTCAAGTGCCTGACAGTTTACTTTGTAGGAAATACATACTAACTAGTACTAGAGGGTCGTATACGAATACGATGAGGTCCCGAGATCTGGAGCCCCTTTCAATATCTCATTTAGCACATCGTAGCCATTTTATAACAATGTTATACCAGGTGAGATCAGAGATTGAGCGGGAAGACAAGACGTCATGACGCGCAAATGAGAATACGTGATCATTCTGATCATCCTTTTCTGGTGATCAGGGGTGATAGTACGGAGTAGAATACACTAAGCAAGCTAGAAAAAATTCATAGTAAAAGGGGGGAGGGGATATGATTTGACACAATTATACCAAGCTCACTAATGGTCCATGCATATGGAGGTTCCTTTATTTCTGAAACGTGTGTGATCCAGCCGGACGATGAAGATGATGGGGCCTCTGCCAAACGAGGCTGTGCAATCGCGTGAACACTAATGTCAGTTGATTGGCATACTGTGTCGATCCTTATACCATGTGTATGCAACCTGTTGATGTTTATTTTCTTTTATGTTGTATATCTTCTCAAACGGAATAGAAAGGGTTGCCATTGAAAAATTTCTGGATCTATGAAGAATAAAAGAGGTAAAATAGTCTAATGATCTTCCCGCTTCTAGAACCCTGGGGTACACTAAGAATACTAGTAATGTCTACGATGTGCATACTCCTAACCTAGCTCTAACTAGCTTTATATCAGTGCTCAGGAGAGTTTACCGCCGGATCTAAATCCATTAGAAATATAAAAATGAAGGCAAAGATATCAGCCAAGCACTCTTGGCTTTCCATTTTGGTGTTTCTCTCTTTTCACTTTTTGCTCATTGAGTTCAACAGGTCCAAAAGAGGATGATACTCTACTTCCGCAGGTAGTTGCATATCTTCCCTTCCCGATGATTAGATCAAATCCCTAACGCTTGCCGATTGTTGTGCAATATATTACTCCAGGCATGAAGAGATTGATCGATTTAGACCAGATGTTGATCTTCCATCATATAAACCACTGGCGTTGCTAAAAGTGCTAGACAGTACTTAGGAGACACTGTCTGATATTCTGCAGGATGAAGTGCTTATACAATACATATATATGTATAGTAATGTGTGCTTCCAAGGTTCTAATCACGTGAGAACTCCAGACTGAAATTTACTAATTTTGTTGTAGAAGCGCTCTCATAAAAGCGGCAGCTAAGGGCCCCACCCGACAGAAGAAATTCACTTCAAGGACTCCATAGTACGGAGTAGGCAGCGACTTATAAGTGTGGACCTATATGTTGTAGAAATCTGAAATCTAAATTTGATTAACTATGAAGGCAGACAAAATACTAAAACAATGTGATATACCTGAGTACATAAAGTTATTCAAAGTTACCACCTGTTGTACGTAACGGTCCACTGTATTCGGCACACTCCACAGCTGGGGGCAGCAGTTCCTTTGGTTCAGTGTATGTTGTAATACTTGATATTGGCAGATTCGGCTTTGCTAATTATAATCGCAAGGCCCATGGACCCGCCTGATTCCGCCATCCATCAACCGCTTTCGGCATAAGTATACGTATATGTAAAAAGAGAAAGAGGGTTTCTTTGGTCAAGAGAAAGAGAGTAAAGTTAATAGAGTGAATAGAGTAAAATAAAGGGAAAGAAAGGAAATAAAAGCAAGTGAAACATATATAGGCTTGGAGATGGCATTCTGTAGAGGGTTGAAGGGGGAAAAGTGCCAATGGGTAGTCATACGGAACAAACCAAAACATCAATACAGTTAAATACAGTGATGTGATTGGTTTCCAGATAGCCGCCCCTGTCTTCTTACAATACATTACCACATGCCTTCGCAGTGGAATGGCCACTCCAGGCAGTGTCTTTCCCACGGACCCTTAACTGGCGAGTGTTCAGGGACAACCTTGGAACCCGTGGACTCTCCTTCTTCAACCCTCCCGTCTCTCTTTTCTTTTCTTTTCTTCTCTTCTTGATCGAAAGGGAAAAACTTTGTGTGTTCGCTTCAACCTTCTCCCCCGATTTCGAGCCTATTACTCCTTTACTCCTTTTTTGGCCATACTGTGTATCGCCAGTCCACTCACTCTCGACCTCGACATTTCGCTTTTTCGCTTTACTCGCTCAACCTCGCTCTCATTCAGGCTCTGACGTACTCTCATTTATCTAAGCTTCTTTGGATTCCATAAACCTCCTTACGACTACTTCTACGCTCCGCCTATACTCAATGCCCCAGTGAAAGGCAAGGCACCTTTACTCAACCCTGACTACTCTACTCCGACAATTTCCGCCAAACATACAATACAGTAACAGTCCAAGGAGACATTGAGAAATAATTCGGCCCGGCGATCAAACAATATTCGGCCGTACAAAAACTTCCGCATCCGGCGGCTGGCAACGTGGTACTCTGGAGTCCCACTGACACGGTAGCCGACAGATCTCTTCCCCTCTCGATCTACCACTGGCAACCCTTTCCAGTGCTTCGCAACCTCTTCCTGATATCAAACATACACCAACATGCGGTTAATATCGCTTCTCACCTGCTTCGTCGCCTTTCTGGCGCCGCTAGCCTCCGCCGTTAAACTCCTTGAATCCAATGCACTCACCGTGTGTATGGAAAGTAGCAACTTCACGGCAACATATTTCAGCGTCACTTTCTACCCCGGTAACAACACTCTTATGGTCGGGTTCGATGGCGTCTCATACATCGAGGGCAAGGTTGTTGCGGAGATGACCCTTACCGCATATGGCTACGAGGCATACAAGAACACCCTTAATCCTTGTTCGATTACTGGCATGGGTATGTGCCCCATGTCCGCCGGACCCATGGATTTGGGACCGCTTTCTCTCCCCTGCCAGAAGGCACTTCGGACAAGATTCCTGGTATTGCCTACACCGTGCCTGATCTTGACGCAAATGTGCGGATTGTCATCAAGACACTCGACACCAATGAAAAGATTGCCTGTGTCGAGGCCTCGCTTTCCAACGGCAAGACCGTTAATCAAGCCGGAGTCTCGTGGACAACTGCCGTCATCTCCGGACTAGGTCTCGCTGCATCCGCCATTACCTCCGGACTAGGTCATTCCAACACTGCGGCTCACGTCGCGGCAAATGCGCTCTCTCTTTTCGGATTTATGCAGTCGCAAGCGATGATTGGCATGACCTCCGTTCATATGCCTCCGATCGTGGAAGCTTGGACCCAGAACTTCCAATGGAGCATGGGTATCATCCGCGTAGGATTCATCCAGAAGATTGCTACCTGGTATCAGCGGGCAACTGGTGGAACTCCATCGACAATTATGTCGCAGCTTGAGGATACTTCTGTGGAAGTCCTCAAGCGCCGCAAGCGTGACTTGGTTGACCCAGCGATGAACCTCTTGAAGAGAGCAACGGGACCAATTATCAAGCGGGCAACTGGTATGGTCAAGAGAGCCGAAGGAGGCCAGAAACTTCTTGTCATTCGAGGAATTGAGCGTGTTGGATTCCGTGCTCACATCGAGCAGACCAACATTTTCCTCACTGGCCTGATTTTCTTTGCGGTCTTCACTTGCATTGTTATCATTATCGTTACAGCCTTCAAGGGAATTACTGAGTTACTTGTCAAACATGGCAAAATGAAGAGCGAGCGGTTCCAGGATTTCCGCAATGGATGGAAGGTAGTTCTGCGTGGTATCTTGTTCCGACTGACTCTCATCGGTCTACCCCAAATGTCCGTTTCTTGCCTCTGGGAGTTCACCCAGCGTGACTCACCCGCCGAGGTTGTTTTGGCAGCGGTCATGATCCTTTCTATGCTCGTGTCTCTTGGTTGGGCCTCTCAGAAGGTTATTCGGTTGGCAAAACGTTCAGTCACCATGCACAAGAACCCGGCATACATTCTCTACTCCGATCCGTCCTGTCTGAACAAGTGGGGCTTCTTGTATGTGCAATACCGAGCAACGGCATACTATTTCGTCGTTCCATTCCTCATCTACACCTTGATCAAGGGCATGTTCATCGGTCTGAGCCAGCCTGCACCGGTCGTTCAGACAGTGGCTTTGGTGATCCTTGAGCTAGCCATGCTGGTTGCTGTCTGCATTCTCCGTCCTTGGATGGATAAGAAGACTAACGTCTTCAATATCTCCATTGCTGTGGTCAATTTCCTCAACTCCATCTTCCTGCTTGTGTTCTCGGATGTCTTCGACCCCCCCCGGAATGATGATCGGTGTCATGGGTGTCATCTTCTTCGTTTACAATGCCGTGTTTGCTTTGGTCCTTTTGATCCTGGTTCTGATCGCCTCGGTTTATGCCGTTGTGT
Source organism: Penicillium mononematosum (assembly GCF_028829835.1). Taxonomy (NCBI): domain Eukaryota; kingdom Fungi; phylum Ascomycota; class Eurotiomycetes; order Eurotiales; family Aspergillaceae; genus Penicillium; species Penicillium mononematosum. Next base: position 7,208,298 of record NW_026643272.1, on the reverse strand, counting down.
CCAAGAACCCCGATACTCGTTACCAGCCCATGCGCGACGATCGTGGCTCGTTCATCAAGTCCCAAACCCAGCTGACAACTGAATTGGATGCCTTGGGCGCTACAGCACGTGGTGATGTCAAGCCTGGGCAATATAACAACAACCCATTCGACGATGATACCGCTTCCATCTCCAGTGGAAACGGTGCTACCGTCGGCCGCCAAATGGAATCAACCTATCCACCCCACGGCTCTGCCGCCCAAGCGCCTCGGTCACCCGTCGACCCATCTGTGCCACTATTCCCCAGCAACGTGTCAGGTCATCACAATCCTCCCCCCGGATACGACCAGTTTGGTCGGTCCCCTTCACCCGCCGGAAGGAGCTTTGATAACAACTCTCCTATTGGTCAATCTGCTTTGGCGACACATTATCGAGCCCAGAACAACGCCAGTCCTTGGCAACGGGGCGCTGGCTATGACCATTAAAAAATTGCCAGTGGTCTATTATATTGTCGCTTCCGAGATGAAGATATGTGATTTTGTTTTAGCGCGGGATACCGATGGTCTATGATTTTCCATTTGCCATTCCTTCTGGGTCCGGGGTTTTATTTTTTTATTTTTTGCTTCTACACAAGTCTGCAGCATCCTCGTCGCTTCAGATAAACTTCTTTTCTTAATTCACTCCATTGGTTAATGGTGTGAGCTTTTTTTGTCATCTATCCCTTCCTTTCTCTCTACTTCTTCTCACTTATTTTTTCTTTTTCCTCTCCCTGGTCTAAATCCTTTTGCTGTGCGTTTCCCTTGTTTTTACTTCCGCCTGGCGTTCTTTGATGCATTCTGGATATGGTGATTGGCCTTGGGGGTTCTCTATTATTGTTGGCTTGGCAGTTTGCCTGCTGCCAATTAAATATATTTCCAATTTCTCCGGTTTTCACCTGGGCAGCATTTCTCTCCCTACATGTATATATACACCAGTGATCTGGATGTAATCTTAGTGTATATATATGAAAGCAGTTTCTGCGAAACAATGCGGATGTTGAAGTCTTTTTTCTTTTTGCAATGTATCTTTCGTAAAGAATCCAATTCCATGAACTGACAACAACCTGCCGAAATCGACCAGAACCCCAAGAGACCATCTTGTACGAAACACAACGTACGAAAAGTAAAGAGACGTAAAAAAAGAGAAACCGCTATTTTACACTAACAGTAAAGAGCAAAAAGACCCATGAGAGATGCCATGCCATGCCCACGACACCACACATCCCCACAGAAAAGAAAAGGTATCAGAAATAAACCATATACGAAGCAACCCCGAAATCGTGACTATGATCACCACCGTTGATCCATCCCACCAGGAGGCCCACCAGGAGGCCCACCTCCAGGGGGAGGAGGATACCCCTCCATGCCACGGGGTCCAGTAGGAATTGGCGACGGACCACCGGGCGCCATACCGGGCTGAGCAGGCATAGGCGGGAAGCCCGGCGCGCCTGGCGGAGGAACAGGGAAGTTCGGGAAGCCGCCCGGGGGCGGAATCGGCAGGTTTGCACCCTGAGGCATGTTGGGGAGAGGCGGGGGGAAGCCACCTGTTGGCGGGGTTCCGGCGGCGTTAGGGAAAGGCGGTGGGAAGGGGAGGCCGTGGGCTCCTGGGGCTGTTGGTTGGGGATATTGGTTAGCTTGGTATGGTCCGCGGTAGGTTGGGGATCCCTGTCTCTGGTTCTTGGGCATGGAGGTTGGGTGGGACATACGAGGGATCATGCCTGGGGCGCCGGGGGCGCCTGGTGGAGGGATGCCGAAGGGGGGAGGGGGCATGCCTGGTCGTCCTGGTTGTGTTAGCTTGGTTTTTTGGTTGGTTTTCGGAGAGCATGGGAAGTGTCATACCCGGGAATCCGAAGGGAGGCGGGAAAGCGCCCGGGGGCATCATGTTGGGGGCTTGTTGGCCCTCTGCGGCGTAGGAGGAGGTAATGGAGTCGATGACGGACTGGGCCTTTTCTTGGCCAATCTCTGTATGGATCCATATGATTAGCTATCGTTCAGCTGTTGGGTTTGACGTGTCTTGCGCCATCGGTTAGACGTACGTTGGTAGTAGTCCACCACGTTCCTCAGGTGGTTTCGACCGGAGTTATGCGCCTTGCGCACGCTCATCGAGTCGTGCGTCAGATAGACATCGCAGTAGTCGCCTATAGGTTGAAGTGAGGGGTTAGCAATATGCCGATTGGTGAGGCCGTAGTCGCATAGCATCGTGTCGCGTTATTGCCCGGAATAGGCTATGACACGGCTTGGTCTGTCTAGACCTGGATTTTGGGCAAAACCTACAGAAGAGTGCATGGGAAGTTAGCTTTCAGTTGTAAGTGTATGGACCGGAGGGCACTTATATTTGGGCATGTTGCTGTTTCTGCAGCAAGTACCTTGCTGTCGTCGCGCGAAAGAGGAAAATTCCCTTTCGGGATAGGTTTCGTTCAGGAGGCGGTGTTCGAGGCTAGTAAGGACTGTCCTGTTTTGCAATCTCTTTTTTTCAAGCCGAGTCTCGGAGGTAAGGCCTTGGTGACGCAAATACGAGAGAAATTGAAGCAGCAGGACTGGCAAGTCGTCTCGGAGCTCGATGGCGAGGGTTGAGCAGGCGGTCGGCAGTGGCAGAATAGTGTCTTATCGCATACACTTTCTACGAGTGGACTGCAAAAGACAGTATTTCTCTTGCAAAGGTGAATTCTTGTGGTGGAAATAATGACTTCAATTCCAATTTACTAGTACAACCAGTTCCTCCAATTTTACACTAGCACCTAAGCTAGAGGCGGGGCCTCCTTTCAGCCAAGAGTGTACGATATTCATTCACTCATTACTGCCTACATCTGTTGTATACATTGCACACTCTGCTACTCTGGGCATGGAAATGGATCCAAGTCTACGACCGTGTCTAAAATTAAATAGTGCCATACGCTGTCAATTTATGACACTTCTGCTTTCTACAGCCATCCGCGATGCCATACTTGCGAGACGCATCTGGGCCAGACTGATATAAAGCTTTGGAGTCAGTTATCATAAGTGAAAAAGCATTGGATTTCTGTTGAATTGATTACCCCCTGGATATGTTGAATTGATTAATCCCCTGGATCAATGTTGAATTGATTTACCCCCTGGACCAATCTCGATCAATCTTCCACGCGAGAATACTAGCTTAGAATGCTGTCCTCATGAGAGACGGTTTACATATCCCACTTGCTTGCGACAGCCGGGGACAAGACGCCACTGGCAACTCCACCTTGCTTTCTCAGATTCAAAACCTCCATACCCTCCTTATGCTCAATCTCAAACTTTCCGTTATCCTCGCTCCGAGCGAATGCCACGATCTTTTGGAGTAAGCTGGCGAACTTGCTCAAAGCCGGTTGCTGCGTATCCTCCCACTTCTTAACGTCACCCTGCACGCTCTCGACCCGAATATGCAGGAATTGACCAGCTGTATGGTGGGCAAGAATGAAGTTGGGAGCCTGGGTAAGCCACAACCGGGGCAATTCTTCCAGAAGGGTCTTCTGATTCCTTTTGCTGCGAGCTCGAGTCTTTAGGTCAAAGATTGCGCATTGCGGGATACGTCGGCCTTGCCTGGCAATGACAAGCTGCTTCGGTGCCGTTTCTGTAGTGGCTGAGGACGCATCCGAAATTGATACTTGTTCGATGGACGGCAAAGCTCCCTCACGGTCGGCGCTTTCCTCCTGGGTAACGGGTTGTCCTTCGGTTCCCTCGGTATCCGGGACCAGGTTGGGCAAAAAGCCATCAGCTTCAAAGCGCACCAGGCACTGCATGCCAGCAAACTCATACTCCATCACCCGTTGATGGGACTGGGATCCGCCCACACCTGCATTCCACGTGGTGTACGCTTCTGGGAAAGTATGCCCATACCCATTGGTGTTGGGATAAGTTTCGGTCGGGGAATTTTCCCTTCTGATGAAGAAGACCGTGTTGCCAAGTACCTCGACAAGCATCCTGAAGGGCCTATCCTGCCCAAGTACAAAACCCAGCAGGTTGCCCATTGTATTGTTGCACCCAATGATGTCCACACTGGTCACGGGGAACTCGGGTTTGTCTGTCAGGATTGCCTGTACCATTGGCTCCATGGGGTGGGCGGGATATTGCGCCGCATTTCGATCGCGGTAATATTCAGCCCTGTCTTGAGGAAGTGTAGGTTCACCGAGCAGAGGTGTCCACTTTGGTGGTTCACCTAGTAAAAATATGTCAGTCAATATACTTGCGATCCGATTATCATGAGATGTTACCTGGAACGATAATTCGGCTCTTTTCCCCACCAAGCCAGTTGTAGGAAGTCAAATATTGGCTGTTCCTGATGCGAGATACGGCATCATCTTGGTCGGGTTCCAGACTTTCAATTTCATCGTAATGAATTGTGGCAATGACATTTCCTAGTGGAGGTGCTGGCGATCTGCTTGGAGGAGCGCGTGATGCTCGTCCCCTCAACAGCCCTAGTCGTCGTCTTCCAGGCAAAGGCATGGCGTAGAGTGTAACCCGCTTGGTAGCGAGGACGCAGCACGCACGAAAGCCGAGACACTAATGCCGCAATGTATCTGTGGGTAGGCGGAAGGAAGAAGAAAAGAAAAGATTTAAGGACTGATACTTTAGTAACCACTTCGTTTGTCGTTTACGCGCATAAAGTTGCGCATTGCGTTGCGCATTGCGTTGCCGCGGTATCGATGCCTGTCGCCATATTGCATCGTGCGATTTGGCGCATTGACATATCCCTGCGCGGATGCGTTTGTTACTTCGCTGTGGATAGCCATGAGACACAGTCCTACAACAAGGCAGCGAGCCCTAATGGTTCGTATGTTTAGTGTAGCAGTGCTCTGCTTTATTGTCAAGAGGAGTCCAAACTGTGCTGGTCTTTCTATACAAAGATACTTTGAATAATTCCTTCCAAGCCTCCAAAAAGCTCATAGTTAATGCTGCATCTATGTTGGGATATCTGGAGTTTGATGAACTTGAGTACTTTGAAGCTTCGAGCATACTAAAGGATGAAACGGCATGACAATGGTCACTAAGTGTGTAGGAAGACTACTCAAACACTACCTTTACGCACGATGGATGAGGAACCGAGACGCTTGAGTGTATTCTGCTCTCCTTCCCCCTCATTGCCGCGGCATCTGGAATCTGGATCTAAAAATACAGGAGGAGAAAGACGGTTCTTGGAAGAAAGCCCTACTTACGGCAGTGTATAGTCGCCAGTGCGCCATATCGTATTTTGCTAGCATAACATTTCATGAAACTAGTATTTGTGTGTTTTATTGACTATAGAATTGAGATATTGTAGAAATTGACCCTGTAGAACTTGATATTGTAGGAATTAATCACTACTAGTAGGATTTGTAGGCAATAGTAAATTGGTGGTATGACAGTCAAAAGTTGGTATGGAAAAAATACGATATGGCGCATTGGGGACTATCCACTGCCGTACTCTACTGAGTGAGCAGGTGGAATCTTTGAGCGTCAGCATATTGTTGTTCAACAATTGCCAAAACCGACTGAGCATTATGCTGTGGGAGAAAATCCGAGAAAACTTGAATCGAAGCAAATCATTTGCCGCACCACCACAGCTGCAGCAATGTACTCTAAGGGTATTCGACATACTTCCCCGGGCATCATGCTTCAAGAAGAAGTAGGCGAGATTCTTGAGCCCCACGTGTTTACGACAATGACTCCAGAGACCAAAATTTGATATTGATAGGAGATCATCAGCAGCTCCGGCCAAAGATCAACAGCTACAGCTTGAGAATAGAGAAAGGAGACGGCTATAACCTAAACGTCTACCTTTCTGAAAGACTCATATGCCGCATTTCGGCACACGGCACTGATCAAGCACTATGTGATGTGCCCCTGAGATTTCAAGTCTTATACGCAATCTCACCTATCCTGTGCTAGAAGATGTCGAGAAGACTAAGAACCGCGCCACAAGGGCTCTGTGACAGAGTGTTATTTTTCCATCATCAAAATCCTGAAGATATCTTTGGCGGAATCTCTGACCGACGCGACGAGAACTCAAAGGGGAGCAAGAGCAATGTGTTTGAGGCAGAGGTTGTCCTCAAGAGCGTGAAGTACCTCGGTCAGCAGGGATATGGAACCGACAAGCTGGTCGTGTTGTCTCCCCATTTTGAGTCAGCTGAGTCTATTGCGACAGTCTCTAAGCAAACAGAATGACCCAGTTCTGAGATCACTGGGACTCTGTGTCTAGGGCTATCAATGGATTAAACAAAGCGGCGGATATCGATGTGCTGGCGGTTTCCAATGGGTGTCGAACGCTCAGCTTGGAATTCGTGGAGATTGGGACATTGCATTGAGAATATTGGAATGTGGTTAGCATCAGACGGATTAGGCAGATCACTGTTGAAGTCTAGGTAGTGTTTGTGTGCACTTTTCCTTGTGAGGCAACCCCCACAATCACCATTCAAGTTTGCTTTAAGTGAACTGATAGTGAGATTAGCCATATGAGTCTAAAGGAAGTGCATCGTGACAAACATTTACATCGCGGTCAACATTTGCACATCCTGTCGCTTTACCTTCGCTCTCATGCCATCCATCTGAATCAGTCCCCGAGTCAAGTCCCTCGATTCAAAATGGCGACCACCATACCCACAATGGAAATCAACAAGCTCGCCGCCGGGGTCAAGATCCTCATGCTGGGAACCGAGATCCTGATCTTCCTCAGCGCCGGCGACCTCATGGCAAGCCCGATCACCCCATCCGGAACCCCTCGAATCTCAGTGCCACTCAACGAACTCCCAGATTACCTTTCGACGAGAACCTTCGTCTTCGAAGGCCCAAAGGCCCTCGAAGCATATTTCTGCAACACTGGATCAACCCATCCAAAAGCCACCAAACTTCGACTCGTCCCCATGCATCAGTTCATAAATAACCCACTCCCAACGGTGAGCCTGGACGGATTATCCGGTGAAGGATGGACTCTTCATTCCCCCGACCAGCCGCCCGAGGTACGCGAGTTCTTCAAGGCGATGCCGTTTCCATACCCAAGCCTTGAGTGGGTTTCCATCGACCAGATTACCTACCCCGAGGGACAGGAGTTCATTACGCTTAATTCGGATTGGAGGGCAGCTTGTCGGGCTGTTCCGAAGGGGCACAAGGTGGAAGAGATCACGTTTGATCTGGCCGGATCAAAGAAGCTCAATTCAAGTTATGTCTCTCGTTTGGTGCAGCTGGTGAGCACTATTCTTGCTGTCAAGGCTGCGGGTCCATTCCGCTGCCGACTCCGTGATGATGATCCCTACCAGTACAAGGACCGTGTGACGGGTGCTTTGGCCAACAATGGGGTTTCTGGTTAGCAGGACGAGGCTCGACATGATATCCCGTATTGCGTATCTGGATTTGGCGAGGCGGGTGATATGTCTGGCTGCGAAGGGCTCAAGAACAGGGTTGGGAATTGGGAACTAGGCTGTTCTCTGGTATTGGGATGTCTTTCCAAGGGATATCTTCACATGATTGTTGGAGCCTAGTGGAAATGAACATGGAAGGACGGGAATCCGGTGACATGAATGTCGTGTCTTGGCATCATTTGAGATTCGAAATGGACCTTTTCTGAAACCATTGTGCTATCGTAGTGTTACAGTCTCAATTATCCAATGTATCACGAATCCCAAACAAGCATTTTAGGCATGTCTGTCAACCAGGTTCAGAAGTCTTGTTTTTCTGTGTTCCCTGTAAGGTGTCTAGGATTTATACAACTACAACAATGAGAGACATGGATTAGCAACCTTGGAAGACAACTGATCTCCAAGGTCCCAGTCCCAACACCATCTATGATATACATACATGTATGTACCAAACCAGCCAAGATTCCAACCCAACGAGCTGATAGCCTCCGAACCCGATATCAAACGTAACACAACCCGATCGGGTTATAGAAATATGTTGAAGGTCACATCGACCAGCACCGAGCTAGGTAAAACGGTAAATTGGCAAGATGACACGAATTACTCAATAAGAACAGCACCCAAAGCCTAAATGCCAGAACCGGTACTATCGGATAAGCAGGGAAGTGCTGGCATTCAATCCTTGAACGCCAACGTATGTCGGTAATACTACCTAGGTGCCTGGGTAGTCATGCCCGGCTATGAGCCGCCAGCCTAACCGGTTGCCGGGCCTCGACCTGGCGACAATGATAATCATGTGTCATGGTGCTGCGCTATTATCTAATGGCACATAGCGGGGTATTTTTGTTTGTACGGAGTACGGAGTAGATGGAACGAAGTACGTGTATGGATATTGGATATGTAAGACGGAGTACTCGGGGTTTGTTTAATCGCGCAGTTTGATATAGTTGTGTTTGATATGCGAGGGGGTGATAGAATGATGTGTGAAGAATCTCCAAGTCAGGTGCTAAGTCTCGTCCAATTGGGAGATCGGGATGTTTTCGACCTGACAATATCAGCCGTGTCAGTCTCAGCAGACACGTATCCTCAACACGTGAGGTCACGGCATTCCTACATCTTACCCCTATCAAGTTCGCAAACGGAAAGGCCGGACGCACAGCAAAAAAGTCGGGGAAAAGAAAATCTGGGGAAATGGGAAACGCACAGACATCCATGGATGGATGACAAGGTGATTTGTCTTTTTCGCCGCTCGGATCTCTCGGCCAGTCAGAGCACATGAGCGACCGATTTTTTTTTTCCCTTTTTGGTTTTATTTTTCAACGTCATTCAGCATCTGGGGAACATTTGGCCTGTTCTTGGACTCCTCGGCTCGAGCTGAATGACAAAGGGGTCAACCTGCCCAGGTGGACATCATTCTCGGCAGTCTAGGCATTGCCCAGGTGGTACTCCTACGGTGAGTGAATTATTGATCAAGACAGGTACCATGTGCAGCGAACTAGCCCTAGACTTGGATCTACGGGGGGCTAAGGAAGAATATCCCGCAGATTTCAGCGCGATGGGGTCATCGTACATTAGCGCGTCCTGAAATTTCAGTACAACATATTCCGTACAACATATTTTATTGATCTGATATTGTTATTCATCCCCAAATATAGTATACATATCCATGGATATACTTATACAGTTGCATTATATACCAGTTTGTACAACACGCATATCCATGGATGTAGCCATCAGTTTGACATCACTGGTACTTACCTAGGTAGGAAATTGAAAAATGTGTTGCACAAATAGCCCCTGTTCTCTGGAAATAGAAAGTGGACACGGGCCGGTGAATGGGCCGGTGAAGATGATGCAATTGCTATTGCTGGAGCAGTAAAATACCTTTTCTCTTGGTATTCTGGTATTGATAATACATCGTGAGTATTTTATTTCTATTGCCTCAAAAGACTACTACAATACTACTGCCTAACTCAAATGGTCCGAATTGCGCGACACCTGACGTGATCGAGAAATGGCCCCTGTTGCGGTGTGTGCTGACAAGGGATAATAACGTGCCCAAGTGTCAAATTGTATTGGGATCTGGACACTTGATGATCCTGAAATGCGTGGTTTTTCTACATTTCCTGGGGGTAATGGAAATCCTCATTGGTTGTGAAGGGAGTTTCTGTTACGTCTTGCCACTCACTATTGGTGGAGTAGCCCCAGTCAGATGACTTGGTTGCCCAGTGGACAATTTTGTAAAAGCGGCAAGAGTTATATCGTGTGGGGAAGAACCAAGGCCAATCATCTTCCTTAACCAGATCACAGGGGTTTTTCCAGGGCACATGCAGGTGCTGACATAGCATCCAAAATGGAAATACCTCTTGCTGGTACACCGATGACGATGGGGAGAAAAGGGATAAATTCAAAATTCCCAAAAAAATAAAATCAAAAATCAAAAAATCAAAAAGAAAACCCCACAGCACCTTGTGACTGGATGTCGTGCCTGGATCTGGAAATGACTCCAAAAAAGGTCCCAGGGACTATATAACTGGAAGTCCCCGCTGTGTTTGTTAAGACCCATAACTGCAAATTCTGCAACTGGATGGAGTTTTTATAGTCTTTACAGCATAGACTGTTTATCTATACTTCAAGATCTACTTTGAATCACATATCAACATGCCTGCATCAAATTATCGCCTTGTTGAGCCACATCCTTCAGTGCCACACGCTGGCCGTCCAGCCGTCTACACTGGCCGTGGAGGATGCGGGAATATCGTCAATCTCAAGAACACCAAGACCACCGACTCGCGCAGCGCAACCGGTCCCGCCTCTCTAGCCCGTCTCGACTCCCGCGTCCCAACAGCCTTCATCTCCGGCCGCGGCGGAGCCGGCAACGTCCACAGCAGCAGCGAGCGTGCCATCTTCAGCTTCGATGAAGAACTCGAACGTGATCTGCGCCAGGCCGCCCCCGTCTACCACGTCGGCCGTGGTGGTGCTGGCAACACCATGTACCGCGACGACTACAGCACGTCCAGTCTGAGTCGCAAGTACTCTGCCGCCAGCACGGCCACCAACTCCAGCACCGGCTCCGTGGCTGATCGTGCGCGGGATATGGCTCGTCGTGGGCTGGAGAAGGGTTGGGCAAGTTGAAGGGTACTGCCTAGATGCATATTCTTTCTACACTTCTCTTTTCTACTTCTCGTGCCCGATATCAACATCAACGACATAACGACCAAAAAAGTTTCTTGTCTTTCTCTTGACCACTTCTTTCTCATTTTTAATCATACGGGGATTTCACCGACCCCAGACCGAAACATCGACAACCCGTTGACACCAATCCGTTGAGAGTGTCTTGCCACAAGGCTCCTTCCTACCTGTCATGTTTCTCTCTGCATGTGTCGGCGAGATCCCGTCCACTCATACATCCTCCCAACATTTCTTTGTTTCGTCGAAACCTCCTCACTCAAACATGGGCAAACCGGCGTTTAATTATGTTCTTTGTGGTTAATTTGCGCCTCGAGCCAAACCACCCTGCATCAACGCCAGGTTCTGGAAACCGGGTTCTCTTCTCTACGGAGTTTCATTCAACACCAAGATCGCGCCATCGAACAACAATTGTCTGGCTGCATCATTCTCGGAGTCCGCCCTTACTTTCTCATGTCCCAACTTTTCTGTGTTTCCTTGTCTGTTTTTCAACATATTCCCCCCAATATTGCGCCACTCTGAGCTACTACTTTCTAGCCATGAGTTTAACAATGAATTGCATGCTTGGGTTTTCCCGGGCTGGATTACATGTCTTCAATATTTTCTATTACATCATTGTAGTTGTAGATTTGGTTAAGACGTGCTCGTTGTGACTGGTTCCACTCCATGGCGAATCTGGACTTGACAGATGTCGCATCCAGTTGTAGCGTTGTAGCCGCGGATAGGCGATGACAGCCGGAATATGGTATTCTGGTTGGCCCATGGATGTCAGTAGAAACAGGTATTCTTCGTTTATGCTCTGGAATATTCTACTGGCTGTGTTATAAATCATGTTCTTTGTTCTTTTGGTCCATGGATGTTCTCAAGTTCGATTTGCCATTCTATTTTCTTTGAAGTCGGTGTTTGGTGTTGGGGCTGATTTCAAGCCCATAGTTGATATGTGGCGACATGTATATTCTTGATTTTTAATCTCTATATCAAGGCCGGCATTGACAGAAACGAGATTTTTATTAAATAAAGAAATTGCCTCCGTTACCCAGTGAGCCCCATCCATCTGGTTTGGGTATGTTGGGTTCCCAACTATTCATAGATGGGGGGCGAATGGGAGAATGAACAAAACACATCTTCATGATTATTATCATTCGTTCAGAAGTAGAATGAGTAAGGTCACCTGCCATTACTAGACTCAAAGATATCTAAATAGATTACAAATGTAGGCTCACGTGATGCTGTCTATTGTGATTCAGCCAAGCTACGCAGATGGGATAGATACAATATGACAAGAACTTGTGTATGCAGGTATGTCCGAGTAAATTATGTCTAGAGTAGAACCCTCCCCAAGACGCAAAAGAGACTGTATTTGCAATAAAGTCGGAGCCAATGCCAAGACGACATGAGCTGGATAGGAAATCGGAAACTGGGGTATCAAGAGTCGGGGACGCGACTCGGATTTGTGATGTTGGTCGATCACTTCTTGGTATGCACTGCCAATTGCATAATGATCGATCCAGGTGCAAGATCTGTTTCTTGTGTTTATTCTGGGATTGGATATGGTGCCTTGGGGATCGCGTTCGACGCAGTGGATGTGATCGGTCCCAGAGTGACTCGGCAGAAGGCCACCATAATATCAAAGACTTCCGTCACAGGCGAGTCCTTTATGCGAATCGCTTGTGGATCACCTCAGGATCCTCGTGCCATTCGTCTGCACTTACCCACATCTAGAGAGTCGTTTAGTTAGCTGTAACGCATTGGCATGACGGGGATGTTGCATACCTTTCTAAACGTGCTCAGCCCGGCTAGAATGCTACCACCAATCCACGTGGTGTACTTGCGCTCAGCAGGCGCAGAAATGCGAATCTTCATGTCCTCGACTGCTAGCTTTTTGATCTCGCGCATCAACCGGTCAGGGAAGTTCTTGCACAGTGTTGAACCTCCAGAAAGCACAATATTCAGGTATAGCGATTTCCGCAGGTCGAGATCTGTGCGGGTGATGGCATCCTGCACGATCTGGTGCACACCAGGATACTCGAGGCCGATGAGCTCGGGATCGAAGAGGATTTCAGGCGCACGGTAACGTTCTTGGCCGATCTTGAGAGGTGAGTTCATTAGCATTGTTGTAATCCAGGAATGATATTCCAAGACAGTGCATACCTTGATCTTGTGACCGTCCGGAAGAGCGTAGTCCATCGCTTTAGCATCAGACTTGTGGTAGCTGTTCATCCACTCCTTCTCTTCCCGCTTCGGATCCAGCGACACGTAGCAGACCTTCTCCTTAATCATCCGCACCACTTCCTTCTCGGCGCTAGTGTGCAGCACATGTCCAGCCTTCCGCAGCAGCAACTGCATCTGTTCCGTAACATCACGACCAGCAACATCAATTCTCCGAATACTGTTGGGAATAGCGAAACCCTCGAAGACCGGCACTGCGTGGGAGACACCATCACCAGAATCCAAGACCACACCCGTGGTCCGGCCAGACGCATAGAGCGACAACACGGCCTGAATCGACATGTACAAGGCCGGAACGTTGAAAGCCTCGAACATGAGTTGGGCAGCGATATCACGGTTGGCGCGTGGGTTCAGCGGTGGCTCCGTGAGGAGGACGGGGTGTTCTTCGGGGAGGGTCTTGAGCTCGTTTTCGTAGACGTAGTGCCAAATGGATTCCATATCTTCCCAATCCGTGACAATGCCGTGTTCCAGAGGATACCTGATCTTCAATAGTCCGCGGAGTTCTTGTGCACGGGACCCGATGAACGAATCCCCTTCCAGACCACCGGCCATTACGCGCGGGTGCTTGGGACGACCGACAAACGACGGGAAATAACATGATGGAATCTCCTCTCCGGCAAATCCTGCTCGGATGGTGCCGCTGCCATTGTCGATTACAATTGGCACGTTGTGAAGAGTTGCCTCTGCCATTGCGGGGAGTGTGGTTGGGAGGTGAGGTCGGATAAGGACGAGCGCGGGTATAGACGGCCTCTCGGCCTAGAATGGGCGACTCGGAGGATCAACGGAGTGGAAGTTGAACTGAAGGCGCATATAATGTTTTCGGTGGTTGGGCGTTGATGTTCTTGTTGATTCAGGAGTGGACGCGAAGCCGCAAATCCGCAAATCGGGAATTGTCAACAAGGAGCTTGGGCCACTCTTAGTCCACGCCTGGTAAATTGAACCCGCAATAGAATTGAAATTTACAGAATTATCAGAATATATCTGACTAGTTCATTGTATAATAAGAGACATAGCTCAAATATTTATGTTAAAAGCTAATCGGTAGTGGTTCAGATGAGCGTAGAAAGGAATTGATTCTCTTCATGGTCTCAGATGATATTTTGACACTCAATTGTTGTAGACCGAACAGACTGAACTCGGACCAATTGCTTCATGGATGCCCATTATGATTCCATGAAACGTCATAACTCGTGATATAATGCAGCCCCCAAGCCCATTGTTCAGTCGACAAAAGCGGATTGGTGGGAACCAGTCCTTGTAGGACACCAGAGGGGTTCCTTTAGTCCAAAAAGCCCAACTCGTCAGACATACTTTCCGCAAGAGTTGTATTTCCAGTTCGCATAGACAATACCTCAGCCTTCTGAGTCTCTGCTCTGCTAATTGCATTGCCCACATCACTGATCACAAGTTAGCTAGACTGACAGAGTAGACAAAGGAGGATAGATCATTTACTTGACCGAACTACTAATCACGTAGTTCCCTGCCTCTAGCTCATCAGCCAGTTCCTGCTGGTGGTTATCGGCAAGATCTGGATTGGGGACCACAATCAAGGGCACACCCAGACGAAGTCCTGCCAGAACAGTTCCAGTTCCTATGAGATGGTAAGTGGATCAAGGTCTGACATATTCAATACGCGAGATAGTGATGCATCATACCAGCATGACAAATAATCAAGCCACGCTCTTGATTAAGCGCCTCTCTTTCCACGGTCATCATCATTTGCGCATCAATGCTCGGCTGGAAATCGAATCCTCCAAGGGTGAGACCGTGGTGGGGCTGGTCACTGTCGATGAAGTTTTGGAAAATTTGCTGGCCATCTTTACCGTACTGAATAAGAAGATGGGTGTAGCCACGCTTGGCTAACGTCTCGAGAAACTGCGAACTAAGTATTTGTTCAAGTAGTTTCTGAAAGGAAGCCGTGGCCCCCACAGTCACAAAGCATAGCTTCATCGTGGCGATGTTGTGTCGAAGCAGGCAGAGATATCAACCTTGGAAGGTTCTCTCACAGTCAATTATCATCCCTCACATAGGGGAATTGTAAAAAGATGCATTATCCAGATGAAAGGATAGTCCAAAGATCAAGATGCAATCATATACCATGGTGTCACGTGTAGATGATTCACGCTAGTCTGAATATGGAATAGCGTACGGCGGTGAACCTCGCAAAAGTGGAAGCGGAAAACATCGTAGTTGAGATCCTGTCCCTACCCACGCTATACCCTCGACAATGGCCTCAGCAGCTCGGTTATTGGCTCGCCCAGTCGAGAATCTGGCCCGGAGGGGCCTCATGGCCCCCCCTGCCCGGTACTTCTCCGCCTCGCCGCTTAATCGCGTTCAGGATGACCCCGTGATTCCTCCTCCGCCCAAGGAACTCAGACCGGAGGATTTCCCCCCAATGCCTGAGTATTCAGTCGATCTCCTGACCAAGGAGCAGCGGTCAATGTATGATATGATGTCTCCCGAGGAGCGCGCGGCATTCGACGAAGAGAACACCCGCATGGTTGCCGAATTCAACGACCCCAGGAAGCGCGCTGCGGCCTTTGAGGAACTCGAGCAGAGCATTTTGAAGATTGATAAAGAGGAGGATCTCCGATTCGAAGAGATCCGCCCCCGCCGGCCTGGGTTCTGGGCTGAAGACGAGCCCGACGAGTTGGTGAACATACTCGAGGATGGAGACGAGGAAATCAATGACGACGAAATCACCTCCATGGCACACGCAGAGATGGAATTGCACCGTGAAATGAGAGAGTATGCCCGCATTACAGCATGGGACATGCCAATGCTGAGCAGTAAGATCAATTGCTCACTAGGACTATACTTTCCATCTACTGACATTGAACTATAGAGCTCGCCAAACCATTCACCCTGCCACCCCAAACCCACATCCTCCGCTTCCGCTACACTACCTACATGGGTGAACAGCACCCGGCCGAGCCCAAGGTCGTTGTGGAACTCGCATCCCAAGATCTGACCCCCAAGTATCTCACTGAAGCCCAGCGCCAAACATTCCTCAAGCTGGCCGGTACGCGCTACAACCCGCAGACCGATATTATCCGCATGTCGAGTGAGAAGTTCGGCTCACGTGCCCAGAACAAGCGCTACCTGGCAGATGTCGTCAACTCCATGATCAAGGAGGCCAAGGAAGGTGACTCCTTCGCCGACATCCCGCTCGACCTCCGCCACCACAAGCAAAAGACCAGACTGCAATTCCCCGAATCCTGGAACATGACCGAGGCCCGTCGGAATCAGCTGGCCGCGCGGCGCAAGGAGCGTCTAGCAGCCGAGGAGACGCGAGCTGCCCTTGTGGACGGTAATTCAATTGTCTCCGATGCTATCAAGGCTCTGCCTTCGCTCAACCCTGCTCTCCAGGCCAAGGCTGCTGACGAGAGGGAGCGCGTTGCTGTCAAGGTTGGCGCTCGGAAAAAGGTCGCCCGCCGGTAATAGATGTTCGTCAACTGTATATTGGGTGTGTTTGAGAAGCTGTTGTCAGACATTTGCGAGGCGCGGGCGCATATTTCAGGATTTTTGGCATCTTTTCTTTCGAATGTACTATAGTCATTTTATTCCATGCATTGGCGGCTCGCTGTTACTCCATTCCTTGTAGTGTGCTCTCGACTTAGCACTGTGAAGTATGCTATTTTCTAGAGAGCTCTATTTCAACACTCCCTAGTACGTAGATGCTACTGGAGAATTGGAAACGTAGTATAAAAAGAAGAAAAACAACGCATCAGATTTGTGATAGATATCTGCCAAGACAGGGAGTCGGTCAGCAGAGCCGACTGCAACCTCGTCATCAGCCAACTTCCGACTCATCTATACTCGAACCAACAAGGATGTCCTGTCCATGACAGATAGGACAAGGCCTTGCTGCAGTTCCAGAATCGAAAATAAAAAAATCACAAACGAAATAACAACTCCATATGGGCACAGATTATTGCCATCCCCACGCCAATCAACGGGCAACAATTTCCCAATCCGACGCAAGAAAAACAAAAAATAAAGCAAAAAAAATAACGCAAAAATAAAGAAACAAAAAAAAAAAAAATTTAAACGCATCGCAAGAAAAGAAAAATGTCCATGACAGCCACGCCATCCGTCACTCCTGATGATTGTCGTCTTGTCTGGGCCACTTTTCGTGCTTGGGTATAGTCTCTGTGTATGATATCGCATAATTTTACCTGGTAGGTTGACATCGAAGGGAAAACCACGACGATGCACCAGATCTCATAAGTGCACGAAAAAGGATGGAATCGATCAACGAGCAGTACCATGCAGGTAGTCATGTTGACCACCGCAGGTCAAGCCCGCCTGAGTGAAAGTGTCTTGAAACGATCCGATTAGTTACCGTGTTGATTGTTTGAGTACGGTCCAAACATGTGCGCAATGTTCTCAGCAGGTGGCGATGTGCGCTTGAGAATAGGACCTCCAATGGGACCCCAAGTGACACGGGTGTCGGCCGAGTTCAGGGGCACGTTGTCGGTGATCTGAAGATCTCCGATCCGGGGAGTGGAAGGTCCATAATTCATCTGGACTGTAGCATGGGAGCCGCTGGACTCTGACTCCTTGCGAGAAGGCATATCAACACGAGTGAATGCACCGAAGTTCGAATCGTAGGTTACAGCGGGTTCCTTTGGGAGCATGACACCGCCATCAGAAGAAGGGTTCGAACTGTGTTGATACACGTGGCGTGGCTGGACACGGTGATGGGCTTCAACCGGCTTGTTCGAGGCGTCTTCAAACATATCTTCATTACACTCGGTCAGCTCATTGAGCTTCCAGTACGAATTTCGGTGGTGGGAGTTACCGTCATCCAGAAGAGATCGATGCGCAGCCATGGGAGCGGAAACATGACCGGTAGCCGAGACGGTGATTGGAACCGAGGCCGGAACAGTGGCCGGGGTAGTCGGGGTGCAGACTTGGTTGCCGCCAAATCCATGAGATCCATATTCGTAGGTGGCTGGGGCGGATTCCATGCCAGGGGACCACTCGCCGCTCCGCTCGCTGTCACGCTCGCTGCTAATGCCATGACGAACAGCACCCATGTTTCGGTTACGACCACCGCGGTGGGTACCCTTCCAGTTATTGCCATGATGTCCATTCGGGGCCCCGTTGCGTCCACCTCGATGCTGATTGTAGCTGCCAAAGCCGTTGTGACCTCCACGGTTCGCCGGTCCGCGAGGAGGGGTCTTGTCGAATTGGGGGAGGGGACTTGTCCAGCTTCGAGTTGGCATGGATAGTGGGCGTTTTGCTGGCGCAGCTCTCGTTGATAGGCGAAGCTGGGGATGGCAGGGCCCGCATGGGCGGCTGATCCGCAATGGCAAGCTGCGGACGGTTTCGGTCCGGGTGCAAGAGACTCTTGACGCCGTACTTCTCGCGGAACCAGCGAGGAATATCGCGGAGACCAAGTTTCTCGATCAAGTGCTTCTCATCGGGCATTTCATGCTTGTAGAGGCAACCTATGCAACACAGCGTCAGTCAATACTTCATAGGTCTCAGCCATTCAGTCAACTTACCTTGCTGAGAATAGTCGCATTCGCCATGACGAATCCAGTACGAACAGTACTCTTTCTTCGAACTCGGGGCCTGTGTTGAAAGGGTTAGAAACTTGAACTATGCCATGCCAGGAGACTCGGCCATACATGCTTATTGCCCTGGTGACCCTTGGCATAAAAGCTTGGCGCTGTTGGAGACAGTCCATTGGTAGGAGTGCCTTGACCGGCAAGCCCGTTAGAGCCCTCGACTCCCTGGAAGAGGATGGCCTTCGCGGATGCCCGCATGTGATCAGGAACATTTTTGTTCGTGAGGATCTGCACCAGCAGGCTGTGCATATCCGGAACAGCTTCCTTCTTATCACCCTCATGCTCAGAGGACTCGGTAACCCCGTCGACAGACCAAGGTTCAGGACGTTGGGCAGCCAGACCACAGCTAGTCATACCCTGGGTCTCTCCAGCATTGAGGGTGCGAGAGACACCACGGATGGTGACGTTAGTGGGTAGCTCATCGACAGCTACCAGTGGGGTCAAGGTCCCATCAGGGCGGGTACAGAAAAATTGAGGCCGACCAGGAGTCGCCATCTTGACAAAAAGCAAAACTTGATCAAGATAAAAATGAGAGATGGAATGGATAAGATTGTGCAATAAGAATGTGATACAGAAAGAAGCAAGAGAGATGAAGAAAAGAAGTGGGAAGAGGACGTTTGTGGGAGAAGAGGGTTATGGGAGGTGACAAGCGACAGAAGGGGCAGGTGACAGGTGACAGGTGACAGGGGACAGCCCTAGAGGTGACAGCTCTGGAGGTGACAGCCCTGGGGACAAACAAGACAACAACAAATTGGGATGAAGATGAGATGAGAAACTGAAGTTCAGGGAAACACAATCTCATATATTGGAGAGCCTTTGAGATCATGAAGCTTGACCGTGCTAATTTTCTACATATCAAAGAGGTATACGAATTTAATTCATACAATGAACTTGACCATCTTGGATATATTAGATACACTGGATACACAATGGGGGTCTATCTATCTTTAAGCTCACAATACGGTCCCCATGGAGACAAAGACACCGGAAATGAGTGTACGGTGTTGCAGATGATATGGATTCATCGTTTCTCTGCATATCAAAGAGCAGAAAATCCAAAAAGTTGTAGGAATAAACTACACAAAGGCACGAATAAGCTGTGTACCATTCGGAGTCCAATGCTTTTGGCTTGGGAATGCATCATGAACGTGTGCCTTGGCATGGTTGAGCGGCTGCCTGCAGGACATGCTTAGTCCAATTCTAAATTTGACCTTCTATTATGCTTCTACGTATTTGCCTTTCATGTGCTTATATCAATGCTATGCATGTTTAAGGCTATCCAATAGTCAATGTCCCTTGTCCTGTGTCCACAGGTAGAGGATATAACAATAAGGATGTACTAATATAAAGTCTGAGGCTTACTCTGCCTGTCTCTTAGTCTATTGCTGGTAGTGAGTAATCTTGTCTCCTAAGGATACCTCTTCGACCTGGTGCGACTCCTACCCATGTCAACTGTATTACCTCTAGATAGAGACATCTTTCTTTTGATGTCCTAGGAGTAACTACCAGCCATTTTCTTTCTAAGGAGGACTTGCATTGCTTGCTTGAAAATAGGACAAAGTGCGACTGCCACCACAACCCATCCAGCCTGGAAATAGCCCAAACAGACGAACATTATCAGAGCCCAAATGAAAACAAAGACAAAAGCTCGGCCATAGACAAAAGAAAAAAAGAGAAAGAAAAAGGGAAGCATAACAAATATGTCACCTAGTACTGTTCTCCTTTCCTGTTGTGTCGGATGTCGTTGATAGCTGACAATGCGGCTCAGGTCAAGACCCCGTGACTTAGCTTGACCTAACTCGACCGCTCAAGTCAACATCGGCTGCAGAATACAACCTGCCAAATAGAGACACCTTCCATAGACACAAAAGCAAATGGAATGACAAATTTTCTGAACTGTGATCCTGCCAAGGCTATCATGGCCACCTTGGCCCATCGTATATGCCACGCTCATCCTAGGAATTCGACAGCGAGGCCTCTTGCTTGGGCCGGTCCTCTTGCTTGGGCCGGTCCTCTTGCTTGGGCCGGTCCTCTTGCTTGAGCCGGTCCTCTTGCTTGAGCCGGTCCTCTTGCTTGGGCCGGTCCTCTTGCTTGAGCCGGTCCTCTTGCTTGGGCCGGTCCTCTTGCTTGAGCCGGTCCTCTTGCTTGAACCGGTCCTCCTGCTTGAACTGGTCCTCCTTCTTGAGTCGAGGGCCTGGTTTCTGTATTGGCTGATTTTCTTTCATTTTAGGCCCCCTTTCTTGTTTTCCCGCCTTGATTTTGTCTGCCTTCTTCCGATAGTATTTTCGACCGTACGACTTCACTTTGTCTGCGTTCTCCAACTGCCATTTTCGTATTTTCGCCAGGGCTTTGTCTGCGTTCTTCCGATAGTATTCTCGTTTTTCCGCCTTGATTTTGTTTGCGTTATTCCAATAGTATTCTCGTTTTTCCGCCTTGATTTTGTTTGCGTTCTTTCGATAGTATTCTTGTTTTCCTGCCTTGATTTTGTCTGTGTTCTTCCGCCGCCATTCTTGTATTCCCGCCTTGGTTTTGTCTACGTTCTTCCGACAGTATTCTTGTTTTCTCACCCTGATTTTGTCTGCGTTCTTCTGCCTGTATTCTTGATAATACAACTTGACTTTGTCTCCGTTCTTCCGCCGGTATTCTCGTTGTTGTGACTTGAGTTTGTCGGCGTTCTTCCGCCGATATTCTAGATTTCTCGACCTGATTTTGTCTGCGTTCTTCAACCGCCATTCTTGTCTTCGCGACCTGACTTTGTCTGCGTTCTTCCGCTGATATTCTCGATTTTTCGAGTTGATTTTTTCTGCGTTCTTCCGATAGTATTCTCGCCCGTACGACTTCCTTCTGTCTGCATTCTGCAAGTCCGATGCACTAGGTCTGGCGGATGGTCGATGAACTTCTCCAGAAACATGCTGGTATGCATCGTAGAACCTCTTCTTTTCTTCGGTGGCCTCACCCACCATTAAGGCGTTGTCCACCTCATGCTTCAGCTGTAACAGGTCTCTTGTCAGATTAGATGGGAGCTAGCACCAAGTTAGCTGGGCTGTGGTTATTGAGGCTAGTATATGCTTACTATCTCGCATCTAGAATGCTTCAGCAAACACTGGCCACAGCGGGAAGAAGTCCTATGCGTAGTTTGGCAATCAACTAGCCTTTCGCCGGACTCCAGTTGCTTTTCCCATTGCTTGAAGCATACGAGGCAGAGCTGGCCTTGTGGTTTTGTGTCCGCAGACTCAGGGGAGCTCGGAGTACGTGTCTCTTTCAAAAGACGCTGGGAATCAAACTGGGTGAGACTGCACTTGGAGTCAGAGTGGTCAAAACTGGCTGTCGGCTCATTTGGGTCGATCTTGGGGGCCAGTGGCATCTCCGTATCCTCGTAAGATGGTTCTTGCTTGGTACTAGCAGCGGCATTCCGTTCAGGATCAGGCTTCTCATCCTTGATCGATAGCTCTGCTGGTTCGATTGTAGGGGCCAATGGCATATCAGAGTCCTCACAGGATGGTTTCTGGTCGACAACAGTAGCTGCCTTCTGGTCTTCAGGAATAGCTGCCAAATCAGGATCAGGTTCCTCAACTTTGATCAATAGCTCCGTTGGATTGATTGTAGGGGCCAGCGGCATCTCAGTATCCTCGCAAGATGGATCTCCTTTGACACCAATAGCTGCCTTCTGATCTTCAAGATCAGCTGCCAAATCAGGGTCAGGCTTCTCAACCTTGGTGGGTGGCTCAGTTGGATTGATTTTGGGGGCCAAGGGCATGTCGATATCCTCGGAGGATGGTTTCTGGTCGACTCTAGTAGCTGTCTTCTGGTCTTCTAGACCAGTTGCAAAATCAAGGTCAGGCTTGTCAACCTTGATGAACGACTCTTTTGCTACATCATCGATATAGCTGTTAATGTGGCCACTTTTCATAGGGGTAATAGCTCTTCTACAGTTTTGCAGACTAACCTTGTTCATCATCATCATCTGGCATCTTGACTGAAGCATCTGCAGTTCGAGGCTGAAGGATGCTTTTCGAGATGCCAGACTCCTCGGAGTCCTGTGTGGTCTTGGGCATCACCTGCGGTGTAGCAGTGGGATCTTGCTTCATCTCTGCGAACACGTGCCCAAGGCGGTGCATTCGCTGATGATGTTCTTTGGGTGGATCCATGTAACCTGGGTTGATGAAGTTGTGTGAATGATGAAGGGAATGGGGATAGGTGGAGAAGTGAAGAAGAAGGATGCCCGTATGCGCATCTTTGTTTCTTTAAATATTGGTTTGTTGCTAGCCATGTCACCACTAACAATCCTCTTGGATTGCATAGTGAGGTTCTTGTGGCTGGAGGATTGTGTAGCAGTGTCTTCCACGGCAGACGTTTGTCTGACTTGGGTTGCTTTCTGGTGTAATACCTGCATCTTGGATACTACATAATACTACATACATGCATGATCGCAAAGTGTTTGCTCAACAAGCCCATAGAAAATGAACCTGAAGAACTAAAAGCTATGTATACCCCCTAGATCCCACTACTCTCCTGGTATCTCATCACATTGTCTGTATCAAGATGATAGTTGCAATATCGTAATCATACAACTTCGCGTAGATTCTCTCTATCAAAACAAAGCTGGGTATCTTTCGCTCGCAATGCACAGAACGCCTCCCTTTTTGCCCTTTTTACTTTTTCTTGAAGACGAAAGACTGAACTCCCCCCCATGCAATGTACGCAGACAAAAAAGAAAAAAGAGAAAAAGAAAAAAAGAAAAAGAAAAAGAAAAACGAAAGAAACACAAAGAGAGGAGCCGGTGCTCATCTCTGACGATGATCACTTTGAAAAGATCCCCCTACTGGGGCCACAGCAGCAGAAATTCGAGGTGAGTCTTAAGACTCGGCGGACTCTGTCAGATCAATGAAAGTGGCATGGCTCACCCCGCCAACCGAGGCGCCAACTGAGGGTGAGGTGAGCCGAATCTGAGGCTCCGCCTGGGCGGAATGCAAAGCCTTCTTCCGCTTATCCTGAGCGGTTCGCGCAACCGATCTGAGAATACCCTGGAGGTATCTCTTCGCTTCCAAAACGAGGGCGGGGTCCTCCACGCTCTTCTCCAGCGCTTCCAAAATTCGGGCAACCTGCAGCTGTGACTGCAGGTGGGGCCAGGCCCGCCGGCCTCCCCAGTGCGCCAAACCGCACAGGCCACAAAACTCGACGCCGGCGAGACGGAGTGGACAACGCCCAGGGACGTGCCGTTGTTGGCAGGCCACACAAGACGGGAAACCATCTTGGGCACCATCAGTGCCCATTGAGACCACTGGGGGCGGGGAGTCAACGCGGCGGAACGCGCGGGCTGTAGCGAAAATTATGTATGTTAACCAAAAATGTGCTGTTAGACGCACGCAATAAGGAACGATAGGGTAGAACTTAAAACCAAAAAGAAAAAGCAGTAACTAGGATGTGAATGGAAACTCAATTAGTTCTTACCTCCCTGCTCTACATCCACAGTAGTAGGGCCAGCTGTGGCACCAGCAGCGGCGGGCTGCTCACCCCCCCATCTCCCGCTCTGTCTCACCCCCATCGTAGGCAGTGCCCATTGACACCACTCCAGCCTCGGCCTCCGAGTCAGTCTCCTCACCATCATCTGGCTCTTGGAACTCATAGTCGTTGTCGGCGGCGGCCTTTCGTATCTTGCTAGGTCCAGGCCTGACAGGACTAGGAATCTCGTCGTCGTCTAGTCCTTCAATGATGGTGTTTCCATAGCGGGGCGCACCGCGCTTTCTCTTACCACGCCCAAGACCTTCAGCTTGTCGGTTAGCCTCTTCGAGCGCTTCACGCTCGCGCTCCTGCAGAATCTTCTCCCACGCCGTGACATCCACAGGCGTGTCTTCGACTTCCTCGACTTCTTCAAGGCTACCTCGGTCCTTCTGCCACACGCGGGCGAAATTAAACAGCGCCTGCTCATTCTGGTTCGAACTTCCCTCGCTGGTCACTTGCTCGGCCTGTTCAGCCTGGCTACGGTCCAACAGCTTGTCAATAGAGTGGAAATCGTAAGTGATGTCAGCCGAGTCGTCATCGTTGAACAGTGCCTGGGCACCATGTTTGAGGATCGATTCCAGATCTTCTTCATCTTGATCGGCCTCGATGCGATCGATAAGTACGTGGTCAAGAGCCATCTTCGATTTACCTTTCTGCATTATTTTTTCCTCCACTGACGCGCGCACTACCAGGTGGAACACAAGGACTGTATTCTTCTGCCCGATTCGATGGGCACGCGATAGAGCCTGCATGTCCTGTTTCGGATTGAAATCCGGATCCATGATGATGACCGTATCGGCAGTGGCGAGGTTGATTCCAACACCACCCGACCGTGTTGAAAGCAAGAAGGCGAAGAACGGGGAATCCGGCGCGTTGAACTCATCGATGCTCTTCTGTTTCTCTCGTGAGGACATGCTTCCATCCAGGCGACGGTACTTGAGCTCCAATCCAGCGAGGAAATCTTCAACAATGTCGAGATTCTCTAAAAACTGACTGAAGATGAGGACGCGGTGTCCGCGTGCTCGAAGTCGCGGTAGCATCAAGTTCAACAACCGCAGTTTTCCGGATGCTTCGACCAAACGACGATGGGAAAGCTGGGGATCGATGGTTTGCTCTTCAATGTCGCGGTTGTAAATGTACGGGTGGCAGAGACACTTCCGCAGCTGCATGAGGATATTGTTCAGGTTATGTCGCTCTGCTTTCTTCAACGCCCCAGTTTGCTTCTTGCAAATAGCCTTGATAAGCTGCGGGTTCTTTTTAAGGATTGATTTGTACAGCTTCTTCTGCACAACGGACATCGAAATCGGAATGATGATCTGCACCATCGGGGGAAGGAACGGCAGAACCTCTGCCTTAGTTCGACGCAGTAGGCATGGCCGAATCATATCGTGGAGCTCGCGAATGGCATCCTTGTCGAGCGTTCCCGCATATTGGGCCTCCAACTTCTCAGCATTGTAAGTCGGATCAATGAACTGGACGAGGTTGAACAACTCTCTGATGTTGTTCTGCAGAGGTGTGCCAGTGAGCAGCAGCTTGAAACCGAATTTCATGCGACGAAGGCGCTCATATAGCTGGGTCTTGTCATTCTTGAGGCGCTGACCTTCATCAACCACCAAGCCGGCCCAATTGATGCTGGCCAAGACTCGCTTAGCCCCGTCATCACACATACTCTCGTACGAGGCAATGACCACATGGCAACACAAAGTGCCATTCTCGTGGAACATCTCGTAGTCCCGGGTCATCTCGCGAGCAAAGGCGCTGCCATAATAAGTGACAACCCGGACCTCCGGGGACCAGCTTTTGATCTCGCGGCGCCAGTTTGGCACAGTCGCATTCGGCACAACAACCAAGAATGGGAAACACTCGAGTTTCTCAATCAACGCCGAGAACAGGGTGAGGACCTGGATTGTCTTCCCGAGGCCCATATCGTCAGCAAGAATAGCGTTCTTTTGCTTAAAGAACATGTAAAGCAGCCAG
Source organism: Penicillium mononematosum (assembly GCF_028829835.1). Lineage (NCBI taxonomy): Eukaryota > Fungi > Ascomycota > Eurotiomycetes > Eurotiales > Aspergillaceae > Penicillium > Penicillium mononematosum. Next base: position 7,182,462 of record NW_026643272.1, on the reverse strand, counting down.
TTCACGCCATCCAGCTGGTACTCCATGAGCTCACCGCCGGTCACCAGCTCAGGCTGGGCGTCCAGCATAAGGCTCTCGGCGAACTCCTTTTCGCGGACCACTTGGAGATGGCTTTGAAGATCTTTCGGCCTCAAGGGGTGAATATCCTCTCGGAGCACCCTGTCGACAAGAGCAATCTGGAAATCCTCCCAACGAGCTGTGTCGGTCTGACTTGGGGGATCTTCCCAGACTGAATCTTCGTAGGGCAACCCTTTGTACTTGACGTACGCCCGCTTAACCATCTCGGGGTTGGCTCGATCCTCTTTGGATTCGGGCTCGACGTGATATTCGACATCAAAGATAATGTCCACTCGCAGATTGTCTTCGGGAACAGCCTCCACTGTTGTCATAATGGGCTTGGTGGATCTGTCTGACTTGAGGAACGCCTTCATCTGGCTGGCGGGAGCCTTGGACGAGACCCAGTCTCCAGTCAACCAGGTGACATGGAAGTAAGACATACCGTGCCACTTGATGAGATACTCTTTGTCAATCTCCGGGATCATTTCAACCAACTGCGGGACGACTTCAACTTCGAAATTCTTTGGTCTCCAAGCCACAATCACGTGGATGGGATTGGACCCAGGAGGAGATTCAGAGCATTCATTGCATTGCCAGTCATCAGGATTAATGTCGGCACGGTCCTTTCCTTCCATGTTTGGTAGATGCTGAATGTGGAAGGCTCGCTTGCAGCTATGATTGCCACCAAGGCATCTGATGAGGACATTGTCAACATTGTTGACACAGGCCATATCCACGTGGGTAATTGGGTCGACGCCGTCATTAGCTTCCCGCAATTGCTGCTCAATCTGGGAAGAAAGAGTCTCTCGCAAAGGCTGCGACATGGGACCTTCCTCCCTGCACACGGCACAGTGGCCCAAATGAGGCTTCATATCGTGCTCTTGATGCTTAATCCCCAAACACCGACTGCATTGAAGAATGAAATCCCCATCGTCAACCTTGGTGGCCAAATGCTTTCGGCTGCTTCGATCGCCAAGACACACTTGATGGTACGACACAGTACAGCCTTGACAGAAAATCAAAGGCCCTTTTTCGAGGTCATGGTCTTCATAGCCGCATTGGGCACATGATTGGGAGTGGCACAGTCTGAACTCATTGTCGTCTGGCAGTTCACGGAACTGCTCCTTTGCGCCAGAGAACTTTTGCTGCTTAGGCTCTTCAGCTTCGGCCTCAGAATATTCGTCGTCTTCAAGTCGCTCTTTCATGTTGCGTCGACGGGTCTGTCGTAGGCGGGAGGATGTTCGCTTGACCTTGCCTGTATCGGAGGCAGAAGACTCCTCGGACCATTCGCGAGCACGTCGTTTGCCCTTCTGAACACCTCTTCTCAAGTGGCGGCGTCTGGTTGGAGGATCATCTTCATCCTCATCACTGGACTCATCTGAGTCTTCGATCTGTATGCTGCTGCTATCTCCATCGTCGCTTTGGTGGTCATCATTATCTTCATCCTCACTGCGGAAGAAATGATCGTACCGGATGGATGGGCCACGACGTTGGCGTCTTCGTGCGATTCCCCAATCCATGTCTGAATCATAGTCTGCAGGACCATCTACACCCGAGTAGATGAGATGTGAAGCGGGTCTGTGGTCCATTGCGAGAGGATCAGGACTCTGTGAGTCACGGTTGAATTCACGCAAAGCCTCCCGTCCGTTCTTGAGGCTTTTCAATTTATTGAGGGTCATCTAGTGAAAGTCACGGTCAGTTGAATGGAGCTTGAGATTGATTGACTGATTGATAGTGTTCACTTACTGTCTGACGTTCACCACTCTTGAGTCTCACAATGAGTTTGGGCTCATCCATATCAACTGCAAGAATGCGATGAACTTCGAAGTGACCAGGCAAATACTCATAGTCCTCAGGGTTGTTAACCACTGGGACAATGATCTCAAAAGACTTTGTTGGTTCTTCTGAGTTACCAGTAACCTGTTGCACTGGCTGGAGGGCAGTTTCGGAGCCCTGAGGTGCCATGACTGAGGTCTGGCGAGAGGAAGCGCTCTGGAATTGCGCTAACAACTGCGCAGCCATCGCATCAGGGTCATCAGAGGTCAGAGAATAGTCTCTGGATTGAGACATGGTGATTTTCCGATCAGACGAAGAATCAGAAGAGAAGGTTGGATCTGTAGGAACCGCGCATGCGGATCCTACAAATGAGTATTGGAAAAGACAAGGCAAATTCACTTGAGCAGTGAAGTGGGTATGGAAATGAAGGTATGATTGAGGATTCCAATGGACAACCAAGCAGGCTTTGAGTTCACTGGATGCTCAAAAGAAAGATGGGGATGGAGAGATGAAGGGATGAAAAGAGAATGGATGAGTGAATGAGATCAAGAGCGAGGGAAAAAGGAAAGTCGAAGTCGAGAAGCCTCAATGCATACACGACTTCAGACCGCGGCGTGTTGCGCGTTGGACCGATAAGCCGATAAGCACGGGACCGGGCAGAGACCTATAGCGCAAATCGATATCGAAGTTCTCTGTGGATAGAGAACGGGAGGACTTACGAAGACCGGAACTTCGCACAATGCTCAGTACTATCTCAAGAAAGGGACTGGGTGGTCTTTCGAGAGTGATCAGTTCCTCGCATTCTACGGGCTTGGCGATTCGACATGCATCATTAAACTCAGCAATTGGGGAGGGGATCCGCCGAGATAATCGTCGCGGCAACAGTTTGCCTAAACGCGAAGGACAATACGAGGGGCAATACGGAGCACGACAATACGAGAGATCAAGTACATCTGGTTTCAATGACCGTCAAACAAACGGAGCACGACAGTACGGAAAGCAAAAATACGATAGATCAGATCAATCCCACTTCAGTGACCGTCGGACATATGGAGCGCGACAGCATGGAGACCAGAAGCCCCAGAGATCAGGATTGAAATCCACTGTTAATCGAAACTACGGCCAGGGTGAGCGAGAATACGGAGCGAAGAAGACCTGGCCATCAGACGGTGCAGGTCGTAAAGACTATGATCGCCGACAATCACCATGGAACGACAACTTCAAATCCACACGACCAAGCCAAAAGGAAGAAAAGTTTGAATTCGACGAGGATGAGTTCATCCGCTCTGGGGATTTCCGAGGACTCCCTCGTGAGCATCAATCACGGTTCCAATCACGGTTCCAATCGCGAACACAAGACGGTCCATTCGCACAGTCGGGACGGGGAAGGCCTGCAATGGATGAACCGCGGGAGAAGGAGCCAGCAAGACCTAGAGCTCACAGGGTCACGCACAGCATGCCAGAGCGTGTGAAGGACAACGTCAAAGTGCCCGATACAATCCCCTACACTACACCGGCATCTGAGTTCATTTACGGGACCAGTGCCGTGGAGGCGGCGCTACGCTGCAGTCGGCGTCAACTATACAAGCTGTATATTTATCAGAGCACGGAGGAGGAGCTAAGCGCAGCAAAGGTTACAATCCGCAAACTGGCATTGTCAAAGAACGTTGCCGTAAAAATGGCATTTGCGGGATGGGATCGGCTTATGGATAAGATGAGTGCTGGGCGACCTCACAATGGATGCATTTTGGAGGCATCCCCTTTGCCAAAATTGCCGGTGCGCGGCCTGCAGGCTGTCCCATCTATATCCGAGGAGTATTTCCGGACGGAGCTTGCGCCACAAACCCGGGAAGAAGCTGCGGTAAATGGCACCGATGATCGTATCCAGATCCATCATCCTTCCCCTCCCCCGCATGAAACTGAACAACGCCATCGATATCCCATTGTTCTGCTATTGGACGGAGTGGTCGATACCGGTAATATGGGTGCCATCATCCGCTCATCCTATTTCCTGGGTGTTGATGCAATTGTTCTAGCTGGGCGCAACTCCGCACCATTGTCTCCTATCACGATCAAATCTTCTGCTGGTGCAGCAGAGAATATGCCTGTTCTTCACGTGAAAAATGAAGTTGATTTCATTCAGCGATCCCAACAGAACGGGTGGCGGTTCTATGCTGCAGATGCACCACTTCCTGGGTCCGTGCACTTGGATCACATGCCAGCCGACGGTGATCAAAGCGGGGCCAAATTGCCCATCACTACTGCGCCCAGTGTGATAATGATGGGCAGTGAGGCTACCGGATTGAGCTCGCATATCAAGTCGCATGCAAACGCAATCATCAGTATTCCAGGTGCACGTCAAAGTTCCATTCTGGGCGTTGAATCGGATCCTGCCCGCATCGATAGTCTGAATGTGAGTGTCGCCGCCGCGCTACTGATGGAGAAGTTCCTGCGAACCCCAATTACTGTGGGTGAGATCGTTAAGAAAGAAAAGAACGTGGAAAAGAACATGGGAAAGGAGAAAATGTGGTAAAATGACTGTAATATATATGTATTCTAGCATCTACACTGCATATTTGTACAATAGCACATAATTGGAGTCTCTGGTTTGAATTTCTTGACTGTTCTGAATTAGGGTTAACCATGCACCTTGAAGAATCTCCTTTTTGAGACCGCCTATGTGCATGATCTCTTTTCTTTTCACTTTCTGCTCACTGGTCTATTCTTCAGATTTATCTTTCCATGTTCCAAACGAAAAAGGAATGGTATGGACACACTCCGTATAAGGTCTCAAAACACTTCTGTCGTTTCCGCTCATCAATCATCAAGTGGTAGACAAAACGCCGAGTGACGACACACTTATTCCCATCGCGCTTCAGACATTCTGATTCAAGACGGGATCCTCTCACTAATGCCCCAGCCGGCTGAGGAGCAACAGTCTCGTCGGTCGGAGCGTCCACATTGGTGCAAGCAGACCAATGATCTATCCATGAGCCAATGTCCTCCATGAGCGACTCCATTTCTTTCGTGCGCAATGTACAGATGGTCGTCCAGTCCATTCGTCCAGCAGATGGCGACGAAGAATCAACACCGAATCGAGTATGCGAGATAAAATTTCTAGACTGCCATGCTTGCCTATCCTCGGATCCTACACTGTGTTATGCCGGTTGATTCACGATCAAATCGCTCTATACAGTATGGCTGTCAGGAGAGGACAGCATGTCGTGAATTTGTTGGTTTGCTTGTAGACACGAAAATGCCGGATCACATTGGCTCTTCCATCTGCCAGAAGGTGAGTATTGAAGGCCCGTAGAACAGGCACAGGGTGATCATTCTCACCACTAAGAGGTTGGTAAAGGTCCTTTTTCACCATGTTGGCAGTGGCTGTACTCTGAGCCGATCTCCTCAGTTGGGTAACACTCAGAAAGACAAGTAATTTGATTCTCAATCTTCGCTCAGTATAACTGCATTAAACGGAGAATAAGAACTTACTCTTGGTTTAGGCCATGGTCATACCCATCGAGTCTTATCTTTCGATGTTCACACTATAGTGGTTGGAGAGCCGTTGGCTGGTGAGAGATTGCTAAGAAGGGCAGAAGGGCTGGAAGGCACGTAGATGGAAGGCATATTAGGTATAACCTTAGAAAGATCTCATCTGGTCTTCTTCATTTCCCTCCGAATCAATTTCAAGAGAATATTATTAATGCTCTCACAATATCCCCTAATCTTTATCGCTCCTTCGCTTTGTATCCTTCCGTCTATACCACACCCAAACAGGGCCAGAAAGACATCAAACCAAGAGCTCAAGGTGAACTGAAAGTGCCTTGGATTCGCGAGCACCGGATAGGCAAGGCCTCATTTGAAGAGACTCGCCAACCAAACCGATACAGACTGGTAAACAACCAGCCGCATATGATTCGCTATCTCCCACACCTAAAATTTAACGCCATGACCCGCGATATGATCTCCCAAGCCCAAAGCTCCTAAAGGTCCATGTACTGTCGTCCATTTTCCATCCGGAGGGAGCATCCATAAATATCGACAAAGCTTTCTGAGATCTTTTGGCCTCTATGGCCTGCTTCCTATCGGGGGGTATATATATCCTGCTTTGTTCTCTCGTATTGGTCCGTTATGCTAATGAAATATATGTCCAGCTTTTTGGCCCATGAGGCAAGACTCAGTGACCCTCAAAGGGCACTAACAGACCATTTTGCCAAACAAATTGGCGAAATGCAGAAGGCCGAGAAGGCAAAGAAGAAGATGGAGGAGAAGAAGAGCCGTTGGTGACAATTTTGGCTGCAGCTATTTTTCGGTGACACACCCCAGAAGCAATTGTGGGAAGTGTAGGAACCCGGATGCCATCCAAAGGGCCCTATTCTCTAAAGTCGGTTGATGATGGAGCTTCCTGCTTATACTGGGTTTCCTTGGGAAGAGTCGAAATTGATACGGTGTGGGATCTTGAGTTTTCAAAGCAAATACATCAAATATCCAGCTTACTAAGTCTGCGCCTAGACTAGATGAGATACTTAGGTAATAATCAAGCAAAATCGGAGAATATATGTATTTCCCATCAAGAAAAAGGAGACCTTGAGATATACCGAAACTCGCGGCCGAAGTTTTGTGGGGAAACAAAGGGGGCTGCGGGGGAAGTTCCTTAAGAACGTCCCCCTTCAACCCTAGAAGATATGTTTCTATCTTTTATGGACAGATACATATACCTCACTCTATAGGAAGATCCTTATATTTTCATCATGATCCCAGAAAAACAGATCCCAACCACCGCATTCGTGGTTGAGAAACCAGGAGCGCCTTTTGTCCTTCAAGATATAATTCTTGATGAAGTCCGGGCAAATGAAGTCTTAGTTGAAATGAAGTATACTGGCCTTTGCCACACAGTACGTATCCTCCATTCCGCAATGAATTTCATCAAACAACCAATGAACGAAACTAACAAAATAATCCTTAGGACATCGTCGTCCAACAAGGCGCAATCCCAGTCGGTGATTATCCCGCCGTACTAGGCCACGAAGGCGCCGGAATAGTCCGTCGCGTCGGCAGCGCCGTCAAAGACAACTCCCTCCAAGAGGGCGACCTTGTCTTCCTAAGCTTCAGCTCCTGCCACCAAGAATCCTGCAGCCCCTGCAGCAAAGGCCGAAACGGATTCTGCGACCAGATGACATCCATTAACTTCGCCGGGGCTCGGGGTCTCACCGCTGCCGAGTCACCCATCTCTTTCCCCGGCGGAAGCCCAATCCGAGGCCAGTTCTTCGGCCAGTCCTCCATGAGTAAGCTGGCTGTGGTTGACGAGCGGTCGGTCGTCAAGTCCCCTCCCGGATCTGGAGTCACGGTCGAGGACATGGCGGTCCTTGCTCCTCTTGGCTGTGGATATCTCACTGGTGCTGGTACCGTCTTTAATGTGCTCAAGCCTACACCGAAGAATCGCTTTGCTGTTATTGGTATGGGTGCTGTTGGGGTGGCGGCTATGTTGGCTGCCCGGTCTCAGGGAGTCGAAACTGTTATCGCGGTTGATATTGTTGATGCGAAGCTCGAGCTGGCGAAGTCTCTTGGTGCATCGCATACGTTGAATACGAAGAGTGTATCGGATCTTGCGCAGGGGTTATTGGATATATTCCCGGATGGCGTGGACTGTATCCTCGACACGACGGGTGTAGTTCCTTTGCTCGAGGCTGCAGTCAAAGCTTTGGGTCATGAAGGTACCCTAGCTATTGTGGGTGTTGCTCGTGCTGGCTCGTCTCTCAATATCGATCCTTTGAAACTCATGATGGGTTGTCAGCGTGTTGTTGGTGTTATTGAGGGCTGTGCGAATCCCGCTGTGGTAAGTTTGCTTTTTGAAAATAACCTTGGAAAATCACTTGAGCCATGACTAACTGTTCCTCTTCCAGATTGTTCCACAACTGATTGATCTATACAAACAAGGGAAATTCCCGGTCGATAAGCTTGCTAAAATCTATGCCCCGAGCGACTTTGAGCAAGCCATGGCAGATTTGCACTCTGGAAGTGTAAGTGTTCCAAAATCAATGTTTTCACGAGACAAGCTAACAAATGTACTCCCTACAGGTTATCAAGCCCGTCATCCAATGGGCAGACCTGTGATACTATGATTTGGGTATGCATATAAAGGCGCTTTTCACTTGGTGGTGGGATTGTTTCTATTGGTGGATCGTAGCATGCTTCTCTTCCTGTTCATATAGCGGCAAGTGTATTATGTAGTAAATGAACATCTGGAATGCCCGGGTGTACATCAAGCAAGTTCCGCGACCCCATTTACATGATGCATATGCCTAGCCGGACTCAGAAGGCACAGAGAGATTCTGATGAAGCTCCTTTCGCTGCACAGCACCAAAGCGAAGATTGCCCACATCGAAGACCTAATCACCGGATTAGTTTGTACGTCTGTGGACTCTTAAAAAGGCATATCACTCACTGCATAGATAGCCTTCAGGAAGGTATCACCTAGAATATCCATAGTCATAGTACCACGACTTTGGATACCTCCATAGACATAACCAGACCCAGCCTCAGCAAATCCAAGATCTTCCTTCTGCACAACAAACTGCTTCTCACCAACAGCAAAAGATACAACAGGCAACTTATCAGCCGGTGTATTGGATGGAAAGATCCATCCCTGGCTGGCATTATCATACTTTGCCCCGGGATAGCATCATAAATGGCCTGACAAGTTTCATCATCCACCAGCGCCAAAGTAGTCCCCGTATCAGCAATAGCCCTGTTTCCAGCCCTAGCAACCGACTTTCCATTCACCGTCGCCGAGGCAGAATCGAACATCCAAAACCCCTGACTGTTATCAACAGGCGTGTAGTAGATCTCAGCCTCAGCGGCCTTCACCGTGTCCTGATCAATGTAACCAAACGTATAGAACGACTCGCCCTTATCCGGCTCATCAGTGTCTCTCCAGGACCCCAACTTCGCCGTGAAGAGCTCAGCCGACTGCGGGATGTCAGCCTGCGAGATCATATTCTCCACAGGCGTGCTTACAGCCTCGGGCTTGACGGTATTGATATTACTGAACGCAAGTCCCAGCAGTCCATCCCCAGCACCTTGCGCGAATTGCTCGGACAAGATATCAGCGATCTCAACAGCTTGGCCTTTGACGACTAGACCGCCGATATTGACATTATCGTTGCCGACCGTGCCAGAGGCAAAAGAGCCATCGCCGTACTTAATCTGCCACGTCGAGTCGTCTTTTTCTTTGAATGTGCTCGATTTGCTCGGATCGAAGACTGTGTGGTTCTTGTTCGCCGCCAGAATCTTAGACGATAGCTCCGTGGACCAGACCTAGTCACTCTTAGTAGCTTTCACATCATAGCCCAAAAAAAGTATCTTCTTACCCACAGATCCGCAGATCCAGTATCGAAGTCCAAACTGAGCGTCTGTGCAGGCGTGCCAATGCCAATTTCGGCAAGATACATCGAGTCATTCTGCACGTCGTGGGCACCCACTTGTCCGACCTCATCGCTAACAGCGTCCTTTTTCTGTAACACCTGCTGCAACCGAGCTCGGCCTCCCACGGGCTTATTGGTGAACTGTCGTCCTGTTTGTACCATTCTCGTGCCGAGGAAATACGGACCGTCCTTGGTCGGTGTGAAGCGATACTTGCGCATGGCATACAAGTATGACTTCGTGCCGGACTTTTGGTAGTGTGGGTTTGCGAGGAGCTTGATTCTAGTCATGGTGGGGTGTTTAGATGGTGTTGATTCGAGATTTTTGAGGATGGATGGCTGGGATCTGGGGAGATCCCTGAGTATTTATGCTGCAATATTATAGGTGTTTGAAACAAACGTCGTCATGGTTTTTAAGTATTGCGATGCCTAGCGAAGTCATTTGATGGAGGCGAAATCTTAGAAACCTGAATTCCGTCATTACAGACAACTTGGGATTAGTGTTGTTTCAGCAGTGTGATGGAGGTGGTATTCGATCTGCACGGTGAAGCGGACTCCGGTCAGGGGAATCTCTGAACAGGAAATATACAGGGATTGCACGATAAGCCTTTAGAAGTAAAACAAGTAACTCTATTTCAATTACAAAAGTACATTAAAACATCCGCGCCGATCACAAACCCGTCCTTAATACCCGAATCACCAATAACCTTAGCAAACTAGGGAACGTACACACTCGTGGACCCTCAATCCACATTACCTCTTGCGACTCTTAGACTTAGTCGCTGCAGTACTAGGAGCTCGGGAGCTTGCGGCAGAGGCAGTCTTGCTACCACCCTTGGTGGTCTTACCCTGTTTGGCCGGCTGTAAAAAAAAAAATCAAGTTAGATCCGAATCCGAAGTAATAAAGTAATCGATCAGATAAAACTTACAGCAGCTCCGTTCTTAGCCTTCTTCTTGGCAGGAGGCGCTTCTTCCATCTCTTCCTCCTCGTCACGATCACGACCGCGGCCTTTGCCTTCGCTGGGCTCGAATTCCTTCGCCACGGTGTTCAGCAGGGTAGTGCAGCGGCGACCAATTTCCACCGGCGTACGACTGAGCATGAAGAAATCGAATCGGAACAGAGGCGAATCACGAATCTCTTCACGGATGTTCTCATACAAATCCTCACCCTCGACGCCATACTTGTCCAGCATGATTAACAAGAATCGGTCCTCATCCTCGGTGTAAACCTTTTTGTTGGTGGTGGACACGGTGTAGTTGATCTTGAGCTGCTGAAGCGGCACGCGGTACATCTCCAACTTCTTGCGAAGCATCTTCCGCTGGTGATCTATCTTCCGTACCTTCTCTTCACCCTGGTCAATAACTCGGAGGTACTTAGGGTAGTCCTGAATCTCGGTGTATCGGCGCCAGAAGACTTCGGCATATTCCTTAATCTCATCGGGTTCCTTGCTGTCCACCTCAGTGGCAATACCCTTGTAGTCGGTGCGGCCAAACTTGGCAGACCCATTGATAAATTGCTGGAAATCACGTCGGTTCCAGGTTCCAAAGCCTTCTTCTGACATGCGAGCTTTCTCGGCTTGCTCCTCCTCAGTAAGCGGGACAGCGTTGTCAATCTCCTGTTGTTCAAGATCCCGCTCAGCCTCTCGCTCACTGAGCTCCTCTTCGGGGCCTTCAGGTAATTGAGCCTTGTAGCCGATTTCCTTGTGGAAATAGGCCGTCTCCTTCTCTTGGAGCTCATGGAGACCAGGAGGGAAGAATTGCCAGTCGTGGACGGTGATTTGTTTAGGGGCACGTGGGACCTTGGGCTTTGTATCGGCGGTTCGGCCTCCAGTGGCCAAGGCTTGGCGGTAGTATTTGTCAATGGAATAGAATTGCTCTTTGCGCTCACGCTTGGCTGGGTTGATCCAGCTGATGCCAATATCCTTCTTCCGCTCGGTGAAGTCTTTACCGTTCCATTCATATGCACTCTCGGAGGAGAACTTCTGCAAGTCATCAATGCCGAGCGCCTCGTACTTCTTGTTGAGCTCTGCAGTTCGTTCTTCACCTTTACGCAGGATAGTCTCGATATCCTCATCTTCGGCCATTTCGGTTGCATCCGTGCCCTTGGTGAAGACGTCGGCAGCACCGTGCTGAATCATGCCAAGGAGGTCTTCTTTCGAAGATGCTTTGCTGGCCTGTTGTCCGGAACGACCTTGTTGAATGACAAGCTGATCCAGGCGTAGTTTCTGGGCTGCTCGCTCCAGAACCTTCTCTTCAATGGCCTTCTCTGTGATGAATCGGAAAACTTTGACCTGCTTGGTTTGACCAATGCGGTGGGCTCGATCCATGGCCTGCAGATCAGCTTGCGGGTTCCAGTCACTATCGAAGAGAACGACGATATCGGCTGAGGTTAAGTTGATACCCAGGCCACCCGCCCTGGTGGTAAGAAGGAAAACGAATTTGTCGGATCCGGGTTTGTTGTAGTCATCAATGGCAGCAATGCGATCCTCATGTGCCGTAGTACCATCGATACGGCAGTAGTTGTAGTCTCGGAAACAACAGTAGTCTTCCAAAATATCCAGTACACGGCTCATTTGAGAGAAGATGAGCACACGACTACCATCCGCTTGCATGCGCTTCAGAAGTTTGTCCAGAATGACCATCTTTCCGGAGTTGAAAACAAGATGTTCGTCGGTCGTATACGGAGGACCTGGTTCAGCTCCCTCGAACAGGTAGGGATGGTTGCAACACTTCCGCAGTTGCATGACAATGTTCAACAAGCGGGTTTTGGACTCGCGCTTCCCAGCGGCGCCGTTGACAGCGTCAATATCTTTCTCCAGAATTTTCTGGTACCACCTCCGTTGCATTTCAGACATTGGGACATAGAGGTTTAGCTCTTTCTTCGGCAGCAAACTCTTCTCGACATCACTCTTCACACGTCGAAGCAAGAAAGGGCGGAGAACACGGTGGAGTTGCTGTACCACAGCGTCTTGGTCTGACTCTTGATTTGAGAACCATTGGTCAAATGCTTCCGAATCGCCGAAGACATCTGGGAGAAGGAAGTTGAGCAAAGCCCACAGTTCATGCAAATTGTTCTGTAGCGGAGTGCCAGTAATCAACAACCGATTGCGGGAGTTGAAAAGACGGATAATCTGCGACAATGACGATTCTTCGTTTTTGATCCGATGGGCCTCATCAATGATAATGTATTCCCAGGCAAACTTCTTCAGGTGCGACTTCTCGCGGAGGATCATTTCATAACTGGTGATGCAAACATCAAACTCCTCCTCGACTAAGCGCTCGTTAATCAATTGCTGTCGTTCTTCTTTGTTGCCTTGGAGCACCAGGACGTCGATGTCAGGGGTCCACTTTGCGAACTCTCGCTTCCAGTTGTCCAGGGTTGACTTCGGCACGACGACCAAATGAGGCCCGTTGATATCGCGGATGTAACGTAGATAGCCTAGGAACGAGATCGTCTGCAGGGTCTTGCCGAGACCCATCTCATCGGCCAGGATACCTGAGATACCGTTCTCATGTAGCGAAACGAGCCAGTTCAAGCCTGCAACCTGGTAATCACGCAGCTCACCGTGGATAAATGCTGGTGACTCTCGGAAGATGGTGGTGCTATCGCCGCCTTGCTTTTCATCTTGGAGCAGCTCTGCGTCTTCTTCTTGTTCGGTCCTGCGGCGCCGCTCACCACCAGCACCCCCGGAGCGCTTAGAGCCCTTGCGGGCCTTTTCATCCGCCTCTGCATTTTGTCGGTCAATTTCCGCCATAATCTCCTTGATCCGAGGGTTTGGGTTCGTATCGATGAAGTGGCGAAACAGGTCAGTGAGACCAAGAAGGTATCGGAATCGGCGAATCGAGTCATCCTCCTGCAAAACATCATGTATCAGCAAAGGGATCATCAGCAATCTTATTCTATCGCCCATACCTTCGTATTATCGAGGCGGCCATGCTTCTTGCCTAGGATGCTTTTTCTGAGGTGGTTGGCCTCAGATCTGCGCCTACGTCCATCAGCCGCCGCGTCGCCCGCAACGCTGCTTTCAGTGGTGTTGGGATTTGTGTCAGAGTCCTGTTGAGATAATTAGCAACTTTCCTTCCCTAACACACAGTGTTGTAGACGAAGGGTGTCTTTACCGTGTAATCTGGGGTGTCTGGGCGGCTCTGGATTGCGAAAGAAATATTAGCATGAGCTTGGAACAAAAAGTGCAGAGATACATATGGGATGTCATGCCAGAAGTTTGTTCTAGACAAGTAGGAACAATCTCACATACCATTTGCGCGTCGGCACTATCCACGGGCACCGAAGGGACCATGTCGTCATTTGTATCAGTCATGGGAGTATCAGCCTGCGAGACCGGATCAGACGCGAGGGCAGGAGCCATGATTTATCTTTGGTGCACAGAGTGCAGGTGCGCTGGCTGTTTAAACACGTCTTTGAGCGTGCAACAAAGAATATCGGAAGCTCGCGATTAGTCGGATTGCGTAGTGCAGGAAGAACCAGCTAGGGTTGGAGTCGTGAGGAAGTGACGATTGTCCAAATATAGTCCAGGGTAGTCTAAAATTTGAAGCAACTCATCAATGGGGGTCCCATATAATGAATGCTATTGAACAATTCTAGACCAGGATTATTGAAGGTATTCAAAGCGCGTCGATGGCAAATCAAGATACCGCCTTTCGGTAGGGCCTGCGGTATGGAATATTGTTATTCCGTCGGAAAGTGGGCTTCTCGTTACCGGGCCAGGGCGGTCATCTGCAACAACCTTGAAATTGAAAGTTCCTCCGTTGACACATCTTGCTTATTGTTGCACAGCTGGGTGAACAACTACCTCTATATCTCTGATTCTAGCTGTGCTGGCTCTTGCCTTCTTCTTGCTACAGTCTCTCCCATTCCAACTTCCCTCTTGCACCACCTCCAAGCTCTTTGGTATCGCCATTTGGCCACCGACGAACGACGCACGGCGCACGGCATACGGCATAGTTCTCAACGCAAACACTTTCGTCCTCAAAACCATTGCCCAACAGGGCCCTGACATCTTTTCCTGCCATGGACTCCATGAGGTCCCTCAACACCTCTCTTCCGAGCTCGACACCCCGCCCGCAACCTCCGGAGCAACTCCTCCAGCAATTCAAGGCGGCAGCTCTATCTGTCACAAACCTGTACAAGAATGCAGTATGTGAACAAGCCCAGGCAAGGTCGTTAGGATACCAGGATGCGATAGAGGATCTGCTCCACTTCCTTGACCGTGAGAACCTCGGTCTCGGGGACGGAGAGGGGTGGAAGGTTCGGCAGTGGGCAACTGAAAAATGTGATGGAACTGGGTCACAAAGTAGCGATGAAGACGCAGAGATCGACAAGCGTGACCGAAGTGCTACTCCAGCTACTACTCGCAAAGAAAAACCTACACCTGAACCGATTGCTCGTCAACCCCCCCCACTTCAGCGCCCGTACCTGCATCCAAGCCAGAATCGATCACTCCTCCCACGCAACTCCAAGAAACACCTTCTTTCGCCACACCTGCCGTCTTCACATTCTCTGCTGGTCCTACATACCCTCAGTGTCAAGAGCTCGACATGGATGTGCCGTCGTCAGACAACTCATCTGCAACCATGCAGGACGGGGCTCCTGTGAGCGTCTCAGTGATGCCTCGGAACAGTCGACCACACCATCGTCACAACAACCACCCACGATCAAATGCGCGCCCTTCGCCACGGGAGTCTCCCGCTAGTATTGGGTCCAAGAGGAAATTCACTTTCCCTGATTTCTTCGATCTGTCAGGTCTTAACAACGGACGAGATGCGTCAGGAGGTGGTGGGAAACGAGGCCGCTTTACCTAGGGCGCGACCTAGACGAAGCAGTATATGATGACGAAGTGACGACCATTCCCTTCTGATTGTCACACAGTGGCTGGTTGAGATTTCGGGTATGAAGGTGCTTTTCGGGTGCATAACAAGGAAGGGGGCATTTTGCATATGGTTTCGTTTTGTTCTTCTCTTCCTTGGCTTTCTTTGATGTCTTCTTGTCTCTTTTTTTTTATTTTTCCCCCCTCACCCTCGTGATATAGCATATAGACGGATATGCCTGTGGTGATACCCGATACCCGGAGTGGCAATTATCATTGGCTTGCGACTAAATAACAATCAATATCTTACAAAGCTTCCAACCTGCACTTCGCTATCAACCTTGGAAACAACCAGCTTGCACAACCCTCGCTTCCGACACATCCCGTATGCTCTAGTATGTGTTTAATATACAATGCTCAGTTAAACGCCCGCCACAGCCCCATTCCCACTAATGTCGCAGAGATCGAGGCAATCCCCAACTTGCGCGAGCCCATCTTGTATTTTGTGGGACCTTGCATGATAGCCTTCTCTTGTTTCCGGAGATTGGTCATTCCGGTGTAGTAGCTGTAGACTCCGAGGCCAATAAAAGCAGCAGATCCTATTGCAGGATGTCAGCACATCAAATGCTAGTAAAGTACAAGCCCAGATCACAGGGCCAAAAATAAAGCATACCAGTTACTCTGCAGGACAAACAGTCGTCGTACTTATCCTCGGCCAGAGCCTGCTTGGCGTTTTTCGGCTGGGTATCCATAGCGCTCTTATCAGAGGGGACGAATGTGTATAGAGGGTATTTCGATAATGTTCAGAACAAGAACCGTATGGGTTGATGTCTGTCTGTCTCCAAAAAGTTATCGGAAGGCGGGAATCGGCGGCAAAACAAGAGAGCTATGCGATCTACGCCGAGCAGAGTAATCTCATCATCAGACAACTGTCACCATGAGCGGCGAGATTGATGCCGTCTACATATATGACGAGCAAAAGTGGGATATTCCGCACCCGCCTTGCAAGATCACACTAACCCGTCCTCCCTAGCGCCCCTCTCGTCGAACATGTATATCGATCCCGCCCGCCTTCGGCCTCCGCCATCCTGCCCCTCTACCTTGCCCATGCCGAGCCACGCCCTTCCTTACTGTACATTCCTAGCGCTTCACCGCCGGTGACGGTATTCTCGACGGTTGAGTCGAATCTGTTGTTTCTTGCAATAAGCGAAGTCGACACGGAGCCCCTTCTAGCACTCGAGTTCCTGCACCGCGTGATCGATGTGCTCGAGGACTTTGTTGGAGCACCGCTGCTTTCAACTAAGGTCCAGGCAAATTACAATGTTGTTGCGCAGCTTCTTAATGAAATGTGTGATGGCGGAACAGTATGCAATACCGAACCCAATGCATTGCAGGAGGTTGTTGAGGTTCCCGGGTGGATGGGGAAGCTGCTAGGTGGAATCGGAGTACCTGGGTGAGCAGCTCTAGCTCTTGACCTTGCAAGAGATATTACCTGGTATTAATGAGTTCATGTGGGTTTAGGACATCTACACCAGCTCTAGGATCTACCAATTCTCTCAAGCAATCTCTCGCTGCCGCCAGTGTATCACAAGGACCCGCCATTCCTTGGCGACGGCCCGGTGTACGACATACCTCTAATGAGCTATATGTCGACATCATTGAATCTCTATCTGTTACTATGGCTCCTTCAGGACGACTGCTCTCTGCATTAGTATCTGGGACCATTGCATTCACTGCGAAGATATCGGGAGTCCCGGACCTACTGCTATCGTTATCAGCACCCGGTGGGCAGCATGTGCTTGGCCGCAAGATCGAGCTACCAGTGTTTCACCCATGTGTCAGACTGGCGCGATGGAAGGAACGGCCGGGGGAGCTCAGCTTCATCCCCCCGGATGGGCGGTTTATCTTGGCTGGATATGAAGTGGATCTCCTTCCTATAGATCCCGACCTGGACGAGCCACCAAGCCATATGGAAAAGCTTTTCTTGCCTGCTATAGTGGATATCCGCAAATCACTCGGGCCGTCTGGATCCGAGTTTGAGGTTCGACTGACTTTGAACACAAATTTCCCGGGCCAAAGCTCATCCTCGCGGCCTGGAGCTACCCGAAGCGGATCCGGCGCATCAACGCCGTCTTTCCTAGGTGGGGGCGGAAGTGGAAGCTCCGGACCGGCACTTGAAGAGGTTGTCGTTAGCGTACCGATCTCAAAGTCCGTCCGCCATATCACGGACATGCAGGCCAGCCGTGGTGACGCTCAATTCCTCCCCGCAACCGGGCTACTAGAGTGGCGGATTCCCACTGGCAAGGATGCAGGAACATTGACTGGCACTGCCACACTGCGTTGCAGTGTCTCAGGCTATCCATCCGCTGACGATGACCTCGAAGACAGCGTCGGGGATGCCGACGAAGACGCCAATGCCAACCTCTTGCAAGGCTACTATGAGGCGCCTACCTCCTACAACGATGCAACGGGCAGTACATCAAAGAAAACCCGATCCTCCGACCCCTCCAAGCGCAAAAAGAAGAAGAAGAAGTCAACAAAAAAGACCTCCCGCTCCGCTGCCTTACAACCAGAAGACGCGGAAGAAGACCCCATTGCAGCTACCACCCCATCCCCAAATCGCTCCATACCCCAGACCCCCACACCCCCCTCCCCAATCACAATCACAATCCCAGTATAGCGCCCACCTCCCCGCATTCTTCGCTCCATTATCTACCTCCCGTCCCACGCGCCGAACAAAAGCCCAGGTCAATGCAAGCCTGATGCCCAACTCGGCGTCAGTATCGTTCTCCGTGCGAGGCTGGCTTCCCTCTGGTATCAAAGTGGACAGTCTCAACATCGACCAACGTCGCAGTCGCGGCTTAGGCGAAAGCGTCAAGCCCTACAAGGGTGTGAAGTACCTGTGCGTTAGTAATCGCGGCGTGGAACGGCGCTGCTAGAGCCCGATGTACTCGATTTAGTTTCCTTTTTCGGTCAGATGGACAGAGGCATTTGTCTGGGATAGCGCATTCGATAATCACTGCATTTGACAGCATGAATGATGATATGGATGTTGGATCTGTCTACTTCTAACGAGGGGGTTTACTTTGGTGTAATGCTGTAGACTTGCTTTTTGTACAGGGTCTTTCATGCTTCCTTTATTATGGGAGCTCCGGGGCTCCAATGCCAATCCATAATGTGGTGATGTCTACATATAGATAAACTACGCGCTTACAGGGTATAATACACCAAAATAACCAAAAATAAATGAATTGAAAATATACATGGCTCAAATATCAGAAATTATCAGAAACAAAAGCATACCTAATCCAAAAGGCAATTAAATCCAAAAATACATACTCACCTAAATGGCAAAATTATTTTACTATAAAAGATCCCAAAAACATGCGCACATGCTAATCCAAGCCGCGTCCAACTTCTCCAAGACGAGGAGTGATCAGCACCAAAGCAGCGGGGCCGACCCTAAGCGACTGCTTTGGATAAAATAGTGTCGATCAAAAAGGGTATCCAAGTTCAGGGGGAAGCGTTCACGTTCACAATTTCGAAGATCGGCGTTCAAGGACCTGCAGGACGATGTAGGCAACTATTACGGGTTAGACTGTAATTTCCAAAAGGTTTGATAGGTATGAGCTGCAGATTGAAGCAGACGTGAAAACGCAATAGAATGAAAGGTAAGATTCATTCATATTCGCAGATTATGAGCTTATCTTTTTTTTCTCGATTCCGGGGTATGACATGTTGAAAGGAAGGGGGTAAAATGGTGATAAAGTGTAAGGAATGGTAAAGAAGACATCCTCGGAGGGGGTAGAACAGAATTAAGGCGGTACATGAGGTTGGGGGTATATTGGATAGGCAGGGATTATGCGTTTCATCGTCTGGACCATATAAGAGCCACAGACGGGGATGGTATAGGGGCCTCGGAATTTAGTTCTCCTCATCCGAAGGAGAGAAGTCTCCAAGACCAGATTAAGCCACCCACGAGACAGATATGTGCAAGATGTGGGAAATATTCACAGAAATGGCGAAAAGATTGAGCAGGAAAATAAGAGGATCACTTACTGGCAGCAAGAGCAGTAGCTCTAGCAGCTCCAGCCTTCGCACTGCCTCCACCCAAGGTGAAGATGCAGCGCAGCCAGCCGCAGCTCAGCTTCTTGCCGTTGCGGTCAAAGTCTGGGCGCAGAGCACTGGCAGCATTGAACTTGCTGATCTTGCCGGCGTACGGCGGGTAGCGGATCGCCAGGATGGACTCCAGCCAGCTTGGGCTGGAGGTGATGGGGCGGCGGTGCACCCAGACGTCGAAGCTGGAGCGGCCGCGGTAGGCACCGTAGCCACTCTCGCCGACACCGCCGAAGGGCAGGGTTGGGATGTGCAGCGCGGCATCGTTGCAGGAAACGCCGCCGGAGCGGGTGCAAGACACAACTAGGAGAGAGGGTTAAAATAGCTGCCTTTACGGGGTATCAGATATAAGACAGGACAGGAAAAAAGAAGCTTACTCTTCTCGACATCGGCCTTGTTGCCGAAGGGGTAGAGACCCAGCGGCGTGCTCTGTACACCATTGGCCAGGCTGATGGCCTCATCGAGGTTCTCCACGGGCAAGATGGGGATGAAGGGACCGAAGCTCTCCTGCGAGCACAGGGAGTCATCAACCGAGTCGACCTGGACAACGGTCGGCTCGATGAACAGCTCCTTCTCATCCATAGTGCCACCCATAAGGATCTTGCCCTTAGTACTATCAAGCATGGACTTGAGACGGGCGAAGGAGGCCTCGTTGACGATGCGCGCGTAATCAGGCGAGCCCTTAGCACCCTGGGGGTAGAACTCCTTGTACGCGTTCTTGAATTCCTGCACGACCTCCGAAACGAGCGACTTGTCGACCAGCAGGTAGTTCTGCGAGGTGCAGACCTGGCCGGCGTTCAGGAGCTTACCCCAGAGCATGCGACGGGCGACAAGACGCGGGTTCGCATTCTTGGACACGATAGCTGGGTTGATACCGCCCAGCTCGAGTACGACGGGGGTCATATGCTGTGCAGCGGCCTTGGCGATGATGCGTCCGACGGTGGCGCCGCCAGTGAAGAAGATCTTGTCCCATCGTTCGGCAAGCAAGGCCTGTGTCTCGGGGATACCGCCTTGGATAATTGTGTAGCATGAGGGGTCGACACTGGCCTCGATGATCTTTTGCATAAGAGCCGCGCTGCGGGGAGCATTTTCGCTAGGCTTGATCACGACTGTGTTTCCGGCGGCGATGGCACCGATGGCGGGGCCGAGAGTCAGCTGGAAGGGGAAGTTAAAGGCACTAGAGGAGACAGAGCTTGTTAGCCTTCGGGGAATTTTATCAGGCGCATCGCGAAGGAGGAGACGTACCCAATGACCAGCACAGTACCGAGAGGATCCTTTCTGATTTTAGGGTTCATGAACTTGAAGGCGAGATCGATATCGGAGGCCTTCTCATCCTTGGCCCATTTGCGCAGGTTGCGCGTAGTGAACACAATGTCGTTCAGGAGCCATCCGCTCTCTCCGAGGTTGGTCTCGAACCGAGGCTTGTTCAGGTCCTGGGCGCAGGCCTCCATAATCGCCTCCTCATTGTCTTTGATGCTGGAGGAGTGTTAGTTAATTGACCGGAAAGACAAAAGAGGTCAATACTCACGCCCAGTACAGCTTGCGCAGCTGGACGAGGCGGAACTCCAGGTCGCGGGTCTTGTGCTCATAAAACGCCTTGCGGGCCGTGGAGACACGCGCAGGGATCTCGTCAAGCGACGTAGCTTTGAATTCAGGTAGGTCAACCATGATGAGAATAAATTAAGATAAGTTAACGAAAAGAGTGTAGAGGAAAAAGTGCGAGAGGTTCTGGGTATATAAGTGTGGGCACTCCCCGCTACCCATAGCGGCAGCATAATAGGATCTACAACATACAACGGCCATTCCCGCAGTAATTACATACGGTAATTTACTT
The DNA here is from genome assembly GCF_028829835.1 of Penicillium mononematosum. NCBI lineage: Eukaryota > Fungi > Ascomycota > Eurotiomycetes > Eurotiales > Aspergillaceae > Penicillium > Penicillium mononematosum. The sequence continues at coordinate 7,161,433 of NW_026643272.1, read as the reverse complement.
TTTTGTAGTATGTACCTGCATCACTCTGATATAATTACTTTTGTACGGAGTACACAGTACTTAGTACTCCGCATTGTGCTCCTACCTACGTTGTATACGGAGTCCTCCGTACTATTTGTACTATTGTACCCCTATTCAAACGTTCGAGGCTCCGCACATGCTCCGAGCTCTCGGCCCATTCTGGTTTCGGTCTTTGCGCCGATGTGTTTCGCTTTGAGGATATGAATACATATATACCTACTAGTAGGTATATGTATGGATTCAGGCAGTAATACCTATTAATACCTATTACACCAATGCTACTACGACATATCAAAGTAACCGCGGCTTCACACGAACTGCCCCGCTCGAATACGATCGACACTGGTTTTCTGCAAAGTTATGTTCTAGCCGAATCAAAAAGTGGGGATAATCTTATTAGCTTGGCGTTGACACTGTGCCAGTTATGGGAATTAAACGTATTTAGGAAGTCAACATACAGAGTACTATTTGTAAACCTATGACTACCTAAATTCAAAAAAAAAAAAGACAAGAAAAACAAGAAAAGCATTGAAACTAAATTGGGGTATCCAAACATTTGAACGCTAGTTGCTGAAAGATTCGTAGATTCATCAAGGAAAGAAGCGTAAGTGTTGTTCTCCGGGTCTTCGAGGCTGGATCGTGTCCATTCCGTCAGATGCGCGCCGGCACAGCTGGGCAAGAACAAATTCTTCTTCCAAGGTGGCTGCATAGATACAGCACATATGTACTGCTGATTGTACCAGTTACCATAGCATAGCATGCCTCATGCGCCGAGTTTCAAGCTCAAAGTTATCGCGCTTGTTAGGGTTCTTTCCACATGCGTCAGTCGCTTGCTTGCACTTTTGATTCGGCGACAGAGATTCCAGCGCAGGTCGTCTTTTCTGGAACTCCGCTCGCTCAAAATCAATGAACATTACCCGACCGCTATCCTCATTGTAGACCATGTTGCCGGCAATTGGATCACTGTGGAGCACGCCTAATCCGTGGATAGCATGTAGCGAGACTTCCGCGAGACGAATTAGCTGATCTGGTTCGATTTCGTGTCGCTCAGCCAGCGTCCTGCCCGCATACCCCATCAGCATGAAGTGCACAATCTCCACGATGCCGTCGTAAGAGATTGATCGACGGAGAGTTAGGCCACCCAGTACAACAGGCACGTGCACCCCCTGTAGTGGACGGAGACGCGAATACATGCGCTGCTCATGTTGGATGTGTTCAAAGAACTCGATAGGCACACCTTTGCCAACAAAAGTATACCCGTGAGACAACAAAGTCACTTTAAAAAGGGCTCCACGTGTGCCATGAATATGCAAGGACTCGCATCCCATCTCCACGTCCTCCACGTCAGGACCCAGGTCTTGCCCGAAGAATTGCCGATCCAAGAGACGGATGAGTGTGGCCTTGCTGATTGGATGTCGATCAACTCCATGATCCAGCACATTGGGGCATTCCTGATCCAAACTCCCTCTCGTGACCAAGCCTAAGAGGCACTGTTGTGTACAATACTGGCGAGACTTGCCCTTTGAGGAAGAGTCTCCTCGTCCTCCTCGTGACTTTGTTGCAGCTGAGGATGGGGGCAAGGCTGAGTGATCGGCGCGGGGACCCCAGGGCCTTCGACTGGGGGTGTGTGAGTTGGGTCCGTCGGGAGAATCACCAGACTCGGACGAACTCAGAGCCTCCAAAGGAGTGCAGGATGCGAATGTTGCAGCGGTGGACTTTGATCGAGTCTTGACAAGAGACAAGTGGCCGAAAGTTGTGCTGGTCCGCGGGGGCTTGTATTCTGAAGAGGGCACCTCTACATTCGATAATTCGCCGAGAACGTGGTCAAATATCATTTCCCATTTGACCAATCTGTCCTCTGCCCACTCGCTCCACCGCATACCTCGCCTCGGTGTTTGCAAAGCTCGGAGAGTGAAAGCCAACACCTGACCGATTGCTGTTAAGTGCAATCTGTTGTCGTCACTTGGATCACCGGTCCATCCAGTTGTATCACCAACGTCTTCTTTCGGCACCGATAGATAATAGTATACGGTGGAAGGATCGTCGCGTGGAACACGAAGAAATATGAATGCTTCGCCGGTACACACATATCCAAACTCCAGCCCCGCAGTGATCATGTGGGAAAATGCCTGTGTGATGACTGCAGCCACAACGCGCCGGCAAATGACTTCTGGCGTCTCATCTTCCTGATAATGGACCACCTGGTCGACCTCCATGTCCGAGAGCCCGGCCAGTATATGCGCGAGCGTGAGCTTATGTGGCGCTTTGTATTCGACGATAAAGACAGGAACCCTTTCCTCGGGGGCTTTGTTGTACACACAAATCTGGTCCCCTCGGGGTTTAGGTTGCTTTCGCTTCACAGGTCCTTGGCTTTCCGCATCTGGCGGACTCGAAGGTGGAAGTTGAGACTTATCGGACTGTTTCGCAGCCAATCGGCCTGAGCGACGCGGTTGTTCCTGTAGTTCCTGTAGTTCCTGTTGTTTCGGCTCCAAGCTCATGGATTTCATCTTGTCCACCATTGACCCGTCCGTTAATGTATTCGCATGGTTTTCAAAGGTCACATCTCCCTTAAGGTGAAAGACTCGTCGGATTTGCGGGCTTGTGTAGAGTTGCCTGATGATATCGGCGAGACGCGACTCGATCGTGAGCCGTTCAAAATAGCCGAGATCAAGCTCTGAACCCGACATTCGTTGTGGGACCTCTCTACCATATTCTTTCAGCATAAGCAGCGACAAAAAATGGCGCTGGGTGACAAAATCGACGCCCATGAGATCCGCCCATATAGCGGCCTGCTCCTGCGGAAACCCCATCCACTCGCGAATCTTAGCTGGGCGATACTTATCGTCTGCATTTGCCGGCTTGCCTTTGGTTGATGAGTTCGGATCTGGTTGTATGGCTAGGCCAAGAAATAAGTGGACATGGCAAGCATCGAGAAACTCGGGAAGGGTGGTTTTTCGGACTAGCTGTAGGATCTGTCGGCTCTCGAGCCTTTCTCTGCTTAGTTGTCGCTGGGCCTCCTCCTCGCGCTTTTTGGCCTCCGCATTACGCTTTTTGGCTTCTTCCAGCCGTTTTTCGGCTTCTTCTGCCAGTTTTTCGGCTTCTTCCGCACGTCGTAGCAACCGGGATATCTCACGCTCCATTATTGGCATATTCTTTGAAAGTCGAGGTTGAGAAAAGTCTGTAAAGCAAGCTCTAGGTCGGGTCGTGTTGTGTTGATTGCCTTTTTCGGAAGCAAACGCACGAGCCCCACTCTCCTTAGCCAATCATATCCCTTACAGTCGCATAGCATAGTAAGTCAGATAGTTTCTGAAACAACAGAGGTCTCTCTTCTAGTTATTTATTAACCTCAGCTCTTACTCTCCTCTCACTTCTCCCTCACTTTCCTTGCCTATATTTACTCTCGCTTTATCAGACGGAAATTATAACAATCAGAACACCTGATTCAGAGTAGCGGAGACTACGGCCTAATATACATACCGCTTCGGCGACAATTGGATGTTCCGGTTGTTTCTTTTGGCCTAGTGACCAATTGCTTCATGTAAACCACTCAGGTGCAGCCGCCTGAGACAGGTTAGCGCCTGGATTACAGAGCTACCTCCAGCCGGTAGATGGCTGCTTGTATGTGTGTATAGGATGACACGGCAACTTCACCTATATTAGACTAATACATATCATCGAATTTGGTGTCAGTATCATGTAGGCTTGGCAGTAACATCTGAACTCCATGCTAGCAAATTCAATGAATTGCCAGCACTTTCCTATTATCACATTACGTAGGGGCCGTGGATACCTATCTAGGTACCTTGTGCTTGACTATAAATGTGTGTTTGAAGTCACGATTGCATCACATATTCTTCCACGCCACCACCACATTCAAATAAAACACTAGCTCTGTACATTTTGCAAGCTTTTACACTCGACTACAATTAGCCTCAGAGTCAAGTTCGCTAACAAGTGTTACGTTCAACAATGGATGTCCAAGCAGTATCCCGTATGCAGCCCCGACTTCCCTATTTTGATCTATCCATAACTCTGCCAAAATATCCACCCAGCTAATTATTGTTAACTCCATTTAGACGACTTTGTTCAGGACTATAATAATAAGTTCAATAACCCGGACGCAAGGAGCAGCATGGACTCGTTATACGTATGTCCTAGTCAATGAATTTGCCGGAGACGAAGCGATTATAGAATCTACGAAGACGAAGCTAACTTAGACTAGCATCCGGAATCGATGTTAACATGGGACGGCGTTCAACATCAAGGCACGCAGGAAATCATATCAGCCTTAACTGTGAGTGTTTCTCACTGGAAGTGAACATACGGTGAATATCCATCTAACTAGTCGACTTCAGGGACCCAGTATGAGGACTGTTAAGACGCACATCACGTCTGTAGACGCTACCCCATCGGCTAACCACGGCGTTCTGGTGGCCGTTACTGGGAATTTAACTGTGAGCGACATGTCCCAGGTCGATGATGGGCCCGGTAAACCATTGACCTATGCGGCGACTTTCTCTCTGCAGCCTATACCTGAACTGAAGGGTGGATTCTTCATCCACAGCCAGATCTTCAGGGCTGTGCGTTCATAGATGGTCTTCTCCTATCCTGCCTCCCGTGAGTGCTTGAGAGTCCATTGCTGGGCTTATGGTCATTTCCTCCTGGCTCCCAAGAGGTTTACGGTTTGCGAACTTTGCATTATAGAGCTTTCGACAAGTCTCCATCTGTAATTTCAACAGAATATCTTCAAAAAGTCACATTCACTCAATATGTAGATAATATGCTGTGATTTCGAAAATGCAAAATAAATCGGCCACCTCACTCATCCAACAGGAGAGTAAGACCGACAGGGAATCAAATCAAGACTGTTTAGAAACAAAGGGAAACGCCACAATAAACAAAAACAAGACATCAAGAACATATATAGACAGACAGCCGAGACCATCAGGGTATCAACATGAGCACCACAAATCAGTTCTTGAACTGATCCTCGGTCACACCCTTACCCATAGCAGCAGTACTACTCACACCACCAGAAACCATCTTCAACAGGTTATCGACGTAATTAGCACCACTCCACTTCTGGTGGGTGACAACGTCAACGCCCTGCTCCATCTCGGGTTCCTGGACAAGCTCGCCGTAGGCGCGCATGCCGTTCTGCGAATAGGCCTTGGCGAACTGGTGCGAGATCAGCGCAGTGGTGTGCAATCCAGCCAGAGTGATGAACTGCCACGCGTAGCCGAGTTCGCCGAGACGCTTGATGTAAGTCTCCTGCTCGTTGCGGGGCATGGCCTTCTTCCAGTTGAAGGAGGGTGAGAGGTTGTAGGCGAGTCTAGTGGGAGAGTTTGTTAGTTCGAAGCTCTAGTATGCGGGAAACTAAAAGTGGAGAAAAGAACTTACTTTTGCTCGGGCCAGACGGCGTGCACGCCGTCAGCGAATTCCTTAGCCTGATTGTAGTCGGGCAGCTTGCTCTCCATCCAGATGAGATCGGCGAAGGGCGCGTATGCGATCGCGCGGTTGACGGCGCATTGGGTACCGCCCTTGTAGCGGTAGAAGCCCTCGCGGGTACGAGGAGATTCCCAGTTCCAGTAGATGTCGACGCCGGTGAGGTTCTTGGCAATGGCGCGGGATTCGGTGTTGCTCTTGCCCTTGGAGGCAGAGAGGTACTGGTCGATGAGGCTCTTCTTGTTGACGTGGGAGCCGGAGTTGATAGTGTCGATGACGGCTTCGCTGAAGAGCTTGAGGCCGGCCTGGCTGGTCCATTGGTCCTCAATTGCCTGCAGCTGAGCACCGTTCTTACCGGCCTGCTCGGCGGCAACCATTAGGTCGTTGAGAGGCTGGATGCTTGAGTTTGTGGAGCCCACGATGAAGGCGTGGTCGCGGTGGTCGATGGTCGATGTGATGAGGGTGGCGGCCTCGGAGTCGGTACGGGCGATGGCCAGGAGATCGGAGCCCATGATATCGGCCTGGGCGCGGATGGCAACCAGACGGTTGATGTGCTCGCTGATGGGAACGAGGACCTTGCCGGCCATGTGGCCGCACTTCTTTGTGCCGGGAGCCTGATCTTCGATGTGGATACCGGCGGCACCACGCTCAACGAACAGCTTGGTCAGCTTCATGACAGCGGTCAGACCGCCGTGTCCGGTGTCGGCATCAGCAATGATGGGTCGCAGGTAGTCGACATTGGCAACGTTTCCTCGCTGGCCCGCAGGGTAGTAACGCGCTCTTCGCGCTGTTTACGGTCATGGAAGAGCTGTGCCATGAACAGCTGGTTCACCTTGCGAGGCACGGTGTCCTGGAGTACTTGTCAGTATGCGCTCAATTTTAATACCGTCAGTATATTCAACGTACCATGGGGTAATCGGCCAGATCGGGGGATGGTTCGTCGGTTGACGAAGCGGTAGACGAGCTCTGCCAGCCGGAGACGTAGATAGTATCGAGGAACTTGCACATTTGAGTGATCATGGTAGGCTCAAGACAGCCGTAGGTGAAGCTGGCCTGCTTGTTCTGTTCGTGAAATGTATAGTTAGTATCTATAGAATCATGGGTCGATATTTCCCAACTTACCTGGAAGTTTGATTCGACAATACCCAGAGCTTCTTTGCTTGCACATTGGACGGGTAATCGATCTTCAGGTTACCACGTTTGGCCACAATCTGCTCGGCTGTGAAAGGGCGTTTGGTATAGCGCCACCGAGAGTCCTTCCACCAGTTCTGAACGGCTTGAACCTCTGCCGCATACTGGCGGTCCTCGTCTTCGTGCAGACCCATGACTTTTTTTTGGTATAATACAGGGAAAGGGTACAAATATAGTCAGATAGTATATTCAGGCGTGCAAGAAGTGTGTCACGTCTGTTCCAATACTCCAATTATGGAAGAAATGTAGAAAAGGATAAAGCAGAAGAGAGGAGAGGCTATAGTTAAAGAAGAAGAAGCGATCACAAGCCAGAAAAGCCAGTACTTATTTAATATTCAAATGCGTCACACTCGGTAAACTCTCGGCTCACCGGGAGTCAGACCAATAACTCTCCAATGCCTAGGTATTTCTCCATATCCCAGAGTTGTTTCACGGGCGAAGCGCTCCGAAAGGCGGAAGGCGGGTACAACTGGGCTCGGGAGAGAGGATCCAGGCTCTGATGATCCTCGGTCTAATGGGACAACCCTTTGCCACTGCTGACTTGCATCTTCCATGTCACAGTAATCGGTATCTCACTGGGATGTATAGAGTATATAATCCCAAGTGGTCTCTTTAACCCATTCCTTTTTGATCGTTCAAGTTGGTGTTCAATGTTTAATGTTCGATGTTAAAATATATGGAAAATCTCGGATGACGTCGAAGACACATGCTATTATCGTGACAATACGAAACATATCGTAATGTAATTTTCACGTGCATCAACTGCATTGAATGTTCGGAGCATGTTCATGTTGGGAATAGTTTCAAATAAGCTACGTATGTAGAAACCCTGGGTAATACTAAGCTGCACATACTACAGTTTAGCCAAGGAAATCAACACCATTCGGAGAGAAACACTGTCCAGAAGCAACATTTCAATGAATGTCTGCCTGAGTCATCCTTGCCGTATTGTCATGCCCGGTATCGACCGGTCTCCACCAATCCTCGAGATGCTTCATATATCGAGTATTCAAAGTTTCTATGTAATGGTTTCGGGGATTTTCGGGTTTATATTTCTTTTTTCGTTATCTATGCCACATAGATGTAGATCCAAGTTGTATAGTCTTGAAACGACCAGCTAGATCCATGGATATATATACAACAGTCCATCATCCTCTTATGTATACTGTACACTACGCTACCATATATGCGGAACCGCACCTCATTACCTACACGAAGTCAGACCGGAACAGGTGACTCTCTCAAAATACCTGCACATGCATCTGTCTCATCGCAGGAGGTCCACTCTGTTCAAGGAAAAATGACTCAAAGCGGCCCTACAAGTTGGACCTCGGCACAACTGAGCTCTGCCAAACTAACCGCATACAGCGCCGATAAGACTAATCAGGAACTATACAATGACAGAGTCTGGAACAAAACCACGAAACAATGTAGTTTTAGATCCTGCGTAAGAGATTTATGGGAAACATCTTTGGTATCATCCTTGCACTTATAACCCAAAGAATCGCGTGCCTCTTCCATGGATACCCAGGTGAACATCAGATATCAGATAAGCTTAACGAGACAACGATGTCCACACACCCATACAAATATACAAAAGAAATCTCAATGTCTACAAGAAATAAGTGCATATACCTATACCGCAATTCCTCAGCCCCAGAGCCAACGATAACTACCTCGGGAAAACAAGGGATGCCCAGCTCCGCATCCCGTCTATTATCTGGATGCGGAAAGCCCTGCCTACAATGACGCCTTCGGGATCTCTGAAATGCGGTCTTTTTTCGGTCGGGGACGCGTTGCTCTGCCGAGGCATCCATCGGCTTATTTTCGCTTTGGTTCGGGTTGTGGTTCTGGGGTATACAATATACTCCAGACAGTCAACCTCATTTGGCGGGGTCTTCATTTACTACAAGCATAATAGATCGTGGCATGCGCGAAAAATAAATCTGCTGGCATAACGAAGCGAGGATACACGTTGTCGTCCATTCTTTTTTTCGTCCTTTTATTGATCTTCTTTTAGCAAAGGGAAAGACTGAGTGCCAAGTAATAACCAAAAACCAGCGCTAGACAGTAAACACTGCCTGATGATGCCCATATCCTTCCTGCTCAACTACGTGGATTTTCTATTCTCCTCTCGACTCATCCCGCCCATACACCCCTGCAACAATCTGGACTGTAACGCAACGGCAACACCAAATTCAATCAATATGCGTCCTGAGCAACGACTGCCCTGTGGTACGTCTCATACGGAGTGATAGTTCCCAACGAGCGTCTCATGTGCGCATTGAGAATCTCCAGCCCGTAGACGTAACTGGCATTCACCCATCCGAATCTACGATCGAATTAGCAAGGTATTCACAACAGGAAAAAGAACAAAAACGTACCCTTCACGCGGAGCTCCCTTGAAGTCCACGCCCTGATTGCCGTACTCAGCATCGACCCGGTGCGGATCAATAGGACGAGTGACATCATATTTCTCCACGACAACACCATTGAAGTCAACAAACGCCTTGGTGATCATGTAAACCCATTTGTATGCCAGTCGCTCCGCATCTTCCTGATAGCCATAGCGGAGGAAGGCTGTCCAGGCAAGCATCTGCTGCGGCGCCCAGCCATATGGGTAATCCCACTGCCGATTGGGTCGCTCCAAACCCACTGCGCCGCGAGACTCTTCAGTGCCAGAGACCAAGCCACCGAACGCCTCGAAGCGGGGCAGGGCCCTTTCCATCATTATAGCTGCTTGCGCGGGAGACGCGAGACCAGCCCACATCGCCCAGAAGGTCGTGGCGGTTTCGTATCCCTGGCGCTCCTTCTTGACCGTGTCGTAGTCGAAGTACATACCCTTCTCCTGGTCCCAGAGGAGCTGGTCCATGCGCTGCTTGCGCTTGCGCGCACGCCGGTCCCAGACTGCAGAGGACTCAGTTTCGACGTCCTGGGTTTTGGGTGTGCGGAACTCTGCTGGAATGGGGAGTTTGTCGTTGAAGTGCACACGGATGATCCGCGCGATATCGACTTCGTATTTGTACAGCAGAGAATTCAGGTCGACTGTGGCGAGGTTTCCACACACTCCCTCCAAGCGGTAGCTGGTGTCGTGGCCGGACTCACGGACAGCTCGGTCGTGCATGAAGTACTCGTCGAGTTTGGGCTCGACGATAGTCCTAGAGTTGTATGCCCTAACAAATTCTTCGAAGGTCATTCCGTGCTTCTGGGCGTATGGGGTGAGAATGTGCACGAAGTGGGAGGGCTCAGTCTCTGGGGGCACGCCCCAACCTTCGGGGCGATACCTCGACAGACCAGACTCTGGATCGAGGCGAGGCGCGGTAACCCAGACGCTGTTGTACTCCTTGATGGCAGCGAGGACAGAATTGCGCAGGAACTCCTTTGAATCCGGCTCGTTTTTGATTCTTTCGTAGACACGCAGTGCCATGTCGGTTAGGAAGGGCGGTTGCGAGCGAGTGAGGTAGTAAGATCGATTTGCGTTGAGGATCTTGCCATAGTGCTTGATCTCGAAACAGAAATTGATTACCATACCCTTAGCGAGGTCGACGCGGTCGCTGACGAGCAGTCCCAATGATTCCATGTAGCTATCCCAACCGTACAGCTCGTTGAACCGACCACCCGGCACGACGAAAGGCACACCGACCAAATCAGTCTCCCCGGTCAATTCATTGAGCTTCTTCTCCATGGCCAGTGCAAGTAGGCCGGGCTTGTCGTTGAGTCCCATCACATAATCGGGTGTAATCACAGCTGGCAGCATCTGCACATCAAGACGCAGCTCGGGGTGATCTTCCGCAATCTGCTCATAGTATTCAAACTGCGTTTGAGCACCCGGCGGGATATAGATCCGAGGTCGTGGATCTGCAGTCCAATCTTTGGGGTCTCGACCTGCCACTTCAATGTTGGAGCCATCGATACGCCTTGTGAGGGCATTCCAAAAGGAGTCCTTGATTAGACGAGACAGCCGCGCTACTGGATTTTCGCTTAGTCGTGCTTCGTCAAGGATAATGTGCTTGCGACCGTAGTCTTTTGCAATTGTAAGCTCTTGGAGGAGGTTAGAGAGCATGTACGTGCCCCGCACATCAACACGCTTATGTCCGGATGATGCTGCAGTCCCGACCGAGATGACCTACAACAATTAGCAGTCGTCCTTGGTGTTTGGCACCATCAAGCATACCTTAGGTCCCAAGTCCTCGATTGTAATCTGCATATTCTGGTCCGTATCTTCTTGCTTCAAGAGAGTCGCAAGCGTCTCCTCCACCTCAATGAGGAACTTCCGAGGTCGTCCTGATGCCTCATCTGTCCGATGTTGTCAGCTCCTGCACTAACCGCATATCCGACATATTTATAATAAGCATACCATGGCTACCGCGTCGAGACGGCAAGGTTCCAAAGAATTGGTTGATGTCTTCGCGGCTGTAGTCGTTCAAACCCTGTAGATCCCAGTCAAAATAAGCTTGCTGTACCTTCTCCCGCGGGGTGCCGTCCAACGTCCAAGCGTTGTGGCTGCTTACCACTGATAATGCACGTCTCCTCGCCTTGAATTTGTTGACATTTTCATTCTTGCCATAGTACACATCTGGATTGGAGAAAGGATCTGTAGAGCTGGAACCAGACCGGGTATGTCCATCTGACGAGCTCATGGTCTGTGTGGCGGAAGAAGAAGAGAGGGCACAATTTAAAATCCGAATGTGCGTTACGCAAGAATACGTCCACACCGACTATTCCCGGCAGTCGAAAAAAATTAAAGCAGCAAGTACAGATGCTCCAATGGGCCCAATATATGATGACCTGGGCTATTGCACTCTGTACTCCGAGGGTACTCGCGATCTGATCAGAAAAGTCAGGGGTTCTTGGTCTGACGAGTAAGACAGTTTCGGATTCAGGTAATATGTTGAAGCTTTAGAATGGATAGGGGATGGTAGTGATAGAGAACTTGAAACAGAAATTTGTTATGAACCTGGCAGAGGTGGAAAGGGAATGACGGCATTCACATTGATGATGTCGCCGCTCCACTTATGTTGCCGCTCCAGAGCCGATAAGCCTTTAGATAACAACTTTAGAAACAAATCGAAGACGAGGCCCTGGGATGCGATTAATAAAAGAAAATATAAATACTGCAAATCTTTGCTGGAAGCAGTGACTCAAAACCAAGACTGTTGTGGCTTGGACGAATGTGGTAACCAGCCATTCATTGGAATGTTACGGATTCATGAATCCCAGTAACTATAAGCTTAAAGTCCCATCGAACAAAGGAACATCAATAATGCTTGTGCTGACACAGCTATTTACAGATATCCAAAGCCAAACTGTTCATACAATTGCTCACAACTTGGCAGAGACCGCGCTTCCGCCGTCGAGCGTGATAGTCGCGCCGTTCACAAAAGAGCCGGCACGGCTACTCAAGAACAAGCAAGCCCCGGCCACATCCTGTGGGGTTCCAATGCGACCCAGAGGCACACCAGCCCTGATAGTGTCACCGAATGACTTCAAGGTAGCGGCCATCATCTTACTTTCGAAAGGACCACAGGCCAAGGTGTTAGAGCTGCAAACCGAATCAGTCTCCGAATACATCAAACAAAGCGAAGCGAAGCATAGTAGATATACTTACGTGACGTTTCGCTTGCCCAGGTGGTTGGCGAGCACCCGGCTCAAGTGGTGCAGACCGGCCTTGCTGGAACTGTATGCGAATGTCTCGAGCGAGGGAACACGGAGTCCATCAATGCTGCCGATATTGATAATGCGAGAGGGATCCTCCGGTGTAGCCGCCTTCTCCAGAAGCGGTGTGACGAGCTGGGTCAGGTCGAAGACACGGTGGAGGTTGAGGGTGAGGACTCGCGTGAAAGCCTCGGAGGGGTATTCATCATAGGGAGCGCCCCAGTTTGAGCCGGAGTTGTTGACGAGGACGTGGAGCTCTAGAAGAAAGAGGCATGTTGTTAGAAATGATATAGCCCTCCATTGGATGTGATGTCTTACTGTCCTCGCGCTTGCCCAGTTCCTCAGCCAGCTTCTTCACGTCCTCAAGCTTATAGAAATTGGCCGGAATGGCATGAGCTTTGCCCTTGCCCAGGGCGTTGAGCTCCTTGGCTGCTTGCTCACAGGCCTTTGCATCACGGGATGAGATGTAGACAGTGGCACCGTTTGTTACATAGCCCTCTGAGATCATGCGACCGATGCCTTTAGCTCCGCCGGTGACCAGCACCACTTTGCCCTGTAGGCGCGTTAGAATGGTCGGAGAGGTAGAGCATGTAGCGATCTGACCTTGACATTGAAAAGACTTGCGGAATCCATTGTGAAATTGTGATTTAGATCGATTATACCAAAATGATAGAAGACAAGAGTCTACATTTGTTAGATCTGTCCCTCGTAGCCTCCCCAATTACACTCCATACCCGAGGCCGACGGGGCCGAGATTACTTGATGAACCAGCCGAGGCACGCGGACCTGGAATATCTTTGTGCCGACAATTCTGCACTAGCCCTATTTGGGACTCAACTTAGGGCTGCATCGTCAGGGTTTCGCGGGGTCTCTGGTCGAGGTGTTTTGGCTATTTTCGTTCAGCATATACCCCCAGTACAATAGACTTGTTGTATTTGCTTTTCGTTTCATTATTCCACAATGGAAGAGCTTTTGTCAAAACACCGCAAAGAGCAAAAGGATCTCCAAGGGCGGATCACGCAAAAGAAAAAGTCCGCCACCAAGAAAACCCGCAAAGGAGTCAACGATGAATGTGAACAATTACAGCGCGATCTGTCCGAGAAACAGCAGGCCGAGATCGCACAGTTAAATGGAGATCCCACTGAAACCCTCGAAGACCTCAGTCTGGGAGATGATCAACCGACAGATGACGAAGACTCGAAACAAGACAAACCCGCCGAGGAGCCACAACAAGCAGAACCAACAGCCCAATCCACCCCGGAGCCTTCCTCTGCATCCCACCCAAAAAAGCCAAATCGCCAAAAGGCCCGTCTCGCGCGGCGTGCAGCTGAGCAAGCCGCTCAGTCAGCCGCCGCAGCAGAAGAAGCCGCAACGCAAACAAACTACAGAGGCGACGAACAGGAGGTCATGGACGCTGTGTTCAAGAAGCTGGGTCTGAAGGAAATAGAAGTGACCCCGGACGGGCACTGCCTCTACTCAGCAGTTGCCAAACAGCTCGACGAGTCCGGACTCGGTTTGCGGCCGGACCCAAGCCGAATCGTCCTCCAGCCCGCCACACAGTCACGCATCGACACAGTCGCCTCTCCGCAACACGACGGCTACCGAGCTGTTCGAGCTGTGACAGCAGATTTCATTATGGAACATAAAGAGGATTTCGAGGCGTTCATGGAAGAGCCCCTGGAGTCATATACTCGGAAGATCAAATTGACTGCCGAGTGGGAGGGCAGTTGGAGCTGCAGGCGATTGCCCGAGCATACGGAGTGGAAATCAACGTTGTACAGAAGGATGGGCGAATGGAGAAGATCGAATCTGGTGACAACGACAGCTTCGACGAGGAGGAGAAGCGCAAACGCGTTATCTGGCTCGCTTACTACCGCCACACATACGGACTCGGCGAACACTACAATGCCCTTGTGAAGAAGTCCTAAGCTACTAGATCAACGCAATCTCATTTCTGCCTCGGCCCTTTCAGTTCAGACCTGACTGTGCAATTGCAGATCTATTTTTATCTTGGGCTTTTTGCTAGGTGGTTTTCGGCTTTTCGGCGGATCTAATTACGCCGACGCCAGATCGAGACTCGGTCGTGGATCACCCCGTTCTCGCCCTGGCCTACTTCGTGCGTGCGCTCTGGCTTCCAGTATGCCACCCTTTCCAGGCCGTCTTTGCTCGGTGCACGTAGAGGTTCGTGCTTGACGACGCCATTGTCGTAGGGGACTTCTTCGCCGGGGTGGCTCAGGTGTGCCATATACGCTTCCGACGAAGAAGTATATGGAGGGCCTGCGGATTGGGGATCCTTGTGACGGGGGAACTCGAGGCAGATCAAGTTGCCCGCTGGCGAAGGGGACAGAAGCTGGGTCTGTCGCAGCGCCCATTTGGGTCGCATTGACGGATCCAGAGCACAGAAGAACTGCATGATGGTTAGCATGAGAACTAAAATAGAAACATGAGATATAGACAAAAGAAGACACAACATTCTTGTTATCAAATCACGTGGCTGTAATTCCATTGCGACGGATCTCACAATGTAGACAGACATCCAAGCAGCAACACAAGGGACAAAAAAGAATCCATACCGTGTAATCGTAGATAATATCAAATCCATTCAAGGGGACACCAATCTTCTCCAACCAAGCATCGTCGAAAAAGTCACCCTGAATCCAAGTAACCTTTCCCGTGCCGACAGTCTGATCCCGGACGCGATACCAACTGGCATTGTCGTTCTCTTCCTTCTTGCATGCCTCAATCGCAGCAGCGCTATACTCGAGGCCATAAGCATCGAAGCCGAAGCTTGCCAGCAAGAGGACATCCACACCTCTCCCACAGCCAGGAACGAGAGCCCTCCGCCTGTACGACTGGCCCTGTGCATCAGTGGCGAGAGGCGCGCCAATTGTCGGGCGTTGCTTGACAAGCGTGTCTTCAAGGGCGGGATTGGGGAATCCCCGGTCCCAGGGCAGATTGTCGCCCTTGTCCCAGAGGGAAGCCCAGCCATCGACGTATTTGTCGCCCTTGTATTGGGAGAGGTGGGCCTGCACCTCCTTTGGGTCGATGTTGGTTTGCATTGCGATGGTTATGTTGGTTTTAATCTTTGATGTGGCTTCACAGGGTGATTAATTGTTCCTGAGTGTCAAGAGGGATGCGGTGGAGCTCACCGTCTTTATGTCATGTTGCCCTCGGGGAATGATCCATTGCCCAGTCTACCAGGCTTATTAATCACCTCCTTGCAGCCCCGGAACCCTTTCAAGGTTCTGAGATCCACCTGGATTGAAGGTATATGATCCGGTGGCGTATGAAGACGTTTCTGGACTGTCCGCGGTATACTCTCTGTTTTGACGACAGATCTGTATAATCGTAGCAAGTACACCCACCACCTATCACAAAACCTGGATCTATCCTACATTATAATTCTGGCAGCCCATCACCTACCACAGGTGTATGTGGTATGTAGGTAGTAAACACTTGGTAGACCTCCAGGGCTGATAGATGGGCTTATGATACTAATAGTAGGACTCTGGGGTATCTATTGAGACGGCTAAGGTAACATCCGGGGGAAGCAGGGATATTAAGCGAAAGCCAAGACCTCTTAAGTATATTGCGACTGTTGGATTTTAAATACTTTAAGCCGTCAAAACGTTTCATATTCTGTTCTATCATAGATTTTGTTCGAACATCTAGTCCACTTCAAGTCTTTAATCTCTCTCGGGATGGGGCCCCTTCAGAATTTGCCGACGGAAGACCGGCACACTCGTGCTCAACGATGACTGGCTCTATAAGCCGGCTCGCATCTTTATAGGATAGAATGTACACTAGCGTTGGTATATCGGATAAGAATCCAGCACTAGAGCCCTGGAATGCAAGTGATAACTAATATTATTAGTACACTCGGTCGATTATTAGCACATTCGGTCGCCGTCGGTGCTTGTCGGTCAAAAAAAATCTCCAAATGCATTCTGGTCTTTCGTTTCTCTCGCTTTTATTTCTCCTGGGACATCCAACATTAACACTTAGCGTTGTAAAAACATACGTGCTGATCTGATATATCCAGGGGGATAGATCGACAATCTTTGGAAGGCGCCCAAGTTAGGTACCTGCAGGGCTCCCACAGGGTTGATCTTTTGTGAAAACCCAAGACTTTACCTTTGTAAAGCTTTATGCGCCTTATTCTTTTGGATTCAGATTTATTCTATGCTCAATTGGCAAAAGTCGACTTTTTCCTCCATTATATACATCCAATATGCATGGGAAACCTGAGCCCGACGGCATCGTCGCATCCTCGGACACTGGAGAACATCCGGCAATCACAACCGAACCAAAACCGGAGGTTGACGATAATCACTCCCCTATCGGGTGCCTCCAGCAATACCGTCGATGAAGAACGTGGCCCAGAGAATTCTCCTCGCCTAGAACGCCAACTGACAGAGCTTGGTCCTCCGGTCAAAGTCGCCCGACTCAAGCGCCGAGGCTTGTTCGGGCAGTTGGCATTGGTAGCAGAGGTTGAAAATCCGAAGACATATACTCGCAGAATGAAATGGTTCATCACATTTGTCGTCGCCCTTGCCGGAGCCACAGCACCAATGGGCAGCGCGATCTTTCTTCGTGAGTCTCCAATCACAAATTGTTCGTCTGATCATATCTAATCTGATCAATCTTCTATCAGCTTCACTATCACAAGTAACCAAGGAGTTGAATACGACAACCACCATCACTAATCTGTCGATCGCGTTGTATATGCTAGCTATGTCGATATTCCCATTGTGGTGGTCATCATTCAGCGAGCGACTTGGGCGACGGACCATCTATCTAACTTCTTTTGCTCTCTTCGTGGTCTTCAACTGCCTTTGTGCCATCTCAAATTCTATCGCAATGCTGGTCGTAATGCGAATGTTGAGTGGTGGCGCCTCTGCTTCTGTCCAGGCGGTTGGTGCTGGCACCATCGCCGATCTCTGGGAACCCAGGGAGCGAGGACGGGCCATGGGAATCTTCTATCTAGGTCCGTTGTGTGGACCCTTGTTTGCACCCATTGTCGGCGGTGTCCTAGCTCAACGTTGGGGATGGCGGAGCACCATGTGGTTCCTCTCGGCATTTGGTGCTGTCACTCTCATCTTTATCTTATTCGCCCTTCCCGAGACGTTGACTGTGCAAAAGCCTGTGCTGGCTGAACTTGAGGACGAAGATCCAGCCATCAGCCGCCCTCTGAGTCGAGTCTCGTCGCAGCAGGTTGTTCGGTCCACTGCAAGGTGGCTCAAGACGATGAAAATGATCTTCATTGATCCGCTCAAAATCATTCTCTACCTCCGGTTCCTCCCCGTCCTTCTCAGTGTGTATTACGCTAGTGTCGCCTTCGGTTCCCTCTATGTTCTGAATATCAGTGTTGAGCATACCTTCGCAGAGGCACCATACAACTTCTCCACCATCATCGTTGGTTTATTGTACATTCCAAACTCGCTGGGCTACATGGTGACCAGTATATTTGGAGGCAAATGGATGGACAGCATCATGCAACGGGAGGCAAAGAAAGCAAATCGGTACGACGAGAAAGGCAGACTGGAATTACGCCCCGAAGACCGAATGCGTGAGAATGCATGGCTCGGAGCCTTCCTGTATCCCGCCGCCCTGATATGGTATGGTTGGACGGCGGAGAAGGGAGTGTTCTGGCTTGTCCCAGTATGTCTCAGCCCAGGCCCCCAAGGCAAATCAGTACAATGGGAACTCGCTAACTCCGATCTGATAGATGATTGCCAACTTTTTCTTTGGTATGGGCTCTATGCTCATTTTCAGTATGGTAACCACCATGCTCACGGAATTCATGCCGAAAAAGTCCTCGGAGGGCGTAGCGCTCAACAACTTCATGCGAAACATCTTCTCCTGCGTCGGTTCCGTCGTCACTGCCCCGATAATCAACGGTATCGGCAATGGGTGGCTCTTCACCATCCTCGGCCTTGTCAGTTTCGCAAGTAGCTCCGTCATCTTCCTGATGAGAGTCAACGGCCCCAAGTGGAGAAAGACTTTGGATGCAGAAATGCGGGCATGAGTTGCTTTTGCTTCGTATTACTAGGTTGCATTTTATCTCTAGCGTTTGAGCATATTCTTATATTAATTTTAAAGGGTGGTAAGGGCCTGGCGTACCAACATGTACACAATTGGTGTCGGTACATGTAACTACCTGTCTCTGTTTTGCACATACTTCTCACCAAAACAAAATATCCATACCTTACTCTATCTCTTCATCTATATTAAGCCGCTCTCCGGTCCTTTTGTGCTCTTCTTATCTATGTATCCCCAACCGGAGTCGATTATGTTGCCTCTGTCCTTGGCGACGTAAGACCTTGATAGGCTGACCTATTGGTAATCCTAAAAGAGGGACGCTATATGTAAGAGCAAGCCCGTGGACCGATGCTTTTAGGCTGCTTTTTCTAGTGTCTTTTGAATGTATACGAAGGCTTTTCTATGTATAGCCCCCCCTGGTATCGAGGTATTAATCAATAACGCAAAGTTTCTATCTCATGGGACCCCTCACCCCGAATTTGAGAATTACGCTTCCCCTAGGACCATTCAACCTGTTTCTCGGTAATTGCAAATGCCAAGCTGCTACGTATAATCTCCCGTACTTGTGTTATTGCGCATATCTCGGCCTAGTTACACTATCCCAAGAATTAGTCGTTCAATGATAGCATATTCTTGTCGAGAGGGCAGGTCCTTCGATTAGCAGGTGCAATTGATTGCATGCGATGAGGCTAGCGATGTTTCTCTTTACCTACATCCATAGGTGTGCTTCAGTCTTTACTTGGTACGGAGTACGGAGTATAGAAAAGCGATATAGATCTGAGTAATACTGCACGTAAAACCCACCTGCATGAAAGAAAGTGAGGCAGCCAATCAGAGCTTCATCACGCCATGTTCTTGACTAGCCAGCACTTCTAGCGAACATTCGATGCATCCGCCATGAGGGGAAGGGGATATCGCCGGCGGGATAACGGAGTAGAGGGGTTTATGTGCTGGAGTTACCAGGGTCTACCACTTGGGCACGGAGTGCTTTTTCAAACGATATCGCGAATACCCCTCCATTGCGACCAAACAATCTCCCCGATGCCAATGTTTTCTTTACTTTTTCTCGCACGGGTTACTCTCTAGCAGATCCGATGCCGGCAACATCCCTACCAAACTATACTGCAAACGACCTATCCATTCGCTAGTTGCAATCTCAAATATCAGACATCGGATGAAAGTCTATTAACCTTTGGACCTCTCCTCTCCAATCGGCATACTCCTTACAAGTGCATAAGTGACAAAGGAACATCTTGCCCAAAAAAAGAGCTACTTTTATGCCCATCTACCCCGTACACAGAGTCCAAGAGTCCAGGAGTCCAACGCAGTCCAACGTATTCAGAACAGACCAGAAAAGACCACGCAAGAAGAATCCTGGCCCAATTCTGAGAATAGAAACAAAGCAACCAATTATATTTACAAAATCCGATGGGTTCACCTCGGGGACAATTTGCTAACCACACGCAACACGGCATGGATGCTCGGCCCGCTGCATGGAGTTGGGTACATACATAGATAACTCCATCTGGCAATTTGGCTGAGGACTTGTATCAGGAAGTACAACATATCGGGGAATGGCACGAAAAATCAGCGCCGAGATGACGCGCTAGAAAAGAGAAAAGTGGCCTGGGCATGCATGCAGCTCTTTTTAGACTCGAGTGTTGGCTTTTGTACTTATCTATACCCTTAGGTACATTAGGTCGAATTGAACACATATGCCATTTTGAAAGAAGAGGATCCCCAGTGACGAAGCTGTTGTAAGACGACAAATCAATCAGATAGCCGTGGGGTCTGTTAGTGTACTCGGCGCGCGGACCAAGTTGGATGCAGGAATTGGCGGACGTGTTGGTTTAGGAGTGGCTGGTATTGACGCGAAGATCGCATATGATCGGCTGTACTCCGTACTCCGTTATAGGCGGAATTGGAATGTGAGAATATCGAAGTTGGCAGAGAGGGAGAGTTTGACGTCCAAGTCCAATGCGCGATATCACCTGACCCCGAGAAACTCTGTGTTCCGCCACTTTTTCTTTTACTTCAGACATTGATGTCTTATTGATGCAGTCCACGATGTCTAACTGCATATTACATCACCATTTCGACTGCTGACTCCCTTACAGTCGAGTGTCACAAGAATAATGTCCTCGGACAACACTCTGAAGTGTCGGTGTCGAGAGTGGAGATCCCACTATCCACGACTCCATCAGCTCCATAACAACTTCATCCCCAACCACCCCGTTTCGCTTTTCCAGTTTGATTCTATGAATAAGGCAGAATTTTGCTGGAAGTCCCATTCCCAATATTTGCCCCCCCTAATACCGGATCCCTTTCGAGGTTAATTGCCCTGGTCTCTCTCCACCGGTGTATTTCGTACGCCTGCATCCTATTTGCCGCCGTTACCGGGACACGTTGGGCAGAAATGGGTCTGCATCACTGCGTCGCCCATCGATTTCCTTACCGAAACATTGCCTTCGTGGCTTTGTGTACATCTGCGAAAGTTCCTTCGCCCAATTCAGTTCCTATTATCATCTCAATATGTGTCTATGTGTAGTATCCAGGCCCAAAAACAAAACAAAAACAAGACGGAAAAAAACAAGTCAATTCAATTCAATTCACTCGGTGGCATCCGCCCCACTTCTACAGACCCAGTTTCTCCATGCTCCTGCAGCACAACCTTTCCTATCTTGACCGATGTGCCCTCCGATCCCCAATCCCGTATCGCC
Organism: Penicillium mononematosum; assembly: GCF_028829835.1. Classification (NCBI taxonomy): domain Eukaryota; kingdom Fungi; phylum Ascomycota; class Eurotiomycetes; order Eurotiales; family Aspergillaceae; genus Penicillium; species Penicillium mononematosum. The sequence goes on along the minus strand of NW_026643272.1, from coordinate 7,140,359 downwards.
ATTTACTGCTTGGTGCTGCACCAATTCCTGCGGGTGGGGATCGTACTGCTCCCACCCGGCCCTAACCAAGCACCGGACCTCACTAACCATCATGTCGGCCCTGGAAATGGAGACCCGACGACCGACGTGGCCCAATGACAATTGACTCCATCGGGCAGTTCATTGGTGACGTTCAAGGGCCCAAGACCGTAATGCACTTTGTTGTCGTCCCATCCGACCGCATTGAAGACGAACTATTATACGCTGCCTCACCATGACTGTCCAATGCGACCTCTGTGTCACCAGAGAAACAAGCATATCCTTCCTTTCCCTTTTAGTACTCTAATACATGAGGTACCCTACCCAGTTTCACACTTCTCAATTGTCCATCTTTTGTATCTTTTGTTCTTCGATTTCCCTTGTCGCCCCATACTTTTCCGTGCATCGTACCCGACAAGCCGGCTTGTCAATTTCCCATTGAGCCGGTTCTCGTCACATCACGCGCCAGTCAGCCTCGCCCAGGCTTTCGATATATGATACGTCATTGACCGGGGATAATGGCCGGTAAGAAGAATAAGAATAAGAAGAACAATAAAAACAACAATCGCCCTCCCGTCGGTTCTGCACCACCCCCTGAACCAGAGAACAAAGACCTCGTCGACCCTGCCCCAGACCCGGCGGCAGCCGCTGTTGAGGATGTCTTACAAGTATGCCGACCTCCCTCAGTTCTCATATGCATCGGTCCAACGTCAATATTCGACCTTTGACTATGAGACTAAATCTTTCCAATTCTACCCTGTCACCTATTCAACGACCGATCTGACCGAGGGCCAAAACCAGGACAACAAGGAGCCCACCGCCGACGAACCGGAGAAGGACCCTACCTCTGAAGATCCCCCTGCCGCTGAGCCAAGTGGTGATGACAGCCCACCCGCTGAACCTACAGGTAAGTGCATGTTTCTAAAGATGATGGGGTTTATCATCGAGGAATCCATGTTCTAAGTTTTGTACTTGATATTAACATACAATGCTCAGATACTGCGGAGGCTGCCCCAGAGGCTAAGGAAGAGGGCAAGGATGAGCCAGCGCCAGATGCAGAGAATCCTGACGAGGCTTCCAAGGAGGCTGCCGTAGAGGACGCGAAACCTGCGGAGGATGCAAAACCTGACGACGGCGCAGCGCCCGAAGGTGAAGCCAAGCCTGAGGGGGAGGCCAAACCTGAAGAGGAGGCCAAACCTGAAGAGGAGGCCAAACCTGGAGAGGAAGCCAAACCTGAAGAGGATCCAAAACCCGAAGGCGACCCAAAGCCTGAAGATGAATCTAAACCCGAAGACGGTGCGGCGCCCGATGACAGCGCAGAGCCTAAAGAGGAATCAAAGCCTGAAGAAGAGGCAAAACCTGAAGGTGGAGAAGATGCTCCAGCAGGCGAAGACACGAAAAAAGGTGATAATGGCAACAACGGTCAGTGGCCAAACTTACATTAGATCTTACGAAGCTGACAGTATGTAGATGAAGATTTCCCAGATTTTGATCTAGATGTTGATCCTGAGGCAGTAGCAGCCGAGAAAGAGGCTGCTGCTAAAGCGGCCGCCGAAGACGCCCTAGAAAATGGGGAAGATGCACCGAAGGCCGATGAAGCACCTGCAGAGGAACCAGCAGCGCCCGAGCCACCCGCAGAGGAGCCAAAGCCAGAGGAAAAGCCAGCGAGCAAGAAGAAAAGAAGGGTAAGAAGGGCAAGGCCGCCAAGGCAGCCGAAGAACCAGCGCCCGAACCAGAGCCAGCAGCAGAGCCAGAGCCGGCAGCAGAGCCAATGCCCGAGCCAGCCGTCGAGCCCGAGCCAGCAGTAGAGCCCGAGCCAGCAGCAGAGCCAACGCCCGAACCAGCTGCCGAAGCAGCGGCGGAGCCGGCGCCAGAACCAGCGGCGGAACCAGCGGCGGAGCCCGAACCAGAACCAGCAGTAGAATCAACACCAGAACCAGCTGCCGAAACAGCGCCGGAGCCTGAAGCTGAGCCTGAAAAGCCCGCAGATAATCCTCCTGATACCCCAACCCCAGAAGAGCCAGCAGCACCCGAGCCACCCGTGGAGGAGCCAAAAGCGGAGGAAAAGCCAACGGGCAAGAAGAAAAGAAGGGCAAGAAGGGCAAGGCAGCCGAGCCAGAGCCAGCACCAGCACCAGAGCCAGAGCCAGCACCAGAACCACCTGCCGAAACAGCGGCGGAGCCAGTGCCAGAACCAACACCAGAACCAGCCGCCGAAGCAGCGCCGGAGCCTGAAGCAGCGCCGGAGCCTGAAGCATCACCTGAAACAAGCGAACAACCAGCGGAAGCAGAGGCACCAGCAGCAGAACCTGAGCCTGCTCCACCTGCAGCAGAAGAAAAGGCCCCCGAAGAACCTGTCAAGCAACCAGAGCCCGAAGCTACGCCAGTTGAGGAAACACCTGCTGCCGAACCCGAAGCTGCCGCGGAGGACAAGGTGGAAGCTGTAGAGCCGGAACCAGTCGAGGAAACTCCCAAAGAGGCACCCGTCGAAGAAAGCACTCCAGCCGAGCCTGCCCCCGAACCTGCTGCTGAGCCTACTCCCGAACCTGCTGCTGAAGCTTCCGTTGAGCCAGCCGCCGAACCTGCTCCCGAGCCAGCTGCTGAACCCGCTCCCGAGCCTGCTGCTGAAGCTCCCGCTGAGCCTACTCCCGAACCTGCTGCTGAGCCTACTCCCGAGCCTACTGCTGAAGCTTCCGCTGAGCCAGCCGCCGAACCTGCTCCCGAACCAGCTGCTGAACCCACTCCTGATCCAGCTGCTGAGCCCGCTCCTGAGCCTGCTGCTGAACCTGAGCCTGCCGCTGAGCCTGCTCCCGAACCTGCTGCTGAACCCGCTCCCGAGCCTGCTGCTGAAGCTCCCGCTGAACCCGCTCCTGAACCTGCTGCTGAACCCGCTCCCGAGCCTGCTGCTGAAGCTCCCGCTGAACCCGCTCCCGAACCTGCTGCTGAACCTGCCCCTGAGCCTGCTCCCGAACCAGCTGCTGAACCAGCTGGTGAACCCGCTCCTGAACCTGCTGCTGAACCAGCTGGTGAACCCGCTCCTGAACCTGCTGCTGAACCCGCCCCTGAGCCTGCTGCTGAACCCGCTCCTGAACCAGCTGCTGAACCCGCTCCTGAACCTGCTGCTGAACCCGCCCCTGAGCCTGCTCCCGAACCAGCTGCTGAACCAGCTGCTCCCGCAGCGGAAGCCATTGAGCCAGTTCCTGAAGCTCCCGAGGCACCTCCCGCTGAAGAGGAAGCAGCGACTGAAGGAGCCCCCGCTGCCGCAGATCCTGTAGAGGAGCCTCCTGCCCCGGAACCAGCGGTTGAGGCACCTGCTCCTGCCCCGGTGGAAGAAGCACCCGCTGCCGAGACACCCACAGAAGCTATAGCAGAACCGGAGGTCGTACCCGATGAAGCGCCAAAGGAAATTACAGAGGAAACACCTGCTGACCAGCCAACGCCCGAAGAGCCAGCTCCTGTCGAAGCAGTCCCAGCTGAGACTCCGGCGCCTGAGGAATCCCCCGGCTGAACCGGTAGTTCCGGAGGCCCCAGCTGAGACACCAGAGGTTGATGCAGCTGCAGTCCCAGCCGAGACTCCAACACCGGAAGAGGCAAAGCTTGAGACACCGCCAGATGAGCCAACTCCCGAGCCCGAGGCTGCCAGAGCCCTCCCCGCTGAAGACCCACCTGCTGAGCCAGTCGCCATCCCCGCTAGCGACGAAGTGGCGCCCGACGAGCTCGTACCACCCCCAGCAGACACCCAGCCTGAGGTGGAGATGATCGACGCTGGGCCTCTGGGCGAAAGCGCAGAAGCAGCCGCAGCCCGCCACTCCCGACGCCGCAGAAAGCGTAGCTCGCCGATCGAGGGGGAGCGTCGACACTCCAAGACATCATCCGAAGGCCGCCGGGATCAACTCCAGCGCCAGAAGAGCGAGCGAGGCATCCTCAGCAACCGCTGGGCGAAGGCAATGGAAGAAGCGCGACGCCAACGCGACGAGAAAGTCCAATGGGAACGAAAACAGCGCGCTCTCGCCGAGGAACGGGAGCGCAGTGGCGTTCCTGCCCCCGAGAAACTGAAGCGCTCGAAGAGCTCGTCCAAGGAGAAGGTGAGGGAGAAGGAGAGGGCAATGGAACCAGAAATGGAGGCCGAAGTCGTCGAACCCAGATCCAAGCGCCGCACCTCCGGAACACCCTCCAGTCAACCTCTCGAACGAGCCCGCTCAACCAGGACCTCTTCATCGAAGCAGGTATCAACATCGATACCCACGCCCAAGCCCCGCGCCTTCCTGCGATACATGACAGAAGGCAAATCGGATACCAATGGGCCTTTGCTGCGTCTGAATGCCACTAAGGCTTCGCCGCCCATTGAAAGACCACGCCGGTCATCGACAAGTCATAGCAGTGGCAGCCGTCACGATCGTGCGGAGTATGAAGAGCGACAGTCTAATGGTCGGTCTAGTGGATCACGGTCACGACGCGAAGAGGAGCCTCGTCGCATTGAGCGTGCTGAGCGTGCTGAGCGCAGTGAGCGTGTTGAGCGCACTGAGCGTGTTGAGCGCACTGAGAGTAGAAGATTGCGACGCTCGTCGACGGCTGAGCATGGTCAATCCAGGGAGGAGAGAAAGGAGAGAGAGAGGGCGAGGGAAAGGGAGAAGGAAAAGGAGAGGGAGAGGGAGCGTGTGCGTGAGCACGAACGTGAACGGGAAATAGAGGGAGATATGGAGAGGGAGAGGGAGAAGAGGCCTGAGGGCTCCTCCCGGCGTTCCAGGGAGACAAGAGAGGCGCGCCATCATCGTCGCCACAGACGCGAGGAATCTCCTCCCCGAGAGGAGTCGAAGCTGAAGGGTCTCTGGAGAGCGATTGCTGCCCATTGAGACCACAGATATTGTCTATCTACATTTTTGATTTGCTTTCATTTCGACCTTGTCTTTTACTTTAACCAGGGGGGTTTGTGGTTGGACAGAATGATCTATATGTGACAGTGTATGCTTGATGAATTTGTGCTTGCATTGGGGAGCGAATCATTGCAGGAGTACTTGAATTGTTTTTTTTTTAGCCAGATCTGATTCAATATGCATCAACTTGACAAGGGTTTTGATTTGGGAGATCGTCATGATTCGCAGATCTCTTATAGCTTATTTGAGGCTATCTCAAAGCCACCGTAGTATCTGTCTTTGACTCCCCGGCATCAATCCCATCATTCGTGTCATATTTCATGTTGTATGTTATTTAATGCAAAGTCGGTATCTTCGCCAGCACTCGTGGAAAGTAGAAAAATCGCCCGATCACCAAATGCAACATGCAAAACCCTAAGCCAGACAGCCCAAATAAGCAGAATAAATCAAGTCTGCTCGCTCTTCGCCGGAATCACTCTAGAACACCACCCACACCAACCACGATACAAACCTTTCTCCTCTCTCTCAAGATAATTCCCCGTCTCCCTCTCATCCTCATACTCAACAACACAAGCACCAACATTAACCCTCTTCTTAGACTTGTGCTTAACAACACCACCCAACCCAATAACTTCCTGCCTAAAATACCCAGGCTCCTCATCATCATGGCTATCTGTCGGGACACCTGCCCCCTCGTGACCAAACGACGGAGGAGCTGGACTTGCAGTGCGGCTTGTATCACTCCCAGACCCAGACCCCTCATCAGCCTCACAGTCAACCTCAAGCTCAATCTCCTGCGCAGCAAGACAGCTCTCGCCACGCCCGCACTTAACGCCCTGGCAGCCTTCACCAATGCCAGTACCTAGCCCGCCGCCGAGGTACGTGCTGTAGCGCGTGCGCCATGTCCAGACACGACGGTATGTCGTATCATTACTGCGCAGAGCCATTCCACACTGCGTGCACAGCCAGACGGCTTCCTCGCAATTACAGGGGCTGCGCGCGAACGCAACAGCCGCGACGCTATTCTCGTCCCACCGGTCGGGGGCGTGCGGGTCTGAGGTTGTGTAGGAGAGGTGGGAAGAGAGTGGCGCTTTGCCGCAGGGCCGGCAGAGACGGCGGATGCGGTTTTTCAGAGCTGGTTGGGAAGGGGGTTTGATTGTGCAGTTCTGCAAGAAGCTGGGTTTAGCGACTTGGTAGTCTTTGCTAAGAGTGGATGTGGCTTACTCTGCATACGACCTTGGCGCAGCGTCGACATTCGCCCACCATGTCGCGCGCGCACTTACTAACCTTCCCGCGGGTCATACGGGTTTGCTCGCCGCTGGGACGGCTTAGGAGTCGTATGACTGATTTGACGCTGTCTGGGAGGACAGAGCCGCTGTCTAGCATCTCTGCTCAGGGTTTCGATGTATTCGTTCTCGCATCGGAGAGTCTCTCTCACTATTTGGTGGCGGAACGGTGCCAAGTTCACGTGGAACTGGCGACATGTGCTCGATAGGGCATAGAGGGTATTCAGGTCGATGGCGCGAGCGATTTCTTTGACGATGCTATGGGTGAATGTGTTAGCTGGATCTGAATCTTATTCGCCGGCTGTTGACAATCAAATACATACGGATAACAGCTCAAAGCCGCTGAGAATCCATTCCGATTGGGGTTTACGATCTCATCGGTCGTTTTATTCGGCGAAGAAGGTGATGTGGGTAATTCGGCCGGGTCCGACGCGATGGGGTCCATCAAAGGGAATGGCTTCTCCAAGTGTGCCGATCCGTCAGCAAATGCATCGTCGAGGTCGACAAACACCACCATGCTGCTCCATCAGAGGCCTTTCTCAAGATCAGTTTCATCAGATAAGATCGGGGGGGTCTTTATAGTGCCCCGTTCATCAGCCTAAGGAAGTTAAATGGTTCGGGGTGGGATGATGGCGGAGGGGTTAATTGCCGCTCCGAATACCGGGGCGGTGAGTTACGTGATCTTTCTCTGGGGTCCAGGGCTATTAAACAGCTGTTGGACTTGTCTGTTTCAGAAATGAAGATTGGTGTTAATGTACGTGGATAAAAGCAATGATAAAACGAGATACGTCATACTCCCTTAGCTAACCTCGGCCAGAACACCGGGGAGGGCCATGCTCAACTCCGAGATATAGCCCTGCAGGTACATAACTAAGTCCTTTGTTTCCTAATCAGGCAAGAGACGCCCTTTTATACCTCTACAGCTGTGGATTCTCGAGGCCCTTTCATTTTGGTCTATACTGTTCCTATCACATCAAAGAGTCCAGGAATGGAGTTCTATAACACATGCGAAGTATATAGTGGACCCCAAACGGAGGATGTCCGGGTATTTATTTAGGTAATTATGTTGTACAAAGTTGGAGTCATCCACGGGTTAATTGAACTTTCTCCAATCAAAGTTACCGTCTGAGTTACCGAGGAACCTTCTTTCCTTTCATCCATGGAGAAGTTAGTGGGGGTAGATAAGCCTTTGATATCCCCAGTCACCCCTCATATCCCCCCGCTCTCCCACTTCTCCATCCAAAGCCATGCCGCTCAACGCCAAAGCCGTATACGCCCGCTCCAATGCGGACTATGTCCCATTTGCCAGTCGACGGAGTACCGTCCATAGCACCAAGGGCATCGTATCATGCACCCAACCACTAGCCGCTGCTGCGGGTCATAAGATCCTGAGCCAGGGTGGAAACGCAGCGGTATGCATCCTGTTCAATTCTAAGTGTCGCATCCAAAAATACTGACTTGATACTCTTGTCCAGGATGCCGCTGTTGCTGTCGGTAAGCCTCGCCTCTATTTGCATAACCACAGCAGGAAACAATAAAACTGATCTCATATTCCACAGCCGCTGGACTCAACATGACTGAGCCTGGTTCCACCGGCATCGGAGGTGACATGTTCTGTCTCTTCTACAATGCCAAGACGAAGAAGGTGCATGCGCTCAATGGTTCTGGTCGGTATCCTGGGAAGGCCAGCTTGGACAAAATCCGAAAGGATCTCGGTCTGGCCCCTGGTGAGCCGGGCAATATACCCATGTTGAACGCTCTAGCTGTGACTACGCCTGGAGCAGCTGCGGGATGGGTGGATACAGTTGAGAAGTTTGGTAGCGGTAAGTTATCGCTCGAGCAGATTCTACAGCCTGCTATTGAGCTGGGAGAAGAGGGATTCCCTGTGTCGGAGCTCTCGTCTCGGGGTGTAAGTGTCCAATTTCCAATCATCCCCAATCTTAATCGCACTATGAGCTAACCCGCGCGCAGTGGAATGACTCCGAGCAAGATATCCGGAATGCATCTCCTAACTTCCGTGAGATGTTGAAAGTCGATCCTTCAGCCAAAGATGGCGTGCGACCCCCACTTCCAGGCGAGATCATGAAGAATCCCACTCTAGCCAAGACCTTCCGCGCGCTCGCCGCAGAGGGCAAGAAAGGATTCTACCAGGGTCGGATCGCAGAAGCCATCGTCAAGGTGGTGCAAGATCAGGGTGGCTACATGTCACTCGAGGATCTAGCCTATCATGCCGAGATCGGGACACAGGAAGTCGACGCGATTTCACTCAAGTTCATCGGCCAAGACATCGTCTCCAAATCAACACCCGGCACAGATGGTGAAGCCAACCAAGGCGTTGAGATCTGGGAACACCCACCAAACGGCCAGGGCATCGTGGCGCTAATGGCACTCGGCATCATGGAGGAACTCGAGAAGTCAGGCAAGATCCCCAAGTTCACTGAGGCCCAGCATAACTCAGCCGAATACCTACACGCCGTGATCGAGAGTCTGCGCATCGCCTTCGCCGACGCAGCCTGGTGGGTCACAGACCCAGACGTGGAGCGTGTACCTTCCCAGGGCCTACTCGACCCCGCGTATCTCGCAGAGCGGGCGAAGCTGTTCACACCCGAGCGCGCAGCGGATATCATGGACCACGGTAGTCCGGCGCACAACCACTGCGACACGGTGTACTTTGCAGTGACGGACAGCGAGGGCAACGGCATTTCTTTCATCAACAGTAACTATGCTGGGTTCGGAACGGCCATCATCCCTGCCGGGTGTGGCTTCACACTGCAGAACCGTGGTGCCAATTTCTCGCTGCAGGAAGGCCACCCCAATGTCCTGGCTCCGAACAAGCGACCATACCACACGATCATCCCGGCCCTTATCACTAATGTTGCGGATGGCTCCTTACATTCCGTTTACGGTGTCATGGGTGGCTTTATGCAGCCGCAGGGCCATGTACAGGTTCTGCTCAACATGCTTGCCTTCGGGTATCATCCCCAGGCAGCGCTGGATTCGCCGCGCTTCTGTCTTGCTGCGCCGAATGACGAGAGTACGGACCGCACTGTGTTGGTTGAGGAGGGTATTAGTGATGCTGCTGTGGAGGGACTGCGTCGTCTTGGTCACAAGATTGAGGTGTTGACTGGTTGGAAGCGAGCTATGTTTGGTCGCGGCCAGATCATCCGTTCGTACTACGATGATGGGAAGCTGGTTTATGCTGCAGGCAGTGATCTTCGAGGCGATGGGATGGCGTTCCCTTCGCTGTAGAGCGATGGAGATCCAAATTGAATTGCCGACTATGTTGTATGTGCATAGTCACAACTAATTAGCCATCAGGAAGTCCAGGCTTTTTGCTTGACTCTTTCTGTTTCTTAAATCGTCTTCATAACTCTTTACCGGTGTACAACCAATGAATATGCAGCCTTCTGCCCATGTTACAGCTAGGCTCGGATAAATGTGATTCGTTCCATTATAAAGTCCAGGCTAAAAACACTATACCACATCAGAGGTTATTTACCTATACACCCTGTGAAAGTAACGTAAAAGATGTGTCGATATTAGGATATACAGGGCAAACCCTAGAGGCGACAGAGATCAAGCCCATTCCCCGATTCCTGCAGAAGTCAATAATACTATTGCCAAAGAAAAATCCTCACAGAAGAGTTACAGACTGAATGTGTCAACGTAATTCCATAAGCCTTGACGCAATCTTTGCACTAGACATTGCGTACAACTGTGTCAGTGTAAACAGAGTAGTCTCCATCACAAGACCACTCCGTCCTCGCTCCTTACCAACAACAACATAACACACCGATCCCAATCCAGAATCCCAAAACAAAAAGCAAATGCACATCATCACTCATGCAGGCAGGTGGTCTGAACAAAAGCCAAGGCCTCAAAAAGCCGCGTGACTCCTCGAACCCCTGATCGACACGCCAGACTAACGTGCTAACGTGCCCCACAGCAGAATCCTCGACAGCTCGCGGTACTCCGTACTCCGTACTCTGTGCTTTGTCAAGGGAGAAAAGCAATAAGGCTATTGACATTCATAACCAAAAGCCAACGCCAGCATTGATATATAAGCATGCTGATAAATCAAACGATTACCAACCCTCAAACACCCAATCTCGAAGCAAGCCATCCATACTCTATAGTATTTGTCCGTAAAACCCGATTCTAGATCGAAGCCCAGAAACCCACAATGACAACGCCCCATACGCGAATCCACAGAGAATTCCAAATCCTAACGGGAACGCTCCAATTCGAAAGATTTTACTCGCAAGACCTGGAATCAGTCTAGCGGGAAAAATAGGGTGGGGAGAACAAGGTGGGGAGAGCAGGTTCGTATACCTCATTGAGGATAGCCCGGGTACCGCGTTGTTTACTCCGTGTCCAGTGTTATTAAATGGGTTTCGGGGCGTCCGGGATAAAGTGGAGATAGTTGAGGCTTTTATTGAAGGGCTAGAGTGTACGGTCGAGACAGAGTTGTGGACATTTGCTAATTGGAATTGCAGCCTGTGGGACCTTGAGAGGTTGGAATCGAGATTTTGATATCCCTAGGGGACGGTTTTGGGCAAGGCTGTACCTTCCAATTGCCCGAGGGCGGGTTTTGTTCCGCTTTACATAAGCAAAAGTTTATGATTTTCCATGGAAGCCAGTTCCGCTCGGATCAGAGATCGCTTTATCTTTGAGCCCATGGGTGTGACGGACAAGGAAGCCACGGGTGTTGACTTAATAGAGTTGAGCTTTATATCGGGAGTTTTATGGATTTGGTTTGTCAAATCATTGAATTTGAAGCTATACATTTATATAAAATGTAGGGGTATGGTGGAATCATCCAGAAACGAAAGTTGCAGTACATTTGAATGGCCTGCATGGGTATAAATGGTATAGTAGACAAGAATGGTAAAAATGAAAAAAAGAGACAATCATGATCGTGTCGTCAGAAATCACACATAAAGAAACACATCAAACAAAGGAAAAGAAACATCAAATCCAGTACCCAGTTGGGATGCAAGACCGAAGAATTAACCAACCGATATCGGGAGGTGCTTATCTTCTTTGTATTTGGAAGAATTGTGGTGTGCTGGAAGCGACCGCGACCGGTGGATCCGGAGTCCAGGTGGTCACACTCCGGACAACGGAGACAGGTGGAGCGTCCTGCTAATGACGATTGAGCCATTTGTAGGGAGTCGAGACCACCCTCTCTAAGGCACACCAGTGGCCCCTCGGGATTTCCGTTGGACCCACAATCTGTTTTCTTTGCCATGGACTCCCAAGGTTTCCCAGGGCTGTTGGGTCATCCGCGCTGGTTTCGTAGAGGTAAATGCCTGGGTGGTCGTATAGTCATGAGATTCGGCCGTCTTTGATCAATTTAATTTGACTAAAGAGCTTCCGTGGTCTTTTCACATCCCCCAGCTCACGGGCTGGAACTGGTGCATGGAGTGGACCTGGTCCTCGTAGGGAAGGCAGTCTGCGCTGGACCATGAAGGAGAGGGGTAGTGGCACTGAACGGGCTTGAGATTTATTAGCGAATAGTTACCTAAATAATCGCAAAGAAAACTCACTGGCTGGATCATATTCTCCCCCATGGACATGGGAACTAGATGCGACGGAGGCACGCCAGCATCAGTATCCCAGCGGAGGGGAGTGTGCATCTGAAGCGGGGACGAAGTGACCTCGCCGTTTAGGATATTCTTCGGGTACTGGTCGATGACAGACACAGACGCGGAAGAAATGGAGGAGCTAGAGTGGGGAGGAAGAGAGAAAGTCGCATCGGATAGAGGCGACGGGCAAGTGTCTGCGGGGAAGAGTAGAAGGGGCTGTCGTCAACAGACTCGGGGAGCTGGCTATGGAAGGCTGGCCGGGGCTGTAGGGGCAAGTCGACGCCGCTCCACATCAATGAGCAGTCGTTGTTGGCCAGGTCCGGGTGAATGCCAGGAGCCACGAGTGAGCCGATGGACATGGAGTGTGTATGGGAGGTTGCAGTCAATGGCATTCCGTGGTCCATTGACATACAGCGCGGGACAGCGGACTCGTTTACGATGGGATTTTGCTTGTTGGATGCCCATGAGGACTGCTCTGATTGCGATTCGAGTTCGCTGCCATTATTGTTAGTATGCGCCGTATCGCGAAAGGCTTCCCGTAGTACTCACTGTCTCTCCATGTGGCGCGCAAGTAGGTCAGCGCGGTGGAATGCCTTCTTGCATCCTTGTGTTGAGCAGCGGTACGAGGCCTCGGGGTTGTGGTTCAACTCATGGCGTCTTCGGTGTTCAGCCCTGGTGAAGACCTGCAACGGAGTCAGTTTGATTGATCCGATAGGTGTATATGATTGCGCCGACCTTTCCGCATGCTGGGTATTGGCAGGCATGTACACGCTTTCCCTTCTTGGCCTTGCTAATGCGACGGGTAGTTGGTGTATAGGTGACGGGCACATTCGCATCTGCAGGAGAGTTTGGACGGATGTTGTTCTTCCGGGCCATGTTGGATTTGGAAGCAAGTTGCTCAGGTTCTGGTGAAGAGGAGGAGACGGAAGGCGAGTTCAAGACAGAGACGATATGGTTTGGACTGATGCGCTCCGTGGATCCGCGGGTCATGATTTGTAAAGACAAGGAGAAAGAGTAGATAGGGAGGAATGGGATGTAAGATATAGATATGAGGCTGGTTTGGATTGTTCAGGTATAAGAATCCTGAAAGATGAGATGAATGAAGAGAGGAGGGTGGACTGATATAGAGGGAACGATATGCACTTCCTACAGATCTACCAGATTAATAAACTTCGAGGAAATTGGAGGAAATTAATATGTGCTAAAATAAAATTAAATTAAATAAATAAATAATAATGAATTAATCCCTAAAATACTCATGCTAATAATAATTCCAACAAAAATAAATCCAACATAAGGCTAACTAAGGCTAACTAAGGCTAACTGAGATTAGATCCAGGTAAAAACAGCACGGGCGTGGAGGCGATGATCGCTCTGCGGGATGATCAGAGCATAAGCCGTACTAAATTTACACAGGGGCATGCATTAGAGCCATGAGTGCGGCTGAGGCGCACTTTCCAGTCCGCCCTTAGATGATCCATAACAAGAAATTGGCCGTTAGCTGTTGGTTCGAGATAGCGCAATTTCGCTACCGTAGTCGCGGAATGATATTACTATGGATTATTTAACGTTTATTACCTTTGTTATGTGAAGTGGATAGTGCTTTCCTCCATAAGAAAAAAAAATTTAATCGAATTCCAAATCATGTCCCGTCCATTTTTTTTTTAACTGAAAAAAAACCCCATTGAACGGGAAACGGAGCCGCTTAAATGGCTCTGATATTCCAAATCCCGCGTTGAACGTGGAGCAGCTTTCACAATCGAGGGCTTCGGTCCAAGCTCCCACGGGATACAACGGGTTTGCCCCATCGGAAAAGCTAAGGTACATTATCAGTGGGGCGTGCGCTGGTTTAGGCAACTCGCAGGACCAGAATGGGAAGCACTATTCCCAATGTGGTATGTAGGAGGCTCATTACTCCGTACAGGGCTGCATGAATACTACTGATTGGCTCCAAATTTCCTGAATGAGGAATACAGTTCGAACATAAGATCGACATTTTTGATACGCTCTATTTTCTTTATTGCTTTCATTTATAGCAAAAGTATCATTTTGGGATATCTTGATATCATGGAGAGGATCTCAGGAAGGACGGGAGATCCGGTGGATCCTTGAATCCAAAGCCTCAACCAAACTTGTAAGTCGATTAAACCGAACTAGCCCGAAGTCCACTAAACCAATAACAGAAAGGGCAAAAAATTAAAAAAAAATAAAAAAATCAAGAAAAAGGCAGAGTCAGCCTGGCGTGTCTTGGCATTTTATTTTCCAAGGTTTGCCCTTTCGTTTCAGTGCGCCGATCCTTGACTTTTGAGGGGGAAACGGATACCCCAAACTCCGGGCACCGACCTCAAAAGGCCTCGGTTCGTCCGGGGGAAACCATTTGGTGGAACGGTTACTATATTACTATATTATCTACTATATCCTACTATATGGTGCATACAACTATTGATTTACATACTATAAAGTATATGAAATCCCCTACACATACCATCTTTTCCCGGGGGCCCCAACACCCAGTGACTAAATTGCTCTGCACCCCGCCCCATGCGACATTGCATAGCCGGAGAATAGCCCCTGTCGCCCTCGTGGCAGAGCAAGCATCAGGAGCCAAATGCCAGAAAACATCTCACTGCATTAATACACTATCTATAGCAAGATTTAGATCCTTAATTTACATTGTACTACTGCATCGCTAAAACACGCTATGTACACCATCCCTGCTTCCCCTAATTTCTGGAAACAATCTTTTGTTCTACTAGCACATCTCTAAAAGGACCAAGGAACAATAGACTAAAATAACAAGCGGGAATGCACATTATGTTGTATGCAGGGGACATTCGAAGGATGATTCAAGGCTAAAAAATGTCCCGCTCTGACGCCTCACTATCGCAACCGTTTATCTATCAGACAAATCACGGGCGCTAGGTGGGTTGCTGTGGGGGGGGAGGGGAGCGTGGAATGGGCTCTTGCACGATCCACCATTTACAATACTCAGTATGTTGCCGCAGATTCTGAGGATCCACGATATGAATCTTGATCTGGACTGCAAGGCATTCTTGCAGGGTTCTTGAAACGAGAGATGGAAACCCGGAAACAGAAAGAGTCGCATATGCAGTGTGCGGGAACTACCACAGCCCTCCTTTTTCCCAGCTTCCAAGTTTAGACACGCATGATGCATTTACCCTTGTCTATACAAGCCAAGACCGGGTCTGGTCCATGATTGATCGGCTGGTGCGGCTAGGGTCAGAGAGCGGGCTTAGCCTGGGGTTTGGACGGAGTACCGATGAAATTAAAGCTTTTCTTTTTCTCTTGTTTTTTCCCTTTGCCCGGACAACTACTAAAATTGATCGTCATTTGCTATCATAGCCCTGCTGTGCATAATCTTGATCTCAACCACTTCTGGTGTAGGGGGGGCACCATATTAATATGGAAGTGTATAATTGTGGGCCAATCATGGTCCTTCTAAGAGGGAGTTCAATGCCCGGGATCTGGTTCGCGGTATTTTCCCCCTGTGCTTGCAATTTCCCACATGGCTTGTGGTTGATTATTGTTAAGCCTCCTTCCGTTTCTGCTTGTTAGTGTCTGTGTGGATCATAGAGACTGCTTCAAATATTATGGATGAAGGGGCGATATCGCCGATTCATCTCTTTTTAATATTTTTTCTAAATAAAAAAAGTAGCGCTTGTTATTTCGTAGCGCTGTCGGGATTGTTAGATGATGATGGCTGATTTGGATATTGGGTATACTGCTGAGCTACCGGTGGGAATATACTCTCTACCACAAATCTATATTAAGTCTATAACACCTTCCTTGTTAAGATGAAGATTACTCTGCATGATTATATCGATTCTGGTATAGTACATATGTCGACGGCAAGACGGATAAGCCTTGCGCCTACAATAGCAACGGGTGCATGAAGCGCATGAAGAAGTGCATAGGAGTGACTGTGGTGATCAATATACAACGAGTCAGAGAGCTCGATTGGTGTTGGTTCTTTTTTTAGATGCTTACTCTGTACAACACGGGACATGCTAGGCCGTGCACGCTAGACCTGAAGTAGTAAACGCTCTCTCCCCAATTCGTTCCTGATCGACACAATCGCCAAACTACTCCCAAATTGGCATGGAGTTGCAAGTCCATGGCATTCGAACTAAATTAAATTAAAAATCAGAGCTATCAACGTGACCCTCATGCTCCTAAACCCTTTAAAGTATGTGCGGGATTCCCACATAGGCAGGTGCCCAAGATCGACATGCCCAGGAGGTGGGCACACCCCAGAACTGACTCATGATTTCTTGAGTACACCCCTTGAAAAAGTCTGGTTTACACATCTGAATAACTTTGATGTGGACAAAAAAAATACAGGTAAAACATACGGAAAAGAGGAAAAATAAAATAAAATAAAATAATTGGCCGATTTCGGAATATCCAACATATGCATGGATAACGGCGTATATGCGCCCCTTTCATTGTCCCCCACCCGCGCCCCCCTTAAGCTTTAGAGGCTCTTTGGTTCCAAACCAGTTCACTTTGGTCAACAGGTGGCCCTTCCGGGTCTATTTCGTCCCCAGATTAATTGGTGAGCCTCCTTTTTAGCCTCTCGTGATGGTGGATCTCCGGATTTTCAGGATGGTTAAGCATTGAAGGAGGAAGTGGCAAAGTTACGGATAAGGCTGATGGCGTTGCGTATATGTGTGACTTGATTCTGCATATTTAGCAGTAAAATAGGAGGGATATGCTCTCATGGATTGTTCCATGGAAGATGAAATCTCACCTCAGATCCCGTGGCATCTGCTCTGATTGGTGGAAGTTGTATTATTTCTGATTCGCTCGAATGAGAGAACCCGCTCTCGGTCTGGGCACTGCAAAGGCTCTTAACTTGAGTAATATCGCGCAATCGTTACTAAAGTGAGAAGCGACTAAACTCCGCTTCGCTACTCCGTACACATACTCAAATTAGTGAAAACAGGATATTTGATATTAAGGGAAAATACATACCCCTGGTCCGGGACAAATAGCCGTGACCGTTTACCACGGAATTGCGGCTATTCCTCGGGATTAACCGAAAAAAAAAAAATTAGGAGAGATCGGCTATACCCGAGGAGTTTAGCTTTTCTCTTAGTAAATTTACCCCTTACTTTGTATATCCCAGATACCTTCCAAGGTCAGCAAAGCTCAACCCATTAGGGCGAAATCAATGTCGAAAATTAATTGCACCCACGTGGAAAATGCCCTAAAATGCCCTAAAATGTCAGAAAGCGACGATTGCAAGCGCTGTTGTACATTATACTAATCGGGTTAGTTCAGGTCCACTCCGGTTATACCGTTATCCCCGCCGATACTCAGGTATGACCTTCTTGATCTTCCAAGGTTGTTCACTGCTGTCTTGTTTCAGTCGACATCTCCTTCTTTCCATGGTTAGCTCATATCTAGCACGTGGTTAGTAGCTCCACAATCGTCACCTCGATTCTTGTCTCGCGGATGTAACGGACATATGTATGGCTCGATGCACCGCAATATGTATATATTAATATGTTAAGTCCTTAGTTCCCCGCCAAGTATGGTCTCGAGAGTCGAGAATGTGATCAATCTGCGCTCAAGGCCCAGTCCTGCAGATCGTCGCTATCGAGGTCCATCACTGGTGATTAGTGAGGCATTTGTCTTCCCAGCGGGTTCCCCTGCATTGACTAAAGCAAACCATACTGGATACAGCACACTTGCAGGGATCATTGAAGAGAATTAACCGAATATATGACGAGAAGGCGACTCATCATGAGTCAGTCACCTGCACTCTTGTCACTTTCGACAATCCCTTTATCCATATCCCGAGATCTACCATACCTACTTAATGCTATATCATAGCATTGCTGTATGGAGTATATGTTGTTTACATCGTCATCAGTAATCTACCTATGCTTCCTGTTCCTGGGGAACTTCCCCACACTGACTAAGATCGTAACCTTCCACTAAAAAGAAAAACAAGAGAGTCGAGGTCCGAACCCTACAAAGTGGAGCAACGGTCTATTGAATAAAAGAATACGTCCTGATTCTCTCTCTCCCTCTTACAGGGAAAACTTCGGCGTAAGCAGAGTTCTCCATGCATTTTCCTGCGTCGTCCTTTGCAAGGATACGCTAATGGCGTAAAACCCCTGCATGCTTAGGTTATGTTTCAGATAGCCCCATCGATCAGGCCATGCCATGTGGCCACCTTTTGCAAGGCAGATTTCGAGGTGAGCACCGTTGCCTACATCTGGTAACGATCGTTGTTTAAGTCATAACACTGCTATCATGGATACAACGTACCTACAACATACATACTCTCGGAAAATTATGTATAGCGGATTGCAACACTAATTTATTTCTCAATAATATACTTGTCTTGGCTTTGGGCTTTGCTTTTTTTCCCTCAGAAGAAAAAACCCTTTCTTTAAATTCTTATAGCAAATCACAGCCATGTACTCCGTATCCGAGCTCACTACCGAATCCAACAAGGACATTGCCATTAATTTTAAATCCACTTCATTTCCTCTCAGCTTGCAGGGGGCTTGCAGCAAGGATCATGATCCTTGTAACCCATGTGGCTGCATTACACCAAAACGGAAAAGAAATGAGAGCTAATTTAGGGCACGTAACCATGCAGACACTACTGCAGCATCTGCATGCAGAGGGCTGGCCATTTTCAGGTAAATGTACTGTGCATGAAGCGTTGACTATTTACTCAAACGGGAATAAGTGACTCTCCCGTTCCATGTCCGTTACCGTGTCCGTGTCCGCGGACACTCCGCGGACAACCCTGCCAGTCGTTAGATCAGGAAGGTGCTCGTGTTGATCTAGGATGATTTAGGTGTCTTTGCTGTCTTTATACTTATTTATAACCATTATCCTCGATATAATTAGTCTGCATAGTACAATTAACTTGGGATTTTCCCGATCGGCTCGGTAAAATCATCGCAAATCATATCCTAGTCATCCAAGAGCAGGCAATAATTAACGCAGATTATTATCAAGTACCTTTGGATCTTAATAATAATTGAGTGGTTACATTCCCAAAACCCGACGTCGGGGAATCGGGGTTTGCAGGGATTTCGCTATAGAGGAAATGTAACGGAACAAGAAGCCGACGTGCACAACCAAGGGGTGTAAACAAGCTAATCTTTGGACACTTACTTACTCCAGATATTGCAGTGTCACGGTATGGGGAAAACTAGATCTACAATATTGTACACGAATCATCGCCGAATTTCCCGAATTTCCCGATTACCCCTTTTCCTTTTCATTTCCCAATCATGCCTTTCTTTGCTGTACGGAGAGTTGTATCTTCCGACATGCGACGGAGCTAATTCCTTCGCTCTCATCCGTTCGAGACCACATGGCCAAAACTGTGGGCCTCTTGTAGATCGCTCAACGGGTGTCGCAAAGTGCTCCCCAGTTTGAAGTTCCTACATGTATCTAGCCAACTTGGGTAGGTTGTTTAGAGAGACACTAAGCTCAATCCAGCTATATACTCTTTTGAGTCTTTCCAGCATACTGGTTATTAGCCTGACTTCTAGAATGCTACCTCACCAAGCTAATTAAGGAACATTACGCCGTCTTTTTGCAGCCAACAACAACACCTAAATCCAATTGGCGTGGAATTACTCTGCCTAGATGCATTCGAGTTTAGGTGCATGGCCAAGGGCTCAATGATAGATCACCATACGCATGACATCATGCACACCCGGTGTTCTGGGCATCAGCGTGCATCTGCCTGGTCATGCTTGTTGACGCTGTTGGTTCTGCTGTGGTTTCTATTGGCTTGTTGTTCTGCAGCCTGAGGATGATCGTGTAACAATTGTCCGATTGGGAAGGCTGAAAATAGGCATGGCTAATTGTGTTCTCGTTGCCCGCCAGACCTTTTCTTCTTTTTGTTATTGTATATTGATCGACGCCAGTTCGACTCCATATCATTTCCGGGAATCTCGGCAATTTACTCCGGTATCTCCGGGACTTTATATTTGACGACATGGGTCATGAGAAGAGAAATGAGACCATAATGCGAATCAAGTAGATCCAAATTATCCCATTCCACCAGCCTGTCCTATCCGATCTAGACTAGTGTATCCAATATATCTTTAGCGGGTAATCTCCAGCACCAACGGGACATGCTGCAATCCTTCGGGCCTCCCGGCAAGGGCTAATATTTTGATCAGCACACCTGATTTTTCAGCTGTAACAGACTACCAGACTAGTTTGGCTGGTCTCCTCCAATCTCTTTTTCCTGTTTTCCTTCTGCTGCAGGTCTAGATCGTCGCTGGATTAGCGTTGCATGGAGCCATGTGGCTGTTAAGTCCGGCTCAAGTCCGGTTTAGGTCCGCCTAACCGTTGTTGGGTCTGGCGTTGATCTACGGAGTACTTGGGCCGTCGATCCTGAGTACGACATATGCCATGCTGGGGGATTGGGCGGTTAGGGGGTTTGGGGGTGAGAGGCTGTGCCAACATGGACTAGTTAGTTGGCTACCATTGGGGCTGGCCATCTGGCAGTTGTGATCCATGTAGTTCTTTGCGAGGTCTGTGTGAGTATCTTTCCTAATATCATGGAAAGTGAGGGAATATAATGTTAGGCATCAGCGAAGGGTACCCAGGTAGTTGGAGGTTGCCCTCTTGTTCTTTGTTTAGTGGTTTAGCCCAAAGAGGGAGACCAAATTGGTTTGCTTGATACTCAATTATATCCAGTCCAAGAGTGATGGGCTTTCGAGGTTCGGGATACTCTTCGCATCACTTCGGATGGGATCTTTCCCTCATCCCTTGAGGAGTTGTGAATAACCTCATTTTGCATGGAAAAGACGAACCTTGGAAGGAGCGTTCTTCGCTCTTTGTTCCTTCCAAAACAACATCCATGAGACTACCTTGGACTCATCTAATGCGCTCAATGATGTTTGATGGACATACCCTTTTGTTTGTCTTGTCGTGACTGAGGCTTTTCATTCTTACGTCTTCTTGTTTTCTCTTCTTCCCTCACCTTTCGCATCGTGCTTCATCTTCCCCATCGGTTGAAGACCTTTCCTTCTTACACCATGCCTCCAAAAGGGGCTGAAGCGGCAAATGGCTCCCAAACCCCCACAAAGGCAGCGGAATGTACTGACAACACTCCTAATACGCCTGCGGCAAGTCACGGTGTTCACGCGAAACTTCTCGAATACACCCATCCAGCAGAAACGGGCTGGTGCATCCAATGCTTCAGGGTAGCAGTGCGTGACTGGGACGAGAATGAGTGGGATCGACCCCTCAAGATAAACTGCATTCGCGATGCCGATTCCAAGCGTTGTCAACGATGTTGCCATGCCCACGACAAATGTGAACTCGTGAGTATTCCTTAGTGTTTCGGTCATTCACTCGTGTGTTATACTCATTCAAATTCTCTATTGCAGCTCTATAAAGGTATCAGGGGCCACGGGTTCGAACTGCACGCATTACTGGAGTGGGTAATGGAGTTTTGGATCAACGAGGAATCCGAATTCGGACAAACCGACGATGCTAGCCTGGTTCACGATATAGAGATTGTCCACGCCGCTGCAGTGGCTGTGCGAGATCTCTGCGCCGGTCTTGATCGTCTCATCAAGTCCCATGGCAGCGCTCACAACTTAGTCGGCGAGCGTGATGGAAGTGCCGTGAGTCTACCTCATCTTTTGGGCTTTCGTGCACAATTTCACCCTGGCTGACTTTCCGAGGGGTTTAGGCAGATGAAGCTAAAGCTTCCTACGCTCAGTACTGTTCTTATCGGCGTCGTTTCTTGCAAGTTCCGCCTCCGCTTGGTCCCCGTAGCGATGGTACTCCACACCCCAAGCGCATCCAATTCGAGCATTGTGCTCGCCAACACCTTCGTCTTGATATCCATTCTGACTTTGGTCTGCCTTGGTATATGAGCGTTCTCTCGTTCAAGGAAACCATCGAGGGGTTGATTCGGGATGAATGTGATCACAGTGATGCCAACATCGTCGCCTGGTATACCACTATGCTGGCCACATTCCCTTTGACCATCTCTCTGCTATAGGCACAGGTAACTCGTCTCGCTATCTTCTTATGTTCTTTTCGGGCGATCTTCGCAATGCGTCGCTTCCATTCATGCTTTCCATGTTGTTTTTGCAAGGTTTCTACATTTTGTGTTCGGTGACGCATGAATCTTGGGGATCTTGTTTGATATTGAGCTCTCATACTGAATTAACTTGAAATTTTGCCTCCATTTCTTGTTTGTAATAACTTTCGGGCGTTTGTTTATCTCCTTGTTCATGTGAATACCCAATTGTAAAAGTGATGCGTGACTTGTTACAAGGTTGGCTGCAATAAACCGACGGACCTGGCTGAACACGCCAAAATACAGTTGACCTTCGCTTGTTTATATTTACAGGCTAGTATCAGTAGGCCAATAGAAAATGAACTATCTCAGACTGTTAGAACAGATAATCAATGCAAGGTATCTGATCGAATAGATACCAAAGCATCCAGAGATGCCAGAGATATAAGAGACATATATGGACCGATGGCAGACCCAGTTTTGACCAACTCAGCGACTATTAGTTTACTTTCCAAGCAAATGATCACAATCTGATGTGCATATCCATTCTCACATTAAGTACAGCTGATTGATCTCGCCTATTTACAGCCATTTCCTGAATCAGACCAAGCCGGAGCGAAGTGGAGAATGCGAGAAGCTCATTATAGGACCGATAGACGAAGACCTGGCTGGAAACAGGAAGAGAGACCACAAAGGGGAAAAAGTAAAAAGGAATCACGTAAAAGGAATGGTCTGCTCGTAAAAAGGAAAATGTCGAGCAATGATGGAGCCGAAATAAAAAGAAACGCCTTTTCGGACACGTCTCTATATCCACAGAGACTTCACTATAATTGAACAAGATACAATGATCGGGGTCTTCGGCAGAGAACGCTGGTGACGCGGTTGATTTCCCAATGTAGATCCTAAAAGGTGATGATCATGAAGTAGGGCAACGCCGTCTTGATATGGAGTCACGGAGCGCATCGGCAAAAAGCAGCTCAGAGGCAGGGCTGAAGAGACAGCAGGTTACCAGCTGGGGCACACCGACTGGGTCAGGCCGTATGCCGTTCGGATATCGTCACTCCGCTGAATAACCCGACTAGAAAGATAATGACAACAGGATAGGGAAGCTCTCATAAAGTAGTTTGATTGACGCAGAGATGAGGTTGGGTTTCGCTAATACCAAGTGGAAAGAAAGAGAAGGAGCATAAATGTTCGAAAAATGGGTATTGTTTTAGCGATCAGGATTCGTCACCTGTATCATAAGTCAGCTTGGAAACAATATCAACAGGTGATGTGCGCATTTACCTGCAAGATCCGGCGAGAGAAGTCATGGTCATCATCTATGCTGCCATTGCTTTGGCGGCGCTGAGCCATGTAGTCGCCATCGAACCGAGAATCGGACATCGAGGGCGGGCCCGAGGTACGGCCATAGCCGCCAGTGACACCACCCGCAGCACCGGCCTTGTTCTTCTTGGATCGCCACCAGAAGAACGCAGCACCGCAGAGAGCAGCGAATCCGACCACTCCTACGACGACTCCGGCCGCAATTGCGGCAGTATTCTTGCTCTTTGCGGCCTCTGCCTTCATATCTTCGTCGGAGGCTTTCGCACTAGCCTCAGGTGTCACGGTCTCTGTCGTTTCACCGGAAGTACTGGAAGTAGTGGAGGCAGATCCGTCGGTTTTCGTCGTAGTTTTGCTGTCGGTACCGCTCTTGGTTGTGGTGGACTCGGAGTCGGAGTATGTGGGAACATCATCTTCTAAACCTGTGGTATAGACAGAGTAGAAGCCGGGACCACCACCTATTCGAGATTATTGTTAGCAAGTCAATTCTCTGAGAGTCATGGATGGACGTGTAGACATACACATATCATCAGGCCAGCCACTGCATGACTTGCTGCATTTGTCGTTTGAAACCTTGGAACTGGCTGGTGGTAGTGTGTTACCGCACACACAGTCAGATCCTCCCGTCAAAGCAAATGCCGCATAGTCCGAGTCTTTGGCGCAGTGGTCCAGACACCATCCAGAACTCTGGTATGTCCAGCTCGTGGACTTCCCGTATCCAGGAATGCCAGAATAGCAACCCTGGAGCGTCCCTACTGGTGCGCCACGAGGAAGCACCTTGAAGTCTTTCGCAACCGCCGAGGTGGCTGCCATTAGCATACTGGACACCACGAGGGCGCCTTGGGTGTGGAAAAGCATGATGTGTTGGGAGGGTAGGGAAGTCGAGTATCGAAATCAGCGCGGAAAGGAAACACCGCTGGACGCAGTCGCAGGGATGATTGACGAAGGACTGGGGACGGCCTGCGTAACCCTCAAGAACTTCTGTTTGAATGTATGTCGGTAGACGTCGTTTGTTCTGAAACTGTGCACCGCGTTGGTACTGAATTATTCGCTCAGATACTCAGGGCGTGTCCAACGAGGAAGGCGAGATTTTGCGGTCGGAAAAAGGAGTGAAAGGAAAGTGATCGTTGTGTTGACGGATACCCAAGTATGTGGTCGAGTTGAAGGTTCACCCCTCTACAATTCGGGAGAGAGAGTGAGCGACCGTGAACTAAGCACCAGTTCAGTTGATAACCCCCAAATAAAAGGAGTAAACGAGCGAAGAAATCAGGTTGTACGTATGTAACGAATGTGTGGGAAGGGGAAATAGGAAGATCAGGAGGAAAGAGAAGTGTGACGGATAATGGATCCCTTGGGAAAGGGACTGTTAAGGGGTCTGTGTTCCCCAGAGGAGGTATGAGGTACTTGAAATATGGGGGGAAGGCCCTGGTGCACTCGAGTACCGGGTACTTTCCGCGCAGGTCTTTCACGGGTGGTTTCAATATTGTTTGCTCCTTGTATGGTACAGTATCAGGTATACAAACAAAGACTCATCCAATGATATGTCGATATATCTTAGGTAATCAGGCACCCGTCCAGGTTAACCAGGGTACTGTGTCAGATCAGCTTCCCATTTTGGTCAGACACGGCAGCTGATGGAGTCCTTGGGCATGCCGCTAGTCTGCTTTGGGCGCCAAGCGGTGATGATGAGACTCTCATTGTGTGAACCTCGTCCAATATTCAATATCAATGGTATTACCCAGTGCTCCATACTTTACTACTCCGTACAGGGACCGATGAAAGATCGTCCTTGCCACATGAAGAAGACCCTTGATGACGACTTTGTGTTTGACCCCTCAAAAATTGTACAACTCATAGCACAATTAGTCCTCGGCTAAGGACGCTTTGTTCTGCCTTAGTGTCTACTTTCATTGATCTGCTCTCTACTCCGTATACATGACTGGTCAACATACGCCACGTCCTTTGTGGCTGGCAAGTGCATCCTTGGCTGATGGTCGAGGGGAAATTCAGATCTCCATTTGATAAATTGCGGCCGAATTTTGTTGAAAGAAAAAGAAATACCATTTCATCATGGAACGGGCTCATTTCCCAGGCGGAGCCAATTTCAATACCTCATACAAGCGCTAAGAACCTCCACATTTGTTACAGAGTACTCGGTACAACATGAAACCTGAAGGATTTAGTATAGGATTTAACCTTATGTTTTGAGTCGTCGCACCCAACAATATATACTCCAAGCTCACTGTCTTCTTGATCCCTGTTCATGCCCCTTTTCCATTTTCTAAATTATGTCCATGGGTAATGAGCGGCCACTCCCGGGACCATACCTTGGAAATTATGATCGGTCTTTCTCCGTACCGTTCCTGTAACAAAAGTAACAAAACAAACCCTGCTTCAGCCACAAAAAACGGCGCACTGTGGCTCAGATCTCCATATGTACAACTCACCTAGTTATTATGTGCAAGTCTATAAATGGCCTACGAGGGCTGTGTTCAACCTTATATTTTGTATTTTGTACCTTGAAATTTTTTTAGTCCTATGTGCTTCAAGTGTCTTGTTCGTGGCTTGACTGCATAATAGTATGTGGTATTATTAACACTGCCTACTACGTATTCTCATACCTATAACATCCCTGGAAATATCGGAGGTTATTTAATCTAACCACGTTACCGTCATGCGAGAATTCCTGACTTTGAGACATCCACAGGTCCTTTACTCCGTACAATATACTCCGTACGGAGTACTGAATTGAGAGATAAAGTTACTGGTAAATATGCGGCCAAGTGCGCTCTGGATAACCAATGTGTATAATATATCAGCTGTGCCTTGCAGATCTAGTCCCTTGCAACACAGTCTGAACTACGGATTCGATTGTTATTGCAAATGCACGACCATTTCACATAAGCCTCATGGCCAATGAGTTCAAATCCTTTCAACGGTCAACACAACTGCCTGCGCAGGTAAACATTTCGACACGGACACCACGACGTTCGATAGTTATAGCCAATTTAAGGCCATCAACCTTATTCCCGTCTAAAGACGCCCGCGGCCATATAACCCACAGAGCAAACAATAAGTTCTCAAGGTGACCGATCTTCCGACAGTGAGACATCCTAATCATCCAGTCGGATCCGACATCCGAGTATTGCTCGCCCAGAGCCTCCAAAAAGACGGTATGCGCAGGCAATACAGGTCCGTACAGCGTACTCGTACACAGTAAAATGCGTCAACAAGCACACCTGCCTAGACCTGTCCAAACGGAGAGAAAGATATTCCGGGATCAGTGGCGCCCACTAGACCGGTTGGATTCTCCACCTGCCAAAGGAATCATGTAGAAAACACATCCCCCTTGCCTTGCCAGGGTAATAGCGAGAAACAGAATCGAAGAAGGAAAAGGTCTATTCAGGTTGCTTGGGTCTTTCGTATTTACTCGGATATCCAACGAGAGTGAACACCAGTTCAACTTGTTCAAACTGTGGGTAAGAAGAGTGTTCGGAATTGGATATCAAAGTGAAACTTGTGTCTCGGTCTAGACCCTACGTGTCTGGCCAAGAGTCAGCATTCTAATTTTAAATGCTAAAAATTCTGATTTCGCCTGTGACCTTTTCGCTTATTCTATCCATATTCTAGATCATACGGAAGGGCCGGCTTGGTGATTACCTCGGAAGAGAGTATCATTTCGCTTAGGGATATAACTCTGAACATGGACATATCCGAAGATAGCTGGGTACTTGACTCAGCCCAGATTCCATTTCAACCTTGAATATTGGAAATTGCATATGCAGGAAAAGGACATATTATTAAGCTCAACACAAACTACGTTAAAAGAAGCAAGAACACACCCTCAGACCTCAGATATAAGAGTAACTCGCACACGTCCCCACCAACCTATCCGAAACCCGTCGCTGGACACCATCCTGATCCGCCTCCTTCGCGTAGAACCAACACCAACCACGAGCACAAACATAGTGAATCCCATGTGGCACCTCCTTCTCGGTCCCGGCTATTTGCCTACGAGTGTACCTGCCGCATCGGCAGCGCGGATTGGCCGGACTTATCCCGCGTTGATCATCAAAGCAGATGAATCGATCACATAGATCGCATATGTAATATGGGCGGCCGGCATTGCCATTCGGGTTGTTGCCGTTGGCTATCTGCCTTATACCGTGTTCATAGCACTTTGGGCATCTCGGGGGCTCGAGTGTAGTTATGGTCATTGCTGCAGTCGGAATGGGCTTGGTCCCTACAGTGACTGGCTTAGATGTGGCCTGGTGACTTGGTAGTAGGACTTTCTGTGCTAACTTACGTTCGCTTTCATTCCATGTAATCAACGATTGTTTGTGTCGAAGTCCTCGTTGACAGATCCAGAGACTGAGAATACTTAGCCAAGTGGTCATCATGACGATCTCTATAGGTCAATATTGCGTCTGCTTGTCTATACTATCAGATTAGAAGAATATCCGTGGTTCACATTACGGCCACTCCAGAATGAGTGGTACGTCCGTCGATTCAACACGTACTGCAACAACCATCCACGCCGAATCCTAGGAGCCATACTCTTCGAGCAGGGACTGTCGTCTTTTACGTACCGATGTTTCCCTGTCTGAATAGCCGCCTTGTACCTGCTTCATTCCCTTCATTCCAGGTTGGGTCACTGGGCGATATCCTAAGTCAACGCTGATTCTGATCTTTGGACTCCCGATTTCCTATGCTTAAGGTCACTTGAATTCACAACCAGAGATGAAGAACTGTCTGGGGATTCTAATGGGGCTATAAAAAGAAGAATACAAAGCACCCATAGACCCGGCTAACGAAGGAAAGCAAAGGCAATGGAGGCCTACAAGATATCATGGGGTCATCTGGCAAACACAAAGATGTCAAAAAAGTACCATGTACTGACCAGCACTGCTTGTGTACTTGTTGAAGATCGACGACAATCAGCAGCTTGCTGTTGAAAGCTACAATCTCCAGCATGTGGACCTTATTAGCCACAATCATGCAATCAAACCCCTATGCGGAAGTCACAATGACTGTAATCAATCTATGCAATTGAATTTCAATTAAACATCCTTATTTAAGTGCATCGAGATCATGCTATGCCTTGCCTACAAACAACGGCCCTCTCGATATTTATTTTCAGTCGTCCAAGTTGAGAGAGACAACAGACTCAGGCATTTTTTTTTTCCAACAGTAAATGCGTGGCCAAATTTGGGTTGAGCTCATGGTTTAGGAATGTGTATCGTCTTGCTGACCATCATACATCCATGCAGAACGAACATCAGGACCACAGGGTGGAATTCGAAAATGGTACCTTCTGCGAAGAGGCCAAGAGGGATGTTCTCGTGCGTCCAGCTTTGAGAGACCCAGTAGGCCATAATGGCAGCGATTGACAGAGTGGTCGGAATGGGTGTGCCTTCGAAGTACTTGGATTTTCCGGTCTTATCCTTGGGCAGTACGGCTACAGTCACGTTGAACCGAGCGAGGCGGGTCAGACCGCAGAGAACGAAGAAACTGAGGAAGACGTGATCAAGCGAGGTCCGGATACCAAGAGCGAATGCGGCAGCAGCAGGAGCGAGACCGAAGGAGATCTAGGGAATATGGGCGTTAGCAATAACTCGTTGTAGTTACTTTGCAGGAGCAATTACGAGGTCAGCTAGCGAGTCGAGCTCTTGCCCCATGAGAGACGACTTCTTGCGCCATCTTGCGACTTTCCCATCCATAAAGTCGAAGAACAGGCCGAAAGGCATGAATGCGAGGGCAGCCCAGATGGCACCATATTTGGTTGGGTCTCCGAGGCAGTAGCGCATGGACGAAAAGACCGACATGACTGCTCAACATATTAGCGTGGATTGGAAAAAGGTTGGGAAATTGAGCTTGCCTCCACAGAAACCTAAGATAGAGTTAGCGAGCCAATTCAAAAGACTTCAGGATATTGCGATCTCTTACCATTCATTTCAGTAATCAGATCAGCAAGATGCAAGGCCCTGTTGAGTGTTAGGCTGAACCGAGAGCAAAGGAGCGCGGGAAGCACGAGACTGACTTCACCATGCTGAAATGACCATGATCCGAGGAAAGTAGCATTTTCTGCTTCTCCTGGCCTGTATATTGTAAGCTCCATTGCCCTTGAACGACCAGAGGGAACTCGAACGCACCTCCGTCACTCGAAGGTGGGACACCGCTGGAGGAATCGCTCGATGCCATGGTCGATGTCCGACGAGACATGCTCAAATGGATATCAGATTTGAAGAAGATCTATGGCAAAAGGATAGGCTGTCTCAATAAGATATGAAAAACGGCAAGATTGGGTAAGAAGAATAAAAATGCAGTCAATCCTGCTGGGGAGTGTTGACGAACGCACAGATTCGCTGAGCGGTCAACGTCATTTCAACTGCAGAGGCAGGCAGAGGCGGTGCAGCTGCGCCACACCAACTAGCCACGTCCCAACCAAATGTCCGAGCCGATTATGCCCGAATTTCTAAACGAGTTGCTAGGTTTAATACGGAGTATTTAATATGCAATTGCAAGTTCTGGAAAAATAAGAAAATAACAGAAACATTTTTGACTGGTGATATTCTACAGCCTGCAGCCAGTGAAGTTGCAATTGCGCAGATGCACAAGAAGACGGAAAGATATTCCTGAAAAAGCTCCCAGATCCCCCAAAACGCCATAAACAGACAGTACATTGGATCGATCAGTAGCCGCGACCACGGAAGCCACCGCCACCACGAGGGGCGCCACGACCACGAGAGAAGCCACCGCCGCCGCCGCCGCGGGAGAAACCACCACCACGACCACCGCCGAAGCCACCACGGCCACGGGGAGCACCACCACGGCCACCGCGACCACGGGGAGCACCGAATCCACCACGACCACGGGCAGCAGCACCACCGGCGCGCTTGGGCTTAGCAGCTCCTGGGGGAGGCTTGGGCTTGGGGAGGAACCTAGGAGGTGAGTTAGTCAGAAGTGGACGAATAAGTAGAACAGCGAATCGTACTTCTCGAGAGGGAGTAGCTTATCTCCGCCAATGTAGACCTTGTCACCAGCCTTGAAGGAAGTAGCGACAATACCGTCTTGGGGCTTCACGGTGAAGTAGACCTGGTTGATGGGACCGAGAATTTCGTCGACCTTGCCGATTTGGGTCTATAGAGAACAAGTTAGGTCATGAACTTGTCTATGATATTGATGTGGTGGGGTATTGGCGCACCTTGTTCTCCAGGTAGATAGGAGCGTTGAAGTAAGGAATCTTGGGGTTGACTGATTCGCAGACCATCTCACCCTCGCAGGAGTGCATCACGGAACCCAACTCTATTGGCATATCAGCGACACGAATCAATTATAGTCGATTTCAGAAGAATAATTACCCAGAACCTGCGCTGGGGGGCCGAATGACTGCTGGAAGCCTCCGCGACCTGCAACCCAAAAAATTTCGTTAGCTCCTTTTACATACTCGCATCGCATTCACGTTGGAAAATTCTCACCACCACGGCCACCACCGAAACCTCCCCGGTTGGCACCAGAAGCGTTACCACGACCACGGAAAGACATTTTGTGGTGATAAGGGTGATTGACTTGTACAAAGCTGGAGAAGTTTTCGCTTGGTGGAAACTCGAAGCGGTAAAGTGTCGGCTAAGGGCAGAACCAGCACGTGACCTGTGTTTCACCGCCCTCACGAAGAGTCAATTTTCCCCTCCACGCGGAGTATACATGATCAAAGTTCCTGCCCACAGTTTTATTCCTTTGCGCCATTGCTTCAAGGGTTTTAATTATGGCATCTGAAACCCCCCCAGGAGCTCCCCGTGCGGCCCGCCGCTGAAGCGCAGGCCAAAAACGCATCTGAAGCTGCCGCTGCCCCTCCAAAAGATGCGAATGCCAAATCCAAGCAGGCCCCGAGCCCCGATACCCTTCCCGAGTTCATGATCGAGCGAAACAAGCTCTTCGAGGAACTCTGGCAACAATATCTGGAGGAGACCAAGACCCGTCCCCACCCAGAGATCAACGTTACCCTTGACATTGGCGACGGCAACCCCCCCCTCCTCGGTCCCTGCCAAAGCCTTCGAGACCACTCCTGGATCTTTCCTCCGCGATGTTCCCAAGGACCTAAGTGCCAATATTGTTATTGCCAAGGTTGATGGAGAACTGTGGGATTTGAACCGACCTCTAGAGAAGGACTGCAGTGTGCTTCTTGTGCCCTTCAGCAACCCAGAGGCCCGCGAAGTTTTCTTCCATTCGTCCGCCCATGTCTTGGGCGAAAGCACAGAATGCGAGTACGGATGTCTTCTTTCCCACGGTCCGCCTACCCCTCAGGGTTTCTTCTACGATATGGCCATGCCGGACGGGTATGTTATCTTATCACCCTACCATTCACAATTGCGCCAATGCTAATATATGTGGAAAACAGACGGGTTGTCCGTGAAGCCGACTGGAAAGCGCTTGACACCAGGGCGTCGCGTATCTTCAAGGAGAAGCAAAGCTTCGACCGATTGGAGGTTTCCAAGGAGAACCTCAAAAAGATGTTCGCATACAGCAAATACAAGCTGCACTATATTGACAAGCTCGTCACCGGCGAAAGCAGCACCGTCTATCGTAACGGTACCCTTGTCGATCTCTGCCGAGGCCCTCATATTCAGAACACTGGCAAGATCAAGGCCTTCAAGATCATGCAGGTAAGCGTCGCTAGTTGACCTCTTGACCGAGGAAGACACATACTAATTTTTATTACCAGAACTCATCGGCCTACTTCCTTGGCGACCAGTCCAACGACTCTCTGCAGCGTATTCGCGGTGTTGCCTTCCCAGACAAGAAGCTAATGGCTGAGCACTTGAAATTCTTGGAAGAAGCCGAGAAGCGGAACCACCTGAGAATCGGCAAGGAGCAAGAGCTGTTCTTCTTCGATGAGGTGTCCCCCGGCTGCCCATTCCTCCTCCCCAACGGAACCAAGATCTACAACCAGATCCAGTCTCTTCTGCGTACTGAATACCGCAAGCGAGGCTACCAGGAGGTCCAGACCCCCAACATGTACGATGTTGGTATCTGGAAGACCTCCGGACACTGGGAGCACTACAAGGATGATATGTTCAAGCTGGATGTCGAGAAACGTGAGTGGGCTCTTAAGCCCATGAACTGCCCTGGGCACTTCATTATGTTCGGCCATCGTGAACGTAGTTACCGCGAGCTTCCTATGCGTATTGCAGACTTCGGTGCCCTGCACCGCAATGAGGCTTCGGGTGCCCTGAGTGGTCTAACACGCGTACGTCGTTTCCATCAAGACGATTCCCATGTAATATGTGACAAGTTGTCTATTATGTCTGAAGTTGAGGGCCTGTTCGACTTCTTGCAGTCCATATATGGGCTGTTTGGCTTCACCTTCAAGTTGAAGCTGTCCACCCGCCCCGAGAAGTACATGGGCGCGTTGGAGACCTGGGACCACGCCGAGGACCAGCTCAAGAAGGCCTTGACCAAGTTTAAGGGTGATGATTGGACCATTAATGAGGGTGACGGTGCCTTCTACGGACCCAAGATCGACATCACTATTGCCGATGCCCTCCAGCGTGAGTTCCAGTGCGCCACCATTCAACTCGATTACCAGGCCCCGATCAACTTCAAAATGGAGTACATGACCAAAGAGCAGAGCCAGACGGAGCAGCCCAAGGAGGGTGAGACCAGGGGCGACGAGCTTGCCCCCGGCCGTGCTCGTCCTGTTGTCATCCACCGTGCTATCATTGGCAGTTTCGAGCGATTCCTGGGCATCTTGATCGAGCACTTCGGTGGCAAGTGGCCCTTCTGGATCAGCCCTCGCCAGATCCTCATTGTTCCAGTTATGCCTGCCGTGAATGACTACGCCGAGGAGCTACAGAAGATCTTGCAGGGTGACAAGCTGAGTGTCGATATCGATATCAGCGGTAACACCATGCAGAAGAAGATTCGCACTGGCCAGCTGGCTCAGTACAACTTCATCTTCGTTGTCGGCGCATCGGAGCGTGAAACGAGGTCTGTCAACGTCCGCAACCGCGATGATCCTGCCACTCAGAAGCAGGGCGTGATGGTGCCCCTTGAGGAGGTGCGGATCAAGCTCAAGGCTCTGCGCAAGGAGCGTCGGTTGGAGAACGCTCTGTAGGGGATTATTTTACAGATTTACGGAAAATGAAATGAAGTACACGCAGATATGCTACTGATTCCACTAAATATCCATTATCCCACAGCATACTTACATATGCAATATAGTAGAGTAATCGGGGTCTTGGTTTGTCCTAATTACGTATATAATGATCTGTTTAAGCCTACTGCCGTTGCTTCTAACCTTCTCCAAATTTCTAACCTTCCCTTTCCGTATTTCCGCACTTTTGGCCGCTGTCGCCCACGGTAAAGCCCATAAGCCCTAATTTTTCGTATACCCTGTAGAGGCTAAGGAGTTTTTATCTTAATCATAACTCCATATAGTGGAGACTTTGTACACTTGACCCTATAGAAAGAAACAAAGCTTTAGGATCATTTTGGGGTGGATACAGTGATAACATTGTGGGCACTCTGATCGCTCAGGTTTCTTTAACCATTCTACCACGTTTTCGAGGTGAGCTATTATCGCCCGAACCAGTCCTTGTCAAAAGGGCTCATCTTTGCTACTTGTAGTTGTTTTATCAGAGATATATATATGAAACGTATTATTTGACAAGATAAGTGGAAGATAAACTATGATGTGTGGATCTATATGGGTGTATATCTGGGTTTCCATGAACACGAGGAGACTACATGTACTGTTTTGCTTCATTGGGATACATCTTTTAAGTCCGCTATATGCCGACTTCTCTTCCTCACGTCTGTACTTCCGCTAGGAGTCTGGCGACGTCTAGCTCCACTAGCTGTAGTCCGTAAGGATCCTCTTTGCGTGTCCTGTCTTCATTCCACCCAGATAACTTTTATAGAACCTAGGTAATTGTATCTCCTGTTGAGATAGCACTCAGTTCTTGGTGAGATGATATTCTTAAGAGGAAGGTGATGGATATAACCTAGGTCATCATATCGTCTATTGAGATTGCACTCAGTTCTTAGTGATATGCTATTCTTAAGTTAAGAGAAAGGCGATAGATACAACCTAGCTCATTGTATCTTCTGTTCAGATATCACTCAGTTCTCAGTGAGATGCTATTCTTAAGAGGACGGTGATGGATATAGCCTAGGTCATTATATCGTCTATTGAGATTGCACTCGGTTCTTAGTGAGATCTTCTGTTCAGATATCACTCAGTTCTCAGTGAGATGCTATTCTTAGGAGAAAGGTAATGGATAAAACACTTAGAAGCGTTATCCCTGATGAAAATGATCAGATATTGATAGATATTGATGAATCCTTGATGGTTTAAGGGTGAAAATAGGCCTCATAACTTGTTGAGGCTACGGAAGCTGAGCTACTGGAGAAAGAGGAAGAAGAATGTGCTGCATCAAATATAGTAGAGGAAAGGTCTTTTATAGAAGCCCCGAAAGGCAAATAAGCAAGTAAGAAAGCACTCAGTCTGCTGGCAAACACAGGAATTCATGGAGGATGGGATGGCCCAGCAAATCCATTCGTTCTACGCCTCATAGGCGTCATCCTGCTGCTCGTCCTTCAAGGTCTCGACACATTGATACCCTCTAACCATTTTCATCAACATATCGATATGAAGAAAAAACAGTTCCCATGCCCTCGTGCAGAAGAGCTAGGTTGTAAAAGCAAATTTGCATCCGCAAAGAATGCACAAATCCATGCCGACACCGTACACAACCGAGTGCAGTGGCCCTGTCCTTTGGCAGAAGAGACGGGCTGCACTTCGGTATTTACTACTAAAGGCAGTGCCAAAACACACGCAAAGACCCATGCTGATAAGCGGGAAAAGGTTCCCTGCCCACGCGCAGAGGAGTTTGGATGCACCAAGACCTTCTCAAGGAAAGCCGATGCAAAAGAGCATGCTGAGAGCGTCCACGACAAAACCACATGGCCGTGTCCACACGCAGAAAAGTTCAATTGCGACGGGTCGTTTCCCTCGGCACGACTTGCGAGGAGACATGGTAGGAAGGCGCACAATGACAACCCAGTCGAGTGGCCCTGCCCACTCGCACAAGAGTTCCATTGCGAGCAGACATTTTCCCAAAAACATCACGCAACTAGTCATGCTGAGAAAGTGCACAAAACCCCGGCCAAATTGCCCTGCCCTCTGGCTGAAGAAAAGGGGTGTAATTCGGAATTTCCTAGCCAACAGGCAGCCAGTGCGCACTCAGTGAACGTTCATGGAAATGACGACCCCAGCAGCCCCCAGGGAGCGTCAGAAGGATTTCCATGTCCGTACGCAGAGGAACTACGTTGCAAGAGGTTTTTTGGCTCAAAATCACACGCAAAAAAGCATGCTGAGAGCGTACACGAGCAACTAGGATGGCCCTGTCCTAGCGGAAGAGAAGAACTGTACCTTGGTGTTCTCAACCAAAGGCAATGCCACAGCACACGCGAAGACTCATACCAATAAGCGAACCCGCAAAGTCTTTCCTTGCCCATACGCACAGGAGAAGAAATGTTCTATAATGTTCAATTCCTCAGCCACTGCGAGAAGACATGCTAGGAGGCAACATGATGAAGTCCCAGACAACAACGAGACATTTATTGTGGCCTGGCCGACGACATCGCCACGTATTGCTCTCAGGGACGTGGATGGTCAAATCATACCTGGGTGGGACAAGCTCCCCAAGCCGTCCTTTCTAGACGGCAGGTGGGCTTGTCCAGACCCAGGTTGTGACGCAACGTTCGCGACCAATGGTGGGGCAAAGGGTCACTACCTAGGCAGCCACATGAATGCTTGCTGGCCCTGTAGGCATGCAGAGGCCCTAGGATGTAGTCGAGTGTTCAGGTCTCTGTCCAGCGCCCACGAACACGTATATGAGCATTTTCAGTACGGGTGGATATGTCAGAAGGACCGATGTCTTGCCCACATGCAGGGTAAGAAGATGCCACGAGGCAGCCACTCGCAACATCACAGAAGGCATGTTCGACGAGGACACTTTCAAAGGGGGGAATGCAAACCTCTAAAGGTACGTAAGAATGAAAGAACAAATGAGCATCACCTGATGGGAACAATAGGTCTTGATTGCGGTTTCCGATGGGAATGTCGAAGCCGAGGACAACCACACCGAAGTTCAGAACTCTGAGGACGAAGAAGACGGAGATGGAGGAGATTGGGAGAGTTCATCCCAGGACGACCACGATGACGACCACGATGACCACGATGACCACGACGAAGTTGACAATCCCGATACGGAACCTGACGACAACAGACCATCCACTGAGCTGGCAGCTACGTGGCTGGATGGTCTCCCGAGGAACCAAGACAGTCTCATAAAAGGTAGGACATATAAGATATTACTGCCTTATGTCCCATTGCTAATTCCCGTAATTTAGCTGTCCGGCCCGAAACCCTGGCGCACCTTGGGCTTAACTGCCCAGGGCCGGGCCGGGTCCTTGATGGCCAAGTGTTGGGTACGCAGGTGTGCCCACATAGCACCATAATCTCATACGAGACAGGTGTTCTTTACAGACACCAGAGAGGGATTGTCGGGCTGAAATTCCGATGCGCACCATGCAATGGGCAGTTTAAGTTCAGCGAGTTCCTGAGAACTCATTGTCTGGAAGCAATTGCTGGCCAGAAAGTCTGCGCGCACAAGAGCTGCATCCACGCACTGTGGGAGGGTTCAAAACTCTGCCACAAACATTTTCTGGCCTGGAAGCTAGAGCCTCCCAGCGAAGAAATGAAGGATAAGCTTCGGGTTTTATTCAAGAGAACGACTTTCGAGCCGTGGTCCCCGCAGACTACACTGATGACCAGAATCCTCGGAATCATAGAGTCCAACGGTGAGGCAAATGTCCCAGTTTCCCAGATCGTGAGCATCGATCTGGAAACAAAGATGTATTCCCAGGAGGTACTCCAGATCGGCCTCGCTGATCTAAAAGGGGGGAAAGTACTTGATTGTCTCACGAGATATAGCAAAGGAGTCATTGCGCCTTCCTCGTCGAATCTCTCCAAAAACGCAATCCGGTGGCAAAAGCAGAATGAGAAGAAAGTCAAAGGCTACCGTACGCATCATGGGGCCCTTGATGCAAAGAGCGTCGTTGCAAAACTCCGACAAAATGGCATCAGCAAAGATACCATTTTCTTGGCTTGGGCAACGTGGCCCTTCGACCTGTCCTATTTGAGAGGCTGGCTGCGACAAGAGGGTTTTGAGGATGTTCTCCCCGGTGATGAGAACGTCTGTTTGCTCATCCCTGAATTCCGCGCCAATATCAACGGGGTGCTTGGGAGGGAATGCTTCCAAGGCAGGTCGTTTCCTCTTCCCTGCCTGTGGTGTTTCCGCTGTTCTGTGGACCTAGTACACACGGGCTATTGGGAAGAAACCACCACGCACTCTATGACGCTCAGCAATTATCCCTAATGATGAGGTTGTTCCTCCACCTTCGTAAACACCCTGACGAGCGGACTCCCTGGCAGAACTCCGAATTTATGAGGCTGGGCTCGCTGAAGAGACAATTGCCGATAGAAGAGTCATTGGGTCTGATGAGCCTAGCCAAAAAGGCCAGGCATCGCTATGATGAGGATGGGGATGCGGATCAATAAAATGCCAAGGGGGTCGTGAGATTGTCATTTCCCTTTTTTCTTTCTTTCTTTTTTTTTTTCGCATAAATCTGTCCAGCAATTACACCCGTTCTTTTTGAATCCTGGCCCTGGAAGCTTTAGAATGATAGTTTGGAAGTTGTAGTGAGAATCTGATTCCAAGACATCCTGGCGATTGGTCGCTTAAATGGTCTCATGGTGGCCCTGGATGAGCGGCCAAGTTGAAGTCACCGCGGTTGGAGAACATGCTGAGGCCCGTGGTCACGTGGCCAATGAGACATATTACCATACATAGTTACATGGGAGGATTAACGAGTTACATACGAATATCATCCATCTAAGACATTCCCATGCTTTCTATGGAGTATTCCCTATAATCCCTACAACATATACGTACGGAGTACTCCGTAGACTATTGAAGTAATAGTTGCCTAGGTGGAGTATACTAGTGACAGACATCACCATATACATTAGTTACATAGTAAGTACCTAGGTAGTTGGCGCTGATAGAAATCCCATGGACATCAGCCCATTAAAACAGCCAACAGGTTTCAACCCCTGTGGTTTTAACTCTTTGTGTCTCTTTTTTTCCTCAGGTTTCGAGTTTCTTAAGATGTATATGTCGTATCTTGGTATTTTCTTTGATTCTTTTGCTGTTAAACTCTATATGCTCTTTGTATATTCTATATTCCTTTAAAACTAAGTAAAACCCTCACAAAATTGAACAGTTTGCTTAAATTAGAACATTTTCTTTCACTAGAATGACTCGATGTCCTTCATTTCCTTCATTTACGATTTTTCCTTGTCCTAACACTTTTCGTTACAAGCGTGGCGGATCACCCGCGGGGACTGCGGGGCTCTTGAATCCCATCACACTCCTCGACTTTCCCCTTTCCCTTCTCGGTCTCTGTCTCTGTTCTCTGTTCTCTCTTTTTTCTATTTTATCCCCTTCTCTCTCTCTTCTCTAAAGGACTCTCGTTTTCCCTCCACTTTTGCCTTTCCTGCAGTTCCAAAAGTTCCAAGTCGAACTCGCGACCATGGCTGATTTACAAGGTCGCAAGGTCTTCAAGGTTTTCAACCAGGACTTTATCGTGAGCGAGCAATACAATGTGACAAAGGAGCTGGGCCAGGGAGCCTACGGTATCGTGTGGTAGGTATTCCAGACGTCGAGCGTGGAAGGCACTGGACACTGAATCCTGGACACTGGAGATACACGTGCTGATAGTACCAAGTGCCGCAACCAACATCCAGACCGGCGAGGGCGTCGCCGTCAAGAAGGTCACCAATGTCTTCAGTAAGAAGATCCTGGCCAAGCGGGCTTTGCGAGAGATCAAGCTGCTCCAGCATTTCCGTGGCCATCGCAATGTAGGCCGCAGCTCATCCTTATCAATACCTGTACCCGCTAACTCAGCCCTCCAGATCACATGCCTGTACGATATGGACATTCCCCGACCGGACAACTTTAACGAAACATATCTCTATGAGGGTAGGTGGCCTACTGCTTTGCGTCGGATAGGGCTGGACTGATAATCATGCAGAATTGATGGAATGTGATCTGGCTGCTATCATCCGCTCCGGCCAGCCTTTGACCGATGCCCACTTCCAATCCTTCATCTACCAGATCCTCTGTGGTCTCAAGTACATCCACTCGGCCAACGTCCTGCACCGTGATCTCAAACCCGGTAACCTGCTCGTCAATGCGGACTGCGAGCTCAAGATCTGC
Source organism: Penicillium mononematosum (assembly GCF_028829835.1). Lineage (NCBI taxonomy): Eukaryota > Fungi > Ascomycota > Eurotiomycetes > Eurotiales > Aspergillaceae > Penicillium > Penicillium mononematosum. Next base: position 7,100,877 of record NW_026643272.1, on the reverse strand, counting down.
GATTTCGGCCTGGCTCGTGGTTTCTCAATCGACCCGGAGGAGAACGCGGGATATATGACCGAATACGTCGCGACGAGATGGTACCGTGCACCGGAGATCATGTTGAGCTTCCAGAGCTATACCAAAGCGAGTACGTAACACCGTCATAACCTACCATTGAATCCCCGTTAACCCCACATGTAGTTGACGTCTGGTCCGTGGGCTGTATCCTCGCCGAGCTCCTCGGTGGCCGACCCTTCTTCAAGGGCCGCGACTATGTCGACCAGCTGAATCAGATCCTGCACTATCTGGGTACACCAAACGAAGAGACCCTGGCGCGCATTGGATCGCCCCGCGCCCAGGAATATGTGCGCAATCTTCCCTTCATGCCGAAGGTGGCCTTCAAGCAGCTGTTCCCTCAAGCCAACCCCGATGCGTTGGACCTGTTGGACCGTATGCTGGCGTTCGATCCGTCGTCTCGTATCTCCGTCGAGGAGGCCCTCGAGCACCCCTACCTGCACATCTGGCACGACGCCTCGGACGAGCCAAACTGCCCCACGACCTTCGACTTCCACTTCGAGGTCGTCGACGAAGTGCCCGAGATGCGCAAGATGATCCTTGACGAGGTCATCCGCTTCCGGGCTACCGTCCGCCAGCAATCGCAGGCCCACGCCGCCCAGCAGCAGCAGATCGCTCAGCAGACTAACATCCCCATCCCGGATAACCACCAGGGTCCTTGGAAGACCGAGGATCCTAGACCTCAGGAGGCTACCGCTGGCGGTGGTTACAACCCTAATGACTTGGAATCCTCGCTGCAGCGCGGCATGGACGTGCATCACCGTTGATACCTCTTTTCTGCTTTCTGCCTTTTTCTCGTCTTGTTGGTTCGGCGTGTTGAATCCGATCGTGCTTTCTATCGCGCCTTGCATGTTGATCTAATTTAGCCAAGAGATACCTTCAGAGAAACAAAAAAAGACTGGGATGATTTACATGGGGTTTTCTTTTCACCTTTCAATTTCCATTATAACTGCAATCTCGAACTCGACTTTCTCCTCTCCGTTTGTGGTTCTGTGACCTGCGTCCTTGCCCGATTTATAGCTTGGATTCTGCCTGCGTTTCCTATTTCCTTTGGTGTGACCTTCGTGTCCATATCTGAATCCTTTGACTACTTCCAAGGTAAGGCGATATGATTGTGGTTCCTGGTTGGATATGATACTTGGGTCTCTATGACATTATGTGAATTGCATCTCCTTCAAGTAGGTTCGTCATTAGATAGATTTTCAATCAAATTTCCCCTTCATCAGGTGTCTGTCAATGAGGATCCATCTAAACTCAAATACATTAGCTTTCTACCTCCTACTCTTGATTTCCATGAGGAAATGGCCGTATATCACTGCGATGTGCGAGCTACGCAATAACCTGAACCTCTTAACTAATTTACCAACCCTCAGCCAGTTCCAGTTCTTATGAATGAGAAACTTGAAGAGCCTCCACAGCTACGATTCCATGCATTCTAGCGACAGGCGGCATGCACTCGGGTTGAGGACTTTGCGGCTAGAACCCTTGCCGAATCTAAGCGGCAGTAGCAACCATGCTAAATGCTGACGATCTGCTCGCATGTTTGAGAGGATGGTGGCACGGTCTCTACCTACGACAGTCTCATCGTAGTGATAAAGAAGACCAAGTAATGTAGGATCAGATCGACTAGCGACCATGAATGCTTGGATCGATTTATATTTATCTTCTATTAGTATAGCTTAAACTTTATGTAACCTTCTATTTTGACATGAAGTGAGGGTCAATCAACTATATACGTAGATATCATCATCTCTCACTTTCCTTTTGAATTAAATCGATTCTCACGTATAACTAGATCTTGTTACTTATATACCTCACCTATGAGGCTACTGTTATATATCAGTAAAAGTATTATGTTCTGACCAAGTTTCTAATTGTGTTTCGAATCAGTGAAGCATTGGCTGGGCACCATCAGTCTTTCTCTTTGCCTTTGAAGGTGACACTCGCAAATCTCTGTCATCGTAATTGAATTCCCCCAGCAATTAATATTGCACTTTCGTCGTCATGGTCCCGAAACCAGCGATCCAGCGCAGGCCGTCTGCGCCCAGCGACCGTCAGGGCCTTTGCCCGATAAAATGGATGCCTATGCCAGTCACCTGAGACACCATGAACAGGCACGCCCAATGGACATTGGGACACCCGGAAACACGCGAAGGACTCTCCTACCATACCACGATCACATTGAACGCGATAATGCCGGCCACTTTCTCACACCGCCGTCCGACGCCCGCCTGTCCGATGCTCTTGTGTTCCTCGTCATCGCCACAGGTGTCCCAGTTCGCCAACGTCGCGTCCGTTGGCCAGTTGATTTCACTTCAGACGGAGACATCAAGCCAAACAGATGGCCAATGGGAGATCCGGTGGTCATGTGGGCCTCACAACCGCGGTCAACTAGCTGACCACAGACATCAATGCCAGCGACAACGCCTTCCGAAACTTCCTGCGGGGTTACTTCTCTATCGCCACGACAGGCTTGCCTGCGCGGGAACCATCACTCTCAGGAAGCTCAGCATATAGCACACCGGACGACTGAATGCCCGTTGTATACAAAGCTATCCACGTGCCGATCCACGTGCCTGATGCACACCAAACATATAGGCGGGCACTTTCTGCCTGAGGGTGAGGGTATAAACAGAATAGATATTTCGCCCTTCAGTGATGCCTTTTCAGGCCACTTCCCCCAGGGCCATGTGACATGGATTGCTGTCTATGTCTCCTTCCTCTCTCTCTGCTTCTTTCTCTGCTTCTTTCCCTCTCTCCTCCCCAGACTTCGTTAGCTTGTCCACGTAGATCGTCTTGACTGCGCTTCTTGTTTTCGTTCGCTGACAAAAAGTCCTTGCCTTTCCCCCTGGTCAGAGCTTCGGAGGTGCCCTCGAGAATTAAACCGGCAACCTCTTCATCTACAATATGACACCCAAAAATTTGTTATGGTTGCCCACTGAAATCCTGGAGATGATTACGCTACATTTAGAGTACGCTTATGAGGTCAAATCCCTCTCGCAAACATGCCAACGACTCTATATCATCGCCGATACATGTCTATACAAGTATTATGCGAAAGAATGTCCTCCGCATGTACTTGATCGCATCGTGATGGACGACAACATGGACGCACTCTACAAGCTCTTGGACAACGGACTCAATTTCCATCAATACTTTCGCATTACTGATCGCTCAACCCCCATCATCTTCACTGTCGATAAGGATCTTGCAAGAATTGCCAAGCTGCTTGTTACCTACAGCGGGGTGCGTTTGCAATATGCCCCATCAATCTTCGATCCGGCCCACAGGGTATATGGCCGGGGCCGTGACTTCGAAAAGGCTCTCTGCCGCGCCGCGTACAAAGGCAGCCTCGGTGTCCTGAAAGTACTTGCATCATCTCCGGTAGTGACCGGGTGGTACAAGGCCATTGCTCTGCGGTACGCGGTCAAACAAAGCCATTTAGCCATGGCTAAGTACTTGATCGAGGAGGCGGAGGTCAATGTCAACCAACAAGTTCCTCCGCCAAGTTTCTTTGAATCGTACCTCGCAGAATCCGCAAACCAGGAAAGTTTGGAAATGGTGAAACTCCTCGTGAACGCCGGTGCTGACCTTAAGTGCCCCAGCTTCCAGCGCATGGAACAGTCCCCTCTTTGCATCGCTGCGTTCAGAAATCATGGAGCAATAGTACAGTATTTGATTGAAATGGGCATGTGTTTCCCTCGTGTGAAGCTCTCTGATATCCTGGGTTTGGAAAAACTTTTCGTCCTGCCAGGCTACACGATCTCGAATGTGGTAAAGGTGGTAGACATACGGGCAATCATGTCTGGCCCCGAATACCAAACCTGCGGGGGCTACGCTAGAAGTTGTTTCTACAGGCTGATTGCAGCTTGGAATGATTTGCCTTTCTACCAAGAATGTTGGGAAATGCGGGATTCATCCGATTGGGAGCATTTAACAAGCGATTTTGAAGTCGCTATACGTCACGAGGATTTGACTCTTGCGCGATACATAATCGACGAAATGGTCAAGTCGGAAGAGATAGGTTGGCGCGAATGGTCAACAGTCCTCTCTTACACATTATCCTACGCCAGTGTCCCCGCCTTTGAAATGTTGCTGGAGCGCGCGTCGCTTGATCGAGTCAAATGCAGAAAAGGCTGGAAGGACATGCTTGCCAAAGCCAGGGACTATCCTAAGCACATGGAGGTCCTTCTGCATCGCGGCTATCTCGACAAAACCAAAGATATATGCATACTCAAGGACATGCTTTGCAGCGCATTCAAAGTTGGCAATCTTGCATTTGTTTGGAGTCTAATAGAACACGGCGAACTGGGTCTCTTCGACACACTCAATTGCCCGGATCTCGGATACCACCAGCAAACTGTGTTGCAAATCGCAGCGTTTCTCAGTCCCTTAGAAACCTTCCAACAATTCCTCGGTACCCGAAATCTGACTCTGGACCCAAATAATCCCACACACTGCGCTGCACTGGTAAGCGCAGCTGTGGGGACGAATATCGATGTCGTCGGGTACTTTCTGAAGAAAGGGTTCGAAATCAATGCCTTGTACGCATCGCCCACCTCAAAAGAAGATAATGTGCGGGAGGCTTTGACGATCCAGGTTGCCACAGCGTGGGGTAAGGTCGATGGTCATTTCGGCGAAAGCATTCTTGAGGCTGTTACAGCAGTGATGGTGTTTTTGCTTGACCGCGGGGCTCAGATAGACGCAACGAATTCGCAAGGGCAAACGGCTTTATCCATCGCATTAGAGCATGAGAACTCCAAGCTTGCTCGTATGCTGCTCAGCAGAGGCGCAGATCCCCTGATCGCACTCGAATCACGCGATACGCTCAGCGCATTGGAAGAACTAATCCAGATATTCCTGGAGAAGGAGCACAATCTGAGCTATCTCGATATGCTGCGGGCTTCTCTAGAGACTATGGCTGCTAGGGGTTATCCAAGTGATGATTTCCTTCGCCTTATGCCGAGTATTGAGGGCACGCTTTCTCGCCCGAGGGTAATCCCACGGCCTGAAGATGCTCCGGATTCGGAGGGCCCCATAACGCTGCCGTACTACGAGGACAAGGAGTATGTGCGTTGGTCCCACTTCTATTTGATCAGGGAGTTGAGAAAACAATATTGGCGGGTCACATATCCAGCGAATTAAGTTTCGACAAGATCTGTCGTGGACTTCAGCAAATTTCTAGTCCGGACACGAGCAGAGCACCCGAAGGGCTCTTAGATTAAGCACAAACAGCCTATGAGGGCCACCTGGGACAAATACAGATACAACTGAACGAAGAGCCGGAAGACTGACTGGGAAGCTCGGGAAGAACTGCATGCAGGATGGATTGCCACGCTTGAAGGGATCATCAAGTCCCGCAAAGTAGGATAGCAAATCCCTGCATAGGAAGCTTCATCCGGCCTAAAGATTCTGATTGGTTGATTGACTGAGGATGGTATGGATGCTAAATTTCGCACAAGGCGAAGACGAAGACGACAGCTCTGATTGGTCCCGCCTCACTACTTAGAAACTCAATGGACTAGCACGTTCAATAGTCATGGCGCACTCCCTCCTGCGCTAGTTGGGGGTGGCCTTGGGACAGTAACTTAAAGGCCCTTCCTACAACGGTGAAGTGAGTAGTAGTAGTAATGGATTCGACGGAAGTGTAGCCTTTGAGGATAGTTTGCATGCTTTCATTACGTGGTAGACTTATTGGCGTAGGAGGTTTGGACGAAAAACACCCGAGATATGGATGACCTAGGATACAGCTTTGAGCTTGTATGCAGTGTTTTCCATCAAACACTGAAAACTATTCAATACCGCTCCCTATGTCAACTTGCGACGCTTCCTTTTTATTCACAGTACTCGTTCTCTGTAGCCCAATCGATTCCTATCCGCCCTCTCCGTCCTCGGCACCAGGCTGATAACAAGCACCTGCGGGCGATAGTGGACGGTTTGGGTTTTGCCTATCTTTGAATCTGCTGATCAGATCCGGCGCGCTACGCGAGTTGATATTAACAAGCCAAGGCTCCAGAGGGCGAGGAAACTCGACTTGCTCAAGATCCACAATCATAATCTTGCTTTGTTCGGGATTGATACCAGCGCAAAACAGGAAATTATCGAGCTTTGCGTCCCAGTATACTGCTTCGTGGTCGTCGAAGGCGGTTAGTGCACTCTCAAGGTGCTTCTCCAGGGCTTCGGGCTGGACGCCGACGTTTTCTTTAGCGAGATCATGTAGGGTGATCCCATTAACCTCCGAAATCACAAGCGCATCATGGCCATTGAAAGAGCCTTGGCCGAAGAAGATTGGAATAATCGTTCCTTGGAGGCTGACCAACTTCTCGTAGGCTTGTATCTCTTGTTGAAATTCGCCCTCCCAGCCTTTCTTTTGCTGCTTGACTATAACTGTCGATGTTGATGCTGTAACTGTCGGTTCTGATGGAAGATTGTAGCGTAACGGAGGGGAGAGTGTCAACCGAAACACCGTGCGCCCAAGAACTAACCGCTCGGCTATTGTCACATTGATAGGAGGCCGATCGTTTAGATAGAGCATCTAGTACTACGTCAGCTCATCCGATTTGGAAGAAATCGGTTGATGATTACCTCGCAGAGTTCCATATTTCGAAGTAGCGAGAGACAACTGAAATGGAAAGCGTGTGAAATGGCCAAAAAACAACGATTTCAAGGGAGCTTTAAGTGTCTAATTATGTTGGTCGATATATCGCATCACGCCCGGGCCTCTAGGGGTACATATTACGGCAGTGTATAGCCGCCACTGCGCCATATCGTATTTTGCTAGCAGAACATTTCATTAAACTAGTATACGTGTATTTTATCAACCATAGAAATTGATAGAAATTGACATAGAAATTGAGGTATTGTAGAGGTTGACATATCAAAGGTTATATACAGGAAAGTTCCCTTTTATAAATTAAGCCTTCTTAGCCCTTTTCTACCATCTACTAAATGAACTGTCAGCCGGAATTACACTTTCCCCGTCCCTTCATTCATGTATTTACGCTGTGCAGACAGTGGCCACCTTAGGCATCACTTGTTAGCCTTAGGAAGTCACTTGTTGAGCTTAGCACTGCTTTATAAGCCCCTAACATATTAAATAGTCGAGCACCTAGCTACTCTCTATCATACACACTCATTTCATTATTTAAATCTACCACTAGCTAGAGTTGTAGTGTTAGTTCATATCAATTCGTATCATCCACCCTCGGTATCACCGTTTAACATGAAATAAGGAGGGAGATAAGATACTTAGTTATAACAACTAGATATCTAGAGAGACTACCTAAGGAGACTACTAAAAAGACCACTAAGAAGATATATAAAAAGACTACCTAAGAAGACCACTAAGAAGACTATAGCCGTAGAAGCGGCCAATTGTTTTTATTATACGAATTGGGATATTGTAGACCTTATAGAAGTTGATATTGTAGGAATTACTAGACCCCAATTCGTAGGTAATAGTAAACCGGCGGTGGTTATACACCGGAATTTAGGCACGACATTGACTTTCCCTTTCCGTTTTAGTTGCAAACTGAGCAAACTTGAGTATTACATCATTAAATCTTTCTAAGGTTAGGCTTAAATAGTTGGATCTGTACCATGGAAACATGTGGAAGAATATCACATGATAGTGCTAACGGCAGAAATGTTCGAACTTGTTTGACATGTTAGTCTGAACGCGTCATTATAATGTAAAGCATTGTTAGATACCTACCTAGGTAGATCGATCGCATATAGTCATCAAAGGCAGAAACCAACGTTGTCTCCGTCCGAAATCATCGTATCCTACATATTATGCTTCACCATGTCAAAACAGAGTAAGTACTCACAATAACTGTCTTACTATAGCTCTACTAAACAACAACTAGGTTATAGTTTCGCTTATGGTCCTCTTAAAGTATCCTCATTCTTTCCTTAACTGATGGTACATATATACTGATTTCTTCATAGATTAAGGGCGAACTTGACCCTATGTCAACTACGATTTCAGCTAAATATTCCATTTTCGAGGATTCCTATGGAGACAGGATTATTGGAGAGAAGTCTACCTCGCTCCTTGATAGTGAGCCATTCGTTTATTCGGGGGAGGAAGGGACATTCACATCCACCTTGGGTTTGCAGGGAACAGCAATTATGGCCCATGTTGAAGGGGATATCTATGATACAACCCTAGCTATTATTGAGAAAATTGGTGATGTTGAACTTGAACCATTTTGATAATATCACATAATACAAATGTCTTGTTACGGCTCGAATATATACAACACATTGCACCCTAGTTTCGCCACTAAGGATGTAACTTGCAGCCGACGCAAGGAGCGGGCGGCTCCTCACTATGGTATATATCAGGTCTCGGCTCCCCTGTCACATTCAAATATCCCACACCACCTTTTTCAAGGCGAAATATGGCATGGTCTACGAGTGTATATGTCCCGGGAACCAGCATCTTCATATCAACGACCGTTGAACCACCTGGAGGAACACTAACAGTCTGAACAAACTGTCCAGGAGGGCTAACAACATCCCCATCACGGTACACCTTCTCAAAGGTACTCCCAATAACATGAAATGAACTCGTAAGGTTTGGCCCTGCGTTTCCGAAGAATATTCGAACTTTCTCGCCCACAGAAGCTTTAAGGGGCTTATCTCTCGTTAGCGCAGCCTCATGTCCGTTGAAGACAACAACGCTTGGCTCCTCCCGGAGCGCATTTGGATACGAGAACTCCACTGTTGATGATGGTTTCCCGTTATCCTCAATTTCCGGAGGTTCATGATAGAACTCGCTCTGCATCACATAGTACTCGCGATCCACTGGAGGGAGGTCTCCCGTGGCTGGTTCCACATACATGAGACCATACATCCCGTTGGCAATATGCACTGGCACAGGTGCTGCGGCACAATGGTACAAATAAAGACCTGGGTAATGGAGCCAAAATCTTGCTGTCTTGGTCTGGCCTTCTTCTGCTGTTGTCAGCGCAGAACCCCCTCCTGGCCCTATAAACGCGTGGCAGTCGATATTGTGCGGATTGCCGGCTTTGTCGCGGTTCGTCAACGATAACTCCACAACATCCCCGACCCGAGCTCGGATAAATGGGCCAGGGACAATGCCGTTAAAATTCCACTGTTCGTACTTGTGTTGGCTGGTGAGTTGTTTTGTCTTGGTGCTAGTTGTCAACGGCACTTGGAGGAGAACGGGGTGATTCCGAGTTATCGGTGGAGGTACACTTGGTGCTGACGTGAGGACAGCTTCCTCTATTGGGAGCTTAGAACCGTCCATTAATTCTTCCCCGGGGGCAATGCAAGCCTGCGAATGTGACTGCGCTGTTTCATTCCCCCGAGGCACCACGGTTGCATCTGGCCCGCTTGTTTCTTCACCCGTGGTTGTGTCCATCCGGAGTGAACCCTGGTGTTGAAAGTATATTATCGCACTGAATGCAATTGATGCAGATAGAGCAAGAGAGTATCTCCACGGGATGCGATCAGCACGGAACTCTGCGTGAGTTTTGGGGTCGGTCGAAATAAGCCTAGCCTGCGTGACCGCGGCTTGCGAAAGTAGTGGCGATGGAGGTGCACGCAAAGGCCGGGGGAAAGCTCTTCTAATTTTTGGAGCGAGATATTGTCTGGCTCCTGCCACCAGAATTGAGGGGCTCGATATTGTACGTGAATAATTCATTTTTGCATGATTCACTGCCGCAGAGGACGAATTTTTACTTCAGTTAGGTATAAGAAAAAAAGATAGTAAGGGGCACACGATCTAGGTTTCTCAATCAAAAAATGGATATTCATTAGTTCTTAGGTTCTATACGTGCGCGAGAACGCCCTAGACTACCTAATGTAATCCGTCATTATTACAAAGACGTGAAATACGACCAAAAGAACCTCCTGTGATGATTCACTCATTTATGGTTACAACCTCTTATAGGATATAATTATCCGCGGAGATGGATGGAGAAGCTCTATTTTGAAATCCTGGGGTTAGCTACCTAGAGAAGATGAATGACGTCTACTTTACCAGTGGCACCTCCAAAATATTAGGCCAAAGCTTTGTACCTTGATATACCGCCCTCCAATTTCTGCCGTTCTGCCAGTCTAAGACTCCTGATATAGCTAGCGTGTAGGCACGTGATTCAGCACTAACGGTTAGCAGTCAAAGGTATGTACCTAAGGAGACTACTAAAAAAGACCACTAAAAAAACATTTAAAAGACTACCGGAGAAGACTACCTGAAAAGACTACCCGAGAAACCATTAAGAAGACTACGGCCCCGGGCTGGATAAGCGGCTGACTATATATTCCTATGGCAGTATGTTTAAAAGGGAGGCGGTATTCACGACACTATATAACGGGCAGGCGGTATATAGGGGCGGTAATCTGTAAGGTACAAAGGTTTAGCCCAATATTTCGGAGGTCCCACTGTGCAGCCAAAAACGGGCCCTTTTGCCAATAGGCGTTCCAGGGTTCGGAGTAATCGGCGCTAACCTTGGAACAAATATAGAACCATACAACCTTTGGCATATACCTAGGTACATAACTACATATACACCGGATTTTAGGCCGCGCGACATGGCTGACATCCTTGATCGTACCTTGACGGGCGATTCATCGATTCAGAATCCAGTAGCTATTAATTCTTCTGTCGATCCTATCGACTCCTTAGCAGAAGCACAACTTCAAGCTGAGGCTAACGCTATCTTGTACAACATTCCAACGGTATTCAACATCAACAAATCCTCATCATATGCTTGACATATACTAACATTAAAGGCACTTTGTATACCGCCAAATTAGCTGCCCACCATTTCATCCGGCAAAATGGCACGCAAAGCTCCTGTTGAGCTTGGATTATTTCTGTAAGCAGCAACAAAATTGGCCCAAAATGATGCCACCGCGGGACCAAGCTCTTGGTCCCTTTTTTTGGTGTTGTGCTTTCGCAAAGTACCGATATGTTTTGTTCTCATGGCAGTGGCATGTCATATCCAGGCTGCAATGTGGGATACAGCATATCCGGAAACCCCATATGCCCATTGAGTATGTCATCCGTGCTTATGTTCCAAAGGAAGTCCGGCCATAAGGCAGTACCATCTACCTGTGCCACTTGTGTGGCGTTATAATTTTCACCCATCGGGGGAACATCTTGCGAGGTTGCGCTATTGGCCAAAGTAGACGGCCCGAGGCCGCCATCGGATAATCCTGTAGGTATTTGGGTCGTATCTTCAGAAGGCACCAGGTGATACTTTTGCTCGAACCATTCAAGGATATGCCACAGCCATGCCTCGTAGAAGTATTTAGAGTGTTGTTTCCCATCTACAGTCACTCTGTCCTTGCTGAGCAATTGGATTCGTTGTAAAACAGTCCGCAAAATGTGTGGCATATTCAAAGCCGAGCATAGGGCACGAACATGTGGACTGCGTGGGCGTATTTTGCCCCCGTGACGGCCAGTTTGCAGCCTAGAACCAAGTTAAAGCCAGTTTGCAGCCATTGGGTATGACTGATCAGCCGATCAGTATTCGGAGCAAATGTGAAAAAGTAATCAAAGAATTTCTTTGCTTCGGTCATGCCGCGGTTGAGAAATTCAACCTGGAATGGTGATAGGTCTAACGGTTGGTGGCCACTTTCGAGATGTGGTGGGAGCCCTGGATCTGTGTGGGAGCGAGGCGCAAACGAAGCCGAATAGTTGGCTGTTTCATGTTTATGAAATAAGCAAGCCTGGCATAGAAACAATTGTAGAGTGTGTAGTTGAAATTGTAGGAGGGCTAAATTGTGGACGGTGAGTTAGCAATAATTTCAGCCTAATCAATCAAACCGACAAGCGGTGTCACTTACAATTGTCCGAAGGCTTTGCCAGCAAGGTCGTTCTGTATTCGTTGATTTCGGTTTGGAATGCATGCATATCAACCTCTCGCACTAAATTCGCCGTAGTGACCACAGCATCATCGATCCGTTCAAAGATTTGTTGTAATTTTACTAATTGTACCAAGCAGTGATCACTGGCAATCTCAGCATTGGATAGCAATTCAAGTGCATGCTTTTCAACATATGACAGCCGAGCCATCATGCGATCCTTTTGCAATATTGTCGAGCGACTGCACACACCCATACTTAGTCAGTAATATGAGGGGGATATGGGCATTTTTACTGACCATGAGGTTAGCACGTAACATCCAATCAAAGCTCGTCTTCTCTCGTTCACCGAATGTCTACTACTGTTTTCATCTGAGGAAACCTTGCTCATAGCGGTTCGTGAATAGTATGAATGAGTTTCCGACAACCGATCAAGCCGCAAATCACCGACGACACTCCAAGCAAGATGCAGGTAGCTGGAGAATCTTTCATGCTGGGGCTGATGCTGCGACCTGGGATATTGAGGCTTTGAGTCAGTAGTGCCATCTTCAATAAACCACTTTGGATTAGACTCACCATGCCAAAGCCACAAGAAGTCCCAGCAATACGTCCATAGATGGATTATGGGCGAAGATCATCTGATCAGCAACTGCTGTTTGGTATGTCTCTTCCAATATCTGCTGAGCGGCTGCATTTTTATATGATGAGACCTTGAGGATAGCCAGCAAGAGAAGCGGTTTCTCCACTCGCAGCTGCGCAAGCGTCACTTCCGGTGCGATAAAGACAAATGGAAAATATGGCATCAAGGTTTCCCGAAAAGATTCAAGAAGTGTGACGGCATCATCAAATTTCACAATCCCGCGATCAATAACATCTCGGGGTTTATCTGGGATGGAATGAGGTTCCGGGTCAGACAGGGCCAAAGGAACATCAGCGTGGTGTTTAGTGTGCTGATCATTAACGACTCGCGCTAAAAGCTGATCCACTTTGGCTTCGAGAGCCTCGACTCGTCTGATTTTTTAAGCTTCCGTCAGCTTATATTCACTGTCACGAACCAAATGGAATTTGGGAGCCTTACGTCCCCTTCTTAGCGGGGTTGTAACGAGGTCGAGCGGGCCGAAAATAGCACTCTTTGTCAAGGCGGCGACATCTAAGCCCTTATATTAGCATATGGTTATAGCTGAGTATAAAAAATGATGATCGAGTTCCACTACTTACCGATCACAGATAGAAGAATCCGAAGTTCGGATACATCGGATTTTGCCATGAGCACAATTTTGACACGTTTTGATGTGTCCTGACGTAGATGTCATTGTCCAAATTGAGTATAGTCAATCTGTTCTGGTGAAAGGTACATCAGGACAAGAAAGTGGGCGAGTTGAAGAGGATAAGGACAAGGATAAGGACAAGGACAAGGACACGGACACGGACAAGGACACGGTCGAAGTGCAAAAGTCTTGGCATCAGTGACCCGCCAGGCAACGGCTTAACTCGTACTAACTAGGGATCAACTATATCGTATCAATCTTTATGGCGTTGATTTATTGGTTTGACTATAATTTCGAAGGATCTCGGAGTGAGATTACCTCAAGTTGAAGTTTTAAAAATACCCACATAGCCACGATATGATCATTGATTATGGGTAGGCAGCGTCAAACACCTTTGGGTCTGCACATAAATAGTGACGAATCTATCATGGATTTGCGTTGATATCAATTCAACAACAGCACTCATTCTCTTCAAAGTTCATTCGGCCTACTAAACTTTCCAAATCCTTTACTGAACGTGATCATGTCCAATCCGGATGATTGCACCTTGCAGACATGTCCATTAAGTGCTGCTTACATCCAGTATCGGCCTGACATGGCTGGAAACATCTTTTATCTCGCTCTTTTCGCCATCATACTCATTGGACAGATCGGTACGGGTATCGTGTTTCGACCTTGGAGTTTCATGGTGCCAATGGTCGCGGGCCTTATACTGGAGATCATAGGATATATGGGCCGAATTCTCTTATATAACAACCCATTTAGCTTCGATGCTTTCTTGATGTGGGTTACCGAGCCTACCACATAATTGATTGTACGCTGACCGAGGCGTTATCCATTAGGTATCTGATATGTCTCACCATTGCCCCAGCCTTCTTCACAGCTGGAATCTATCTATGCCTCGGTCGTATCATTACAGTGTACGGCGAAGAGTTCTCACGCTTAAAACCAAGAACCTATACCTACTTGTTCGTGACTTGCGATTTGATTTCCCTGATCTTGCAAGCGGCAGGTGGAGCCATCACCTCAATCGCCGATGAACAGTCACTTCACGATACTGGTGTCAACATCATGATCGCTGGACTGGTCTTTCAAGTTGCATCACTAGTAGTGTTCTCTGTTCTAGCGATTGAGTACGGAGTCCGGGTTTTACGAGGAAGACGCCTGCATTCCCCTACTCAGAAACGGCCGGCAAGCTGGATGAGGAGATCGTTTTTGCTTGGTATGTAAATCACCTCGACCTTTTCTATAGACGTTCCACTGACTCGAGTTTCAATATCAGGTCTAACCACTGCCGTTTTAACTATATTGATTCGATCTTCATTCCGAGTGGCCGAGCTCCAGGGTGGATTCGACAGTAAATTGGCCAACGACGAAATAGCCTTGATGATCCTCGAAGGCGCTATGGTTGCAATTGCGTGCATTTGCTTGACCGGTCTACATCCCGCTTTGCTTGTGGGTAAGAATTGGGGGATGTCTAAAGCAATTGCACGAGACTTGGAAATGGAGGATTTATGAACCTGTTAGGGTTAGCGGTTTTAAGCCGTTAAGGAGAAGCATGATGCGCACGAAAATGCTTTTTGGATATTATTTGAGATTATGGAAGAGCTATGTTAATGCTCTGTATGGCAGTGACTGATGGGATTAGATTAGGATTCTTTGACTTATGGATAACTATATGGTGCAATTATGGTGCAATTATGGTGCAATTATTGCTTTCAAGACAGGCAGTCTTCTCACAGGATTCCTAGATCAGCCCAAAACTGAATATCGCCGTAAGGTAACATCAATCATGGAACAAAGGCATGTTTCTCATTCCACACTGACATGAAATCGCGGGACTCGATCATTCCCGATTATCTCTCAATAGGCACAATAGGCATAAAGAACATCACCCGCACTAGGCAGAGTACCCTTACTGATCTTCTTATTTGTATCTTGCAGCCACCACCTCAAAGCCCAAGCACTCCCAATAGTTGCAATTCCAAAAGCCGTGTTCGCCGACATTCTAGTCAAGTAACGAGGCCTATCACTTTTTGGGTAGAGGTAGGCTGTATAAATATACGTTAGCCACAACGTTAATAAAGCTAATAGAAGCGGCTTTCTTCTCTAGAGTTTAGCCTAGTATAGTAGGGACCTCACCCAAAATGACCGAATTGATAGCGTATGTACCACTAGTAAAGAGGAAACAAGCTATATACCTTACGCCCTTTGTAGGATATGATAAATCCTATAACGGCGACACCTATAGCTAATATAATATACTATATCCGCTTATTATACCGACTAGAGATGATACTAATAATAATATAGTAGATACCGGTGAAAATATATAGAGGGCATATCAAAACAAAGGTTTATGCTACTAAAGCCGAGACGTCTAACGATAGTGGGAAAGAAGTTATTAAAACTATAGGCACTTAGATATATATTCTATATAAAAGCTAACAGGTACACGCGGGGGTCGGCTATAGCTTACTTTAAGCCGGCGAGAGCGCTGTTAGACTCCGCGCTGTTAACGGTGTCCCTTTGAATCCGGTCGTGGGCAAGTCGATGCTCTTCCGGAGTCAGCTATCGTGTTGTGAGTGTGTGATCGGGCAGCATGAAGATGCCGAGACCTACAATACCAAATGTAACTGCCGACAATACCTAGGTAGACAACAGAAACATAATTTCAACGTAATTTCCACAAGGGCCCACGACCTAAATGGAAGCGGAACCTTGAAGAAACAAAGTGTCCTCGGATGAATCTTCGGACAACAGAGAGCTATCTCTGTAAGACAAGTTCCAAAAATTGGCTCAAAGAGCACGGTGTTCAGCTCCCTCAGGGTTCAATGGAGACTCCAGGAAAGTACAGTCTGTATCCACAGAGGTCTCAGGGTGGAATATGGTCCTACCAGGCTGCGACATGCTTCGTGCCATTAGACAGGACCGGAGTCCCATCTAGTTTCAGACTAACCTGGACCGCAGCAGAGATCCAGCAGGAGACTGAATGGCCAGGACCACGATGTGCAATGTGGACCTGGGGAGTTGAAGAGGGAAGAAAAAAAGGAGGGAAGGGGGAAGGGAGGGGGTATTTATACCCTGGGAGTGACTGAATGTGAGGAAGGAACGAGGTCAGTGACGAGTTTTGTTCCGTTGACTAAAAGGGAAGGTATCTGTCCGGGTGACCGGGTGAGATACATGATAGAGGATGTAGAAAGACTGTTCTTACCCACTGTAGATCCTATAATTTTGTCCTCTTATATAGTATCTCCGACGCTGTTGAATATGAGGCGAAGTCGGAGTGAGTCAACACAACTATCTTCGAGAGATAATCGAAGGAAATAACTGAGGTAAGACTTGGTTCGCTTTTTGTGATGCAAGCCTACTTACTCCTAAATATATCAGTTACTTTTCACAACCATCTTGTAGTATGTAAAGAGAAGAAAAATTTTGAGTCCTCTATTATAAGTTTCTATCTAGACCACAGATGTATCGTAGCCTATGTTCAATAATGCCTGCAATAGTTGGAATATTAATAGCATGCTAAGACATGAATTTTGAAGGGCAAAGAGAGCAAATAATGTAGACTAAGTTTCAATAAAATCAAACTAGATAAAACTAAACTTGCTAACCAAATAAAACAAACCGGAAAGAAGGCACAGACAAAGAGATCCAGTAGGATCTGGTAGCCACTAAAAGACACCAGACTTAGCGTATAGCCGGAGGGGTCCTCAGAGCCGAGAGTCCTTCACCTCATCGAAATGGACTATTGCCGGTGCCTGTCTAAGTAGAAGAGTATAGCAAAAGCAATCCTGCTTTACACACAGAGAGTATCCCGCCGAAGTGAGCGCGGCGATAACCAGATTCATAAACCCATCGGGAATCACAAAATCGATAGACTAGAGCAGTTAGCTTATTATACCTTCACACTCTCTAAAATAAAGTGACCTAGAATCCACCTCAACATCCCCTGTTGAGGCCAAAATTTCTGGATCGACAGACCAGCCGCATTGGAGATCTCAGGCAGTCTTTCGAATCGCCTGTTCAACTTCCGTCAGCTCGATGCGATGGTCATGGTTCTGTCCAGACCTCCCAGCTCCAGCCTTCCATCGTGCCCCCAGGTCTTCGGCACACTCTGCCTCCTCAATGATGCACAAGGCCGACACATGCTGAATTGGGATATACGAGAAGACGCGGTGCACTTTTACGTAGGCCTCAAGGGAGACACTCAACACGGAAGAGGCCTCATTCTCGATGGAAGCGTCGTGAGTAGTTCCTTTTCACCAAGTTCAGGTTCAAAAGTCTTGAGTTCAAATTTTCAACTGGACCGATCCCCGTAGTGGTTCGTCACCGGAGTGTTCGTCATGGTATCGAGATCTAGGTTCCTGTGGCAAGGGCTCGCTCCTGCAATGCTGAATGTCTGAATCGTCCAGCTTGAATTTGATTAATATCGAATGCAGACTGTCGCGGTAAGACCAGGCTGATCGTGCATCAGGGCAATTTGGCCGATCCCAGCGTTTGACAATCAGCTGGAGTTCCCAGCTATACCATCTCTGGGTCGTTGTCATGGAACAAGTGCTCAATTGCCGTTGAATACTGGTCGTAAAGAAATTTCCCAGTGCGGAGAGAGTCAGTGGATAGAGGGCCGTTATTGTCTTCAGCTGGATGAGACTCACGTCGACTTTGATCTTGATATTAGTGTGAAAGCAAGAGCGTTGATAGACTGATCAGTCGGTGTTCTTAACGGCTAGTGAGGGCTAAGTCCCCAACGCAATCACCGATGCGGTTATCCAGCTCCTCTGCTGTGCCAGCACCGAGGAATAAATTGCGGCCATTGATGAAATCTCCAGAACGACCCAGCTTTTGTACGCGCCTATGTTTGCTGCTGGAGTTAGTTTCTTGCTCTGCAGCTTGTTGATGAGCACGATAATATCCCCGTAACCGGCAGCTTTACTGTTTAATCCCATGCAGGAGCAGCGGGTCAGGAGACACGAATAAGAGATTGCCCATACCAAGGTATCCGCCCAACCCAAGGAAAGGTTTGAATAAGAGATGAATTCTAGAATTGAACTGGATGCGAATGTCCCTATCCAGTTGAGAAATGGTCTAAATACAAGGTCATGAATCGTGATTCGATACTGGTTCATCTAAATGTATAAAGCACTACCCCAACCCCAGATTTTAATCCGACCTCTGCGCAAATCGCAACTCATTTCTACCGAAATCGTAAACGGACACCACATTCTTCAAAAACGGCACACCCAGAATGTTTAACATGATGCCCTCAAACGCCACACGCTCCGACGCCACTAAACTTGAGACACAGTACCCATCACCGGTCTGATAAATGAGATCCTGTCCATCGTGATAGAATGTCTGGTCTCCAATTTGTACTCCAAACATCGGTGGTTGTGCATTACAGTTGACGACAGCAACTCCCAGCGTCTCATTGTAGATAGCTGGCGGATCGAACAAGGCATTGATGGGATCCGCAACCACAGCAGGCAGATAGCTGTAGTCGTTCCCGGTATCTGTAAATACCTGGAACTCCATGCTGTTGGTAGTTATGGAGGTCGTGCTCGTGGTGAGATCCACTTTTGTTATGGATCCAAATGTCACAGCAGACACGGTAAAAGCCCAATATGATCGAGTGCGCTTGCCAGAGGTGAAACCGGGCGGAATGTTTTCCAAAATTTCTACGGGAACACTGGCAAATTTCGGATCATACGCCACCGGCGGTAGATCGCCCAAAGTGATGTACCCGCCGAAGGTTGGCGTAGAAAGGTTTCGCGGCGTGTGTGCGAGCGCAATGCTGAAGTAGGGTTCTGAAACAAGGCCCTGTTCGTACATGGTGTTGAACAAGGGACTGTAGCATTCACGATTGAACCAAAATGTTGTATTGTCGGTATGGCCTCCTGGATGTGCGGAGGTGAGGGAGGGATAGGCGAGGCCTAGCACGCCGCTGTTTATGCCGTCGCCCATGGGATTGCTGTGGTCGACGATTCCGACGGCTTGTCCGGGACAGTAATACCGGCTAATGTGATGTCTTCGTAGGCCATGACCCCGCTCGCTATGCCATTGCCGTATTGTATGCCGAATGTTTTATTGGGGATCAAACGATAGGTGTCTGATTCGTTGTACCCTGGGGAGACGTGCTGGCAGTCCGCTTGAGGGATCTCAAGGTTGGTTGTTTGATTGATGCAAATGAAGTCATTTCTGACGACGTAGGTGTCGCTGCTGCCTGTGTCGACGAGAAGCTTGAATGTCTGATTGGCGAACGTCACGTCGACGTTGAGTGTTGTGCCATATTGTGCTGAAAGCAGCGAGGCTGTATTGCTGGTTGTGTGGGACGTGGTTTGAAATGTTAGGGGAAAAGTCAATTGACTCGCTGTGACGAGAGAGGGGAGCTTCATTTCGGAATTACTCGGTGGCGCGGTAAGATTGTTTAATCAATGTAACCTTACAAGTCGAACTAACCGCGCTTTTAGATAAATGAAGAGCTTCAGGCTACCTCGTTCTGGCTTTCATTGACTTGGAAAGTTTCTAAGCAGAAGCAGCAGGCAGATCAGTATCGATTGGCGCTAAGGCCGCTCGTCTATTTTTGTTGTATTCGTTAAGCCCCTGTTTGGTCCATTTTTGCTGCCTGATGTGCAAGGTCGCTCTGGAATGGCTAGTTATAATCCACCATAGGCTCCGACATAATGCATGGACAATCGATTCCTCGCGTGTGTTGAGAGTGGACACCCACAACTCCGTATCGATCGAAGGGACCCTGTGTGCGGACAAACACTCCCATTCACAATCTCTACTACTTATAACACCGAGAGCTACGAATAATACAAAACATCACCTTTTCATCTATAGGCACATTTCTAAAAATTGATCAATTCCACATTTCAACTGGGTTCGAAGTGTAATTGACAGTCTGTCTTCTTCTCTACTAGCAGCAGAGGCTGCATGAAGTTACAATATTTCGATGACTTGACTGACTTCTGTTTGAGAAAAATGAGCATCACTTGTCTCACGATACATGGATCGACCCTTTGATTATAGTCCTCTTTGATTTGCAATGAACCCAACGGAGGGATGTGGAAGGCATCAATGGATCTTATCACACATGCCATATTCGTCAAAGATTATGTCTTTCTTAAACATAATCACTTTTACCTAAAATGGAATATGCAGTAACTTGTTGCAGGTTTAAACCCTCGGCGCCACGGTCTCTTATAGTCTAATACCCTAGTATTATAGAATACTCAGCACTAACCTGCAGCCAGGTCCCTATAAGGGCATGCAGCTGCAGCTGCAGAAGTGCTGGAACTCCATTTATTTGCTGTACTTCGGACGCCTGACCTCAGATCCAAAGTCGCATTGCCGGTAGTATCACGATTATCTTCGGTGTAAAGAACTGTATACTTCTATGTAAATTGATGTGGATCGGCATTAAACCGAAATTGAATTAAAGTGTTCAACTAAAGCGCTACCTAGGTAAATTGTCTACCCGCAAAACGGTAAAGCCAAAGCCAAAAGCCGAGCTCGCCCTCCTCCAGGGCTATTTTCAGAGCGGGGTTTGAGTTCCAAGGTTCGACTCCAGAACCCGCACTGGGTCCCTCTGGGTTCCCGAGGGCTCTCCACTGGGGAGTGGCTTGGTCAAAAGGTACGAGTACGGAGTAATCCGTGTTTAGACCGACTTCAACGCCCTACAACTTCCGTACAATCACGCGACCGAGTTCATCTATATGATTGGATCATCATATTAGACTAGCATCCATCGAGACAACCTTGGAAGTACTTGGTTCTGAGGTACCAAGCTTCCAGGCTGACCCTCTTCTTAAGGTTCCAAGGTTTTTGTGATCTTTCCTAATGGGGTATAGTAGGCTAGGGTTCAGGAACAAAGGATGCTCACTGTGCAGCAGGCCTAGAATATTAGTCGACTTCTCCACTCTACACGTTCGGAAGCTGACCTGAGTTTTATTTAGATGAAGGCTAGCATTGGCACCTGGGCAGGAAACCCCGCACATCAATGACATACTTTGCTATATATCCTTTTGGGGGCCATTTTCCTTTTCTATCAAGGTCTCACGGTCATTTCTGGTATCGGCCCTATCTCGGCCCAGACTGGATATAACAACCGATGAATATTTCAGCTCCCCGTATATTTACCAATCCCCGGGCTGACGTGATTGTGAAGATATTCCAAGGTTCTGATGGCTTGTCTGTGACATCCAATTTTTACGTTTAAGCCAACGCTCGTAATGTGGATGTTGTGTTGCATTTTGCCATTTCGTTAGATCACGAATTACGCCTTTGGTTTTACATAATAGATGATCATACCTAGGTAGCCCCTAGGGGGCATCTGAGCATTGTCCATACTTTAAGGCTAAGGCTCTTCGTCAGCTTCGGCATCCCACAGATACCTGTAAATAATAAACACCCCACAAGGACACTAAGGTCCTCTAGGTAACATTAATATCGGGCAATCAACACGCGAATTAACTGATCGAGAGATCAACCGGGTAGACATGCGAGGATCAATGATCGATAAAATAACCTAGATTACTTGCAGAGTGATTAGAGTGATCATGATCGCCGGGTAAGTTTCTCGGGAGGGTGCTTAGGGACTCTCCCGGTGTTGGGGTAGCCATGGAGGCATAGTATGGGCGGAAGAAGCCGCACTCGATTGGTCGATAGAATTCGGGGAATTTGCCCCCAAGCAACGTGCCGCCGCCCAATTTGCAATGACTCAAGGGCCGCCGCTAGCCCGATCGCTGAGACATTTCTGCTTATTGGTCGAACGAAAACACTGTCAGACCATTAGTCTGCATTAGCGAGTGCAACCAGGAACAAAGGATTTTTCCACGGGTTCTGCTGAATATTTTACAATGGAGTATACCCAGACCGTACGATCAAGAAAGCTCCGTATCCAAATGCGTAAGCAATAAGTGCGCCCGCGGGCATTATCAGTGGGTACGGTCGATGGTGACTGCCGCCGTTGGCTCGAACAGCACCTAAGTTGGTTGGTCCTTGGCTGCCACCTCGTCAGCAAGATTTAAAAGGAGATGAAGACCAGAGCCATGCGGATAATAAATGCGTATCATGACTGAGACCGCTTTCTGGCACCGTGGATCTGAATGAGTGGTCCCCGCCTGTGGTTGTTTTACTTGTTGCCTGCATGACCATGCTAGGTGAGCCTCTATGCATCATGATCACGTTCGTCTCCCCCTCCCCTGACTCCAAATTGGATTGGAGTTGCCTAAGCTAAATCGATGGTCTTCGTGGTTAGAACCCCAGTGCTGGGCGAGAACTGGGCGAATATCAGTGACCCAGTGGAGCGTCGTCGGGCGCAAAATCGAATTGCTCAACGTGGATATCGAAAAAGTGAGTAGGAAAATTGTCTTCGGTGTGCGAAATGGAGACTGAGACTCGGTGGAGAGAGCGGGACGATCTTGGTAGATCACAGAGCTGATGATGAGTTTTAGGGTTACGCAATGGGGACGAGAATCCCACATCCCAGAACAGCACGCAGACTAAAGCCACTGCCAAATCGGCCGCCGGTGGGCTGTCTTCTCCTCTCAGACTCAAAATCTTCTCAACCAGGGGCACAGCAGCAACCTGCCATGGGACCACAATCACCAGGCCAATGGCCATCGCAACCATATGCGCATGCTCACCATCATATACAACAGCAGGACCCCCCCACAACTGCCGTCCGATCTACATTCATACGCCTCGCAACTGGATCAAGTTGGCCTCACCGGAAGCCCCTGGGCACAATCGCTGGATGAGGATACACATCAAATGTTCAATCTGAAGACCATGGGCCCTGGCTCCGATTCGCTCTCGACCTCGCCCAAGAATCAAGCCCATCCCTTCCAAACCTCAATCGACACAGACCTTCTTTGCTCAACACCCGCACCGCCACTTCTACACACCCCGCGCGGAACCCCAGAGAGCACCGGCAGCTCCACTACAAGAGGACCTGATGGAGCCCATGGACACACAGCATTACATCGCGCAGCACTATACGGCCACGAGTCCGTATTAGCAGTACTACTACAGGCCGGTGCCAATCCCGCCCTACTCGACAGCACGGGCTTCACACCCCTACATTTAGCCGCGCAACAAGGTCACGCAGGTGTAGTGCGACTGCTACTATCTAGCTCCCCACCTCGAGATCTAATCAGCTGGGTTACCCGAAAGGGTGAGACAGCACTCCATATCGCCGTACAGGCTCAGCAGCCGGGGGTTGTGCGCGTCCTAATTGAGCATTCAGCCCGTGCTGTGAATGATCAGGATTGGTGGGGTCGTACCGCGCTGCATATGGCCTGTGAGTCGAACCAGCAAGAACTAGTTGAGATGTTGGTTCATGCTGGGGCGCAGTTGGATATTCCAGATTTTGAGGGGCAGACGAGGGTTTATGATGCTTGCATAGGTGCTGTTCTATAAATAAGAATGGGTTTAGGATCGATTATCATGTTCAATTTTCTGGTTTCTCTGCATTTTCGGTTCATTTGCCTCTGGGATGGCGCTAGCGTACCCAGGTATCTCTTTGTTCTTGCATTCTTTCCTGGGTCTAGTGGTAGGTTAAGCCTGCTCAGGTGAGCGGGATACTCTCTGTTTCTATTTGCACACAAGAGTTCCAACAAAACCCCGGTCACATCATATTAGATTTTCCATTCGCCTGATTAAGCTTATGATTCGTGCGGCCACGGAGGATAGGTTTTGCTACTGATCTTCCAGGACTACCCTACAGAATGTCCCTCTAACTGTTAGTACTTATACCTCTCCCTTGCCAGTGTGAATGTCCGCTCTCGACAGACTCAGATCGAACAACTTGTAAGATAATGCAGATGGTATTTGGAATCCGGCATTGGTACATGTTCGAGTGTCTGAGACACAAGTAACTGTTGAAAGTAAATCTGAATGCTTGGAATTACAATAGGCACTTTGCTGGTCATGTCTGAAAGACTCTCTCTGTATGCACTCCCTACTTGATATATAGCTGATTACCTATGTCCTCGTAATGGATAACCCTGCGACTCCAGAGCCCCTTCATCGAACGAATTCGTCGGCTGATACTCAGAAACACGTGCACCCTTACGACTAGACGAGCGACGACGACCTCGGCGCTTGCTATCTTTGGCTTCTTGCTTTATCGTCTTCTTTTCCTTGCGGGACAGCTTTACTTTCTTGGGAAAGTCACAGTCATCTCCTTGGAGATAACGGCCAGGGTGCCAGATGTTCCAGATGACCATGGCGGAGAACATGGGCAGTAATTCCAGGCAGTAGAAGGGTGCCTCGTGAAGGGTCAAGGGGCTTGTCCCGGCCTTGTCGGTATCGGCAAATTCAATCAGACGGTAGATGATTCGAATCTAATATGCATTAGTCGTCTGTAACTAATGGTCTTGGAAAGGTGACCTACCGTGATGAATGTCAAAGTGGCCCACATGGCCATCACCAACGGGCGCCAGCCACCGCCACGAGAAATGCTACCATGCTCTTGCATCCGACGGTGAAAGGCGAATAGGAGTCCACAGAAGCATAGGATGAAGAACTGTTGCGCTGCAATGCCGGCTGTGTAGATGTGCAGTCCGATTTTGTTCATCTCGGCGCTAAAGTCCGAGTCCATGATACCACCAGTCGCTTGAACAATGAAAGAGCTGTCAGATCAGAGTCAGCTAGTTTCATTACACAAGAAGAGTGTCCTGCACAGTTGACCCAGGGCGGCCTTTCGGGGCGAAACTCACCCCACATCCAGCCAGATGAAGATTTGGGCCAGCCTTTCGGCCCGAATGCCTGCCACCTTCTTCTCTGGTAAGAAGTAGTAGACCATGCGGCCGAAGATCATGTATACAAAGGCGTTCACCCATAAGGGCGTCAGAAGAACCAACAGCTGTCCGGCGGCTGTGGTCGTCGACTTGGTTTGGTCGATGGTCGAGTAGGTGCGCATAATCATTCCGATGCATTGCCACACTGTGCCCACTACAATCACCCAACAGAACCTCTTCCGGTACATGATCGCTTGAGCGAAATGGGCGATCCAGGTGAGTCCGAATAGAACAGTGAAGAAGACAGCGGCGGGCCCATTGGCGCAGTAGGCATATTGAGCGTCCTCGCTGGACAAATCTATCAAGATCAGTCAAGGCCCAGAAGATTAATAGAAGAAGAACATACCACAATGAGTTGGCCAACCCATAATAACGGTCAACAAGAGTGTAACAGCACTCAGAGATCAAAGACAGTGATAGAAGAACAACAGAACAGACGAGCGGAGAAAAGTCGCAAGGTGCTGACGGGCGACATTCTTAAATTAAATTAAATCTCACGGTCGATCAGCCGTCGGGTTTTGGCCTTTAGAACGGCTGCCTGATCGGCGTTGGTCCGACGTATTTCTGGCCCCCAAGGCGCCTCTCGTCTCATATAGAGGCTGGGCTATTTTGGTGTGTCAGATTGGCGGCAACCTTGGGAATGCTGCACGGTGAGCTAGCGTCACTGCACGGTGAGACGCTTAGGGCTCAACATCTCACCAAGACCCACCCGTCGCGATTGCCCCCACCGTCAACGACGATGCTGAGACAAGAGAAATAGAGACAAAGAAATGAAGAATATATGGCAGGGTCTGGCGTTCGCGATGGGGAAAAAATATGTTGACGCCTAGCCTAGGCCGCTCAATTGTTTCTTTGTCATGTTGATCTCGACCGAATTGCTAGGGCCGTCGGCCGTCTTGTCGGCTTCGACTTCCTCGAACTGGTCAACGCCTGATGAACTATGCACCTCGTCGTCGCCCAGCAACATTTGGGGCAGCCAAATACTCACTATCACAGATGGCCGTTTCACACACACCCTCTCCATTTCTACTGCCTCATTCCCCGCTGCGCTTCAGCTGCGCGATGACTTTCTCCATGATCTTCAAACCGCTGGTGGGGCCGAGCCGATATCCTCTCTGGTGGAGCTTTGGGCCCGCTTTATTGGTTTTACCGTGCGTCGTTTGGAGCAATCTCCTCGTGGATTGGCTGACGATCTCCGACATCTTTTGACCATCGCCCTCGATACCTTCGATCGTGATATTCTACTGCAGCGCGAGATCCATGGTGTAGTCTATGCCTTGGACATCTCCGCAGATGCCGAGTCGGCCATTTTAGCCGCTTACGTACGTGCGCGCCATGTTCTGCGCAAAGTCAGTCGACCAGCGGCACCTTCTGCGCTCCTGGCTGCCGCGCAGCAACGCAAAGCACGACTATATGCTGTGTTCGGCGGGCAGGGCAATGATGAAGATTACTTTGAAGAGCTACGGATGCTCTGGCAGACCTATCGCCCGCTGGTGGAAGACCTCATTCTGTCAGTCTCGAGTATGCTGCAGCGCGAGACCCGTGAGGAGAGCATTAGTCGATTCTATCACAACGGCATGGACATAGTCACCTGGCTCGAGAACCCGGATCGTACGCCACCATCCGACTACCTGATCGGTGCGTCTATCAGTATGCCGCTCATCGGTTTGTTGCAGCTGGCCTGGTATCGAGTCGTCGGACGCATAGTGGGTACCACACCTGCCCAGCTTCAGACAGCGCTTGCTGGAGCCACGGGACATTCTCAAGGCATCATCCCAGCCACTGTGATTGCAGTGGCACAATCATGGACGCAATTCGATGCGCTCGCGCTCGATGCGCTTCGGTTGCTGCTCGCCATCGGAACTTCCAGCCAGGACCAATTTGCCGTGGGCCAGCTGCCGCCGCGCTGTTGTCGCAGACGCCGAAGCCAACGGCGAGGGCTTTCCAGGACCCATGCTGAGTGTGGCAGACTGTCCAACCTCCCAGCTCCGCACCTATGTAGCTTCCGTCAATGGGTATTTGCCAGTTGATGCCCGCATTGAGATAGCTCTAATCAACGGGCCTACCAATGCCGTTTTGGCTGGACCGCCACTGTCACTTCATGGGTTCAATGTTTGGCTACGAGAGGTGAAAGCTCCGGCAAAGGGCTTGCAACATCGGATTCCTTTCAGCCAGCGAAAGCCTGAGATCCATACCAGATTCCTTCCAATAACCACGGCCTTCCACAGCAGCTATCTAACAGATGTCGCTCCGGGCGTGCTGGAGCGTGTCGCCGATTTCACCATAACCGGTGACCAACTCCGAATCCCTGTCTTTTGCACCCATACAGGGACAGATCTACGCAAGTGTGGAGCCGTCAACTTGATTCCCAAGCTCATTGCGATGATAACGACCCAGCAAGTCGTCTGGCCACGGGCCGTTCATTTTCCCGGATCCACGCATATTCTCGTTTTTGGGCCTGATGGTGCTTCTGGCATTGGAACTCTCACTAATCGACTTAAGGAGGGTACTGGCGTCCGTACCATCCTGGCCACGGGCACCTCCAGCTCCCGCACCGAGCTGGGAGATCGCAGTGAGTTCTTTAACTGGAATCCTGCGCCCAAGGGTCTCGTCTACGGACCTATATGGCGGAATCGCTACCGACCGCAGTTGGTACAGATTGCCGGCGGCGGCGTGCTTGTCGATACTAAGCTCAGTCGCCTCTTGGGCTTGCCACCGGTCATGGTGGCCGGAATGACGCCCACAACTGCAGCCTGGGATTTCTGTGCGGCAGTTATGCGCGCCGGCTATCATGTCGAATTGGCACTGGGCGGATTCCATCATGCCGCCCAGTTGGAGACAGACATTTACAAGCTGGTGGAGACGGTACCTGCTGGCCGGGGCATCACCTGTAACATGATCTACGCCGCCCCTCACGCGGTGAAGTGGCAGATTCCGCTGCTGGCCAAATTACGCGCGGCCGGCGTTCCCCTGGAGGGACTCACTATCGGCGCAGGCGTGCCTTCACTCGAGGTGGCCACTCGTTATATCAACGAGCTCGGTCTACGCCACATAGGATTCAAGCCTGGCACTTTACCCGCAATATACCAAGTCCTCGACATCGCATCGGCTCATCCCACCTTCCCTATTCTACTCCAATGGACAGGTGGGCGAGGTGGTGGCCACCACTCATTCGAGGACTTCCACCAACCGATCTTGCAAGCCTACGACTCCATCCGCCGCTGCGAGAACGTTATTCTTATAGCGGGCAGTGGCTTTGGCGGTGCACAGGACACATTCCCCTACCTAACAGGTGATTGGGCCTATCGGTATAACCGCCCGCCCATGCCCTTCGATGGTATCCTTCTCGGCAGTCGTTTAATGACCGCCAAAGAAGCGCATACCAGCCCAGCTGTAAAACAGGCAATTGTAAATGCCCCAGGAGTCGAGGATGAAGGTGATTGGGAGCAGACATACACACAACCAGCTGGCGGCATTATGACTGTAACCTCAGAGATGGGGGAACCTATTCATAAGCTGGCTACGCGGGGTGTGCAACTATGGGCTGAGTTAGATCGCAATGTCTTCAGCCTTGATCGTAGTAAGCGCGTCGCATATCTGCAGAAACACCGTGACTACCTGATTCAGCGACTGAATACCGATTCGGTGAAGGTCTGGTTCGGGTGCGATGTCCAGGGATCTGTTGTCGACTTGGAGGAGATGACTTATGCCGAGGTTCTGCGCCGTTTTGTTGCGCTTACCTATGTGTCGGCTGAGGGCCGCTGGATCGATGATTCCTACCGCTTGTTCCTGCAAGATTTCCTAAAGCGCGTGGAGGCCCGCATTGGCGACGTAGCCGCCGGCCTCGGACCCAGCGAAGTCAACGGCGACGAGGCTCTTGCTGATCCGACAACAGCATTGAACGCCATCTTGAAGCGGTTGCCGACCGCTGAGGCCCAGCTTATTGGCACGCAAGATGCGGAATACTTTTTGCTTCTATGCCAGAGACGCGGCACAAAGCCAGTACCGTTTGTCCCTGTCCTTGACGAAAACTTCGAGACTTACTTCAAAAAAGACTCGCTGTGGCAGTCAGAGGACCTTGCAGCTGTTGCTGACGCTGATGTCGGCCGGGTTTGTATTCTGCACGGCCCAGTGGCGGCGCGATATTCAACTAAGGTGGACGAGCCGGCAGGCGACATTTTAGGCAACATCTACCATGGACACATTGAGTGCCTGCAGCAGCAAGATCCCGAATACCAGCAGGATGGTATCCCTATTGTCGACTGCTTCAGCCCACACTCTGTCCCACAGGACTGGCGACTTGCGGAGCTGGGCATTCATTGCTCACCCGTCGGAAACACAGGCGCGATGTTGTACGAAGCGAAACCACTGGACGGTGCGCCCGGTGCGCCGTCGACGCCCTCGTTAGCAGAATGGCTTGTGGCCTTGGGCGGTTCCAATGGAGGCTGGCGCCAAGCATTCTTCCACGCAGCGACGATCGTGCAGGGCCGAGCCATCTGCGAGAATCCGCTGCGGCGGCTTTTCCAGCCCACGCGTGAATCGTACGTGATGGTGCAGCAGGGCCACGGAGGCCTTTCGGCAGATCCGATAATCACGCTGTTCGAACATCGGCCACACTCTGAGCCGGTCAAGGTCGTGGAGGTGCGAGTGGATGAGCCTGGCGTTATCACGCTTGAGATCATCAACTACCGTAATGCTGGAGGTGCCGCTATTGGTCTGCAGTTGAAGTTCCAATTCAGGCGTGAGGCTGTTTACGCTCCCATCCATGAAATTATGGAAGGCCGCAACCAGCGTGTCAAAGACTTCTACTATAGAGTCTGGTTCGCGGGTGAACCACCAGAGACATGGCCCTCGGTCCACGACACCTTCCGCGAATCGCAGTTTGAGGTGACGGCCGACTCAATTGCCGAGTTCGCCCATTGTGTACAGAATGCCAGCGATGCCGCGAGCAAGCGGCGTGGCAAACGGATGGCGGCACCGTTGGACTTTGGTGTCGTCATTGGCTGGGAAGCTTTGATGAAGCCGCTTTTCTCGCGGGAGCTTGACGTCGATCTGTTGACGCTGGTGCATCTCACCAATGGCTTCCGCATTCCCGCAGATGCGGACCCCATTCAGGCAGGTTATGCACTTGAGACCAAGTCTCGTATACAAGCCATTACGATCGAGGAGACAGGTAAATTGGTCGAGGTACGTGCGGATGTGTACCATGAGAACAAGGTCGTGCTGGAGTTAAGCAGTCAATTCCTCTACCGAGGCCACCACACAGACTGGGAGAATATGTTCCGCAAAGTGGACGAGGAAGAGATGGAGCTCTGCCCCCGTAGCCCGATGGAGGTTGCGATCTTGAACTCGAAGTCCTGGTTCCAGCCCCTGGATCGGTCGCTCGACCTGGAAAACCAGACTTTGGTCTTCGTACTTCGTTCGACCTACCAATACGCCAGCAAGGACACCTTCAAGACCGTTACTACTGTTGGTGAAGTTCGCGTCAATTCATCGCTCCCGGGCGGTTCGCGGCCGATTGCGACCGTGGACTATCACGCAGTCACCTGCCGAGGTAGCCCTGTCATGGATTACCTCAAGCGTCATGGTAGTCCAGTGCAGAAGCGCGCTATGTTTGATCAGCCTAGTCCCTTGACTAACGATGGCGCATCTTTGATTCTCACTATGCCACACTCTAACGAGGCTTATGCTCACGTCTCCTGGGACTTCAATCCCATCCACGTGTCCGCGTCGCTGTCGCGATATGCAGATCTACCAGGTCTGATCACGCACGGCATGTACACCTCGGCACGGGTACGTGGACTTGTCGAACACTACACCTGTGCCTCAGCCATCGGCGCCTTCCGTAGCTTCCACTGCTCATTCACGAGTATGGTGCTACCGGGAGATAAGATTGAAGTCGTCTTCCAGCACATCGGCATGTTGGCGGGACGCAAGATCGTCTCAGTGGAAGCAAAGCACGTCGGGCGCGGCGAGACCGTTCTGCGTGGAGAAGCTGAGATCGAACCTGAGGAGACGGCATTCCTTTTCACTGGTCAGGGTAGTCAACAAAAGGGTATGGGTATGCAGCTCTATGCTCAAAGCAAAGCGGCACAGCAGGTCTGGGATTATGCTGATGCCTACTTCTCCGATAACTATGGCTTCCGCATTACCGACATCGTGCGGAATGATCCCAAGGAGTTGACCGTCTACTTCGGAGGGCCTCAAGGCCGACACATCCGTGACCAATATCGTAGTATGACGCGAGAGTCCATTGGGCCCGATGGGAATGTCCAGCTGCTGCCATTGTTCCCCCAAATTGACGAGGAGACTGAGTTCCACACCTATTATTCGCCCCAGGGCTTACTCTCGGCCACGCAGTTCACACAGCCGGCTCTGACGCTCATGGAACTGGCGATTTTTGCCGATTTGCAATCGCGCGGTCTGATTTCGGAACGCAGCTCGTATGCCGGCCATTCATTGGGTGAGTATGCTGCTCTTGGAGCGGTGGGCAAGATCTTCAATGTCGAGTCCCTCGTTCAGGTGGTCTTCTATCGCGGTCTGTTGATGCAGTACACTGTCCCCCGAGACGGAAAGGGAAACTCAGACTATCGCATGTGTGCAGTTGACCCCAGTCGCGTTGCACCTGGTACGTATATACCTAGCATCATTTTTGATGAACTAAAGGCTGATTTGTCGTCTCCACTCTTAAGGTTTCGGACAGGAGGCTCTGCAGCTACTTGTGAAGACTATTGCCACGCAGACTGGTCAGTTACTGGAGATCGTTAATTTCAATGTCTTGAGCTTGCAGTATGTCTGCGCCGGACAGGTAAGTGAATCTCCAGCTCTTGGGTAGATTACCACCTACTGACTGGACCTGAACATCATAGATTCATGCGCTCCACTGCCTCACTACAGTGCTCAACTATCTCCATGCCCATGTCCCCTTGCCAGAATCGCCAGAGCAGATCGTCAGCCTGGCGCAAGCACAAATCGAGCAAGTCGCGCTGGCAAATCCCCCAACGACACTGACTCGTGGCTGTGCGACAATTCCCTTTGCGCGGCATCGACGTACCCTTCCATTCTTCCTCGCTGCTGCCTGGCGTGGCAGGTTTCAGACGCTGTCTGCTGAACCTCATCGACGGCCATTCATTGGATCCTAAATGCCTTGTAGGTCGGTATATCCCGAATTTGACAGCCCAGCCGTTCGAGCTGAGCAAAGAGTATTTCGAGCTCGTCCACCGGACAACGGGCTCCGTAGCGCTTGAAGGCGTTTTGCGCGAGGTAATTATATTCGTTCTTCTGTGTATTGCTGAAGGAATGGTTGCTAATCATGACTTAGTGGGATACATATCTTGACCCAACGAGCGCAGATGGACTGCAAAAGATTGAGGGCGCTATTCAGGCGATGAAGGTGTTCTGATGAGGTCTTCGTAGTTTGTCTCCATTTTTCAAACTTTTCGTTCCCTAATCCTGAAATTTTATGTACACACCAGACCGTATTATATCATTTCCTCCCCGATCGCCATTCGTAGCCCTGGAAAGCTTAGATTCCGTCGACGTGGCCGGGCACTCTAGGATCACATACATGACCCACCCTTTAAATAAGACCGAATTACTATTTAAACCCATTACGCCCTCTTTTCTCACTTTCTTCATCACTGCTTCTTGATTTTTCTTCCTGCGCTATTCCTGCGCTATCTAGACTAGCCCCTGGTCCTCCCGTGCACTCACCATGATTTCTCTCCCTGCGCTGACTGCGCTTTTCGGCGCAGTAGTTGGATTCTTTCTCTTGGACCCGAAGGCCTTGCCGGGTCTGTGGCATGTTTGTCTCACTGTCATCTTTTACTAACTGGTTCAAACGCTTGTTAACCTCGTTACCTTATGTAGGCCCGAGTTCTCAACATTCTCGTTAAACATCTGGTCTGGCAACGCAATAGCGCTCTCGTCGCGAGCTCATCAACAGTCTCCTCAGCTCCCTCGACCATCTTCCGCCCTCGATACACACGCTCCTACTGCTCCATTGCGGAGCTCGACTTCAACTTGCACAAATCTAACAGCACCTTCTATGCCGATCTCGACGTGAGCCGCATCGAGCTCCTGGTCACCTTGTTCAAAGACGCCATCACCCCGCTCTCTCCGCGCACTACCCTGGCACCCGAGAGTGTGTACAGCCGGCGCAACCGGCGGAGACAGCTCAACGCCGCTCTAGGGGGCGTGGTGTGTCTTTTCCGTCGTGAGATCAAGCCATATCAGCGATACGACCTTGTGACACGCGTACTGGCCTGGGATGATAAATGGATGTATATCGTTAGTTATTTCTTAAAGCCTCGTGGTCGGCATGAGACAGAGAAGATGCAAGATCGGATTCTTGCCTCAGCAGTTTCTCGCTATGTCTTCAAGCAGGGACGACAGACAATGCAGCCAGCGGAGGTATTTCGTAATCTTCGGCTTTTGGCAGACGAGGACACCACAGCCGAGAATGTGGCTGCTACGGTTGCACCAGACCGCCTGCCTTTGCCGTGTCAGGATCTAGTCGATGGCGCAGCTCCTTTTGGGGGCGAGCAGGACCCGTGGACCTGGGCCCATGTCGAGATGGAGCGACAACGTGGCCTGGCTATAGCAAGCTACATGGGCGGCTTCGATGGGCTACAGGAATTGGGGGCGAGCTTACGATGAGAAAGAACTGTGGATACTAGAGGCTGATGCGATCGCGGATGATGTGGCAATGGATGGGCAATCCAGAAAGCAAGTAGATGTCAGACAGCTATAGTGATAAAATCAGATGAGCGTGCACGAACGAGAAGATGTGTCTCACGCATTTCACCGGGTCTTGACAGGCCGTAAGCGCTAATTCTCACCGTGCAGCTCGCGTGCAGCTCGTCGCCGCACGCTAAGGCTGATTCCCTGAACGCCATCGGGATCGGGCCCATTTTCCCCATCTCGCCCATCGTATTGGGGGCTGCCGGAGAGTGTAAGCGCCCCATAACTGTCTAATTTCGGCCTTGATGTTGCACTCCACTGCTGTAGCTGCTTGACTTGAACCGCTGTTTCCCCCCACCCGGCGAAAAAAAAAAGAAACGGTGATCGGGAAGATCGAGCCTTTTGCAGTCCAAGTCGTTTGTGCCAGATTCGCAATGGTGTCACAATGGCTTCGTCCCAGGACGACTATTTGTGCTCTCGACGTCGAGGATCAATTCGGACCTATAGTCAGTGAACTCTGTGCCTCTGGCTTCGACTTCACCTGGTATTTCGAATCTGTCATCTTGGCCTTGCCAGTGACAGTATTCTTTCTCGTCTGGGCATTGCCAAGGATTAATTACCTCCGAAAGGAAAATGTCAAAATCACAGGGGGGTTATTGGGGCATCGTCAAGCTGGTACGTCGCCTCCCGCTCGGTGGAAACACCTTATTGATCGCGCTCGCAGATTGCATATGCCCTCTTGGTGATCATTCAGGCAACTCTCCTCGGTCTATGGGCATCGTCCTTCGGAAAAACAACACGTGCCACGATCGGCACTGCTACTGTTACGCTGGTGGCCTACCTAGTACTCGGAATTCTTTCTCAATATGAACACGCCCGCACCATCAAACCGTCCACGATAAACACCGGCTATCTTTTTCTCTCTTCATTGCTTTCGATTCCGGAATCTCGCACTCTATACTTTGTGGAGTCGAATCGCGTCATTCCCATTCTTTACACAGTCAATCTATGCCTCCGAGCGGTCCTGCTAGTCGTCGAGTCGATTCCTAAAGACTCTGTTCTGAAACGTGCTTATCAAAATCCACCCCCAGAGACTGCTACGGGGGTGCTGGGCTTGAGCCTCTTTACGTGGATCAATCCCCTATTGCTGCTTGGGAGTCGAACAGACTTGACAGTGGCACAGCTGCCTGCACTGGAAGATGCTTTGTGTGCGACGGGTGTTGGACCCAATGGATTGGAGACGCTCTGGAGAAAAGGTAAATATACCTCTGGTAAAGCACTAATAGGTGTAAACTAACCACCACATGCGAATAGGTGCCAACTGGGACCAGCCGCATAGTCTACTCTGGGCGTCCATGCGGTACTACGCCGGGCCGTTCCTGCTTGGGATTCTTCCTCGCGCGTTGCAGATTGGCTTTACATTTGCTCAACCATTCCTGGTAGAGACTACTACTAGCTGGGTGGACTCTGAGGATGGACCTAACACTATGAGACAAGGATATGGCTTGATCGGCGCCTTCGCGCTCACATATATCGGCCTTGCGGTAAGTCCTGACTTGTTTCCGACCGGAATTCGAGACTGATTCAGTCAGATCACCAGTGCGCTCGCTCAGCATCAAGCCTACAGAATGGTGTCTATGATGCGGGCCAGTATGATTGACATGATGTTCCGACACGTCACCATCATGCGCGACAGCGATATAGAATCCAGCGCCCCGGTCACCCTAATGAACGCGGATATTGAGCGGATTTCCAGTGGATTCCGCTATGTACATGACGTCTGGGCGTGTATTGTCGAAATCCCCATTGCTCTTTATCTGCTTTGGCGGCAGCTGGGCATCGCTAGTGTCGCTCCCATTGTCGTCGTCATTGGTAAGTATCTTGCTCTTCTTTTACCATTGTGGCCAATACTGACTTTTCTTAGTTTGTATGTTGATGTGCGTGCTCATATCTTCCCTGGCTGGTCCGCGTCAAAAGGTATGGCTGGAGGCTATCGAGAAGCGCGTTGATATGACCGCTCAGGTGTTAGGATCGATGAAAGGGGTCCGCATGGCCGGTTTGACCGATAAAATCTACAACACCGTCCAATCTATGCGCACTCACGAGGTGCGCATGTCAATTCGGTTTCGCCGATTGCTGATTCTCGTTGTCGCTGTGGGTGAGTCTAATTTGCACAAGATCCCATCCCCACATCTGAGGACTAACAATGGCGCAGCATATAGCAACTACACCGTTACTCCATTGGCCTCCTTCCTGATATACTCCCTGAATGCCCGGGGCCATGACAATGAAACACTGACCCCTGCCCGTGCATTCACCTCGTTGACGCTATTTACACTGTTGGCCACCCCCATCTCCAACCTGGTCGAAGCCGTGACTGGAATTGCAACGGCTGTCGGGTCTATCAAACGCATCAACCTGTTCTTGCAGTCTTCTCCACGGAGCTACAAAGGCCAAGTAAATGAGTTCGAGATTGTGAGCTCTGCAAGCCAGTCCACAATAATAGTGGATGAAAAGAAGGGGGTGGAGTACCCTAGCGTCTCCAGCCGTGAAGGCTTGCCTCGCTATGACCCTCTTCCAGGGCTGGCTGTAGTCGCTCATAACAGAAGCACTGGCTGGGAGGAGGCCAAACCCAATGTCATAGATCAGGCCTCATTTGAGATCCGCCGTGGAACACTCAACACAATCGTTGGCCCGGTCGGTTGTGGCAAGTCAACGTTTGTTCGCATGCTGCTGCACGAAACTCCAATTGCTACCGGAACGCTTCATGTTGAGGCTGGAGCCATCGCCTATTGTACCCAAGTTCCTTGGTTGACTAACCGCAGTATGCAGGAGAATATTTTGGGTGAGTCCATGTTTGATCTAGGTTGGTACAATACTGTGGTGGAGGCATGTGCGCTAGAAGAGGACATCCGGGACCAGCCAAACCAAGACCAAGGCTTGCTGGGATCAGGAGCCGCTACTCTCAGTGGAGGCCAAAAGCAACGAGTGGTAAGTGTTTTGTTGAAAGGGGAATTGGATCAGCCGCGAATCACGGATGATAACCGACATTGCTTGGATAGGCTCTGGCGCGTGCCGTTTACTCGCGTGCAGATACAGTGATCCTTGACGATCCGTTCAGTGGCCTCGATCGTACGACTGAAGATGCCATCTTCAATGCCCTGCTGGCCCCCGGTGGCCTCTTGCGTCGCATGGGCGCCACCATCATCATGACCAGCAACAGCGGTACGTTGGAGATCTACGTCTATTCTTCTAGATATTGCGGACTAACGCTGCACCAACTCTTGCAGTCTCTCGCCTCTCGTTTGCTGATCACGTCATTGCTCTCTCCAAAACAGGCACAATCGTTGAACAAGGCTCGTACAAACAACTGAACGAGCGCTCAGATAGTTATATTCACAGCCTGTCGGCGCCAGAAGGCAGCCGGCAGGCAGCTGTGGGCGACGATATGGAGATCACGGAAGTTGCGGGCCCTAAACTACACCAGCCACTGAGCCTAGCCGCCCTGGACCTCGAGCCACCACCGCCTCAGGACGGACGGCGGACAGGTGACATATCTATCTATTGGTACTACATGAAGATCCTTGGGATATGGCGGTCGCTCATCTTCATCTTCCTCATTTGCTGCTACGTGGTGGGAATTACTTTCCCTTGTATGTGTTTCTCAAATATGGGGTACCACAAGCTCCACGCTAACCGATGTAGCAATTTGGGTTGAGTGGTGGACGGCCGCGAATATGAGGCATCCGAATGGGATGCTTGGTTACTGGCTAGGTGTTTATGGCTGGATTGCCGTCATGGCAGTGTCCACACTTGTCCTGGCTTGCTGGTCCGTCTGGACTCGCCCCTAATAATGGGTACTGGATTTTGAGGCTGACATTTCTTTAGGCATCTGATGTCCAACCTGGTCGCCCGCGCAGCCAAGTCCATGCATGCTCAACTGTTGAAAAGCGTTCTAGAGTATGTGATTGTTCCCCTCCTGTCTGTCTATAATGGTGTCACTGACTTTGCCGAACAGCTCCCCATTATCCTTCTTTCACAGTACTGATGTCGGTCAAACAACCAATCGGTAAGCTAAGCTTTTATATCTGTGCGACACTGAGCACTGAGCCCCGTGTCGATGTAGTCTCCTGCTCACACTTCATAGGTTCAGTCAGGATCTTCAACTCATCGATATGGAACTTCCTCTCGCCGTTCTAAACACTATTCTCACCTTCTTCACCTGTGTCGCTCAGATGGTGGTCATATGCGTTTCAACCAGCTATATCGCAGCTACGGTGCCCGCCTGTCTATTGGCTTTCTATTTCATTCAACGGTTCTATCTCCGCACCTCGCGTCAGATCCGTTATCTCGATATTGAGGCCAAAGCACCTCTGATCTCGCACTTCCTTGATACCCTCAACGGCTTGGTCACCATTCGCACTTTCAAGTGGGAAGCACAGTATCGTAAGCAGAACGCCAAGTTGATCAATGACAGCCAAAAGCCCTTCTACCTGCTTTTCTCCATTCAGCGTTGGCTGGAACTGGTGATTGCGCTATGCGTTGCCGGATTCGCTGTTACTTTGGTAGGCATTGCCGTCGCCACGCGGGGCAGTCTCAGCGCTGGTTATGTCGGTGTGGCCCTACTGAACATCGTCGTCTTCACGGAGAATCTGCAGGGGTTGGTCATGCAATGGACCGTTCTCGAGACCTCGATCGGTGCTGTGTCACGTATTCGCCACTTCCACCGTACGAGCACATCCGAGCACCAGGAGGAAGAAACGATAGACCCCCCGGCTGAATGGCCTGATCGAGGTGTTATTGAATTCAACAACGTGATTGCTTCATATCAGTGAGATTTCTCTTCCTCCCCTTCTACTGATCCCAAGTTGCTGATTTGTGCGTGTAGAAGCTCCTCAAGCCGAGCTCTTGATGATATTTCGCTCTCAATCAGACCCGGCACCAAAGTGGGCATCTGCGGTCGCTCTGGGAGGTATGTTTGCCCGCATTGGAGCTCTTGCTGGTATTCTCCAGATCCAATCTAATCAATTATTTTCTCTCTAGTGGCAAGTCATCACTCATCTCCTCACTGTTCCGCCTCATTGAACTCACGAGCGGCAACATTGTCATTGATGGGCTGGACATCTCTACTATTCGTCGCAACTCGCTCCGCGCCCAGCTAAACTGCATTTCTCAGGAGCCGTTCTTACTGCCCACCTGCTCTGTCCGACTCAATATTGACCCAGGAAGTGGCCTCGATGACGAGGTCCTGATTAATGCGCTCCAAAAGGTCAAACTCTGGGATGTGATTGAGGGGCTCGGTGGCCTGGACGCCATTATCACAGCACAAACCTTCTCGCCCGGTCAGAAACAACTCCTGTGTTTCGCATCCGCCATGGTTCGGCCGGAGGGCAAGATTCTGATTCTCGACGAAGCGACTAGCAGGTATGTCATTTAAATTTCTCTTTGACAGTGCCTTCTCCAGAGGCTGACCACACTAAACACAGTATCGATTCTAAAACCGATGAGATTATGCAATCACTCATCCGATCAGAATTCGCTTCGAACACCATCATTGCCATCGCGCATCGCTTGGAGACGATCGTTGACTTTGATGAAGTCATTGTCATGGAGTCCGGACGTATCAAGGAGC
The DNA here is from genome assembly GCF_028829835.1 of Penicillium mononematosum. NCBI lineage: Eukaryota > Fungi > Ascomycota > Eurotiomycetes > Eurotiales > Aspergillaceae > Penicillium > Penicillium mononematosum. The sequence continues at coordinate 7,061,584 of NW_026643272.1, read as the reverse complement.
ATGGCCCGCCGGGAGTGCTGTTGGAGGAGAAAGGTGCTTTCGCCGAGCTTTACTGGGACACGGGGCGGAGTTCCAATCGGACGCCCATGGCCTTTTGAACATCTTGTACCTATCTTGTTCTTTTTACATACCTTTCGTTTTTTTTTTTCCTTCTCTCTGTTCTTTACAAAGGGTATACTTGAGGTCTATTTCACAAACCAAATCAGGCTCTCGGTACCTAGGTACCCTGTCGGAGCTTATCAAAGGTTCAAACCTTCCCCATTGGGACAATATGTAACGTGTTAATGCTTGCCGTCATGGGAACGGAATACTACTAATCCTATCCTTTATATTCCTTTCTCGTACGCTCAGGGGTGAAAACCAGCAGGGGAAGGCACCCGCCCGGAGACGCTAGCAGCGCGCGACTTGAGCGAGTTTAAATCCGCATTCTTGATCCACTATTCAAGGCACAAGTTTACGCCTGAGAGCATCAACGCCACAACAGACACGATGAGCTAGCTATGCATTCATTTCAGGTTCTAACCATGGAAAGACCTTCAAACATATTCATCAACGGTGGTCAAATTGAATTGCTATATTGACTACAAGAAGTATTTGCAAGTACCGTCACAGTGTCAGGCAAGGTGAAGTTTGAGAAACGCGTCAAAATTCAAAAGGAATACTGGAGAGTCGCCCCGGAACTTGCAATCGCTCTGGCCGTGGGATCCAACAGCACCGAGTTTTGCTGTTCTGGCGTATATGGCGCTTCGGTCTTAGGCACAAACATGGTATTCGCCACCATTCCACGGTGGAAGAAACGGAATGCCTTGCGGTGACGTGTCTGGCGTCTCCCACGATACTGTTTGAACTCGGCCTGCTCCAGCATAGCATACAAATAGCGTGGATGGACCACGATGGCCTGCGCCCCTTTCTGTCCGAAGCCAAAGGAGGTGAGGGAGAAAGCCTTCAGCCCGGACGTTGTGATGCTACGGTTGGGGTAGACGATATAGTCGTTCTTCTCGAGGTGGCCGTCCACGCTGTCGAGATTGCGGTTACCTGGGATAATGCCGCTGTTGAGCGCTTGCAGGCCACCGTTCAGCATCCATGCTCCGGCGGCACCCTTGGGGTGACCTGTGAGATATTTCTGTGAGATGGCGAAGAGTGGATTGCCTGGTGTGCGACCGAGATGTTTCATCTGGGCTTCGAGAACAGCAGGCTCATTTTTATCGTTCATCACTGTACTGGTACCGTGTAGAGTGACAAAGTCCAGGTCATCTAATTCAGCATGCTAGTCAGATTGAATGAAGCGAAAGGGGGGGAGGGAACAAGACGCACCAATGCCGAGACCAAAGACTGCCAGAGCCCCACGAATGGGCGAGATCGAAGTCTGACTTTTCCAAAAGTCATTGCCAAATGTGTCCAGGGCTTCCTTGCGCTGGCGATCGGCCTCTTGCTCGACAAAGCGGAGGTGGTGCTCACGCGCTTCGCTGTCTTCAAGATCTCCCATGGTCTCTACCTCTAAGTTGACTGACTCCTGAATCTGGACGAAACGCGCCGCCAGACGACGCTTGCGGTATCGCACATCTAACAGGGGCGAGGGAAGCGGTTTGTTGGCTGTTCGCGTGCATTGGTCAGAATACCCTGCCCGGGCGCGGGCACTGAGCGCCCAGTCTTGTCACTGGCGGTGCCGACCCAAGCAATAATACCTTGGATGGGCAGGCCAAGGTCTAACGCCAACCGTGCAGAAGTGATGACCTCAATTCCACTTCCTTGTGATTCGACGAACCCGCTGCGGCTCTCCGCCGAGGGTCGCGACATCTCTTGGGGAAGTCGGCCCTTTGTTGCTTCAGCAGCCGCATCTGTGGTCGCTTTCATATTGGCAAATTCTTCTGCCACAGCCTGGTTCATATCGTCATATCCTCCGACCAGGCAGATCTTGGCCCGTCCGGTCGCGATCGTCTCATACCCGGTTTCTAACGATTCGACCGATGTGGCACAAGCACCGACCGCCGTCCGGATGGGCCCAGAGGAGGATATGAGTAGCATGTTCACCCACGCGGCAGTAGTGTTAATAAAGGTCTCCTGGAGGATATCCTTCTGCACGTCTTTATCCATGTATCGATCCTTGAACAACTTCTTCAGGGAATGAACACCCCCCAAACCTGAACCAATACAGTTACCGAATTCCGAAACATGAATATACTGGTACAGCTCATAGGGGTCGGTGATTCCGGACGCGATCAACGCTTCTATCGTGCTCACCAAGGTGAAGAGGGTTCCACGGTCCACCTGGGCAACAATGTCGTCAGGAATGCCGTAGGTGCGTGCATCCCAACCGGTAGGGACCTGTCCTGCCACAGCATGGTCATAATTCAAGGCTTTGGGGATCATCAGGACAGCCCCCTTCTTCAAGTTGACCACGCAACGCTCTCCGAGCGACAGGACATCAACATGTTTCTCGCCATGCTCGTTGACAAGTTGCTGCGCCACTTCAGGGGAAACCTCGAATTCCGGTAGGTCTTCCTCAAGAAGGATTTCTTGAAGCAATTGCCTTTTTCCAGCTGTCTCCTGTGCATCTAGTGTGGCCTCCACCAGACGGATCCCCGTATGGGCAAGAATATACTCTTCATAGCGAACCTTGATGTCGAGGTCTTGGACAGCCTTCTTGGTCTTCGCGTCCACCCATCCGGTATACTGTTGGCCGTCTAGGAGTCCATTGTAATGCGTGACCAAGCCCATCATCCAAGCCATCTCAATGCACCCTTCGAGTGACAGGCGCCCAGTAGCCTCCATCTGCCACCGAGTACGGGAGTTACCGAATGGTCCTATCTCGGAGAATCCAGTCACCACCACGACGCGATCCAGGTTCGCCATTCCAAGTAGTCTTTCCCGCAAGGGTTGGACTTCAACATCCTCATCAGGTAATGGCGGGAATGTGAACGGGATATTTGCCAGGCGAGGCCGAGCAACCTCTTTGTCTTTTGCCTGGAGACCCAAAATCGTGAGCTTCTCTTCAGCTTCCTTTTCCCGAGCCAGGTTGGCACGAAGAGTACTTTGATCGAAGATATCGCGGCGGACCTTATCCAGCGTGGCTCGAAGATTTGGGATGGCGTTCAGCCCTCCCGTGAGATCGGCATACAATGGCTGGACGTTGCATTCGCTGGCCAACTTGCGAGTCAGCAGCACCAGAATATATGCTGCCATCTCCGCTGTCGAGAAGGTTTGCACGCCATGAAGTTCGATGCCAGCGGCAACGATATTATTATCCGCCATGAGCCCCGTACCACGAGTCCATCCAATAACCGCACCGCAGATGGATAAATACGCAGACCAGCTCTCCGAGTGCCACTTTTCAAACAGTGATTCAAGCGCAAGCTTGGACTCGCCGTACAAGCCATCGTTACCAAAGGCACCGTGGTTCGGAGAAAGTGGCAGAATGACTTGGGTGGGTCGCGTGCGATACCCGCGGGCCTGCTTTTGTTTCTTGATGGCGCCCAGCAAACGTAATGTGTTGGTAAGCATGATGCGGTGGGCAAGCTCCGAGCGCGAATCAATTTGGTCAATCTCTCGTCCAGACTCTGTAATTGCCGCGAAGGGGATCACATGGTCCAGGTCCCAACCTAGCCCGGTATCTGCGAAAATGTGCTCTACAATGCCGTCAAGATCTTGTTGACTGCCTTGGTTGAAGGGAGCGACGATGAGCTCGGAGCCCCGGGCGCCATGCTCGACGTAGAGGTTCTGGTAGTAGCGGGTGGTAGACGATGAATAGCTGCTGGTAGTGATGATCACTTTGGCACCACCACTCAAAAGACCTTTCAGGACCTCGGCATTTATCGACCCTGCGCTGACTCCTGTCATCAGCACATTTTTGTTGACAAAAGTCACTCCTTCACTCCAAGAGGTTTGCACCTCCTCGCGGTACAATGTAGTCATCGGCTGGTTGATATGCCAGGATGACTGACCACGAGTCTTGATTGTGATCGATGCAACAACCGGAGATTCGCCACGAGCGACTTCGGAATACTTGATATTGCCCTTCTCGTCAATATCGGTGCTGGGGCCTTTGATGAGAGCATCGTAACTGGCAGCCAGAGGCTCAAACCGAGGGATGCGAGTTTTCTCACATCGATCCAACAGGCGGTGCACGGCCGCTTTGGCTTCAGGAAACCGAGGTCCCCAGGCCAAAGATTCGTTGCCGGCGAGATAATTCAGCATGCGCACTAAGCGGGGACTAGATCGATTCGCAATGGCGTTGCTATATTTGGCATAGTCCGCATCTGAGAAGTCACCACGCAGGATTCGATGAAAGAGGTCGAGGGCGTCTTGTAAGACCCAGTTCCAGCTCGAATGGAAGCGTCGAAGCTTGGAGGCTGCCCAGAGAGGACGGATACCGGAAAGGAAGAAATCCCCCACCTCCGCCGTGATGCCGTCCAATTGGTGCTGCAGCTCGGCCGTTGCTAGTTGTGCTTTGAACGCCTCGTGGGCATCTTGCCTCAGGTCCTTTCCTAGGAGCCGTGCATACAGTTCCATTAAGGACTTCTTGAGCTTGGTCTGGTCCTTCACCACGGAGTCGAGGGCTGCACTGTCCACTGGGGTTGTGACTGTTACCGCAGTCGCCGCAGTTTGGGGTGAACCCCAAGAGGTTCAGCCCGTGATCAGTGCCATATTGCTGCACAATTGTATCAAAGAACGAGTGTGTCTGTTTTTGGTCCGTCAACCTCGATGAGATTTGCGCTGTGCTTGCTCGCAGAAAGATTGCATCTTGACGACCTGGGCCCAGACCCCATCGGGACTTCAAATAATCACGAACATCCCCACTGGAAACGCCCGCGGGAAGCTTCTGCGCGAAGACCTTGGACAAGAGACCAGTTGAAACTTTGCGCAACTGCCCCGAGAAAGAGGGCGCGGATTGTAGCAGGTTTGCCAACTCATCGAGAGCCATATCCTCTGGCTTTTCGGGGAGCGAGCCGAACTCGGCATCGAGGTCCCCGACAATCTCATTCTCCATTGTTGATCGACCTGCATTACGATTAGTATCATCAATTGGGTCTTTCTAACCGAGCAAGTCACATACCATTGGCTAGAGCCTTGATTGTTTTCATTGTTTCCAGTTCACCGTGACTCTTTCGTAGCTTTCCGGCAACGATAGCAACTAGGATCTCTTTTGCATCAATTTGAGCGTCCGGGATCGGGGCAGCATTGGCGATCTGCGTTGAGGCGGTGACGTTCAGTTGAGCTTCAGAAGACTCCGCCGTTTGGAGACCTTTCACAGTAACTTGGGCAGTTGTGGCCGCTTCGGTCACAGTTGACTTGGTGGGTGTTTCGATCTTCTTCGTTTTTTCTGGGGTTGCCACTGTACCTGCCTCTAACAAATACTGAATCTCTTGTGCATTCTGCGCATAAGAAAGAAACCGTCGAGTGATGTTGCGAGCAGCATCTTGGGATTTGAGGTGTCGAGCGACAGTGTTCTTGAGCATGCTGGTGAGGACATCGGCGGGTCCGATTTCGACGAAGCGCTCAACATTATGCTCTTTGAGGAGGACATCTTGCGTGGTGATCCTATTCAATGTTAACAAACCCCAGGGTCATTCTTCGTTGCTTTCTCGATAACTGCGGCTTACCATTGGACCGGGGACGCAAATTGATGTCTATCGTATGCAGTCCTGCTGTCAGCGACATTATACTATGATGAGATACCTCGAGGACTATCACTCACGCCAGCAACTCAACCAAGAGCAGATATGCTAGTTGTTGCCCAACCTGGGGCTGCATTGTTATCTGCGACATTGCTCAGGAATCGCACTGTCGTCTACGTTCATTTCTTGTGAAACAGATGCGCAGAGAATCCACTATTTAGGTCTATCTACATATTTCCCGGCTACAAGCTCTTGCTATGAGTTTTGGGCCCTTCTTTGCAATGCCCCGTCGGGTTTAGCTATTACCGGCAACAGCTCAGGGCCTACCATGTGGTCAGCCACCCGGACCCTCAAGCCATGTGCTCAGAACACCATCCAACATCATCATGCAAAGCCGTTCGCATCTTTTGGCCCCATACTAGTAACGGATATGACACTAGCTGCTCACAGTGCATGATGATGCTACATCACTTAGCGCCAAATAATTAGGGCTTACATGGGTGGAGACAGGGCTGAATCTGTGCTTATCCTGGTTCTCGATCAGGTACCGTCAGCAAACACAACGGACTAGTTCAAAGGGCATCGGAGAATTAAGGGCTAAGTCGAGGCTGAAAAGGTCCTAAAAGTTTCTGGCATAGTATCCAAAGTCGTATGGTGTGGCTTAATCACTCCAGAGCATTCAGCCACTCTCTATCGTAGTAATTTTGTTATAGTCAGCGCCCTGGTCCAGCGGGATCTCAGACGTGTTCTATACTCGCAGATTGTAGACATATTTCCAGAGCCTGGTAATCATTCATTGTTTGCGATGATCGCAGTCGAACGACTGAGGGAAGCGCCTCTCGTGGTTTTGGTCAAGGCTGTTCCTCTTGCCCTTGTAGCTTATGTGAGCTCCTTCCATTATCGTCTTTAGCAGACATGTGTGTTCTGACTATTCTTACTTTCTGAAGGGACTTGCTATCATCGTCTACCGCATATGGTTCCATCCTCTTGCCAAATTCCCCGGGCCTGTCTTGGCCAAAGTCACAAACCTCTATGGCGGATACTATGCATGGAGAGGAGATCTGCATCTTGATATGATGCGTTGTCACGAGAAATACGGTTCGAAGCAATCCTCTTATGCTGTGGTGCTTTCATGCTGACCTGCTGCGTGGTAGGCGATATTGTTCGATACGCACCCAATCGCGTCCTGTTCAATAGCAACACCGGCTTGAAAGGTAAATGATCCATCGATACATCACTTCATGAACCTTTTGCTGAGCGTCCGCTATGTTGCAGAGATCTATGCATTCACCAAGCAAGTTCAGAAGTCGGCCGCCTACGGGGCCATGGTTCATCGGGCTCCCAATACTCTTACCCTGATTGACAAGAAGCAACACGGTCGCAAACGCCGTACCATCGCCCAGGGATTTGGAGACAATGCTCTCCGTGGGTTTGAGGATACTATCATGGGCCTAGTGCGCACATTTTGTGACTCGCTGGTCCAAAACACTTCGGCAGGCGAATGGTCTTCTCCGCAGAACATGGCCAAGTGGTGTATGTCGTCTTTGTTCGTCAAATTTCATGGTCGGATACAGCGGACTAATTACCATTAGCAAACTACCTGACTTTCGATATCATGTCTAGCGTGATTTTTGGTGAGAGCTTCAATCTCATCGGCAGTCCTGAAAATCGACATATTGTCCAATCCATTGAAGACTCCAATGTGCGGACAGGAGTTCTCCTTCAAGCAGGCGAGTTGTCCACTCGCCGCCTTGACCGCAAACTCTTCCCCGAGGCCATCGCTGGCCGTAACATTTTCATTCGCTTCGTTAACCAGCTGCTAAAGAAGCGAATGTCAGTCAAACCCCCTGAAGCGTAATGACGTTTTCTCGTTCTTGCTCGATGCAGTGGATCCGGAGACAAAACAGGGCTTTACCCCAGCTGAGATTGGAGCGGAGAGCACTACTATGATTGTGGCGGGTATGTAGCTCCCCTGAACGTTCCTATGCTACTCTGGTCATACACTAATATTGCGCACACACAGGATCCGATACCACTTCCACGGCTATTGCATCAATCTTCTTCTACCTCTGCCGCTACCCTGATATCTACGAGAGAGTCAAGACCGAGGTTCGCGCTGTGTTCCCTGATCCCAATGACGTCAGCCTCGGAGCTGGCCTCACCGAATGTGTATTTCTTCGTGCATGTATTGATGAGACTCTACGTATGTCTCCTCCGGCCAGCAGCTCATTGTGGCGCGAGGTGATCCAGGACGGTGTCATGATTGACGGGCATGTAATTCCTCGCGGCTATGATGTTGGTACTTGCATTTATGCTGTCCATCATAATGCCGAGTACTATCCGCAGCCGTTCGAGTATCGTCCTGATCGTTGGCTCGACGAGCCCGATAAGGTCCAGCTTGCTCGTTCCGCATTTACACCCTTCTCAATTGGGCCCCGAAGTTGCTTGGGCAAAGGATTGGCCCTGACTGAGTTGTCTTTGACCATGGCTTATCTGTTGTCCAAGTATGATTTCCGTCCTGCACCGGGCACCGAACATGTGGGCGGCGGTTCGGCTTCTCAGGGGCCCGGACGAAGCCGTGAGGGGGAGTATCAACTTCATGATCATGTCACGGCGGCAAAGAATGGGCCAATTGTGCAGCTCCGCTTACGCCAGTAAGCAAGAAGGGTTGTTAGACAGAAGAATGAGGATTTTAAAGATAATATGGCGCTATCGAATGAATTGAATGATATCGTGTTTGCACAGAGCCTTTGTACGTTTACTTTGCCATTCTCCCAGTCTTACAGGTGAAACTTGTTATGCGGTCTGATGTCTTTGTATTAGACAACTGTTATTGAATTTATGCGTAGTCTCCCAGGCCCTTACCTCGTTGTCACCTAACCTGATTTCCAAGGTTGTAAGTCCAAAATACGTTACACCGTCTAGGAATAAAGCACTAAGAAATATCCCAAATGTTGTTTCTATTGTGAAGACTTTCTTTACTGGGACATTTGGAAAGAACATTCCGGAAAATTCCCACATCTTGACACTTGAGCTCTTTCGCTTGAGAACGCGGACAGTTTCAACTCAGTGGTCCTGAGTTTCTCATGACATGTAATTGACGTTCTCTTATTCACTCTTGCACAACTCCATCAAGCACTTGCTTCACCTCATGACACCATTCCAGGCTATCCTCTCTATCACCGCGCTGAAGACTCGTCAACTCTGCATATAGCTTTTGACAGACTGGGCCAGCAGCGCTCTCAGTTGTGTAAACAAAGTAGTCCCCGCGCGACTGGTGCGTGATCGAGCGAATAGGAACCAAGCAAGCGGCAGTTCCCACGGCCATCACCTCACTGAAGGTCGACAATTCCTCGTATTTGACCTGGTCATCATTAGCCAGCCATCCGGTAAGATGGAAAACCAAAACTCACCGTGCGATGCTCGACTTGATAATCCAACCCTTTTCCAATCGCCATCAAACTATCCGAGGTCACGCTGTTGATGATATTATCACTCTTCGGCACGACCAAGACCACTTGCTCCGCTCCCCTTCCTGTTGCATGATCTTGACGCCCATGAACCCCGAGGTTGAGAACTCATCAATGTCCTCCCCGGTTTTGCTATCCAGATGCAACGTCATCGGGAATCCCGCTTTCATCGCGTGTTTCGACCACTTCATCACGGGCGCGTAATTACCTCCGATCTTAGCATGTCCGGTCCCCTTTGGAGCTGCCCGATCAAACTCTTCCAACGTCACCGCCGGCAGCGGTGCCGTTCCATGGTAACTGCTGAATGGCTGGACATAAACACACAACGTGTACTCAGCCGGTGGCGTGAGGGCCAAGTGCCCGCTGGACCCGAACAGCACAGGCCTGATGTACAGGGCTGCACCACTCTCATAGGGGGGAACCCACTCGGCATTGTACACGACGGCTGCATTGACGGCAGCAATAAAATGGTCAATAGGCACGGGTGGAATGGATACCACATCTGCCGAGTGCTGCATACGCGCGGCATGGAAGGCTGGGCGGAAGATTTGGATCTTGCCGCTCTGGGTGCGGTAGGCTAATTGGGTTTGTTAGGATGTTTGGACTGATTGTTGTGAACTTGATGTCCCATAAGTACCTTTTAGACCCTCGTACACCTGTTGGCCATAGTTCAGGGCGGTTGAGAGCCCATGCACTCGTAGATAGGGATCCTCGATGAATTTGGGCGCTGTCCACTTGCTCTCTTCGACCGAATAGGTTGATTCGATGTGGCCATTGACTAGGAAGGTAATAATCGATTAGCTTCATTTTGAAGAAATTATAGCAAGGTGAATAATCTTTGGAGAGGCACTCACCCATATCGGTCACAGCCAGACCTAATTTGGTCCATTCTACATTGTGTTAATGCCTTTACTGAAATTACTCGATGTGCATATTTAACCACTGTTACTGACCAACGTCGGGCGCAGGGGCTGTCGGGAAAGTCATCCTAGCAATTAGAAGCCAATATCGTCCAATTTGAAAGATTGGTGAAGAGACGGGTACAGATGGAGTGAATTATTTCAAGGGTCCCAGCCGTTAGGTATCAGACTCTTCAGCCAATTTTAGGAGGTATTCTGCCAATAATTCCATTATTAAGTTAGGGCTTACTTCCACTCGTTCTTGTCAGCAACGCAGCCACACGGTCCTTGCCTGACATTGCATATGAACAGCCGCTACTGCAAGGTCACTCTTCTGATGTTCAGTAGATGCAGCACTATGCAGCATCAGCACAATAGGCTCGGGTAAAATTCTCCGAGTCTGAGATGAGGATTGGAATAGGTTTGTTGGCAAGCCAACCGTCGCTACATCTTCCCACTGCGCCTTCAATCTCGCCCTCGCCCCCAACCTTTGGGGGCGGTAACTTCCCACTGCTCAGCTGGACTCGCTTTGGGTGACTCAAATGGTGAAAGTTATACATGGTAGTTGCGTAGAAATACTTTTTTTTGCCGTTCAATTCAATACTCTACACACAGGTTAAATAGTAAGTCCAGTGTCCCTGGCGGCAATAGTAGTCGTCCGTGGACGAGAGCGGCATCATCGGAATCAGACATTCTCTCCCTATCCTTCACTTTCTCATTCCCTCTTCACAATACACAAGATATCAGCTTCAGTCATGCACGCAGACCACGGCTCGTCCAATGCACACAGTCTGATTCTGCCTGTGATCAGATTCGACCCCCTGCTTATTTGCTCATGACTGAAACAGATAGAACTTGGTGGCCGAAACCTTCTAAAACCGAGGCTATGCACGAGTTTCGCGGCAGCCTGATGCAAGCCGAAATCGAGTCTATTTGGCCCTATCCTCATACAAAGTGGCACCGTGACAACCTGGCCGGCTCAGCAGGCTGGGCAGCTATCACTGATGATCCTATGTCCGAGTCGGAGTTATACATAGCCCTGTCCGGTGCTCCGCAAGACGATATTCCCTTCTACTCCGAAACTTTCTCCATTGTATGTCACCTGCTTTTTGGCTTTTTTTTGGCCCTTGCTCTTGCTCTTTTGCTCTTCAAGAAGTGGCCTATCCTTCCCTCTTTTGACTTGTACTTTGCTCCGTGACGCCGACGAAGTGACTTTATCGATTAACTCTTTACAGGACGAATGCCCCATGCCCGCTCAATCTGACCCGGCACTCCTTTCATCTCTCCCTCCCACCCCACCATCCAGTCAAGTCAATCCTCCCACAGCAGTTTCACAGCCACAACCACACCGTCTCAGTCCCATGTCCAAAAAGCCAGATCGTAGTTCACCCTGCTGTTCTGCTCATGAGCGCATGCTTCATCAACAGCTCTCACGCGGCGCCAGTATCAATATTCAGAACGCCAGCGGCCAGACCCCGCTGCATATCGCTGCTCAACAAGGCAGCCTTGGCACTGTACGGCTCTTACTCGCCTCGAATATGATCGACGTGAACGTTCAGGACCGATGCGGAGCCACTGCATTGCATCTGGCGAGTGAGAACGGGCATGTTGCGGTAGTGAGCTTGTTAGTGGCACATAATGCCCGATTGGATGTAAGGGCAACAAGCGTGTGATGAGTGGATATTCTTATCAGGCCCTTTGGTTGGGCAACGCCCTGGACCATCTTGTTGATCGTCGGGATTGCCTGTTTGGTTTGAAATGATGGATGCTAGGGAACAAAAAATGTACTTAGTAGGTATAGCTAAGAAATATAGATACAGCCTTCATGTTTAGCTATTAGTGCCCAGATGAAAATAAAACCCCAGGCTTCCAAGTCCACGGGTTGAGAGGAGTCCGGGCCGTCGCAGAGAGGTAAAACAAAGATTCAAAGTTTCTCCCCAACCTGAACTTCCACCACCTTTCCATCCAATCAATTTCGATGTCATAAATGTGCTGTTGTTTGAAAAACATCAATATGAAATTAGATAATGCTAGAGCTTACCTCGGTGGACGACCTCATGTAGGTAGTCAGAACAGTCTTATCCTAACCTTGGAACTTGAAGTAGACAACGGGGCTCGGGACCTCGGGGTCGGCCCGAAACGGGAAGCTTGGAACCTTGAAAACGGGCCATTTCAACGCATTTATCTTACTCAAATTGCCATTGACCTTGAAAATTGATATAATTAGATATGTAGGTAGTTTCCCGGATTTGCATCTTATCCATAAGGTACTCGCTTAGATATCCTACCATCTCGTGGCTATTGCGTTGTTGCCAGTGGCTACAACAGCGATTGGGGGGTCTCTGGATATATATTATCGGCGCCGTGAGTTGTCCAGGTGCATCTGTAACTGCACCATCTACAAGTATTAAAGCACTTGATAATTCAGATTTACGCATTGATTGATAAATGACGCTTGTTCTGCACCTTCTCCTAAGCAAAAGTAACTCGTGCGCAGTTGAAAAAAAAAAAAAGGTTGAGGTGTTGAGCTGAGCATGCCTAAAAGGCGGTGCACTATAGCAGAAAAGTATGGCAACGCGACAGTTTGTTTCCCAACACCAGTTTATCACACACGCGTTCTTGCTTAGATGCTACTTATCTACGTGTCTCGTTCACCAAAACCATTATCAAGTATTATCAGTAAGCTGAGCTTGCACATATCTCTATATCAACCTCGATCCTCTAAGCCATCATGAAATAAAAAAGTCCAGGTTGAACAGCCCAGCCGCCTTCTACACGGTCAAGTGACGGGCCCGTACCACATGTAAATCTTTTCCTCCAGCTGTCGCTTAATACGCCCGGAGGATCGAGTGAGCCACCACGATAGACTGGGATCGGTCTCCGCCAGGGAGCCCCAGAGCGAAATGTGGTCCTCCCGAATGCGGTCCCAGAATCGCTCAGCCACGCCATTATGCCAATCCAAGTGGGAGATGGAAAACAAGGCGAGCTCTGATATGTTTCCGATGATACTGTCCTGTTCGACGGATGTGGCCATGGAGCGTGGAGCATATGCCTCCGCATCACCCGATGGCAGCGATGGAGCAAATTGCCATGGGAACGATGCTTGCGTGAAAGTGAGCGCGAGGTTATTGACTGTCTGTTCTGGTGCTGGCGAGATCGGGTCGTGGTCAAAGTAAGCGATGAAGTCTCTGGTCTCAAGCTGCGTTAGGAGTGCATCGACGTCAATGGCCCCATTGGAGATGACGTGACGCTGAAGGGCGGTGCGAAGGGCCTCTCGTGAAGGAAAATCCTGGAGAGAGGTGGCAGACTGGACGATCCGTGGATTACGCAGTACCGTCCAGAGTGCGGGATCAGGAAAGATGGTGCTGCGCAAGGCCGTGGCCTCCCCCAGCATGATACTGGCATGAGGCCTGAGTTCGCGCGCTAGATCCTGCATCGCGGGAGAAGTAGCGATGAGTGCCGACAAGGAGGAGGGAGAGGCGTCGCGAACGAGGAAAATACTACGCAACGGTTGCAGTACTCGCGCCAATTGCGCAACGGCATCATGGGTGTCCAGCGCATACGTGCGAGACTCTGCAGATGAAGTGCCCAATGCTGCCACGACCGGTATATAGCCATTATGGATAGCGGACTTGATTCCCTGGGTGGCAATATCTGTTACATGGCCCTGATGGTAGGACATCGTGCCGTCAGATTCAGAGGTGGCCGTAAATATACCAGAGGAGATGGGCCGTGTCTCGACATCCTGCTGCTCCAGGAGCGCGCTGAGCTGGTAGTTCGTCGCGCGGATGCGACATAGTCGATTCGGCTGATCGTTGGGCCCCTCCACTCTCGATATGGACGGAAGATCCAGGTCTAACTCACCATGTACGACAACAGGAAACAGACCGACTCTGCGTAGGAATGCTAGTGAGTCGGCAAGCTGTTCGAGCTGCTCGCGCACGGCGGTTCGCGGCGGAGAGAGTGAGTTCGGCCCGAGAGCGATTACGGCCAGAGATTCGCCCTGCGAAGGGTGAAACTGGCCGAGATACTGCTGTATGTGCTGTGTGGAGTCAATGAGACGTAGCAGTTGGGTTATTATCCCACGATTGGTATGCATGCAGAACCGCTGCCCTCTCGAAGACTGGACAGAGAGATAGCCCCAGCTAGCGCGAGTGGGGAGCCCGCAACGACCCAGCAATGGGGCCAGCATAGTGGAACAATTACCTCGACACCAATGGCCAAGGTAAGCTGGCCGATTGCAGATAAGCTAGGGGCTGGGTGGCCAGAGGATTCGTCGAGCTGGGCTTATACTAGTCGGGTGCTGGTAATGGCAGTTGTGCTCGCCTCGGGTTTTGCGCACTCTGCACGATTGTCATCACGAAATGTGGCGCATCTTGCTTTCCCTTGACCCCCGGCCTGACCGTGACAGCAAACCCACAAAGAGGGTAAGCAGGGAATGGCAGATCTACCCATGCCCGTGCATGCTGCACGGTGAGCTAAGCACGGTCGTGCTCCACCCAACTACTGCACGATCAGCCGCTAGGTGAGACGTCAGAATTTAGTCGAAAATTAGCGTCGACCTAACCGTATCTGTGACCTTGTACCTCACCATACAGCTTTTCCGCCCCTTGCAGCGCCGAGAGCCAGAAACGTGGTGGCCATGTGGCCCCTTGGTCTAGCCCTAAGCGGCTACAGATTGTATGACTAGTGTATTACTGATGCCAAGCGAGACTCCGGATGAGCGAAAGGCATTGTCCGATTCAGGCAAGCCTCCTCTAGTGATCGCCGGGTTGATAGCCCCCACACAAGAAAGTATGCGATCGCGAATGCCAAAAGTCGTGGGCATATCGCGAAGTAGTAATCTGTTCAAGAGCTAGCATCTCCCAGACTTTCTGACTGCGCAAGTCTCGTCCGTCATTCTGCCCTACACTCTCGCGCTCTCAGTGAAGCTTCGTTGTTGGACTACCTATCCCATCCAACACCTTTAACATTCATTCATCGCACACTCCACGGCTCCTATACGAGTCGTATTAATCACTATCACATACACAAAAGCACTTCTAATCCACCATGGGCGACTACGGCGAACAACCTTCCATGGAACTTGACCATGTTGAGCTGCCATTCGAGCTCAAAGCTGGTACATCCCTGTTTCCCCTTTTGACTGACGGAATTATTCTAGATGATGAACAACTGGCCGTGCCACCAGTGGGTGGCAGAGTTGGCCAGACACGAATTGCCCTGGAGTTGCGGTCGGACATCTCGTCCGCAGCCCTGGCAGGCTTCTGCACGCCCCGCGGATTGACGCTCATGAGTGTGTTGAACGTTGCTTGGTCTTTGGTGCTCGCGGCGTACGCCGACACCGAGGCGGTCAATGTCCTGTTTGTTCGATACGTGGCCGGGGTGCCCTACGTCGGCTTGTCTGAGACCGTGATTGACGGCGGACGAACAGTACAGCAGACCTTGGCGGAGGCTGAACAGCAGGTGCACACGAGCATGGCAGTGCCGTCGGCGACAAGCTTGTCCGAATTGCAGAAGCGGACGGCTGTGGAAGGCCATCCGGCATTCAACAGCGTAGTGCTGTTATCGGACAGCAATGCCCCAGAGTGGGAAGAGGTGCGTGCAATCTGAAGTCGGAATTTGGTAATCCAGTCGGCGTCAGCGGATAGAATTGCAGTGAAACAAGATTTTAAATTATTCAAACAGACTGGAGATTACATTGCCGTCCAGGCGACGGTAACCCCCGATCACTTAGGGATTTTTTTACAATTTCCCACCCACTTGCTTCCCGCGGCACAGGCCCATCACTGCGCGACGACCCTGAGCCATGTGCTCGGAGAAATTATTCGGCAACCTGATCTCTCAATCGCCAAGGTCAGTATGATGAGTCCACAAGGGCTGCAGCAGATCTCCCAGTGGAATCAAACGGCACCCGCTGTGGTCTCACGCTGTCTTCACAACCTCGTGGATGAGACAGCCCAGGCGCGACCTGACGCCATGGCTATCGAAGGAGCCGATGGTCGTATGACCTACGGCGAGTTGCAAACGTATTCCAATCGCCTGGCGCAGCACTTGGTTCAACTTGGAGTCGGCCCAGAAATATCAGTGCCATTATTCTTCGAGAAGTCGAAGTGGGCGATTGTTACCATGATTGCCGTAGTCAAGGCCGGTGGCGTCATCGTCAACCTGGATGCCAAACAGCCACAAACGCGCTTACGAGGACTGCTCGCTCAGCTGCAAGCCCCGTTAGTGCTGACCTCAGTCCAGCATGCTGGTCTCTGGGACAGCGAATTCCCTGTTGTGACCGTCTCCGAAGATGCCCTCGAACAGCTACCGACGGCGACGGAGGCCCCCATTGTCACCGTTACCCCGCAGAATGCCCTTTATATCATCTTTACCTCAGGCAGTACCGGTACTCCCAAGGGATGTGTAGTCGAGCACGAGTCCTTCCTAACAGCCGCCGCACAACACGTACAGGCCGGCCAAATCCTCCCCTCCAGCCGGGTGCTGCAAATGACGCCCTACACATTCGACGTCAGCATGCTGGAAATCTTTACCACGCTGACTACCGGCGCCTGTATTTGTTTCTGCGACGATGAACAGGCGGCACTTGGGATCGCCCACATTGTCAATTGCCTCCAGATCTCCTGGACATTCATGACGCCCTCTTTGGTGCGTATGATTGACCCGGCCTCGGTGCCTACCCTGAAGACGCTCGCCCTTGGTGGAGAAGGTCTGGGGCGCATAGATGTGACAACATGGGCCGACAAGTTGCATCTGATCAACGGTGATTTTTCTTCCTTTGGGCTCAATTGAACTCTTCACTAACAACTTCCTTAGGTTATGGTCCCAGTGAATGCTCCGTCGCAGCGACCATCAACGAGCCATTGTCACTCACGTCTGATCCAGCTAACATTGGCGTTGGATACGGCGCTTTGTGCTGGGTGGTGCATCCCGACGATCATGACCGACTTGTTCCCATCGGTGCCGTTGGTGAACTCGTAATTCAGGGCCCCATTGTCGCGCGGGGCTATCTTCATGAGCCTGTCAAAACAGCTGCAGTCTTTTTAGACGAGGTTCCTGCCTTTTCTGCCCTCCTGCCCCGGTCGCCGCCGGCTTTCCGGCTGTATAAGACAGGAGACCTGGTTCGCCAGAACAGTGATGGTACTATCAACTTCATCGGCCGCAAAGATCGCCAAGTAAAGCTCAACGGACAACGCCTGGAGCTCGGCGAGATCGAACAGCGACTGTCGGAAAACCCGCACGTCCGACATTCCCTGGTTTTGCTGCCTAAAGAGGGTCCCTGTCAAGGTCGACTGGTTGGCGTCCTATCGCTGCATGATTTCCCCTATGATGGTCCGCGTGACACCAGTGTCCATAGCTTACCCATGGAGGAGTCGCAGCTTGCTCGTCTCTTATTGCCAGAAATAACCGCGCAACTGGCCGCACATCTCCCAGCATACATGGTACCAACCTTCTGGGTGGTGTTGGCCGCACTGCCCTTCACAACATCAGGCAAAGTCCACGTCGTTTCAATGACCCAATGGCTGCATGAGATGTCCGACGAGATCTACCGCGAGATTGCCGGTGTGAGTGATGATGCGCCTGAGACTTGTCTTTCGACCGATGTGGAATTGCAAATGCAGCAGATATGGGCGGAAGAAATGGGCATCCCTGCCGCAGAGCTCAAGACTAACCGATCTTTCATCGCCCTTGGCGGTGACTCCCTGACTGCCTTGAAGATCGTGGCCCGTTGCCGTAAGCAGCAGCTGGTCGTTTCGGTCCCAGATGTCTTGCGCGCTGCTAACATCATTGAATTGGCCGCACGGGCAACTCAGGCGCCTGCAGACTCATCTCAAGAGGGAAAAGAGAATTCCGAGAGCAAGACGAATTCTGACCCGGCCCAGCGGGCCGCGACCGTGGACAATACTCTTCTAGAAGCGGCAGGCTTGGCCAGTCGCAACCAGGTAGAGGATATTTACGGTTGCTCGCCCATGCAGGACGGCATTCTACTTAGTCAAGTCAAGTTCCCTGGCACCTACGAAGTCCGTCGGGTGCTGCGAGTAGAGTCCACCCGGGATGCATTCACCACTGTCGATCGTCTGCAAAAGGCCTGGCAGGCAGTGGTAGATCGGCACCAGATGCTTCGAACGATCTTCGTCGACACAGCTGGTCGTTTCCAACAGATTGTGCTTAAGCAAGCTCCGGCCTGCATCCAGATTCACGAACTTTTGGATGAGCACGATGAGCACGTCGTTATCAAGTTTCTTCAAGCCCTGCCTTTACCAACATACCAGCCTGCGCAGCCTCAGCATCGTTTCACCATTTGCCGTGCGGCTGGTGATAATGTCTTTGTTAAAGTCGAGATCAACCACGCCTTGGTTGACGGAGGCTCTACTGAGGTTATCCTCCACGAACTTTCGCAGGCCTTCGATGACCACTCCTTCTCGGCGCCGCCCGCACTATTCAGCGACTACATCAATTTTATTCATACGCCGGAGACCGCCAGCAAATCACTCAAATACTGGACAAACTATTTGGACGGTGTGCAGCCGACCATTGTGCCCTTGTATCCAGCAGAGGGCAGCCCCAAGCAGATCCGTTCCGTGCCGGTGCCATTCACAGATGCTTCTGCACTGTCTCGATTCTCCGAGAACCACGGACTCACTTTAGCAAACGTGCTGCAGACAGCCTGGGCATTGGTTTTGCATACCTACACGGGAGCCGAAGATGTCTGCTTTGGTTACATTGCCGCAGGCAGAGATGTTCCAGTTGTGGGCATTGAGCGCGCGGTGGGAGCTTTTATCAACATGCTGGTGTGTCGCGTACGGCTAGCTCAGCAAGACACTGTCCTCGACACTGTTGCTTCGATGCAGAATGAGTATTTCGATGCTCTGCCTCATCAACACACGTCACTGGCCCAGATCCAGCACAATTTGGACCTTTCGGGCATGCCTCTATTCAACAGCATTGTATCAGTACAAAGAGATGTATCTGACCAGCCGTATGGAGAGTCACTCTCGTTCCGGCCCCTTGAAGAAGATGATCCAACAGATGTCAGTGTTCATTCGCGTTGGTTGTATGGTGGTTCACGACTTCTCTGCTAACAGATACTAGTTTGATCTCGCCGTCGCCATTCATGTTGGCAAAGAAACCGTCAAGATAGATATTGGTTACTGGTCTTCGCTGCTATCGGATGGCGATGCGACCAATCTGGCCAACACTTTCGCGGGTGCCATTTCGAGCATCCTCATGCACGCTCAGTCTTCTCCCACCACAATCGACCTTTTTACCGAGCAAGACCGCTACCAGATTTTCGGTTGGAACCACAAGGAACCCGTCGCTGCACTCGGCGTTGTGCATGAGTACTTCTACGCCCAGGTATTGCAGCGGCCAGACGCACAGGCGGTCTGTGCTTGGGACGGAGAATACACCTACACCGAGCTAAACCATCTGTCGGAGAAGCTGGCGTACCACCTGGCTCACCTCGGGGCGGGTCCTGAGGTACTCATTCCTCACTGCTTCGCGAAGTCTAAATTGGCTACAGTCACCATGTTGGCCATCATGAAGTCCGGCAGTGCTGGCGTGGGATT
This sequence comes from Penicillium mononematosum, assembly GCF_028829835.1. Lineage (NCBI taxonomy): Eukaryota > Fungi > Ascomycota > Eurotiomycetes > Eurotiales > Aspergillaceae > Penicillium > Penicillium mononematosum. Next base: position 7,042,025 of record NW_026643272.1, on the reverse strand, counting down.
GAGTGCAGCCCATCCCCGAACCCGAATCCAGGATATCGTTGAGAATTGCGCATCACACATCGCGGTCGTGGCAGCGCAACACGTACCTGTCGTAGAGGGCCTCATTGATCACATCGTGATCATCGATGAAGCCTTCTTAGCGCAGCTGCCGGATCCGCAACCGAATGCGCAGTTGCCCCAGGCACAGCCCTGCCACCCGGCATTCGTGTCTTTCACATCCGGCAGTACTGGCAAGCCTAAGGGCATTGTACTCGAGCACCGCTCTCTGATCACTAGTATTCTCGCCCACGGGACTGAATGGGGATGCGACCCGTCTGCCCGCGTTCTTCAATTTTCGGCCTACGCTTTCGACGCCAGCGTATCAGACACATTCACCACGCTCGTAGGTGGTGGAACGGTCTGCATTCCCCACGAGAAGGACAGAGTCGATGATCTCGCTGGTGCCATCAATCGACTACGCGTCAACTGGGCATTCCTGACTCCCCGCGTGCTGAGTCTGCTGTCTCCCGAGACGGTGCCTACCCTGCGAAAGGTCATCCTGGGAGGGGAGGCCATCTCACGAGAGGACATTTCCCGCTGGACAGAGACTATCGACATTCGCATTGTCTATGGTCCAACGGAGTGCACCATCTACAGTATGGGAACCGACCCGCTCACCGCGGCCAGTGATCCCGCAAATCTGGGCCACGCCGTCGGTACGCGGCTGTGGGTGACGCACTCAGAAAACTCCAATAAACTCATGCCTGTGGGTTGCACTGGAGAGCTCATTATAGAAGGGCCCCTAGTGACACGGGGCTACCTCAACGAGCCCGCCAAGACGGAAGCGGCCTACTTGGAAGACCCTATGTGGCTGCCCAAGAAAGCAACAGGGGAGCCACGGCGTTTCTACAAAACCAGTGATCTGGTACGATACTACCCTGACGGACAGCTGCGATTTATCGGTCGCAAGGACACTCAAATCAAAATCCGCGGGCAGCGGGTTGAGCTAGGCGAGATTGAACACGCCATCCTCGCGAGCATGCCGGGAGCACTACACATCACTGTTGACTCCGTCGTGCTGCCACCACAGACGCTTGTGGCATTCCTCTATCTCGATGCCCCGTCCATGGACAAAGGACCGCTCTTCGTGCCTTTGGCTTCCGACGTCACCGAACAGCTGCGTACCTTAGAAAAGAACCTGGCTGAGACACTTCCAAGCTACATGGTGCCCAGCCTGTTCATTCCCATCTCCCACATCCCCATGACCATCTCAGGAAAGGTCGACCGCATTGCCTTGCGCCGCGCCGTCCAATGTCTCTCCGCCGAGCAGTTGGAGATGTATGCGCTAGCGCAAGGTGCTAAAGCTGCACCGCAGACTCCGCAAGAGCAGTGCTTGCGAGACCTTTGGGCCAAGGTTTTGCGCAAAGCCCCCGAGTCCGTGGGTCGCCACGATAGTTTCTTCCGCTTGGGCGGAGACTCCATTGGCGCTATGAAGCTGGTGGCAGCCGCAAGGCACGCCGGATTCGTGCTCAGCGTGGCCGACATTTTCGGGCATCCCGAACTATTAGACATGGCTGAATGTGTCGGACTTCCTAAAGCTGCGGAGCCAGCCATTTACGCTCCCTTCTCTTTGCTGCCGATTGATCCTATCCAGCGGGAAGGCTTGCTGGCCGATGCAGCCAGACAGTGCTCGGTTTCGAGCGACGCAATCGAAGACGTCTATCCTGCTACTCCTCTTCAGGAAGGTGTGTTTCTCATGTCGACAACCCACAATGGTGCATATGTTGCCCCCACAGCCTTCCGCTTGCCCGCCGGTTTCGATGTGGCACGCTTCCAGAAGGCCTGGCAGGTGCTCGTCAATACCCATCCCATTCTGCGCACACGGTTGGTCACCATCGATGCGACCTCGCATCAGGTGGTCTTGAGCCCGTCCGCCTCCTGCCTACAGTGGGAGCAAGCGCCATCCAGCAGCGATTATCTGACGCGTATTCAGGCGCTGTCGGTGGTTGCAGGTGCGCCACTGAGTCATTACGCTCTAATTTCGGAGGGGGAGTCGACTGTTTTTATCTGGACTTCACATCATGCCTTGTTTGACGGCTGGACCGTTGAACTGCTGTTAGATCAGCTGGCACAGCTTTACACACAAGATTTGTCACCCACCACAACTCCATCTTATGCCCAATTCGTCCAATTCATCCAGAACTCCGACCAGAATGCTTCCCGCAATTTCTGGGCATCACTTGTGCCTCAAGAGCCTCCGGCTACTTTCCCTCGCTTGCCCTCAGCAGCTTATCAGCCGGCTGCCAAGGTAACCTGCTACCGCACAATCTCGGCTGCTGTTCCGCAAGGATCAAATTTAACCCTCGCCATCCTGCTGCGGGCGGCGTGGTCTATTGTGCTCGCGCGTTATTTGGACGCGGAAGATGTATTGTATGGTTTGACTCTGTCTGGTAGAGATGTGCCAGTTCCAGGCATTGAGCACGTGGTGGGTCCAACTATTACGACATTGCCCATCAATGTCCATCTGGATGGCGAGATGCCGGTCCAGACATTCTTGCAGCAGCAGAAGGACCAGAATGTCGAAATGATGCGTCACCAGCATGCAGGACTGCAAATGATACGTCGAATCAGTCCGGCCGCGGCCACGGCCACCGAATTTACCAATTTGTTTGTCGTGCAGCCTCAGACGGACGAGGTGAAGGGGCTCACCGAGTTGGTCAAAGTTCCCACTGACATGACCCGCTTTGATCCGTATGCATTGGTGGTTGAGTGCAATCTGGCAGACAAACAGGTGCATCTCGAAGCTCGCTTCGATGATGCTGTCCTGTGTACAGATCAGACACAGCGCCTGCTTGGTCATTTCGAACACGTCCTCGGCCAACTCACACAGCTGGAACCCGGTCGTCTTCTCCGGGATATTGACGTATTCAGTCGCGAAGATGAACAACAAATATGGGAATGGAATGCGATCCCCGCCAAATCTGAAAACAAGTGTGTGCATGATGAGATCGCGAAGCAGGCCCAGCTTCGGCCGGATCATACTGCCATCGAAGCATGGGATGGATCGCTCACCTACGGCGAGCTCGAACAAAAATCATCGCAACTGGCCCACTGGCTTTCGGCCAACTACTCAATTCAGCCAGAGTCACTTGTACCACTGTGCTTCGAAAAGTCCCGGTGGACAATTGTCACCATGCTGGCGGTGGTGAAATGCGGCGGAGGCTGCGTGATGTTGAATCCGGATCATCCCATCTCACGTTTGGACGGAGTGATTGCGGACACAGCCTCATCGGTGGTGTTGGCCTCGCCGGAGCTCGCTGGACTTTTTGCTTCAGTGGACACCACAGTGGTCGGTATCAGTGAAGCCCTGATCACTGGCCTGTCAGAGCTCACAGAAACGTTTCTGCCACTACCGTCCATTCAGCCTACAAATCCGATTTTCGTCATTTTCACCTCTGGTAGTAGTGGAAAGCCCAAGGGCATCATAGTGCAACACAATAGTGTATGTACTGTGGCTATCCAGCATGGTGAGGGCCTTGGTTTCACTGGCTCCGATCAACGTGTGCTGCAGTTTGCCTCGTTCAGTTTTGATGTCAGCATGGGAGAGGTCTTTATCACGCTCATGAAAGGCAGCACACTCTGCATTCCAACAGAGCACGACCGCATTAACGATCTGGCGGCCACCATCAACCGCATGCGAATCACCTGGACATTCATGGCGCCCACGGTGGCGGCCTTGCTCGATCCCCACGACGTGCCCGACCTGCAAACGCTCGTTCTAGGAGGAGAAGCAGTCTCGCAGAGCTTGGTAGATCAATGGGTGAGCCAGGTTAATTTGATCGACTCGTATGGGCCAGCAGAATGCACTATCTGGGCCTCGCATGCCAACCCGAGCGCCACCGTGTCGCCAGCAAACATCGGCCGTGGAGTTGGTTGTCGGTACTGGGTGGTGGATACCCAGGACCATAACCGATTGGCTCCCATTGGTTGTGTGGGAGAGCTGCTCATTGAAGGTCCCAATGTCTCGCGTGGCTATCTCAATGAGCCAGATAAGACAACGGCCGCGTTCATTGAGAATCCGGCCTGGCTCCACGGTAAGGAAGAACCACAATACAAGTTCTACTGCACCGGCGACTTGGTGCGATACAACGCGGATGGCACACTCAACATCGCTGGACGGAAAGACAGTCAGGTCAAACACCATGGCCAGCGCATTGAACTGGGCGAGATTGAGTTCCACCTGCGCTCCCGTTCTCAGGTTGAAGCCGGCATGGTCATGTTGCCCAAAACTGGTCCCTGTCAGGGCAGGCTAGTGGCTGTGATCGCGCTGACAGATTTGCAACCGGTTGCGGTTGAGGGAGATCGCGTTGCGCTTATTCCTGACGCTCTCCAGTCCCAAGCACAGCCGCAGATCGAACAGGTGCAGGAAGAGCTAGGCGCAGCGCTGCCACCCTACATGGTCCCAACTATCTGGCTTGTCCTGGACTCTATTCCATTGACAGCATCTCGCAAGGTCAACCGGATGCCAATCTCGCGCTGGGTGGCCAACATGTCCGATGGGACCTACCGCACTGTAGTGAACATTACAGCGCCAACTGTGCATCTACCAACTACGGAGCTGGAGAAGCAGATGGCGAAGGTTTGGAGCCATGTTCTCAACTTGCCCGTCGAATCCATAGGTATGAATCGTTCCTTCCTTAGTCTGGGCGGAGACTCGATCACGGCCATGCAGGTCGTCTCACGCTGCCGCGCAAACGATATCGAGCTTAGCGTTCAGGATATTTTACAAGCGAAGTCTCTCTCCGCCGTTGCCGCCCGCGCCATCACCGCCACGCACTGTGCTGTGCGTCGCGAGGAGCAGTATGATGTGTCCTTTGAACTGTCTCCAATCCAACAGCTGTACTTCGAAGAGGTGGCGCGAGGTGAGGGAGAGCAGAATCACCACTACAACCAAAGTGTGTTAATGCGTGCGACACGTTCTATTTCGCACTCAGATCTCTCTCGGGCTATTACGCAGCTGGTGGCCAGCCATGCGATGCTGCGAGCCCGATTCAGCCAGCAGGCTGATGGTCAATGGGTTCAGCTGGTGCAGAGCCCAGCCCACGATTCAGCTCCGGTGGTCAGCCACCAAGTGGCCAACCGTGCGGCGATGATGGAGATTATTATGACTTCTCAGCGCCGTATCGATATCGAGCATGGTCCCATCTTCGTGGTCGACAATTTCATGCTGCCAGACCAGCATGGACAATTAATATCCTTCATCGCACACCACCTGATCGTCGATGTAGTATCATGGCACATCATTCTAGGCCAATTGGAGTTGCTGCTACTCTCCCCCGGCTCTCAGAGCCCATCCAGAATGCCGTATCAAAACTGGGTCCAGGAACAGCGTCAGTATTCTGAACGCCTGACGACCTCATCCGACCTGCCAATTGCCCTCCCCTCGGCGAATTTGGAATACTGGGGCTTGAAGCGGCTGCCGACGTGGGAGGGTGGTGAGGAGCTGCAGTTCACACTCGATGCAGCAACTACTGCTCTCCTGTTGACCACTGCCAACACGGCGCTCCGCACTGAGCCGATCGACTTGCTTATTGCTACCCTGCAGCAATCTTTCGTTGAGTCGTTCCCCGACCGCACAATGCCCGCTATATTCAGCGAAAGCCACGGTCGAGAACCGTGGGAGCCTTCAATTGATCTCTCCGAAACAGTCGGGTGGTTCACTACTTTCTACCCCATCTATCGTCGCGTGCGCCAGCATGAGAGCATCAAGCATACAGTCAAGCGCACTAAGGATGCGCGTCGCGCTTTCAAGGACAATGGCTTTGCATACAACACTCGCCGCCATTTCAATGCTGACAGCCGCGAGAAATTCGCACATCATCGCATTATGGAGATATGCTTTAATTACCTGGGTCAGTCACAGCATACCGAGCGCGAGGAGGCTCTATTACAGGAAGAGCCGCTCCTAGCAGGTGATTCCATCAAGAATATCGGGGACACGATGGGCCGGCTGGCTGTCTTCGATATCGGTGCTGCCGTCTCCCGCGGACGTCTCACCGTCTCGTTTTTCTTCAACAGCATCATCCACCATCAGGATCGAATCCGACAATGGGTGCAGAGCTACAAGACGATTCTTTCCTCTGCGTTGACCGAGCTCGCGGCTAGTGATGTCGAATACTCCATCAGCGATTTCCCACTCCTCCAAATCAATTACCAAGACCTGACGACGCTGACCACGACGACTCTTCCCGCCATTGGCCTCCCACAGTCTGCGATCGAAGACATATATCCTTGTTCGCCAATTCAGCAAGGCATTCTCATCAGTCAGGCTCGCGAACCTGGAACTTACGAGGTGCGCCAGCTCTTTGAGATTGTTCCGCGTGCTGATATTAGCCCCGTGGATGTGCCACGCCTGCTGCAGGCCTGGCAACGCACTGTGGATCGTCATTCCCTGCTTCGCACCGTCTTCGTCGAGTCGCTGAGCGGTGCTGGGGGCTATGACCAACTGGTACTTCGTTCCCACACACCGCAGGTTCAGCGACTTGTCTATCAAGGCACTGATGGCGATGTGGTCTCATTCATTCGGCGACAGGCCGCCCCAGACTACCACCAGCCAGTCCCCGCACATCGACTGACCATCTGTGAAGCCTCTGGGGTAGTTTACTGCCAACTGGAGGTAAGCCACGCGCTTATCGATGGTACCTCCATGGCACTGCTCGTCCGTGATTTCATTTCGGCTTACGAGTACACCCTTCCTACCACTCCCGGTCCGCTCTATAGCGACTACATGGCCTACATTGCCTCGCGGTCACCAGAAGATGCCCTGGCGTACTGGACCGCACGACTGGCTGATTTGGAGCCCTGCCACTTCCCCGACTTGCAGCCCACTGAGTTGCCCGCAGCGGCTTTCCAGTCGCAGACTATTCACATCGACGCAGATGGCCAACTCCAAAGATTCTGTGAGTCCCAGGACCTCACACTCAGCAATTTGTTCCAGGCGGCTTGGGGCCTCGTTCTGCGTGCATACACAGGCAGGTCAGATGTCTGCTTCGGATACATGGCCTCTGGTCGCGACATTCCAATGGAGGGCATCTATGACGCCATCGGGCCATTTATCAACCTCCTGGTGTGCCGACTGCATGTCGGCGATGCAGTGTCAGTGCGCGACCTGCTTCAGGCAGTCCGGTCCGATTACATGGACAGTCTGCCCCATCAGCAGACCTCTCTGGCCTCGATCCAGCACGCCTTGGGTAAAAGTGAGGCAGCTTTGTTCAACACCATTCTCTCACTCCAGCGCGAGCCGGTGGATGGTCCAACGCCACAAGTAGAGTTCCAGATTGTCGATCAAGTTGATCCAACAGAGGTAAGTTGATCCAGTCTTGAGGTCACCCTCTCCTTCCACATTGTGCTAACCGCTGTTCTGCAGTATGATGTCGATCTCAACATTACCACTGGCTTGGCCTTGGGCGTGGAGATTCATCTCAGCTACCGCACATCCATGCTTAATGGAACTCAGGCCGACAGCCTGCTGCAGAACTTCACCAACGTGCTGCTCGCCATCACCACTAGCTCGGACCAGCTTCTATCGAACTTGAATATGGCCTACCCAGGAATAAGCACTTTGCCAGAGATGTCCCCCGAGCCTACACCAACGGCAGTAGAAGCTACAGTGTTAGAGCTCATCGCCAAACACACAGAGCAGCATCCCATGTCTGTCGCGATGCAATCCACAGATGGCCAGGTCAAACTCACGTATCACGAACTCGATCGTATGACAAGTGCTCTGGCCAGTGACTTGCAGAGTCTGGCCGTGCAACCGGGAGACACAGTTCTTCTCAGCTTCTCGCGCTCGCCCTGGGCTCTAGTGGCTATGCTGGCCGTCCTCAAGGCGGGCGCGACCTCGCTCTTCCTGGACCCGCTGGCCAGCTCCGACAGTCGACAGGAGACATTTTCGGCTGTGCAAGCCAGTGTAGTCTTATGTGGCAGGGAACATGCTACCGATTTCGATGAGCCATCTCTCACTCCGGTAATTATCGATGCGGGTGCGATGGCCGTTTGGGACGATGCGTCCCCGATCTTCGCGCCGCCGAACTGCTTATCTCCTGATACAGTAGCGGTAGCCATTCAGGACGGCGCAGACTGGGCACTTCTGACGCATCGCACGGTCAGTACTGTCGCCTCACTGCTGGGACCAGTGGCTGGGCTCGGCGCCGATGCCCGGGTGTTGCAGTTCAGCGCTGCCACCTCGCCTTTATACATAGTGGAGACGCTGTATTCCTTGATCAACGGCAGTACAGTCATCGTTCCCGCTGAGGGTGCCAGCTTTTCTGAGGCCATGTGCAACTCCCAGGCCAATTGGGCCATTACAACTCCCACTGAGGCCGCCCTAACCTATCCGGCTCAAGTGCCATCTCTGCAGACTCTGCTGGTGGCTGAGGGAGAGATTTCTCTTGCTTTGCTCGCAAAATGGTGCGACATCAGGTTAATTCATCCACACGAATTGATTCAATCGCCGATTTGGCTATCGCTCTCTGGTTCTCCAGCTGGCAGTGTTGCTCTGCAGCTCCTTCCTGCGTCGAATCTCGGGCGGATGTGGATCCGCTGCCCATTCAATCATGCAGCGCTGGCGCCGGCGGATTGTGTTGGAGAGGTTCTGGTGGACGGTCCAGTGGTGCCCCGGGGCTATCTCCGGGGCCGCAAAGATCGACTTCTGGATGCCCCGTGGCTGCCTGGCACTCCCTTATGCCGTACAGGTGACCTCGGCCGATGGACATCAGAACACCAGCTGTCCTTGGTGCAGCATCTCGGGGTCACCAGCGAAATTTCGTCGGGTCTAGCCCTCCTCGAACAGCAGGTGCAATCAACTCTCCCAATTACACAGCACGCAGTACTTTCCATCCTCCGGCGTGGATCCATTGAAGAAGTAGCTATGTTCCATGTCGAGTGTAACCAAAAAGTTCAGGCGAACCCTGCCCTGCTGGTGATGTCAGACGTGCAGCGGCAACAGTTCATGTCATTGATATCATCGCTCAAGGAACATGCGCCTGAGGCTGTGTCGCCCGCTTTTGTCTTCCCACTTAATGGCCTTGCTCTGACGGCGGATCACAAGGTCCACCGCGCGGCCTTGGATCGGTTGGTAGCTGGCCTCTCGCAGCCGGAGCTGGAGTCCTACCGTCTTGTTTCCGCAAAGACGACCGCCCACTTCACGGCCAACGAGCTGCTCCTCCGCGATCTCTGGGCAGAGGTCTTGGGTCTGCCAGATCGTAGTGCTCTTCGTCCTACTGACACTTTCTTCCGGTTGGGAGGAGATTCTATTGGAGCCATGCGTATCATCGCCGCTGCCAGAAGTCAAGGCCTGGCACTGACAATGAATGGAATCTTCCAGCAGCCCACTCTGGCCGGTATGGCTCAAGAATTGCGCCTTCTGGCTCCGCATGAGGATCGACCGTTGAAGCCGTTCTCTCTGCTCCCTACAGCACTGGATTCTGCGCTTCTCATCTCCGAGGCCGCGCAGAAGTGCCAGGTCGAGCCCACGGCAATCGAGGATATATACCCCTGTACGCCGCTCCAGGAGGGACTTATGGTTTTGACCAGCCAAGATCCCACGGCCTACGTGATCCAGGAGGTTTTCCAATTGCCAAAGAATGTCGACATGTCGCGTTTCCAGGCATCCTGGGCAGCAGTCGTCGCCCGCAGCACCATTCTGCGCACCCGGATCATTGCCACTGCTGACGGTGCCTTCCAGATATTGCTGCAGAATCCCATTGTGTGGGGAAAGGAAACTGATCTGACAACATTCCTGGCCCAAGACGCGGCCGAGTCCATGACCTACGGCCGGCCCCTGGCGCGCTTCACGGTCTTGGAGGGTTCAGGCCTCCGATACTTTGTCTGGACTGCGCACCACGCAGTCTACGACGGTCTGACCATGTCCATCTTGGCAAAGCAGGTCTCTGCGGAATATAACAAAGAGATTGCGTTGCCTGAGGTCCCCTACAATCGGTTCATTGACTATATACAAAGCATCAGTCCGGCCTCGGCCACTGAATTCTGGACAGCGCAGTGTGCAACCCCCGCTGCAACCTTCCCACTCCTGCCCACACGCAGTTACCTGGTGTCTCCAAATCAGGTCCAGACGCACTCGGTTCCTGTGACCCGCAACCCGTCTGACATCACGCTCCCGACTGTGCTGCGTGCAGCCTGGGCGGTTGTGCTGTCGCATCTGACAGACTCGGAGCATGTGAGCTTCGGAGCGACACTGTCTGGTCGAAATGCCGCTTTGGCCGGAATCAACCAGGTGCTGGGTCCGACAATTGCCACAGTCCCCATCCACGTCCATGTTCGCGAGGGCCAGTCGCCGGCTCATTTCCTCCGGGCCGTGCATATGCAGTCCATCGACATGATTCCCTTTGAGCATACTGGGCTGCAGAACATCCGACGCATGGGTGAGCAGGCTCGTGAGGCCGTCGAATTCCAGAATTTGCTCCTCATCCAGCCTGGAAGCGCGCCGATGGATGAGTCCGACTTCTTGGGTCTGACACCTGTCACATTGGAGAGCCAACAGGCCGACCCGTACCCCCTGACAGTGGAATGTAACCTGATGGAAAGCTGCGTGGAGATCAAGGCACAGTTCGATAGTTGCCTCATCTCAGTCAGCGAGATGGACATGATACTCAAGCAATATGCGCGCACCATTCAGCGATTCCAAGCTGTGCAGGACACCACCACCGAGGACACCGTGGATGATTCTATGGACCCGGTAGGTCCTATCAGCAACGAGGATTTAGACCAGATTCTTTCCTGGAACGCTGATCACCCCCTTTCATTGATTCGTCCGTTCACGAGCAGTTTGAGGAGCAGGTACGTCTGCAACCTGATGCGCCAGCCGTCTCCTCGTTCGATGTCAAGCTCACCTATCGCGAACTGAATGTTCTGGTGGATCGGCTGGCAAATGAGTTGCTCGCACGCGGCGTTGAGCCGGAGATGAACATCCCTCTTTGCTTCAACAAATGCTCATGGACCATTGTCGCCATGTTTGCCGTCATGAAGGTCGGAGGAGTGGGCTGCATGCTCAACCCGGAGCATCCCAGCAGTCGTATCCAGCTGCTACTAAACGACCTAAATGCCAGTTTGGTCCTTTGTGATCCAGAATCCTCAACCATGCTTTCGACACTGCTTCCTCCCAAGGGCGTGCTCCCAGTTGACGGTGCATACCTACAGATGCTACCCCCATCGGCGCCTCCAGGACTCCGCGTCCGGCCAGACAACGCTGTTTTCGTGGTCTATACCTCAGGTAGTACTGGTAAGCCAAAGGGTAGCATCCTGGAACACCGCTCCCTTGTCACCGGCTTACGGGCTCACTGTGCTGCCATGGGCATCGGCCCGGGCACACGCACCTTCCAGTTTGCCGCCTACACCTTCGATGTCTGCTTCGAGGAAATTATCGGCTCCCTGATGCTGGGAGCCTGTGTCTGTGTGCCCAGTGAGACAGAGCGTATGAATGCTCTGGCCGATGCGATGGCCCGATACCAGGTAACCTGGACAGAACTTACTCCCACCGTTGCCAACCTGCTGCTCCCTAGCAGCATTCCATCGCTAAAGACGCTGGCTCTGAGCGGCGAATCTCTCACGAAGGAGGTCATCCAGCGCTGGGCTGGTGCGGTACAAATCATCAACACTTACGGGCCGAGTGAATGCTGTGTCTCATCCACTTGCAACGTGAACACTGCCACGCTCCGTGACCCCAGTAACATTGGGCGCGGCCTGGGCTGCACCACCTGGATCGTCGATCCGGAAAACGTGGATCGCCTGGTATCCATCGGCGCCGCCGGCGAACTTCTGATTGAGGGCCCCATCGTTGCCGAGGCTATCTGAACGAGCCGGCCAAAACGGCAGCCGCTTTCATCTCCGCACCAGCCTGGTGGCCCGAATCCTACCAGTGTGGACGCATCTACCGCACTGGCGACCTGGTCAAATACAACCCCGATGGTACCATCAAGTTTATCGGCCGCAAAGATACGCAGGTCAAATTACATGGTCAGCGTATCGAGCTAGGCGAAATCGAGCATCGCATCCGCGGCGCATTCACGAACGATTCCCAACAGGTGGCCGTTGAGGTTCTAAGTCCCACCACGCGGAGCGGGCTCAAGATCCTGACCGCATTCATTTGTGAAACCGATGCCGTCTCAGAAGATGTTGAGAATCTCTTGCTACCGCTGGAGGATGGACGACCGGAACGCTTCCTTGCGTTGCAAGCCCGGCTGTTGGTGGACCTGCCTCGCCATATGGTGCCACAACTTTTCATTCCCGTCTCACACATGCCACTGTCACCGTCGCGCAAGTTAGAACGCAAGAGCCTGCGCATGGTCGGTAACGGGCTCACGCCCGAGCTGCTGGGCGCATATGCCCTCACGCAGGTGGCAAAGACGGCGCCCACCACAACCATGGAGAAGGCGTTGGCGGGCATTTGGGCCCATGTGTTGGGCGTCAGTGCTACTGGTGTGGAGGACCACTTCTTCCACCTAGGTGGAGACTCCATTGCTGCCATGAAGGCCGTGGCCGCGGCCACCAAGGCAGGCCTGCCCCTCAGTGTTGCCGATATTATGGACTTCCCGACGCTAGGCGCTATGGCCGCAGCGATGGATTCCGCTTCTGATATGCAGGCGCTAGAAAACACGGCGCCAGTGCCCTTCAGCCTCGTGTCCGCCGATTACGTCTCCGACGTGATGGCTCAGGCGATGGCTCAATGTGCGGTCCTGGACGATGCAATTGAGGACATCTATCCATGCACTCCATCTCAGGAGGCGTTGATGGCACTTACGGCGCGTGACGAAACCGCATACGTCTCGCGTGCTGTCTACCGGTTACCTCTCAATCTGGATGTCGACAAATACCAACAGGCATGGGAGCTTCTCGCCCGCCGTCAGACTATCATGCGTACGCGCATCATCTACTCCAGTATTGCCACCCAATCCTTCCAGGTAGTAATGCATGAAGGCATAGCGTGGCAGTCGGGCGACTCGGTGGAGGCATATCTCGCCGCCGATAAAATGACTCCCATGCACCACGGCCAGGCACTAATGCGCTTTGCCCTCCTTCCCGGCACCACCCAGGATCCACGACCCTCTCTTGTGCACACAGCTCATCATGCCGTCTATGATGGCTGGAGTGAAGCCGCCATGTTTGACGAAGCCGAGGCCATTTATCGCCATGGCCTAGCAGCCTTGCCGCCCGTTGTTCCTTACAACAAGTTTATTCACTACCTCAGCAGCGTTGATGCTGCCGCGCGCGATAGCTTCTGGCGTACGCAGCTGGATGGTGATCTGCCCGCTCCATTCCCCCCTCCTCCCCTTGCTGCAACGGCGTCATCCCTAATTCCTCGTCCCAATCGCTCGCAGTCTTACCCAATTTCCCTTCCACTTCGCTCTTCTACCTCTTCCTTCCCATTCAGCGCCCCTACCATTCTCAAAGCCGCATGGGCCCTCCTGCTGGAGCGCTACACGCTCTCTGAAGATGTCATTTTCGGCCATGTGCTGTCGGGCCGCACGGTGCCTCTCCGGGGCGTGGCCGACATGATGGGCCCGACCATCGCAACTGTCCCAGTGCGCGTTCGACTTATTAAAGAGGATAACATCGACTCCTTCCTGCGTCGCATTCACGATCAGGCCCAGGCCATGACACCCTTCGAGCAAGTCGGGCTTCAGCATATCCGTCGGCTGCTGCCTGCCTCAGAGTCGATCGACGTCGGTCATCTCTTCTTTGTGCAGCCTCCCCTCGACGCTCCCGCTGCGGACCTCGGCCTTGAGGCTATCACAGATGCTGACTTAAACTTTGACACTTATCCATTGATCGTGGAATGCCAGCTGGGCACGAACGCCGATCTGAATGTCGAAGTGAAATATGACGACGCCCGCATTGCCCAAGCCCAGATGAGCTGGCTTCTGAAGCACTTCGAGCATCTGCTTCAACAGCTATGTCAACTGCCATGCAAAACTCTTCTTTCTGATCTGACCCTGACAGGGCCGGCTGATTTGGCCCAGCTGCGCCGGTGGATGGGACCCCCCGTGGAACCGGTTGCCTCCACTCTGCATGATAAGATATGTGCCCAAACCCGCGCCTATCCGAATCGGTCTGCCGTTGAGGCTTGGGATGGTCATCTCACTTACGGTGAGCTCGACCACCTCTCATCGCAGTTCGCTCAAGTCCTCGTCGATCTCAATCTGCCCCTTGGCGATCCAGTTGGCTTGGTTTTCGACAAGTCCTGCTGGGCTGTTGTGGCACTCCTCGCCGTGCTCAAGGCTGGCGGAATTTGCGTTCATCTAGATCACCAGCATCCGCCTGCGCGACTCACAGAAATTTCCATCGACACAGGATTGCAGTACATTCTTACCGCACCCCGTCATGCGCACATAGGGGCGATGCTGCCAGTGGACCATGTGCTAGTCGTGGATTCCACCATGGCGTCCAAGCTGCCTAGCAGTCCCACAAGTGTCCGACCGCTACCGGTCGTTGACGCCACATCGCCAGCCTACCTGACTTTCACCTCAGGCAGTACTGGTAAACCCAAATCGGTGGTGATTGACCACTGCGCTATCCATACCAGCATCGTCGCCTTCAGCTCAGCGCTAAACCTCACCCCCGACTCGCGGGTGCTGCAGTATGCCGCATACACCTTCGACATCAGTTATGCCGAGATTTTCGCGCCGTTGGTTCTTGGTGCGACGGTTTGTATAATCTCAGAGCAGGACCGACTCAACGACATAGCAGGTGCCGTTAGTCGCCTCGGTGCCAATTGGGCCTGTCTCACACCTACTGTCGCCAATCTTGTCCAGCCTTCAATGGTACCATCGCTGAAGACGCTCGTTCTCAGCGGTGAGTGTCCCACAGAGGACAATCTTCGCACCTGGGTTAGCCACGTGCCCACCCTGATAAATGCCTATGGCCCCAGCGAAGCCTCAGTCTGGTGTGCCGCCGGTCCCTTCAAGCGGCCGGATGATCGCTGTACCAACATCGGTCTGCCTGTCGGTTGTCGCCTGTGGATCGCTGAGCCTGATAATCTGCATCGCTTAGCGCCGCTGGGCTGCGTGGGCGAGCTGCTTATCGAGGGTCCCATTCTGTCCCGAGGATACTTAAAAAACGAGCAGGCCAGTAACGCCGCTTTCCGTTGCGATCTTGCATGGATGACTGAGACGCAGCTTGGGTCTGAATGCTCGCTTGTCTACCGTACTGGCGATCTCGCGCGCTACTTCCCTGACGGTAGCATTGAATATCTCGGCCGCGCAGATACCCAGGTCAAGGTCTACGGTCGTCGCATCGAGCCGCGCGAGATCGAACACCACATGCGTACTCTGCTGCCTGGCTACTCCACCATGGTGGACAGCGTGACCCTCGCCAGTCGCAATGGCCAGAAGGTATTGGTGGCTTATATTTACCAGGAGTCTGGCCCCGTGCCTGACATGGAGCTCGTAGCGATTGCGCGGGCCCTTACGCCAGAGCTTCGACAAACACTGGTTAACCTTCAAGCGGCGCTGCGTGCGATGCTTCCGCCCTACATGCTGCCGGCACTTTTCATCCCTCTGCAACTTCTTCCGACAAATGCATCTGGTAAAACAGACCGCAAGCTGCTGGGCCGCGCCGTAAACACTTTGTCGGACGCCCAGCTGCAAGCCTACTCCCTCCAGGATCGTGTAATCAAGCGCCCGCTCGAGACTCTAATGGAGCGCTGGTTGGCCAGTCTCTGGGCCGAAGCTCTCGCTCTCGACGCCTCCATTATTGGCGCCGATGACACCTTCTTTGGCCTCGGTGGAGATTCCATTGTTGCCATGAAATTGGCCAGTCTCGCTCGCAATTCGCAACTCAGTTTGACTGTCGCCGATCTCTTCACTCACCCAATTCTGGCGGATCTAGCCGCCTATCTAAGTACCCAAATGCCACCCACCCCGGGGACTGAGACGCCACCACTGGTGCCCAAGTTGACAACTGCGACAGCTCCCGTGCTGGATCTCGCTCTGGCTGAGGTTTTGGCACCGCGGATAGGTGTTGTTCCTAGCGCGATTGCTGCTATTCAGCATACAACGGACTTCCAGGATGTCGCACTGGTCGGCCATCTGAGCGAGTCGCGCTGGATGTTGAACTGGTTTTACTTCGATGGTCCCGGTGCTCCTGACATCGAACGCCTCCGTCAGGCCTGTTACTTCTTGGTTCAGCACTTTGACATTCTCCGCACGGTCTTCGCACCTCACGCAGGCCACTTCTGGCAGGTGGTTCTGCACAAGTTGCAGCCCTGCTTCGACGTTGAGTCTACCGCCGACCTCGCCGCCTTCACTCAAGACTTGTACGATAAGGGCATCGCCAACGATTTCCAGCTGTCCGAGCCCTATGTACGGTTTGTACTGGCCGTGCATCCAAACGGTCAGTCACACCGTCTGCTGATACGCCTGTCACACGCGCAATATGACGGTGTGTCTTTGCCAACCCTCTGGGAGTCCCTTCAGCGTGCCTACCAAGGCCAGAGTCAGCTTTCTACTCCCTCCTTTGCGCGATTCCTCCAAGACACTACTCCAGCAGATCTTACTGCTGCACGCTCACACTGGCGCAAACTTTTAGCCGGTTCACCAGAGACCCGCTTCGTCGTGCACAACAAGCCCAGCCTACGCGACGACGCCACGGAACGCGTGTTGCATGTTACCCGCCACCACGTTCCAGTGATTTCGCTACCCCAGTATGGCATCACGACAGCCACGGTCCTCAAATCTGCTTGGGCGGTGCTGCTAGCACGCCTGACTGACTCTACCGATGTCGTCTTCGGACACACAACTGCCAATCGCTCTGCCGCGACATTGGCGAGCATTGACACTGTCGTGGGTCCTTGTTTGAATGTAGTGCCAGTTCGCGCACGCTTGGATGCACGTCAAACAGTGCTCGAACTTCTTTTGGCACAGCAGCAGCAACAGGTAGCAAACTTACCCCATGAGTTCCTTGGCTTCCGTCAAATAATACGTGACTGCACGGACTGGCAGCGCTGGTCTCACTTCAGCAGTGTGGTGCAGCATCAAAATATCGAGCCCGACCGTGCGTTGCAGCTAGACCAGGACAATGCCACCGCCCTCTATGAGCCTGGTTTCATGGGCGCTGATCTCGACCTCACGGATGTTTCAGTGTTGTCGACTCCCACCGGCGATGGCTACGTTGACCTAGATCTGCTCACCTCATCGGCAGTCATGACGCCGTTCGCGGCGGAGTTGCTGATTGAGCAGTTAGGCAGTCTGCTGCGTTTGTGGGCAGCCCTGCCAGTGGAAAAGACGCCCGTTTACGAAAAGGGGGAGTCGCCGGCTCTGCTCCCTCTACACAGTAGAGAAGAGCGCCCAGTTGACGAATTGCTTGAGAAGTGCCCTCTGCCGACTACGAACTCCAACGTCCGGGCGGCGGTGCAGCAGGCGTGGCGTACCGTCCTTCCCATTGATTCTCGGATTGATGATGACAAGGTAGACTTCTTTGAGGCAGGAGGAGATCTGGTACACATGGCTCTGCTGCTCTGTGAGTTGCAAGCTCACGGTGTTGGTGGTGCTGTGCGCCTAGAGACACTAGTGCAGCATTCTTCCCTGGATTCCATGGTGCGGGTGCTCCAGTAAATGCGGCTCTGCATTCATTTGCTCATTTTGTCCTTGTTATTTGGCGAATTGGTGTCTTTTCTTTCGTCCCTTGTTTTTGGATTTTCTCCTTACTGCAGTGAAACTTTTTGCATTGTATATGTATGAATCACAAATAGTTTTTGGCTTTTTATTTATAGCATAGCACACTCATGAACTTCTTTTTTATCTATCTTTTTCATATTTGTTCGGCGTACCAGCCACGTTACCCAAATATGAGCCATCATCAATCAGTACATCTCACCCCTTCCACTTTCAATCTTAAGTAAACTTACCCTTGAAGACTATGTCTTGATGCAGTAGCTACTCAGTGAAGTCCGCAGGTGGTTTTGATATGTACGAGTGCTATCAAGGTAAGAACCTTGGAAGGTAGTAGCCCGCTCACTGAGCATCCATGCCCAGCAGGTGGATGACCTGAGCATTACTAGGCATACCTTGGAGTACATTGAGTAATCACCCTGTGCGGTGAAATACTCAGTGAGCAGGAGAGCCCCCTTATAAAGCGGCGGCACCCCAGGAAATCCGCGTCCGCGGCCTAAAATCTGGTACATAACAGGTACATATGTACGTACATTCCTGAGGCCACTCTGTAGCTTGGAGAAATAGCATATATGATGGAGACATAACCAGATCAGACAAAATGAAATTCATGCATTCATATACGATATCATCGTACTAACCGACTATAGCCAGTAGACCTATAAACCTAGCCAGGAATTCTTAATACCAAGACCAAGATCAATATATCTCAATAATAATACCCCCTCCACCAAACAGCCATGCAAGCCGCAACAACCAGATCAAGCATTTTAATCCCCTCATCTTCAATCACCAACTTCCCCAGTTTCGCACTCTTCCCCCTTAGCCCACCGCCGGCATTCTCCCTCGCCAGCGAAAAGTCCAAGCGATCCTCATCGGAATCACAATCCAAATCCCCACCGCTACTATTACTCGTACTGCGGTGCGAGTGGGGCTGAGAACCCGGGTGGAGCTGGTTCTGGCGCGCGAAGCGTTGCGCACGCATAGAGGTTCTGCGGAGGAGGGTTGAGGGGTTGAAGTTTGCGCGCGAGTCTGCGGGGGGCGAGGCGGGATGAGGTGGGGCTGAGCCTGGTCCCGTGTGTGCGCGGGGCCGGGCGTAGGTGTTTGGGTTTAGGAATTGGGAGAGGGAGTTGCGCTTTGCCGCTGCGAAGCTGTTGTTCGAGGAGGATGGGTGGAGGGGTCCTCCTTCAGGATTGGGGTTGTTGTCGTTTGGGTTGTCATTTGGGCGGGAGAGGGACGGGGTCTGAATTTGGCTTTGGGTGAAGGGGGAGAGGTGGTTTGGGTGGGGTTTATGGATTGCGTGGTGGACATGAGAGTGGAGATTTGCTGCTTGGAAGGGGGTGTTGAAGCGGAGCTCGGCGACGGTTACGGCGGGGGGTGCTTCTGCTTCGCCATTGGGAGGGACGAAGCCGCCGGGTGTTGGGATCATGTGCTTGCATTTGAGGCTTCGGCCGTTCACGCTGTTTGTGAAGGTACATGTGCCATTCCAGGGAGAAGTGAAGACGTAGTAGCCGCTTTTTAGCTTAGATGAGGATGGGCCATCTGGGTTGTGGCCGTTGCTGCTATCTGTGGCGACGGAGTCGTCAAATGGTTTTGATACGCAGAGTTGGCGGTGGAATTTGCGTGGGCCAGTCGGCTGCTCCTTTGGTTGCTCAGCAGCTAAGGATTGGGCAATGACAGAGTTGGGTAGGCGCCCGATTCCCGTCGGGAGATTGGCCGCCAGGCTGGATAATGAAGGCATCTCGTTGGAGCCTGCGAACCTGTTATATCCCGGCGTGGAAATCTCGATATCGACGGCATTGCGGTCCATTCGCGGGGTTGATATAGTTGCCACATTCCATTGTGTACCGGACGTAGGATCACGTCGGATGAGCGTGATATGAAAGCCAGCATTGCTAGGAGGGTCGTCATGTGCGTTTCTCTGCCGGTTAGGAGATTGCCCGGGGCTTCCTAATGGTGATCCGGTACGGTTATGCGAAGAACGAGGCCGCAATTGCGGTCTATTAGAGTCCAGGCTATGACGGCCAGCCCCAAACGCCTCGTACTTTGCCTCATACTTTCCCCTCCAGTTCTCTCCCCGATTTTGCAATTGTTCCGTAAACGCGCTCCATCGGGATGTCCTCTTAGACGGGTCCTCGCCTGCTGCAGAATTGGTCCATGACTCTTCACCAGGCGGCAAGGGAGGTAAAGGTCGCCGCGAGACACCGCTCTTACCACCCGATTCTACTGATACCCCTCCAGACGTATTATTAGTCAAAGGAGGCTGCATGTTGGCGACCGGAGTCCCGGAGAAAGATACATTCTCCGCAGTAACCTGCGGCATAGGTACTGGCCGTGGTGGCAGGGCGGGAGGAGCAGCGGCATCCTGCGCGGTGTCATCCTGCGGCATAGGGATTGGACGCGGTGGCAAGGCCGGAGAAGCTATTTCATCCTGCAGCGCAGGGGTTGGACGTAATGGCAAGGCGGAAGGAGCAGTGGCATCCTGTTTAGGCGGTGCCAGCGAAGGCTCGGTGTTGAGGTCCCCTCCTCCACCAACTGGTTTCCGGCGCACATTATTCAGCCGCGCGAACTCGCGTTGTACCGGGTCGTCGACTCCCGCTTTCGCGAGACGCTCCTTGCGCAACTGGGCCTCCTCTTCTCGCTCTTCTTCCACTTCCTGGAGCAGGGTATCATCTTCGGGAGTCGCGACATGGAGATAGTATAGAGAGGCATTGATCGCCTCGGCAGAGACACTGGATTTGGTCGGGGGTTTGAGAGGTGAGAGGAAAATGTCTGCGCATAGAAATAGCAGTCAGTTATGGTTATCTTCATTTGGTTGTTAAAGCACTAATAAGGCGCAATTATGGTTCTTTCAAGACCAAAAGACGGAGAGCAGAGTGTCAATACAGTGGAATTGATTCATACCTTTGCTTCCTGGCACACGCACAATGTACAAAGAGAGCGGTTCGTGCTTCTCGTGAGTTGGATTGCGAGGGTAGGCGGGGGGATTCGATGCGATAGTGGTGACCGACGACAGTGAACGTGCCTCGACGGGGCCCTGAGGGATAGTAGACATTGCGGACAAGGCCGCGATCCGCCCCGACAAGAAACGCAGGTAGAATATCGAAAGACAAAGGTTACCTTGGTATGTAGAGTTGAGGTTGGCAAATAAACAATGGGGCTCTCGGCAGTGGGCGGGAGTTGATCCGCCGAGGAAAGAGGACTTGGTCTATTTCTCTTTTCTCTTCTGTTCTTCTTTCTGTCTTCCGTCAGTGGAGTGAAGTTGCGCAGGCGAGAAACAAAGGGATGCAAGGGCACAAGGATATAGAATGCTGCCTATCGTGGCGCAGTACGCGTGGGCACCCTTAGGCCTCGATAACGTTGGGATCTACTATAACTACCTACAATATTGTTGGTAGAACCCGAGGTCACCAATGCAATTGGCGAAAATTACCGCTGTTGGGGCCAAAATGACCGCCAAACGCCAAAAGACGCCTATCACTAAGAGGAATTCACCACCGGCCAGCGCACTTCCCACCAACTTCCAGCTCATCCAATGACAACTATATTGGATATCCCGGGCAGCAACCCCCCAAATGCCTTCTCCACGCCAATCCAAGCCCTTCTAACCCTTAGCAAACACTCATCAACGCCAGCGCCAGATGAGACAGCCACCAACATCGTCAACTCCGTGGCTTCCTCTTCAGACCCTGCGCACGCGCTCTGGGAACTCTGGGACGCCTTTTTTACGGCTGTCGCCACCTCTTCAACATCGCACGAGCCTCTCCTCGCCCTCCTCGATGCCCTCCATGCGCAGCCGCCAACGCAGCTCAACGTACGCGCACGATCCAAGGCAGAGCGACAGCTGAGCAGCTACATCGGGGCCAATGGAAATATACACTGGCAGACACTGCCACGGTTCAACGCGCAGTGGCGCGACGTGCATGATATCCTCGAAGCCTGGCGCGACTGGGATGGCGTGCGTGACTCGGGTGCGGGGGACAACTGGACTGTTAGTACGGTGGGTAGCAGCGGCGGAGAGTACTTTCTCCGCTTTTGCATCTTCTCGGCTGCGCTGCTGAAATCAACCAAAGGTAAAGACATGATGTATCCTATATGGGTCTTCTATGCGTGCCGCGACGTGCTGGAGCGTGAGGGGCCTCAGCCCTGTCCACCAAAAGCCCATAGGATGTCGTCGGAGCAGGTGTGGGCGCTGGATGTCCGAGTAGCAGCGATCTGGGTGCGGGATGGGGGCCGGGCACTGTGGGAGGCGGACTATGAGGGGCTGCGGCGGCACTGGGCGGCGGCCTTAGATGAGAAGACGGAGTTGTGGCCGAGGGAGGAGGGGCTGACGCGGGAGCGGTGGCTATTTTGGGGGGATAGGCTACGGGCTTTAAGTATGGAGGGAACCTTGGACAAGGAAACTGTGGCGGTGGTTATAGAAGCTGCTGAAGTCGTTAGCGGCATTTTAGTAGGAGACTCGAACTAGGGTATTGACACTACGTACATAAGTATGACTGCTATTGTTGTTCATGGTTCATATATTTGGTATCTTCAGAATGGCTATACGGCCAGAAATAAAAGTAGAATGGTCTGAAAAAGGAAAAGGAAAACAATTGAAGGAATGCAATCCGGAGGCAGTGCTCCTTGGGGGTGTCGATACAAAAAGAAACTCCATGCTGTAACGCCAGACATTTCCATGTCCATGTCCACGTCCTAGAAAAAGAAACCAAGTGAAAATCCCAATGTATACCGATATTAGACCACAGTTTCGGACCGTTCGCCTTCTGCAATGACTGGTACACCCAGACCGCGATCTGGGCTCTGCAAAACAAGCTGTTCATGACGTCGTGCCCGCAGGAAGTCACTGACCGCACGTATCAAAATGAACCAACCAACAATCATGAGAACATATGAAATCCATTCACTGGTGGTGATGCCAGACATGGTGCCACTCCCTCCATTGCCCCCGCCCTCACTAACTGAGTTAGGGTCGAAGTTGTGACTGTTGGGGTCAGGTGGAGGAACGTATTCTGAGCCTCCACCGTCGGAGCCGGAACTTTCGTTGCCGCCTTTCATATAGAAGCCGTATTGAACAAGAGTAAGACCGAGACCCGCTCGGCTGCCGTTCTTTGCGGCATGGGTGGTGTGGAGGAGATACGTCAGCAAGAAGCCAACAAGCTGGAATGACATTGAGATCATGGCGTTCCAGACAAATGAGAAAACAGATCCGACAGGCAGTCCATCGACATAGACCTCATCGGAAGAGATACCAGGTGCCACAATGGTGGTCTCCCAGTATGGCGGTGTCGCATCAGCGGCGGCTTCTTCGTATGACTAAATAAGATATCAGTACACAAGTCTTTCGAACATACCAAAGAGAACCAATCGTCAACTTACAGGAGGAAGATCATCATTCTTTTCACCCCGTTCTGGCTTGGCGGCAAGATTGGCAAAGACTCCATCATTCGATGAGGCGATCTGCCGACTCCCTCCAGAAGCTGGTGCTGTGAAAGTCGGCAACATGGTCGGCCGTCTAAAAGGCCCTGATTGAGTCCGATCTGGTGAATCGCCCCTCGACTCCGACGAGGACGCCGTGGCAGAAGGGCCGTTATCCGAGGGAGCCCGGAAGTCGGGGTCGGCTCGCATCAAGCGCTGCCTGTCATCCGGCTCATTATCATCGTCGGACTCGTCTTCGTCGCCGAAGGCATCGGCCAGTGTCTGTTCATCATCGTTGTGTTGTGGATCGGTGTGTAATAGCCGCCTCGACGATGGCGACGATGAGCGGGATCCGGAACGGTAAGAGGAAGGTGAGGAGGTGTTGTGTTCGGGTCGCGCGTTCAGCGGATAGGAATGTGGTCCTTCCTCTTCATCTTGGGCATTCACCTATACATGTAGTGGTCAGTATCCTGCCGAGGGATTCCATCCGGGGGACTCGTTCTGATAGGGGATCAGCGGGGGATTGCGTACCCGTGAATAGCGCTGCGAGCTCATGGCGAGCTGAGCGGGAAGCGACCCTGAATAGAATCAGAAAGTAAAATGGGACAGAAAGGACTTCGGTTAGAATGCGAAAATGATTATCACACAAGTACAAGGGGATGGGAAAATGACGGGGTCGATGAGAAGGCAACAGGAATGGATGTGGCTGATGATGCCTGATGCGCCAGGCCAAAATCGACTGTTCCCGTCTTTGCCTCAACTTGCAGAGGAAGATCCTTCCCCTATACCACAATTATCTTGTGATATCTCTTGTCCACCATGTCTAAAACACCTGTGAGTATCTAAACACCCGAACTATCCCAAACAGCACCATCGACGAGCCCCCTCAACGTTCAATCCCAAGACAAATTTCCTAACAAACCGTCCAGACCCTTAACCCGCGCTCCCTCCAAAGTCGCCTCGACCACATTCTCAAGCACTGGCCCTCGGATGCAGTCCGCCCAGCCTCAGTCTCCGTCCAAAACTACATCCAATCCGGTCTCCAAGCAGACAAGTCCAGCCCAGCGATCTCCGAGTCCTCCACGAATGCACTTGAATCGCTGCTGAACAACCGCTACGCGCGCAAATATCCCATGCCGGAGAAGCTGCGCCGGCCGGCCAGTAACCCAGACCACTATGACAATGTCGTACGTGAGTTTGCAGAGGCGCCGAACCGCGATTGGCTTGGCCGGTTACGGAAGAGGTTGGCTGGTATTATCCGCTTGACGTGATGTTTCTATTCTTGCTGTATGTATAGACTTCTGGTTCTTTGACGCTGGAAACTTTGGGGATACTTGATTTATCATTGTCTAGCTGGATTGGGTCAGCATTATTGGGGTTTTATATGATGGGTTGCATGACGTGTACCAATACCTTTTCTCTTTTTTTTCCATTTTATTGTATACCTACTATGTTTTCTACTCAGATGTACGATTTATTCAGAGCAATGTTCTTCTTGATGCATATCCAGGATATATTCATGAGAATGCACTAACTTTGAAACAATCGAACTCCTAATTGCTATATACAAACGCTTGACAAATCATACAGTCTGCATGCAAATTTACAGCATGGGCTTCAGATCATCGGCGACCTTGAAGGGGGCCTCGGTCTTAGCCTGGACCTCCTCGACGGTGACACCGTCAGCGATCTCAATGAGAGTCAGGCCGTGGGTGAAGTCAACGTCGAAGACGCAGAGGTCGGTGATGATACGGCTGACGCAAGCAGGGCCGGTCAGAGGGAATTCGCAGTTCTTGACAATCTTGGGGTTACCCTTCTTGTCGGTGTGTTCCATGGTCACGACGACCTTGGTGGCAGAGGGGTTGGAGACCAAGTCCATGGCACCGCCAAAGCCCTTGATCTTACCGGGGAGCATCCCTGCGCGAGAATGTCAGTTATATGCATGAAGCGGAGGAAAAGTGAGATAAACGTACAGTTGGCCAAGTCACCCTTGGCGCTGACCTGCATGGCACCCAGGATGGTCAGGTCGATACGGCCGGAGCGGATCATGCCGAAGGACTCGTCGCTGCCGAAGCAGCTAGCACCGGGCTTGAGAGTGACAGTCTCCTTGCCAGCGTTGATGAGATCAGGGTCTTCCTGACCCTGCTTGGGGTAAGGGCCGAGACCGAGGATACCGTTCTCGGACTGCAGGGTCACCTCAACGGAGGGGTCGACGAAGCTGGGAGCAAGCATGGGCATACCAATACCGAGGTTGGCGTACATGCCGTTCTTGAACTCCTTAGCGGCACGGCGGACGATACGCTCGCGCTTGTTGGCGGTCTCACCCTTGCCGAGAGCAGAGGTGTCAGCGCCCTCCTCCTTGGCGAAGGTGAACTTCTCGATATTCTTGGGGGTGGTGCTCTGGATAACACGCTTGACGTAGATACCGGGCAGGTGGATGGCAGCGGGTTCGATCTCGCCGGGCTCGACGATGTGCTCAGCCTCGACGATGGTCATCTTGGCGTTACGGCCCATGGCACCGTTGAAGTTGGCGGCCGCGTAGCGGAACTGGCAGTTACCAAGCTTGTCGGCCTTCCACGCCTTGACGAAAGCGTAGTCACCCTTGATCGCCTCCTCCATGACGTAACTCTTGCCGTCGAACACCTTGGTGTCGCGCGCCTCGCTGTACTTTGCGACTGTGCCATCAGCGTTGTGTCGTAGGGGCACCGCACCGGTCTGCACCACGGTACCGAAGGCGGCGGGTGTGTAGAATGCGGGGATGCCCGCACCGCCAGAACGGCATCGTTCAGCAAGAGTTCCCTGGGGACTGAGCTCCAACTCGATCTCACCAGTGAGGTACATGCGCTCGAAGGTTTTGTTCTCGCCGACGTAAGAAGCAATCATCTTCTTGATCTGCTTAGACTTGAGGAGCAGACCGAGACCAGCTCCGTCCACACCAGCGTTGTTACTGGCCACAGTCAGGCCAGTGATAGAGGGGTTCGCGAGTACAGCGTTGATCAGCGAGTCAGGTACACCAGACAACCCGAATCCACCGGCGAGCAGAGTCGAGTTGGACTTCATGTCCTTGACTGCTACCTCGGCGGAGGGGTACACCTTGTTGATCTCACTTCGGCGGACGCTGCTGGAGAATGCGCGGGCCATGAAACGTTGGTGCTAGTTAAAAGACATGTCAGTCTCCGCGGCTCGAAAAGCGAAATGCGCCATGAGCTATTGGCAAATCACTTACCTGGACAGGATTGGCGGAGAACTGACGCGCGAGGCGCAGGCATGTTGCCACTTGCGAAGGCATAGCGAAGGACTTCCAAATAAGAGATTAGATGTTATATTAATAAAACCCCAAGTCCGCAGCAAGGTATAAAAGGATCAAATCAATGCCCATGGCAGCGGCAATCGCCACTTCTTATATTCCCGCACGGCAGTGAAGGCGGAATCATTCCCGAAGTGATATTCGTTTCCCCGGAAATGTGGATTCCCGGCTCTCTCCCGCCTCTATGAACTGCCCTGAATTCAATACTTTTAACCCCCCGAAGCCTGTGAAATTGGTGGCTAGCTATTAGGGATATCCCAAGTCAAGTACTAGCAAATTCTACCTATTTCTCATTCTTTTTTTGCTTCTAATTGCCTTCAGTATCCCCCTAGACCGATTGACATCTCTTCTTGCCGCTGCCGAAATCCACAGCCGATCCGTATCCGATTCCCGCGGCTTGCCCAGGTGGGAAATCGGCTGTGCTGAGTCAGCTTCGTATAGTCACCTGATACGTTTATCCGGGGTAACAAAGTAACAACGTTAGTAGTAGCAAGGTAGCAAAGTACATATATGAAACAAACTGGGGCTCAAATGGTCAAACATAAAGAGAAAGATCAATTTCGACTATCTTAACTCTACAAGTACTCCATGGTATCTTCAGCGTATGTACATGCTGGATAACAAAAAACATTTCACACCTCGCAATGCAGTAATATCCACGTGCAGACATAAAATAATCGAGAAATCATGCAAATCATGTTATCATGCTGTCCAGGTGGGTGCCACGCAGTGTAAGAAACTAAGTCGGACGGGTTTGTTTCACTTCATCGACACTCTTGCGTTTCAGAGGGTTGACAGCTTCCGCATCGACGGGCGTAACATTGGAATCTACCAATACTGCTCCGAGTCAGTCGCAGGACGAGGACGGGGCCATGTTGTGGTCTCCGTGTCGGATTTTATGTTTTCCGTACCTGGAGTTCCATTGATGGCCGACGCTTCCTCGTAGGATGGAGGTTCCATATTCACGTCCGGCGCAGGGCTAGTGGCCTGAACACCCTCCATGGTGATGGCTGGTTCCAGATCGGGAAGTTCGGACATGTTGTCGGATATCACACGGCAGACGGGGTTTGCCAGACGGTCTTTCATGCTATCGTTGACATAAACAAGGAAGTATGGGGTCGGAGGGTTGTTGGTCGAGTCGTTTTTGAAGATCTCATCCACATTCTGGACCTCGGTGACGTACTCGTCGTTGTATTTGCGCCATATATTCTTGTCAAAGTCGAAGATGTAGATGTAGTAATGGCCAAATGAGACTGACCCATGATGCACAAAAACAGCGTACAGTCGATATGGGAGTTGATGGAAATCGGCAAATTGGCTGGAAATCATGGTCTGCGTATCCTTGATTTCTTGGTCGACAGCTATGGAAAAGGTTAACACGCCTGTTCCACGTAAAACCGTGGTATTAGAACTCTTTCTTACCTTGCAGGTCGGTCTCTGCTTTATTGGCAAGGCACTCGAGTTTGTCCAGTAACTCTGTACTAGCCACCGCGTCCATGGAATCAGATCCCATTCCGGTCTCGGTGTCGCTTTCGATAGAGTCTACATCTTGTAGCGCGGTCTTGGCTCTACGGAACAATGTTGCCACGTCGACGCCCGCACCCTCCTGTAGAAAAGAAAAATATTAGCTATATAGACCTGGGGCACATCGACTGAGAGTATTCGATACCTTTGTTCTGAGAAGCTCTTCCCGACGAGCCTCGAGCCTTTTCAGAGATGCCTTCCACTCCCAGCATTGATTTCGTCGATCCACAATATTGGGATTCTTGGTATCCATGTATCGATCCATGTAGATAGTTTCAAGCAACCCAAGATGGTTTGTAGATTTGAACGAGCATTTCTTCACAGGATCAAACTGGACCCGTTGCACCTGGATCTGGAGAACAGGGGGAAGCTGGCTAATGGAAGCGAATTGCTCAGCCACAGAGTTGTCCACACTAATCTTTTGAATATCAAATGCCCCATCAATGGCATCATAGATGTTTCGAGATCCGTGAGCAACATCAACCTTGATATCACACCACCGTTCGTTCTTCGAACGTGTGCCTTTCTCGGTGGAGATGTAAGAGCGGGTCTGGCCGTAGAACAAGCTGACGGGAGGGTTAACATAGGTACTTTAGTAGACGACTGTTCATAACTTACTCCTTGACCTGGTCAAGCTGCTCACCGTCATCGCCAATCTCTCGAGGCTGGATGGCGCACTGGCTCTGGAACAGAACATTGTTGATGACTTCTGTCACATCCTGTTGGGCACCAATTTCTACTTCCTCCTTCAATTGCTTTTCCCGATCAACTTGCGGGACGTTCCGAGGAGGGAGGGCAGGGGGTACATTGGCCGATGCAATGTTGTCTGTGTCGATATTCATGTCCTGGGGAGATCCTGCCTCTGCTTGATCCGACAGCTGGTCCAAGTCGGGGGGTTGTTCTCTTTGTCCTCAACAAATAGTCCAGGTGCATCGTTCATGCTATTATCAGACACCAACGTTGCATCGCTGCCGTCATCGCTCACGGTCGAGTTTTGAATAGGTGCGGGATCAGCTTGACTAGATGATGAGACTGGCTCCATACGACCCCCGAGGAGGGTCTGTGGAGGCCCAAGGGGTCCCAGAATAGGAGCACCGTTGATATCACCGAGAATCTCGGGTCTCAGTGGCAGTGATCGTCGACCGACGACGTATCGCCGCCTCATTGCTTGGGCTAATCAGGGTCAACCGAGCAAGTTCGTGGCCGGGAGTAACCGAGATTTCTGATGAGGTGATCATGCTACGGAACAAAGTCCGGAGCTCATTAAGGACTGCAAAAGGAAAGGGTCAGCTTGAGGGACATAGCCTTTGGCACCGAAAAAAGCAACTTACATCGCTGAGATCGCTCAACCTCCTTCTTCGTCACCTTTCGCGAGCCCACTTGTTTCTTTGCGAGGCTTTCCTCGTCATTGAGATCCATTTGGAAGCGTTCATAATCCAAGACCAATTCACGGAAGGGACGGACGGAGAAATAAAACTGCAACAGGCTGTTGAGGTAGCATGTATTGCCGATGTTTTGTAGTCCAACTGGCCAATCTTGCATGCTTCTATCCGGCTCGTTGGAGATACCTGCCATATTCCTCAACGTTGAGCTGTCCAGTTGTTTGGCAATGATTGTCAGTGCCTGATTGTATTTTTCGGCATCCCCTGGGTTTTTCATCGACGCAGATTGTATATGCGGCTATGATTGCTCCATCATCAACAGTTCGATCGGGTATTTGGAGTAGACGGTAGGCATCACCAATGTCCATTTCACCCGCGATCATTTCTCCAGTATTGATGAAATGATTCAGTGCGACCGATTTTCGGGACTCGGCGATGAGTGCCACGGCGCGTTTCGCCAGTTCTTTGGTAAGTGGATTGTCATTGACCTAATTGATGCCAATGTTAACTTGCGTTCAACCCACAAATAAAGCGCTCAGAAAACACACCTTTGCGGTGTACATAGTCATGACAAAATCATCGGGGGTCTGATTCTCGACCCCCAAGAAGACATTCGCTTGTTCAACAGTAGAAACACCTGTTGTTAAAATTAGCACCCATTTGACTTTGGAGACAAAATGACTGGATCAACACACGATCTTCTGATGCCGCTTTGATGCGCGAGCTTCCCCTGGAGTCGCCAATCCGCCACAACTGCTGACGTGCCTCAGTATCTTGCGTCGTCGAGCTGACGAAGGCGTAGAATTTGCCAATGATGCTGTCTTCCGTGAGATTTGGATCATCGAAGTGGAGATTAAAGTACTGATACGCGCCGACAACGTCCTCAACGGCGTACTTTCCTTGTTCATAAGCTGCCTGGACAGCTATGTCAATGACTTCCTTGTCCTGACCACCACGAAGACAGCCGATAGCCTTGAGGGCAGACAAGTACATCGGGGTCCTGCCAGGATCGGTTAAGACCTGTCGATCGTATGCTTCGACCACAGCTGACGACGACATATCCTCCATCACCCCCAAGTCTTCATAAAAACTAAGGAAACATGGGTTAGATCCAGTTCTATCAATTCAAAGATAGGGTGTACAAACGGAGCATGAGGCATCTCGAATTCCTTGTAACGCATAGCTTCCGGATCTGGAGCAGAAATTAGTTTAGATTTGTTAGGGGTAAGGGTCACGGTGTACGAACAGTCTTGCGCTTCTAGAGCGCAGGAAATAATGGGGATGGCGGAGGAAGGAAGATTGGGAATCTGGAATCCTTTTCTTTCCGAGACTGATCTTAGATGTATCAGGACTAGCAACTCATGCAGCAAGTCGTCGAGAAAGAGACGCATCGTGTCTTGGTAAGGCTTTTCGGCGTTAGTGGTCGGTTTAGGCGGGTGCCATGCCCCGGTGTCCTGAATCGATTCGTCAGCGGCACGAAACCAAGTGAGATCAGTGGACAATTAGAAGACAGTGTAATTACTACGAACCTTATTGTACATGAATTCTAGAAATTCAAGTAATTCTTTACAAGCAGCACCTTCCACGCCGAAAGAATGCATGAATCTCTTATTGACGGAGGAGATGGGCTTGCTGCGCTGTGGATTTCGTAGGGCGTTGGTAATGTACAGGCGCAGGTTATCCAATACGTTGATCGGCTGCGGATCACCCATGCCTTCCATGGACTCAGCATACGCTGCAGTGGCCTCTTCAGCTCGTTTCCGCAACAAGTCTTTATCGGTCAACAAGCGGATGGATTCCGGTCTCAGAATTGGTGAAAGAATCCGCAAAGATACCATAGCCGAGCATGAGATGTAGGAGCATTGGTAGTGGTACGTCTCCGCAACCTGCCCTTTAGGAGTTTCTTCAGGAAACCCAAGGCCATTCTTCTGCCGTCCTGATTGATAGACCAAATGATGCAAGTGTTTCCCTTGTTTCTGACTGAATGTGCTTATGTGGCTGGTGTAGTTGACCACCACTTGGAGATGATAACGGCACTTTGCGCATATGGCTGAGACCTTGGACGATGTGCCTGGCCTTCTCCGGTGCTCTGGCTCAGACATGAAGGTCTGGTCTTCTTTCAAAACATAGTTGTGTCGACATGCCTCCGGTGATATGAATCCGGGTGGGCCGTTGTAGCCTTCTGGGTAAATGGGCGGAGTTTCTGAGAGGAGATTACGGCCTGTGTCTGGTTCGTGTACTGCGTCATACAGCTGGACATCATGAATGAGACGCGGCGCGGTCTTTCCTATATGATTGATGAAAAACAGTCGTAAGCATTTGCTCAAATCATATTCCAGATTTGCTGATCCAGGTTGCTGCCTTACCGGCCTTCTGTACAGACGCCATGAAGTACGGTGTTCAGGCCTGAAGGCCTCGCACAGTTGGGATATTCGTCTTGATGCTATGGCAGAGTTGGTTCTCCTAAAGGGTTGGTTCTCATCGAGGCTCACAAAAGCGCGCAATGTAACAGTTTAGCTGTGATGGCAATATTGACAAATGATGAAATCGCCACTGTATGCGGAGAGACAGCGGGGGAGCCCACTGCACTTGGCAGCAAGCAGTGGCAAGCTCTGGAACTCTCTCTTCTGGAAAGTGGACAGTTTTGAGATCAAAAGTCACTCTTAAAAAATAACAAGCAGCATCTAAGAGGATTCTCGATGATAACAAATGAATGAAAACGTTCGACGTGAAAGAAGTATCAACATAATCATGTAGAGCTCCGTTGGTATGGTGGGCGGTGGCGGTCAGGGATGGCAGAAAGCTGACTTCCAAAATCCTATCGCCAACCACATCTCGTACCGCAAGCAGTCCATCCCTGCTATCACAGACACATCATGGCGCACCACGACGAAGATCACAGCTATCACCCCAAGGACGCCATTTCGGCAGCCATGAAGGCCACCGCGCTGACCGGAAGCGTCGGTCTCTTCGCGCCGCTGTGCAGAACACGCTCACCAAACAGAACGTCGGAACTCTGGGCGTCTTCGTCCGTGGCGGTGGTACCATTACTACCTTTGGTATGGGCTTCTCTATATGAATTGATGGATCAATTGCTAAACTAGACATGTTAAAGCGGCCATGGGTGGTACCTATGAGTTCATCAAGACCGCTTCCGCCAACCTGCGTGAGAAGGAGGACCACTACAACGTCGCTCTGGGTGGCTTCTTCTCAGGTGCCATTCTCGGTCTCCGAGGTACGTTCTGAATTCAATTGAGTCTATGGTTATGTAATTAAAGCTAATAATCGGGTTTACCTCAGTCCGCACACTCCCGCTGTGCTCGGATACGGTATCGCCCTGTCGTCTGCCATGACCGCCTTCGAGTACACCGGTGGCACCCTGTTTGGATACCAGAAGGACACATCGGTGGACGAGTTCGACCGCCGGACGGCGTTGCGCAAGGCATTCCAGACTCCCGGAGAGCAGACCATCTCGGAAGTGGGTGAAGGACGTGGTATGTGCTTCTTATCCGGGTAGCGCTATTGTCTGCGAGTACTAATTTCACTAGGTATCTACGGCCCTGGTTACGAAGAGAGACGCCGGGAGCGTCTCAAGGCGAACTACGGCATTGAGGTTCCCACATCCCCAGTTCCTGCATCATAAGCCTATATTATTCTCTGTCCGCCTTTTCCCGTTGCTTTGTGTAAATTATCCCCCCCATATCACGCTGCCTATCGCATGGACACGCCCATCCGATGTGGTTTCCTTCAGTCCCCAGGAAATTCAAAACAATACACATTTCAAGTTTGGACCTACAATTGTGCAGTCCTAGGTATACCGGGCTGTGAACCTATTTAGCTAGAATAGGCCACACAATCAAATCTAAAATATAAGATCTGTAGAAGCATTGGCATCAATGGAACTTCAACAAAGATTGATCTTAATGCAGGCATGTACCACTGGTGTTCAACAAGACTCCAAATGAGGGGATACCCCCGGACCACCCGGGAGCCAATAACAGCGCGGGTATATCAAACGAGCGGAAGATTTCGAGATACATACTTCCCAAGCTAGAAGAAACATGTTATGCGCCCGTACTCCGTAAGAGCCTAACCAATAGTCACTTTATTTTGGTCGTGCTAGGAAATCTCTATTCTTTCCATCTGAAAGCCTTGAGAAACCAGGATACAAGCACATAACAATTGGTAGAGTCGTCAATGACGGTCAATTTCCTGCATCTTCATATTGCGTCCTAAACCCCACTCGTCTCTGAAAGCCCGATCGCGGTTCTGCTGGGAATCGAGATTGCTGCCAACTGTTTTTCCCGCCTTGTCCATCCCCGTCGAATCCTCCAGGGCTGCTTAAGCCTCTTGCTTTCATGTTCCTCGTTAATATCCACGAGTCGCTTTTCGCCTTGATGGTTTTGCGTGAAATCGATGCGCCACATTGCATCGTGCAACTTCATGAGGGAGATTTTGTAGGGGTAGACCCATTCATCTGAGAGTTTCATGAGGCACGGTGGCCATTCCGGCTTTTCGTTCCAACCCACTTTACACCAAGCCGAGAACTTCCAAGTCCAGGGCCTTTTTGTCAACATCGTCGGCGTTGATGTGTTGTATACCCCGGATGTTGCCTGTTGTTTCCTGTCCACTGGAAGTATGAATCACGAGGCGTTTGCAGCCGATTGACTGTTGCTTCGTCAAGTGAGGTGATCCTCGGACTTCTGAGGGTCGTTAGATTCCACACGAGACTCAGTTGATGCCAACGATATAGCAAGTTGGCTTAGAGGTGACGGTGCCATTGCCTCAAACTCGGGACATAGTTCAGCCCATACTTTGGTCAGTTGTGTTTCATCGAGAGGGATGAGTTCTGGGTTAAGAGAGGAAGGGAGTTGGAATGGCTTAGTGCACAGGTCAGTCCTTCCTCGAAGTACACTTTATGCTGGCGTGGAAGTCGCAACCGAGGGACGTACTCAGTGCTTATTCATTTCATTACATCCATGGTGCTTTAGAAGGTGCTAACACCAGCAAGAAGAAAGGTCTCTAAAAAGACACCTGAAAAGAAAATTAGAGTGTTGTCTTGCATATAATGTGCCTTATATGCCGAGGTCAATTCTGAGCTAGCTAAACCAGTTTATTAAAGTCATACGTCAAAGACAGAATAGGTACATGTAGGGACCTGATATCACCTGACCCGTGGACATCCATGGCCCCGGGATGGATGCTTCTTGATGACTACATGTATATATCACATGATGACGAGCAACCATTCCCCTGGACCTCGGGACTACTTACAACAACAGTTCAGATAGAGAAGTCCAGAGGAAATATGGTACGCATGAACGGAACCAGAGGTAGTCTTCCGAATGAGCCGGGAAATTGTACATTGGATATAGGTACCTACCTAGGTATGTATATTATACTCCGTAGGTAGAAGGGAAAACGTTCCAAGTTTGATCTGCCCCCAGATCCCAACGTCATGCACTGTTCATCACTAGATGATCAGGGGGGGAGTGTACCTATCAGCCCCTTTTATTTTTTCCCATCGATGAGCCACAGATCGAGTGGATCATGTACATCAATAATAATCTTATTCCAATAGTCTCTCTCTTCCTTTTTAGGGGGCGGAAGTCCCTCAGCCACTTTTCCCTACAGGCAACCATATAAATGATGTATAGAAGTCCCTGTTACCATTTGCAGTAACTCGAATGAAATACTTTTAGACGGCGTTAAATTCCGATCCAGTACGTCAACCATGAAGATATAGAGAAATAGAAGTCAAATGGCTTTTTTCCCCTCCCGAGGTCTCCTTTTGTCCCGGACATCCCGAGAGCCCAGTTTCTTCCAAGGTTTGCTCGTCACCATCTCGCATCTCGTAGACGTCATCGTCAGAAATTCCTTACGCTTTAATTCCCCAGCTCTGCCAGCTCTGCCCTATATCGGCAGCCCAATCTCTCCTGGTCTTCTCCTTTTCTTTTTTCCAAATTCTTTTTTTTTTTTCCAAACTGAGTGGGGCAAATTTTATGCTTCAGTACCTCCCCCGCATACAATTGCTCCGTTCGCTAGGTAACCAAAAAGACGCCACTTTTAGGCCTGTGAACTCTTGGAGCTATTATCCTCGATTTTCGTATTTTCTTTCCCTTTAAAAATTTCTTACTCTCAACCTTCGATTAAATTTCGATCTTCTGCTTCGATACTTATCTTCCGAAACTTGCATAAACCATAAAATCCCACGTTCCCGCAGATATGGCGATGGCCGCGCGGCCACAGACGCCCTCACAGGATGCATACATGGTCCCGCACCCCAACGATCCGGGGGCTTTGAGTCGCGGGTACGGCCCGCGCTCTACCTTGTCACGACCGAATTCCTTCGCCGGCACATCAGCATACTACAGCTCCGGCGCCCTCGAGTCGTCGCAGGTTCCCCACAACCCCCGGTTCAAAGAGGACTTCGATACCGCCAGTCACCGCAGCTCGGTGTTTGACGGCCCGGCTGGAATGCAGAGGTCTGCCTCCACCATGTCGCACGTGCGCTCCCCAACCCCATCCCGTTCGGGTACCTTGCGGAAGAAGGCCTCGCTGAGCAAGAAGGGGAGCTTGCGGCGCAATGGGAGCCGGAGAAGCATGCGCGCAGGAAGTGTGAGGAGTCTGAGCTTGGGTGATCGCGAAAAGTACCACACCGAGGGTTCGAACGATCTCAGCAGTGCTTTCGTGACTCCGGTCCCTACAAATGGCAACCCGACCGAGGTACTGGCAAATCGGTTTGGAGGTGAGCTTTACTCCCGTCCATGTGCGGGATTGTGGATATTTTACTGACAGGGGATTTATAGCTTGGCGCAAGCTCCTGAAGGACTTGATTCTATTCTTTAAGGAGGTCCAGAAATCATACGAAACTAGAGCGAAGCTGTTCCTTTCCGCCTCGAGTGTCGTTAATAACCAGACCCTTCCACCGGGTTTGCTTCAGTCGGGTGGTCTGGCCGATGCGACGGAGATCCTCCAGAATTTCCACCGACAGGGTTATACCGAGGCCAATAAAGCTGTTGAAGTGGAGGTCGAGGTCATCAGTCAATTGACTGGCCTCCGCAGCGATCTCCAGAAGAAGACTAAGGAGATCAAGAGTCTTTCGGGCGATTTCAAGAATACCGTCGACAAGGAGATCGACGGCACGCGCAGATCTGTACGAAACTTGCATGAGGCTCTTGGGCTTGTCGATACCGATGCCTCTGCGACATCAGGCAAAGGTGATCCATTCATCCTGCGCCTGCACGTGGAGAAACAGGTCGAGAAACAGATTGAGGAGGAGAACTACTTGCATCGGGTTTGTGATGGCTTCCCCCCCATACTAGTTGCTTGTCTAATGTTGCTTTCATAGGCATTCTTGAACCTGGAGAACTCTGGTCGTGAACTGGAGGGGATTGTAGTGAGCGAGATCCAGAAAGCATACAATGCTTATGCTAGTATCCTCCGACGCGAAGCTAATGAAGCTCTTGACACTGTTGAGAAGCTTCAGGCGGGTCCGATCTCCATGCCCCAGGATCACGAGTGGAACCAGTTTGTCGCCGACACAGATGAGCTCGTTGACCCCGGATTCCTCTCCGGGATGTGGAGAGCATCACCTACCCTGGCAAGGGTCATCCAGCAGCTGCCGAAGTCAGGGCTGGGATGTTGGAGCGCAAGAGCAAGTATCTCAAGAGTTATACTCCTGGCTGGTGAGCACCCCTTTTTTGTGCGGTTTGAAGCCATTTCCTAATCAATTCCAGGTATGTTTTGTCGCCGACGCATCTGCACGAGTTCAAGTCGGCGGATCGTGTGGCATGGCAGACGCCTGTTATGTCGCTTTATCTGCCAGAGCAGAAACTCGGCTCCCACTCGCAGGAAGATTCAAGCTCCCACAAGTTCATGCTGAAGGGTCGACAGACCGGCGCAATGCACCGAGGCCATTCGTGGGTCTTCCGCGCCGAATCTCACGAAACCATGATGTCCTGGTATGAAGACATCGAGGGCTTGAGCAACATGACGGGGGAAGCACGAAATGCCTTCGTCCGACAGCACGTCCGCAGCGTGAGTGGAAAGTCGACGAACAATGAGGTAATGGAAGATGACGAAGCCGACCGCACTCCATACTCCGCGGGGTCTGCGGTCATGGCTCAAGACCGACCCACATCCTCTCGCCAAGCTGGAGGGGCGTTTCCCAGCGACGTCCAACTTGACCGGAACCTCCAGGCGCCCTTGTCACCTTCCAGCGGGGACAGCTCCGCTGGCAAAGACATGTTAGGAGCTACTGGGTCCTTCCCTGACGGGTCCAGTGCAGTTGATGACAACTTGCGACCAGTAGCTAGCCGCGAGGGAGACAGTTCCTACCAAAGCTACGGGTCCAACGAAGGGGCCAATGAAAAGTCCCGCCCTAAAGCTACCCAACATGATAGCTACTACGGCGACTGGATCGGCCCGTCCGTGATAGTGGCCAAGCAGAGGCAGAGCCAGCAGCTGGAAAACTCGAACCAGGATGACCGCGAGATCCGGTCTGATGGGGACCAGGCTTCCCTCGCTGCCATCGCGGGTGTCGGTATTGCTGATCGTCGCGATCACTCGGCTCCTGCCCAGATTGATCGCCGGGAGAGTGTCTCTACGGCGCCTACGAACACTAATGCGACTGAGTTCACAAACAATACCAATCCTACCTCGGTAGATGATCAGGAGCTCGAGCTCCCTAAGACCCAGACCCATGGCCTTGGGAATGGTTCTATCAACCAAGGTCCTGAGTCAGACAGTGCAGCCAAGGTTCCGTCCGATTTGCTGCGTTCCAATACAGACAACACTGTTGCCCTGGACATGAAGATGCCTGGCCGTTATCCTCGTACCAATGTGGCTGCATAGGTCCCTCTCTCTATCTTCATCTCCACATTTGTCTCTTCATTTTTTTTCTTACCCCATCTTTTCTATTTTCTTCGATATTCTCTTTTGTCTGTACATGTACCACTCCTTGCCCTTTACACAACTCGTCCTTGTCCGTTCAAGGCGTCTTGATCCTCTCGTTGGGACAATTTCCACACAGGTCCCGTCTCTCCCACAGCATAAAAGTGCTGCATCGGCGTTCGTTTTACTGGCAGGGTGTGGCGCAATGGATTTCTTTGATTCTTATTCTTGTTTTTGTGGATTGATTATTGATTCCCAGTGCTGGGCACTTAGCACCCATTTCTTTCGTTTCCCGGTGGGAACTTATTGTTTGAGGTTTTCATTGAAGTCTGAGAGGCTTCTTTTTTAAGATACAAATGAACATGGTTCAGATGAAACATTGAATTGATGTAGTCCGAAAGGATACAGGCCGTGGCAATTTAGTAACAGAAATACGCTGTGCAGCCAGTCATGAGTGCAGATGTGCACTGTATGTTGGCGCGCAGGTTGTTGAGATGCACGATAAGAGCGATAAGGCTCTGTATGGTCAGCCCTGGAGGACCTCCGCACATAAATGTACATAAGTGCAGTACATAAATCATAGTTTGGGTTATTGTCCTTGGCTTTCGGGATGGAAGAGGGAATGTATATCTGCAATATCATCTAATGGATTCATTCCTAACTACCGTCATAGCTATATACAGCATGTATACAATCAAAGTCTTAAGCTATATGCCGAGGCGGTGACGGGTTTTGCCCGAGGTGCTCAAGTACATATCGGAATTCTGTATTTTCTTCTCTCCATGATATTTCCCCAAGAGTCTTTTAGAACGATCCGGAATCCAACCCGTGGACAGCACCTCCTCTGCCTATTTATCTTTTCAACTCCTCACCTCTCCACCTTTCTTCTTTGTACTACATTCAATCTTCTTACCTCCACGCTCCATCGAGCCCCGGAATCATGGGTAGGTTCTTCGTGTCCTCTTTTTCCCGTATCTTTGTATTACTCGTTTCAATGTTGTTACTCTCATCCGCCTGGTACACTCGAAGGTCCCCGGTCATTTCAGGCCTTCGCCCAATCACCGTGTCTTGTCTCCCACCCAAACGTTGAACCTTGACGCCTGATCCTTTCATCTTCCCCCCGCTTCCTCTCTTTTCCCTATTTCTTTCTATCTTTTTGGTTTCTTGAGATTCTCCGCTAACAGCCTCATCCGTCCAGCCGACGTCTATCGACCATACCAAGTAAGTTTACCGAGAACCTCGTTTCCTTTTGTCTTCCCATTTTCCGATTCTACAAACAATTCCACTATCGCGCATGACAACTCAAGTCCATATGAATGATCGCAAGAGTCTGGTGCGGGGGTGGAAACCCGCCATGCCTGTTCGAGATCGGATATCTTCCAGATCTGGAGATCCATGGACCTGAAGGGGAAACCACTTTTATCATCGCATTGTTTCTCAAAAAATAATTGCGATGTGTGCGCAAACAAGATGTGCCAGTGGCCCCAAGCTCCTACCCCGGAGGTCCTCATTGCATATGAGACAAACACCCCCCCTCAGAGCTGGTGGTCACCTGACCAACGCCGTGGATCCCGACCCCCCTCGGGTTACGCCTTCCACGGGTAGCGATTGCTTACTGAACACGAACACGTCCACGGGTCTTTCGCTTCTTCCCATCTCCATTTCATCAAAATAATAACATTGCACCGCTTTTGCGACCGCCTTTTTTCTACCTTTTGTTCATGTCTGACCACATCCAGCGTGAGAGGTCTCGCTCGCCCCGTCGCCGTTCTTCTCGCAGTCCTCCCCGACGCACTCGTCGTTCGTACTCCCCTCGCAGTCGCTCTCGCAGCCGCGGTGAGCGTGACGAATACCGCCGTTCCGAGCGCCGTTCGCGATCCCCTTTGAGTGCTTCCGGAGCAGCAGCTGGACCCCAAGGCTCAGGCTCTCCTTTCGGTGGACGCAGTGGATACCCCCCCGGCTCGATTTGAGGACCGCACCGTTGCCAAGGAGAATATGATGCAGACCGTTCGCGATTCGTCCCAGCAAGACCGCCGGGTCTATGTGGGCAACCTTTCGTACGATGTCAAGTGGCATCATCTCAAGGATTTTATGAGACAGGGTGAGCAGGGTCGCGCATTTGGAATGGTGATTGGTTGGAACGTTTGAAGCTAACCAGGGTTGTGATTTCGTGTCTTACAGCTGGAGAAGTTCTCTTTGCCGATGTTTTGCTTCTTCCTAATGGAATGTCGAAGGTGGGCGCTTATACGTAGAGGGGCTAGTTCCTTCTATTTCCCCCGATTTTCGTGGTTTGTGTAGGGTTGACGGGTGGACATTGGCTGTCCTGATATTGTAGGGATGCGGGTGAGTACTTTCTTGTCTTTCTTCAAATTGAACGCTTTCGCTAACATATCTACTAGGATTGTGGAATATGCAACCAGGGACCAAGCGCAGAACGCTGTGAATACGCTCAGCAACCAGAGCTTGATGGGTCGCCTTGTTTACGTTCGTGAGGTATGTGTCCGCAGAATCCATGGTGTTGCGATTTGCAAGTACTGACTTCAGTCCCCAGGACCGTGAATCCGAGCCCCGTTTCGTTGGTGGTCCCCCACGCGGTGATTTCGGCCCCGGTGCCCGAGGTGGATTCGGTGGTGGTGGCTTCGGAGGCCCCCCCAGGTGCTGGTGGTGTCCGCCAGATTTATGTCTCAAACGTTTGTCCCCTCTTTTTACCCCCCGTTACGCTAAGTTCTGGCAGGCCTTGTTGACCGTTCGGTGTAGCTTCCTTTCAACGTTGGCTGGCAAGACTTGAAAGACCTATTCCGCTCAGCTGGTAAGTGCAGATCAGAACACCCCTTGGACTTGGATTCCTACTTTTCCGTCTAGTGTGAGTGCACGGTAAATTGACCCGGACTCCGTATTACAGCCCAGCAGGGTGCCGTCATCCGTGCCGATGTGCACACTGACCCTACCGGACGTCCCAAGGGCTCTGGCATTGTTGCTTTTGAGTCTCCCGATGATGCGCGCAACGCCATTGCGCAGTTTAACGGATATGATTGGCAGGGTCGTGCTCTTGAAGTTCGTGAAGATCGTTTCGCTGGTGGTGGCCCCGGCTTCGGTGGTCGTGGTGGCTTTGGCGGTGGCTTTGGCGGTCGTGGCGGCTTTGGCGGTCCCATGGGCCGTGGAGGCTTTGCTGGTCGCGGAGGCTTTGGTGGCGGATTCCCTGGACGTGGTGGCTTCGGTGGTCCCCCTGGCGGCCACGGTGGTTACGCCGGTGGATTTGACCATGGTGCTCCTCCTGTTCCATCCGGACCCCCCAACCCTTTCACTGATTATGCCACTTCCAACGGCGAGAAGAGCGCCGTCATCTATGTTCGCAACGTAAGTTTTGGGGATATGCGATGGGCAACTATATGGAATGCTAACTTGAATCCAGTTGCCCTGGTCTACTTGCAATGAGGACCTGATTGATTTGTTCTCCACCATCGGTAAAGTTGAGCGCGCTGAAATCCAGTACGAGCCCAACGGCCGCTCCCGCGGTACTGGTGTCGTTCAATTTGATACTGCCGACACTGCTGAAACTGCGATTGGTATGTTTCATTTGTATTGCAGCTGCCATATCCACATACTAATATATTCTCTCTCCCACAGCCAAGTTCTCTGGTTACCAGTACGGCGGTCGTCCTCTGGGCATCACCTTCGTGAAGTACATGAACGCCGGCCCTGCTCCGGAAGAAATGATGGAAGGCCAAGAGTCGACCGTCGGTCTGACCCAGGACCAGATCATGTAAAGCGCTTTCGTCCGTGTTTTACCTAGTCACTTTCTTTGACAGGGGGGGCGTCTGGCTTGTTTCTTTCGCAATTTCTTCGTTCATGATTCCCTTATTCCCATTTCAGTTCTTGCGTGGCTTCGTTCTCGCAAAATGGGTTTCGAGTGCCCGTTTGGGCTGATCAACTGCTTTCAAAATGGATGAGCTTTTTTTCTTCCATTTTCTTTTCTGTAATCCTTGTAGTTCCCTTATCATTCAGAAATTCGTATCTTAGTATTGGAGTTTACAGAGCGTTGGTCTAAGGGTGAGTCGCCGCATCGCGTCAGGGCTTGCACCCGTCGCCGTTCGTTTCTTGCTGCGCCTTTGCTTTTTTAGTTTATTTTGACGGACCGATTTCTTATTTATACCAGCGTCTTTCAAAACTCCTTTGTCTCTAATCACGTGACATTTACTTGTTTGCTTGAGCTTAGTCTACTCTCCTGTCTCCTTAATGTTGCTGCATTTAGCGACATAAAGAACTCTTTATCTTTCTCTTTAATCTTTGACCTTGGGAAGCCCTGGAGCCCTGGAGATCATTAGTAGTGACTAAGCAACTTCCAGCCCTGGAGAACCTTGGAATATAACTACACTTACGATTCCAAGGTTACTTTAATAAGAAGTATACCATTAATGTCATAACTCATGATCCCACTTTGATGTTATCGATATAAAAGTGTGGTTGAGTAGCTTTAAGAAGCTCCCACTTGTATCTTTTGTATGCGTATCCCATAGGAGAGGTACAGCCATGGATAGACACAAAGCACTTGTAAATGTCTAGTCTATTTTTTAAACATTTTGAATGTACATACGTATGTAGCAATCAAAATAGTTGTAAAACAAACATTAATACCATGTTGTATACAAAGATCCATCCGGATCTTATATAGACGCACGGACCAACATCCCAATCCCATCTCCAACAATCACATCTTCACATCCACTCAATTGTTCCCCCAACCACACCAAAATTATGGCCTACCTCGCCCGCACTCTCCCGAAAAGGGTCCTCACCCCCTCCCTACCCCAATCCATCCGCCAAACCCGAGCAATAACCACAACAATCCTCCAAGCCACACCAACCCGCCCAGCACAAAACACCACCCGAACAAGCAAACCCAAACAACTCCCCCCACCGAACCTACCACTCAGCCCTCCACGCCAGGCTCCCAGACCACTCCTACACAAACTCCCAAACAGCAATCCTAACCTCAGCGCTAGCCCACGTCCCCGCGCACGGATTCACAGCCACGGCGCTGACCCTCGGCGCGCGGGACGCCGGCTTCCTCGACGTCTCAGTGCAGCTACTCCCGCGCGCAGAATTCGACCTCATCCTGTTCTGGCTTGCTAGTCGACGGGGTCTGCTGCGCGGTCAGGTCGAGGAGGGTGGGTTATTCCGGCGCATTGCGGCGGAGAAAGGGAAGGATGTTCATGAGCTTAGTGTTGAGGAGAAGGTTAGGGGGGTTGATTTTGGAGAGGTTGAGGATGAACGCGGAGGTTAAGGGTGTTTGGCAGGATGTGAGTTTTTCTCTTTCTTTTACCTTTTTTACTTTCTGCCCTTCCCTTTTGGAGATTCTTTGAAGCAGATGGATACATACAGAATGCGAACGTGATTATGTTGAATGAATTGGAATCCCAAACTAATCCATGTTTTGCTAGGCTCTTGCGCAAATGTCCCTTCTTGCTAATATCCCCCTCTCTCTTACGGAATTGCACGCCCTCGCTTCGGATATCCTTACTCTTTCTGGTGACGACGCTGTTGATGCGACTTGGTACACGCGCCGTCTTGCGGTGTCGGCTATCTATGCCAGTGCTGATGTTGTTATGACCCGTGACCCAACGCCGGATCTTGTGGAGACGGAGGCGTTCGTGGAGCGTCGGTTTGAGGATCGGAAGGCGATTGCTGATAAGCTTACTGGTATTGGACAGTGTGCTGGGTTTGGGTGGAATACTGCCATTGGGCTGGGGCGAAGCTGGGGATTGAAGATTTGAGGTCATTTTGGAATGAACCTCTCTTTATTCTTGGTATCGATGACGAGCGCCTACTCGAGGTCCTCCAGGGAAGTTAATTGAGGCAGGTTTTGCTCGCTGGGAGATAAATTTGTACTTTTATTCTTACTATATTATTGTAAACTACTCCATTCTTGTCAGCGAAAATACTCTATTTTGTTATTCTGGGATCCAGTCCTCGCTGGTACCCTCACAAATATCCATGTCATGCAAAATAACTAGAGACATAACCTATTATGTCCCAACCTGTTCACCCGAACAGCCGCGCTTGATGCCAAAAAAAAACCAGAAAATGAGCCACGAGCAAAGAGTATATCTAATCATGAAAGAAAATGAATTAAGCAGATCCAGAAGCGACGCTCAGTGCAGAGAGACATTCTGCACTGCCTCCTCTACACTGAGAGGCACATGGTCATTGCCAGCACCATTGGCTGGGGCATCTGCCTTGTCTGCAGTAGTCTCAGACGGCGACACCAATATTGT
Organism: Penicillium mononematosum; assembly: GCF_028829835.1. NCBI lineage: Eukaryota > Fungi > Ascomycota > Eurotiomycetes > Eurotiales > Aspergillaceae > Penicillium > Penicillium mononematosum. The sequence continues at coordinate 6,997,561 of NW_026643272.1, read as the reverse complement.
TGGGGATTTTGGCGAGAACGGATCTGAAACAACACTGCCCTCTGGTGACTGTTCCTGTTGAGCAGGCACGGCGGTATTTTCAGCAGTCTCGGGCTCCTTCGATGGACTAACACTGCTGGCCCCGCTCTCGACCGAGTCACTCTGTCCATGCTGGGGCTTGCCACGTCCCCAACGGCGCGTTTTCGGCGGAAGTGGAGCCTGCCCATGTCGGCCTGCTCCGGCTATGGGCCGGTGGTGACTTGAGGAAGGTGTGCTATAGTTGGAACGGCGTGGTGGTGGGAGGGCCGGGGGTGGATTCGATACGGCCCGCCGCGGCCGTGAACCTGGGGGCGCAAGAGTGGAACCTGACCCGGAGCCGCGGCGATCGCTGGCATGTGTCTGGGGCGGTGGTGTGTTGGTGGTGAAAGTGGTGGTGGGGCTGACTTCGACACCTTCGGGGATAGTGTTTCCGTCGCTGCTTGTGGCAGAGTGGTTCTCTTCTTCATCCACAGCCAGACGGCGCCCGCGCCAGCGGCGAGATTTCGGTGGTTCTGGTTTGACCTTTGGTGGTTTGATTATTGGCGTCTCGCCATTGAGAGCGGCGACAGGGACTCCGTCCTTGCGGCTGGGAGTGATTATGCCTGGTTTTTCGTGCTGTTCTGCGACGGCCTGAACGCTCAGTGAAGATGCGGATGCGGGCTCCAGGTTCATGCCAAGCCGTTGGGCTAAGCTGTGTTTCCGACCCCCAGGTGCGTTGGACGAACTATACGAGTCCATTCGCGTTGGTGATGTTGTATCAGGTGAGCTAGCGATTGTGCTTGCTCGCGAGAGTGTGCGAGGGGCGTCGAGTGGTTCGCCGATATCTACGGGTGAGGCGTGCTGTTCGCCTTGATCCAGGACAGTCTCGATTGTAGTTGCTGTCACTTGCGTAGGAGTGTCTTGTGCTTCTGCTGCGTCGGGCTGTTCGGCATTGCGCAACCAATCCACTGTCGAACACCGAGCGACAAGTCGACGTGTCGTTTCATCGACCTCTTCGAAATGCATGATTTTCTCATGTTCTGGGTCGTTCCCATATGAGACTTGGCCCCGAACAAGAACGCTGAGTAGTCTTCGAAGACCATCTCGCTTGTAGTGTGGCGGGTGTCGTAGCTGTGTGTGAGCTAGAAGCGGGTAAAGAACACGCAGGTAAGTATGCCCGCAGTGCCGAGGCCTCCTCGGGTAGATCAAGCAAATTCCGGATCAATATATCGACCAGAACGTGTAGGTCATTGGTGAAGAAGTACTCATATGTGCTGGGGGTGGTAAAGATGAGATAGAGAAGCTTCAATGTGAGCAACTGGAGGGACGTCTCAGCTGCATGTTGTCAGTAATCGGTTCTATTGAACAGGAGGATCGCCCGTTACCTTCACGGTTGATAAGAAGAATGATGTTCTCCCCGAATGTCTTATACATCCCACCATACATGGATAGAACCTTGATAACCTTGTTGGTCAATTGACCAGTGGGCCGGCCATCCACCGGATCGTGGCCGAGATCATGAACTGCTCGTTCAGAACCAGCTGTGGAATTTGTCAATCCCATTCCAACCAAAATGAGCCCGAAGAGAGTACTCACCAGCACCCGAATCACGGGGTAATGATACGGATCGGTAACATCGTATGAGAGATCTTCGATGATATCGAAGAGACCGCGAATGAAATCGTCATCCACGAGAACTGCACGCAAGCCCATAATCAGCTACCAGCAGCAGCACAAGTGTATCCAAAACGCACCCAGGTCTTCAATTTTGACCCTCTGTATCCTCGACATCTCGTACACAAGGTCCATCAACAAGCGGTGGAGACCCGCGTCGCCGTCCAAATCCGCCCTCCGCATCGCCTGTATAAGCTCGAGGAGACGCGCAAACGCGCCCTCGTCATTCAGCATCTGAAGCACAACTTCATTCTGCCTTCCGTCAAAGAGGATGAATGACGCAATGAAGTGGAGGGTATTCGGGTCATCGTCCTGCAACAGACCGTAGAGGATCTGTCGTCGCACGTAGTCCGCATGTGTGGCAAAGATACTCGACGTAAACAGCTTGTAGGAACAGCGAGCGATATCGGTTTCCGACCGGAGGTATTCATCTAGGGAAGGGCGGGTGTGTTAGTCGCAGTGGAAGCAGTGGATGCAAAGTTGGGGGTGGACGTGGCGCTGTTCGCGGGACTGTGTCGGGGTAGGGGTATCGCTTCTCTGAGATCGAGGTGTCATTTACCTTTGTGTTGCGTCGTTAGACTAAGATAAGCTCGGAGGGCGTCGTCGATCTGGTCTTCGGAGTCACAGGGCTTGGAGACGATCGTTTGAAGTTCTGCAAGAACTGGTCAATTGTCATTGTCGCATTATCGTGAAAGGGGAATAGAGGCTGAGAACAGCGTACCAGTCCAGAACTCAGTCTCCGAGACCTCAGGCTCCATTTCCCGTCAGACAGCTCATGCCGGTTTATGTGCCGGTTTGAAGAGTTGGAGAGAGTTGAAGGGCGGGGGAATTGGGGGGAATTCGAGAGTCCCACTGCGGGTCAACCCTAAGGTACGCACTACATTACTACGAGGATCATGGACACTATGTACGTGGTATAAACGAACTTCCATTGGTATCAAAATGCAAAACACAATTATGCAGCCGGGCGCAGGAAAGGATGCGCTTCGGTATTTCTGTGAAAGTTAGTTGTTGGTCCATTGTTTACAGGGCTACGGCAATCACTTACAGAACATATTTATCCAAGTCCACGACAGTAGGGTCGCTGAACAAAAGGTAGAAATACTTCAGTGTCTCAGATAACCAGAAAGACTCCATCGTGTCCTTATGGATCGGTTTCTGGGCTGTGACATCGTGGATGGCGGCGTTGCCCAGCTCCGTTCGGGTATACTTCGAGACGGCCTCGAACATCTGCCACCCCTTGCGACGCCAAGATTCGTCACCGGTCAGACGGTACATGATAAAGACTGACTCAATTGCCTCGGGCCGAAGGTAGTAGTTCGGTGACGGGATACTGGTCATGCCTGCTGGGAGGTGGTCTTTGCCGACTTCAGCGATGTGGGGCGAAGCGGGCGATGAAGATGAACGAGGTGCATCTCGGATCTGTAGATCAGTTCCACTGGGAGTAGCAGTCGGAATTGAAGCAACAGACGATGCTTCCGCACGCTTTTCCAATGTGAGGCCATCGCGCTTGGCCAACACATCGCTATCGTGGGGATTTAATGAGCCTGGCATGGGCAAGGGAATCGACCCGGTCGCGGATTCTTGCGGTGGGTCGTGTGCGATCAAATCCACACGCTGTCCGTAGCTGGTCTCTCCATTGCGGAACGAATGTCCTGCCCGGGGTCTACGCGCGAGTAGCGTGCCACGCCAGCGTCAAAGCGGGCTTGATCCCACTCACAGGCCGAGCCTTTCTCACAAGGCAAGAGGCGGAAGCGTTCAGGCATCACTCCGGTCTGTGTCGACTCGTAAGCCCAAACACAACCGTCGGTCAGTTTGCCTGCAAGTTCCAGATCACCATCTATGCCAAAGGCCTTGGCTCCTATGGCGAACATGCCGCCGACGAAACATGTCAAGTGAGCGCCTTCGTATCGAAGATCGGTAGGAGTGACCTCCGCGACCTTTCCAGGTGTCATTGGAGTAGTCGAGGCCATGAACCGGATATCACGTCCACCTTTCACCATGGGCTGGAAGAGAAGAGTCTGACGGGCTGCAGTGGCTGCCTTTTTATACATATTCAGGTATTGCTCGTTCAGGCCACCCAGTAGCAGGTATTCCTTAGGTAGGTATTCGTAGGTCGAGTCAGCCATTCCTCCCATGGTGTATTCGTTATCGCGGGGTGAATTGGGAAGTCGCAATCCGCCATTGCATTGATCTGCTGATAGCGTAGTTTGCTCCCGAGCCTGAATGCCAGGTTCACTCGCAACTCGCGTATCATTGGCAGCTTGGGCATGTCCTTCAATGTCAGCGTTCGTGCCGCGTGGGATCAGCTTCAAATAACTCTCAAGGTCCGTCGGTGCAGCGTAAGTCTTGCGGGTCATCGTAGTAGTGCTTTCGGTTGTACTAGCGGCGTGCTGCTCGCGTGTAGGACTGTTATCACGTGGAGGTGTGTTAGGTGTGTTCTTGGAGTACTTGGAACATCCCTGTGCATTGACCCGCAGAGGCCACAGTCCAGGGATGCTAGTCGAATCTTGGATTTTCTCCAATTCGTTGGTAATCCGTGCAATCGCATCATAGTATTTGTCCCGCTTGGTCAATTGAGCCAAACGGGTAAATTCCAAGGAAAGCGACCCAATCTCAGCCAGACCAGCTCGGGAAGACGCCCGATGCGGTTTCGCAGCATACTCTCTGGGAAGGATTTGGTTAGTCGTCGCCCGTATATAATCAGAGGTAAATTGAGACTTACGGGGCCCAGCGATAGTAAAGATGTGGCATGCGGTTAGGGGTGTCAAAGGCACCGATGAGAACCTCAGCAAGCTCCTCTGCTTTCTCCAAAAGCACCGGGTATCGATGACCAGAAATATCGTAGGCACCCAAAAGGCCTCCAAGATAACGGATGGTTGTCTCAAACATCGGAATATCTGCTCTCAGTGATGTCTTGAAATCAATGTTTTTGATCACATCCAAAGCCTCGGAGAATTCATCCTTCAATTGCATAATCCAGAGAGTGTCAATGGAATCGACCAAGGTCGCTCCCCAACCATTGAATGGGTCCTCAAGCTCCTTCGACAAAGGCTTGACTTCGTCATGTCCCATTGCGATCTCCTTGTAACCTTTCCAGGCATGCGTGAACTCGGCCTTTATAACGCTAAGCCGTTGCAGACGCTCTTGCTTGTCAGAGCTCGACTCATCCTTGAACTTCGCTTGCAGCTTGGGAATTGCTTTCGGCTGTTCCTTTGGCAGCTTGATCACCTCCTCTGCGGGGACGGGGAACCGCTCTGGGAACTTCCTCCACTTGGCCGTTGGAATACCGGGCTCAGGGCGCTCCGCTGCCCCTTCTGCCTGCCCCTCCATTATCTATTTCCTCCCCATTTGAACTATCGGTATTTGCCGTTGTAGGTGGCGCCAAGCTGTCGGTGCCCTCCACCTTCGCCGGTTCCTTCACGGGTTCCTTCGTGGAGCCCTTCGTGGAGTCTTTGGTGTCATCCTTGATGGGTGTTTTCACCGGAGTGTCAGAGGAGGCATCTTTAAACCGGCCGGCATCCTTTGAGCCACTGTTGGGACCCACAGGCGAGATTATCTTCTCTGGCTGTGGTGGGGAGGTGGAGCCGCGGTAGGGATCGGGAAGCACACGGTTTCGACTCTCCTCGATGGCGGCAGCAACGGCCGGGTTTTCAGGTCTTTGTGTGTCGGGCTGATTCGGATGGGCAGCATCGGGTGTATGAACGCCTGTAGACTTTTCAATCACTGTATAGCTCCAATCGCGTGACCGCGCAAAGTGGAAGAATGTGAAGACAATAGCCGCCGCGAATATGACCAGAACTCGGTATCGGCGAGCTCGAAACATCGCGAGCGGTCACCCTTCAGGTTGTATTCTTATTCAAGAAAAAAATAAAAGGAGAGGAATGAGGAATGAAGAAAAACAACTCGGAAATTAGCCAAGTCCAGATGTAATCACGAGACTCCACAAGTAAAAAGATCCACAGGCGAGAGCCTCCGCGTTCTATTTTGGTCTTGCTGTTATTTTTGACATCTTCAGCTTCTTCAATTCTATGTTGTTTCTTGTTCACATTTTCTACCTTTCTATCTCTTATCTACAGAAAGAAATCTACTTATTTTCAAATGATCTCAATCGCAAACAACTCCATGCCCAGGAAGACCGCGGTTCTCGGGTCTCAAGACATAGTGGGGATTGCCAGACGCCATCCTCTTAGGGCGTATGAACAGGGCTGTTCGACGCCGATCATTGGCCCCGGATTCCGGACTGTGACTGCAAGGGTTTGCAAATTGGCCTATCATCAATCGACTCTTCCACTAGCCCAGATGAAAGTGCTGCCTCCGTCTCAAACGTGTTCCACAGGGCTCACCTCACATATTGGGCTAGTTACCCCTGCAGCCTACATATCACCCCAAGACTCGGTGCGATTACAATTGCATGCTCGTGGAGCATCGACAATTCGGTCGGAGAATATACCCTATACATAATGCTCAAGTATAATTATCTTGATGCAGCATTATCAACTAATAAACTGACATGTGAATAGCGTCGGCCCGGGGGCCCGCTGGTATTCTATATAAGGGGTTAGGAGAATAATCCACCAACATAGCTAATATTAGATGGGCGAAGGTATCCAAGAGCTCGCGGTCAACCATGACTCAATATTATAATCGATCTGGAGCTTAGTTTCCAGCCACCAATTGCATATGAGTAGGTTAGTACTTTATGATTTGTGTTGCACGTCGGCAGTTGTGTGATGGGTTAGGGCGGACATGTATATCCCGAGGCCAGCATCTCGAACTATCCATTCTGACAAGGGGCCGAGCAATTCTCCATCGAGGATGGATTTCTCTAGACATCTGGCTATATTCATGCAGATACTGTGATGAGAAGTTTGCATGTCCTATTAGCTGTATATCCAGGATATGTTCAGCAAGAACGGCGTTTGGAAATGTGGTAGGTTTGTATAGATGCTGAGGGTATATCAGTCGTGATATAAGTGCCTGCTGATGTGCATTATGCATACGGCCATCCTGTACATATTTCTACCTTATATATGTATGTATTACGACTACCAACACACTACCTACTACCTACATCATAACAGACAATGGCATGATAGAGCAGCATAAAAACGTTCGCTAGGAGACACTGAACTCCGCATGAAATGGTCATATATCGTGTCTGAAGCACATAAGCTATGGTCTTCCTGGGCCTACCAATGTCCTAGAAGATGCATGGAGAACGGATATCTAAATCCCCACATTTGTCCGTCTGCCTTCGGTGTTAGCTTTCTGGAACTGCTGAATTAAGCCCAAAACGCCGCCCCCGCCAGCGATGGCGTCAATATTTTCGCCTTCATCGCCCTCATCCTCGTCTTTACTGAGCGGGTTCATGCGCCAAGAATCGCCGAGGTTGCTGTCACTAGTGCCAGCACCTGCACTGGAAGTACCTGTACGAGCACCGGAGTGCCGTGTTGTTGAATCATGGCCGTCTTGGGATAGTGGTTCTTCCTCGTCGTCGATAGGATCCGTAGACGGATGATGGGAGCGTCCGAGCCGGGAGCGCTGGTGCTGCTGAGGGGTGATTCGGGCTGCGGCGCGGAAGCCGGTGGTTGAGGGTTGGTGATGCGGGTCAAGCAGGATGGACGGGGCAGGAGAGCGGTGTTCGAATCCTCCCATTTGCCTTGGTTTAGCGCCCATCGTTGATTGAGGGCCGAATGGCACACCAGGGGTCGGCCCAAGGCGTGTCTGGATATGGTCAGGGCGATCAGGAAGAGCACCGAACTCGGCTGCAGTGGGCGAGCCGAGGGTTGGCAAGGTTGGTGGTGGGTGGAATGGTCGCCGACTGGTAGCTTGATGGGTGGTACCGTAGTTGTCCAAGAAGCCATAGTACGAAGCTAGCATCTTGCCGTCTTTAGTGGAGAAGTAATCGGTGCGCAGATCTTGTTTGCCAGGATCCCGGCGCCCGGGTCCGGCTTGGGAGAGAACATTTGTGCCCTTCTTGAAGTCGAAGACCGCAAAAGAGCAGAGATAGCCTACACCGTCAACGTGTACGGTGAACTCTCGGAAGAAGTCAATGAGGCGGTCACTGCACTTGGGCAAGCTGAACCACAGGACGAAAGGAGTGAAAATCATGCTCAAGATTTCTTCTAAGAATATCACAATTTTCATTTGATAGAGAATTGCGAATTCTTTCCGCACGTCGTCGCTGTGCAAACGGCCCTTCCATCCGGACGGGAAGTAATGTGTAAAGTCGATCAGCTCGAGGAGTGCGTACTCGGGGTCGAAGACATCGGTCTCTTCGGGTGCCAGCCCTCGCGCAAAGGCCCAGACTGTTCCGAAAATACCAAGATAGAAGAGCACAGTCCGGTCATGAGTAATCTCAAACCCAAGGAAGAGCTCTGGATCGATCACCGAGGCAAGGGCCAACACTGACGCGAGAGCCCCAGAGATAAAAGCAACGAAACGTGCCACTTGGACGGTCTTATCCTTGGGAAACTGGTCAATATAGCGACAGGCGAATGGATAAGACATGTTAATCCGACGCTCGAAGAGATGCCAAAGCTCATTAAACTCGCGAAATTTCCATTCCGCCATAGGTGTATATTGGCGGGAACCGATTTGGCCCGGATTCTTCTTAAACTCGTTGAAGTACCGGAAGAAGTAGTGCATCATAAAATAGACCACGATAAAGGGTGCTACGAAAATGTTCATGACGCCAGCGAAAATAAAGCGCCGACGCAAGCCATCACTCAGCGCTCTTCGATGTGTGTCCTTGAGGAACAGGGTTCGCAGTTGGCCCTGCTCATTAAAGACATAGTCCATGACACAAAGATTGAGATTCCATTCCATGGTTCGGGAAAAAGTTGTCGATTTTTGAGGAATGGAATAGGGAGAGTGAGGTCCAAAATATCCTTGTTTACCAAAGCGATCATATAATTCTCCTTTCGCATCAGGCGGTTAGCAATGTCGTGAGCGTCCATTCGCTGCTTTGACTGGCTGCCCAGGAATCTTCGATGCTTGGCAGAAACCGCCGCCGCGGTAGATGGATTTGAGTCTCTCAACGCCATCAGCCGACTGACCACTTCTTGCCAGGAAATCGTCTGAACTTCGGCATCTGAAACGCCGAGCAAGTAGAGATAAAAGTCATGCAGGTGTTTGAGCCTGCGAATGTCTAGGAGGTATTGAAAAAGCTTCCCGATCCAGAAGAAGCTGAAGAGCCACAACAAAAATGTGGACGACCCGGACATATTCGCTGTGCATTGGGGCACGAGGATATCATTCAGAGTCTTGCTCCGCCGGACCTTAGGATAATCAATGCAGTTTGTTAAGAATGTCGAGAAACCAACAACGAATGCAAATGTCCTGTGTTTACTGTCAGCTTCTCATATGATTCTTTGGAAAGGGGATTAATATCGACTTACAAGAGATTCAGCACCCGGGTCAGCAGAATAGACCAAATTCCATTCCCTAAGAAGTATACGTAGACATCCTTCAAGAAGTTATCCAGATCCTCGACGTTTGCCCACCGCCACATTGCTTTCTTCTTAGGGTCAACATTGGCAAGACCGGGGTGTTGGCCAGTAAACCATCTCCCTATTGGATGACCGCTTTCACTTGGCGGTGGTTGTTGATGGGCTCCTCGTTCATTCCAGCGGGCTTCCGTAGGTCCCGAGGATGGGCCAGGACTTGGGGTTCTTCGTCGATCCGAGCGATTATGAGACCGGAGAGGAGGAGGAGGAGGAGGAGGAGGAGGAGGAGGAGGAGGTAACCGTGACTTCAGATCTTCGTGATGACCTTCTACCAGCAGAGACTGAGGAACATCTTCATCATGATCATCGAGCTCATAGCCGAGTGGCGATTCTTGTGCCATCCACCGAGGCCGGGACGACTTGCGACGGCGGGTGCCAGATGGAGAAGCTCGCTCTTCAGGTGCCTTGCCCGACCGTGCTTGGTTGAGCAATGCAGTGTTGGGGCTGACTATCTCACTGTCCTGCGCATCCGCTAGTGCATCCTCCAGTTCCCGGTCACTATATTGTTCCTGTTGGTCTTCTATGACCAAGCCCGCACGTTCTTCGAGATCAGAGTATTCGGACCCGGCGTCATGTTGGCGAATGGTCTCGTAGACCGATGGTGAGCCAGTTGGGGGTAGGAATCGTGATAATATGTTAGAAGACATCATTTTGCATCAGACTGAAGGCTATAGTCAGACCCACTCATGGCAACAGCTTCAGAAGCCAGTGATAGTGGTGATGAAATGCCATCCAGCGACGCTTGAGAATGCGGAGTAATGAAGAATCACTATCAATACAGCAGGCTGAGTATTATCGGGTCGGAAATGGGTATGTGTCCTGATTAAGATAATTGTATCAGCTTATAAAGAAGTATGCATCTGACCTAGTCCTCGTGGTAGCAGTCACCAGGAGCTGTGATCATTCCCCAGACCTGATAGCTATGATGACATAAAGAAGGGGGAACGGGCTTGGCGCCTCAGGCAGATATCTAAAAGTCACCTGGGCAGTCACGTGGGCTGCAAGTCAACTCTTAAAGCTTTCCAAAGGTTATCAACCTCTGCACCCATTGGAACTCATAACTACTTCCAAGGTTCCTTTATTGGGAATATCAGTCTGTTTTAGGCTATGCGTGTGTATAGCTCAAGGATTCCAGAAGTTATTCATGACTCTAGTCGGTCTCTACCTAGGTACCGAGGTATGTCGCCGAACGACTGGCTGCCGACAGCCTGTGAGATTGGGAATTTCGATTCTGGAGACTTGTGGGATTAATAACCTTGAAGCAGCAGTCTTCATGTCGTACCGTCTCTATAAACAAATGATTGTCTTGCTTCCTGTAATCCTGCCCATTGGCAACCCTCCGTATCCTCCTACGCTAACTAGGTAGCTCTGGCGTGGTGGAGTAGTTGCTTCTACGTTGTATAGCCTCAGGACGGGATCACTGGCTTCCTTAAGGAGTAGAAGTTGCTTATATATTGCTATCCTGGTATCTTCCTAAATTATGTTGATTTCTTAGTTTGTGTTGAATTCTTCAAATTCAGATGTCCCTATACGTATATCCACACCCATTATCCCGGCTCAATCTGAACTGAGTCTGTAATCCTGGCTGAAGATCTTATTTGGCTCCACTTTTGGGGATTTCCCTCAATCTGTTTTAGTAGGAGACTGACTACAATTTCGTGTAGAGCAAATCATAGGTATATATTGTATCTCCTCCGTACTCCGTATTCCCGTGAGAGTTTGCCCAGGTTCTGCACGTACCCACTTCTAGTTAGGACCAGGATCTGCGCCCCGGACACCACGTTGGGATGTTTGCATATTGCAGAGAACAGACCATATGGAAAACGGATTTTGTAAGTGCAAGTATGTTGTATGTAGAAAGTGGGAACCGCGGGCCTAAAATAAATTCATATAATAAATGAGATGGCCAAAAACCAATGTCTCAAGCATAACCGTCATGACTCGAGATTAGTGGCCCCATTTCCACTAGTCCGGTAGTCCACTAGCCAGTGCGAGTCAGCAAAAAAGACGCCATGCAGTAATCTCTTCTAGAAAGTCTCTCGGCAGTTTAAGACCATCGGGAATCCGAATGGAAGGGAGAAACATGCACGCTAGTGAATTGGGGGAAGCTATTGATCTTGGGTCTCAAGTTCATAACGTTATTTAACTATTTAACTACTTCCCTTGCCCCGATTGCTTGTGCAATATAGACTCGGTATCTTCGGTTAAAGGCTGAAAGCTAAAAGGCCGGGATTTGGATCTCCATGTACAGAGCAAGTCAATATGTTGTAGTCCGAGCTTGCTCCGGGGATGATTTAAGATGTATGTAGATGGAGGTGATGCCATGTTGCGCTGTCATGTAGCCTAAAACATTCTATAGAATAAAGAGAGATATAAGAGAATATAGCTGATATTAGAACTTGAAGAAAACTCAAGAGATCATATATTAAAAAGGTCAGTTGCCATTCCTCATTTATTTTTCCCCTATACAAACTCAGCTCCGCTATCCACTTCTTTCTCTCCCCTCCCCCTCCCCTCTCTATCTCTCTCTCTCTCTCACTTACTCTCTTCCTCTGGCTTTTGGCGATCTTCACCGGATCTTCCCATTGAAATTTCAACTCGATTCCTCATTTCTGGGGAATATTTTTCTTTGAAGCCCTTCCCCTCATTCTGCCCCCGTCCCAAAGCGGCCTACATTTGCTGGAATCCGCGACACATAGACGCACACACAAACTCTCCTAGAGAGCATAATCCAAACCTCCCAATTTCAAAAGGGACTGATGAAGGTATGTGCGCATCTCTTTAATCCCTATACCCTCTCAGCCCCCCCCTCCCCTCCCTCCACTAATAATGATATCACGCCCTTCCCACCAATTTCCCCCCCCCCCGGGTCGCCTTTTCCCAAGGACTGTCACTGACACTGACAGCGACACTATCGCTATCGACTGGCCGGAGGATTGGACGCTCACCGCATTCGCTAGGTTCTCCTGCATCTCTCAGACAAACGACGGTGACCCGCGCCTCCTTTGTCCTGGTCTCCCATTACTTCCCCTCTTCCGGCGCCTGGACCGAATGTGCGACCCCGATACCCAACCTCTCACCGGACTCCATGTGGTCTCATAACAATTTCCTGGACAAAAAGCGACTCCCAATTATACAAGCGCAGCCGTACCGCATACGTCGGGTGCCAACAAGGTCTTCTTTCACCGATTGTTTTGAGGGAGGTTGTGTTGGGCGCGAGTAGGGAGTGAATCTGTTCTCTCCTTTCCTCATATATTGACGAGTTTCATTTTCGTTTTGTGTCCATCACTTGTCGAGGGGGCTGTCTATAACCGAACGAGATGGACCCCGAGAATCCGAACGCGTTCAAGCGGAGCTCCATGCACCAAGCACTATACAGTCGTCCAGTGGAACGGCGTGCAAGCAAGAAGTCTTCATCTAGGGATCGGCATGGTATGGTCTATCCCGACAGTTTCCGAGACACTAGCATTCGAACTGTGACGCCAGAGTCGCACTCCCCCGCCAACCATTCCCCCTTATCCGAACCGGAGCACCTCACGGGTGCTTCCTCTTCGCCTCGAAATACCGTACGACCACGGCCCAACGAACCCGAACGTCGTCGGGATTTCAACAAGCACTCATCTGGGGCAGGCGAAGAAGATCCTCCGGAAGCAAGGAGTCAACGGGCGCGATCGCGGACAACGGCAGCTGAGGAGCAACGCAACGACATCACCCCCAGCACCTTCAAAGCTCGAACGCGGGTCGGGTCAATTAACACAGCCAGTCCGTCTCAACAAAAATTGCCTGAAGATCCCTCGTCATCCATCGGTTTTCCGTCGATTGAGACCCCGAAATACAGCAGCCAGACCGTCCCTCGCCATCGACTGAGTAAAGCTGCCGGCCTGGTCGCCGGTGGAGCACAAAATCAAGACTCGTTTTCCTCACCCCTCTCGGGTGCAGAAGCAACAAAGATCCTGCAGTTGATGAAGACTACCTGTGGTAGAATGCATGGAATCCTATCCTTTCGAACAGCCTCGACCACTGCCTGGACATCCGGATACTGCGCCATTAACGTCGCTACTGGAAGTCTCATTTACCAAGCCAAGGGGGAGCCGGCATTGGCCAAAACGTTAATTCCAGATCTACGTGGTTGTCGAGTTCGCACACTGTGGGATCCTGAGCTCCAATGCACCTATCTGAGCGTTCACACATTTACCTCTGGGCTTGGGATACAACTGCGACCTCACGTGAACGAGACCTTTGATTCCTGGCTTGCAGCTCTACTTTGCTGGCAACCAATTCGGCCCAAAGGTGTTCAGAACAAGATGACAAAGCCTCAAGAGGTTGTGATTGGAGACCGGCGGATCCCCAAACGTCGACGCAACTCGGAAAGTGCAGCACAAAAGGATGCAACTATCATCAAAGTTGGCAAGATGCTTCTATGGGACAAGCCGTCTGCTTCCGGTGCAATGCCGGTGTCCGGACGCCGCGTGTCCACGTACAGACAGTCAAGGGCCCTTTCTTCCTCGTGGCAGAAGGTGAGCTGCACACTACAAGAAAACGGCTTTTTTAAGCTCTACACAGAATCCGACGTGGCTCTCCTAGCATGTGTGCAGTTATCTCAGTTATCACGCTGCGCTATTCAGCAGCTGGACCCCTCGGTGTTGGATGATGAGTTTTGCATTGCTATCTACCCTCAATATACGGCACACCCAGTACCCGATTCCAACCTGCGGCCTATATACCTTGCTCTTGAAAGCCGCGTTCTCTTTGAGGTGTGGTTTGTGCTTCTCCGCGCATTCACAATCCCAGAACTTTACGGTCCTGTGTCTCAGGGAGAGGATCCCGATAAAACACCAGAAGCCGAGACCACCGACCCACCCTCGACCAAAGACATGTTTCGGATTGAACGATTCTTGAGCTTGAAAATTGTGGAGGCGAAGCTGTTTCGCGCCAGAGAGGAAGACACTCCCCGGAAGCCGAAAGGCATCAAGATCACATGGCATGCCTGTTTCAAGCTCGAAGGTCAGCGACTATTACACGGAGGTGCTCCTAGATGGGGAAATTCGTGGCAAGACTGCTGTCAAATATCGCACCATGAATCCTTTCTGGCGGGAAGATTTCCTCTTCCCTGATCTGCCGCCAGTACTATCACAAGCCTCCATCCTCGTCAAAACTCTTAACCCGACACAGAGAGACTGGACACTTGTCGCCAACGGAACATACGCACCCAATCAAGATGTGAGTGCTATGAACATGCTGGATGAGATCGAGATTTCTGCAAATGACATCATCTTCGGACGGGTAGACCTGCGACTTGAAGAATTGGATGCCGGCGTGGATATCGAAAAGTGGTGGCCTATCCTGGATAATCAAGACCAGGCAATTGGCGAGATGTTCATGAGAGCCCGGATGGAGGAAACCGTTGTCTTGATGTCCGATGAGTACTCGGCGATGTCGGAACTTCTCCACTCCTTCACCAATGGCCTCACAATCAACATGGCACAGCTGATGTCGTCGGAGCTAAATCACCTGGCCGAGATGCTTTTGAACATTTACCAGGTCTCGGGGTCAACGGTGGAATGGATCTCAGCCTTGGTTGAAGATGAAATCGATGGGGTCCACAAAGAATCCACCACCAACCGGCTGAGGTATACGACGAGGATTCATTCGAACAACTCACAGGAGACTAGTCAAGAGCGCGAGGTCCTTGTCAGGGACATGGGAAGGACGGCCACTGTGGAGGCTAACCTCTTGTTTCGTGGAAACTCGCTTCTAACCAAGGCCCTCGATCTTCACATGCGTCGTTTGGGCAAGCAGTATTTGGAGGAAACTATCGCGGAACGACTACGTGATATCGATGAGAGCGATCCGGAATGCGAAGTCGATCCATCTCGAGTTCCACGCCACGAGGATCTTGATCGCAACTGGCGAAACCTTACAGCCCTCACTACAAGCGTGTGGAACTCCATTGCGGGATCTGCGTCGAGGTGTCCTCCAGAACTGCGACGCATCTTCCGGCATGTTAGGGCATGTGCAGACGATCGCTATGGTGACTTCCTCCGGTCTGTGACGTACAGTAGTGTTTCTGGTTTCCTGTTCCTACGCTTTTTCTGTCCGGCCATTCTGAACCCGAAGCTTTTCGGCCTCTTGAAAGGTATAGAATACGCCCGCACCTTGGCTTTTTGTTTTTTTGTTTTTGTTTTTTTTTTCTTTCCCCTTTCTTTTTGCTAACCACCTCCAGATCACCCTCGTCCTCGTGCACAGCGAACTTTGACCCTCATTGCCAAAGCTTTGCAGGGTCTGGCCAATATGACAACATTCGGCAATAAAGAACCTTGGATGGAACCGATGAACAAATTCCTCGTCGCTCATCGCTCGGAATTCAAGGACTTTGTTGATTCGGTTTGTGCTATCCCCGCCGACCGACCAGTTCCTGTCGTCACACCCTCCTACACCACTCCCATCCAAATCCTTGGGCGGTTGCCGCCCACATCGCGCGAGGGATTCCCTAGCCTTCCATTTCTCATTGACTATGCTCGCTCCTTCGCAAACTTGATACGTGTCTGGCTTGATATCTCCCCCGAACGACTCAACGAATTGACCGAGCTGGACGTCAGCCTGGCTAAGTTCCAGAAAGAAGCCCTTCGCTTGCAGGCACGCACTGAGGAGTGTCTCAGAAGAGCAGAGCAAGCCGAGCGGCCAAATGGGAACCTTGAGATCAAATGGGAAGCACTGGTGGATTCGATGGAACGACCCGTAACCTTCTACGACGAAAGCTCAAGCAAACCCAATACCCCGGCGCCAGAAACGTCAATTGGTACTGCACCGGCCCCAAGCAGCCATCGCAATTCGATTGGCTATTTTGCTACGCGTCCTGCACTTCCCCGCCGGTCCACTGACCACGTCCCCGATGCCGAGGATGACACGCCCCCAAGCTCATCATCGGCGACTTGGGACCAAAGCCGCATCCCATTCTCCATCCCACGTTGGTCTGACCCACGCGACAGCACCGGAAGCTCGAAGAACTCCTCGACCTACTCGCTCGAGCACTCCGATTCCTCCAAGGCACGCAGGGCCAGCGTCACGAAAGAGTCCTCCTCGAGCAAGTACCGCTTCTTTGACTTTGTTCCTGCACCCTCCCGACGCAAGGCCAAGGACCGTGACCAGAATCAAAACCACTCGCACGAGGATCTACGCAATGAGTCTTAATGCACCAATGTCTGCCCATGCATCTCCTTTTATCCTTGCACGTTTTTGATTTTGTTCTCCCTCTCCTATCTCTTTCCCATGTGCTCATGATTTCAACGTTCCTCTTTTCTCCCCTTTTCTCTCTCTCTCTCTCTCTCAACTCCCCCTTTCCATCTTGCCTCCTCGAGTTCTGTTCTTCTTGGTCATCTATATGTCTATGTTCTCCTCTAAGCATGTGTCATGGTGTTGATACCCATTCCTTCTTTTGATTGTGTGTTTCATGGTCCCGCCCTCCCTTATACACATCTCCCCCAACCCAGCTCTAAGATAAAACAAAGAGAGCTGAAAAGTAAGGATCTGGATTTTTGGGAAAAAAAGAAAAGAACACAATCTGATTTTGAACTCGGCTGAGGCTCTTGTGTTTTTCTCTTTTTCGCCATTCTGAGGAATCATTTGGGTCTTTTTGTGTGTTTGGATTTCATTTGGAGATGGTGGCCGTCGTGTAAATACCTTTTACTCTTCTTATATTCTTCCAATAGATGGAATGGATTGGTGTTCTCGTTTTGGAAAGTTGATGCACAATTGCAGTGCTTGTAACTCCGTTATTAGATAGAAATGGTAACGTCAGATGCTGTTCATTGAGTACCTCTGTACATCGGATCAAAACACATATCAAATGTCACCTTTGGCCATAACAAGACAGCAGGGGATAAACAGAACCCTGGGCAACACCCCTCCGACAACACCGCTTCGAAAAAAGATCGAAACACATATCAATAAAACAATTAGCAAATAAGCTGCACAGCGACATGCTTCAAGAAACAACAGAAAGAAATCAGCGAAGTATACATATCACTTCCATAAGCAGAGCTTGCCACTAGCGGTGCCACCAGCAACCCAGTTCTTGCTACGATGGAAGACAGCCACAGCAGGAACAGCGGTGATACCGTCGCCACCAAGCTGGGCAAGCTGGTCACCACTGCTACTGTACACATCGACAAAACGGTTCATATTGCCAATGCAGAACCGCTGGATGGGAGATTGCGGGTTCAGTTGCCATTGAGGGCGGAGACTATATAAGAAAGTTAGGGCTTAATACTTTGGCAAAAACAAAAGGGACACAAGTGAGGAAAGAAAGGGATAATCATACATGGTAACCCAGCGGCCAGTCTGGCAGTTGTGGCGGACAACTGTGTCGGGAGTAAAGTCCTTTTCTCCAAGCTTGTGGCCCTGCTTCCACGAAGAAAGGCCCTTTGCACCAACGTCGTAGATTTTCAACGTGTCATCGTATGACGACGTCGCAATCTGCCCAGCAGCGTTGAAAGCTGCGTGGGAGACCGACAGCCGGCTTTCGTGCTCGGCTACTGGAGTGGGATCATCCGGCGAGAGTTTGCGCAAGTCCCATAACCGCAGGAATCGATCCAGGCTTGCCGTTGCGAAGTAATTTGGCTGGGAGGGACACAGTGTGAAGCCTCCGATTTTCTTTTCCGAAAGTTCCCAGCTGGACACGTTACTGTCTTTTCGTGGTGTTCGGGTGTCATACCGCCCGAATCCACCTTGCAATGTAGTCCAGTACAAGGTGTTCGGATCATCGGGTGCCATGTCTACTCCGGAAAGCGCCTCGTCAACGTTGGTGGATTCAGGAGCATAGGTCTCTGAAGACACCATCTTCTCCAAGTCCAGGGATCGGATGGAGCTGTCGTAACTGGCCGTGTACAGGTGTGTTGGCTTTGATGGGTTGACCATCATTGCACTGATGGTCCGGGTATGTGGCTTGAGGGTGGTGAGGACTGGGTCCGGGTCATCGTCATCATCGTCGTCGTCTTCGCCCGCCAATGGCTTTTCCTGAGAGGCATCCAACATGCCCAGGTGGCCCAGTTTGTCGCCCGCAAAAATGAGGGGTTTCGATTCAGACGGGTGAAAGGCCATGCTGTATACACGCTCCGGGGTAATCTTGATCCCTGTAATGGTCGAGAATGCGTTAGAATGGTAGCTTGTCAACATAGAGAGTATAGTCATTACGTTGAGGGTCCCAAGATTCCCACAATTGAAGCCCGTTCATCTCCTCCCGAAGAGCCTTCAGGTCTTTATCTGTCGTCTTTTCAATTTCGTCATCTCCGAAGGTTCGTTCATAGGGTTTCGCAACACCCTTTGTAATGACATCCACGCCGATCAAGCTATCGGCGCTCAGCTTTTGGCCCGAAACAAACATATCCGCCTGGCTGAACGAGTCTGTCCGGCGCATCCTCTTTGAGTCTATCCGCTTCGCGCATCGCCTCATACTCGTCGTCGGCCTTGCGCTTTGCTACTTCACTTTCGGCTGCAATGCCCTTGAGGCGTGAGGATGTTCGCCGAGGCGTAACCGCCTCTTCCTCGGTTTTCACTTTTGGGGTTGGACGCTTCTTCGGCTTTGCGCCATTGGTGCCGGGAGTCTTGGGACTTGCGAAGAGCCCCGAGGATTGAGACTCGAGAGTAAGTTTTTTCAACAGCGCATCGCGCTCGGCAATGTTTGCCAAACGCTGCTGTTCAAATTCTGACAACTCACTTTTCCCTAACATGTTGGTTCCAGGGTCTTCGGGCGTACTTGATTCGTATGCAGTTTGCGCCTCGGGGGTGCGAGGCACGTCCTCGACACGCGTGGGCCGGTTACACGACATCATGTGACTTTGCGGGATCGCCGATAAGTCCGTGCTTGTCGAAAAAAAGAGGAAGTAATCTTCTTGTTGTTTCTCTTTTTTCTTTTTGGATAGAAGTTGCAAGGTTTGAACAGGTGGAAGAGAAGACAGAGTAGGATTTACTCCAGGTTGGATTTACTCTGAGAAGTGCACGAACAAGGCTGCGCAAGTGCAGACCTAACGACTTAGCAATGGCGACAAATATTACCCAGCTATGCTTCCTCTCAAGAAGCACTTCTACAGCTCCTTTCCTATATCACACTCGAACACTTACGCCACTCTCATCCGCGGCCCGAAAACAATTCAATCGCCGTTTCCCGCGCTCTTTTTCCACTCAGAACAACTCCGAGGCCAATGATGCGACGGAGAACAAATCATTAGCGGAGGATGACACAAGTCAAAATACTTCTGAACAGTCAATTACCTCCAGCTCAACGAGTGAGGCAGCTCCAAAACCGCGACGAAGCTATCTACAGAAACGAGCAGCATCTGTATCTGAAAGGCCTAGCCTCAGACCATCTGTGGTGAAGAAGACAACGAAAACAGCTCCGAAGATCACAACTCAGGAGAAACTGGTATTTGGAGGACTCTTAGAGCAGCTTGGATTCAAACACGATGGGGACACTACCGAGGCGAGCTCATTGAAACCAATGAGCGAGGAGAAGAAGGCGGAAATGGCCGAGCTCGTGTCGGTGTTCAACAATCTGCTCAAAGACCCCAGGCAAAAGAAGGCGGCTTCAAAAGCTAGGCAGCAACAGAAGGACGGCTATTCTTCTCGTCGGAGAGAAGAAAAGTCAAAAACAGAAGAACAAGTCCCAGCGGAGAACCAAGGTCTAAAGCGAATCTATCTCCGTGATCTGGGCTACTCCGAGCCCGCCACAGCCAGCGCTGCCGAAGTAACCGTCAGCCTGCGGAGGGCGATTGAGATCGTCGTCAAAGCAGAATCAGAGCACATAGAATTCGCACTTTTCCAAGCCATCGAGGATGGCAAGGGCGACCTGGGTGTGTGGGAGGTATGCAAAGAGCGCATCTTCTCCATGCTGCGCCACCTGGACGAGAAATCTCTCGAGGAGGCTTCAGACCCAGAGAATCTGAGCACAACAGACCAGCCCGAACCACACGCTCGGCCATCAGGACCTCTCCGAGTCCCAGCCGTCGTCCCAGTCGCCCCCGTCGTGGTATCTCTATACCCCAAGACCCTCCTGGTCGCATTCCGCCTGCTGAACACTCACTTCCGCGATTCCCCGCTCATCCCTCAGTTCCGCTCGACTATCAAAGGCTACGGCCGTGTCTCTGCTTTCCTCGGTGCTTCATCTGGCCTATACGATGAATTGATCCACTACCACTGGCGAGTATGCAAAGATCTTCCCGCTGTGGTCTCAATCCTCCGTGAGATGAACCAGCTGGGCATCAACCCGAGTAGCAAGTCCCGCGGTATGTTGACCGGACTTATCATTCGCCAAGCCCGGGACGTGGAGGCCCATCGGAAATCCCCGAGTGAGAAGACTTTCTTCTGGGACTTGCCGTCTAACAAGGAGGCTTTCCATGAGCTCACCTGTAAGGACGGTTGGATGGATCAGATCGAGGCGCGTTCAGAGGAAGAGGCGTGGCAACGTCAGGCAACTCGGGCTTTCCCCCGCTGAGCTCTTGGGTTATCTTGCACAGGTTACTTTTAATGTATAGAGTGTAGACTATCATGTATAATAATATCATCAGCGAAACTATATCAAGCTTCATCCTAATACGTCGTTCTTCACCATTCGACTGTAATGCTATTCCAAGAGTAATAATGTATGTACACGAACAATCTATCGAAAGGAGCAAAAGCCAGCCCCAAAGTCCTAGCTTGACTGGACCAAAAGAGACCAAAAAGGAAACGAACCACCAAAGGGGTTTATACAGAGCTCTCGCTCTCTACAAACCCCTATGAATCCCCCAAAACTTTTCCGCATTGAAGGTAAACTGATTATCCTCCTTCCAAAGATCATCAAAAGCAGTAAAAAGCACCAGATCCTCCCTCCGGTGATCAAAACTCTTCCTCAAACTCGCAATAGCCGCATCCTGACTTTTCGGCGAAGGAATAGCAACCCCATTCGCATCCCCAGCATGCGGCCACCCAGACTCCGTAATCATAGTACGCTTCCCACCCGCTCTCGCGGAGATACTTCGCGCCTGCTCGAGCGCATACGCACCCGCACCCTCAGGCCGCTGAGTAGCATCGAAGAAAGCATGACAGTTCGCAGCGCAGTAGTCGGAGACATGGCATAGTTCCGGGTGGTCGAGTAGGACGGAGAAGGTATCTACTGTGACGACGGGGCCTTTGTAGCCCTGGGCGCGGAGCACGGAGCGTGCCTTTTGCACGGCGGCCACGACGTCGCCGGCGGAGTTGGTGCCGGCGTTTACGAGCTCGTTGCCGACGGCGATCGTGTGGAAGATTGACCAGTCCTTTTTGCCGTCTGGGCCTGTTACTGCGTCGCCGAAGGCGCTGAGGCTCGCTGGGAAATTGGTTAGGTCGTAGACGCCGGCGAAAACGCGCATGTTGTGTTGTCGTGCGGCGTTGGTTACTGTTTTCGTTTGGTCGCAGTCTGTGCCGTAGATGCGGACGAAGGAGTATTCGGAGATTCGGTCTAGGTCTTGGTTTACTTCTTCTTGGTCCTTGCAGGTGCGGTCTGCTTTGTATGGAGAGTAGGAGATGCCGAAGTGGGCGTGCGGGTGCGGGTGCGGGTGCGGGTGCTGGTGCTTGTGAGGATGGGGATGAGGAACGGGCGGTTTGGGGTGGGCATGTGGGTGTTGTAGCTCCTTGAGCTTTCCTTTGACTGGGATATGGTGGTCGTTCATGTCATCGTTGTTCTTGGATAGAACATGTGGCGGTGCTATATCGGACCCATCCGTGTCTGGGATTGATATTGGGGGTTGCTTTGATGGGGGAGTTAGGGCTGGTTTTTGATGAGAGACCAATATCTCTTCTCTTCTTCGGGGACAGTTCTATCTACTAACATTCTCGTGTAGTGCGGCAGTCAAGGCTTGAACGTAGTGAGTTTCCGTGCTGATACGCTCTCCCTTTTCATTGACCCAGACGACTACCTCTTTGGTAAAGGGTAGTTGGGCGACATCTCCACGAGATTGTTTCTCGACTATGGCAAATCAGCAAAATCCAATATAAGCATGAGATTATTTCCAGGAATGAACAATGATGTTCTTACCCCCGGCTTTGGCGCAAACACCACATGCAAGTAGCAAGCCAACAAGCGCCTTACTCAGGCGCTTCATTTCCAGCTGAGTTCTTCCTAGGGAAGCTGATCTGTAAATCCCTCGAGTGAAGTGGTCTGAACTTAGTCTCTGAACTTAGTCGACGGCGATCATAACATGAGTAACTTTGCAACCATCTAGAAAAGGAAACCCACGCATATGGTGCCGATCGGACCCATTATAACCGTTCTAACAGACTTGAGCACGGAATTCCACCTAC
Organism: Penicillium mononematosum; assembly: GCF_028829835.1. Taxonomy (NCBI): domain Eukaryota; kingdom Fungi; phylum Ascomycota; class Eurotiomycetes; order Eurotiales; family Aspergillaceae; genus Penicillium; species Penicillium mononematosum. The sequence continues at coordinate 6,975,065 of NW_026643272.1, read as the reverse complement.
GTGGACTTATTAGCAGAGCATGTAAAGGCAAGGATAGCCAAGCATAGCGCCTCGATCTGGGGAGGACATGTGGAATGGAATCTGGGAGTTTCCAAGTTCCAAACATGCCCATTGGCTTGGTTAGGCCCCTTTGGCCTCCGATTTCCTCGGCAGAGAGATCTTGGTTCGAGACATCGTACAAGATCTCGAAGTTGGAGATGGACCGGGAATGCTCTTGATGATGGAGTAGATGGAATGCGGGGCGCATTCTCGGGGGTTTCCCGGGGACACAGAGGGATTCGTTAAGAATGTGACATAGAATGCTGGCCAGAATTATCTGATATTATTGAGAGACATTGGAAGGGGCCGGAGGAAGGGGCAGTTCTAGGGTTGAAGCCTGGCCCGGACATATTGGGCTTTTGGTTTGCTGATGATGCTCAGGACCATCAAATGAACGACGAGGGGACATTCAAATTCTGGATTTTGTTAATATCTGCCTGGCAGACGATTCAATCTTGTGGCCGTGGATACTACTATAGCGAGAGAAGAAAAGCAAATAAATCGGAACATGAAGCAATACCGTCCATTCCATAGGACAAGGAGGGGTTCTGGGTCTGAATAATGTATGAAAAAATAGACACATCCTTGAATCAAAGAGCCAAGGACAGAAGAATAGTATTAAACAACTTAAAGCCATGCACAGGTAAAGAATCATACCGCCAACAAAGAGAGAAAAAGGCGGGCCTGTACAAGGCATGCAATAAGAATGTATATCGACAAGGTAACAATACAAGTATTGAAGGGGCATTAGGGCGTAGGTCGACTGGGGAGAATAGAGAATCGATAGATGCCGAAGTCATAGTGGGCGTGAGCAGTCATCGGATATCTGGTCAGGACCAGAAGCTAAGAGGCAGGGGAAGGAATTACTTCCTCTTGCTCATCACCTTGGTAATCGCATGTCGAATGATTGTTCCTGCCTTTTCAATCTCTTTCTTGGTGAGACCGGTAGTGACGCACACCTTCAGGGCTGCCGGGACAACCTGCTTGGGCTCGAAGTTGTCCTCGAGGGTCTTCAGCCGCGTGATTAGAACACCGTTGGCGAGAGACTGCGAGAAAATTAGAAATGGACTCAAAGAGAATTATAATGGGAGACAGTGTATAGTACCTCATCGACTGCATCTTGTAGCAAGAACTGCTGGTCGTCTGGTGTAAGCCGCTTAGCAGCCACAACCTCCGGCTTGATGACCAGGATCAGAATAGGATTCTCAGGCGCGCTGGTGCAGTAAACCCAGTCACTCCGAGGATCCAACTGAGCCCGCATGGCCTTTGTGAGTTCCCGAAGTTGTGACACTGTCTCAGGGTTGTTCTGAAGGATGTTGATAGTGGCACTGGCGGTAGTCGAGAGCAAAGCGGGAAGCGCAGCGGAGAAGGTATAAGCAGCGGCCGAAATACGCTGGTGGTGAACAATCTCCTCTGAACCAGCACAGAAGCCGCCACCAGCAACTAGGGGACCAGCCAGTGACCCCACAATCATATCAACTTCGGCAGCATCGACGTTCTGGTGCTCCGTGATACCACGGCCAGTGCGTCCCAAAACACCGAAGGACCAGGTTTCATCAAGGATCAGACGGAACTTGTACTTGAGTCTGAGTTCAATCTGCGACAGTTGTAAGCACGGGTAGCATGATTTAAGTTAACGGGATCGCATACGATCTTGGGCAAGTCCGCCATATCACCATAAGACTCAAATAAACCCTCCGTGATAATAAATCTGCGAGTCAGGGGCTTCCGGGCTTGCTCCTTGGTGACCTTCGCGAGCACCCTCTCCAGATCCTCCATGTCATTATGCTCATACCACCGGACAATGCTTCGAGAGATCTGAATACCCTTGCGAATCGCAAAGCTAACCCCCTTATCCGCGACGATGATATCTCCACGCTTCGAGAAGGCAGGAATAACACTGGAAATGGTGGAGAAGGCTTGGGAGTACATAATGCAAGCCGCGGTCCCTATGAACGCCGCCACATCATCTTCTGTCTTCATGTGAACATCCTGTGTGCCGTAGAAACCACGGGGTCCACAGGGACCGACTCCATAAGCGCGGAGTGTCTGGATTGCCTGTTCCTTGAGGGACTCATTCGTATTGAAGTTGTAAAAATTGAAGGAGCCAAGGTTCGTAACGGTGCGGCCGTTGGCCAGTTTCGATTTGGGGCCTACGGGACTGCAGATCCCATTCCATCCGTCAGTAAAATGTCCGCTGAGTACGCCAGGCTGAAGCGATGGGAACGATTGGGGTACAATACCCAACTATGACAGTTCGCTTATCAACTTCCATCTCCTCCAACGTCGTCGGGGTCCCGACGAGGGGCTCTGGGGTCCATTCGTCCACGAGGTCATCAATCTCATCTTCCGTGAGTGGTACGACGCCCGGTTTAGTCGAATACTTGGGCGCTAGCAGATATCGCACCGCGAAAAGGAAGAGGAAAAGTTCAACGGCAGAACGAATTGGGTCATCTTGGTAGCTTGATTTCACGTAGCGGAGGAGGATTGCGGAACCAGGCACACGGTGAAATAGATCCGCGAGTTCATGCAAATATACGGAAAGGATACGCTGGGTCTCCTGGAGATCCATGGCGGAGGGTCGAAAAGAGCGCTTGCTGTGGGGTGCGCCAGGCCGGCGAGATACCAGAAACGCAATAGGTTAAAGAGAGACGCGAGAGATAGGTGTGTATGATGGAGGGAAGATGAAACGGGGAGCCCTGGGAACCTCCGTGTCACGTGACCTATCTGTTCGACCACAGGCGTTGCAGGCACTTGGGAGATTGTAAATTTAAGTTGGAGACTACGACTTGAGTAATGTCAGAGACAATTTCTCGAAAGCAATGCAATTTAATTCCGGTAGAAGTGTAAAATAAAACAAGCAAAGAAAGCTGGAAAAACGAAGGTAAACCCCCGAGGATGACTTGGAAGACCCTTTCATACAAGTGTCATTCCACAAACAATATTTGGAAGCAACCATTCATTAAGATCAAATTGTGCGCCCGTGAGTTCAGAAAAATGCAGCGAGTTTTAATAAACGCATAACTTTGTACAAAGCATTCCGATGTCATTTCGCCGAAGCGATTAGATGGACCACACGCCGGTACCCTCCGAGGCTGCCGGGATGCTGCCCGAGGAGTAGCCCTTGGGGATGTTAGAGCCGGTGTACCAGGAGACGGTGTCATTGAGCCCGTGATCAAGTGGCTGCAGGAGGCCAACTGCGTTGGTCTTGGATACACCGAGGCTCTTCCACAGGTCGCCCTTCAGGACGCTATCCAATTGCCCCGTGTTCCGCATGACGACAGGCGCAGCGATAATAACAACGAAGATGACAAGCATGACAAAGTAGAGAATGGCGAAGCGGACAACGCGTCTCTTGCGAAGTTTGGACTGCTTGAGAGAATAGATGGGAGGGCGAATTTGAGAGCTAGAAGCATGTCTAGTTAGTACAGATGTTGAAACCAAGCTGAAGAGATACGTACCTTGGGCGCAGCCAAAACAGGATGACCGAATGGAAGGTATCAACATAGGGGATGGCAAGGGCCGGGAGCATGGCGAACAGAAGAATGTGGCCGAGGAAGAAATCATTGGCGAAATAACCGAGTTCGGTGATCTTGCACAGGAATTCACGTCCGGGCTGAGAAAGAGAGTGCCAACCCATGTTGTACCATTTTCCGGTCCACCAAGCGATATTGGATTGATCGTTCTTGAATTCACGAGTCAATGCGAGAGAAATGATCACCTTGTAGATGAATCGCTGGAGAGCCATGGCAGCGATCATTCCTGAAATAGTGCGGGCCCAATTGAGGGATTCAAGGAAGAACATAGCCAGGAAGATAATCAGGAACACAATCACGGCGATAGCATGGGCGATAGCGGCGAGGACAGCACCGAACTTCTTGCAGCACATGCTGAATACTGGGCCCATACAGCAAGCCATACCGAAGAACATGCCCGCGACACCGGCATTGATACCGACAGGAGCGAAAGCGACGATCGCAATACGAAGGATAGGGTCCGCGGCCCATTTGACATCATCGGAGTACATGGTTCGGGAGTTGATGTAGAGGTATGGAATCAGTGTCACAGCAACGCCGAGCAAAGGCGCAATGATTTCGCTGAAGAAGATGTTCGTGATTCGCGCTCTGGGGACATCACCAGAGCCCTTCTCCGATGGAACACCAAGAAGTTTCCGCTTGTAACCAGTGATGCGAGTACGCGAAAGTCGACAGAAGCCGATCCAAGAGGAGGCATGGGATCGGGAGTTACCGCGAGAAAGCCAGCGAATATAGTCGCGGTAATCGATGAAGAAGTCGTTCCACGCAAACTGGTGTGGGTTGAACAGGAAAGGCGAAATGCACAGCGCGAGTAGAGACACCCAGAACCAAATCAGAGCGGGAGTCCAGACCGTTGTGGTACTGAACAACAGCATCAGCAGAAGACGAGCACCCAAATAAATTGAAGGACCAGCGAATCGTGAGTAGAGGACACCGAATGGGATACGAGCCGTTGCGAAACCACGGCCGGTACCAATGTATCGCGCACCTCCGAAAGACAAGTTCTGGTGCACGGCGTTGGCGTAGATCTGACAAACGAACACTTCAAACATGAACGAGAACGAACCGAAGTGCTTGGCCAGACGAGTAGCCATACGCCACACTCCTCTCTCTGTCAACTCTTGGACGGCAAGAGGGACAAACGAGATGAAGAACACGATGAAAATGGAGATAACACAGCGGTCCACCCAGTTAAGAACTGGGATCAGGTTGGCACAGAGAGTGGGCACAAGAGGATCGGTAATAGGCAAGTCGGAGTTGTAACGGCACATGATGGTCTCATGCTTCAGGGCGCCGAGGTTGATCAGGACGACCATGAACATTTGCACAGAAAGCATAATGAACATGTTGTTCAAATGGAAACCAGGGTGAGCATAGTAGAACGAGAGGAAGCGATCGAGGGGCAGCTGGGTACCGAGATAGTAGTACTCTCGGGACAGCATCTGTTCGCCCATACCGGTACCAATCTTCGTGGTGAAGTTGAGAATGGATCCGAAACCGAGATCACGACCCTTACCACACTGGTAATATTCACAATGCTTAATGCGACCTCCACGGAGGATGGCGTTCATACCAGCGTAAATATCCTCGTTCAGGTGCAATCCCTTCTGGGCTTTGGAGACACCACCACGGGTGGTCATGAAAGTGGCGTTCAAGAAATCAGGGTGACCATAGTGCAGCTTACCACCGATTTGAGCAAGTGTACGAGCGAAGAGTGTACCGAACGTTTGTTCCTTGGAGGCGGCGACATCACCCAGGACACCGACGCTCTCGGAGAAAATGTATTCACGGGCTCCCAGGATAGCAACGGGGGTTTCCTCGGGCGAAGCGATTCCGGGGGTGTACGGAGAAACATTGTCGGTGGTCAACTCCTCGAACTCGGCCAGGACACTGCGAATCTTCAAGCATTCTTCAAGGTAGTTGTCTTGGTTGGCATCGATGAGCTGGATGTATTCACCACGGTAGAAGATGATTGCATGGTTCTGGTTGTCAGACTTTCCATCTCCGAGAATAGGGTTTCCGGAAAGCTGAATTCTGAACTTGGGCTTCCGCATGTTGTTCTCAAGAAGTTCACAGTGACCATCGATCAAGGCCGAGTACAGACGGGGTTCTTCGCCTTCATTGACGGGTGGCTCCTCATCCAGGTATGCAATCTGCAGGTCGGGGTAAGCGCGGAGCAAGAATTCGGTGTTCTCACGTTCGTCCTTGCTGAACTTGGCATAGCGCTGCATGGAGACACAGATGCGGAACTTGCGGCGAGCCATACGCTCGAGCTCGCGCTCAAGCTTCTCGGAGTTACCACCGAACATCTGGACAACCTCGGGGTTCTCAACACGGTAAAGAAGCTTGATAGCACGGCTGTAGTTCATGAAACCAGACACAGTCCTGTACAAGGTCTGAGATCGCAGGGAGGCCCAGATTCTGGTGCGCAGGGTATATTCAGGAGCGGCGGACTTGAAACCGATGCAGTAGAAAGGAAGATCATCAACCTTGCTCTTGGCAGCGTCTTTCTCGGGCTTTTCGTAATCACCGTTGAACTGCGAAGTCTCATCGGCTAGAATCTTGGTGTCCTTGACGAAGCAATCCCACTCGTGGGGGTGTAGCTGCTTGAGGTATTCCAGCAGAGTCACACGGGAGTACGGCTCATCTTCGCGGATAATCTCACGGAGGGAGAGAAGGATCTTTTCACTGTAGTGAGGAATCAGGACGGTGAAGGTGGGCATGTTGTCAACGGGGAGAGGTTCGGGCATGGGTGTAGAGAGCGATTGCGCAAAGAACGAGATGCGGCGCTCTGCCTCGCTTCCTTGAGGGAAGAACTCAGTCTTGAAAGACTGGTCTTCCTGTGACACGAAAAAGGTCGGTGCCCGGAGGGTACGCTTTCCTTCCTGCTCGGAGGGAACCTGGTGATACAACAGCTTCTGCACATGGTCGATGGCCAGAAGATGCTCACGGTACATGGAAATGATGATAGCATTCCAAACCTGTGAGATCAAAACCTTCGGCTTGTATTTGATCTCCATGTCGGTAGTGGCGAGCACCTTTGAGTAGATACGCTTCGGAAGTCGTGAGAAAATGTTCCTCCACGGTGACCAAATTGACACACCCAAGTAGAAGGATCGGGCCACAGAGAAGATTGTGTTGCAAATAATGTACCACAGGTAACTATCCAGGAAGAAGAGTGTCAAGTCCATGAAGGCCATCAAGCCCAGCAGAATCTGAGGCTGTCGGTGGCAAAGTGTATTGCCGATGTATTTCGCGCCAGTACACTGATGGATCTGCATTGGAGACAAGATGCGGATGGGATCCTTGAAAGATAGCGTCAAGAAGAAGTAGGATTCCGCCAACTTCGCACCAAACACACAGACCCATAGGCCATATGACATCCACATGTCGTTACCTTGAAGACGAGGGAAACTAGCTGTGAACGTTTGGCTGGCAACGTATTGCCGTCCACCTTTCTTCATGTAGTTGCCGAATAGCGCGCCTAGTGGCTGGATTGCGAAGAAAGCAGCTGTCAGGACTGCAATCACGAAGTGGACAATACCGATAGCCAGGCCAATGCCGTCTTCGGTTTTCTTTGCCATTTTCAGCATGGGCAAGATACTGAATATCACGATGCCAGGAGCCAGGTTGATGATGAACATAAGGAGGAGGAACATGAAGCGCTTTCGAAGGTGCTGCGCTCCAGCCCACCGTCGAGGAACGTACATCCACTCAAAAATGGTCGCTAGAATCTGGATGAAGGAAACAAGAGCACCACCGAAACCAACAGCGGCGAGATATTTGGGCGTGGGTGGCTTGTTGTCAACCTGCTGTTGGTAGTTGATGGTATACAGGGTCGGGGCGTTGTAAGCAGTGAAGAACCAGAAGGAACCCAGGTGGATAACCCAGATACGGTTGAAGTTGGTGATCATATGGAACCAGGAGCGAGTTTCCTTGTAAGTCTTGAAGAAGGCCTTGTTCCACTGTACGTCCTTCAACTTTGGCCATCTTTCAGCGATGGGAACATCGACCAGACGAGTCTTATCCTCGAACCCTATACGCTCAATACCCTCCGGGTACCAGAACAGCTGGTTCATATCATCATAACCGATGATTTTGTTGTGATCATGCTCACGACGAACGTACTTGCCGTCCATGATTTCATATCCCTGGTCCCGACAGTACTGGTACAGAGGAGTAATGATCTCATTCAGGTAGGTGAATTCCTCCACCGGTTCAACGCGGGCCTGACATTCCGGCGAAGTATAGTAATCGTCGGCACACTTGAAGATGAAACAGATGCACTCCGGCAGGAATCGGACCTGGTTGGCTTCACCCCAGATCAAAAGATACAGGGCAATTTGACGGGCCCGATCGTGCTGGGACATGCGGTTCATGCGAGATTTCCACCGGTATTCGGCAGCTTCCAAACTGTTGTCTCCTTCCAAGGCCTCGAGTGTTTCCTCTTCGTTCTCGGGATTCTGTTTGGCGGCCTTGGCTGCAGCCTTGCGGGCTTTCCGGGTCTTGCGATCAGCCTTGCCGAGCTTCATGTTGGCGAAACCGACCGCATCATCAAGATCGAGATGAGCGGCGAAATACCAGCGGCGGTAATTAGCGTTGTGGCCACCGATGTAGTCGGCATGGATGGAGAGAAGTGCCTGGTTCGGTGTCATACGCGAGGCACGAGAGTCCAGCATTGTCATCATGTGGTCATACATGTTTCGCATGCTGTCGCGCTGGAAGCCAAACTTGTTGACCAAATCCAGGAAGATATCCTCAATCTCCTCCTTCGAGAGAGGGATCTGGGCGTCTGAGGTCCAGGCAGGGTAAGGCTCACGCGAACGCTGGCCGGCGGGAAGAGCGTTGCCGTAGTCCATTCCGTATACAGGAGTGGAAGCGCCAGATGATCGGTTGGCTCCGTAGGAGATCTGGAAGGAAGGAGGACGGTAGCCACCACGACCGCCGTACTGGCTGTCCGAGTAGCTATTGTAGCGTTCGTCCCCACGGCCATAGTAGTCCATGTCCGCCGCACGAGCAGTCTCGGACCTCATTGTGAAATCGCTGAAGGTCTCTGAGTCCTCCTCGGAATCGTGGCCACGACGGCCTCGGGGTTCCCCGTGTCCCTGGTCGTAGTACTGGTCGCCGGCGCCGTAGTAATGGTCTTGGTGTCCGGCCTCGTAATATCCTCCGTCGGCGTATCCGTGGCCTGCATCCCCATGGGGGTCCCCATGACCACCGTCTGCTCCGTAGTAGCCATTACTATTGTTCCTGTCAGCCCTTCCATTACTCAACCTTCTCTCTGTCCAAGAGTTGTCATACCCCTGGTCATAATAGCCATCACCATATCCTTGGTTGTCATAATAACCCTGGGCATGTTCGTCCTGATAGTAGGAGTCACCATGACCATGATGTGCTTGCCCCTGCTGGCCATAGCCATCGTCGTAGTGGCCTCCGCCTGCATAGCCCGACATGACGAGCGAGTCGCGATCAATTTGGTGCTAAGAGCTCTGCCGGATGGGGGATTAGCTCTAGATGTCCAAGGCTCAGCGATGATGGCATTAGCCTCAAGCCAGTCTCACCTCAATCGTGACCATTCAAGATTATTTTTGTTCGGGGCGTCGAATTAATGCAGCATGGACGTAGAAAGATGAAAGCAAGATGCGCAGGGAAAGAAATGCGTTAACTTGAGAACCCAAGTGAAGGTGTCGAACGAGTCTCAGACTCTGTAACGAATGGCAAGTGAGGGTTTCCCTGTCTCACGAAAAGGAAGGTGCAATGGGAATATTTTAAGAGCAAAAGCAACCTCCCTCCTATCCTTCTTTTGTCGAAAAGAAAGAACACGAAAGGGTAGCAAATAGAAGGAAAGATGGAGACAAAAAGCGAATGGAAGGGGGTTGGAGAGGGAAGACAAGAAAATGCTTGTTATTTTTGGGATTCGGGGGGGGCTCGCTGTGTTGTCTCCAAAGTAATTTACCGTCATCTTACACCTATAAAGGGTACGTGTCAGACTTCCAAGTACTGGATACCTCTTCCCAGTACGGTTAGCCCCTATCTTTCCCAGGTACTGATTACCACCCCTTTGTTTACCATACGTGGCGCATTAAGTTTTACAGAGCTGACTTTCCCTCTCTCTCTCTCTTCTCTCTCAACCTTGTATTCTTCAAACGACTGTCCAAGATTTCTCTGATCGTCCATTTTGGAATTACCGTTATTGTCCGACTGTATTTACGCTTGTGTTTCCCCCGATCACTTTCAACTTCCCCCCCCAATCTCCCCCTTTTTCCATCCAATGATAGTCTCCCACGGACACTCGGAATCCAAGGGAGTCTCGACGGCCCCTGAAACTTGCCCCACCGTAACCAGCCAGCATGTAATCAGGTAACAAATAATGTGGCCGGGGGCTATTTTCAGAGATACCGGGCTTTGGAACTGGGTGCGGCAGTGATGGCTGTTGATTCGACAGTCTTGTTATGGCGACCAACTTGGTATGTAGGGATGGCGTTGCACCACTGATTTTCATTCCTCGTTGCTCCGTACTGTGTACGGAGTACGGATATACATTTCTAGACATGGCCCTCACACTTCCTACAATGTGTGATGGTACGTACACCCCAGCGATTATCTATCTGCTTATGTGGCGAGTCAGTGTCTCTAAGTTGGAATATGTGACCTGTATCGACTCATGAGAAACCATATTATAATTTGAAACCTAATGATAGTTTACATTCCCTCTATGTTGTAGATATTCTTAACTATGATTCGATGCTCGAATAAAATTAATATTTGAGCTCAGATCTGTGGACGCTTGGTCCAGTTCCTGTACCATGGCTCTCAAGCGACCAAGAACCACTTGGGCATCCGTGGACGTCTCTGCTTTTCCACACTTGACCATGTTCTTGATGGATTTTATATATTATTGCGCTTCAATCTCCACGATCTTCAATCCTTATTGCTCCTTTCATCATAGTCTTGAATCGATCGCAAACATTTTTACTCTGTTTTAGTGTTTTAGCGGCTGATTTGCCACCGCAATACAAGTGTCTCAAATCTAGTCGATCAGTTCCATATGTATTACATTGGGCTTTCCACTCCTCTTCTCACTGTGGCTGGCAAGCCCTCCATACATGTACGGAGTACACCGTACACCGAAGTGGATGCTATCGCACAGTGGGCACCCACGAGAAAACCTGGAAGTACAGTCCTGTTTACGGAGTCGACTTGTTGGGTCTTCCACAGCCACAGGCGGGAACTCGCTAGTCACGGATGTAAATAACGTTTGAAAACCCAATCGTCAGCTGTCTAAATTTATCTCTTTAGTACTCCGTATCTCTCCTATATCAAGTTAAGATGGTTTATCCAAACCTCAACCTCGCACAATTATATATTCTTATAGGCATCATTAACTACACCATATCAACTCTGATCATTAAATATTCCAGACAACCTGACCTGTGTACAGGTGTATCTGAATACACCAGCTGATACTGTATATGTATGTATACAGAGCTAGTAACTTTGTATTCGAAAAAAAAATCTCCACCCGTTAGACGCAGGATTTCAAGTGGATCACCGATTGCGTTTTTCTTAATTCTTCTGGAGCCTCGACCAAGAGGCCTGCTTACAATATTGTACGCAGTACTCCATAGGCCACTGCAGCACAATCAAAAATGGTGCTTATCGGGTATGCTGTGGCATCTTGTAGCGGCTACAACACCCAGCAGTATACTTGCCTCTCGGACTGCAGCATTATTAGTTTGCAATAGAGTACGGATACTTGTACCTTGTATACCATCATACCGGCGGATGCAGGATTGCGCAGGAACGATACATCAGCTGCATGGAGGAAACCGATCTTCGACATCTGATCTTCGTTTTCTGTAAATTTCCACTGTCTATCCGCCTTTCTAGGGCCTTTACTATACAACATAGGCACTATTATCAGTCACAGGCTGGCATCCCAAGAGGTGGGTAGCCACCATTCAATTACTACAAATTGCAATACGCCAAAAATAACCTGTCGACGGAGAAGATTGGTCTTAAAGGGACTAGTCAGCGATCACTAGCCGGCAGGCGTGTCCTAGTGTTGCACATTTATTGTACTCCGTACTGAGCTCGGCATTGCTGTGTATTGATCCGCCACCTTTAATACTTCGTACGCTACTCCATACACTAGCACAACAGCCGTGAAATGTGGCTGAATATTAGACAAATGGTCATAACTATTTATGAAGACAGCATTCGGGAGTCCCCCTACTATGTATTTTAAATTGCTTACTTGCATATAGGGGAGGCGGTGGCGTCGACGGCTGGGATTGGTGTTTCTAGAACCCCATACAAGCTCTTCTATGATTATTTTTGGCTCTAGCCCCTGAATAGGGCGTTTTACATTCAATGTCAGCACCGGCTCCCCGCGGAAGGATTTCAATCTAGAGCTCGCCATTTATTATGGCGCCTAATAATAGGAGACCTTGAGCTCTAATTCAAATTACAGATTAAGTACGGAGTACATAATCAGGGGGCTGTGACCCCCAGGGCCGCCCCTCCACCGTCTATCAGCATTATGGTCGGGAGCCAATCACAACCCCTGTTGTTGAGGTCGTAGTTGTGTCAATATACAAGACACTGAAAGGGCCCGAGTGGTGATATGCCGGTATTATTATAAGAATTTATATTTGAAAAGGCTTGCCGCACCACCTGATCGTACATAGTATATGTACGTATTATCGTTGGGGTTCAAACAAGCAACCGGATTTCCCGCCATTTCACATATACCACACGCATTTTCCCTCCCTGGCAGAGATTGCATATGTAGTACGAATATATCTTTATGGCATGGTTCGTGAAAATCTGCTTCTCCTCGATTGTGTATGTACCACTAATCGCCGTCCCACTCACAACATATATATCAACCGACCTACGGGCGGCACTTATACGGAGTACTACAATGTAAATAACATCATTATATGCTGTATCCCTGATAGTAAGACATGTTCAATAAGCGCTAATTATTGCCTAAATACGTCTTACCTTATCTCAATGTGCTACCTAGTAGTATTCCGTATAATGTATATCCCCCTCCTTTAGTTACCCTTTGCATGGGAAGCTCTCTCTATATCAACTGTCTTTTTCGTTTATCTATATTAGAGTCACATCATTTGCACCAGGCTTCTGTTGAAGCTATTTTGCACCAAAATAATCATCGAGCTGGGAATCTTAACTAGTGATGTCAAGCCGATCTACAAATGCAGGGACGAATGACATAACCTCTCGCGCAATCGCAGATTCTATCCGGCTCTCTGGTCTGTATACCCAGATCAGATTCCAGACTTGCACGACGAGTAAAACAGGCAATCTCCATTATTATTTGCTGGGAAGCAAGGGACACGGATCTTCATCGGCATAGCGGTGGAATGGCCCTGATCAACCCTCTATCATGTATCGATCCGAGCTCCAGGGGTCCAACCTCCACTACAGCCACGCGGTACAATGTAGCTTCTCCATCTGGGATCAGCGTACTTCGGAAGTTCATCCATTCCGAGTGAGGCTGTGCGGCTCCCTCGCCAGGAACATCACCTGCAGCAAGGAGTTCCGGGAACGGCGTTTGAGCACCACACGTCTATGCGCTATCCTCACATTGGACAGCTCTGGCCTTTGTGTGTTCTTTGTGCTGGTTATGATAGGACATCATAGAGCTGCAGTTGGCTTAGTGTCTTTTTTCCCTTTTCTCCAAATATACCGTCTAGACCAAAAGGTGTTATTTACGATTTATGACTTTCCTAGTATCATTGTTAGTGCTCATTTTTGGCTCAAAGTCTTGATTTTCACCTACCTGGTATCTTTATTGGGACTTTATTGGGACTTTATATGTACAAAAAGGTAGTTGATGCTTATTCGTCTATGTATGGTGTTGGATATCACCTACAGTATAGATATATTCTATTAAATGTTCCAGATCAGACCCCTCGGCCTTGCTATTATTAGCCTTAGCATTGGCAGATCTTATTAGGCTTTAAATATGGGTGGGCAGAATACATATTTTTATATACTACCTTGATTCTATAACTACGAAAGTGCAGCTTCATCCATTGCACGTTTAAGTTATAGCTGCTGTTCCTAGCCTCATAATACAAGCATATGTAGGAGTCTTCATACTTTAATAGACCAAAGTTTGTCTTATTTTATTAATTGTTAGATATTTTTGTCGTCGATGTATATATATATGCCGCTGCAGTTGCACCTGACATATAACCACAACAACAATGGTATTTTTTTCTTTATTATTTACATGGCAATAAACCCTTTGACTTGGAAAACAGCAGCACACCTAAACAAATGAAGGTTATCATAAGCATAATACCAAGTTGAAAACAACCTATTGAGGATATCGGAGCCCTGGGGTATTGTTGATGACGTGACAAATACGACAGGACAACCAATGCACCAATTTCCGTAGGGTAGACCTACAACACTCCCAGTAAATCAGCAAATGTTCCTGACCTGATCACCTGGGCAGCCCTGGAGACCTGTCGGCTTGCAGCTTAACCTGGCGCCCCCTCCCAACATCGGGAGGTCCACGGGCAGGGCTGCCATGATGATATCTATTTTGTCACATTCAGTGCTGGCTTACGCTACAAAAGACAATGTTTTACAACAACAGTCTAGGTTACAGACCTACAGGCCTAGATATTGAACTGTGATTGAGGTGGCACATATAGTTGTGGGTTGCTCACGTTGCCGTGCCAACGCATCCGTTGACAGCTCAACAGCCAGAGCAACATGGGGCCAACCTTCAAAGAACAACGAAAATCCCGGGGCCTCCAGCACCGACCTGGTCAGCGCAAAAACAGTGCTTTATTTAATATAGGGGGAGTTTTAGCCATCACCACCAGCGCCCATAGGGTATCATTGCCGTTAGAACAACACCGCGACAATGGCAAAGCTCAACACAGCCAACCCGCTTGTCAAAAACACACCTCACGAAGAGGCTGCCGCACGCACCCTAGGGGCTTCCCACAACAGCCCACTGTCTAGAGAGTCATGTTTCAATTTTAGAAACACGGCAAAGCGAAATATGCCCACCAAGCCGCAAAACCAGCGACAGCAAGCAAATGGCCCAAGCGGATCATTTGATATATTCCCCGACAGCGATTCGGGATCGGAAAGTGAATCTGGACAGCACAGGTCCACAGGAAAACAACAAAGGCAAAGGACACTAGGACTCGCACGTGCGAACTCGTTACTCCTACCAACAAAGCGGAGACCACGCCCAGCCATCCGGAGGGAGACTGAAGATTATGACAAGGAGAACGATGTGCCAGGATATGCCACGGACGGATATAGAACTCCAGATCTAACACCGACAAGGCCGAATGTCTCACAGATCCCCACAAGAAGTAGGATGGATTATGTCGCCCCGGCACAGCCAGTGATTGACCGGCAAGAAGAACAAGAGGAGCAGGAAATTAGCTTTGAAGAAGAAGATAGCTCCGACTCACTAGACGAGTTCATTGTCAGTGACAATGACGAGCCTAGTTTCTATGAGACATCGGATTCTGAGACAGCCGATACAGTAGACGAACCTAGACCGGCTCCGTCGCCTGTCAGGTCGCCAAGGAAAAGACTCATACGTGGAAGAAGGCCAGAAGCAGAATCAAACACTACTGCAGATGGGGAGCCAGCAATGGAGGCAACGAAGTTCGCGACAGAGCTGGACCGATCAATTGAGAAACCAAAGGCAGTCGCCCCAGCACCTGAAGACTGTGCACCAAATATTGCAACCAGTTCCAAATCTAGATCCCTCATCCGCAGGGCAGAAGTACCCAAGTCACAACCTCTTCATTTCGGCCTGCGCAACTCCGACGACCTCATCCAACACCTTGAGGATCTTGACCTGGGTAGCGACAACAAGCCTACATCGCAAACACAGCCAGAACAGCCCAAGTAAGTTTTTTTTAAGTGGGCATTCATGTGTACTCACAGGCTCGTAGCAGCAATCATACTAACTACTTCTCACAGCCCAGAATCAGAAGATGAACTACCATCAAAACCCTCCCCAAGCCACACAAACTTACCACCAGTGACACCGTCGCGCGCGAAGCCTCACTTTTCTCTCAATCGCTCTATCACATCCGTTGATAACTCACCAGCCATGGGTGTTCCCACCACTATAAAGGCCCAGAAAAAGGCCGAAGCAGCGCGGAAACGCGAAATTCGAGCGCAACTGGCCGAATTCAACCAAAAGAAGACCGGCTTTGCCGAAGAGTTCCTCCGATACCTTGACAATGCCTTCGATGACCGGATTAGTCGCATGACCGAGGAAACTGGCGGCATCAAAATCGTCTGGAAAAAGAACTTTAGAAACACCGCCGGCCGGGCAACCGTACGTTCAGAGCGGTTCCTGAAAGGAGCAGTTGAAGAACCCGGGAAACGGCGCTACTATGCCACCATTGAGCTCTCCGAGAAAGTCCTGGACACCGAAGACAAGATCCTCTGTACTATGACACACGAATACTGCCACCTCCTCGACATCATGGTCACTGAAAACCGGGCCAAGGGGGGTACGGCGCAGCACGGTGCCAGCTTCAAGCAATGGGGCGCCCAATGCGTTCGCGCACTGGAAGGTCACCCTATCTACGGGGGTCGGGTCGAGGTCACGACTAAGCATACCTATGAGATCAACCACAAATACATCTGGGCCTGCAAGGTGCAGGGTTGTGAGTTCAAGGTCGGGCGACACTCAAAGAGTGTTGATCCAAATCGTCATTTCTGCGGCCGTTGTAGGGGCAACCTCGAGCAGATCAAGCCGGTGCCGAGGGCTGTGGCGTCGAGGAGGCCTGTTGTTAAGGCTATGGTCGAGGAGAAGGAGAATGTGGTCATTGATCCTTGATATTCAATGGACTAGTTATGCGTGTAAATATTTGAGTATGACCAGTGGGATTATCAATGGGCCCATATAATGAACACATGAATGTCTACCTATGTCAATTGACTTTTCTGGGATAGTATATTCAAGTAGCCCGAGACGTGGCAATATAACCACTAGCATGAAGAAACCAACAAGACTGAAACAACTTGGAACTGTTGATCCCGCTAGTCTATAATGATTCCAAACCAATAGCGATATTTATTAATCCGTCCTTATTCAAGCACGCTAGTTAGAAACAGGTCGAACATCGACTAGGGAAAAGTATAAATTCTTCACGGTCGTTACTGCATTTGGTTTAACCTCCACCGGTGCCATGAAGCTTACATTGCCGACCAATCAGATCGAGCGAGGTTTGTCCTCTTTGAGTTTAGTCTCCGCAAAGCTTCCATGTAGATATCAAGATGTTGGATGCAATGGCGAGTCACAGGCTATAAATGGGATTGTTTCTTCCTGGAGTATTCTTACACTTCACACCAGTCCTCATAATGGCTTTTGGATACAAGAAAGTCCTGATCATCGGTGCTACCTCCGGGATTGGCAGAACACTAGCCGACAAAGTCGTCCAAAATGGATCGAACCTAATTGTCACCGGTCGCAGAAAGGAAAAACTCGATGAGATCGTCCAGAAATATGGCAGCGACAAGGTCTCTGCAAAGACATTTGATGTCATGCAGCTCGATCAGGTAAGGTCACCCATGCCAAGCGAGGTATGTCCCCAACTAACGTGTCCGATGACAACAAAGATTCCACAATTTGCCTCAGATATCGTCTCCGAGAACCCCGATCTGGACTGCGTCTTTGTCAACTCGGGTATCCAACGACCCTTCGATTTCTCCAAGCCGGAAACCGTCGATCTGGCCATCTTCGACCAAGAACTGATCACGAACTATACATCCGCGGTCCGCATAGCCAAAGCATTCCTCCCACACTTGCAGAGCCAGAAGACTGCAACAGCCATCGCATTCACGACGTCGCAAATGGCGCTTGTGCCCATGGTGCGATGCCCGAATTATGGCGCTTCCAAGGCTGCTCTGCACCATTTCATCCTTGCCCTCCGCACTCAGCTGCAGGGTGGTCCTGGGGATGTGAAGGTCTTGGAGGTTTATCCTCCTGCTGTGCAGTCTGAGCTCCATGATGCTAAGCATCAGCCTGATTTGAAGGATGGTCATTTGATTGGGATGCCGTTGCAGGAATTTGTTGATGAGGTCTGGGGCCGGATTTCAGAGGGCGAGGATCAAATTGCTGTCGGGTCTGCGATGGATATTTACAATGCGTTCGAGATTAAGAGGCAGGAGTTGTATCGGGATATGACAGAGTTGCTTTCTGGGTTGCTGAAGCAGTTTCTGAGGTAGGGTCTGATCTTTCAGATATTAGATGCATATAAATGTTAGATTTTGTGGATATGGGACTCAAATTATGTTATCTTCATTCTCACCTGTCGATATAAGAGTGCACAGGAGGAAACGGAATCGAGGAAACAGCTTGCCCTTTACAAGCCGCCAGTATAAATCCACTGAAATAAGAAACGTCATGGACACGCCCAGCAGCCAATCCATCCGACCACTCGTGCAATGAAACCATAGAATCACCAGAGTTGGTGAGTGCATCTTGCCATTCTATCTCGGAGTCCTCATCCCATAGATTGGTCCGTAAATCAAACGGCAAAGAGTCTATAAACGGTGTCCGCACTGAATAGTTCCTCGTATTCAACGAGTAAGCACTGCGCAACATGAAGCAGACAATAATAGTCCGCCGGACACTCTCAGCAAGAAGCCACGCATATCGGGGACTGAAGGCTCCCGGAAGTTGAATAGGCGCTTGTTGCCACAGCTTCAGAGCGACTCTCGCCAGCATAGCACTGATCGCCTCTGAATATGGACATGTATTGCCGTCTTCGTTGAGAACCAACATACATTGATTCAACACTAAAGCTTGACTGCATCCCAGTAGCTCTACGAATGTCGCAGCGTGACTTAGTCGGCGACAGAGGTCTGCTGAGTTTTGCCGGAGCATTGATAAGAGAGTAACGCTCACGCGACCGGTTTGGTGGGTTTGCATATGAAGTCTGCAAATATTGTGGATCTCACGAATAGGGGTTAGGCCATTCGTATAAAGGTCAGGATGAATGAAAAGAGTCTTCCTGTTCTCTGCAAATTTGACCGGTAAATCCCGCAAGCCGGCAACGAGAAACCGGATGATATTCGGATCATATTCTTTCGCGATTTCCAGCCGTAGGGGTGCATGTATGTGTGGCGTTGGAGTCATGTTGACAATTGAGTGCTTAGGACCCACATACCGGCCAACAGATGGCCTTCGAGTAGATCGTACTGTAAAAGGTGCATTCACATATTCACAGTTGATGTCTTTGCCCAGACACCTGTTGCATCTGGGCCAGCCTTGGTCACAGCGCCGTTTGCCCTTGATACAGGCTTGGCATGATCTTTGTAATGTCACTGGATTTGAGCGATCAGGCGGCATGGGCTGCTGGGATATAGGTACGAGGTTGAAGATGTAATCGATTCAGACTGCAATTCCGACCTGGGCAGGTCTTATCCAATTGACCCACCGTCCACCTTAGTAATATCACTGCGTCGCTGCCTTACCAGGTAAGGCCAGTCAACCTACTTAGGTAGCCCCGGAGGGATAACACCATGTCGTCTTCGACTATAGTCAATGGCAGGACAAAATAGAAAATAAAGATCGCAAGAAACAGGTACTTTGGTAATACCAGCTAATAACCGAGTAACTAGTGACTAACTAGTTAAGCGTAGTCTGTGTACTAAGTGAGCATATGTACTGCAATATGCTCGTATTCGACTAAGCGATTGCCCAGATCTGCAATTAGGGCTACCGTTTTTGGAGTTGGAAATAATGACGATAACACCACTGCATCGGGTGCCAACCCCCCCAGCTTACACCAATCATGTGGATTCTCTCGGCCGGGACTAAGAACCACTTGACGACCTCAAGAAAAGAAAAGAAAAGACTACTGGATCCACCTCCTCTCAATATAGCCAGCTGATAGAGAAAAGTCCAATAGGTAAGCGGTTTTTATGCGCGAATAATTGACCTCAATGCAACGAAACGGCGCATTGCCAGCCGCGCTTCGCATCAATGCTAGTATTAGTCCCAAAGGATTTCTGCTATCTACCAGTGCGGAACTAGGAGCCGCCCAGGTGTTCAGGCTAGGGTTCATCCATGCTGAATTCGGACGTGACTAGTATGCGGCGCGGAGAACATACCCACATGGGTAAGCCCCGCCAATTTCTACTTGCGACCAGTTTTATCCTGCAGATATACGTGTCAGCCCTTGCTCCTTCGATAGGTCCTAGTGCTTATGGGTTCATATCGAGCTAAGTATTCACGAGAACCTAGGTATCTTCTTTCATTTTACTTTCTATGTGCTCTAAATATTCATCTAGTGCGCAGAGCAAGAAACAATGTCATACTTCACAGACAAGACGGACAATTACCCGAATCTGAGTCATTCTTTCAGATCAATGAGACCAGAGTATGATGTTGTGATTATAGGATCTGGCTATGGTGCTGGAGTAGCAGCAAGTCGAATGGCGCGGGCAGGGAAGAGCGTCGCAGTGCTAGAGCTTGGCTGGGAAAGAAGATGTAAGGATTGAGAGACTTCAAAACACCATCGCTAACACTTCTATAGCCGGTTCGTTTCCGCATACGTTCTCTCAATGTGTGCAAGACATGGGCATCTCGGGGAGTACTGCGAAGAACTCCTTCATCTCTAGGTGGCTAAAGTGGCTGTCGTCTGGGGACCCCACGCGGCTTTTTCAAGTATTTTTGGGCGATGGACAGCATTCGTTTGCTGCTCATGGTATGTGAAGCCCAGCATATCCTGGAATCCATGAATAAGAAAATCCAACAGCTTTTTGGTCGGAACCATAGGACTTGGAGGATCTTCATTGATCAATGCCGGAGTTTTCTTGAAAGCGGATGAAGGCACACTGCAGATGAGTCCATGGCCGTCCGAAATCAGGGATGAGCCATCTATACTCGACGAATGTGAGTTATATATGTACATGGCGGAGGACATTCCATAACCTAGAACCAATGCAGACTACTCGCGCGCCGAAGCAATGCTTCAACCTTCCACATATCCGGAGAATTCAACCCCGAATAAACTTCAGCAACTTTCAAAAGAGTGGAGATGGCTCGGAGAGAAAGGGAATTTTTATCGAGTACCATTGACCATATTTTTCCACAATGGCCGCAACAGTGCAGGTGTCCCGATGCAGGCAAATAGACAATCGGGCCACGAGTGCACTGGTCTCAACGACGGTTCGAAAAACTCGGTGGCGACAACTTATCTTGCAGATGCCTGGAATTGGGGAGCTGAGATATTCTGCGGATGTGAAGTCCAATTTGTAGAAAAGACTGACCGAGGAGGCTACACTATACACTTCGCCTGGCATGGAAGTGGGAGGTCGGAGTTCACGGATCATTTCAAGGAACAGCTCTTTTGGGTCAAAGCAGTAAGTGAATACATCCTTCAGAGGTGGATGTCTCAGCTCACACTGTCTACTTCAATCATAGAAGGAATTCTGTTTCCTTGGGGCTGGTGCTTTAGGAACTACTGGAGTCTTGCTTCGGTCAAAGCAGCACGGCCTCCATATGTCACCGCTCGTTGGAAGAAATCTATCTGGGAACGGTGACCTTTTGATATTTGGTACGCACGTCGCCAGGATATAAAACCGAGCGCGTTTGATTGACACATTCAAGGTTACAATGGAGATACCAATATCAACGGGATCGCCCGTGAATATTCACGTGCTCCCCCTGGAACAACTGTCACTGCTGTTATTGATAAGCGAGTTGTTGATCCCCCGGAAAATCCCCTATCTGGATATGTCATCCAAGATGGTTGTATTCCCGAGACGTTCAACCCTGTAATCCTAATCATGCTCACCCTGCAGACCATCAAGAGCCAGGCGCTATGCTGTCTTTGGAACCCTCGCCAAGAAGCCAGGAAGACCCTTGCCTCTCTTAAGTCTCTCCTATTCGGTCCATTTGCATACAATGGAGCTATTCAGCGCACTTCAACCTATCTTGTGATGTCTCATGACAGCAATGAGATAACATTGACCTTGAAGGATGATCAACTGTACCTGCGGGGACCGGCAGAGGGACGATCTGAGCATTTCAAATGGATAAAGAAGATGTTCAAGGAACTTTTTGCTCGCACAGGAGCAAGGATGGGGTTTTCATATCCTTATGGTAAGGATTGCCAAAAGCCACCGCAAAGCTACGCTAAACATATCCAAAGGTCGTCACCAGGAGGAAGTCACAGTCCATCTCCTTGGAGGAGCTAACATGAGCAACGATGGAACAGGGCATGGGGGTGTAACAAATCATCGAGGGGAGGTCTTCAGTGGGCCTAACGATGAAGTACACAAAGGCCTCATCTGTTGTGATGCATCTGTCATCCCGACAGCCCTAGGTATGTTTAAAGGGAAGACTTTATGGCTTGCTATATGCTGATTCTGGCAGGCGTGAACCCGTTGGCCACAATATCTGCCCTTTCCGAGCGGTCCGTCAGTTTGATCGCTGAGAGGTCTGGATTGTCAATTGACCTCGAGACTGAAAACCAGCCCTTGAACGCCTACAGCAAGCCTAGTGTATCATGGGATTGTCAAAACCACCAGAACAGTACCAAGAAAGCATCCCAGTCCATAGGATGGCAATTTACAGAGATTATGCATGGTCACATCCGCATCGGATCAGAGATTGGAAGTTTTGCAGTTTCTGAAAGGGTAGGGAAGGGTGCCTCCTGCTCGATGCGGATGTTTCTTACAGTCGAAATCTGCCGACGAGGAGGTAAGGAACCGAGAGACCCCTTTAGCAGTAGAATGCTCACCGTACATATTTACAATACCAAGGAACATGCAACGGGACGATTTCTTGTTACGCATTATCCAAAGCCACGCTCAAGATTGTCGATGGGACTGTTGACTTTTTCACGCCAATACAAGAGAATGCCGAATCATCAGCTATTTCATACCACCTGAAGCTCCTTTCGGTAGAGGGCATGGAGTACCGCCTGGAAGGTCACAAGCTCATCGACTCGAACATAGCATTCTCTGCCAGAAAGACCTGGGAAGCGACAACTACGGTGAACGTCCATATCACTCGACCGGATGGGACAAATGTTGGAGCAGGGGCCCTTCACATCTCATTACTAGACTTCAAAAAGCAGATGAGAACGTTCCGGACGACACGAGACTTCCAGATAAGTCTTATCTTGACCTTGATTGGCTTTTTGATTTCTTTTATGTACCATATCAGTCTCTTCTTCTTTCGCCCTTTCGTCCCTATGCGCTTCCCTCGGGTCTCAAAGCAACCCAATGACTCGAAACAACCACCTTCCACCTCATGCAACATCACTGCAAGCGATGGTGTACAGGTTCACCTTGATATATATGATCCAATTCCTATACAACAGACAGGCGAGCCAGGACCCAACTCCAACCATTCCCCCGTCCTGCTTTTGCCCGGAGTTACCGGGATCGGCGCGATCCACAATTTGTACTCACTCCCATTCTTGCGCTGCAATATGGTTGAGTATTTCACACGGCGTGGACACCGATGCTACGCACTCACTCCTCGTTGGGGCTGTGATCCCGCCGTTGCGCAGAAAAGCACTGTCTACGACTGCCGTCTTGACGTTGCTGCTGCAATAGGATACATTCGCGACAAAGAGCCACAGAAGCCCTATGTGATAGCCCATTGCCAAGGATCAGTGGCTCTCTGCATGGGACTGCTGGACGGAACAATCCAGAGTAACCACCTTCTTGGTGTTACTGCCAACTCCGTCTTCATGAACCAGGTCTTTGGGCATTGGAACTCTCTTAAAGGGAGAACGACTCTGCTGATCCAGTTTTACGAATTACTGGCTGGGGAATACTTCCCCATTGTCAGCAGTGCTAAGAGCGTTCTTTTCCAACGATTACTTGACGTCCTCCTCCGTTTCTATCCTGTTGGACACACGCGTGACCTTTGCACGTCTACAGCGTGTCACCGGACATCTTTTGCTTTTGGGTTACTGTGGAATCACGAGAACCTTGATATGGGTCTTCATGACAATGTTGACCGATTTTTTGCGGGGACCCATACAAAGCTTATGAAGCAAGTGGTTCGCATGGGAACTCGGGGGATCTGCATGGATAATGGTTTATGTCCTCTTCTGACAGCCGAGAATTTGCAACGGCTGAAAGGGTTACCGATTCTCTTTGTCTCGGGTACGGAGAATCAAGTATTCAACCCCGAGTCTACCCTTAAGGACTATGAGTTATTGCGACGACGATTTGGCGAGAGACTCTATCGCAGATTTCTAGTCGAGGGGTACGGGCATCTTGATCCTATTGTAGGGAAACATGCGGCCGATGATGTATATTGGAGAATCTTTGCCCATTTGAGATGGTGCACCGAAGAGATGGAAAATGAAATGGGAGAGGGATAAAGTTGAGGGGATGCAGGAAGCCCTATATAATAGCCCATTGCCAAAGTTTAGTGGCTCTCTGCATGGGGCTGCCGGACAGAAGGAGGTAATTCTCGTCTGGATCCCGTGTCTAATAAAGGTGTGTGCCCAGCCGGGCCAGCCCAAAGGAGAATCAGAGAGAACACATAAGTGGCAAGTCGCGCGATCCTCGTGCGGGTTACTTTAGCCGGATGGCTCTATGGAAGCCGATTAGCTCATAGCACAGCTCATCTTCCCTGGCAGAAATTCCTACTTCTAAAAGTGGCTGTATAGCTGTCCCATGTATAAGAGCTAGATTGGCAAATCAGCCCCCCAGCCCCTATTTTTCAGCACACCGCTCTTCTTCTCATCATTCTTGTGCTTTGTTAAGTTGGTTTCCTTCTCCTAACAGCCCTTCAACTAAAGCTTCTCTATTCTCAAACATTTCGAACGCAAAACCACGGCTACCAGCGATATGAATTACGAGGTTGAACAAGAAATTGTCGCATTCTTCGAGAAGACTACAACGACTCGCTCAACCTGTGACAACTATGCGAGGGAGCATCTTGGTGGCAATGTCACTCCAGTCGACGTGCAAGGCGTGTGTAGCTACACTGTCTATGCTGGTTCTAACGCCGAATTCGTCGTGCAGTATCGTCTGAAGTCGCTAGCACTGAAAATGGACTTAATGAACCTCGCCAAAGCCGTTTACGGTACCTTGACACCCCAGGTCTCCTTCAAGGGACAGATTGGGGAAGATCATGAGAGTAAAGAACCGCTTTACATATACGTGATGAACCGAATGCCAGGCATCTCTCACCTGGATTTCATCCTAGCCCATAACGGTGATGTACCTGAAAACTCGCCCGAGTTTTCCCACTGGCGCCAAAATCTTGTGGCCGACAACGCAAAGTATGTGATTCACTTCTACGTGATATATACAAAATTGCTGATTATATTTCTTACCATGTAGATTCTTTGCTCTATCTTGGATAGGTCCTCAGGATGTTGATCAAACGTACCGCGAGAACCTGTGCCATCAGTACGAACGAGACCTGAAATTGTTACTTGCTTCTCTCCCCATTCGATTCCACCTATTGATCAAGAAGTCTCTTGACTCGTTGCCGGCCATCTTTTCACTTCCTATGGTGCTGCTACATAATGATTTCGGTTCCTTCAACATGCTGGTAGACGAAAATTCTTGTAATCTGCTCGGCGTGATTGATTGGGCCGAAGCTGAGATTGCTCCATTTGGCATAAATCTCTACGCTCATGATCGTTTGATAAGTAAGATCCACTTGAAGCATGGCTGGTCCAGGTATGATGATTATCACCTTTTGGATGAGATATTCTGGAGCACGTTCAGTCAAGAAACCGGAGTGGACAATGAAACGATCAAAACCATCAAAGCCGCAAGGATTGCTGGAGTACTGTTGTGGCTTGGCTTTACAAGTCGTCTTCCGAATGAGCTGAAGCCAATGCCGATTTCTGATGATGATGAAAGTGGAGCATATGGGATGCGTGATTTAGACGGGCTTTTGATTAATCCAGCTACGAGGTTCACAGACTTGGTATGATCGGATGAACTAGAGAATTTGCAACGGCTGCAAGGGTTACCGATTCTCTTTGTGTCGGGTACGGAGAATCAAGTATTCAACCCCGAGTCTACCCTTAAGGACTATACCTAGGTAAGTTATTACGAGGACGATTTCGCGAGAGACTTTATCGCAGTTTTCTAGTCGAGGGGTACAGGTATCTTGATCCTATTATAGGGAAATATGCGGCCGATGATATATATTAGAGAACCTTTTCCCATTTAAGATAGTGCACCAAAGAGATGGAGAATGAAATGGGAGAGGGATAAAGCTGAGGGGATACACATAGGGGCTACACCGCCGGGACTATACAGGGATTATGAGGGGCTCAGGCTATACTTTTTGAGAGTTGAATGTTCTATAAGCTACTTAAAGCCTCGTCTACAATAAAAATCTGTCTATATAGCTTTCCGACATGGTCCAATTTTGCGAAGACTGCGGTCATCTTCTCCCAGTATCATCAGCAGAACGGATTTCATGTGAGCTCTGTGGGAAATCCACGGAGAGTGAGTGATACAACTAACCTTGAAAGATTTTCGGATTTTCTTTTCACTGACACTCTATGAACCTCAGATACAATGCTTACTGACGTCCAAATATCTTCGTCAACCAATTTCCCTTCGAGGCTTCGGACCAAACTGCTTTCCAAGACCCAGGTTGTCTCACAAAAGGATCTTGGCGACGGTCCTATAACGGACATGGAATGTCCCCAGTGCTCGAATTCCAAAGCTACTTGGACTGAGGCCCAGCTTCGGAGCGCCGACGAAGGAAGTACTATCTTTTACTGTTGCAGAAATAAAAAATGCAGACACAGGTATGCTACATACAAAATGCCCCAGCCCCTTGCTCGCCGAGTTTTCTGATATTCGGATTTAGATGGCAAGAAAATAATTGAATGGTGCCTCTATACCATTGCAGAAGTGATCAACTATAAGACGAAGCTATATCCATGTCGTATACCAAGCTCATAACTACTACTCTAGCGCTGTTCTAGGGCCAACCTTGGAAGTGATGAAGTCTATCTAAAGTGGATCGATTAAATCTGCTTTAAAAAAATCCACAGCCAATGAAATCGACGAATCTATACTCGTGTGTGGGCCCCCAATCATTCACATTCGCTTGGATAACCTCACTGGCCTTGACAGTCGGGAGGCGAATAAAATCGACCCACATAAGATCCGGTTCCTGAATTGAAAAATGGAAAATTCGAGGACGTAAAGAAACACCTACCCAAAGCACCATGTCTCTTGTATATATCACTACAGAACCCTCAGACCGGATTCACGTAAAAGGAATCACCCAGACGCAACCCGATTGGATCCACCCACAGCTAATCGAAAGCACCGACGCGATCAAAGGCCGCCAATTTCGCGTTTCCGGTCCCATCCCCAAAGGCACCTGTCTCCTCGTCGACGCCCCCTACGCAGTTATCCCCGTCGTCGACGAACCCGCCCACAACGACAATCTCATCTGCAGCAATCCCGCTTGTAATCGGCCCGCACCTCGCCACACCCGGACTCCATGTCCGAATGCCTGTATCCCGGATGTGACGTGGTGCGGCAGCACCTGTCTTGACGCCGATAGTCTTCGACATGAGTTTGAATGCGCTTGGCTCAAACGGTATGCGGGGACTATTCGGTCCAAATGGAGTGAATATGATTTCGGCATGTTGTGGGTGATCCTTCGATTGCTTGCTGCGCGCCATTGTCAATTGCAGGAACGGACGGCTGTTGGGGTCGTCGATCCGGCGGGACATTGGAAGCATGGATGGAGTGGGATTGAATCGCTCTGTGGTTCTGAGGATACTTGGCCTCATGATAAAGTCCGGTCTTGGTCTGTTCTTGTGAAGAAGTATCTGAGGAGTAGCCCTGCTATTCCTCATGGGATGAGTGCAGATCGTGTTCTTCATCTCATTTGTCAGGAAGAGGCAAATTCATTTGGTCTTTATCCACGAGAAACAGGCCATTTCCCACTGCCGAACCCTCCTGTCGATAGAGGAGAGCAATTCGCCGCTGCTGTTTATCCCACTGCGGCAATCGCTAATCATTCATGTCTGCCAAACGTAAGTGGAATTGTTCCCCGTCAGATTTGAAAAAGTGCTAATTCACCACCAGGTCATCCATAAAGCCGATGACAAGGGCCGAATGGTGTTTACCGCCTCCCGTGACATTTTCCCGGGCGAGGAATGCTGCATCTCGTACTTCGACCTGACACAATATACGGATCTTGCTTCGCGTCGCGAGCATCTTCGGAAATCGTTCCGTTTTGTGTGCCAGTGTGAACGATGTGTTTCCGAAGAGCCCAACGAATCAGCAGAATGGACTGCTATGCCAATGATGGATATATGAGAGTCGCCGACTATAAAATGACTAGACCTATAGAAACTAGATAGAGCACTATACCACGATACACCTTCTAAATTATGTATAGATTAACATGCTTGTTCAATCCTTGAAAACAGGTAACTTGCAAGTCAAATTTTTATTTTTATCTACTCATCCCTAAGCGCAAATGGCTCTTGTTCCGTATCCCAAGCTAGCTATTACAGCCATATCCTCCCAATAAGATCCCAATCCAAATGCACATCTGCCATCCAAATCCATACATCTAAACGAAGAGACCCCAATCACAAATCTGCAATCTCCCAATCAAAGCCCCAATAGTCTCCTCAGCAACCGCCTCCTCAAGCGACAAACCCCTCGGGTCCCCATTCTTATCAAACTCCTCATGAGGCACATTAAAGAAGACCAACAAATCCGTCTCCTGCGCCTCAAGTCTAACAAGCAAGAAATGACACGTCAACCTCGAAACCTGCGGCAAACCACTAGAAACCCCATTCATCTGCGTACCCAGCACCCCAGAATCCGAAACACCAGCAGCGGACCCATCAACAGAGACAGGGACACGACCGCCGCCGCCACGCGCGGGGGTCGTGAAGGAGACAACGCCGCGATACGCCTTGATAGTGGCAGGAGAAGGCGAGGAAGAAGCAAGCTGGACTTCGACGCGCGTGGGCGATTTGATAACCTGCATGGTGTCACCTTCGTCGCAGAGATCGTGCAGGTGGTACAGGGCAGCGGCTTGGTCGACTGTTTCTGTCGTTGCGGATGCTGCGCTGCCGCTGCCTGGGGCGGTGGTTGGTTGCTGGTGGTCGAGCGCGGCGAAGGTGCTTAGAGCTTCTGCTTGCGGGACACGCTGGTTGATCTCGATGATTAGGTTGGAGAGTGTGGTTGGTGAGAGCCAGAGCTCTTGGTGGTCGGGGACCTCGCGGAGAGTACTGGGGTTGGGTGTTAGTTGGGTTCTTTCTAATTAGGATGTTTTGGGATTGGATGGGATTGGATTGAAGGAATCATATGGGA
Source organism: Penicillium mononematosum (assembly GCF_028829835.1). Taxonomy (NCBI): domain Eukaryota; kingdom Fungi; phylum Ascomycota; class Eurotiomycetes; order Eurotiales; family Aspergillaceae; genus Penicillium; species Penicillium mononematosum. The sequence continues at coordinate 6,946,152 of NW_026643272.1, read as the reverse complement.
AATTCATGCATGGGGGTGGGGGGGGGTTGTAGAGTTGTATGCTAACCTCGAATCAATCCAGCCTTGTGGCACGACGCCTCGAATGGCTCCGCCGAAGAACTCTTGCTCTGTGAATTGAGACATGTTGGAGTTGGTATGTCTTTATTGTAAGACGGAGGGTTTTGGTCTTTTTCTTTTCTTTTCTTTTCCTTTTCAAAGGATGTTCTGCTGGTTGTGCAGGAGCAATCCAAACTCTTCGAGATAAATTGCGGATTTTTTCGCCGGTTCCTTTTGTTTTTGCTTGAGGTCCGACAATACAAGGGAATACAAGCAATACTAGAGAGGAGCACGGATTAACAGGGACTATATAGTTCCAGAATGGAGAAACCGTTTAGGTAGACGAGCAGACGTGCATGAGGCAACAATTGCGGGCGGGTGTTTTCCGCCCAATGACGTTTGGCGGTTTGTCGGTTTGGCGGGGTGTTGACTCAATATACGAGCTACATTTAAGCGACTATCAACTCACGGATTTAAGGCATTTGAGTCATGATATCTGAAGAAGAAATATGACTCGATTCATTGAAATGGCAAAGTGAATCACCATTTGAGAGCAGGGTTTTTAGGAACCACCACGACAACCGGTCTAATCTGGTTACGACCTTTAGTACAGAAGAATAGTTTAGCTGCTTTTACAGCTTCATTATGTCTCTTTAGTGGTCTTTTATAAACCTACACCAAAATAGCTAACCTTATGCCCGGGTACATCACTACCTATGTAGGTACTTTCTGCAGAGCCAACCTTGGAAACTCTAGGGTTTCCTGTTACAGACACTGTAGGGCTACATTTCTCCTACAACGTTTGATCTATGTGACGAACGGAACTTGTTTCACTTGCATATCTGATGAATTCGAAGAGCAGGTTCATTGACTAATAGAAAAAAAAAGCAATTGGTATCGTTAACTCATGATGAGGCTTGAGTGCAGGGCTGCCCAAATTTGCTTATGGAATGACCATGGTAATGATCACTCCTAGGGAGACCATCTTAGTTGCCACCGAGGCCGAGAGCACCCTTGACCTTGTCACCGCTGGAGATATGGTTAGAATATGACTCTTTGGCTTCAAGAATAGAGTGACTTACATGGAGCCGGTGGCACCGCCGTGGCCGTGGTTGTCACTGGCACGCTGGGTCTTGTCGAAGGCCTCCTGGCCAGCACCCTTGCTGTCATCGGTCTGCAATCCGCGGGTAGTGCGATCAGAGGTATCGGTGACGGTCTCCTTGACCTTGTCCTGGGTGGACTTGGTGGAGTCAGGAGTGAGTTCCTCCTTGGCCTCTGTAGGAAATGTTGTCAGTCACGATGCCTTAAGATCTTGACAGGCAGGTATGGCAGTGTCACATACTGGTGGTAAAATCCTTACGACCTGCGTCAGACATGGTAAAGATTGGTTGAAGATTGGTAGTTGAAAGTAGATGTAACCCTTGGAATTGTATGGTTTGGTTGAAGTAAGAGATGTTGATGGAAGAACAGGTAAAGAGGCAAAGAGGGGGTTTATATAGATTTGTTTGGCCTCTTTGCGAGCTCATAAAGAGACATAATATGACGTTGTTAGTTGTTTTCTTTCGTGATCAACTTGCTTTATTCGCAATACAAACCAGACGCAGCTAGGCAATGGTGTATACAGATCTATTTGGGCCGGAGGCCCGGACTAACCACAACCTCCAATTTAAATAAATGGTTCCTCCAATCAGCATAGTTCCTAAGGCTCAGCTGTTCGTGACATTCCACGACGTACAGGCTGTGACACTCGATATGCTCTCGATTCGTTCAATTCGATTTTCTGGTGATGACATCAGGAAGATATTCCAGGGCACGGCTGCGAAGGCTTACGGATTAGAAATCACATGATTATTTCTTATCGCAAGTTTGGCTGTCACGTGAAATTGATAATCCAGGGGTAACTAGGCCTAATTGGGAATAAATAATAACAGGCGGTCAAGGATTATTGGCAGAACTACCCACCGCCTTCGTAACCCCCCTCGGGCATGAACTGTAGTCGTTCATCTCCGTCCAACTTGTTTGCTTTCATTCTCATCCTTTCTTTTTGACTCACTATGTGGATAAGATCTGTTCTTCTTCATGCATCATTGTCTCATTCTCCCTGATTACCAACCTGATCGTTATCTTGGTGACAGCTCTTTGAATTATCGTTCTTCCATTTGCTACCATCCAAACGCCAAACACACGAACCTGTTACACACCCGTTACATCTGTCTCATCTAGCGGTCAATGACTGTGTCAGATCCTCCTGTCCCTTCAAATTGGGACTTCACTCCAGTGCATGACCTACTATGTTCGCCTATTGAAGGCTGCACTGCGAGACCTAGTCGCCACAATGAATCTACAATCACCTCGCTTGGTGAACAACAAGCCGAGGGTGATCCGCGTTACACCACTAATGGTAGGCTCTTAGGTCTTACCTCCCAGCGGAGTAACCCAAAACTTGGTGACTTCGGTTCTCTTTGGGAGCTTTTCAATGGGGCCCCTGCTCCTGCAAGCGTCACACCCACTTTAGGGACTACAAGGACCACCAAGTCTGAGCTGGAGAAGGTTCAGCCATCACTTGAAGAACTGCTTCCTAGTTCAGCGGAAAGACCTGTCAAAAAGGTCTCATTCTCTGGCATCCCCGGCATCGAAAAATCCGTCCCCATTTCATCTGACGCATCTCACATCACCAATGAGCCAAATCCTCGGGTCCTCAAGGACACCATCACTGGCTATACCTCCCATTATCCTTCTCGCCCGAAAGCACATGTGACAGGTATTCCTGTCGATTTTGAGGGTCGATCATTCACTATCTTGAGACGGGCCTCTGTTCATGAGCCTTTAGAATCGAATGCCAATGTGAAATTTGGTATTCCACGAACCCCTCCGGAGACAATTACTAGAGCCAGTGTTGGTGATCCAAGTGATACTCCCACGCCGAAACCCAAGTCTCGTTCTCGCGGAAAAGATTTCCGGAACAACACGCGCGATAATCCAGTCACTTCCGAAGAAAGTACTGGGCTAGACTCGGACACGAGCATTGTGTTCGATTATCCCGTTTCTGAGAAACCTGTGGCCATTCCTTTTGTCCCTTTTCAAGTCGGCAGACCTGAAGCGAAGACTCACCATTATGATACCCCGCCGTCCTCGTTTGACGATAATGAGTGGATACTGAATACTGATCCCATCCGAGGATTTGCTTCTGGAGGTACCCTGCACCAATCCGCCTCGGAGCGAAGAGTCACCTTGATGAGTAGACTCCTCGGTCATTTTCCTGATTACGCCAAAGTCGTGTCTCAAGTGGGACAGACTTTACACCATCATCCCAATGAGAGTATTACCTCACGTCCTATTCATGTATTTGTTGATGTGTCGAATGTATGCTTTAGTCCCCCCAGCCAACATTTGTCAAGCTAATTTGCCTCAGATCATGGTCGGGTTCCACGATTCGGTGAAAGCCTCGAGAAATATCCCTCTCTCAACCCGAATTCGTCGTGTCCACATGTCCTTCGCGAATCTCGCATTGATCATGGAACGCGGCCGCCAAACCGCCAAGAGAGTCTTGGTCGGATCAGATCGTCTTCCCTCCGTCGATGAAGCCGAGAGACTCGGCTACGAAGTGAATATTCTTGAGCGTGTGCAGAAGGTGAAGGCGATCACACCCCGTCGCAACGGCAAGTCACGGAACAATACTGTCTCCAGTTACCAGTGTGGATATAGCGGTCCTGAAACGGTCGCTGCCTCTGGAGAGCGATGGGTTGAGCAGGGTGTGGACGAAATTCTACACCTGAAGATCCTGGAGAGCCTTTTGGATACGGAACACCCGGCGACGATTGTTTTGGCGACGGGGGATGCGGCAGTAGCCGAGTTCTCCGGCGGTTTCATGAAGATGGTCGAGCGCGGGCTACAGCGCGGCTGGAATGTTGAGCTTGTCAGCTTTTCTCAGGGCACTAGCTACGCATACCGGAAGAAGGAGTTCCGGACTCGATGGGGAGACCAGTTCAAGCTGGTTGAGCTTGACCGGTACTTGGAGGAACTGTTTGAGTGAATGCTCCCAATGGAGGTTCACCTTTGCCATTTCAATCAAATGAAATCAATACTTATCTTTTCAGCTGTATTTGGATGCCCTAAACATTTTACAGCCCTTATTGCCTATCGGGGAGCTAAATGAACCACTGTAGTCCTTCTAAACGCTAAATGATGTACAGAGCTGGCTTTTCTACCGCTAGTCTATACTGCCATTGAATCTCGTTGTCGCTTAAGTTGACCAAGCTCGCGCTCTAGCTCTTTATACTTCGCCCGTGCCCCTGGTGTATCCTTGGGAAGATCATGGAACGCCCTCACGCGGCCTTGCAAAGCCTTGACCGTCTCCCGCATCTTGATAACATTCTCCTCCTCCGCTATCAGCTCGTCAATAGTCGGACCCCGGGGCTGGACTTTTTCAAGTGATGCAATGCGATCTTGGTACTCCCCGACCTTGATCGCAAGTGTCTTCGTGCCGCGTGTCCACTCCGACGTCAAGCTTTGTGTTTCGGATGGTGTTTCATACGCCACATCGGTCTTCAATTCCTCAAGCTCCGTCTGTAGCCGTGCTAGCTCTCGTTGAAGGTACCGATGCAATGTGTCGACCTTTGCAATTTGTTCCTGGGCCTCGAACTCCTCCACCGTGAGCTCCACAATCGACTGCCCCAGATCCCCCGGGTTCGGATTTAAAGTATTGCCCAGAGCGGCGGCAGAGTTGGCGAGGTCCTCTAGATCACGTCTTCCTGTATCATCCAAACACATCTCGACTTCATCAAGGAGTTGATTCTTCTGTTGTTCGTGGGGATCTTTGCGTTCGAACTCTTCCCGTAGTTTGTATGCCTCAACGGCCTCTTCACGCGCGCAATGTTGTAGAGTGGCTTCTTCATCTGCAGCATCATTGGCTGCAGCTAGGGTCAGGAGGACGCGGAGGGTATCTTCATTGCGCTCGAACTTGGGAACCGGTTTAGGCGCGTATTGTCGATTGAGCCAGGAGTTGACGTACGCCCAATCTTTAGCTTGGATAGCAGCCTGGCGGGCCTTAGCTGGCGAAACGAGTGGACTATCCATAGGAATATGTAGCAATGCAACTCCAGAAATGAATCGAGACAAATCAGGAGGGGAAAATAAATAGCCTTGGAGAGTAATGTGTTGACGATAAGATACGGCCAAGGCGGTCGATGCGCCAAGTGTGAGGTTGTCCTCTACTTCCCCTCGCCGACTCTCCGGGCTGCTCGAACAACAATGACCAGCTACTTCCCACCAGCTGGCAGCGCCAGTAATGGCGCCAGTACGCCGACCGCATCCTCTCCGTTGTCCCCGCCAACGCAGCGCCCGACCGCGCTCACCAATCGGTTGACAACGGTGCTGTCGGCATCGTATGCGGACTCGGACATTCGGGACTCCCTCGAGACTTTGAGCTTGAGAGGCATTCACAACACTGAAGAGACACGTCGGCAACTACGACTAGATGTACAAAAGGAAGTTGTCGATTGTAATGCGGAGATTGTCAAGGACTTTGGGAAAGTGGCCGAGGTGAGACTCCTATTGCTCCTTTAGAGGTAGGGCTCCGGAACTCTAATTCCTGAATGGCGATTACAGCAATTGAGACGGATCGGAACGGTTGTCTCTACGCTCAATCAGACCTGCGAAGATATGCGCAAACGAATCAACCTCGCGAAGCAGGATACCACGCCGGTACTCGAGGAGGCTAGCGTTCTGATGGCACAGAAGAAAGAGACCGAGACCAAACAACAGCTGTTGGAAGCCTTTTCGAAACATTTCTTAGTTCCGGAAGAGGATTTACTGGTCTTGACGTCGGCCGAGGAGCCTGTTGACGAGCGGTTCTTTGACGTGTTAGCTCGTGTTAAGCAAGTGCACCACGATTGCGAAGTCTTGCTCGGCGGCGAGAATCAGCGACTGGGCTTGGAGGTGATGGAATTGAGCACCCGGAATCTCAATTCAGCATACCAGAAACTGTACCGATGGATCCAGAAAGAATTCAGGTCCCTGAATCTAGAGGACCCTCGCATCAGTAGTACAATCCGCCGCGCTCTACGGGTGCTGGCAGAACGCCCGAGTCTATTCCACAGTTGTTTAGATTTCTTTGCGGAGGCACGGGACTATGTGCTGTCCGATGCTTTCCACTATGCATTGACCGACGCTGTTTCCGGGGCCAATGGGCCCGGCGCCGGTGATCACACCGTTAAACCGATTGAGTTCTCGGCGCATGACCCACTCCGGTACATCGGTGACATGCTTGCCTGGGTGCACTCGACAACTGTATCAGAACGAGAGGCTCTGGAGTCATTGTTTGTTGACGACGGGGACGAACTCGCTCGGGGGATTCAGGCCGGCCTGAATAGCGAGCCCTGGTCGCGCATCGATGAGGATCAAGAAGTTGCCTTTGATGGCCAAAAGGCACTCAGTGACTTGGTCAACCGCGATCTTACTGGAGTGTCTCGATCTCTGCGGCAGAGAGTAGAGCTCGTCATTCAGAGTCATGAAGACCCCATTACTTGCTACAAGGTGGTGAACTTGCTGTCTTTCTACCGCACAACCTTCACCAAACTAGTGGGCGCGCAATCGCACTTGGTCGACCTGATCCAGAACTTGGAAAAGTTCACTCTTGGCCACTTTGAGACTTTGATGCGCGACCAGATCAGCGCCTTGGCGGGCGACAATATTGCCCTGACTCCACCAGACGACCTGTCGCCCCCACAGTTCTTGCTAGATGCGTTGGAAGTCCTGGAATTACTGATGAAGACCTATGAGACTTCCGTCGGACCAGAGGATTCATCTCCCGACGCGAACGAGAACCCGTTCACTTCTGTCCTCCGAGCCGCCTTCGATCCATTCTTGACACTGGCCCGGTCCTCATCCGACGAACTCCAAACCACAACAGCGCAGTCCATCTACCGCACAAATATACTCCTTGCAGCCCGCGCGGCTGTGTCACCATTCCCCTTCGCCAGCTGCACACACGTCCCTCCCATTTCTGCAGCCCTATCAACTCTCCGCAGCGATCTCCTCGACACCCAACACCAATTCCTCCTCGAGACCTCCGGTCTCCAAAAGCTCTTAGATGCCCTAGGACCTTTCTCAGAGACCGCCGAAGACAAGACCGAGAAGCCAGACCAGAAACCCCACCTAGCTGACCTGGCCAGTCTCCCAGCCTTCCAACCAGAGTCCTTGATTACATCCAGCCAACAACTCGACGACTTCCTCCCATCTGCGCTTATGGACGCAACCGATAATCTGAAACGTGTACAAAGCCTCTCCCTTATTCAGAGCGTCACTGAGGATGCGGTTGAGGCATTCTGCCGTGATTTCGAGTTCGTCGAAGGCATGATCATTGCCGCCGACGAGGCGCGAGGAACTGTGAATGTGGCCATTGGAACAGGGGACAGTGTTAGCGGCCGGAGTGGTAAATCCGATGGCAGGACAGAAGCCAGCGAGAAGGATAAAGAAGAGGTCGAAGAGGGCGAGGATGAACAATGGAGTTTGAGGTCGTTGTTCCCTCGAACGACGGGGGAGATCCGAGTGTTGTTGAGTTGATCTATATATCCCCTATACAGGTTGTACTGATCTATATCGAAATGTACAATGAAAACATGCAGCTGCACAGCCCTGGAAATCAATGGGTGCGCTAGAAGCGCTCAGTGAGAACATATTAGGACCCAGATAGAGCATTCGAGTTAACAGGAACAGGACTATGCCAAATACATGTAGACAATAAACAAGAATTGCTATTGCATTCCTATAACCGTATCGAACATACAACGTCCCCACAGACGAGGGGGATAGAGACAAGAGAGCAGAACCAAAAAGTCCAAGATGAGTGAATCAAAATCTACTCTATCCACCTCGCTCACCAAATTCCCTCGCCCAATCTTCATATTTCCGAAGCCCATCGGAGGAAACACTAGGGCGAATGGAATACAAACTTGACTCGAAGTCCTGGAAGATAATGGCGCGGATCTGGTCCATAGGCGTGTGTAGGAGGGCCTCACCCAGATTACGCAGGGGGCCCATGGCCGCATCTTTAGCGAGGGCTGTTATGTCTGAACCGGAGAAGCCTGGGATTTTTAATTAGAAATACGAACTACACAAAAAAAAAGGCGGGTATACGTGTGAGGAAACAACATACCTTCTGTCACCTGTACCAGAACCTGGATATCCGCATCACTCAGCTCGTGATGCTGATGACTGAGAAGTCTGCGTATCTGCTGCTCGCGGACATGGTGTTCGGGCAAGGGGATGTACTGGCGACGGACGAAGCGGCGACGTGCAGCCTCATCGATATCCCAAGGCATATTGGTAGCCGCTAAGACGAGGACGCGACTAGCGTCGCCTTCCTTCTTCTCGCGGCTTGTTTGTTCGCGGCCTGCTGCTGCGCGCTGGAGGTCAGACCATTGAACGAGGAATTCAGTCTTGGAGCGGCGGGAGGCTTCGTGCTCTGAGCCGGATGATCGGGCAGAGAGGAGGGAGTCGATTTCGTCGACGAAGATGATGGATGGAGCGAGGGCTTTGGCGAGCCCGAAGAGGGCGCGCACGAGCTTCTCGCTTTCGCCGTGCCATTTGGATGTTAGGCTTGATGCGGAGATGGAGAAGAAGGTTGATTTTGATTCTGTGGCTACTGCTCGTGCGAGCATGGTTTTACCTGTGCCTGGCGGACCGAAGAGGAGCATTCCGCGAGCTGGTTCGCGGAGGCCAGAGAAGAGGTCTGGACGGAGGAATGGGTAGACGACTGCTTCTTTGAGGGCCTTTTTGGCTGCTTCTAAGCCTGCTATGTCATCCCAGTGTACTTCGTCACCGCGCACCACGATGTCGTTCAGAATTTGCTTCGCTGACTGCGGATCCACGCCCCTAGGCAATTTTTCCATTATTTTCAAGATTTCACTGTCGTCTTCCTCGTCTTCGTCCTCTGCGTCGCTTGCTGTGGTCCGCTGATCTGAAGACTCTTGGTCGCTTGACAGTGGTGTCTCTTGCTGTTTGACTGGTGTGGCTTTGCGCCGTATTGCACTATCGCTATTCCCTTGAGAAATAGCCAGCCGGTCGACACCGCGATGGAAATCATCACCACTAGCGGATGATGGGGAAACACGGGCCGTTTCACCAATTATGGGCGGTCTAGGCGCAGAGTTTGTCCGCGGCTTATCGTTGGAAGAATTTTTTTCACGGTCAAGCCGAGGCGTCAGACTCCGAGAAGTACTCTCGGACTTGGTGGCTTGCATTGGATGGCTTGTTGGTTGATGGGAGGATCGCAAGCCCACAGGCTTGGGTTTGATGGATGGTCTCAGGTGGTGCAAAATCAGCCGGGTTCGGCATAGACATTGCATGAGGATTTTGTTGTTTAGGGCTGTCAGGGGGAGGTCGAGGCACCCGCGGCGGCAGCTGACTGGGCGACTGAGTAGACGGTCTGGGAGAGGACCTTTTTGGAGATGAACGAGGAGGCTCTCGCCAATGGGCAGCAGGGAATACGGTCTCCGGATAGCTGGTCTTGGGAAGAGCGAATTCTCGGCCGCGGAGGCTCATCCCCAGAACTAGATCTTGGTTCTGGATCTCGACGGAAACTGGGGCCGTGGGCGGCGCTTTGCCGAGATGATGCGAGAGCCGCCTCGCTCACAGGCTTCTCATCCGATGCAGAGCGATAGATGCTACCCCATGCTAGACCCGCAGCCGTAGAGGCAGCAGGTCTCGATTCCTTCTTCTTTGATGCAACCTTGACTTTCTTGCCATTCTTTTTGCCATCGCTGCTGCGCAGAGTTGTCAACATTGGTTTCCGGCGCTCGGGACTGGAACCACGCGACTTCGTTTTGCCCGAAGAATTTGAGTCCACACGCAATGCAGGCGAACCAGCCGCTGACAGGGCGGCTGTGCCAGCATCGTCGTAAACTGGCGGCGACTCATGACTTTGTTTTGTCGGCAGCGCAGGGCGGTTGGGTATGGCGGCTGGTTTGGAAAGGTCGGTGTATCCCACTGCAGGGATTGTTCCATCTCCGATCCAGCCCGGGGTGTTGGAAGATGATGGCGGTATGCTGGGGGTAGACTTGCCCTTGACAAGGGTAGCGGCCTGTTTACTGCCATTTGCCTCTGCGGATTCTTTCCTGCTTTCTTGGAGAGCGCCTAGTAGATCGACCCGTTCTCGGCATTGAATCTCTAGCGCCCGGATGGAATCCTGCAGGGCTCTTTCGGTTTCGGATTTCGGGGTATAGTTCGAAGGTACACGACGGGCATTGTGGTGGTAGATAGTCTCAAGGGCAGATCTCCAGGACCTCAATGCTTCCTCCTCGTTGTTCTAATATAATGAGCCTCAGGGAACTGGTGTCGAACTAGTGGACTCACCTGCCCCTCAAAGTACACTGCAGTGGAGCACGCGAGATAGCACTCGTCGTACGTCTTCTGCAGGGAAGACGCAGGCCGTGGGCGCATCATTTGGAATATACAGGCCCGCCTGTATCCATTTCACGACAAGTTGGTGGAGTTGGTGAAAGCGATGATCTCCCGCAGGTGGAGGGGGGAGGATTTTTCGCGTGACGTAGTCGATTCGGAGTCGATTCGGAGTTATCTACTGCATGCGTCCATTGAACTACATACATACATACATAACTAGGTAGCATCTTTATACAAATCAATTGAAATTGTAAAACCCAGATATCATCTCTAAATTCCTCACGTCTATGGGTACATGCAAGATACTAAAAAAAAACATAAGTTATAGTGATGCCACAAGAGAACCCAGCCCTCTCAAGAAACCAAAAATAAAAGAACCAGAGGGGTTTCCAACGCCGGTCACAGTATAGGACACATCGAATGGAAGAGAGCATCGAAGAATCCAAAGATAAGAAAATAAGAAAATAACCACCAGGTTTAATCTCCGAAGTCGAAAGTGGCCGTGTCCCGCTTTTCCCAAAACTATACATTGCCGAAATGCTTTTATGAAAAGCCCTAAACATGCAAAGAAGATCGAAATCCAGGCTCTGCTGGCCCAAGATGCGCCATGATGAGGGTTGCTGGGCTCCGCCCAACCCCCCAAAATCCAGAACATATTGTAAAAGAACAGACCCATATCGCCCGAAGAGATCAAAGAAAGATTATATGGTGCCCACACAAACGTGGTATATCGAACAAGTAGCAGGTCCATCGGGAATGGTGGATGGGACCCATGGCGAGCGGCCGTGGGAGAGGTTCAGGTCGGGGTTCGTTTAGTCAAGGTGCTTCTTGAAGTAAGCCTTAGCCATCTCATAGGATGTCCTAGAAAGAAAAAAGTCAGTAAATATCGAATCAAGTACGGAGAGAAACCGAGTCTTAGAATTGGACGTACCAGCAAATTGCAGTGCTCGGCATAGTGGAAATAATCCGAGGGCGCATGCCACGCAGGAAGCCAGACCAGCCAAACTGGCGCTTGATGATGGCAGCGGCGTTGAACAGACCCCTTGCGGACCGCACCTCCTCGCTCTCTGCGAGGCCACGGGTCTGAAGGAGCGTCTTTACGACGTCAAGGGGGGTGGTAATACCAGCTGCGAAGGCACCGGCCAGACCACCTGCGATGCAGTGGGTGAACGGGTCGTACTCATTCTTGGGGTTCATGACCTTCGAGATGGACTCATAGGCAACGAATTGAGTGGCCGTGAAGGGCACGGTCATGCAAAGTGTGGTAGGGTAGGAGACGTAGAAGGCCTGGATACCTTCGGTGCGGTAGAGGGTCTTGGCGCATTGCGCCAGGGTCTTGTGAACTGAGCCGTGGACCTGCATACGTTGCTTCATAACTGGAAAGCGAGTTAGCTGGGCGCGACTTATTGCCTCACATGGATCACTTACCATCGAATGGGTTCATCAGCGCATCGCTGGCAATGGTAGCGGCCGCTCCACTCATAGCTGCACGATAAACATGTTAGTGCACAAGATAAAACCAATCCAACAGTTCCGAAAATCTTACCGGCAGCCAAGGGGTGGTGTCCATCGTCGACATTACCACCAGCCATTTCCTTCACAATCTCATATGTACCGAAGTAGACAGCGTGGGCGGGACCTATCGTCGCGAATCAGAATTGAGTCTTTAACTCAGGACTTTCCACGATATACACACCTGCACCGACAATAACACTCGAGACTCCCTTCCATAGTGTCCGCCAGCCCTCAACCCGATAGATTGTAGAGACCGCGTTAGTCAATCCGGTGTAGAGACCGCCAGTTGAAGGGGTCAAGATTTGCATGCGAGTCTAGCGATGCGCAAAATAGTCAGCGCTCGATCCTTTTCCCCAGTTCAAATGCCATCAATCCAAAATCAAGCTTACCTTGAGCAAGTCAACAGGGTACATCACTGAGTGTTCCTTTTATCCAGTCAGCCAAAAATCCTCATAAACACCCCCTAACAACCATGTAGACATACCGCTATCCCCGCAAAAGCACCGGCCAGCATATTCCGGCCAAGGCCATAGTTGGACGGAAGGGCTTCATAGCTAGAACAGGTTGTATCACATTAGCTTAGGCCACACAATTGGATTCCGCAGAGCGACAACAGGGCGAACAAGTCAGGATGCTCAACAGGGACAATCAAACAATGTCTGGAACAGATCATATCTCCGGAAAATACGATGTGTTTGTCCCTGTGTTCATTCCAGCGAACCCGATGCCCGACTGCCGGGGAATGAAAAAAAAATCCATCGGAGAGCGACATACTCGAATTCCTGTCCGGGAATCTGATCGGGAGCCGCCATGGAGCTTCCGCTAGCTCAAGGCGCAGCTGTAACAGATGAAGAGTTCGTGCGGAGAGGGAGGGAGGTGGTTGACAGTGGCGGAGGTGGAGGAATGGAAAAGTGAAGATGAGATAAACGGGGATTGGGGTTGGAGATCCCAAGGAACACAGACACAATGCCAACAAGAGAGTAAAAAGAACAGAAAGCCAACAAAATGGGAGTAAGAAACGAGATGAAGAATAGGAGAATAGAAGAATAGAAGAAGAATGTTCTTTCTTTTTTTTTCTTTTTCCTTTTAACGGAATATCTGGGGAGGAAATCTTTAAATATTGGAAATTTAGGTGTTTTGGGCTCAGGAAAACGGCGCTAGGGAAATTATTCACGGACTTGCCAATGTTGGCTATTATGTTATGATTTTACACTCTTCTTATTTCTGTTGGGCTTATTAGAGACTATCTTCTACCTATTCTCTCTATCTTCCTTATTCTCCTTACTTTAATCCCTTTAGGAATACTCTGGAGAATGCCCCCGGGGTGTGCTTATTCAGAATCGGCGGCCAGACCCTGGAAGTAACTCAACATAATACCTACCTAGGTACGGAGTACATAAGTAGGTAGTTATATGTAGTTATATTAGTATCCATAAAAGGCCGACATAACTGTACGGAGTATTCCGTCCATCTCCGGATAACACATGCCTATTAACACTGAGGACCAAGACATCCAAGGTAAAATATCTCCGGAACTTCCGATGACGGAGTTTACCCTTTAACTTTTTATGTAAAGTACCATACCGGTACCTTCACAGTGTAACAACCACGGTACAGGTACATCATTGGTACCCCTGATTTTATCAATCAGATAAGACGGTCCCCCCTAATAAGCCATGTACGCCCTTGACCACATTTCGCCTAACTCATATTGAGTGGAGCTCTGGGCTCCTTGGGCTTCGAGAAGGGTTTTCTTTTTTTCTGTTAAAGTACCTATAACCATCTCCTTTATACATACATATACACAGGTGTACATGATATTATTTCATGTCCATTCCAAGGTTGTTAACTAAGATTTAGCTCTCGTTTCAACCCAAGAGACGAAGCAGAAAAAAGAACACGCGATTTTTGACCGGGGCATGCCGAGCCCCGGTGGGACTACAAGCCGCGAACTAAACTCATCCGGTCCGTATATATTGGCTTGGTTTCGGCTGAGTGGCCCCCTGTTTCCCATGGAAAACCCTTACACTTCATAGTCAAGGGATCGAATGTGGTGGATATCACTTTGGGCTGCCAGTCCGTAGAGTCACTCTATAGTATATAGGAGCGTACATGGGCAGAGTTCTCATTCTCCTTCCACTCGCTACATGTGGTATCCTCAAAAAGGATGCATTGAATGGGAGAATTTCACTGACATCTGCCTGTTATAAAAGCTCTGGAAATAATCATTTCTGTAAGGAAAAACCGATACGCCTAAACTCGAGGCAATGAGGAAAGAGAAGACGGAGTCTGTGATGGCTGTGATGGAAAAAAGAACACACCAAAAGAAAAGCCCTCGTCAAATGAGGATACATGCAGAATTCGAGGCGTTTCGAGGAAACCCCAAACACAAAACTAGGATGATTTCAGCCCTGGAGATGGATGGATATTACCGTTGTTGCTGCGAAAACAGTGCAAGAGTCACGATCTCAATGCATGACGGGTCAAGGGAGGAGGAGGAAAAGGAAAACAGGTATGCTGGAACTTCTTGTAAAAAAAAATAGTGTCGTTCACGTCGTCAAGATCTCGTCCGTAACTAGTCTACGGCGAGCGGAGGGTTAAAGTTGTGATTTACCACTCAACGTTAAACGACCACTCTCCTAGAGAACATGGGTTAGCAGTGTAGTGAGATCACATATCAGATTCCCACTTACCATTCTTCAAGTTCTCGGCAGTGTCACTCAATAGAATCACCCGGCGCTTGTTGCAATAAGCAGTCTTGTCCAGGATATCGACTTTGAGTTCTGCCAACTCGGCAACTGGCTTCTCGAACATCTCACTGAGACTCTCAACGGCCATCTCCAGATCCTTCTGGTTATCCTCAAATATCTCAGTGAGGTTGTTGCGAGCAAGGTAAAATGCAAACGCGTAAGTCCACTTCAAGGTCTGACGGCATTGCTGCAGGGCCTGCGACGCGGTATCCAGGAACTGCACCTCAATCCAGGACAGACCAGACTGCGACTGGAGGCTAGTCATCTTCTTCTCGGTCTTCAGGTACAAATCCTTGTCGAGCTTGGCAGACTGCTCGTGGTTCGCATACCGATTATAGTAATGCAGGTAGCGCTCCAGGGAGGAACGTGATTTGGCTTGAGCACTGCGGGCGTCTGCGCCTGACTTTTCTTCGTACCGGTTGCAGTTGTACCAGCTCGTGCCATGCTCGGACCAGAGGCCCATACACATCCAGCAGAACTCGTACTTGCATTTGCGGCAAGTCATGTGGTTACAGCCGCCGTTCTTCTCGATCGTCGAGTTACACTTAGTACACTCTTTGGTGTTTGCCGAGATCCAGTTGGCCGTCTCGGAGTCATCTTCACATTTCTGTAGCCACATCTTGACCAGCTTGCACGGAGCGGGCTGGTGGTCGTTGAGGGAACAGCCGAAGCAGAACTCGTGTTTACAGAAACATCGCACGGTTGGGACAATGCGACGGAGATCACGGTTCTTTACCCCACAGTCAATGGCGTATTGGCAGTTTGGTGCTGGGCACCATCTTAGGTTTTCTTTATCGTCGACGTAGGTCCGGGTTAAAAGTTCGCGATACCTGTAGTGAGACACGTTAGCGGATCCTAAAATTTTCAGCTAAAAACAGCCGGCAGAATAAAACACCCACCTTCCTTGAAGCTCCTTTGTCACGAGCAAATCCAGCGACTTGTAGTCCACGATGCGATTACAGCCATCGCCTGGACACTGGATCCGGGCAGCCTCTCCTTCCTCTTTAATTTTCTGCCCCAGGTAGTGTCGATAGCAGTCGACACAATATCGGTGACCACACCGCATGGCATACGTCTCCAGGTCATCACCATCCTCGCAGCAGATGTCACACATGAAGCCGGGGACGCGCTCAGTCTTTGCGGTCCCCTCGAAGTTCGACCCAAGACCAGCCTCCTCCAACGTCTCCTCCGGATGCTCCATATAAGACTCGATCAGTTTTTCTTTGTTCCACCGTCCGAACCGCAACAAGATCGCCACCGACTCAGGCGGGAGCCCGAGGACGGCGCAAACCTCGTTGACCTGGCCAAGCTGTTCACGCTCGATATCTGGAGGATCGAGAACCTTGAACTCGACTTCGTATGGCTTCTTTTTATGCTTGATGAGGTCTTTATCGTCCGAAAATCCGGCGTCGAGGTCATCGAAGTCTGCTCCCCAAGGCACAGCTTGTTAGTCACTCATACTCAAGACACAGCACACACGAAAAGAATAAAACCAAATAAAGCAAATAAATACCAAACGACCACGTACCTTCTCCCAAGCTCTCATCCTCAGAGCCCTGGGTACCCAAGAAATCATCTTGGCTCGAGACGTCACTCATGAAATCATCGTCAGAGTCCATGCTGGCGGTAGTGGGCGTCGCGGAGAGCCTCTTTTTTGGGCCGGAACTGACGGGGCTTTCTCTCTCTGTTGTTTCTGTTGCAGTTGTTGATTCGCTTTTCTGGGAGTGCCGGTCGGACGCCGAGGGTTTCCGGGAGCCGTGGGCGGCGTTTGGCTCGTCCGCAATCGCCTCAGCCGCCTTTCTCTTTCGCGTTATTGGAGGCGTGATGAAGGTAACGGCAAAGATGCCGGGTGGTATAAGTGGTGAGATCCAGACGGTCACTGGGTAAAACCTGTGACGGGCACGGATAGAGGGGAGTGGGGAAGTGTAAGATCTCCCTCCGAAGGCGGCTCGAACCGGTGTTCGAAGGAATTACGAATTGGGTTGAGATATTGAAATCTCTATAATTCTATTGAAATATGAAACTGAAATAGAACACGGACAAAAATGAATTTCATTCCATGGTTGGTCAGCTGATGTATACCCGCAGCCTTTCAGCACATTGACTCAGATATGAATCATTCCACTTGTTGGCTTCTCGTTTGTCTCTGTAGGCTGCCGTGGACGATGTTTTCAAAGGAGATACATAGGTAGTAGGTAGTATAGTATTTCTGGCTCTAATAAGAGCTTAGTATTCTGAAATACATAAATGCGCTCTACAACGTTGTATATCCATGCAGGTATGAAAGTAAGGAAATTCGAAAGGCATTTGGAATTTTAATAAAAGAAAAATAAAAGAAAATGTGGTATCTACTCATCATCACTTTCCTCGGATTCTTCTTCGGATTCTTCCTCACTACTCTCCTCCTCTGCCTCGGCAAGCCAATCAACAAATTGCTGGGTTTGGCTGCGGACAGTCCGCATTTCCTCGGAGTTACTAGAGCGCTCATCATGCCACCACTGGTCGTAAGCCTCCTCCTCAATAAGGTCAAGTTCATATAGAGACTTGGCAGTAAAGAGAAGGACCATATCACCCTTGTTGCGATGAATAAGATCGTTCTGTAGGCAGAGCAGTAGATCAACCTGGTCTTTCTTCTCTTCCTTGTTGCGATCGAATAGAGTCCGCTCAACGACCTCTTTGTATGCCGTGAAAACCTCGCTGACTGCTGGACCGGCACCCTTGCCGCCCTCCATGAGCTGCTGGATGTGCTTCATGAACGATGACACGATGGCGCGACGGACCTGGTTGTCCGAGGCGTTGGCGCTCATACGCAGCGTGACCAGCTCAAGCTGTACCACATCTGCTGCCACGCCCTCACGTAGACTGTCGAACAAGCTGACTGATGCGTCGTGGTGGAAGTTGTCTTCCTCGTCTGCAGAGAAACTTCCTCCCTCAGATCGTGTCCAAGAGGCATCTGAGATCTCGGACGAGAGTGTTGAAATGGAGGCGGTAGAAAGTGAGAGATTGGGCATGCGGTACACTGTAGATAGAATAAAGTTAGCGTCCGGACCAGAAGAGACACATTAGGAAACAACATACGAAGTCCCGATGAGGCTACGCTCACGTCGTCGTCTTCATCTTCCTCTTCCTCGCCGTGAATGAATTCGTAGCCCTCGCCATCGTCGCCAACGACGTTGGGATCGTTCTTGGCCACACCGCCGTCGTTTCGAGTTTTCGTGATGCGCTTCCCTTTCTCCACCCAGATATTATTTGCGATTTTCACGCCATAGGAGAGAAGCGATCCCGCTTCAACAGCACAACTCCTGCCGATAACCACGCCATCAGCAATAATCGCCCCACGGATGTCTGAGTTATCGCCGATCACAACATTGTCCCAAATATAGGAACCATTCAGGTTGACATTTCGGCCAATTTTACAGTTTCGACCGAGCACGGAGTTGTGGACTTCTGACCGGTCTCCGATGCTAGTGCCTTGTCCGATGACTGTGCGGCGCCCAATGACGCAAGAGCGTGCCAGAGTTACCCCTGTTTCTTGGTACATGCTGCCCTTACGAAGGGTGTACGAGTGACCAGGAAGCAAGTTCGTATCCGGGCACAAGGGATATGTCCAGCGCGACAGGATATCCTTGCTAACCGCATCGTACGCCTTCAGGTTGCGCACGCGCGCAGCGTACTGGTCCTTGATGATGTATGTGTGCAGAGTCTTGCCGTTCAGCTCGTAGTCCTTCAAGACACCGTACAAGTAGTGTTTCCGCGGCGATTGGTAATCGAAACTATCCGACCATAAGCTCAGTACGTCCGGAGTGCAGATATCGATGCTGCAGTCGATCAAGTCTTGGCGGATATCCAGCTCGGGGTGTTTAAGGATAATTTCGGCGTCAATATTCAGACGAGACGATTGCTCTTCGTGTGGATGGCGATCGATTTCCTCGTAGTGGAGACAGCGATCCTGGGTAGGGTCAATGACGAAAACCGGCGAAACCGATGTGGACTTGGTCCTGTGCTGCAGGCCAGCCTCCCTTAGAACCATGGTCATGATCGCATTCTTGTCAAGTGCTCGGCGGGCCCGGTGCTGAGCCAATGCGCCCTCGATGGGCAGGTTGCTGATCACGTCGCCGCTCACGACAATGAAGTCGCCAGTAATGACGTGCTTGGCGTCGAGGTCGCGCATAACGTCACCGACGGATGTAGAGGTCGACTTCAGGAAGGTCAATTGCTTGAACGGAGAAGATGGAGCTCTCCATTTTGATGCACTAGCAGTATAGGTCAGCTCTGCCATCTATATCAGAGGGAGTCCCTAGGGCAAGCCTACTTGATGTATTTCTCCAGCTGATCCGAGTGCGCTCCTGCGTAGAGGAAGACCTCCTCCACACCTGCATTGGCCAGGAATTCGAGTGTATATTCGATAATCGGGGTATTCGCGAGTGGCAGAAGGCACTGTAATAATTTGATTCGTTAATTGCGAGGTCTTGGGACTTGAATGTTTCGCCGTAGGGACATACACGAGGCTTATCACGGGTGAAGGGCTCGAATCTCGTCTCGAAGGTATCTGCGAGCACCTAATCAATGCCACAAGTCAGTAAAGATATGTAACAGAGGCAGGACTTTGGCAAGAACAGTCATGCAACCATTTGCCAACTGCTAGACCTACCACAGCTTGGAACGTCTCTTCAACTTCCTCCGCCGTGTTGGGCTTCGGCTTTTGCCCAGCTTTCTGCTTGGGGGCCATTGCTGCAAGGCGTATTAGCAACGAATTCTTTATCGCTCCAGAGAATCGCAAGAGCTAGATCTCGTGAAGAGCAGTGGGAAAGCGGCAGGGCTGTTTTACTTTAAATATGTCAACAACCCGTTCAATCTGAGGTTGGCGAAAGTAAACTGAGATATGCCAGGAGAGGTCCTTAGATACCGTCTCCAGAAATAGCACCAAAGAAACGCGGCGATCTTGTTATCAAAGAAGAGCACAAAAAAGCCTCGGAGTCATCCCGCCCACCTGTTTGCATTGTTTGCACTTTAATCCAAAGGCGTTGCCTGAGGCATATAGTCCTGAATAGGTTTAGTTCAGTCCCTGTAGATCAATAGGAAGAATGAGACAATAGAGTACACCAGTCAAATGAATACACATTAGTCAATAGAACCTTGGAATACACCTGCCCAAGTGGACATAGGCTGATGTACTCATCTCCTACTTCTTAGTTCTTAGTTACTTCATGTGAGACCATCGCGATATAACAAATGCAGAATGAGTTTCATAGAGGTATCAAACAACTGAAGAATAAACCGAAATGAAACGCCAAAACTGGGCCCGAAATATGCTAAGCAAACAAAATTGAATAGGAGGCATAAAAACGAAGTAAGCCCTTATGCAGGACGAGTCTTTATACGGTGAATTGGACCGGGCGAAATCAAACAGGCGGCTCAACCGTCTGCAGCGGAACATAACCCTCATCACCCTGCACAGCCGACTTGGGGCCTTTGCCAGTGACCAGAGACCAAAGCGAAGAGACAACGTTCCCAACACGACGACGTAGAGAGCCCGGGCTGTCCGACAAAATGGCAGTAGAAGCCCACCAGCTCACCTTACGATAATGACCGCGACGCGACACACCGAGAGGAGAGATCTCGCCCGAAGCAAGCTCCTTCTCAAGACGCTCAACCTCCATCCAAGACGGGCGACGCCAGAACTTCAATAGCAGACTGCTAACAACTACAGAGACACTGGAAAGAGCCATGGCAGCACCGGCAGCCATGGGCGGTAGCATGAAACCCGTGAAGGGGAGGAAAATGCCCATGGCAAATGGAAGGCCAATGACATTGTACATGCAAGCCCAAATCAAGTTCAGCTTGATGCGTTTGAAGACCGAGCGCGACAGGGAGAGACTGGCTGGTACGGAGAGTAGGTCATCCGGACGCATGAGGACGATATCGGCAGCCTCAACGGCCACGTCTGTGCCGGATGCGAGGGCGATTCCGACGGATGCCGTGGCCAGCGCGGGAGAGTCGTTGATGCCGTCGCCAACCATGGCGACGCGCTCACCTTCTGCTTGGAGGGCGGAGATGATTGAGCGTTTCTCGGATGGGGAGACGGATGCGTGGATTGTAGAGGTCGGGATGCCGACTGCTGTGGCGATTGATATCGCCGTTGAGAGCGTATCGCCTGTTACCATGGAGGTTGAGATGCCCATGCGATGCAGGGCCGCTACTGCCGCCACAGCAGTCTCTTTCACAGTATCTTGGAGGGAGATGGTTCCAGCGTAGCGGTTTTCGATTGCGACGTGGATGCGTGTAATGCCGGCCGCGGTGGCACCGGGTTTGGGAATGTCAGCTTCTGAGTCTTCGACAGGTGCCGCAGAGTCGGGATCTGCATCAGCAGGTACAGGGACGTCTTTAGACCGAAGGAAGTTGGCGTTGCCAAGGAGGACATGGTGCCGGATACGTTGGCCGCTAGATGTAGGTTCGACGACGGCAGAGACACCCTTGCCAACGTAGTTGTCAACGTCACCCGTGCTCCCTGGTAACCCATCTTCTCCAGGATGACCTGATTCAGATATGGCCGTAGAGAAGATCGCTCGTCCGATTGGGTGTTCACTGCCTGCCTCTGCGAGACCGACAATAAGCCACCAGAGCTGCCGGCGCCAGTCGTTCGTTGTCCATTGAGGTTCAATTCGGGTGTCAGCCACGCGCATTTGACCTGTAGTCAGGGTGCCCGTCTTATCAAAGACAACATGAGTAACTTTTGTGGCAGCTTCTAACACGGCACCTCCCTTAACGAGGATGCCATGCTCCGCGCCAACGCCGGTACCAACCATGACCGCGGTCGGGGTGCTCAGACCTAAAGCACAGGGGCACGCAAAGACAATGACCGAGATGCAGAGCTTCAAGCAAACCATGACTCGGCCACCACTGCCTGCCATTTCAAAGATTGTGGGCGGATGAGGTAGTATATGACTGAGGAACATCCAACCAAAGAATGTGATCAAACCAAGACCGATGATGGTGGGGACAAAGTAACCAGCAACGATATCAGCCATGCGCTGAATCGGAGCACGGCTCGTCTGCGCATCCTGTACCAGCTTCACGATCTGGCTCAACTGGGTATCCTTGCCGACTCGAATGACTTTGAAATCAATGGAGTTTGTGCCGTTCACAGTCCCAGCTATTATCTGACTCCCTTTCTTTTTGAATAGGCAGTGCCTCTCCACTGATCATACTCTCGTCAACATAGCTTTCGCCCTGGATGACCACACCGTCTGCAGACACCTTATCTCCGGGGTGAAGGATAACGACATCACCGACTTGAATCAGCTCGGTGGGAATGCATTTATGATTCACCGCCATATCCTCAGCCAAAGTGGCTTGCGCAGGTGCGCCATTTATAGGTTTGGAGGTCCAGCGCTCAGCCAGTTTCTCGGCCGCAATGGGATCTTCGTAGATAGTCGTCATAGATGGGGCCAGACACATGAGCCTAGAAAGAGCAGCGGAAGTTTGGCCCTTGGCTCGGTTCTCTAGCCATCGCCCCAGAGTGACAAAGGTGATAAGCATCGTACAGGTGTCGAACACGGTGCTAGGACGCTTGTGGTCCATGCCGCAAAGAGCCATGATCATGGTGAAACAGCTGTAAAAGAAGGCAGCGGACGTGCCGAGCATTACGAGGACGTCCATGGTTGGGGATCGATGCTTGAGTGACTTGAAGCTGGTGACATAGAATCGTTTGCCAATGCCGAACTGCACCGGAATGGTAAGAGCGAGACAGATCAGGTCTCCGAGATATAGGCCTGGGATGAGTGCAAAGCTACCAAAGTCAATTCCAGGCAAATACATCGGAAGAATCATGCTGATGAGGAAGACGGGAACCGCAAAAGAGGCGGCGATGATGAAGGCTCTTTTCCATTCTTGGATCTCCTTCGTTTTGGACAATGACTGTATCTGTGCGTTGGTATCGTCTGAGTCGACAATCAAGGCGTTGTAACCAGCAGCCTCGATCACTTCCACAATAGACCGGATTCCGATTGTAGATGGATCGAAAGTAATGGCTATACGGGAAGTAGCCATTTTTATTGACGCTGATTGGACACCCGGTTGCTGTAATAAATTGTCTTCCAATGCTGTGGCAGAAACGCCGTCCCGCAGCCCATGCAAGCTCAAATTGATCTGCTGCGTCTTTTTGGAAATTGACGCCTGCGCCTCTGATGACACGATCGACGCATCAAACCCAGCATCTTCAACGAGGTCTGGAATTTTGCTGGCAGGGAGTATGGTTGGGTCGTGCACAACGACTGCCCGCTCAGCCAGAAGACTGATGTTGAACTGGATTACCCCAGCGACACTGCCCAAGGCACCCTGGACGCTAGACGTGCAAGCGCCGCATGTCATGCCTCCGATTGCGACCGTCGTGACTAGAAGTCCAGATTCCTTTTCTGTGTCAGCCGACGCAGATGGCTCCTTGGAGCCCACTAGGGAAGTGTCCAGCACTCGCGCTCCAAAGCCTCGATCTTCAATGAGCTCTGCGATCTGTTCCGGTGTGATGATGCCTGCATCATGTTCCACGACTGCGCGCTCGGAAAGTAGTGATACGTCTACCGAGTTCACACCGCTGACGCCGTTCAACCCGCTTTCCACCGCAGACGTACATGCCCCGCATGTCATACCCTCAACCGCCAGGTTGGTTACCGAGAGTTGCGTAGCCGAAAAGGAAGAAGAATCGGGGTTGTTTTGTTCCTCGGTCGAAAGTACTGCCGCATCGAAGCCACAATCCTCAATCATCTCTGCGATTTTCGTAGGCGCTAACACTGACGGATCATGTTGTACAGCGGCCCTGCCCATGATGAGACTGACGGAAACATCGCGCGCACCGTCTATCCCTTGAAATGCCCTCTCTACTGCTGAGGTGCATGCTCCGCAAGTCATTCCATCGATCTTGATAGTTGTGATGGCCAGTGCGGGTCGACTGGCCCCGCTGGCGTGGGGATTTTTGGATAACATCTCGACGGTGAAGCGCGAAGCGAACACGGCGAGAAATGACGGGATTATAGCATATGGAGTGTGTCTGACAAATTATCTCCGACGCGATGGCAGAAAGTGATAGCGTGCTGAGGGACGGATGGTTCGGATAGCGCAGGGGACTAACAGATCATTCCCTTGTTGGGCAGACAAAGGGAGCTGCAGAAGTCAAAAAGAAATAGTCTGCCCAGGAAGCCACGTCGGTCTGATTTATTGAAAATTAAGCTAAAGGCGCAAGGGAGAGAGAGAAAGAAAGTGGATTCGCACGGGAACAGGCTTCGGTGATGTGACCCGCATCGGCCACGCTATGGAATGTATAAAGTCGATGCAATATAAGCGTGGGCAGCTGATTAGATGGTCGGGTTTTCAATTAGATTAATGATTCACCGAGGGATATTACCTAGGTGGAAAATACATATTCACATGGGGTCTTGGAAGGCCTGAAACAGACTAAGCCATACGAAAACAAGTGGTTGTTTCAAAATGTCTACAGAGATGAACCCAGTTACACTGCATCGGCTTATTGTCGCTTTTTCTATACCTGCATGGGGCTGTACTATTACCACAAGAATTTAATTCCAAGGTATAGTAGATACGATAACAATAAGCAATAGTACAATAAACAGCTAAATAATAAATAAAATAAAATAAAATAAAATCAACGACCTTCCAGAGGTTGGAACCTCGAGGGCTATGGACTTGAATCAGATAAGGTGTCTGTTTGCACTCAATGCAAACAAGCATCACAAGCATCTCCACCTGGACTACATTTGATGCTGCCCGTCTTGGACTCAGCTACTCCATACCTCTCATATTGCAGCCCTCTCCCTTGATTACAATCCAACATCATCACTGAGCCTACCCTTCAACCAACCACAACATCCCAATGGATCAAACCCACACACGAGCCCTGGAGGCTCTCCAACCATTCATCCACCTAGCCCGCTCCAGCAGCGCGAGTACGCCTCGCTTTATCGCCAATCTTATCACAAATGCCACCTCAAACGCGCAAACCTACGTCTTTGCAGAGCTGCTCGAGCTGCCAGCGGTCCAAGCATTACGGTCACCAGATACTCCAGCCGAGTTCAAGGGCTATCTAAAGCTACTAGAGATCTTCGCGTGGGGCACATGGCAAGAATACCAAAGTAAGTTTGCATATATCCAGAGGCTAGGAACCAAAGCAAGCCCAAAATTATCCAGATGAGATCCCCCCTTGAGAACAAAACCCGCAAAGCTACCAAAACAAAAGCTAACCACCAACACCCCGCACCAGCAACCCCAAACCTCCCCGAGCTGAATACCGAACAAACCCTCAAACTCCGCCTCCTCTCACTCCTAACTCTCTCAACAACAATCAAACCCCTCACCTACAGTGCTCTAATGACCGCCCTCAGCACACCGACAAAAGCCGAGCTCGAATCCCTCGTAACAGCAGCCATCTACGCCTCCCTGATAACAGCCCGCCTCTCACCAGCCTCAAACCCACCATCAGTGAATGTGACAGCCGTCGCCCCGCTCCGAGACGTCCAACCCCAGTCCCTCCCTAAAATGATTACCAACTTGAGCGAGTGGGAATCGCGCTGCGGCGAGGTGGTCTCCGATTTGGAGGCGGAGATTGCGCGCGTCAAGAGTGACGCTGCGAAGCGTGCCGCACGCACCCGGGCACACAGTGAGGCGCTCGAGGAGGCCGTTAAGAGGAAGCAAAGCGCCGGGAAGAAGGGTGGTCGGCGTGGTGGTCGGCTTGGCGCTGGCGTCGGGGGTAGTAAGAGGGATGCGGACGATATTGATGAGGATGATGGGTTCTTTGAGACTTATGATGGTGGTGAGCATGGCTCGCGCATGGATATCGATGAGGGGCCTGGTGCTCGTGCGGGAAACAGTCGGCAGCCAAAGAGGGTTTTGGGGCGCAAGTCTTGAAGTGCGGAAGTGTTGATTCACATGACACTATACTCCCATTTGCTCATGGCTTCGTGGCGTAGAGGATCATAGCGGCTCCGACAGGATTTATGATATGAAATGACTTGATTATGGTTTAGTTTCATCTTTTACGGAAGATATCCATCTCATGGATATGGAACCCGTGGACAGGAGCAAATTGCATTCGTAAGGCCCTAATGGCGACGCTCATTAATCGGAAAATAGATACAATACAAAGTTGTCAAAGTCGAGAGGGGTATTGGTGAAAGAGAAAAAATATCACAGCAAAACAACAGACGCAATAAATATGGACATGACAAAGAGGAAGTAGATGTGACCGCTAATAAGCGGGTGGATAAGGCGGGTGGAGGAGACCAAAATCTCTTCTGTATAGCTCTTGAGGACGAAGATGGCCTGCAGATCTAAGACACAGTCTTTTTCAAGAATATGCATCATAGAAGCAAAACCTCGGTATTCGGACACGGGGGAACGCCTTGAACAAGTCAAGTCAATCGAATTGTAGACATGTAAGAATGATCAAATGACCAGACAGCGAACTTTTTAGAGCGATTGTTTTTGGGTGTTTGGATTAGATGGAAACTGGACTCGGCGAAAAGCTCACAGCATGGTACCGGGGACGAAGATGAACAAGATGCTCAGAGCTGCCGCAGTGATAAAAGCGATCAATGCTGTAACAAGGGCGCGCTTGTTCAGCAGCTTTCGAACATAGGGCTCGCGAATTGGGGCCCAATTCATAAAGGTATATTCACTGTAGCCCAGGAACGCCATGACGGGGTCGATCTTGTACTGATAAGAGATGATAAAGTATGCAGCGACAGCAAATGGAAGGATGACCTGGAATTAAATTAGCAGGCTGATTCATCGGTACTTAGAGGGAATCCTCAACATACCCAGCAACGAATGTTCCGGGGCTTATTCCGCAGAACAACGTAGAAGGCACCCCAGAATCCTCCGCCGAAGCTAATCAGAGCAAAGGCAAGGCGCAAGATAATACTCAGGGGAACCATATTTCCCAGGGCCTTTGCTTGCAAGAATCCCGGGAATGCATCACGCTCCATGGCCTGGAACACATAGTCCTTGGCAGGGTCAAAGACTTCGGGGTCGTCTCGGCCGTCATCTTCAACCAGGTTGATAATAGTGGAAACCATCGATTCCGGTAACATAATCTCTCGCTCCGAACCGGGAAGTAAATATGTGTACAAGATCTTCTCAGCGCTGGCGCGAATATCATTGCGGGCCACTGTGTGCCCAGGGGAGGTTGAGTCGTTAACCCGGGAATCCGGGGTGTCACGGCCATCTTCATACGAGGATGTTTGGTGTGCTGATTCCCCGGAAGATCGCAGGCTGTTTCCCCGGGAGGGTGATGTGGTTTGGCCTTCGGAGCGAAGGAATGCAGACAGGCGTTGGTCGGCATCTCTGTCCTTCTCGTTTTCTTGGAATCCGTTTCGTAAGCGAGAAGGGCCGGCCTCCGTCAGTGGAATATCACCTAGGTTCTCCAGATTGTCTAGCATGGCAGAAGATCGTTTGCTATCGGCTCTTTCCATATCGGGGGTCGCGACGAGGACGGAACGACGGAGTTCACGAACATAGTGTCGACACAGTAGCATGTGTTGTGATACATCGAGCCTAGAGACCCCGTTAACCCCCAGATACGAGCATTGATTGTGAGCTTACACTCACCAAAAGTCTAGATAGTCTACGGAACGCTGCTGGTCGCGCATGTAAATGTAGAACGAAAAGAGGTCGACCGGGGCGAGAGTTCGGCGGCTCAGCACCTCAAAGAGTGTCGGGAGGCGATTACGCGACTCCGCATCGACAAAATCATGATGAGACATATCGGCCGTATGCTTCCAGTTGGCAAGACCGAAATTTCAAAGCCAAGGCGGGGGAGCAAAAGGGGGAGAGATTAAGGTCGTGTCAAGAAGCGAACAAGCGATCTCAACACAACCGAAAAAAGTGAGTAAGACGAAGGCGAAGAGAAGCGAATGATCGAAAATCGAGACGAAATGAGAGGGGTTGAAACAAATTGAGCTCCACGCGGTAGACAATGATGGTGTTTGGATAGGGGGAGCCCCTGAGGCCACAACTCGACTAGGTCGGCTCAGCAACAGCAACAGCAACAGCAACAAAGAAAACAAGGAAACTTGAAAAAGACAAGTCCTACAAAGCGAAAGACGTAAGGGTGAAGTTCATGATGCTATTCCAGCCATCAGCATTCTTCTCGAAACACCGCAACAATGATAATCCGAGATTAAGATCCGTCAGGGGGGAAATTAACGTTGAGGTTTGAGGTTATTGCATCACGTCTCATCATACATATAAACACTCTAATCCATAGGTACTACCTTCCATTCATGTTCTTCTATAACCTGCTGTTATGAACTTCCAGGGCCATGCTCTATCCATGGGCATTCAATGTTGTATGCAATGGGCATCAACTCGAACGTCAGCCCCACAATACCAAGCATGGCATCTATAGATGTGATTGGTGTGAAGATGGATCAGCATATCCATCCATGGATTGAGCTCAACGTTGATCTACGATATAGATTACTAGCACTAGCATTAACTCAACGGAAAGAAATTCATAAACTGGCATTCATTCATAGCCAGTGAAAACTGCATGTGGTAATCTATCAACAGGGTATTGCCCATCAAATTTTCAATCCTCAACGCCGTTCCATAAAAACACCCTCGCTGCAGTAAAATGTATGTCCCGGGATCAATGATTATCGGCAAGGTGCTAGATGCCAGAGTTAGCATTTGTCAAAAACACCTTCATTCAAATACTTACCGACCACTCCGGAATGTTCCGGATCTGCTGCCACATGAACTTCTCAAGCTTATTTGCACTCTTGGCATAGGGTGTGGTCTCGTTATTGTAGCGTCGGCAATTGTCGAAGATCAACATGGCATCCTTGATGAAATCCTGTGGGGTCGGGTACAAGTCCTTCTCATGCTTCTCTTCCATGGTCGACAGATCCATAGGCTCCAAGATTACCTCGTAGTAGTCTGGAACCTCATCGCGGTTCACGGGCTGAGTAAACGGCCAGGCTGCACTGTGGTTCTGCATATCGTTCAACAAGTGTAGCAATTGGTTGTAGTTGGGCCCATGGCGTGGTTGGCGAGCCATTTCATCCATATCTGGGGACCATCCAGACTCTTTAATAGCGGGAATGCTAAGGGGATCGATCGGAAACACCCCGTTCTTCCATTCCTTCGGAGGGGGATGAATGATATGCGAGCGACTGAAGGCACGGATCTTGGCTTGTACGGACTCCTTCTGCTTCGTGAGCATGCGACCCATCTCCAGATAACGGATCTTGGGGAGCATGGTACACTGCATGAGCGTGCCACCCTCGTAATCCTTAATGTAACCCATCCAGATTGATTTATCGAGTGTGATCTCCTTGGTAAAGCCCTGCTTCTTGAAGTATCCAATGGCGTAATTATCGGCATAGGTGAGGAAATGCATGATGGGGGAGGTGGCTTTCACGTAGTCCTAAGCCGGCAAATGGGTCAGATATATGCATAGGAAGCAGACCTCCAAGTGTTCGCACCTTAAGATGGGACATCAAGTGTGCACCGTATCCCTTCACTTGTTGATCCGAGGAAATCGCGCAGAAGACAATCTCGGCAAACTTTCGACCACTGAACGGACGATACGTGATCCCTCTGTAGTCGGTCAGTATCTTGACCCAACTAACCGGGCTGTACTCGGCACTCATGACATACCCAACAACCTCCAATGGATGCTTTACAATAGCCATAGACAGATGGGAGCGATCGTAGACAAGGCGTGCAATGTAGTCCTTCGGCATCTTGGGAAGTTGCTTCTGGAAAATACACTTCAAGCCTGTCAAAACAATAAAGCTATCGTGAGAACCATCATTGTTGACGACACGGAATTCAATGTCGCCTCGACGTTCTTCGAGAACGGCAGGCTGGCTATCATCAGCCATTGTTTCTCGCGAATAGACACCAGAGTCCATGGTGTGGGGTGGGAGAGTACCTTCTCAGGAAATGGAACGATACGAAGCGGAGGCCTTTTAAGAGGGCCATCTTCCTGTGTGCGGGGTGCTTATCAGAACAAATGACCGGGCGATATGGCGATATGGCGATATCGATAGTGAAGAGCTTCGCTTACCTCTTTCACGGGGGAATCTGTTCGTGCCTTCTTGATTATCTGCGACCCAGAGTCCGGGGAAGCTGCCTCCTCAGAGGCTTTGCGCTTGAAACCTGATACCATATCGTCACGTTAGAGATTGTTTTCCAAAATATGAGAAATTACGAAAGTTCACTTACTCTTTGGTGAATCAACAACCATGATGTCCTGGATCTTCAAACTTGACCCTGCGTTGATAATGACATGGGGTATCGGTCGGAACAACTAAGCACCGGTCGGGCCAGATCAACACTGTCGATCTATATCACTTTCACATTATCTTTAACCTGAATCAATTTCTCCCTCGATTACATTTATCATCTATTGTCCTAATGTCTCTGAACGAAGTCTGGGAGGCAGCCTCTGCAACTCCATTCATCCCTCTCATTGCCAAGGACAGCCAGTTCTCCGTCGGCTTCAACTTGCTCCTCGTCGGTAAGCTTCTTGATCTATCATAGCTTTGAAAACAGCCAATCTCTGACTGATATTGATAGCATTGGTTACTGCCACTCTCTTCGGCTTGAGTAAGTTACTTTACAACTTTCACATTTGAACTGGACGCTGACTTCATCAAACAGATCGGTCTTTCCTCGGCATCGTATCCTTGGGATTCCCAGCCGCACTGGCATTTGGGTTAGTAATGCGTTGCGTCCCATTTCTCAACATACGATATACTGATTGGGTATTCTGGATAGCTTCGGAGCTGTGTTTATGATCTGCGCCGCCGGAGTCTACGTTTAACCGGCCACCTTTCCTATTGCGCGTCCCGTTAAATGTACCATAAGCGTTGGGTTCAAAGGGGCCTGTACTGCTAGAACATCCAAAGTCATCACGCATCTTGTGACTCATCATCTTTGCTCTGTGCCAGTATCGCGCTTAAAAAGTTCGAGCTAGCAGCCTACATCACAAAATGGAGCCCCTTTTCGCCGGCGTCTCCAACAACGCCCACCATCTCTACACACTGCTCTCCTGCATTGGTTTCGCACACAAGGCCACTGTCCAAATTCACCCCAGATGGCCTCCGATTCTCAGTGGAGGAAGGCCGCGTCATCCAAGGACTGGCCTTCCTCGACAAGTCGCTCTTCACCAGCTACACATTCAATTCTTCAACCGACCCCGAAAATAACAACCAGAACGGAACGCCGCAAGACGACAACGAATCCTCACAAAATGGGGCTCACCCTCACTTTGTCGTTTCCCTCTCCGCTATCCTCGAAACCCTAAAGATCTTCGGCATCAACGAGCTCCCCGAGTCCAACCGACCCCGCGACACTAGCATCACGCAAAACGGGATCGCCTCGTCAAGTGCATTCAACGCTCCAGCCCTGCTCATGGATCGCTCATGCACCCTGCAATACGCCCAACATGGCGCCCCGCTTAGCATTACCATCACCGAAGCTGGGGTGAAAACAACCTGCGAGCTAGTTACCTATGAGCCCGACGAAGACGAAGCAGACATTCCCCTCCAGCGCGACGCCATCATCATGAAAATCATCATGCGGTCCGCCTGGCTACACAATGCCATCGCCGAACTCGACTCCTCCACACCCACAATCTTAAAACTATCCGCCTGCGCCAAGCGAGAACCGTACTTCGCTCTCTCTGGTGCGGGTGGCCCGTTCAGTGAATCCACTGTGGAGTTCTCGGTTGACCAGCACAACGAGATCGCCGGTGGCGCTGGTCAGGGCAATACACAATCCCAGATGCATAAGGTGTTGTTCGATGATGGCTCTTCGCGGGCTCGCGCAACTAGAGCTAAGCTTGCGCCTACGGTCACGGAGACTTTCCTTGTTTCTCCTCCTTCTTCTATGGGCGAGCGCATTCGACAGAGCTATCGCTTTGGCTTAGTTCGGAAGGCTGCGAGAGCTATGTCTGTCGCTAATAAGGTTAGTATCCGTGGGGATCGGCAAGGGGTACTAAGCTTACAGTTCATGATTGAGCTTGACGACCATAATATGCCAGTGGGCAGACCGGTTGGTGCTGGCGTAAAGGGACCCAATGGACCTGTGTGCTTTGTGGACTTCCGGTTTGTGCCATTGCTAGACGAAGAGGAGGCTGAGATGGAGATGGACGCAGGAGGTGAGTAGCCGGGTTAGGATCAACACGATAATCAATATAAACAGCATACCCCAATTTGAATGGTTAAAGTAAAAGATTAATAGAGTGCAACGATTGCTTCAACTAGTCATTTACGTACAAACTCTGGTATGAAGCAAATGGAATTCAAGGCCAAAAAGCCCCCGCAACCAGAGGCGCTAGGATATCAGCCTAATAACTAGAGTGGGAAATCAAACCCCAAAGACAGGTTGAACAAATCATGTACATCATCAGAAGTGCACACACTATCAGTACAAAAGATAAACCAAGCCACAAACCAGCCATGCCACGGATGCGAATATGTCCAAAAGGTCGAATCCAAAGTGCGTCACAAAACGCCAGAGTTAGAAAAAGAAGCACATAACCGCACTCAAGCATGATCAGGATTGTAACTCGTTTCCCCCAGCATACTCTGACCAACAGGCGCAGCCGGAGTGGGCGTAGCAGGACGCGGCATCGACGAACTAGGCTCTCCCAAACCAGGCGAGTGAGCCTGCACACGCCCAGCAGTAGCAGCCTGCAACCTGCGATCCAAAGCCTTGAGCGCAATAGCACGTCTTCGCTCCGCCTCCTCGCGCTTAGCCGCTCCCCTGGCCCCACCACGCTGGTTATTCAACAGCGTCGGCAATCCCGCCTCGCCTCTTGCCAGCACCAGCTCATTACCGGAGGCGATATCGTCCAGCGAGAACGGCGTCAGAAGCTTAGCTGCGACTGGCAGCGCGTAGATCTTATCCGCGACGAAGGCCACGGGCGGCTGCATGACGTCTGGAAATAGACAGGCGAAAGCGAAGGTCTCGCTGGCATCGCCTTTGATGCCCGTACCGTTCGAGGTGCCGGTTAGGTCGGGCTGCCGCTTGTAGAAGCGGAGGTAGGTCCAGCTTGTGAGGAGGCCGAGCCAGGAGAGGATTGCGGCGGTGTGTGTTCCGATGATGAGGCCGCTGATGGTGTTTAGGAGGAGGAAGAGGGCGGGGAAATGCTTTACGCGCATCTTGATTATTCCTTTGAAGATTGTTACGGTGTGTTCTGGGACGAGCTGTTTGAAGGCGACTAGGAAGGAGGCTTGGATGGAGACTCCGCCGCAAATTTGGGTGAGGCTGTTTGGTTGTGATTGTTAGTGTTTGGTATAGGGTGGTAACCGGTTTTGCTCTTGTTGCCCGAGGGGAAGGGAGAGGGGCGATGCGTACGCTCTACTCGAGGAGCCTCCGATTGCTCCCCAGATTAGGTAGATTGGAATGATGGCGACACAGGGGATCACGGCGACGACTGCGATGAACTTGCTGAACTCGCGCGAGCCCCACGCGCGCTCGAGGTACTTGCCGCCATAGAATACGGTGGCGGCATTTAATACCACGGTAAATATGTTCTGCTCGACGAAGGTGGCCGTGATGATTGTCCAGGGATAGTAATAGAAGAACGAGGGGACGAGGGTCAGGTAGGGGACAAGAGGAGATGTGGTCGGAGTTCCGCCGGTGGTGTCAATTTGTCGCCATCTGGCAATGTTGTAGAGTAAGGAGAGGGTGAGAAGGCTGACCAGACAGATTCGAGTAGCAGGGGGAATATTGATTCGGAGCGACATGTTGGAGCTCGCTTGGAGCTGCAAGACGCCACCGTAGAGATGCGAAAGTTGAGGTGGGAGACTTGGAGGGCGGAAGTAGCATCCATGTTTGTTTGGCCCCGAGATGCTTCGAAGGCACCGACATCACACACACACACATCCAAATAGCCTTCGATTATAGTTATCGACTTATGTTTCATGTTATTATCTTGTTTTTCTTACTATTCAGTTTATAGTATCTTTTTTTCTCTTTCTTTTTAATTCGTTGTTCTACTATAGAATATTATTTGAATCTAGAATTAGATTGAATGAGTGACAAGGCATCAAGGCCAGTACCTACATATGTAGGTAAGTACCTACATATTGTTGTTAATGATCTACTAACGACCCATATTTAGAAACAAGTGTAAGATCAAACATCCAACATCCAACATCCAACATTCAACGGAGTACTCCGTACCTAGCCTGTCAGACACTCCGTAATGGGAGTTCCCATGAGGTAATGTAGCCAGGAATAGTAAATGAAAAGAAACAACCGAAGTACATCCAACTAAACCAGTCCGCAAGTCGTAGTAAGTAAAGAAGTCAAAATGTAGAAAGTACCCCGTACTTTAAGGACGTTAAAGGATGCGCCAATGCCCAGGTCGGTAACTGGCGGCATCATTAGCCACGATCCACCATCTGCGACTGATCCTGCAGGTTCGGGTGGATGCAGTTCAGGTCATTGGTATATGATATCCGAAAGGTAGAATCCTTGTAGGTAGATATTGTTATAATTGTAAATGTAAGTGTAAGTTGTGACAACAGGAGAAGCACTCCGGTACTTGGAATTGGGACTTTTGAAAGGTGCCAGGGTGCTCGTGCTGAAATCCCCCGATGTGTGGAGAACCCCCTTTTTTAGGCGCTTAGCAGGAGAGTGGTTTGAGAAGACAGAGATATCTCAAGGAACAGAGTGTCAGGAGTGTTTGATGAAGTTTAGAATATCAATAGATGTTCATAATGTTATATGATACCACATTCATAGAAAAATGACTGGAGAGAAGAGATCGAAAAGTGTGGAGGTCAACGCCACACCGAGGATCCAGTGGCTAGTGCTAAAATGGACTTCTGCCAAACATTCTGGATCCTTTAATCTCAGATCTTCACTTCTCTCTCCCTCTCTCTTCTTGCGAATACTTGATTCGTATTTCTATTGAGATTTACAGATTTCTATTCTTCTTGATCCTTAATCTCATCTCTTCTTCCCTCCACGCCCTCAGCTTCTTTTCAAACACCCCCCAAATCTCCAATTTCTCCCTTGTCTTGGCTTTCTCTTCAATCTTCAATTCTCAAAGCCTTAGATTCTGTGCGGGAAATACAAGCACCCCCCCCCCCCCTCTTTTTCTATTTATCCGGAAGTTCCTACCCCCTTCCGGCCTCGTGTTCCGTGTTCCTGAAGCTCGCGCATCGAAGCCTCCACTTTGGTTTTCATTGGCAAAACAGCTCTTCCCTCTCTGGCATGTCCGTGGCCCTTAGCTGGTCGCACATGTAATCATGGCACAACCTGATCTCACGTCGCATCATGTCAACTATTTAATATGGAGGTAAGTGCAATACAGCCCATGCGTCTCCTGCAGAACTAATATCTTTTTAGGTACCTCCAAGAAGCCGGTTGGTCACATTGCCCCCCCTTGACTTTCCCCTTCAAATTTGACCTCTAACTCAACCTAGGTCATGGCGATGCCGCCGTGTCTTTACAGCGTGCGTGGTTCCCTGACCCGCAAACTCTACCGTTTGCGCCTTATATTAAAACCCATGCGCTGGTGTCGTTGGTCCAAAAGGGCCTCCAGTACCACGAGTTGGAATCCTCGCTGGACAAGGTACGTATCTCATTTTAAACGGTTCTTACGCGCCAAAGGGGAAAAGATCTACTTTCTTTTTGGGTTCCTCAATTGAAACCCAAACTAATTGTAATGCGCAGGAGGGCAATCGCAAAAGCATTTCACCGTCTGACTATTTTTTTGGGCCAGAGCCCTTTGAAATTGGCGCCAAAGCTGGATCGGTGAAATGTCCAGATGAGGCTGTCGGCACAGACCCAGATTCGCCGGGTCAACTTGTGCGCGACCGCCCGGTGAACGGCCATGCCGAGCCCGGGAAGGACAGCCGAAAAGACGAAACTGATAGCGACGAATCTATGGAGGACAAGGCGCAAACTGAAAGTCAGCCAGATTCTCCCGACCATATGGATGAGGATGGTGATGTCAGCATGGCCGAGGAGATCCCTGAACTACCGACCCTGGAAAACGGCGATAGCTCTTCCGCCCAGATCGCCCCCGCCAAGCCCATCGATTTGACACCCGACACCGCCCTGCTGGATCTGGATTATCACGTGACTCACGCTGCATGGCGCCCTCGAGATCCAACTGTGGTTGTGGGAGCCGGTGACCTCTTTTGCAGCTTGTGGAAGTTGTCCATGTCGTCGGAACCTGTCCAGAAGAGAATCGTCGAGCTCAAGAAGGGTGACACAAGTGTCTCGACCGTAGCCTGGGATGCCATTGGTGAGAAATTGGCCGTCGCGACTTGTACTGAGGACAGGGGCACCATCACCATGTACAACGTCAATGGGGACGCAGTGGATTTGCTACCTGAAGTACCCCGGCTCATCACTGGCTTGCACTGGGCAACTGACAGCTCGCAACTGGTGGTTGTAGCCTCGAATCATAACGTATCGGAACTCGCACTTTGGGACGACAGCCGCCGACCAGAAGTTTTCCCTCCACCTCAAGTAATTGAGAACAATATTTACGATCTTGCGTGGTGTGGACGCAACCTGGCATTTGCTTCTGGTGACGGTGCAGTCTATCAATGCGAAGTGGAGAACAGCATCCGCTTGATCAAGACATTCCCTTCCCCCAGAGACAACGCAACTTGGGAGTTTATTCGCTGTGTCCAAACCGAGTCTCATTCCGTTGCTATCGCGGCTTCTGGACTGAGCGCTTCAATTTGGATCCCTACCCATGACATTCTTATCCCTAACGCCCACAAGGACAGAATCACCGGCATTGATATCAGCCCTCAATTCGAACCCCATCGTATTGAATTTGCCTCTTTCTCGGCAGATGGTAAGGTCAAGGTCTGGCAAGTCAACCTGGATATAAAGGATTACACGAACTTCCATCAGCTGAGCCTAGACTCAACCCCCGCTATTACCGGATCTTTCTCGCCGGATGGATATGCTCTCGGTGCAGCTAGCAAGGACGGCCTCTTTATCTGGAACACTGGACACCCTGGGGGTAATCTCATGTCTACCTGGACCGCAACTAGCCCCGAGGTGAAGAAAGAGGAGGCCGACCGCATGGCCAATGGTCAGAATGGACACCATGGACGGAATGGATATTCAAAATCAGATCCCCATCGGGCCCTCTCCTGGGATGCAGATGGGAAACGACTTGCCTATGGCTTCGACAAACAGGTAAGCTCCCTGGTCTGGTTTACCCGTGTCAATTCCCCCCATGCTGACAGTCCAATTTCCTTAGATGGCAATCATCAACTTGCAACGATGACAGAGCGGGTTTGAAACAGCCACATGAACACTCACGACTCATGCCCTGCTTGAACTAATCCGACAATCCCGCTTGAAAAGCCTTCTCAATCTCTTTCCCTCGAAGACATATCACCCTTTATGGTTTTCCCGGTTTTTTCCTTTTTTCCTTTTTGTCTTCTATGAACATACATTTTTCTTTAGAAAATGCATAATGCCATGCATTGCTTGGGACAGGTTTGGTGGGCACGGCGAATGACATGGACTGGCGACGGTGGATTTTTTTGCCTTTTTTTTACCCTAACCCATCTCAGGTGGGATCTGTGATCTCTAAAACTCACTTTTAGTGTCTGATAATCAAGCAAATACCCCCAATTTTCAAAGGAAGCCCTGTCCATTATAGGTACATCCATAGTCGCGACCTCCGGAGATAGGCCTCTATCGATAATCGATAGACCCCTCGACGCTAGTCCGCTTCGGAATGCGTATAGTCACGCGCTGGAGGGCATCTGAGCACACATGTGAGACGTGTAAGCTTTTTCAAGGTTCTAAGGTTTTCATTTCAGGAAAGCCATCCATAAGGAGGCGTAAAATATTAAGCCTACAATTCATATCATTGTTGTGTTAACTTTTCAAGTTTCACATCAGCAAACTGGGGCCCGCCGTCAGCATACCCACCCGTGGACAGTGTGAATCATTTTCCCGCGCCAACTCAATCCTTTCTCTTTACTATCCTTCGTTAATACCGGGCACTTATAACAAATGGCAACTCCTGTAAGTACACAACTGTCTTGCTTGCTGCTGTATTTCTCCACCCTTCGACGCCCGAGATTGTGTTTGCACTTATTGACCAATGACTCAGGCCGTCACCATCCCGTCCCTCGAGACGGCGCGAGAAGTGATCTCCAAGTCGAGGAACTCCGCCTTCCCTCCCAACCTACTTCCTGTCACGGCATCGATCGCTGCCGACCTCTTAACCCCGACATTGGCATACTTGAAAATCGCAGAGAAGTGAGTCATTGGGTTCTTTCCAACAATGGCGATAAGGCGGGGGGCATGGGATACTGGACAAGATTGCTGACTCGCAGGGATAGCTCACGGTTGTCATTCTTGTTTGAAAGTGCTGCTACCACGGAGACCATTGGGCGATACAGCTTTGTTGGTGCAGGTGGGTGATACCGGGAGTCTTTGGTCCGATTCCATCGCTTACCACTTCCTCCCATACAGACCCCAGAAAAGTCATCAAGACTGGCGAAGGCCATGGCCCAGCAGCAGATCCCCTCCCATACCTTGAGGATGAGCTTTCTCAGTTTCGCGTCGCGACAGTACCTGAATTAGTCCTTCCGCCCTTGACTGCCGGAGCGATCGGATATGTTGGATACGACTGTGTTAGATATTTTGAGCCCAAGACGGCGCGGCCGATGAAGGATGTCCTCGGAGTGCCCGAATCGTTCTTTATGCTTTACGACACCATCGTTGCATTCGATCATTTCTTCCAAGTCGTCAAGGTCATCACCTACGTTCCCATTCCCTCGGCGGATGCAGATATCGAGGCCTCATACCTCAAGGGCCAGTCCATCATCCAGAAGACGATTGAGAAGCTGCTCCAGGACCGCACCCCGCTTCCTCCCCAGGGCCCGATCATTCCGAACCAGGAGTATACATCCAACATCGGACAGGAAGGATACGAAGGTCACGTCAACCGATTGAAGCAGCACATCGCCAAGGGCGATATTTTCCAGACCGTGCCGTCACAGCGGCTATCACGACCCACCTCTCTCCACCCATTCAACCTCTTCCGCCATCTTCGCACCGTCAATCCCTCTCCTTATTTGTTCTATATCGACTGCCAAGACTTCCAGCTTGTGGGCGCCAGCCCCGAGCTCCTGGTAAAGGAAGAGCGGGGGCGTATCATCAGCCACCCCATCGCAGGCACAGTGAAGCGCGGCAAGACCCCGGAGGAGGACGCCGCCCTCTCCGAGGAGCTCCGCAGCAGTCTCAAGGACCGCGCCGAGCACGTCATGCTGGTCGATCTTGCCCGCAACGACGTGAACCGGGTCTGCGACCCCACGACAACACAGGTCGACCGACTGATGGTCGTGGAGAAGTTCTCACACGTCCAGCACCTGGTCTCCCAAGTCTCCGGAGAGCTGCGGCCCGACAAGACCCGCTTCGATGCATTCCGGTCTATCTTCCCAGCCGGCACAGTCTCCGGTGCACCCAAGGTGCGCGCCATGCAGCTTATCGCCGAGCTGGAGGGCGAAAAGCGCGGCGTCTACGCTGGTGCTGTTGGATACTTTGGATATAACAGCGCCAACGCAGATGGCTCTGCTGAAATGCCCGGTGCGATGGATACATGCATTGCGCTGCGCACTATGATGCTCAAGGACGGCGTGGCGTACCTCCAGGCTGGTGGTGGTATTGTCTTCGACTCGGACCCCTATGATGAGTACATTGAGACGATCAACAAGCTTGGTGCCAACATTGCTTGTATCAAGGGCGCCGAGGCGAAATACCTGAGCATGGAGAAGTAATAGACTTGGATTTTGGGATAAAACACAAGCACATTATGTTTCGTTTTTAGCAGGAGCGTCGGCCCCCGATGGTTACACAATGGGATATGGTGTTTTTGATGTGGTGACGAACAGCATTCTGAAGGTCACACGCTCTCTAACGTTGGATTTCGGTAGAATATCATGAAATTATACACAATTTATGTCCATCGCATTCTGATATCTGGTTTCAACGACTACGCAACATGTCAATTGCGAAGTCCCCATGTACGTTCCAAGGTTGTGCTCCCAACTGACACTCCATATGGGAAGTAGATCAAACATGAGCCGTGGAAACTCTCCTATACTGCACAATATAGTAGATTCAAGACTGTCATCAGTCGAGACGTCGATGTATATTGTAATATGGGGATGATATCGAAGAGTGTTATAGAACCCAAGTTAGATTGTTTGTTTGAAGAGGTTCTCCCCCCCTGTACTCTCTCTGCTCTCTCTGTGCTCTCTCCTCCCCTCTCTTCCCTCTCTCCCCTCTCTTCCCTCTCTCCCCTCTCTCCTCTGTCTCCTCTGTCTCCTCCTCGTCCTTAATTCAGACAACACCGAGCATTATGTGAATCAAGATCTTGATATTCGGCTCATTGATGCTCATGCACCGCAGCGGCTTCAATGAGCTAAGGACCTGGTACTAATGTACGGTCAATTACCTCTAAGATCCTGATCACTTCCCCTTTACTTTTTCAACCTGGATTTTTCGTCTTTTCATAGAGTGCAATGTTACAGCACTATAACCCTCGCCCTATACAATTGTCAGCCAACCAGGGCTTACTGTGAACCTCGGGAAGTTCCAAGGTTCGTTTGACCTTTCATTCCAGACTCTCTTCTCTCCAAGTGCTCGAAGTGCTCAATCGCATAACTAGATGGCTTCCCCGGGGCCATGACCTTGCCCGAGTCGCTCCTTCCGAAGATGCCCTTCAGTGGGAAACGTGTGACTCCCCTTAGTCCAGTCCAGTCAATTCAAACACGAATCCACATCTGGCTCTCCTTGGGCACTTCATCAATCACGCCGATGAATTTGCTGGTCCTAATACACTGCGAATTTATGTCTACTCTAGGCACTCTCATGATCCTGGAATGCTTGGCCGATCATGCGACCCTCGAGAATTATCCCGGATCAGTCTGCTACATCTTTGATACCTGTTCTGCTGTATCGGCTGTGGCTACGATCCGTGCCTCTTCGTGCATCACTGTATCATTATCCGTGGTTATTAACACCTTCGTTATCTTGGTACAACACAAGGTTTGAATTGATCGTTCTTTCATTTGCTACCATCCAAACACCAATGCATGATGATTTCGGGTTTATCCCGAGGTCAAAGGCTATACTTACTAAAGTTCATTTCACAAATGAAGCCTTTTTTGGCCCTTTCTTGCTGTCTGTCCGACAAACCTTGAAAAGGGAAAAACATATATATCTAGAAAGACCACCTAAAAGACCACCTAAAAGACATATAAAAAGAGTATTGGAGAAGGCTACCTGAGAAAATCACCAAGAAGATTAAGAAGGTTACAGTCGCACACAAGCGGCCGACTATTCTTGTGTGATACGAGTAGAATACCTAGGTATCATGAAACTTCACATAATTTATGCCCATCTCATTCTGATACATACTAGTTTCAACCACAACTCCTCGACTCCCCAGCGCCCCTAACAGACACAGTCCATATATAGGAGGTAGATCAAACATGAGCTGTTCAAGTACTTCTATGTTGCAGAACATAGAACCTCGAAGATATATACAACCGTGGGCCAACCAGAGCTTGGTTCGGACCCTTGTCGGTGCCAATGACGCAAAGAAGATAATCGTCATGGCAAAGTGAGATATGTAGATACAAATCTGATACTCACCCAATCCCTTCACTATCCTTCCATTCCGAATAATCTCATCTTTTAGAGTGATCACATAGATGGCATCAATAACACGACCAGTCGTCGCCATCGCCGGAGCCACCGGCCATCTAGGCAAGCACGTCACAACGGCCTTCCTCTCCTCCACCTTCCAAGACAAATTCTCCGAGATAATCCTCCTCTCAAGAAACGAGTCATGTCTCTTCCAACCCTCCTCGTCCCAAGCCGGCGTAAAACTCTCAACACGCCGCTACAACGAGAACAACCTCGAAGAAGCCCTGCAAGACATACAAATCCTCGTAAGCACAATCGGACCCGCAGGCCACGACTTTGGAACAAAGCTCGCAGACGCCCTCCCCGGAACCAACATCCGAGTCTACTTCCCCTCCGAATTCGGCGTCGACCACTACGCCCACGACTTCGCCCACTCGGAGTGGCAACAGAAGAAGAAACACTTCGCGAACGTGCAGCGAGTCGTCCCGCACACGAAGATCTGCCGCGTATTCAGCGGCCTAGTTCTAGAGGACATGGGGCCGGGGTTCGGTCTTGACACTCAGAACGGGAAGTATACTAGTGTTGGATCGTTCCGCACGCCGGTGTCTTTTACCTCGGTTGGCGATGTTGGTAGGACGGTTACTTCGCTGGCGACTCTACCCGCTGAGAAGATTCCTGATGTTGTTCATGTTGGTGGTGATTCGCGCTCGGTTGCGGAGATCGCGGGGATTATGGAGTCTGCTGGTGCGGGACGTATTGATATTGACTGTCTTCCGCATGAGAAATATAAGAAGGGGAATACTGCTGGGACTTCCTCGCGGCCGGAATCTTATGTATGGTTCTTGATGGGTGATGGGGGTATTACTCATACTGCTGCTTTTCTTGGGAACGATAATGAGATTGTTAATCCTGGTCAGCAGCTGTGGAGATGGAAGACTGTAGAGGATTTGGCAGAGGAAACTAGTGGGAAGCCTGGGAAAGATGTTGTCGGGCCTTGTCGTAAGTAGATTTTTATTTACATACATATACTTCTTTCGGGTATAAGCCACTGGATCACACCTGGACACAGGCATAGGCTGCTTCATTCGTCTAAAAACATACGCTTTCAGCCCTGGTGGATCATATTCAGCCACAACCTTAGAGCTTAGTGTCCAGGCAACAGCTCTCAGAGGTGAGTCGGCGAGGCTGTGGAAACGCCTAGTGAGGCTTAGTTCGTACCCCATACAAATCATCCCAAGGCTCGTATTGACCTCGGCGCTAGCAGTGTCACATTTAAGGTTCTCTCTCACATAGGGGCTTTTAGTTCCTCAGCTGGTGCTGCGCCCTGATGACTCAATATTTGAAAGTTTCCGACTTTCCAAGGTTCTTCCCTCTTTGAGTCACTTCCGACGACATCTTCCGACATCTTCAAATAAGACGAAATCCCCTCGAAACAAAAACAGAGCAAAAGCCACCAACGGCACAACATGTCTCCATCATTGAAATCTCGCGCCCAAGCCGCCATCTGGGGGGTCTGCGTAGCCGACGCACTCGGTGGCCCCGTACAATTCAAAGACCCAGGAACCTTCAAGCCGATCACATGCTTAAGAAAGGTCGCGCCCTTCGATCAACCAGCCGGGTCAGTTTTCACCTCATATGTGG
Organism: Penicillium mononematosum; assembly: GCF_028829835.1. Classification (NCBI taxonomy): domain Eukaryota; kingdom Fungi; phylum Ascomycota; class Eurotiomycetes; order Eurotiales; family Aspergillaceae; genus Penicillium; species Penicillium mononematosum. The sequence continues at coordinate 6,903,127 of NW_026643272.1, read as the reverse complement.
GAAGTACATGCGACTAACCTGAACAGATCCTACTCCGACGACGGATCTATGACATTAGCCTTGGCATGCTCGTTCAACAAGTCCAACATGCAATACAACCACACGCTATCAATTCAATACTTTGTCGAGTGGCTAAGAAACGGCTATTTCAGCACTGTCAACCACTCGTGGGACGTAGGACGTTCCACTCGCATCTCCCTGGGACAGTGGGAGAAATACGGCATAGAGAAGGGCGATTTCGAACTTGCTCAGGTGATGGTCAATGGTAGATTGGAGTACGAAGAGTATTCTGGGAACGGGAGCTTGATGAGGATCGTCCCGATTGGACTGGTTTACTGGCGTGATCCTGGATTAGCGAGGGAGATTGCCAGAACACACGGCCAGATCACTCATCCTTCGCTCGCGTGTGTGGAAGCCTGTGAAGCGTATACGGAGTTGGTGTGCAAGGTTATGAATGGTTGGTGTTTTTTATTATGGTTTCTTTCAAGATTTGTCCACTGACGGGTTTATAGGCGAGACGAAGAAGCAACTCTTCCACGCGCTCTCCGTGTTCCCGTTTACTCATTCTGCTCTGAAAGAGCGCTTGTCGCTGTACAGATACAGGACAATCAGTGACTGGAAGGCAAAAGAGCCTAGCGATATGAAGAGTAGTGGGTGGGTTGTTGATACGCTGGAATGTGCTCTGTGGGCATTCTTCAAGTATGACACCTGGAAGGATGGGGCATTGGCAGTCGTCAATCTGGGTGGTGACTCGGATACTGCTGGGGCTGTTTATGGAGGTCTTGCGGGCTCATTCTATGGGTTTGACGCTATACCCGGTGAATGGGTGGATGGGATGCAGAATAAAGGGTTTATTGGGAGTATTGCTGGTGCTCTGTCTGATGGGATAGCTTGAGTTGGGACTTGAGATTGCACTACTGGAATGAACATCATAATTCCAAGGTTGTTCTACCATACCAATACCTACATAGGTAGCCAAAAGTACGTGTAAACAAACGTCCGTATACACATTAAGTCTTCTCGGGATAGTGGAAGTCTAATTATCTTCAAGGTTGAGGAGGCTGCTAGACTCTAAAGAAGATAAGAGATTACTAAAAGAACAGCATCGCGAAGAAATAAGCGCTTGCTAGGCACCGGATCACACGAGTCGCACTATGGGGGCTTGTTGGTGATAGCTACGAGAGCCCGTTTGATATGATTGATGCACCACCAAGCTATGGACAGATTGCAAATGATAGGCTTCTATAAAGAGAGGTGGTTTCGATCTATGGATATTGTTACATCTTGCCCACTATACTACCTACCTAGGTATTGCTCTACCTTTGATGGATGTACCTACCCGATTAAGCTCTTATATCATATCGCAGGCTCGTACCTTCCCTACAAGCCATTGCTTCCCCTGTAGTCTACAAAGCAATCTCGTAGCCCACGAAGAACTTCACGTTTCTCATCATTTTTCAAGCATAACTACATATCGTAAAAATGACTGTTCTAATCGTTTTTCCGTTTCCAATACTACCGCATTGCGGTGAAGGCCACCGGGTTCTCTCCTTCGAGCTCACTGAAACATCCGACAGCTCAAGCTTACCGAAGAGGACGTTGCCTTCACTAGTGACACTTTCAAGGCCTTTCAGGAGATCTTCCTCGGTATCCGATACCTCATCATCGACGAGAAGTCTATGGTCGGGCTTGATATGCTATTTTGGGTCGAGCAGCGTTTCCTCTGCCTGTAAGTTTGAACTCTCTTCAAGCGTCTGTTCAAGTCTCTCCTTTGGCCTCTTTTTTGGCCTCTTTCTGACACGTTCTTTTGGTCCCAGTGCCAATCCACCCCCGCAGCAAGGATGACTCCGTCCTCGTGGAGCTCCTCCACGTCGCCACTGAGAAGGGCCCGTTGCTTGCCCTGGAAGTGGATGGTGTTGCCCTCCTGTACCTGCTTGTAAGGCAGAGGTAGGATTGTTCGTTTCCTGGTGGGCACAATTCCGCATGGAACGGTATGTCACTTGGCAGGATCTATGCTAACGACATACTGACCATTGATTCTTTGGTATAGCCGGGCCCACGCGTTCGATGACAATGCGGGCGGCGGCGGCGCGAGCGGTAGGGGGCCCACTGGGGGGGCCACTGGGGGCGGCACTGGGGGGGGGGGGCGTTGAACTTGAGGTATAATTATGAAACTGGTTGGGTGGGTGGGATTTTTTAAATTATGATATCAATACGGTTGGGAAGGGAGTGCTGGCCCTCATTGTATATAGCCAGCCGGCCATTGTATATACATAGGAGATCTTGGACCTGCAGTCCAATCGACTGTTGCCTGACCACGACCAAGGTCCTGACACAGCCTAAAACCGCCACATGTGGCGGAAAACATGCCATGTCATTTTTATTTCCTATTTCTGATAGACCCTGCAAGAATTGGAATTGGCTCTGATAGTATATGTCAAAGAAGATGAATATGTAGAAGTCGAATAGTGAATTGATTATCATGGGCTATATATAGAAGGGGCAAAAAGGAGAAAAAGTAAGATCACGATTAGACCGGACCTCCGGCTAGGACTGGACATGTCAGGACATGTCAGGACATTTAAGGGATCTTGGAGCTGTTATTTGTTCTATGTCTGATAATAAATGGAATTGAAAAATCTTCTAGGCTGAAAGGTTCCAAGTGTACGGAGTAGATCTTAAACAGTGCCAGGGTGTATAAGTTCCCAATCTGCTTCGTCACTGCCAAGCCCTCTCATTCCCCCCCGTTCGAGCCCATCCCCTCTCCTCTCTTTCACTTTTCACCTTTCATCCGTTGACTGTCGACTATTGTTTGCCAATATTTCCTTTTCAGGCAATCTGACCCTCAATCCTTTTAACCTCTTTTAGACCAATCTGCCTGTACCTTTCAGAATAGTCACACGTTTGACCATCTTAGGCCGCGACACGGAGAAAGAGGGCTGTATGTGCTTGGCAGTCTACTACTCTTCTACAATAATCCTTCGCATCGGTTTCCACCCGACTACGATCCGTTCCCTTTACCTTAAAACAGCGACCGTCGCCTCACCGCCACCATGTCCAAAGTCGTGCGGAGCGTGAAGAACGTCACAAAAGGATATTCCTCAGTGCAGGTTAAGGTCCGAAATGGTATGAGTCGATTCCACTATATCAAACTTCCGGGCGACCATCGAGTCGCCGCCGCATGTGCAGAACTGCCGTTGCCACGGCTTGCTCCCCCTGTCTTTTCCCGGGGTGGCTTGCTGCATTGCGCCCATGCACCCCACATACATTGTGAACCATGTTGCTAACTTACTTTTAAAGCCACTAGTAATGACCCTTGGGGCCCTACGGGCACCGACATGTCCGAGATTGCCGCCATGACTTTCGGGAGGTGAGTTGTGTCTGTGAACAACCGCGTGGGCACCGCTAATACCATTTACACAATAGTCCAAACGAGTTCTACGAGATCATGGACATGCTTGACAAGCGACTCAACGATAAGGGCAAGAACTGGCGCCACGTGCTGAAGTCACTGAAGGTCTTGGACTACTGTCTCCACGAAGGCTCGGAGTTGGTGGTAACGTGGGCCCGGAAAAATGTCTATATTATCAAGACTTTGCGCGAGTTCACATATGTGGATGAGGAAGGAAGGGATGTTGGCCAGAACGGTAAGTTGTCTCTTGAAATTCAGAGGGGTCGCAAAATTGACAGGTTGGTGTTCTGTAGTTCGCGTCGCAGCAAAGGAATTGACTGCGTTGGTACTGGATGAAGATCGCTTGCGCGGTGAACGGTCAGATCGCAAACTCTGGAAGACTCGCGTGAGCGGACTCGATGAAGGCTACGGAAGCTCCAGCATGGAACCGCCGCGCAGAGACCGACGCCGACGCAACGGGGACGACGACTCCGACACCGAATACCGCTTAGCCATTGAAGCCAGCAAGGCCGAAGCCGAGGAGGAGCGCAGACGACGTGCCAAGGAGACAATGGCAACTCAGGATGACGAGGATCTTGCCAAGGCCATCAAGCTTAGCAGGGAAGAGGAGGACCTCCGAAAGCGCGAATTAGAAGAGAGCAACGCCCAATCTCTCTTCGACGACACCCCGGCTCAAGTCCAGCCAACCGGCTACAACCAGGGCTACCAACAGCAAGGTGCTGTGGACTGGTTCGGCAACCCGATCAACCCGCAGCAGCCTATGACAACTGGTTACTTGAACAACCAGTATGCGCAGCCGACAGGATTCCAGAACCAGCCCACCGGCATGAATAACCCTTACGCCAACGGCTATCAGGCGCAGCCCTCGGCCTTTGATCAGAACCCTTACGGCCAGCAACAAAACAACCTTTTGCAACCGCAGGCCGCTCTTCAACCCCAGCACACCGCATTCAATCCTAACAACCCTTACGGGTGGATATCTTCTCGCAACAGCAGCAACAGCAGCAGCAACAGCAGCAGCAGCAGCAGCAGCAGCAGCAGCAGCCCCAAGAGAACTATCAGACCGCAGGAAGCAATAACCCTTGGGCCGGGAACCCATCCCAGCAACTGCAGCCCGCAGATGCCCTCAAGCCCATGCCGACAGGATCAAACAATCCCTTTGCTCAGCGTACTCAAACACAGTTCAACAAACCTGCACAAACAGGCCCGCCGACACTTAATTCCTTGTCGGAGGACCGTGCAACGAATCAGTTTGCCCAGAACAATGCGCAGTATGGCCAAAGCTCGCAGTTCACCCAACCCACTCAGCCCAACCCGATCGCCGGCTTCCAAGCCCCACAGCCACCCAAGAGTACCCCGCCACAGGACCCTCATCATGCTCGTCTCAACGCCCTTCTCGGGTCTGGCGAAGGCCAGGATACCTTCGGCAACGTTGGAGATCTCCGAATCCCCGCACAGCACACAGCACCTGGCACATTTGTCAATTCTGCTGGTCAGGGTTTGGACCGCCTACACGCTACGCCTACCGGAAACCCATTCTTCAATCAACAATTCACAGGCATGCCGCAGCAGACCGGCTATGTGCAGCAGCAGCAACAACCTGCTAATAACAACCCTTGGGGAGGCCGGCAGCAGCAGCAGCCTGGCGGCGGTAGCCTGATTGATCTGTAGTCACTGTTCCATGGAGCTCTTCTTTATTGATTTCTTCCCAACTTCGCTAAGGCCACTCACGCGGATACCATCTATCTCATTTTTTCTGTTTCTCGTTCAATCACTCGGGGCTTGGTCGTCGGTTTTTACCCGGTCTCATTGTTCTTGTTTCCCTTCATTTCTCTCCCTATCTTTACCCGATACTCGCCACAATCTTCCTGCATCCAAGAATTGTGGGTTGGAGCTGTGAAGGAAGGCTAAACTCAAGCTTTCTTTTCCTTCATGTCCTCTATAGCCTACATTTGGATGTTTGACCTGGGTCCCTCATCCCGTCTTGTATTCTCCCCGACACTTTTCTTTGCTTCCGCCATTGTCTGCCCATTAGGATATCCTTCTCATTTCAAACCACTTGTTGACATATTACCAGACTCCCTCATACTGCATAGTTCTAGCCCAAGTATGGTTGCAGGTAGTCAAATTGATTGATACTAGCTGAGATACTCCAGTGTCTGTGATCAAGGTTTTCATGACGTCTCTAAAAATGACTATGTTTTGCGCCTCTCTTCTCGTAGTATTGTTAGATGTCAAGTGCAAGACCAAAACCAAAGCAACACAGAAGAGCGAACCTAGTTACCACGCCAAATCATAATACCATAAGGATCACGATCAGCCTCACTAACAGAAACCTCGACAGCGCCCTGATCCTTGGCAAGGTTCCGGATAGCACCAATCTCGTCATTCCCAGTCTCTAGGCTGGCACTTTGCTCCCACTGCTTCGTAACCTCATCCAGCAATTTGGGCTGCATAACCGAACGCAGATACCCACGCTCTGAGTTAGTATGCGAAAGCGAAATAACAACAGACCCACGCTCCGTAGCAGCCAAAGCCTCATGGTGACTCATCTCACCCGTCAACAGGAGACCAGGCAGCTCCCCATCACCCTTGAGTAGCACACCCGATCCCGAGCCGGGACACATGCCCACCGTACGGATAGAGATCTCATCAACGGATTTTCCCTGCGGGACGGCGATGGGGATACCGCCCGGCAGTCCGATTCCACGAGCGATGTTGTCGATCAGGGTAGTGAGGGGCTGGTTTTCGGCGAATGTCACCAGCCGGCCGGCACCCGCTGACTCGAACCCTTCGGGGATTGAGGCTGGTGGGGATGGGTGGATTGTGGACCTGGTGTGCGCTGGTCCGGAGGTTTGGGCTTGGACGGTGGGGATTGGGGAGTCTGGGTAGGTTGGGGCGGAGTACATGCTCGAGTTGCAGGATTTGAGGGTGGATTTGGGGGTTTGTGCGGGGTTGATGTTCCCTGTCACTACGTCGCAGAGCCAGTCGGCCATGCCGCCGGGGACGGTGTCGACTGCTGTGTGGGGGGAGTAGACGCTGATTCCATGTTGGGCGAGGCGGAGGAGGGATCGTTGTTGGGTGTCGGCGAAGGTGAGGGATTTCAGGCCGCGGAAGATGATTGGGTCTGTATGATTGTGTTGGGTTTTTGGGTCCAATTGCAAGTATACTGACTCCTTGGGTGAGACTTACGGTATGCGACGATGACCGAGTTGCGGTTTTTAATGGCCTCGTCGGCAACGGCTGTGGTCAGGTCAATTGTGAGGAGGACCGAGTTCTTCTGTATCCGGGATTTGTCGAAAGGAGCTTCGAGGAGCACTACAATTGAACGAGTCAGTACATTGCAACAGCCAATTGAAGGATATTTCGAAAAGAAAAGTAAAACGAAGAATCTTACATCCTGTATTATCGAAGCTCTTGTCTGCCAATGCCTCCGGGTAACTGCATATACGAGGTTAAACGAAGCTCCATACAATGCGGGGAGCTTGTGAATAAGTGGGGGGTGAAATACAGCTTTCTCATGGAGCTCACCACAGCATTAGTGAATGGCGAGCATTCCGAAGATATCATCGACGCAGACATGACAGAGTATCGACGTGTAGCAGCGCGCAGAAAATTCATAGAGAGTCGTTCACCTTGAAGATAGCACTGGAGAACAGCAACGGAAAATGATAATGAGCCACACACGTGCACGCACCAGCCACAGCCGACCGGAGGCTCTGAATTTGTAATGAGAGCAACTCCCATACTTCGCGATAACCTCGGGTTTGGCACTCTATCTCCTCTTGTCTTTTCTCCCTTTCCGTTTCAGACCATACTTGATGTTCTCCCGCACTTCCTCTCTTACCGTCCTGAGCAGAAGCTGCCGCTATCTCCTCCGCCCTCACAATAATATCCAGCGGGCTTCATTTTCCCTCACCGCGCGCTCCCACGCCGCCATCAACGCCGCCATGGCCGACACATCTGGTATCACCGCGGACTCGCTGAAGAACAAGTTGACTGAGGTGCTGCAGGCGCAGCATGTGGAGGTGGAGGATCTATCTGGTATGGAATTGACATTGAAATTGAAAATGGGAATGGGCATGGGAATGGCGCTATGACGTCGAAGCATTCTCTTTTTCTTTACCCTTGTTGATCCCTCGCTGACGGTCTGTCTTTTCGGGTTAATATAGGCGGGTGCGGACAGGCTTTCCAGGCTGTAATTGTTTCCCCTCAATTCGAGAGCAAGACTATGCTTGCTCGACACCGGCTCGTCAACTCCGCGCTCAAGGCCGAGATCGCTGCTATTCATGCTTGGACACCCAAGTGCTATACCCCCGAGCAGTGGCAGGCTCTGCAGCAGTAATTCATCTCTCCACAAGAGGCGGGGTTATGATGAACTATGGCCTTCCAGAGAGATATTTGGAAGAAGCTGGACCACACCAAAGGTTGAGGGTTTAGACTTGGTTTAGGAACGAAGAATCGGCCATTGATTTCTAATTGCTTGATTCAACTATATGCTTGCCTATTTAATTTTGGCATCGATTTCTCAGGCGTTGGCCGGGTTGGAAAGGATGGAATATTGTACACTAAAATCCTGCGCTACGACGTGCCGTTCAGCAGGGACCAGAAATAAATCCTGTGCATGGTATATATTTTTCTTCTACTATTTGCAAGGAGTTTAGAGCTCTATCTAGGGATGACTTTAACCGAGCACCTTCTCGGCAGCGGAAACTTTGAAATGATGTTAGCATAGAACAATGTGCTTGACAGAAGAGAGACATACCATCCAGACCGGTGTTGTCAGGCTCGACGAAAGCCTCCTTGACCTTTCCATCCTCGACGAGGAGCACGTAGCGCTTGCTGCGGTCATTGCCGAAGATGGCGCTGCTTTCGAAGCTGAGGTCGAGCGCCTTGGTGAACTCGCCGGAGGGGTCACCCAGGAAGCGGATCTGTTCAAAATACAATATCAGCTCTGTCGCTGGTATCAAAATACAACAGAAAAGAAAGAAAAGAAAACTTACACCGCTCTTGCCGGAGGGATCGAGGGAATCAGCCCAAGCCTTGGTCCTATATGATAGCTTTGTCAACAAATGTTCCAACACTCCCACGCTTAACTCGACATTGATACTTACACGAAGGGGTCATTGACAGAGATGACGAAAGCCTGACCAGCCTCCTTGAGCTTGGGGTGGTTAATGAAGCCGGGAACGTGGGTGCTTGAGCACGCAGGGCCTTGAAGAATGTCAGTCCCAGCAGGAGTTTTTGTTTTCTATCGATGTAGGATGGATTCACGTACTGAAGGCAGCGGGAGTGCCAATGATGACAGCCTTGTTCTTGATCTCCTTGGCCAAATTGACCTTGTTGCCAGGGGAGTTCTCGACCAGGACGTCGAGGTTGGGGATGGCGTCGCCCTTTTGCACGAACGCGGGCGCGGTGCTGTGGAAGAGGGAGGCTTGCGCGCGAACGCGGGGGATGTTGGTTGCGATACGGCGGGCGAACATGGTTTTAATTTGGTGATGGGATTGGGTTAATTGAATCAAAGGGAGAGTGGTAAAAGGTGTATTCCGTACGTTGTTGTGAAAGAATGGGGAAGAGCTAGGGCGGTATGTCGAGCTTGGGAGATTTCGTCATGGCCGTTGCGTGCTATTATTTTTAGGCACTCTGTTTACACCTCACTATTTACTCCGTACATATGTTGTACTCTGTATGTACTCCGTACCTTTTATATTGATACTATTTGCTTTATTTTCATCTATCCATACATTGACCTTATTTCATGCACATCATCGTTGATTGGCACAGAAAGTCACTCTCGGCCTGTGGATACCAGTGCGACCTGCGGAGGCTATACCGCAGGTACGAAGCAACCTATATGAGGTGTCAATAATAAATGTTCTCTTTTTAAGAACAGGGCAGACCAGCCATCTTCGAATCGGATGATATCAAGTCACATCCTATTCCTCCATGACGCAGTGGATCCTTGCTCCGTCACACGGTTCACACAGTTCACAAGGTGGATCATCAACCCCCTGCTGAAGGCTGCAGTCATCTTCTAGTTCAACATGAAGTTCGGCGTTAACACTGTTTGAAGAACAATGGACTTGACTGGCAGAGCTTAGATGATATGAGTGACCTGTGTGCTTTTATCATAACGACGGTGTGCTACAGTGGAGACTCGTGTTGGGCATTTTGAGCACTATCCGAACTAACTTCGGTGGCTTTGAGACCCTGATGAACCAGTTCACAGAGTGTTAACAGCGTTAATAGGTAACTCTTGAATGACTTGGATTTATAGGCTATTCTTGGATCATAAAATATCATAAAATATCATGATGCCATTATTCTATACGGAGTCGGTATCTTTTACTTAATATCCGGTCACGGTAAAAGTGGGTAAGTCCGATTAATAGGTTCATGAAAAGCAACCTGTTCAAACCCCGAGCACATGCTATAGGAGAACTGAGACACGCAGAGAATGGCAGGGCTGATCACTCAATGTTATATAAAACTTATTAAAAAGCGTTTTCAGTGGAGCATATACTGCTTATCCCCGTTATTTTGTACAAAGACTTGAAAAGACTTGAAAGACTTGACCTCTCTTTGCTATCTCTATCTCTTCTGAATCCACTCTACACTAATTCAATGTCTCACCATTTTCATCAGGTCATTGAGGGGGAATGCATGCTCCCCCTCTGCGCACTGACACGATCCCCTCCATGTCTGTCTGTCCTGCATCTCTTTTTTAATAGCGAATAAGATCTGGTTATGAAGTTTCTCTTTCGTGTTTTCTAAGGAAGTTTGTATACGATACTTGGCTAGTACCTCTCTCTATATTGTGTGTGTGACATACTGGAATTTTGCCCCTCGTGATTGTTAGGATATTCAAGATACTCCTTGCATTAAGAAATGTGAATAGGATCAAGTATTAAATATACATATAAACATATATATATATAAATACATATATATGAACATGTAATCGTATATATAAAAATAACCAAAAGTAACCTGGGAAGACACTACCTGGGACATCTGGACACAACCTGAGAGTCCTTGTACCAGCCAGTACCCTCCGTAACTTTGGTACTTGGCTCTACCGCTAAACCCCCAATTCATTTTTTTTCCTTCTTCCCACCCTCCATGAAAAAGGTCTGGTCTTCTCCCCTTTTCTTTCTTTTCCAGGATCAAAAAAACGAAAGCCCGTTATATTTGCAATCTTTTTTATCCGTTGGGAATCAGCCAGATCCTGTTCGACCGGTCGCGACCCGTCTAGCCCAGCATGGACGGTGGCCAGACCTCTTCCAATCCCGCCCCCGCTGGGAACTCCAGTGATTTTGTGAGTGATCCCTTCCTACATACGGACTCGATATTGTTGTTATACATCTTTACTAACAATATGAATAGGTACGCAAGTTGTATAAGTGAGTCTTTGCTCTTCAAATCTCAAATCTCCCTGGCCTTTAATCTAATGTTTCTAGAATGCTGGAGGACCCAACCTATGCGTCAATCGTACGCTGGGGTGATGAAGGGGATTCCTTTGTGGTATTGGAGGTAATGCGCCCGTGGATTTGTGCGAAACAGATTCGGTCTCTTTGTGCTCGGCTAACTCGAATCCCAACAGTGTGAGAAATTCACCAAGACCATCCTACCGAAGCACTTTAAGCATAGCAACTTTGCCAGTTTTGTGCGCCAACTGAACAAATACGACTTCCACAAGGTTCGACAAAACAATGAAGAGAATGGCCAGTCACCATACGGACAAAATGTAGGCACCTCTCCCAGTCGAAGGTTAAATTGGAGGTCTCACACAAATCACAGGCATGGGAATTCAAACACCCCGAGTTCCGCGCAAACAGCAAAGAATCGCTCGACAACATTCGAAGAAAGGCACCCGCGCCACGAAAACAAACCCAAACCAGTGATGACTCCGTACCCACACAACAAATCGATCTTCTTAACCAGCAGATTGTGGCGCAACAGCAGCAGATCCAACAACTATCAGACCAATATGCCCGGCTCACAGTGGATCATCAGCTCATGTTACAGGAAGTGATGCGAGTGCAGAAGACGGTTTTGAACCACGAGAATGTCATTCACCAGGTGATGACCTACTTGCTGTCGGTGGATGCGCGCCAGCGCCGAGATAGCAAGGCCGTGCCTTTCCAAGCAACCGGAACAACAATGAGCCCTTCCCAGGTTGGTGCGGTGGATGATGAACCCTCCTCGCCCCTCCAGCAAGCCTCGAAGCTCCTGAATGACATGAACGCCGAACTGCAATTCAATATGAACGGTGTCGACTCGATGAACGATCCTCAAAAGGCCGTCGTTTCAACTCCCACCTTGGACCCGAATGCGCGAAATGGTTCGCTCCGCCCCGCGACAGCTGCACCACCAAACCCTGCACTCGTTTACCCCAAGATGGCCGGCGATCTGGAGCAAGTGGTGTATCCCGTGGGGGCCACAAACGGCATCGATCCCATGTATAGCGAGCATATCAACAATGTTCCGTACCCAATGCCCGCCAAGCAGGAGATTGATACCTCGGATGCTCGTCGGCAGTTCCCCGACAACCGGAAGAAGAGCACGAATGTGGATCCTGGGTGGGTGCGCAGCCCACAGATCCTCTTGGTTGAGGACGATGCCACTTGTCGGCAGATTGGTGGCAAATTCCTCTACTCTTTCTCGTGTGTTATTGATACAGCGGTACGTCATCAGTGTTGTCCCATTGACTAGCACAAGCTAATATTCTCAATAGTTTGACGGTTTGGAGGCTGTGAACAAAATCCAAGGTGGCTCAAAATACGACCTCATTCTGATGGACATCATTATGCCCAATTTGGACGGTGTATCCGCGTGCCATTTGATTCGCCAATTTGATCGCACCCCGATCATCGCCATGACCTCGAACATCCGAAGCGACGACATCCAGCTCTATTTCCAACATGGTAAGAAAAACCTCAAAAATTGAATCAAGGTCTTCCACTAACCCGTTCCAGGAATGGATGATGTTCTTCCAAAGCCATTCACCCGCAAAAGTCTTCTCGATATGCTTGAGAGACATTTGGATCATCTCAAGATTTCGCCACAGAACCCAGGAATGGAGCCAGTCCGGCCTTCCGCAGCCGCTGTGACCATGGCCGCTGCAACTCAAAGTTCAGCAAACCAGTCAATTAAAGAAGACAGCTCTCCAGGCCAATCGCCCGCTGGATCAATGAACAACTGGCAATCGCCCGGCCAGTTCCAAAATATGCAGGCTGTTGCACCGAACATGCCAGCAGTTCAAGGGCCATATGTTACCGCTCAACCGGCCGCCTACACTGTTGACCAGAATGGCGTCCAGTACCCAGCACCACCAGTAGGAGTCCCAACCGCGGGCGCTCCTATACGTCCCCCGCATCGCCGTCAAATCTCCGAAATGGGCGGTGCCGATAACCCCAACATGCCGAAACGACAGCGCATGTACTCTCAACCCCAACCCATGCTTGCCGTGCAAGCTGGCCGACCTGGCTAAAAACGAAACCCTGACCATTTATCCCTTCATTTTTACTCACCTTTCCGCCTGTCCATTGACTCACGATTCCACTTGTCTATAACGAGGTTCGACTTCGAAATTCCAAATCGTACATTTTGCTACTCTTCGCGGACGTCTTGAATCGCCGCAGTTGTCTCCCCACCTTTTACAGGTTCTGGCGTTGGGTTTGATTTAATTTGGGTGGCGAACTGTGTGCGATTTTATATACGTCAGCTATATCCCTCAGCTCTATCCCCCGTGGGTTCATGCATTCACCGGAGAGGTTGTTTCGCCAGGTACATATTTACAAACATATTATTTTATTTCTCTCCATTCTATGTGCCTATGTCCAGGGGGAATTATTGGGTCCATCGTTCCAGGGCTCGTCTTGTAAGGGCTGCGTATATGAATATATTATGGAACATCTGAAGGCTACTAGTATTTCCTAATAACCCTATTTCTAAGGATGCCTAGCAATAGACTACCCGGACTGTATAGTAATTGAACTGAAGCACTAGTATATACTAGATACCTGGTATCCCCACATCCCACCTGCACAAGTATCTGCATCTCCAATTTTCACGGGAACTGCAGGGGTAGAAACAAAGGAAGGTCTAGACCGAATTCCAAACGTCTAAATATTTAAATGTTTAAAATAGTTCAACTCCTTCCAAGGTCCAGGAGGGCCCAGACCTTGCGAGGAGTTCTGGGCCTCTTTGGATCTTTGTGGCGCCACGTTTGCTGCTTAATTTGTTTGTTTGGTTTGCATTGCCTGTTCCTATACAACATACATTACATTCACGTTCACTTTCTGATATACCTGGGCACACTTTCTACCTACATTTCGTTTGTAACCATTATACGATAAAGGACTGGAGTAGCCTTTGAAGTCTTTCCTCCTAGCCAATGATCAACATGATTCTTTCTCCCGATTTAGTCGATGCACATCCTGATGATGAGTCCTGGGTGAGAGGTAAAATCCATTGCTCTTGGACACATCTGAAGTGATTCCCACTGTTTCGAGGTTCCACCCTACACAAATTTTCTGCCCAGGTGGCAAACACCATGATGCCTGTGATGTAAGTTTCGGACACGAGATCTGTGAGAAAACCGCCGATAACGGATCTGAATGCCACCTGGGCACTTTAGTTGGTTATCGTGGGACCATTCTTGACTGGAAAGTACACCAGCAAGTGCTACACAACAATACCTAGGTATCACGGGAGAGGTAGGAGTTCATCGTGATCATCAGATGCGGATGATCGTGCTTGCCCTAATCGACAGCACCGAGTCGATACTTCCCGAGGTCATCCCGGTCAGCCTTATCTCACGCCATCTTTTATACAACAAACCTATAATCATGTTATAGCGGTGAGAAGGATAGGATGGATACGTGATGTTCCATTGGTGTCCACCTGCGGCAAATCAGGGCTTTTTGCAATAGTCGTAGGCCATGACATGCATGAAAGCACAAGGCTGTAGAGACTCTGTTCAGGAGGCGCAGGTATAATTATCCTGCATTTTGCGTTATGCACAGCATGATGGCGAGGACATGACTATGGACTTGATCTCATGGCAAAAAGGAAGTGGACTTCTTGGCTTATAGAGAATGTGAGTTACACACCTACAACATAAAGAGATACTAGGTTTGTACAGGGAGGCGCAGATCAATAGACGAAAGGTTTGGCAAGGAATACGACAGACAGCGTCACCTCGTCAGTCTATAGTTCTATCCCAAATGAATGGAACTACCAAGCTTGTGCTATTGATAGAGGACTGTAGACATTGCAAAAGCCTTTCACTGAAAATTGATTGATATAATCTTGTAGGTCGTTACTCATGATGCTAGAATCCAGGATAAAACCAACCGAGAAAATCAGAAGAGGAAAAGAACAATCCATATTGAAAACCCAATAAATCGCTTATGCTTTCTTCTCGGCGTCCGGCGCTTGGGATGAATCACCAGTAGGTTCAGACTCTGCGTTGCCTGCTTGGGGCTCTGTAGAAGCACCTTCGTTCTTAGTTTCTTCCCCTTCTTTCGGTTTGGTGTCCGCAAGGACAATGTCACCGTCATTGTCACCAGTTGGTTCAGCCTTCTGTTCTGTTGCTTGTGTAGTAGTGGTAGCGGCTGCAACCGGGACCTCAGCGGCACCGTCCGCGGCAAGACGCATCTCGACGCCTTTGCCGTCTTGCAGACCCATGTCTTCCACGCCGAGGACGATTGGACCACGGGCATGAGGGACTTCGTCAGATGGCTCTGGTGAGGTGGAGGCAACCTTTTCACCGGCTTCAGTGGTTACTAGGGTTGTGTTGACCGGCTCCTCAGGCTGTGTAGGTAAAGGTTCAGTACCTGGGGAAATGTTAGTGAACAGGAAACCAGTGGCTCGGTAATAATGGATAAAAGTACCCTCAACTAGCATGCCTGCATCTCCATTGGTATCATCGCCTTCGAACGAGGCATTAGTTAACCACGGGATCGGAGTAAGTAGTGCGCCGCCTAGAGATTCATCGCTCCCAAGACCCTGGGCAAACTCCGGGGCCATATATACCCCGCTGCCGTTGCCAGGAAGCAGCCCGTTCGTTTGAACATTCGTCACAGCCGGCGTTTGGAATGGGAAAATATCGGCGGAGCTTGTCACTGAGACAACGCGATCGACAGCACGTAGGTATGCGGGTAATGTCCTATAGTGCTTGGTCGGGTAGAGGACCAGCTCTGCGAGTCTCTGAATGGTGTGTGGAGGTTTATCCTCGAAGAACGATTTAATCGACGAGCGGATGGCGCTCAGAAGAAATGCAAGCGGGGGCGGAAGCCGGTCATCCGTGCTCGTACTAGATGGCTGGGGCTGTGAGTCTGGCACTCGCTCACTCGACGGGGGAGAGCCAGTTCGCGCTGCCTGGGGTGAAGTCTGGATGTCGGCGGGGGAGGTGTTTTCCTTGTTGCTGCTTTCGGGCGGGATGGAATTTGCCTGAGAAGAATGATTGGGAAACGAAGGCTGGCCGATGGGTTCAGGGCGCACTTGAGGCATGGGGAATACATTGTAAACGATCTGGAGCTACTGGTCAGATAAGTCGGTCAGGGGCATCGAGTATAGCGCACATGTTCCAGTCGCTCAATCAGAGGCCCAGCCATGCCGTTCCATCTCTCTCTATATCAGTGCGTTAGCCTCAGAAGCCTATGGGGATCTTGGCATGACAGCTTCACGTACAAATCCAGCGGGCCGCCATTGGCGGCTATTTGGGAGAGCTTCCTCGTCTGTAATTTTTGATATCAGCAAGGCCCATTTTAACTCAGACTGAGACTGCGACTGTGATGGTCAACCTACCCAGAGACATTGTCTAGTCAGCTGTGCATGGAGAAACAGAGAGTCGAAGCTGCGACAAGGGCGCGGCAGTCGACATGTGTGATTGGCCTGAGCTTATCGATAGCGCACGTGACCCTCCGCGAATTTTCGGAGTTGAGGGGCACCGTCGATCCCTCGTTTACCATATCTCGATCAATTGACTCATTTATCCCTTCGATCCGACATCATGTGGAACTCGCCTAAGGTCGGAATCCTCGGCGGTGGCCAACTGGGCCGCATGCTCGTCGAGTCCGCCAACCGATTGAACATTCAGGCCAATATCCTAGACGCCGACAACTCTCCCGCCAAGCAGATCAGTTCTCACGATGGCCATGTGACCGGCTCCTTCAAGGAGCCTGACGCCGTGCGCAAACTGGCTGAGTCTTGCGACATCATTACTGCCGAGATTGAGCACGTCGACACCTACGCTCTTGAGGAAGTTGCGTCGAAGGTACGAGTGGAACCCAGCTGGCAGGCTATCCGGACAATCCAGAACAAGTTCAACCAAAAGGAGCACCTCCGCAAATATGGAATCCCTATGGCCGAGCACCGGGAGCTGGTGAACAACACGCCCGAGGAATTGGCTCAGATTGGAGAGGAGCTGGGCTACCCGATGATGTTGAAGTCGAAGACTATGGCATACGACGGACGTGGTGAGTCATACACGATGCCCAGAGTATGTACACTTTTGCTAACAGTATCAAGGAAACTTCCGCGTCAACTCCAAAGAAGATATCCCCGAGGCCCTCGAGGCTCTGAAGGACCGCCCGCTCTACGCCGAAAAATGGGCATACTTCAAGATGGTTAGTACCGAGAGTTGGAACATCACATCATGCACGTCTCTAATATAACTTGTCTCCAGGAACTCGCCGTCATGGTCATCAAAACCAAGGACGACGTCCTCTCCTACCCCACCGTTGAGACTGTTCAAGAGGACTCAATATGCAAGCTGGTGTATGCGCCAGCCCGCAACGTCCCCGATTCCATCAACCAGCAAGCGCAAGCTCTCGCCCGCAAAGCCGTCTCCGCCTTCGAAGGCAAAGGCGCTTTCGGCGTGGAGATGTTCCTCCTAGAAGACAACAGTCTCATGCTCTGCGAGCTTGCAAGCCGAATCCACAACTCCGGCCACTGGACCATCGAAGGCTGCGCTCTGTCCCAATTCGACAGCCACATCCGCGCGATCCTCGACCTGCCCATCCCACCCAAGAGCCTTGAGCTTCTCCAGCCCTCAATCATGCTCAACATCATCGGCGGCGCAACCCCCGACTCCCACCTCAAGGCCACTGAAGCGGCCCTCTCCATCCCCAACGCGAGCATCCACCTCTACAGCAAGGGCGCCGCAAAGCCTGGCCGCAAAATGGGCCACGTCACCGTCACCGCGGCGACTATGCACGAAGCCGAGACCATGATTCAGCCCCTCATCGATGTCGTTGACACCATGCGCGCCCAGCGCACGGATATCAAGACCAAGGCTGCCCCATCCGGTCCCTCCAAGCCCGCACCCTCCGTCGCTGTCATCATGGGCTCCGACAGCGACTTGAAGACCCTCGTCCCGGGCCTCAAGCTGCTGCGTGATTACTTCGGCATCGAGCCTGAGGTTGAGATCACCTCTGCCCACCGCACGCCCGATTACATGGCCGAGTATGCGGGCCAGGCTGCTTCGCGCGGCATCAAGGTGATCATCGCTGCCGCCGGTGGCGCTGCTCATCTTCCCGGTATGGCAGCCGCTCACACTGCCCTGCCTGTTATCGGCGTGCCGGTTAAGGGCAGCTCGCTCGACGGCGTGGATAGTTTGTACAGCATTGTGCAGATGCCGCGTGGTACGTTATTTTCCGTTTTCACTCACCTATCCCTGATATATGTCTAACATTCCGTAATAGGTGTCCCCGTCGCCACTGTCGGCATCAACAACAGCATCAACGCTGCCCTCCTCGCCGCGCGTGTGCTCGGCTCTTTCGACCCGGCCATCCAGCGCAAGGTCGAGGCATACGCCGAGTCTGCCCGTGCTGAGAACATGGAGCTGAAGGGTACCAAGTTGCGCGAGCTGGGATGGCAGAAGTACTTCGATCAGATGTAGACGGTAAGTATGTACACATCTGTGATTTGAGATTTGATACGAGATTTTTATACGAAAGTGGACGCTGAAAGAAAAGGAGAAATGTGAGGGGATTTTGCCTTCGCTGAGCTTCTTGTACAGTGGAGTTCAGTTTACTTTTATAGACGACAATGAATGACTTTTAAGCTTATTTTATCTCCCACGGATCTGGAATACTCTAAATTCCTTATATCTTGGCCAAACTTTAATTGAAACGATTTAACGCAGACAACGGTGGCATTATGTATTAGGCTACCGTTAACTAATACTAGTACAAAGTAAAAAGACAAACGTCCGTAGTACACAAGGGGAAATCATAGCAAATAAACAAAAAGATCAAAAGAGGAAAGAAAATGACGTTACGCAAATATCATAACGATTTTGGCCACATTCAGTTTAGACGGTGGTTCCGATGTTGTTGATGGTAGTTCCGTTAGTGACGGTAGTGGCAGGGCCGTTAGGGACGCCGTCAGCGCCATTAGCACCGTCTCCATGCTTAACAGCCTCACCCAATTTCTGGGACTTGCCATTGACGAAAGCTTTGTCAACCTCATCGGAGAACCCACGGGCCTGGTAATCGGAGGCCTTCGTGCCATTGCCCGAAGCGGCGGCTGCGGTGGCGCCAGAGACACCCGCGGCGGAAGCAACTCCGGCGGCACCTGCACCGTCGGTGCTAGCGCCGTGGGGCTTCTTGGTAATGGGTCCACCGGAGGGGATGCCGGTGGACTCGGATGCGTTGCCGACGCTGAAGATGGGGCACTCCCAGCGCTCGCCCTTGGCAGCCAGATCGGCGTACTCGGTGGCCTTGGTGGATACAGCGCCGGGGAGCTCGATGTCAGGGAAGATGGAATCGTGGAGAGTCATCACGGTCTGGACCTTGGTGTCACGCTTGGCAGCGCCCTCGGCCTGCTTGGCCTTGGCTTGGGTGCGGGCTCGGATGGCATCGGCGTAGCGAGAGAAGATCGAGGGCGCGTTCTCGGGGTCTTCGCGGGCGGCCTCCTGGGCACGGGTGGCCTCGGTGTGGATGTCCCTGACGAAGAGGTCGCCCTTCTTGAAGGCCTCGCGGACCTGGCCTTCGACCACCTTCTGCAGGGCGGGCCTGACCACGCGGAACAGCATGGGCTTGAAGGTGTTGAAGAGCAGCTTGTGGCTGGACTTCTTCAGCTTGATATCCATGTTGCTGATGGACACATTCACCTTATCCAGCTTGAAGTAGTTCTCCTTGTCGTTCTTCTGGGCAGTAGAAGCGGCGAGTTTGACGCTGAGACCTTCTCCACCGAGGAAGATGTCCATAACACCACGATCGGTGATGGCAGGGAAGCCCTCCTTCTTCTTGATGTAGTAGCTGATATCGCGCAGATCAAGCTGAATGCCAGACATGGAAATCATGATCTTGTTGTCACGCTTGTTGGTGATCTTCTTGCGGCCCCAGCGGAAGTAGTTGTCGCTGCCGAACTCCACGACGTTGGGCATCAGGTTGTCACCCTCAAGGACAAGGTTCTCGACCACAACATCAACCATGGGATCCGAGACCTCAATACGGGGGATTGGAATGTAGCGGACATTCTCGAAGATGTTGGGAATGATGACATCGCGGAGATCCCGAAGGAGATCCGGCTTGAAGGTAGCCTTGCCACTGGCGTCGTGGCCAAGATCCTTGAACAGCTTCTGGCACGACTCAGCAAGGGCCTGGTTTTGCGGGTCCTGCTCGAATTGGTTGGCCAAGAACTTGACCTCGTCGACAATGCGGTCGGAGTGACCGCGGTAACGCTCGCGCAGGAGGTAACGGCCCTTATCGTAAAGCTCGTTCCACTGGCGGCTGCACTCGTCCTCCATGATGAAGCCCTGCTCGCGCAGAGATTTGCTATGTCTGGTCAGCTTTTATTCTGGGGGAAATTTTCCAATCCACATACCGAATCAAGGTGTCGACGTTCTTGAACCAGTTTCGGAGTTCGGGGTCCTTTTCGGCATCACGGTAGATAGTGTTCAGCGACTCGAAGAAGCTGTCCAGCGAGGTGTGGTTGGCAAAGCGTTCGATAAGAGTGCGCAAGTTCTGCTGAACAGCCTGAACATTGTCGGTCTTCAGGACGTCACGAGCAGAGCTACCGCCCTCCTTGGAGATGTCCTTAGTATGTCCGGCGTATTGCTCGGCCATGGTCAACAAGGTTTCAACGGCTTGCTGGTCTGCATGATTTGTTAGTAATATTCTCCATCGATGTCGAGATTATAACTTACAGTCAGCATGACCCTGGATCTCAATGATCATCTTCTTCAGGCGCCAGACGGTCTGCTCGCGACGCTCCTTGGGAATCTTCTCGGACAAGTACTTCTTGGTCTTGTCGGAGTACGCCTTCTTCTTGTCCTGCGCTGAGACTCCAGTCTCTTCCTCGGCGACCGCAGCGCCAGCGGAACCAGCGCTTCCCTTCTCCTGAGGCTATTGTCAGCATGTGCAAATTTGGGAGCGTATTATGGATACATACGCCCTTGTTCTTCTTGAATCTGGACTTCAGGTCATCCTTGGAGACATTGGGCTTCTCGTGCCACACGTTTTCCTCTGCGGCTTGGTCGATTTGCGAAAGCTCCTCTTCCGAAGGGCGGACCTGGTTGGCGGCCTTTTGAGAAGCATCGGCGGCAATGTCTTTGCCAAGAGTCATGGCGTCGTTCACTGTGCGTTGTTAGAAAATGTCCCCAGTGAACGGAAGTTAAACTTACGGAGTTTTCTAAACTCTCCGTTGGTGATCATGAGTGTGCCCAGGGTCTTCAGACCATCAACAGCCTTGCTAGCATCTTGCTGACCGGTCTCCTTGTCGACGGGGAGGCCAGGGCGCTTGCCACCAAGGTTGTCGCCTGAAATCTTCTGGGCTTGCCAGATAAAGTCCTGCAGGAGTTCACCCTCGTTCTTGACCAAGAGCATCTTCTTAGCTGCGTCCACGACATTGCGCAGGTCTGCCACAAGGGTCTTTCCGTCGGATGAGAGTTCATTGGGTGGGGATGTGAGGGCCTTTGAGTTCAAGGCGCTGTTCAGAGCGATGTCGCATTGCTTGTTCTGTGGCAGCGAGAGACCTAGTTAGCATTTGTGTCAAGGCCGGTGGCGCAGAAGAGGATTGAGACGGACCGAAGGAAGCTTGCCATTCTTGAAGGCTATAGCAGAGATAGTTAGCACGGCAATGGTCAATTGGAGTGTTGTGAAGCTTGACTTACCATGATAGATACCAAAGTATTGGAGCTTCTGGTTGATATCCTAGGAAGGGATTCCGTGTCAGTGGTGTGTCACAATGGGGTCGTATCACACGTACCTTCTCCTTCTGCTTAGAATTGGTGGGGACGTTCACAGACATGATGAAGTATGTAGCAAAGACCAATGATGAGGGGATGAGATAGCTAAAGAGGTATTATGTATGGACTAAGGACAGGGTTAGAGATCCATGCCCCAGGTGGATGTTTGCATTGATGACAAACAAGGGACACTTAAGGGACACTCACGAGGATTAACTATATTTATTGAACCTATGTAGGCACAAAACAAGGGGTATCACTGGAATGAAGGAAAATATGGGAAGGAAAATCTAGGTAGGAGGGAATGACGGAATATAAAAGACAGGGGATATAGCGCCATTATGATGATCCAGACAAGAGCAAAGACCAAGCAATGATCCCTACCACAATGAGGGATCAAAATGCCCACAAGAGTGTTCTCTGTTACCTAAAGAAGAGCTCTTTTTGCCCATAGCTGGTGATCGACACTTGACGTCACTCTTTCGTGGAACGTCTCTTTGGCCACGAACACGGACATCTGCTCCCTCCCAGTCTCGTTGCACATTTATTTTTTTTTTGTCACAGCCTAGAACTTTTTTGAACTTTTTAAACTATATTTGATTTGCTAGCTACTTGGGGCACATATGTACCTATGTACCTCTGCTGTGTCATATGTAAGGTCATATCAATCTCCACTCTCGTACGCACAGTAGGTCCAGGTCCACGTCATCCACTTTATCATCTTCATAAGGTTAGTACATTTCCGAGCTAGAGGTACAGCTTCCTAACTAAAATCCCATAAACCTCCAAAGATCTACTCCGTACAAACTTCCAAGGTTGACGAGATCGAGGTCTTGGCACACGCGCTCCATCATCATCCATGGGTCCATGTGGGTCCGATATCAGACTTTGCTCAACTTGACGTCAACACTTCGGATCTTCAATACGACATAGGGGAGACGGTAATTGCATTTATGCTACCTAGGTACTGGCTTTCTTAGCGTCCAAGTCCTCGATCTTGACGCGCTTAGCTTGGGAGTGGTTACGATTGAATCGTACTCGGTCAAGCTTTCAGCCACAAACAAAAAGGGGGTGTGGCTTTACGGGGCTGTTCACCCACTCCTTACTATATTGAGAATAGCGTCTCCATTCTGTTTCCACACTGTGGTTATCTTTATCTTGCTGATCCAGTTCGATCGATTCTGGTTCACCGATGTACGGAGTCCATTGCTCGTTGCCAGAGTCACGCGGGCGATCACATGAAGCACAAAGCCAATCATCCCAGATCATCCATGGATGATATCCCGGACACCTTCTCTTGAAACCTGATCGTCGGCCACTATTTTCTTGGGACACTCTACTAGTGCTTGTGCACGATGCCAGAAAGGGAAAGTTTTGGGTATCTCTTTTTCTCGGCAATTCAATTCGTTTTGAGTCCACAACGGTATATGAGCTGGCGCTCGAACCCTTCTCAGATATGATTATCGAGGGATTGACTTTACCAGAAGCTTTCAAGGTAGTGGAATTATGAAGTATGTGGCGCTTACTGAGCGATTCATCCACACGTTCTTCATCAGCATCGCATTACCAGCCACCAACTCCAACACCAGGCCACAAGAAATTTAGTAGACAACACCTTTCGAGCCCCATGAAAATGCCACTAACCACCAAGTAACTCAAATGTCCACAAGGACACAGTGCAAGGCCCACTACTAATCCACCATACATATATCACACCAAGGTTGTTACAAACACCACTCAAACAGCGCATCTGAAATATCGAACCAGACTAATATCTAATTCCCCCTACCCCCAATACCGTCTACTATCCTCCACAACCCTCCTCTCCCACCCCTCCTCAACCAACGGCCCAATAACCTCCACCACACTCTGCCCCTTCTCAAAAACCCTCCGACAAGGCAAATCCAGCGTCAAATTCTCCGGATTCCCAACACCAATAACCTCCTGCAACGCCTTCTCCGATGCCAGATACACCAACCGCCCAATATGCGCCCAGTAGATGGCGCCCGCGCACATCGCGCACGGCTCCCAGGTCGACACCAGCGTGCAGCGCGCCAGATATGCCCAGTCGTAGTTGTCCGCGGCGTTGCGCGCGAGCTCGCTTTCTGCGTGTCGCACGTGCGAGAGGGAGTTCGAGGAGAGGAGGATTGTTTCGTTATCTGGGGCTAGCAGGATTGCCGCAAAGGGTCGCTTTGTGTGTAGGTCTTGGGCTTGTGCTTGGTGCGTGAGGGCTGCGTCGCATGCCGCGGTGAGTT
Source organism: Penicillium mononematosum (assembly GCF_028829835.1). Classification (NCBI taxonomy): domain Eukaryota; kingdom Fungi; phylum Ascomycota; class Eurotiomycetes; order Eurotiales; family Aspergillaceae; genus Penicillium; species Penicillium mononematosum. The sequence goes on along the minus strand of NW_026643272.1, from coordinate 6,879,255 downwards.
GCGGTTTTGTTAGGGGTGTCAGGGTTGGGTTTGGGGTGGTCATTGCGAGGTCTGTTTGTATTGTGGGACTGCGTATGGAGTATGGGTGGGTCGACAGGTGGGTGAGGATATCTGGGGTGGGTTCAGTGGGTTTGGGGGATCGTAGATTGTTATAATATCGTGCTCGGTTTGATATCTTGAGGTTCTCGGCGGTCTCCGACGATGCGAGATGACGGGTGAGCCGGGTACTACTTTCTCCTCATTTAGGTGAGACATTTAACACTCGACTGGTGTGATGGAGTATGTGTATGTCGTGCATTATATAGGTATCTACTATGTACAAAAAACATTCAAGAAGTCGTTACTTTATTTACATGTGGAATCGTCAGGGGTAGTCCGGGTTAGTCGAACCCGGACTCTGGGCAGCGGAGGAATTCCTTCTTAGCGGGTCAGTGGACGAGCCCTTGGAGGACACCCGCGCACGAGCGCGGGGGCCATACTCTGGGTTCTCTGTATCCGGCTGTGTGCGGGCATGATGTAAAGAAAGATCCACGAAATCCGACAGGTCGGTCGCGGCCGAGCTGCTGCCCATCTCGGTGATGTGCACCAATTTTCCCAGGATCGCATATTCCAGCTTGAGCTTGACGCTGTAGACCATTGCCTTGAGGGTGACATGGATATCGAAGAAGCCCGAGTACTGTACCCCGATAATGGCGGCGTCCATCAGAATCATGGCCACGTTCACGATCAGGAGTTGGACCAGGGTGCCTCGGTAGTCGCCCCTCGGGCGGAGATTCAGTAGTCGCACAGACTCCCAGGAGTAGATGACGGAGAGTATGATTTCTTGTATGGAGAATCCGACCAATTGGATGCGTTCGAAGATATTGAACCCGTGGATGAAGAGGGAGGATTTGTTCGAATGGCTGCCTATCTCGAGGACGAAGCCGGGGGTATGTAGGATGATGGCGTCGACGATGATCATGGCGAGGGTGCCACGGAGGACGGCTCGGCTGTGGCAGACAAGATGCAATCGAGACCAGAGGACTAGGGACTGGCCTGTTACCATCCCAACCCAAGCGACTAGTTCCATCACGAAAGGGAACATGCTGGTGTATATGTCGAAGATGATGAGGAGATAGCCGAGACCGAAGGGGATGATACTGAAGGAGGCGATGAGGAGACACCAAAAATAACACCCGCCATATCTTTTGAAGGTGCTGAAGCACAGCACGATCAATTCCAAGGCATTGTACCAGGCAATGCCGATTAAGCAAGCGATTATTGTACGCTCCGCGAATCGGTCACGGACGGAGCGATCAGCGAGGCTGAAATTGCTGCCGGGGATGTCGGCAAGCGACATGAGGACATCGCCGTTGATGGAAGCGGTATTGCGATACAATTATAGAACACCCATCGTAAGACCGAAATAGGCAGGATAAGGACATATATGTACAAGCGAAAGAAGCCTCCTGGATAAAGGGGATATATGAAATAGCCTCGGGGCGATACGAGGCAAAACGGCAGGAGGTGGCGGAGAAAGTCAACCCTGGAAATGATAGATAAACCTTCTTTAGATGATATAGATTGATCTCCATTGGCTTAGCCGAACAATAAAACCGGGGCCTTTTCGGGGCAACCCCGATACCGCCGACGCGGGCAAAGTTCTAATAGGACGCCTGCGCCTTAATCTTGGGGTTACCTAGGTACGCATCAAAGGTTATTGGATACATTTTTCGTCACGATCAGCATCTAATACGGGGTAATAATAATTATTTGCGCATTTGAAGAGATGAGGAGATGGGCTCTCGCTTTCTAGGACACTCTGAATTTTCCTTATATCATTACCATTTCCGGTTGATAGGTTGGAGATAAGAGACGGGATCCCTCGGGCAGGGATTATATTTGCTACATATTAAGGACTGAACACGGAATACGGTGTAGAGATAAACAGAGGTACAAATTCTACCAAGTCTACCCTGCATTGTACATCCCTGCCATTGCACTACTCTGTTTTCGGAAGCTGCTTAAATGCTAGCGCGAACTAGTGCTATAACGGTGACTTTTCCCGCTTTTATGACACTTGCTATAAATTTGTATTACATATGTCTACTCCGTACGGAGCAGTGTTCCCAGGGCTTACCCAAAACTCTCCAGTCTTAATTTACCCATATGATTCCATATGTGAATGTTAAGAATCGCCTCTAGCCGGGCCCTAGCACTAGCATTGAATCTCTCATCCTCAACCCCGTTCTGCCTAAAAATGCCTGGAAAATGCTGAGAATATTGTCACTATTTAATGCATCTTCTTCCCCCTACTCTGTATCCAGTGAGCTACTACAACTTATGGCAGACAGAATATGGCAGCACTACTCCCTCTCTCCCTCTGGAACTGCTCGCCATGATTACGTCTCTGCTAGATTCAGAACACTCAAGGCTCTGATGCTAACCAAGCGGACACTATGCGCCTTCGCAAGCAGCTATGTATTCTGCATTATCTCATTGTACGACGAGAATGAAAGCTGCGAGGCCTTCAAGTCCATCATGCACACACGGGTGGAAGAGCACGTGCGCAAGCTCTACCTCAACACTCGGACTATTTGAGCGACATATTACTGCTAGCATGAAGCAATGTTTGGCATTTTTTTTCTGTAATAGCTGGCTGATCTGTGACACAATCGGATACCGACTTAGAAAGGGAAATCGACCCTCCCCACCGACGACAAAAGCTGTTACCGATGTTATCAGGACTTCCCAATCTGGAAATTGTTTCTCTGCATTTCGATAAACACTGTGCTACGGATCCCTTTCCGCGGACAAGCCCCAGACAGAGCTAAAGCTATACTGGGCTATTGTTCTGAAATGGCTCTACGGAATTAGCGTTTTTGAAGCGACCGTTGGAACTCGCCATTCAGAATCGCTGCGTAACTTTCAAGAGCTATCACGACAAGCCCACAACACGTCTAGTCAACAAGTGTGTTTCCACAATAAGATCAAGCTCTTCACTGCAGTCGAACAAAGACGTTATCGAGATCGCAGCTCACTGGTCTGCGCAGCAAGACGGGACCATCTACTACTACTGAGACAATGCTCGCATGGCATACGCGCCTCTTTACAACTGATAACTGGGTGGCCGATTGGATCAGTTAGATCGACTGCTGAGCACGCTGACCTGAAGCAGGACCGATATGGGATTTCATGGCGACATAGGCGATTTGGTTCTGAAGGATCTACGGCTAACTTGCGAGATTGGGCAGCAAACAGACTGTGTATGAGGGCTTTTAGGGACCCTTACGATAACCGGTCTGATTGGGATGCAGCTTCCACCGCGTTAGCCCTCTGGTTTCCAACTCGGCCCATACCTATATTGGTATATATGTGCAGTATATAAGAACAGTTGGCCGCCGATACGGCCTTTTCATGTTTGTTTGGGTAGTCTTTTGGTAGTCTTTGGTGTGCCCTTGGATGTATTTTCTAAGATAGATTCTCTTCCCTTTATCGGTGCTATCTAGAAGGGTAAGAAGAACTAACTACCTAGGTATCACGATCTGCATATGCCACGTACTTCCATATCTAACCTTGTCATATCCATGGATGCCAGATATCGGCCAGAATATTTGAATCAATCAATTTTATCCACGCAACTAGTCAAAAGAATCTATCCCCCCTAGCACATCATTCCCGGGCAAAGTAGCGACATTCAAGCAAAGTAGGGCCACCCTCATGACTCTTTCTTATCAGTAGAACCCCGTCCGAAGATTCGATGCCGCCGGGACTTTGGTTTTGAAGGCGGGTTTGAAGGCTTTTGGCGCTTTAATGGACAAAAAGACCAATTTGCCAGCTTGATGAAGTAAGCTGAGCCCCGGAGTTCAACCCTGGTTTTGAAATCTCTCCTAATCTCCTCTTTATCTTCCTCTGGAAACTCGAAGCCCCGAAAGCCGATACAGCACTGACACTCTGTAGTGCAATGGCCTCTGCCTTTCTTCCTTTGTGATAGATTCTTCTCTTCTTCACACCTCTGTGCGCAGCATCCACATTGCCGGCTGCAGCATCCACCTCGATCCGAACAGTCCTGTACTAGTTCTTCTCGCATAAACCATTTAGGATCACGCCGTAAGTTATCGTAAAGTTCCTTAAAGTACGGTGTAAGCATAGATATGGCTTGGTAAAGGGAATGCTCCTTTCTTGCATATTGTAGTTGGAACTCTTTAAGCTGTTGATTCGTCTTTTCAAGCTCGGCCCTGGTAGACTCGGCAGCCGTGGTCTCGTCAGGCTGGAGCCGGTCAGACTCAATATCTATCGTCTTTTGTAAGGCCATAGCTCTATGGTGTAGCGTTTCCTCACGCTGCGACAGTTCGCACAGAGCGTGCTCGGCAAGAAGCACATCGGCGATTATTTGCCGGTAGATACGTTCTGATCCGTATATGAGAAGTTTATAATTCCCACCGACAAAGTAGAGAAATGCCATGATCGCGAGGGGAAAGCTTAGCAGAAAAAGATAAGAAAGCCTTGGAAAATAAGTAAAACATGAACATTAGAACTAGGACAAGATTGAAGGAAGTATAGAAAAACGATCCTCATTTATAGGCATCCCTGAGTCATAGTGTGATCACCCTCCGAAAATGGTCTAGTTGCGTAGAAGGTTTCTGAAGGTTCCAAGGTTGATGTTGCTGACTTGTATACCATGGATATATCCATGGATGGATGTATGTACCTAGGAAACTAGGCGGGCTGGTCTCGAAAACTACCTAGGTAGTGTACAAAGACCAGATATGGCACGCAAATTGATCTTGTGGACAGTGATCTGCAAGGGCTTCTTATTTCAACTTGGTGCTTTTTCGGTGATACCTAGGGCTAAAGTTTTTATCAATAGCTATCGACAAGAAACAAAACAAAATGGAAAGGTGGTTGTTGATACATCGAACCATAACTTATCCCATTTAATATTTTGGGGTGGCCACTCGCATGTCAAATAGGTAAAGTGTAGGGATGTCTAGTTTTGGCCTGATGAAAATATCGGCTGCCGTACACGCAGTCGACACCTGGGACCTTGGGACCTCTGGGCTAAACCTTTGTACCTACATATTACCGCCCTGTATACCGCCTACCCGTTATATATTATATACTATCATGAATACCGCCTCCCTTTTCCACATAGTACTGCCATAAGAATATATAGTCGGCCGCTTATCCGGCTGTAGCCATATTAATGGGTTCTCAGGTAGTCTTCTCCGGCAGACTTCTTAAATGTCTTTTTATTGGTCTTTTTAGTAATCTCCTTACTTTTGACTGCTAACGGTTGGTGCTGAATCACGTGCCTACACGCTAGGAGTTTTAGTCTGGCAGAACAGGCAGAATTTGGCGGGCGGTATATCTGGGTACAAAGGTTTAGTTAGCCCAATATTTCGGAGGTCCTACTGTACAAGGGTGTTTGGGTGGCGACCGGCTTTCTACTCTGAGAACCATGGCATTTATATTAAACACCGAGGTTGAAGCCTTGTTTAAAGGAGAGAAGATATCATAATCCTGGAAGTCAAGCCCAATCGTGGACAGATCACATTGCATACTAGCTCTCTTGAGTGAAGTAATATAGCATATAAGAGTAGGCAGTACAATATAATAGAGGAATCCAATAAATAATATTTCCAATAATAATAACAAAACAGAAGAGCACAACCACCAACACTAACACCAGGGTATAAATAAAGAAAAACAGAATCCAAAACACCCAGGACAAACAAACAATCCAAAATCCAACAAACAACGACGGGCCAAAAGGGGCCAAAAAGGGCCAAAAAGGTCCAACGAGGTCCAACAAGGGCCAACATGGCAAGCGCCATGTATATACAATAATCAACAGCAGGGGGGTACGGCCTGCGTGAGGAAAAGGATGAGCGAATCCACCATCCCGGCCGGTTCCGGGTTAGGTGGTAGAGAGAACACGATCAAAGATTTATTTTCCGCCCCGGAGGGCACCGACGACCTCGGCCAATGTGCTGGCCTTCTTGGACTTGGGCGGGACAGGAACCCATCGGATCACAAAGCTACCGCAGTTGACGTCTTCGAGCTTGGCTTCCGCTTCCGCCGTAGAAGTACCAGACTCCTCCACAATGATGTGGAGAACGGGGAGGCGGGTCGCTCCGTCGCTGCCCCTGCCAGCGGCCTGGACCATGGCCTTTTCGGCCTCTTCAATCTTCCTAACTTGTTGGAAGAAATCGTCGATCAGTGCCCTTTGTGGGTCACTGAGTCTGGCCTTATGGGCCCAAAACCTGGACATACATTTCATTAGCATGACGGACCAACACGACAGAAAACAAAGCAGGCTGCACATACCGAATGGCCAAGACGACCAGGGCCACAACAACGACTAGGCCAATGAGGCCATAAGCGCCAGGGAGCACGGCATTCAGCCAGGCAGGAGTTTCGTTCTGTGTGCTATTGGTTGCCATTTTGGAATTCATGACTTATAGACTTACAGACTTACATTACGCGCGGGGGGTAGGGGGGTTTACTTATATACCTACAGGCAGGCACGTAGATCACGGCCGTAACTTTGATTAAGTTTGAAGTGATTCCAAGCTGAAATGATTGATCTTTCCAGTTATAGGCGATTTTTATAAAATCTTGAGGCTTCCGCATTGCAAGTAGATGTTGAATTTTCAAAATTTCAGTTCTAATCGAGATAAAACTCATTACAGGTTGAAGGATCAGTGAGAGTAGATTGAAGCTGTTCTGATCAAATAGTCAAGTTATACTAAATGAACCATGGTAGCCTAGGAATTAAGCGAATTGTAGAATCCTGGCCAATCAGAATTTGAATATTGTCATGTTTGATCCTCGCTGTTCAACTATGACTGGTGAGGAGATATTTGACAGGCGACCTTATTTCAACCTCATCTCTATAGTAGTGAGGTCTGTCTAGCTTCAATCTAGAAAATGCACAGAAGATCAAGGAGTTTTCTTTTGTATATGTTTGATTACCTTTTTTTTAATATTTCTTTTTAGAGTTTTGCATGTCGTTCCTTCCTTTTCGGTGTCAGCTTGGATGAATAGTATTTGTGGATACATACACAATGAAGAAGGTCAAGACAGGCTGACTGTCTATCTGGTGCGTTGGACCCTCTATTGATATTCTTGAAGACGTGTACACGAACGCTCCTATGTTCAAAACGGCGTTCTCATGCTGCTCTAGTACCTCGCACCCATTTTGTCGCGGTTTCAGAACGGCCAACAGATCCAGACCCTGGAATTTGGAACTGGACCCAGTGACACAACCAAGGGCAATGTTAGTGCCCTTGTTCCATTGGAGAGTCTCACAGATACGTTCACTGGCATCACATTGTCGCTAATGGCTACGACCCGCCCAAACTTCAGTCGTCAATTTCGGCGCTTCGCTGTCTCGGACACTGAGAAAGACCCGGGATCTGAAATGCTGCGAGCTTACGATACACACCCGCGATCCGACCCACGACGCACATTCGGAAGATGTTGCAACCGGATGTGGTTCTTTGCCCGGTAGAGCTCACACAGTGGTCTTCAAGCGAATTGATGGTCTGGGTGTGGAGGCGGATCTACACTATCCAGGGTGAGCCTTGACTATATGTACATAGGGAATGATGTCTTCGGACTAAACGTTTAGGATTGCTGTCACGAAGATAGATGGAGGGATAGATCAATGGCGGGCGTCAAAAGTGGATTTCGCACTCGGGAAAGCTGGGCATTGCGAGTGCCAGTTTTTGCTCACATGTCTCGGATGAAACTCTCACTCACTTTAGTCCCATTTAATGCGAAGGAGATGTCGTCAGAAATCTTGACGGGAAAGATTTTCGCTGGGCTGCAAGAGCGTGCCACAACCTCGCATTCGATAGCCTGCCTGGTTGGGGGTAGGCACCGTTTATCGCTTTGACGTGGATTCCAGGCAGACAGCTTCTATTATAGTCACAACATTTTCCGAAACAAGCTCTTAGAGCAAATTGGCGAGTTAAGTTGCGTTGGTGTATGCGTCATTCACTAGGTGTACCGAAGCAAACATTATTTCCGATGCCTTATTCATTCAGGAAAGCTCATCATACAAGAGCCACCGCTATAGAACATTTGCGAGAACAATAAATCATAAAGATCCACCAAGTTTAGAATGATCTCCTTCCAAGAAACACATATCAGAGTTATCTCAAGCAAAAAAGGTCTTTCTAATATCCTCCTTTCCAAAATTAATAAAGCTCCTTTTACTATAGACCTATTATCACAAAATTACTTCTAAACGCAGAATAAAATATAATAGGGTAAGTGCACTTTCCAACAGCCGGCTAGTTTCCTTCGACTCCTCCACCAGCATCTTGTCCTATGACCGAATCCGATCCTTTAACAATAAGGGAGACAACGGGCGAGGCAAAAGTGTCGCAAGCTAATCCAGTCTAGTAAGGAGTACAGGGAGACACAGATATTAAGTGCTTCCATCTACGGCTCTAGAGAATTCATTTTAGTATTACAGTATGTTGTGAGAAAGTCGCCCTTACTATTTGATTGTCAATATATGGTATCATGGTAGTGGCCGGTTCTGCACAATGATGCCAGTGGACAGGAAAATCATGTATCAACAAAATTACGCCCAATTGTTTTGTAATCGAATTTGGTTGCATTTTTGAATCTCGCCTGAAGATAACTCTTCGGTGCCCAACGCGGGGCATCTGCTGCCCGCGTCCGCGTATAAATTACATGATCACATCCACATTGGGAAATGATGGAGCTAAATAGTGGGGAGAGCCCTGGAGTTAAGAATAGGTGACATAATACAAGGATAACCTCCAGGGCTTGGAACGTATCTCACATGACAATAATTTCGGGAGGCGCCTTAAACAATCGACTTCAACATATTCTCGTCTTAACTGTCTCTACAACCAGCACTGTTTCTACAACCAGCTTCAAAGTGAGTGCAGGGTCATCTCTATATCCTATTTCCTTAACCGGAACGCCTATCATGGAGGAAGGAGATACTTGGATGAACCTATTTTTCTCTGGCAGTCGTCCAGAAATACTGAAAACAAGCGAACTTAAGGGCCAAAAATTCCGACCTTTCTGTGCTGAAGACGACAATTGGGAACTAGGAGCCAAGGCCGACAAATCAAGACCATCGGATGCGAACACTATACAGGTGTTTTGGCTTCGCATCAGGGGACACAGAAAATATATCGCCAAAGTCGTAAGTGGAGACAATCATTATATGCGTGCTCCGATTAATCATTTACTAGTTTCCTTGCTATTCTAAGCACGATGCTAAGATACGGCTTCATCGTGTTGGAGTACCACTGACTCCCGAAACGATAAACGATGCTGTGTACGAGTTCGATAGATTCTATCGGGAGGCTCGGGCATATAGCCATATTGACCTATGCTGTCCCGCGTGTGAAAGAATCTATTTCCCACAATTCCACGGAGTGATCACCGACATATCAAAATCTCGATTTTCTTCTGGGTATTACCATGAACGAGCGGTTGTGGTAGAGGCAATAAAACCGGACTTATGTTCTCGACGTGTTCTTAGTGAAGTTGTCAATTCCCAGTCTGAAAGCTTCTTAACTATCCTAAGAACGCTCTCTGAAAGGTTTTGTACCACTCCTGGAGTGATTCTTCTAAGCCCATTCGAGCAAGAGTGGTATCATTCTTTACTAAAAGACCGACTTCGTCGCCTGGATGCTTTACATCGAATTGGCATAACCCATGGCGACATCCGCGATCACCACTTTCGACTCCCTGATGACATTTACGATACGGTTCTATATGACTTCTCAGAATCGTACACTTTCTCTATGAAGCAGCCTTTTCGGGTAAATGGCGGGAGACCTCGACCTTTAAGCCTTATATCAGAGGGTGAACGCGAACGTGTCCTTTTGCACATCCTCAATCGGTAAGAAAGGAGACTTCGTCATTCGTATCATCACTAACATACTTTCAGAGCCGCCTCGCGAGATCTTCGTTCCCATCTCATACATTTCAACAGTAAAGCTTCGGTTGCCGGCATCGACTCTAAACACACTTCTTCTGTTGACAACGCACTCTGGCAATCTCTAGATAAAGAGGAGGAATTGTTAGAGTTAATCATACTAAAAGTCTCCTATCACCCAGATGGTAGGTTTTGTTGATCCGTTCCAATATATTAGATGTTGATTGCTAACTAGCTAGCCTTTTCGATGCCGACCTTGAACTCCATTTTTCCTTTTCTGGAAGCTGTCTGCCCAAACTCTGACCTCTGCTGGCATATTCGTCGAGGCAGGCTTTTATGTCATTACGAGTCAGTTTGGGCAGTCTTTTGTGAAGATAAGGCCCATCCCGAATTACTCACTTTCGATTGTGAGCCGCAATTTGGAAGAATCGAGAAAATGAAGGACTCTCGTTTTATACTTTGCTTAGTACCACATTCGTGGGGGATTGCGTCATTGAAGACGGACTCTGATTTTGCCGGACTTGATAACCTACGAAAATTTTGCTCAAATTTTGTTTCAGCAAAAAGTCCCGGAGAAATCTTTAGTCGAGCCGAATTTGGAAGGGGAATCTAGAGCAGCGGAGGATATGGAATCTTGAATGATAATGACTTTGCCCTTAGTGAGCAAATCAGGGTGCTAAGATGATGATCAGTGAGTGGATCAGGGAGCTCAGGGGATGATCAGGGGATGATCAGGGGAGTTCATGCCGATCGCCATGAACTATCGACTCTGACCAGAGGGCACGCTGACCCGGGACCTGATGGAAGATATTTAGGCCTGGGTCCGAGCAGTACTGCCTACCGTCCGCTTACGACGCGCCGACAACAGAACCGATGGTTGCCATGTCGTCAGCGTTGACTAATCCACTGGCAGCCACTTGGCTGTATCACTGGGGTGGAATGAATGGTACACCACGACATATTGAGCCTCTATATGCCATCCTTGCCTTCTCTGCCCTCTTGACCACGAAGACGGGTTTTAGCTACACCCCAACAAGTCGAGTAGATCGGAAAGCACCAGCGCAACGTACGAACTAATCAAACTACCTTGCCTGCCATGATACACAGACCGATCGCGAGCTGCAGTGTCTCCCAACTAAATGAGCCATTGAGGGCTAGTTGTCCGCGACTGAGGAGACTGAATTGTGTAGTAAGTTAGCACTATACATGAACTGGAACAGCCGTTTCGCTCCGCGCCCTCCTACATGGCCTGGGACTGACACGGCGCGAGGAACCAGAGCCCCCCCAATGAGGAAGCGATTAGGGCTGTTAGTCCATGGTCGCAAATCCGTGGCGGTGCGCACTCAACACCAACATTTCCCATCCACCCTCGAGATCGCAAGCTGATCCCGTGTCAGCAAGAGCAGCGTACGTACGAAGCACTCCAGAGACGAGAGATCAACAGCGGCTATGTGTCGTGGAGGTTGCGACACACCTATTTATCATTTATCGCGGGTGTCAGGAGCATGAAGACGTTCGGAATATCTGTAATAGATATAGAAATCATAGAAATTGTAAAAAGTGTACAAATTATAGAAAGTGTAGATATGGTACAAGTAGAAATTATCGCTAGTATTGAATTTTTATACCTTCTTCACTTTCTACAATTATCCGGATTAGACATGTTTATCAAGTTCCAAGCTTCTGCGATCTGCTTAGCCGGCTTGGCCAAAGTATATGAGAAGTAGTGAGGAGGACGTATTAGCAGTTCGCACTTAGTGTATCATCGACAGACCTCGGTCTACTAGTATTGTATTTTGTTAGCTCCTGGTATCAGAGCCGAGACGCTATAGTAAAATGTCTCAACCCCCCCCGTAATACGGATAACCCCCAAATACCACCCGATTTCTGTATTTTCTGGCAAATACTCCTCTATATAACTACCGACAAAGTCCACCACTGGACAACAGAGGCCCACTGAATACCCATTGTCAATTTTACAGTCCATTCCTATCCCCGGCTTCCCCAACAACGGCCCCATACCCCGGAAATAATTACGAATCCCCCAGGCTGCGGGGTCAAAATGGATCCCTTTTATCTGACATTCTCCGCTGTCTCCAGTGATTTCAACGTGGCCTGTTATCTTGTATGATATTCTGCACTATGGCTTCACCCGATCATGCCACCCCTGGGGCTTCCCATCCAAAATTCGGCTCGGATTACGCAGAGAAAGAAATCGGCGCCATCTACCCTGAACCGGCTGCACTTCTTTCAGAGTCGCACAAATCATACTTGCTTGAACGACATGGCACCCTGGACCTTGATCCGATTCCTAGTATGGATCCAGCGGACCCATACAACTGGCCCTCGTGGAAGGTCAGTGGGAATGGCACAGTCTTCTGAATTCCAAGCTAATAGCACGGCAGAAATCAACCAACTTGGGCCTCGTTGCGTTCCATGCTTGCATGGGTACATTTACCGCGGCAGCTATTATCTGTGCCTATGAAGATATCGCAGAAGATCTAGGAGTCTCTATCCAACGAGTCAGCTATTTGACCTCTCTACAGATCGCAATTCTGGGAGGTGCCCCATTATTCTGGAAACCGCTCTCTCACCGTTTTGGAAGACGTCCGATTTTCCTCCTGTCGCTGGTACTAAGCTGTGCTTGTAACATTGGCTGTGCTAAGAGCACAAACTACGCTTCTATGGCGGCATGTCGAGCTCTGGTTTCATTATTTATATCGCCGGCTATGGCAATCGGTAGTGTTGTTGTCACCGAGACATTCTTCAAACATGAGAGAGCGCGTTACATGGGTGTTTGGACTCTCATGGTGACCTTGGGTGTGCCAGTTGGTCCGTTCATTTTTGGATTTGTGACTCAACGTGTTGGATACCGCTGGATATACTGGATCTTGGCCATTGTGAGTATCTAGCCAAGAAAGCAAAAAAGCCACATTACTGATACTATATCCAGACCAACGCTGTCGAGTTCATCCTCTACATTTTCTTCGGACCCGAGACCCGTTATATCGGGGCCGACGTGCAGTCCCGGTCATCTGCGTTCAAGACAGAGTACCTGTCCCTTCGACGGATCGACCCGACCCCATTCAAGATAACCGAGTTCTGGCACCCCCTGACACTGTTCACAAACATCCCCGTTATGCTTGCCGCGATTGCCTACTCCATGGTCTTCCTCTTCGCCTCAGTCCTGAACTCGGTCGAGGTTCCCCAGCTGCTGCAAAGCAAGTTCGAGCTCAACGCCCAGCAACTCGGGTTGCTGTTTCTCGGCTTGATTATCGGTTCTCTATTGGGCGAACAGTTAGGCGGGTTCATGTCAGACATGTGGATGAATACTCGTGCGCGGAAGATTGGTCGCAAGCCTGCGCCAGAGTTCCGACTCTGGCTGAGCTATATTGGTTTCCTGCTAACTATTGCTGGTATGGTTATTTTCTTGGTATGCACTGAGCAAGCTACCGCTGGGAAATTGGATGTTAGGCCAGTGGTTGGGACTGGTGTTGCTGCTTTCGGCAATCAGGTTGTGACCACGGTGCTCACTACCTATGCGGTGGATTTGTATCCCCAGGATGCGGGCAGTGTTGGGGTGTTTATCAACTTCATACGCTCGACATGGGGATTCATTGGACCTTTCTGGTAAGTTGACCTGATTGCCAATTTTTGAAGCCTAAACGCTGACCGGTATTCTAGGTTCACGTCTATGTTTGAGAGTGTCGGGATTGCTAATAGCTCTGGCGTCGTCACTGCTTTGATTGTAGGTGCTAGCTTCATTCCGACTATGCTTTTGCATTGGAAGGGCAATAGATGGCACAGCAAGAACACCGATTCAGTGGGTTTAGGGGGAATTGAAAAGTGAAGAACAACGGATATGCAGATAACTAGGGGATGCCCGGGCGAACCAGCTCGGTGCACTTTTATCACTGATTGTCTTTTATACAAGGTCGCAGGGGGCAACTCACCGTGCAAGTCTCAAGTATGGGCAAGCGGCACGTCCACTTTATTTTTTCTCTTTCATAGAACTTTCATAGAACAAAGAGCGAACTGAGAATGGTGCGCATTTTCATAGTAGTGCACCGAGGGCATAATATGTATATCACACCGAGCTCACGCCTCCAAATTGATAGCCTTCTGGGCCTCCAATAGCTGCAGATAAACGCCTGCCACATTCCACCGTACATCAATACTCATGAAACCTTCATAGGCTCCCCAACACCCCAAGGCCATGCGGTGCTTTACTTCACATATGAGCCCCACAGATGCGATAGGCAAAATACAGACCCCAAGGGGACATATCTTCTGGATCCCGACCTAGGAAGCATTGTCGCTCGATCAGATTTGCATTAACACGATCCGTGATTTGTTACAGGACAAACTTCGCTCGTCGTGAACGATGGGTGTCCATTTCTTGGACTGAATCGGATGATAGCCAGGGTGTATATTGTGTATAGGGCGACTAAGGCACTAAGTTTGGCATAGTTATTTTCTGCTCCACCCTCAGTTAGTTAGGCAGACAGCAGAAAAGGACCAAAAAAGGCAACTTTTCTAGATATAACCTTTCCTGAAGGCGGTTTCTTTGACAGCACTGGAGGATTTATGCGCTGATTAGGTTGCTTGACGGTGATGAAGGACGCTCAGGCACATTCCGGAGGAAAAGGCCACCGTTTTGGGGCATTGCCTCAACTAGCTCCTAATGTTGGTTTTAGGAACTGCCTCCCATGCCGCCTATACAAAAGAGGAAAAGACTTCAAAACGGAGAAATTGAGAATTTTGTTATAAACTATCACGATCTGCTTGATCACATGCTAGGATCAGGTCGTTTGCTTTGCTTGCTAGAACACTTTACCTAGCAACACTAGCGGACCTGACAGTGTACGAGTCGCTCATTCTTTGACCGTGTGCTCGAACACTTCCACCTGATCTTGATATGCCTCGACCTGGGTGCTGGCAAACTTCCTGGCCGACACTTTCTCTTCAAACAGCATATCAAGTTCAGCAAAGGTGCGACCAGTTGTTTCTGGGACTCGGAAAAATGTGTATACAACACAAAGGAAGCAAATTCCCCCCCCAGAAGAACCCTGCATAATTACTCCAATCCCAGGCAGTAGGGTTCAACATATAGGGTGTCAACACACCACAGATGATAGCAACAACATTGTATAGGATGCGACCGAGCACCACAGTCTTGATTTGCAGCCGACGAGTAGAGATCTCTGCCACGAGCGAATAGGCCACAGTTCCGACGGAAAGCTGGTAGAATAATGCCCAGCAGAGCATCATTGAACCTGTTGCGAGTGATGCTTGATCCTTTTGTGCACTGGGGACTAGGCCAAGGAAACCAATCAAGACTAATACAGTGCATAGTCCACAGAGGCCATAGAGATACAGCGTTCTTCGGCCAATTCCAAAAGACATGAGGAGCCATGCCCCGAGGACACCAACCATGTTAATCCCATATTGTCCCATCGCGAATGAATAGGAATTGGATGCTGATAATCCTGCCTGTTCCAGAAAGTATGTGGAGTAATTAGAAAAGGAATTGCCGCTGAGGTTCTGAATAGCCCACACAAGACAGACAATCTCTGTGCGCCGCAAATTCGTCCCTTTGAAACAATCAAAGTATGAGGCTCCATCTGAAAGCTTCGCTTCAAGATCCGTAGTATGACGTATCATGGCAATGGTCTCGTCCGCATTGAAATCCACGTTCCGGTCAGGATTCGTGAGGCGTAGGAGTGCCTTCTTCGCATCTTCGTCCCTATTCTTTCTGACCAACCACCAAGGCGACTCCGGGCGAGAAAAATCCCAACAAAGAGAGGAACTGGCCACATCCACTGCAATCCATATGGAATTCTGTATGACCATTGATCATCCCGATTTAACATCGATTTGATGACTCCAATACCTATAAGTTGCCCTAGGCCCCAGCAGAAATTGACATATGACGTGAGGTATCCTCTTAGAACGACAGGACAAACTTCAGAAGCATAGGTCACCGTGAGCGTTTGAAAAATGCCCCATGGAACTCCGGCGAGGATTTCCGCTGCGAGCAGAGTTTGGATGTTTGGCGCCGTGAAAAAGATCGCTGTGAATGCGGTGATCAGGGCTAGGGAAGTCAGAATTGTATAGCGGTACCCGAATCGCTCCGAAGCCCATCCATTGATAAAGAGGCCAATGATTTCTCCACAGTAGGCGCCGTTGCTGAGGCCGGCTTGCCACTACATGCAATAATAGTGTTAGTAATATACCATGCATACCTATCCGAAAGGAAGGTGGAAAAGGATCCAAAAGGAAAGAATGGGGAAGGAAAAATGGGTAATAACCACTGGCTCGACGTACTGGAGCTGTTACTTCATAGGAGCCATCTGATGTCAATTCACCGTACTTGCGTGTGAATTGCGGAAACGCATAGAAATTATTGACCAGACTGATATCATAACCCTCCATCGCGATACATGTGGAAATGAGAACACTCCACGCGATCGCCTTCGGATAAGTTCTGATACCTTGTAGCAAGGTCATTTTATGCTCCGCTTCAGCACCTGATTTCGCATTATTGGTTGTCTTAGCCATCGACACAGAGCCCTGGCGTTCGATATCCGCCAGGGCATTCCCTGTCGACAAAATGTCATCCTTGGCCATGACTGTCCTTTCCGGAATTGGACTCCCAGGCTTTAGATGCGAACAAGAGGAGAAGAAGTAGTCGTATGACTGAGTCACAGGAGGCTGTGGAGAGAAGATTATTGGGACACGGAGACATTCTCTTGTTGAGTCAAGAGCGCCTATTTATGCGAAAGGAGCGGTAACCCTCGTGTCTCTGAGGCTGTCGGCTATTCCCAGCCTTGGAAGTGGCTTTCTGAATAGCTAAATTGTCGAATGTGAAAGGATTGGTCCGCCCAGTGATGTGAAGCTGATTTCGAAAAAATAAGCACAATCAACAGAAGATTGACTTTGACGCATGGCTGCTTTCTATTGCCTTCAAAGGCCGTCCAATATACCCTCGTATAAAGGATAGTCCCAATTGGTTAGTTTGGCAACGTGTAAGGAAACATGATTCCGGGAACGAGATGCTAACCAATAGATAGACGAGATCTTAGCCGTTGGGTTATGCGGGAAAAGCTTAAAGCTTGCCGAGACAACCGGAATACGGGGACATGCAGGTGCCCGGGTATTGCCGGGAAAAACGCGGGGCCCCGCGGGGAAGTGACATTGGTCACATGTTATTGCACTTAGACCTTTTTCACAACATATAACCGATATTTCACAATAGCAGTAGTCAGTAGTATGGGAGGAAATATGTAAAAAAATGTTTCCGAAAAATACTACCAAAAATGACCGCTACAAAGACCGCTAAAAGATATGACGGCAGGCCGCATAAGCGGCCATACGGTATTCGCGTTCTTTATACTACGAATTTTCGATCTGGATTATTTAACGGTTGAATTACCTATACTATGGGTCTTAGAATAATTGCTATGACGACTTATTCGCGTAATTTATGGTTTGCTGCTCAGAAATAAGGCAATTATCTAGCACAAGGTACCTACCTAGTAAGGAGTATGGAAAAGACCAGCGGTGAGGCAGGGGACCAAATTTTATCATAGGAAATCTGAAAACCTAGCGCACTGACGATAATTGGCTGCCCTACTACGGGGATGTAACCTTGGAAGTATGTACACTAGGTAGATCGTCTATCATCTCCACTTGTGTCGCCATGGGACCAATTGATCGGAAATTGCCGACAAGGATCGGCTAATGATAAGCAATAACTAGATACTAATGCGGTTTGGCGCCAGGGCTCTCCGCATCCCCAAAGAAGCAATCTGAGCCGGATCGTTCTATAAAAGATTCCGACAGGACCGTAAGGCGGGGAAAGGGAGAACACCAAGGAGAACGGTTGTTGAGCTTCTATCGATCATATTTACCCAGACTTACTCGTGCGGCGATGCATATCTCTTCTCAGTTTCTACTTCTTGGTGCGACAGCCGTGAATGCTGGAGTCGTGAAGCTAAGAGGAACATCCACAATTCCGGATTATTTTCAGACCAGCTATGGTCCGTTTGCTGGTATTATATTCCCCAACTCCTACTACCAATGCGCCCACCAAGTGTTGACATATATGTAAAAACAGGTCCAACTGAGGCCGGAAGTGCACCCTTTCTGGCGCAAACAAACCTGGCTCCGTTTGGGCAACATTCTTATGTCCCCAATACCCCGGTGGTGACCGACGTGCCTATCATCGGAAAGACTGATGGCGCTGAAGCATTCAAGAATATGGGCAATCTGTCGTACGTATGGACACAGCTCATCGTTTTCTAGTGACTAACCATGGGACCAAGACCTTACATGCCAAATCCATCAGGATTCGGGGTCAAAGAATATCCACTTCCCCCAGGCACCAATATCACACAGATGCATATGGTACACCGACACGGATCTCGATATCCCACTTCGAGTGCCTCTGTAGCCACCTTTCCAGACCGTGTAGCAGAACTTCTAGGCAACGGGACTCGCTTCACTGGTAATCTGGCGTTCCTCAATAGTTGGGAATATCAACTGGGAAAAGAAGAGCTGACGGCTCTTGGGCGCCAACAGCTCTTTGACAGCGGTGTGCTTAATTGGTTTAACTATGGTCGACTTTATGATCCCTCCTCACCACTTGTCGCCCGTACGACCACTCAAGTGCGAATGTTGCAATCAGCCGAGAACTTCCTGAACGGCTTCTTTGGCCCTAACTGGACCAAGAACGTTACTTTGGAAGTTCTTATCGAGGAAACTGGATTCAAGAATCCTCTTGCCGGAGATAAGGCATGTCCCAATAACGACAACGATCGGTCAGCCGCCGGAGACTGGGCAAGCACCCAATGGCAGGAGAAATATCTGAAGAGTGCAACGGATAGATTCCGTCAGTCGATGACGGGCAACCCGAACTGGACAATTGAAGACACCTATAATGCTCAGACTATGTGTCCATACGAAACCGTCGGCTTGGGGTACAGCCCTTTTTGCTCCCTCTTTACCATGGAAGAGTGGCTAGGGTTTGAGTATAGCATTGACCTAAGCTACTACGGAGGGAACGGATTTGCGTCTCCCACCGGACGGGCAGTGGGCGTGGGCTACGTCGAGGAGCTCATCGCCCGACTGCAACACCAGTACCCTCAACCGGACGAGGGGTCTACTGCCATCAATGAAACATTGGACGCCAGCCCTTCAACCTTCCCTTTGAACCAGAACTTGTATTTGGACTTTAGTCACGATACCACCATATTCTCGATGTTGACGGCTCTTGGCCTCACACAGTTTGGAGAGTTCCTGCCCACCTCTGGTCCGCCGCCGAACCGACAATTGGTTGTCAGCCATATTGTTCCATTCGCTGGCCGCTTCAATATAGAGGTAATCAAGGCGCCGCGGCCCGTACTTGCGAGGCGCTCGGAGGATCCTCAGGCCTCCGCATATGAGTCCGAGGGAGGTGAAACAACCTATGTGCATTTGTTAATGAATCAGAGGACAATTCCTCTGGGACGCAGTATTACAGAGTGCGGGGAGAGGGATGACGGATGGTGTGAGCTGCAGACGTTCATCAAGGTTCAGAAGGAAAACATTGCAAAGGCGAAGTATGAGGAGAGTTGTTCCGGCAACTATTCGATCCCGGCGTACGGGGACATCACGACGGGTGCAATCTGAAGCTATGTCCATTGCCACATCTCGTGATTCGGAGTCGTACAGTCACTATCTTCGTTACAGTGAAGAAGCTTTTGACAGATGCTGAACAAAGTCTCAACTCACTAAGTTGTTCCAACTTTAAATTATTTAGATTAATTTCAGCCGCATGCACAAATCCGAATCAGTCATTATAAGAATATTTAACCGCTCTGTATCGAGTAAACTAAAAATTGTATACATGAATATAATAAATTGTTGTGTTTATATGCCGAGCGGGAAGCAAGGTCAGATTGATGATGGACCCACGCAAGCAAGTCTATTCAACCAGAGTCATAAAACTACCTGTAAACATTTTACAGGTTCTGAGCGACGGTGGTGAGGATGGCACCGACGGGGGTGGCAACGGTGGGGAGACCGAGGCCAGTGACAAGGCCAACAACGGAGGGAGACAGCTTGATGAGGAGGTGCTTGCCGTCCTTGGCGACGATGTGGAGAAGGTCCTCAACGGGGCCGGAGACGTCCTTGACAAGGTCACCGACGGAAGAGGCCTCAGCGACAATGGAGCCAACGGGGCCGGCGATGGTAGTGAGACCGAGACCAGCAACGAGGGTGGTGACGGAGGGGGAGAGCTCGACGAGGAGGTTCTTGGCGTTCAGGCCGGTGACGGTGAGGGTGTTCTTGACCTTAGGAGCAACGTCATGGACGATCTCGCCACGCTTGAGGTTCTTGCCGAGAGTAGCAACAACGGTACCGACGGGGACACCAACGTTAGGGAGACCAAGGCCGGAAACGAGGCCACCAACCTCAGGGGAGAGGCTGATGAGGAGAGCACCAACGTCAGCACCAACAACAGTGACGAGACCGTCAACGACGGGGCCAAGGCCGGTGACGAGACCACCAAGGCCGGAGGCGGAGGCGACAATAGAACCGAGGGGAACGCCGAGGCCAGGGAGACCAAGGCCGGAGACGAGGGCGGTAACCTCGGGGGAGAGCTGAATGAGCAGGGTAGTGGCGTCGGGGCCGACAACGGTCAGGATGTTGTCGAGCTGGGGTCCGAGGTTCTGGACGAGGTGACCGTCCTGGACAGCGGGGGTGCCGCTGGCAGAGGGGGAGGCGGGGGCGGGAAGGTTCAGGACCTTGGTTACGTCGCTGAGCTTAGAGACAACGGGGAGCTCGTTAAGCTTGAGCTCCTTGGTAAGGTCGCCAATCTTGAGATCCTTGGTGATGTCTCCAACATTGAGATCCTTGGTGATGTCTCCAGCATTGAGATCCTTGGTGATGTCACCAGCCTTGAGGCCGCTGAGGAGGCTATCAACACCGCCAACAGGGGTGGGAGCAGCGAAAGCAGAGCCGGCCAGAGCGGCGACGGCAGCGATGAAAGAGGCCTTCATTTTGGAATTAATGGGTATATAGAAACTTAAAAGAGTGACTGCAGTTTTGCTCAAAGAATGACTGTGGTAAGAAGCTTGGGAGAAGAAGAAAACTTAGATGGGAATGTAGAGAAAGACTGTATTTATACACTGTGGACCGAAGGTACGATCTTGCCCCTGTCCAGTGTTCAGGATTTTACAGCTTGTCACAGGGCAGTATCCTAGACTGGCGGGTCAGGCCGCCCCATAGTTGGCGTGATTTCAATATGATCAATATAATGGAGTCTAAGAGAGATATTAAGTGGGACTAGCATCCCAGTTATGCCGAGATGGACCGAATCAGCTAGAATGGGGTCAGCATAGGGTCCTGCCTAGATGGGGACTATTACCAGGATGGGAGGCAAGAAACATTAAATATATGGGGACATATTATTGTCGAACCCTGGCACTTGTGAGGATTATCCGTACCTAGGTAACAGTATACAACATAGTTCCCTGAATTCAGCCCTAGAAATAGGATTTTCACACATCGAATCCTTAAATCCTATTCTCATTTAAATCGACTCAAATCGTAGAATTCTTGAAATCGGAATGTCAATCCGGGAGAGTACCGGATAAGGCAAATTAAGATCTGCAAGCTCGTGTTTTAGGGCTCATGGATCGAGTATTCCAAGGTTATGTATCCTTAGATTGGGCTAGCGTGAGCTTATACTCGAGGGCTTATGATTCCTCCGAGTAGCTCCAGGAATTAACCATAAAATTAGTTTTTGGGGTCCGGGAAATGAGACCTCATCTGCTACTGCTGGGTAAACATACAATATTCAACTTGGACTATACAATACATCTACAGAGTACGGAGTACAGTTAAACAACCGATATTCTCAGTCCACTTTAAATAGGGGATATATGTCATAACACACTCGAGCATCTCTATTATTTGCCCTGTTTTCTTTTTACTCTCTGATGTCATTTTAATGGAAATTAGAGTGGGGAAACTCCACGAGCAAACAAAGAATGATCTGCAGAGCAGGGGAATTAGACTGCCTGAAAGAGCTACTAGCTACTCCGCACGGAATAAGTTGGCTCTAAATCCAATAGCGCGGAACTATGTTGCCAATCAGCCGGTACCTGGGCAGAATTACCGACTCTCCATTTAACCGCCAAGGTCCCTTATTGGCCATTGACAGTCAACGGACACAATATTAACTTTAAGAGACCCCCTTTCCGTTGTAAATGCCCCAAGTCCCCAGGCCACGTTCTCGATAAAATGATGAATATGAATTTTCATTGGGTGATCGGAATTGAAACAAACGCGATGGGATTTAACTTGTCTGGATATTTCCAGCCTTGGAAGGTTACCTTCGGAGTACAATATCAGTCAGCCACTACCGGGACTTCCAAGGTTGGGACCCAAGATCGTGTTGCCAAAAGCTTGGGTGCCACCTACATTACCCGGAAGGGTATTTTTTTGGTATTTTTCTGGTATTTTTCTTTGTTTTCTTTATTTCCCTACTGGGGTTTGCAGGAAACCGCCTGTTGTTGGGACAATGACTCGACCTACTTCAGCATCCAAGTTTGATCGCTAGAGATATCCAGAACATATGTGAGAGCACTGATAGCGGAAATAATCCGGAGAATTTTGACAGCAGGCACTTGCATGATGCAGATGCATCGAAGGTTCTATTCGTATATCCGGTGGGCTCTGTCGATCAGCGGATGGACTTCACAATATCCTGTTCAATATCCTGTTAATATTATCTCGGACTAGACCGACAATCCCTTATAGCCAAGAGGACTATCACTATCTTAAATTTTCCCATCATAGGGCGATGTCATGTCGTGATTCACTGGTTTTTAGACATATTGCCGTAATATCGGATATCTCCAAACTATAGGGGGTACCTGCCTAATTTGGGAGAAAATGATGCAATAACTCAAATAATCATCCTTCTATTCGATTGTTCGGAGACAGCATGCTAGTTCCCTCAAATTTCAAAGTGATATTAAACGAACCGTGGTTTCATATACATCCATGGATACCTAGGTAGCTGATGGGGATATTGCAAATGGTTTGTAATGGAAAGTTCGATAGCTGGTTTGTAAACATTTGTCGATCTGCCCCGAACTTCACCGACCCGGTCTCGATCTGGTTATCACCATCCACTATGTGCGGAGTATATCTATCCACTCTGTCTAGAAGGAGTAGTTCATCGGAGTGGGACTGGTAGGCCTGCACCAAGGTCACATCCACAAGTAAATGGTTGGGTCAGTCAGTCCAGCAGCTCCATGTTAAATCCACAATAGAGCTCGTTCCTAGCTGACCAGATCCATAGTGGATTCATGACTCGGACATGGTCAGCCGCTTTCCTTGGTTTGCTTGCAGAACACGGTAACCAAGGTCCTTCGTACTCTGTACTCCACACAAGACATAAATCAGTCTTTATGTTGTGATCTCCGCAATAAACCAGTTTATATGTTGTAGAAGTTCTAGTAATATGCCGCTTAAACGGCAGTTTGAATATACTTTGCCGCATCGCCATCGCCATCAGCATCAAATCATCTTACTCATTTATGGTAAATCCTTCGTGGAACTGTTTTATTCCACAACAATTCCCAAACCTAAAGTCCTGGAACCTCGAAATGATTGCTAGTATGCTTAAACCAACCAGGCTATGGCAAATAATGCTAGAATGTGGACCGGCTATGGGACTATCTCGGGGTATTGGCTCAGCTCGCCACAGTAACATCGTATCCCCGGGACAAATAAAAGAATGAGGTTAGAATGGGTCCCATTTCTCCTATAAGCGTACGGAGCACTCTACGTCGTGTGTCTCCATATCCCATAGTCGTAATAATGGGGTAGAGGCAAATATCATCGAACTCCCACGAGACAGCTAAGACGTAGGGAAAGCATAAAATGCAATAGATCCCTTCAAGAACCCCACGAGGAGGCCCAAACTTGGAATATGCTCGTATTGCTATTCCCCTACTCCGTAGAGCATATTTGGTAGGAGCACTTGGCACGGGTGGGAGAGCTGCGAGTTGACTGGACGATGATGAGCAATCCGTGAAGCCCAAGCTTTGACTGCAGGCGAACGGATAACTTAACGATCGACATATGATCATTTTATACTCCGTATAGTCCACAGAATTAGAGTTGAAGGGCTGGCATCATTCCTATCATTCAAAATTAGTTAATGATGGAAACCATTGCAGCCCAACCCTAGTTGTCGAGATATTGGGCGACCAATGGTGATTTGCGACGCTATTGTTCATGCCCTATTTCCGGGGTCTTTCAGGACTCAAGCGGCGTTCGTTGATTTGTCTAGAGATGCCCCAGCACGTTTTGCTCCGACGAGGTCGTGGCAAAAAGAATGACATTTTCGGGGAGAACAAGTGGAGGATGTGAGGATGATCGAAGATTGCGAGCAAAGTCTATAACTCGATGTAGAACTTGCTCTGCTACCTCACCGGTGCCATAGTCCTTATCATCTCACATCGAAGTCCAGATTAGCCCAAAAATTATGTAGTGACGAAATTGTTCGAAAATCACTGTATGCATAAGCATTTTTGTCTTTGCGCTGCGATCTCCGCCGTGTCAACAATCGGGGCGCAGCAGATGGGCTTTCAAGATTCTCCGAACGCGATGCAGGCTGAATTATGCGCTTGGGCACGCCGTAGCCTCGTGATCGCATTGGAAATGAGCGTTAAAATTGCGATGTGTCATTGACGCACACTAGTAGCGGTGAAGTTTTGATTTGGATCGGAGGTCGAATGTTGGTATATGTTATCCTTGCAAGTATGCACGTAGACGTTGTACAACTGTAGGCCGTGCTACAGCCCGAAGAAATATCCAGCCAAGTGCAAGCATCCTCCATTCGATGGACCAATTCGCAGTATATATTATTCATTATGCACAGCATGCGGAGGGGTATTTCACAAAAAGGGAATCACGCTCATTTCTTTTCCAAATTCATACAAAAATATTACAAAAATGATTTCACAGCCCGATATGGTACCCCGAGTATGCATCGCCGGCCAGCGGCATCCCTGACAACGGGTCTTGGGAATACATCTGATTCGACATATAGCCCATCGAGCCATCCACCAGAGTGCTCTCTATGGAGGCAGACTCGATCTCGAACTGCTCAAGATGCCCATGCATGTCCCACTTCCTATCACAATATTTGAGCAAGTCGCGAATATAGGACAGGCAGCGGATGGCACGCGCGTGGCAATTGAACAAGTCCTCGACGCCCAGTACTGGTGGCTCTGGAGTCCCAGCGGGGACAGACGGGGGTGCCGGGACAGCAGCGCTAATGAGTTTGTCGTAATTGTCGGATAGGACATCGACAAATAATCGACCCACTTGGTGCACGCGCTGCATGTCCAGGTATGTCAGGAAGGGCAGGGCGCTGGGGTTTTCTAGGACCTGGTGAATTTGGCTGATGTAGTCCATGCACCGGTCGAATAGGAGAGCTTTGTTGTAGTCGTGGAGTGTTGGATATCGGTGCGAAGGGGATAGCAGGATGATAATGGTGTATAATAATTCCAGTCGGTATAGAAGTGAAAAGTGGTTGGGAGCATTCTTCGGGCATTGATGGAACCACTCACGAGCTCGCCAGCACAGAGTCCAGATGAGGACCAGGGGTTGCGGGGATGGATCGCGTCCACTGTAATGCATTTCTTGGTAGCCTGCGGACAGAATCTGTCGGATTTTAACGATATGCAAGGCGGGTGCCGGGCTGCGTAAGAAAATGTGACTTTGCTCTATGGGGGCACCTGGTGCGGCAATTGATGGCAATGCGACATTCACAGATCCATCGGAGAACGAGTACGTTCTCTGCATAGCAGGACTCAATCCTCTGTAACAAAAGATTAGCAGGGCGGCAATTGAGGAACAGAACAAAAACCAACCTGTCCAGACAATAGATGCAATGGAACACACGCCGGCGAATATCAAGTCGGTCAGGATTAGTCGAGACTTCAGCAGGGGGGTCTTGATGCAAGCCCAGATCGATCGCAACCTTGACAGCCATTCCAACCAAATACCAGCTGCGGAAGCGTATCGGGTCAACCAAAGAATATTGAGCAAGCAGTAGAATTGCTTGTATTCCCGAGATTGACCCGGGGCGAAGAACTTCCTCGGCATATGTCAAAGCATCTGAGACGAGAGCCCATGCCCTTTGATGACTTTTATCATTGTAATGGTATGATACTGACGCCGAAGCAATAGCAAGAACCATGCGCAGCATCCAATGGTCGAACGGTTTGGCGAACCGGCCACCTGACTGATATACGGCATCCACCGAGGTCCAGAAGCTCGTTTCGACAAAGAAAGGCAGCTGGACAAAAACGTTATCGAAATAGTGTTGTAGCAACGGGGTCGCTTCGTGCCGCGCGGGTAGTGAATAAGGAGAGGATGGTGGGGAAGAATCGGCTAGAGCGACTGAGAGGAGAAGGTTGGCGAAGGAGGTATTCGATGTGATGCCGTGAAAGTCTCGCGATGTCGCATTGACGGACCTTTTTGAGATGTTAGCGGGGCCAAGACAAAAAAGCAATTTAGCCATACTAACAAGAAACCAAAATCGCCCACTAAATCATCAATATCCGAGACCTCTCTACGGTGGGCAGGACCCAATGCACTTTCAGACGAGACGGAGGTGATCGACATCTCCCGAGGGATGCCATCACCCTCAGCAGACAGTGAGGTTGATCGGGCACGCATCTGACTGATCTTCTTTTCCAGCTTCTCACAATATCCTTCCAGTGACGCGACATAACTCCTTTCTTTTCCCTTGGCGAATTCATCACTTGCCCGGAGCAAGTGGTCGCCTTGCCGACCCTTTCGCAAGCCGAACATGCGGGGAGCTTGCCGTCGCATTTGATCTTCGCAGTCCGACATCTCGAGCAGGCAGCGACTGGACGACTCACCTTAAGCAGGGGATTATCCAAGAAGGTCGTGGCTGTGACGGACATATCTGCTCATTATACTGGTCATATACGGTCAGTAAATTCGAGGATATGTGACCCCCCACTATTTCTCCCCCCTGCATCTCCACTCCCAAGACCAAAATGGTAAAAAGCACTCACGTGATGTGAAATAAATATGTTTTAACACAAAAGCAAATGGACGTGCATGAGTCCCGGGGAGGGAAAGGATTAGCGACTAAAGTAAAGAAATAAGCCTCGTAGACGTTGAAAAAGAAGGAGCAACTCCACTGAAATCCAGTGATCTTTTTTAACACGAAACAGCCCCTGGAGATTATTATAGGACAGGAATTGGAGGGGGGAAGGGAGATCGGTGGAACCGCACGGACTTTGGCGAGAATCTCCCCGTCTCTAAATTGTTAGCTGTGATAGTATTATGTCGATTATGTCTATTAAAGATGCCTATTAAAACTTATTATATCACTATTAAATAGCTATCAAAATACTATTAGACCAATATTAAATACTACTATACAGTTATCAACCATTTCTATGTATATTATATTCATTTAAGACCAAGGTCTCTCATTTCAGCTGCCTTGTGCCTCCACATATCCACCCTCACCTTGTCCCACGCCCAACCTTTTTCTCCAGATCTGGACCGAGGCCCCCTCTCTTGGAAAATCACATTATGGCCCCATTCCCATTCCAGACACTTCTTCCTCGTTTCATATCCCCTTAGACCCTGGGATCACCATGTCGACTGTTCGCAATTTTGATCTTCGAAAGGTACATTGGGTATAAATCCCCTATGTGATTGGACCTTTCTTTTCCTTTTATCATATACCCTTTTTGGCCCACCATGACCCCGAGTCCCGACTCCTCAACAGGGTTGAAATCGCCGGAATTACACTCCCTAGAGCCACCAGACGGTCGCATTGCTCACACATTAACAGCCTGCACAAGGTGTAGACAGGTATGATGCGACATCGGCCCCTCTCCGCCGCCTCCCCCGCGATCTCGGGTTTTTCGCCCCTCTGTCCCTTAGCGTCATGAGCTTCTTTTCCCTTGTTTCGCAGTTGCTGTTTCAAAACTGACCCACCTCCCGTTGTAGCGAAAGTCCAGATGTGACCCCGGGATTCCGCGATGTGCGCCCTGCGAACGAAGCAATGCCAAGTGCGTGTATTATGACTCGGCCCGAGACAGAACCATACCTCGAACCTATATCGTATCGCTCAGAGAGAGAGCCCGGGCCTTAGAAAAAGAGCTTGCCGAAGCTGAGAACGAGATACAACATGCTGCCGATGCCGAGTTGATGGTGCGGGGCGCCGGGCGCATCCGGTTTAAGGAGAATGATGAGCCGCGATATCTCGGTGCCTCGAGTGGCATCGCCATGACTCGTTTGGTCATGGAGATGGCCAAGCAAAACACCGACTCCAAAAGTATCAAGGATGTTGTCCCCGAATTCACCGCACAAGAGATCAAAGATGCGTTCGCCGAAGAAGACTCGAAACCGACATCAAAAGTCTATCCCATGATAAGCTCGATCCCGCAACCCAACCTACCTCCAAAGGCCCTGACCTATAAATTGATTGATCTTTTTGTGGCCAAAGGTACTGCGATCACTTTTTATTCGGACCTTTTTCTTTTTCTTTTTTTTTTTCTTGTAGCTAGTGTGACTGATTCGTTGTATAGCACAAGCGCTACTTCCTACCCTGCACGAGCCCACATTTCGACAAGAGGTTGAGGAGGTGTTCAATGGCTCAACAGATCCCTGCAAAAATTTCCAACTGCGGATGGTCATCGCCATCAGCATGCAGAAGATGAGTACAGAATATGCTGGTCTCGCTGATAGTTATTATCTTGCGGCCTTGCCCTACCTGGAACCTACGCTGAAACGATTGGACTTGGGGGCTCTACAATGCCTTGTGCTCATTGCCTCATATTCAATGGTCACGCCCACTCGCACAGCTGCGTACTGGGTCGTGGGGACGGCTGCCAAACTTTGTCAGGATTTGGGATTGACCGAAGAAGCCACTGTCACCAAATCACCTTGTGGGAAACCACTGAATCCGTTGGAGATTGACATGCGACGAAGGTTATTTTGGATCGTCTCGTCAATGGAGTTCGGTCTTTCCCATAGTCTGGGTCGGTGCAGCAGTTACTGCGTCAGCCACGACCATATCAATGTGAAATTCTTTGAACTAGTGGATGACCGGTACATCACCGCCGAGGGCATCACCCCTGGAGCGAAACCCGTTCTAGCAAAATGTATTGCGGTTCACTTTTTCAAAATGCGACTGCTCCAATTGGAGCCCAGAAGAATGCTCTACTCTAACAGACGGGAGACCCCAGTTGATGATCAGGACCCATGGTTTTCTCAAATGTTGGCCAAAATTGACCATTGGATGGCCACTACTCCCAAGAACGATGATGGCAGTGGGCTGAATGTGAAATGGTTCGTCAATTATTCTCATTTTCCGAAGTGCGGCTTTGCTGACAATAACTTCTGCAGGTTCCAAGGGAGACGGAACACCATCATTATTCTCATGTATCGTCCCTCACCACAAATCCCCGAGCCAACAGTCAATGCCGCCAAAATCTGTTACGACGCGGCCATCTCCAATATCGCTATGCATAAGGAACAGATGATCACCGGATCTGTCGACCTGACATGGGTGTTTGTGCAAGCTCTCTTCATGGCTTTAAATACTGTTCTCTGGACCCTCTCATACCCCGAAATTCGAAAAGAGCATACCATTGAGGAAGTCCAAGGACACCTGGATATGGCCCTTGAAGTGATTGTATTTTCCGCCGAGCGTTGGCCAGGTGTTCAATCTGCCTTTCTTCTTTACAGGCGCCTTGTTGCTGCGTGCTTGAAAGCGTACAGGACTGAAGAATCGTTTGTCGTACACTCGCCTTCTAATCATCCAACGCCAACCTCCTCGCAGGGCATGACCCCTCCAGCGATGTCCAGCCCATCGGGCAGTACGCCTGCCTCATATTATTCCAACAATCACCGTGGCGGCAACCTATCAATCGGCGATACCGCCTCAAACGGTACCTACTCCAGAGGACAATCGGCTGATCCTACATTCACTCAAGAATCAACCCCACCTGCAGTGGCCCCTGGACCGTCCAAAGAACCACCAATGCCATCGGTTTCCTCTGCATTTGACATGCAGCCACCACTTACAGCCCAGAGTGTGGCACCACATTATACATCAGAAACCTACGTGGGGCCGACGCTCTATCCTGATATATCAATCGACCCAAACACCCCTTATAACACGATACCTTCGGTTGTGCCCGGCCTGCAAGGCTGGGACCCCAATTTCTCACTGGCCTCAACAACCGCGGGTCATTTGGCATACACCGATGCGACCGTCGATCCCATGAACTGGTCCACCATTGGAGACCAGTACTCTCAATACTTTAATGAGCCATTCCCGGTACCCTCATGGCGTGAACGCACCCTCAGCCAACAAGAGCAAATCGAGCTTCTGGCTTCCCTCGAACACAATATACCCGATGTATCTGCCCAACTGGTTAATGAGTATCATGCTTACTATCAGTCCTGAGGTTCTGGTGCAATTGGTCTCACTCCGTCTGCGGAGATCATTTTGTATTGAGGAGCTTAGTTGGGAGTTGTGCTTTATTCCTGGTCTATATCAGTCATATTCTGGCATCCACCAAATATGTCTTCTGTAATGGTCATGTTACCAACCAGGCTGGAGGTCGCCCATGCCGAAAAAGGCATCTTAGACCACCTGACTTTGTTTTCTCGGCGAATAGTCTTTCAATAGTAAGAGATACCATGTTCCATTGTTTCAAGTCTCATTTAACATCTTTTTCTTTCATGACTTGGGGGGTTGGGATAATAATAATGGACGCAGGTAAGACCCGGGATCTGCCACCCCAGCATCTCAAGAGTGCCGCATAATCTGATTTACATATTGTAGATATATTAATGTAACGAATATTTGAACAATTACTGGGGAATTTAGTCCCGGCAAATATAGCTAAAAGTCCCTTTCAATAAAGTTTTGTTTTCCACTTGTTGTTCTCGCCACTCACTAAGGGGGTGATTGTTTGCAAGTATTCAATTGACGCACTCCTATTGTCGCATTGTATTGAGATGAAAGAGACAACTAAGAGAATAACAATGAATAGACGAGTACATGAATCTATACTGCATTCATCAACCTTGGAATAGAATATACAATGCAGGTAATAAAGTACATCGGGCCAAGACCGGTCACGTGAATTGATCAATTCGCCGTCATCCTCGTCGGCTTTGACCACAGGATTGTCTCCATCACCACCCTCCTTCACCACAGCCACTCATCAGCCACCCAATCTGCACCACTTCTAGGGATTCATTCTAGTCCCTTGGAATGCAGATGATCTAGTCGGCCTATTGAATGACCTGCTCGCCTGCTTGAGCGACCGTCGATCGAGACCGGGTTCCCCCTCTCCAGGCACTGGTATCAAACTTTGCGATTCGGATCCAGAGCCGCTCTGGTTAATACCGTCTCTGCATGCTGAACTTCTCCTCGGGCTCTCATGTCTGATCGCACTCACCCCACATCCTTTCAAGCAAGACCTCCTTCACCTTCCTCGCCCGCCGGGTCTCTGAAAGAGAACCATCGGTTACCCATTTCTTCGGAACACATTCCCCAGACCCCGACATCCCCTCCGTTGATGTCGGTGAGCGAACCAAGTCATGCCGCCAACTTCATATCCTCGCATACATCACCGAATCAGGCGACGGTCCAACCTCCGAATATCTCCTCCCCTCCGTCCTCTGCGCCGATGTCTACCCAAGTCTCCCAACAGCCCACAATGAGCACTACCACTTCATTCCCCACTCCGGCCAGTAGTGTCAGCGGTCACCCTGTGAATGCGACTGCGGAGGATGTGGATCAGGGGAGAAAATCTTTCAATATGGGGATACAGGACTCGGCAGAAAACTCGGGAGCAGGTGCCGCTCAGCAACCAGCACAACAACAAACACAACACAGACCGACCGACCACGATCGGCAGTCTTTGCAAACAGACCGCACTAACGATTTTGCCACCGGGCAAGGTCAGCACTCAACAGACCCCGACGCTATGGATGTAGATACAGACCCGACTCGCCGGGCAAATACCCTCAGTCTCGATCTGGACTCTCTTCAGAAAGAGCTAACCTCGGCTTTTCATCTTTGCAAGAGATGTAAGATTCCCCAAAATGCATCAAGGCGTTTTTGTTGCATGCAGCTGCATGAATGCACTGACCTTGCACATTCTTGGAACCGAAGTTGTTAACACTGCTTTTTACTCCTTGACAGCTCCGATCGTTACTGGTCCAGACCCTTCAGTGGATCTCGTTTCTCTCTATGGGTTAGGTCCAATCGCGAACTCGGTAGCACGCACAGATCCCGTGACAGGGGAGAAAATCAACCGCCTCAGGAAATCATACGAAGGGAAGCTAAAAGGACTGGGACTTGCTGGACGGAACAAGCCCCACAAGCAGGAGATTGGCGCACCTGGCAGTCTGAGACACATGACTCTATGGCCGGAAGAGGAATGGCAGAACCAGAAGGTGCATGGCAAGGCCATCAAGGTTGCAGACATGGATTCGGCGCTACAAGATCTTCAATCGCGAGCCATGCAAATGGAACCCGGACCAATTCCTAACAATGATTTCTGGGAAGATATCCTGGGTCACGAAAAGGCGGCCAAGAATCCACCCTCAAGCGAGACTGGCAAGAAGGCTGCCGCAGCTCCAAGTGCTGGTCGCTCCTCTACTCAATCCTATGCCGCAACTCCACAAGCACAGGAAGCGGAGCGGCCGCGGCCTAGCAGGGGTCGCAAGAGACATTACGATGATAATAGCTTTGCCGGCTATGGCGAAGGGTTTGTGGATGATGATGATGACCCCGGATTCTACTCGAACGGCGAGGGAACTGGGAAGAAGAAACGCAAGAAGGTATTGCATTCCCACGGTAACCATTTCTGTTGATATAAATTAATCTAACCAGGACCACGTTGCTAAGGTGTCAACCCCCCATGTCCGAAAGAAGCGCTAGCTACGGGGTCGGCATGTTCGGCATTGGGGCCAGATGACGAAATGGGGTTTATGATCATTTCGAATCAACCAAAAGCTGTTTCTGTTTATTTCTTTTCGATGAAACACCAATTCTGCCCATATTAACCTAGGGGTGATGGGGTGATGGCTCAACCCGGGTCTCGCTACTGTGCAAGGCACGGGAATTTGATGCCTCGTTCCCCCCTTGGATCTCTTTTTATTCATTCTCAGTACATGTTGCATTACGGTGCTGGATATACCCGGCTTCATCAATCGGACGGCGTTTTTGGGCGGGAGACAAAGTTATCCAAAGTGGATATGATCAATTGCTTTTATTTCGTAAGCTTTGTTTCTTCCCCTTGTTTTTCTCTTTCCTCTTTTTTCTTTTTTCATCTTTCTATATCTCCCGCACAGCTATTCGAGATCTGCACTGCTGTAATGGTTGGTTATTCTGATTTTCTTGACGGGGTCTTATGCTTGCAGCTTGTTTCCATGATTCTTCTATCGGGATGGTCCGCTGTGTTCATCAATGATTACAGGGAGTGTGCATGACACTTCCTTACATTTTTTTTTCAACATGAGTCTTTGCAGCCTTGGCCTTGGCAGCGTGGAGATATTATTCCACGATGACGAGACGAGAATTAAATTGATTCAATAGATGACAAGATGCTTCATTGTAAGGTAGAAGTATTTGGAATATGTTAGTTGATATATCTCACTCCAAATAGCTTCTTTTTCACTGGAATATATTAAGCCGAACAAGCACTTAGTTATAAAAGAGAATAGACCAGATGCAGATGAAGTCGAGTGGTCTGAGCATCAAAATGTGCTATCAAGGCCAATACCAAAATCAATACCGTTACGGCGATCCAACGAAGCAGATCCCCCTCCCACAGCTGATCCTGATCGCCAATCACGCGTGTCCGCTTTGAACTCTCGAACCGCGAAGGACCTGAACGTCGCTGTTTCGTGATTCTTCCCGATTGGCTGCGTTTGCGGGTTCCTGGCCGAGTGGGCGTTGGGTTTTGGATTTCTTCATAGGGACCTCTGTACTCGGGGTATTCTATTTCTGCATCAGCCTACGATTTATCCAGGTGTGTTGTGATGGGAGCTTAGGCTCCAGGTTTCCGACCCCGGCTGTTTTGGGTAAGCAATAGACTCTATCACAATACACTCTCATTTTCTTGGTTTCTTGCCTGACACGGTCACTTAGAATCAGCTGAAATGTAGACCGGATCGGCGATATGAAAGGAGATTATCTCTGTTCTTCCTACTGGTATCACACTATCACATGTCATGTCAGCTGTCATGCAGGTATTGTGGGGTATGAAGTTTTCAGCTGAGCACCTCGAGCTTCTGACCTCGTCCAATTGGAAGATACGGAATATCCAGGTCCATCACAATGTCACTCAAGGTACGCCGTGATCGTGGACCATTCAGAGGCTTGCTATTTCAATAGTCATGTGTCACGAAGGCTGCGAGCTCCTAGCTCATGCACTCGTGGCACTTGTGACGAGTCCTCCTGTCCTACTATTGATAAGTGAAAGTGCTTCGCCATTACATTCTGAGAGACACTCAGCTCAATCACTCTCTAGTGTACGAACAATATGCCTTCGCCTATTCCTCAGCCCCAGGGGCTTCCAATTCTTGGAAACATCTTTGATATGCTCCCTGGCAATACTTGGGCTTCGTTGAATAAGCTGGCGGCAGAACATGGTGGTGCTGGTATCTTCAAAATCAAAATCCTCACCAAGCAACTTGTCTTCATTACAAACGCCGCTCTCCTCGAGGAAGTCTGTGATGAGAAACGATTCCGAAAATGTGTCACCGGTCCTATTGTCGAGATCCGCAGTCTTGCCCACGACAGTCTCTTCACTGCGTTTGACAACGAGGAAAGCTGGGGCATCGCGCACCGTATCATGGCTCCTTACGTTTTGCCCGAGGCCGTCAAGGAAATGCACAGGGATATACAACTCACAGCAGACGACTTAATCTGGAAATGGACTTCGACGGACAGCACCAGGCAGCGTGTGGACGTCGTTAATGACTTGGACCGACTCAACCACGCCGCCAACATGAAATGCTTCTTCAGTCAGCACATAGACTGTGTCCTTGGCGAAGAACCCGCCGTCATCAAAGCTATGTCAGATACAACCTTTGAAGCCGTACGTCGACCCACGCGACCTAAGCTCCTCACTCGGCTCTTGTACCAGAGTACATTCGACAAGGATATCAAGGCCTGTCGCGACTATTGCGCCCAGATGATCGCAAAGCGCCGTGATAATCCTATAGAGCAGAGAGATTTACTACACGCCCTACTTCACGAAAGGGACCCGAAGACCGGACAATCCCTTCCAGACAGCCGGGTCATCGACGAGATAATCAACATTCTCATCGGTAGTGCCACAACCCCGAACCTCGTCTCCTTTACCCTGTACTATCTCGCCAAAAACCCAAACGCGGTCACCCGTGCCCGTGAGGAGATTGACGCCCTCATCGGTCCCTCCGGCCAAATCGAACACTTCCATCTATCGCAATTACCCTACTGCGAAGCCATCCTCCGCGAATCATTCCGTCTCTGCGCCCCAGCTCCGGGTTTCAATATCGAGCCTTTGCCAACAGACGGTCCGGTCCTGCTCGGTGGAGGAGAATACGAGATTCCCAAGACCCAGCCCATGATTGCAATCCTGGCCGCTGTTAACCGTGATCCTGCTATATTTGATGACCCCAATGCTTTCAAGCCCGAACGCATGCTCGGTGAGGCCTTTGATTGGCTTCCCAGCGGTGTGAAGAAGGGGTTCGGAAACGGGAAGCGTGAGTGTTATGGTAAGCGGTATGCTTGGGAATGGTCGTTGCATGTACTCGTTCGCATCATTAAGGATGTTGATTTTGAATTGGCGGATAAGGGGTATACATTTGATATGGAAGGGAAGAATTTCAATGGCGCCTTTACTGTCAAGCCATACGGCATGTTTGCAAGGACTAAGAAGAGAAACGCTGCTGTTTAGTTTGGACATATGAGATGGATACCATGTCTTGAAATTCTGTTTTGAATATTCCGGGTTATATTGATACCGGGTTATTGCCCTGCTGAGAATCTACTTGCGACATTAATAAAGCCGACAATGATATTAATCTTGTTTACTTTTACTCTGTGGCCGTATGACATTCCTAGACATTGGAGACCAGCTCATGATATAACCAAAGCTCCTCACACAGCATTTCCATCGGTCTGCTTTTCGCTTTTAGACCATAATCGTTTCACCAAAGCTCGGATGGAATGTTTCGCTCCACCAATATCATACAGCGGTCTGTGTTCCTCATTGACATCATGCATGTAATCATAATCGACATGCACAAAGGCCCGCTCGACATCCGCGAGACCTTCCAATTTACGCTGCAACGCTTGGCTTACATCGTGAGACTCCCGAAGCTTAGTCTCAGGGTCCATGACGATATCAACCTCGACATAGAGTTGCTGTCCGGAATGATAAGCGCGACACTATGTACCGTTAGCCAAGATGCCAATAACCAATCCACCTTCACAACTCACCGTATCCACCTTCTGAATCCTCTGATCATGAGTCAGTGTCACATAGATACACTTATTCACAAATTCCCGCGGAGCACATTTGCCCACAATCAACCACATATTCTCAAACGCAGTCGACGCCCACGAGAACAGGATAAGCAGCGCAATACAGCACGCACCCACGGGATCAAGATACCAAACAAATCGGTCACCAACAACCGACATGACCAACCCAAACCCATTAACAACCAGATCATTACGGTGATCAATGTAAAAGACATGAGCAGCCGGATACCGACGCAAGCCATAGCAGTAGATACACATACATAACTTGGAGAAGATAGCAATCCCCACACAAATCAGCGGCACGATATGCAGCTGCTCAGACTCAGTCTTGCCGGCCGCAAGAGCCTTGGCAGATTCAATAATCAGCTCCACCGCGACGATGGTCATCAACGCACAGAACATGATGACTCCCATTGTTTCGACGCGGCGTCGTCCGACGGGGTACTTGTATGGCTTTGGACGCGAGGATATGCGTGATGTGACGAGCATAACGAGCGACGAGACGAGGTCCATGAAGGCGTCTGCGGCTGTGGCGAAGAGGGCTAGAGAGCCCGTGGTGATGGCTGCGTAGAGTTGGATCACGAAGAGGAAGAAGTTGACTGTGAAGCTGGCGCGCACGGCGAGCTTTACTTTGCCGCCGTTTTGGGCTTCGTCTTCGGCTTTGAGGCGCTCTTCTTCGCTCGCGCTGAGGAAGCACTCGATCATTTCATTTTGGTCTTTGTAAAACCCTGTGAGCTTTTTCTTTTTATTGGAAGAGTAGACCCAGTTCTTTTTTGGTTCGGATATAGTTGTTTTGTATTGGTTGAGGTTTAGAGGGTCGTCGAGAAGGGTCATTTTGGGTGGTTTGATTGGGGTTAGTCAAAGATAGCTCGGTGTAAGACTCTGATGGTACAGGTATAGGGCTCAAGATGGAGATCAGATAAGACAGAAAATCTCTCTGAGATCTAAGGTTTCAGGGTTAGCAAGGACTCCGTCCCTAGGTACGCCAAGACACCTGGTGTCTCGAACATCTTCAGCATCTTGGCACTGTGGCTGCCTGCGAAGTTTCTCTTGGCTTAGTATGATTGACGAGTGAGAGTATGAGGGATGAGAGATACTAAATTAGTGAGGTCTTGGGAGTCTCGGGATTTCTCCGGTGGATGACTGAAAACTGGAGCTCCCAATCCCGTAAGGATTTGAGTACTCATGTCGGTAGTTTATATGCCTCCAATTTTCCCGACAGCACAGCTTTATATTTAATCTAGAAATAGGAGTAATGAATTACTACTCCATGTCGGGTCTGCAGTACCCTATTAACGTTGTGTGGGCGGGAAATTGTCCGACTTTCATCGCCTTGGCATATCTCAGACATACATATTTCTCCGAATACATATATCCACATTTTTATGACCTATTAAAAGTCACGTAGAATAGCTGGAGATGTACGTTTTCAAGGCAAACGAAGATACTTGCACGATATATCTAATGCATATAGCCTTCTACCTAGGTAGGGTCCACGTCACTAAGCTTTTGAAGTACCAAGGTACCAAGTTTGCGAACCAAGAACTATAAGCTCGAACAGCTCTAACCTTGAAAATTGACCATCTTGGATTCCACTTCGAAAGATATTGCTATAATACTTGACATTTTTAGAGCTTCAGCGAAAAGGAAGTGACTTGAGTAAATTCTACCCTGTGTGTGATATCTAGCCAAGTCCATTTATTAAGTCACTAATCATCCTCTGTGGTAACGGGACTCCTCTTGCATAGTTCCATACAAGTGTAGCTTACACCAATCTCACTATTTTATTTCATGCTTCATGATCTCATCTACTAGCCAGTAGTATCTTTAGCAGTGATATCCAAGTCATATCTATACAGTAAACTTTATTACTGTGAACCTGCTTCAACTCGTAAGCAGGGGGAAACCATAAGTCACCGGGATACCCTGATGAGTTTTCCGATTGGTGCCATAAGGCTGTCCACGTCAGAACCAAGTAATATCATTCCACGCCGCTATGCCTTCCTGATTCAAGATTCTCCTTGATCAGACCTTTTCAAATATCAAGTGACGTAGGATAGCTAGAGGAGGTACACCGAACTGGCTCTCAAAATCAAGGAAGAAAAGGAAATGCAATTCAGTTCCCTATAAGGTCTGTGGAGGATCTCTTCCTTACAGCGTTTCCCCAGAGACAAGTCCCTGCACAAGGGTGAGTCGATCTAACGCGAATCAATAATCAAGGGAATCCATACAGAGGCTATAGCTACGAATCCCGAGGCTAAACTTAGGCAACTGAGGAAACGATCCCCGTGGCCAAAGGTGAGGGGACAGAGCTATGAGAGCTACAAGCATTCCTGAAGCATCCGAGCTCACCAAGGCCTTGGAAGCTCACCTTCCAATCGCCATCTGTAAGCAGGCATGTTGACAGGCGTATCACATCCAGACTCTTGGATTAGAGCAAACTAAGAAATATTGTCCGGTGATCGGATCATTTGACTTCCCTCCCTACATTCCTACTCCTTAGCTACAGCTGTAACCTCGCGCGGAGAGCTCGGGTCCTGGACAAATGTGAGGAATGTTGGGGCGGGATTATCATTCGGAGCTTTTTTTTACGAATTAATCTTTAGTGTTTAAATATACGAGCTTGACAGCTCGGGTTGTAGGTTCGGAAAAATACTCCACGAGTTTCACTGCCTTCCCAGCACATCGCCAAATATGGCCTCCAAGGTCTTACAGAACAACACCAACAGCAACTGGATGAAAGATCCAGGGCTGCGGAGACTAAACCTGGGGATCGGGTTTATGCTATCTGCATCAGCCACGGCTGGATATTGTGCTAGCATGATCAATGGCCTTCTGGTGCTTCCCGAATGTAAGCATCTTGTCTTATATATCTATATAAGAACACAAGGCTAAACAAAACAAAACCAGTCTCAACTTTCTTGAAAGGACTCGACGCAAATGAGAGAGGTCTTATTATCGCAGCTGTCTCGCTGGGATCTTTTTGCGCGTTCATCCCTGGATCTTACATCGCCGACAATCTGGGGCGGAGGATCTGTGTTCTCATCGGTTCCTCCCTAGTGATCATTGCCTCGATTATTCAAATTTCCACGCAAGATCACTGGGTCTTCTTTGGTGCTCGTGTTCTGGCTGGAATGGGAGTTGGCATCTCACAAACTGCTGCACCATTGCTCATTACCGAATCCTCTCATCCACGCCAGCGACAGACCTTCACAGGTCTATACAACGCTCTTTGGTTCATCGGGTCAATCACATCGGCCACTATTGGTTTTGCTGGGCTCACAATTGCAGGGAGTTGGTCATGGAAACTCCCCTGCTTGACGCAGGTGTTTTATCCAGTCCTTCAATTGATAGGACTTTGCTTTGTTTCCGAGAGCCCCAGATGGTTGGTCTCTCGGGGCAGGAAAGAGGATGGGATGGCTATACTGGCGAGATATCACGCCAACGGGGATGAAAACGACGAACTTGTTCAGGACGAATTCTACCAGATTTGCAAGAGCATCAATGCGGAGGCCGACAAGAGCTGCCGCCGCTGGAGCAGTTTCTTCGCAACCCGGAGCAACATGCATCGTTTATCCATCTGTGTGATTCTGGGCTTCATGCAAGAATGGTCAGGAAATGGTATGGGAAAAAAAAGTCCCCTTTTCTTACAGTCCGTTTTTCTAACCAAGTTTCTCGTTGCAGGCGTGGTCTCTTATTATCTAGCACCGATTCTAGAATCAGTCGGTATATATAACGCATCTCACCAAGCTGCCATCAATATAAGCATGCAGGTGTGGAACCTGTGCTTCGCGGTTGGTGGAGCAATGGCAGCAGACCGATACGGTCGACGGAAACTCTGGCTAAGCGCAACAATGCTGATGTTCATCTATCTATCTGCCGCGACGACTATGTCTGGTCTCTTCCAAGAGCTACATGTGCTAGAGGCCGG
This sequence comes from Penicillium mononematosum, assembly GCF_028829835.1. NCBI lineage: Eukaryota > Fungi > Ascomycota > Eurotiomycetes > Eurotiales > Aspergillaceae > Penicillium > Penicillium mononematosum. Next base: position 6,838,785 of record NW_026643272.1, on the reverse strand, counting down.
CATTGCGGTGGTTCCCATGCTTTTCCTCTTTTGCAGCGCTTACGATATGGCATATATGCCTTTGTTTATTGCATACCCAGCTGAAATCCTGCCCTTCCAGCTCCGCGCCAAGGGCCTTGCCATTACACTGACCACCGATTCAATGGCTTGCTTCTTCAACCAGTTCATAAACCCGGTCGCCTTGGATGCAATCCACTGGAAGTACTTTACGGTGTATCTGGGTTGTCTTGTGATTTTCATGGCGACGATCTATTTCCTTCTCCCGGAGACTAAAGGCCTATCCCTGGAGGAAGTGGCACGCATCTTTGAAAAGGAGAAGCCTTATCAGGTGGAGACACCCTCGGATGTTTCGCAAGAGCTGCTTGTGTTCCCGAAAAAGAGCAGCACTTCATCGTGATTGTGATCTAATTTTTGTTGCTGCTGCGTGTTGTAATTACGACAGTGCTCGGTCCAGAAACAGTTCCCCGCAGGCTAATCCCCAGCAGGCCGGATACTGATGTTATGTAGGTGTCTTTGTTCAAAGTTCATGTGCAAGACCAAATCCTATAGATAGATATGTAGAGATTATCCACCATTGTCTTGTGGTGTCACTTTGAATTGGATGTTTTAATAGAAAGAGATATAACGGTCATGATCATAATAATTAGCCATCGGTGTCATTGCTTTGTGAAGTCAACATGTATGTAGTTGTACGATGCACGATACATCCGGATGTCCATCAGGTGGATGGATCCCTCGATGTATACAAATCCATCCACCAATTAGAAGCGTCCAGTTACGACTCACACTAAGCCATATCTGGAATAGCGTACATTCTTATCCAAAACCGCATATCAATCGACTCAGACAGCTCTCAAGCGCAAACAAGTCCAATTGATCCCAAGCCTAAACTCTTCTCGCCAGGCCACACCACTCAAAATAGACAACCTACCTCATTGTCCGCATCCAACCTCACAAGAATGACCAAATTCGAGACAGCCCTCGAGCGCATCGACGCAGCGCACGCCGACGATCCCCGCCAAACCCAAACAGCCACCGGCCCAATCCCGTACGAACTGCACTATGCGCAAAAAATGACCAGCTACCTCTCAACCCTGAACCCCTCCGCACCAGAGCTCCTTCAGCTCGCAATCCGCGCCCAACACCTGCGCCGTTGGGAAGTGCCGCGGGACAGCTACCCCGCCACAAAGATCGGGTATCACTCGTGGCGGGCGGGCCTGCAGAGGCGACAGGCTGCGCTGGTCGAGCAGATCTGTGTTGAGAGCGGGTACTCGGCCGAGGAGGCGGCGAGGGTTGGCGCTCTGGTGCGCAAGGCGGATCTTAAGCAGGGAGATTCTGATACGCAGACTTTGGAGGATGTTGCTTGTCTTGTCTTTTTGGATGATCAGTTTGATAAGTTTGAGGCGGAGATCGCAGATGAGGAGAAGATGGTTGACATTTTGAGGAAGACTTGGGGAAGATGTCGGAGCGGGGGAGGGAGGAGGCTTTGAAGATTCAGTTGTCGGATAAGGCGAAGAAGTTGGTTGGGATTGCGTTGAGTGGGTGATTCTTTGTCTCATATATCCATATACCTAAGGTAACCAGTACTAATGCTTTTTCGTATTTGAAATCATGTAACTTGATATTGTCAATGTGAAATGAATTACGCTTCGCTAAATGTGTATAGTAAAGCTTTTTATAGCCCCCCGAAACGCCCGCTGATAGACCCATGGCCGAGTCAAACCAGAATGAAAAACAGTAGGAGTAGAGAGAAAGCAAAACTCCGACTGCTGCAATGCCGTGAGCGCTTAATGCAACGTGAAAATCATCAGTACCATGACCACCAGGCTAATCAAGTACTGCCCATGTCAATGAATCGAACCAATCCAATCGCCGCGCCAGCAGCGACACCTCCGACACAACACATCTGCACTCCACCCCAGATCGCAGCCAGCACATTGGCCCGGCCAGACCAGCCTCGCACAACACAGGTCTTAACATACCCAAACACAAGCAGGGTAATCGCCATAACACCAATACTCCAGTACAGCGCTGTCATAACCTGCGAAACAATGAAGTACGGGATAAGCGGAATAAATCCGCCAATAAAATAACCCAGCGCGAGAGTGATGGCCGAAGTCCACGCTTGGTTACAGTCAGGGGCCGTCTCACGATGATAGAAAGTAATCAGGAACTCAAGCAGGCGGTCTTGAGACGCATGCAAGTCACGCGTGATATCCGCAACCGCCGAGTCTGACAGCCCGTACGGAGAAAAAGGTCTCGCACACCATGGCGCGAGTCTCTTGTGAATCCGTCTGGATTAACTGTTGTGTTTCACGGACTGTTGTTTGGTATGATTCACTGGTGTTCATTAGGACATGTGGATGATTGGTTGCCATGTGTGGACGACTTACGCTTCACTCTTTGCGCCGACGTATCCACCAAGCCCCATTGAGATGGCTCCGGCTGCCAGCTCAGCGAGTCCACCCAGCACAACCACTTTTGTGTTTCCGAGTGCGGATAGACCGGCGCTCAGGGCGAAGGGTACGGTCAGCCCGTCTGAGAGGCCGAGAATGGCATCTGAGACGATACGCGGGTTGATGCGCACGCGAGTGCTGGAGTTGCTGGCGGTGGTTGATGTTGATTCGTCCGGGCTGTTGCACCGTCCGAAGGTATCGTAGGAGCGGGTGCTTTGGGACTCGAGATCTTGATCGGAGTCTCCGCGGATGGTATCATCGTCGTCAATGCGGGCGAGGAGGCGCTTGCCTGGAGTTGAATTGTTGTAAGTATATGCCTCTCTCTGTGTGTATCCTCTTTCCATTACTTACCTGATCGTATTTTGTCCGCATCGTTTGTAGGGAAAAGCTTCTGCTTAATGAAGAGGAATGCCATGATGCTGATCCGGAAAACTGCTACCAAGGTACGATGTACAGCAGAAGTTCACCACGCAATTACAAGTCGGCGAGAGGGAGAGGACAAGATGATGAAGGCTGAGCTGGGAAGTAATTGCACTTTATTTAATCCAGCAAAGAATCCGTATGCGTGTCTTAGTCTTTGACGGACATCAACAATGACTATGAGACGAAGTATGAAGAGAAGAAGAAAAAAAGAATCATCTACAACAATCGGCCGCGTCTCACCCCTTTTAAAATCCAGTCCCACGGACTCTGACCAGTCTCAGTAATCAATTCAGGCGCCATAGGAAAAAAATCGACAAAAGCCCACAGATAATGCAAGTCAAACAGGAAATAATGGAGGTTTAGTCGCCAAAGAGGGGCCCAGGACCAATCACCGGGCTCTCAAATGTCAGCATTGACAGTCAATTGAAGGTCTAGGAGCTGCAAGGAATGAGCTTTGTCCACTTTTGGTGAGAAAATGGCAACAACCTTGGAAGTCACTTCAAATTCAACTGATACGATTGGTGAAGTATGTTGTGCTGACCTTTGCCTGTGATGTGATTGGCTGCAAACGGCGACCCGCATTCCGGTGGGTCCATTGGAGATCTGTAGATCCACTAGGCTATTTAATGGATTCTGATTGGTTGGCTATATTATTCAAGGGCCCGGAACGATCGCGGCTTTCCCATTTTGATATTCACCCGGTCCGATTGTTAACTCCGGAGTCCTCCATATACAGCGTTGAACAGAGGGAACTTTTTACTCTTGACTCCTAGTATTCGGATACCCGAAAAGCTGGAGTCTGTTATCTCCGAGGGTTAGCTGAAGAAAAGAACGAGTATCCCGAGCATTCTAAAATGATCGGAATTACCTTTTTCGGAAAGTACAGTGGACGGACGCCTATCACAACCCGACACTCCTCAGTTAAACATCATTACACAGTCTTTATGAATTGTTTGGTGATATGTGAGGATTAGGGTGCACGGACGAACACAAACATCAAAGATAATGGAAACAAAGCGTAGGCGACGTATCCTACAGCCACTGTTGTCTTTCCCTAAACCCTCGGAGACCTATAGGAATGCCATTGGTTTATAGTCTAGATAGTGTTAGAGTTAGTAAATTATTGCATCTTCAAATTTAACAATATACATCTTTCTTCTTGCACATATGACATCATGTAAGACATCAGGAGTAATATCTCGGTTGTTCCCGAGGCCAGTCTTGCTGAACGCCTGGTTGTACCAGAGACGGTCGAATATGTAGCTTGGATTACATACCAAGGTTTGCTCAGCAATATGTAAGGCATGGGCCTATTGCAATCCTCGCCTAGGGCAAAGGTTGGATATCTTGAATAGGTACATTTTTGTTCACAATGTCAATCCACTTGATGCACAGTAAAAAGACCGGTCGCTTATCGGCCTTCCGCACGCTCAACCAGCTGATCCTCCAATCCCATTGGCTCCCATATCTCCTTAGCCTTCTTATTTTGCACCCACACCACATCTCCTTGGACAAACGCCACGACTCCACCCTTGCCCGTGGCACTAGCCGTAATGCGGAACAGGGGCTGGCCATTTTGTGGATGGGCCTCACGCAAGGGTAGCATGATAAGCCCCTGCTCCAAACACCAGCCCTCCAGGATATCCTTGAACGCAACTTCTTCCACGACTGGTGCCTTAACCCGAGGTTCAGGGGCAGCCGCAGCGGCAGTTGCAGCGGCTGCCGCCACCTTATCTTCCCGAGTAGGAAGCGGCGCCCGTGCCGTAGTTGGACGCGGGAGTTCGGCAGCAGCACGGTCACCCAGCTGTAAGGCAAGGTCCATAGTTTGCAAGCCCTTGTTCCATTCATCGTCGACGATGGTAAGCTCGTTGACCTCCTCCGGTATCTGAGCGCGCCACCAAGAGAACCAAGCTCCAACCTCCTCGTAGTTGGGGTCGTTGGTGAGCCAGATGTAGAGGATCTCGTGCCACTTCGGGAAGAAATCAGAGACTAGTAATAGTCCCATGACGTTAGGCTGGAAGAATACCTTCCAGCATAAGACATCCTTGAGCGCCGTGAGATCTTGATCCTGCGGGTTCACGGTGAAGTCCTCGCGGAGATGGCGCGCAAGGCGTGGCAGCAGGTGGTTGCGTAGGCATACATCAAATTCGGATCCTAGGGCATCCCGCCAGATCTCAACGCGGTCGACTAGGCCCTTGCGCAGACTCCATGTATCGAGTACCGAGCGGAACTTTCTCTTCGCGTCAGACATGAGACCAGTGGGCTGTTTCGGGTTTGTGTGCCGTTCATCCAAGTATTGGAGCCAAGTGAAAAGCCACCACGGGAACTTTCCATCCTGTTCAGAGCCGGGATGTCGTCGACTAGCTCGAGGTTTCCAATTCTTCAGGGCCAGGCCCACTTTGGGAATGACCAATTGGTCGAGAACGTTTGCATACACAAATGGCGGTACAATCGCCTTCCAGGCCACGACCAGCGCGGTTGCTTTGGATGGATCGTAGACGTCCCAATCATTCAGGAGTGCTGAGCGCACTCGTGGGAGCCAGAGGGTATAGATCATCGTTTCGTAAGGTGAGGTGGATGCCCGTTTCCGGGGTTCTTCTAACCCGTTCGTGCGAGACAGAAGAGGCTGAAGACGAGTGAGGTTGGACACGAGGAAAGTGGGATCTTGCAGAGGCTCCCACTCCTCCATGGCCTGGCGGAATAACGGATGTAGAGCCGCGACTGCGGTCTCAGGGAGTCGATGCTCATCGACAGCATCTCGATATTTGGATTCCAAATCTTCAAGCTTGTTGGTTAACTCGTCGAATTTGGTCGCGATGCTTTCGTCGTTTTCAAAGATGTCCAGTTCTTCCACTGCGGCGATTAGGCCCGTGAGATGGTTGACCCGGGATTGATATGCATCCAATTCGTCCACCACCTGAGCTTCTTCGAGTTCAATGAACTGTTTTCTCTCCTTTAATCCCTTCCACTCATCCGCAAATGCTTCCAGGTCATTCCGAGCTCGCTGGGTAATCTTTAACGCTTCTCCTTCCTCTTGGCTGACGAATTGTTGTGTCGACATCAGGCCAGCAGTCGAAGTAAGAACACGCTGCTCTTTTCCGGTGGCATCGACGAGCGATTTGAGAACATTAGGAACTTCCAGTCCTTCCATATCATCTTCAATTTCACGCGCTGTGCGGAATTTGGGCTTCGCACGCTGGATCGGTGTACCTGTGGCGCTCCGACCCTGTGCCTTGCGCTCCTCCTTCTTCTTTCGTCGCCGCTGCCGTTCTTCCTCGGAGCTGTCTTCGAGAATTTCGCCCCTCTGTGCAGCTGCTCGTCGCTCTTCTTCGCGAGTCTTTTTCGACTTCTCGCTCACTGCGCCCAAGCCTGCACCCTGAGGTCGCGCCTGTACCTCAATCGGATTGACGATACCCTGGCCAGTAGTTCCGAGACCTTGTCCTTCCCTGTAGCCCATCTTTGCCATCATGCGCGCGGCAAAACTGTTGGCTCCTCCCCCTCCACCGCCACCTCCCATGGCTTTCCCACCTCGTGACGATCCTCCACCTCGAGAGTTGGCCATGGTGTTTCGGTTGTTGTGGGCTCCGCTACCTAGTCCACCCATAGTGGGAGGTGTCAAGGAACGAGAGGCAGCTCTGGCGAACCCACGAAAGCCGGTGGTCGGGCGCGCGTCTTCTTCATCGGAGCTCATGTCAGCGACCTTGCGCTTTTGGCCAGAAAACGAAGGCGACTCCATCTCTTCAGGGGCTCATTGGCAGCTAGTGGCCAAATCAACTGTCCCCTCTGTTTTCAGCGAAAGAGTAAAAATGAGCAAGTAGTGTCATGTGAAATAATGAGTCTCAGTCAAGAGCTCATGAAATTCACGTGGGGACCGGAGCGGAACAACCGAGCTCCGAACCGACGAAAACAAGATGACGTTTAGGTCGGTTACTTCATAGCTCCGCTGCCACTTTTTTCCTTTGGATTCATTCATCTCACAATTGACACCCTCTTTATTCTTTCTCGCCGCATATTAGTCCTCAACATATACATTCACAATGGCCGCTCTTCTTAACAACTCGGCCCGCGTTGCCCTTCGCTCGGGAGCTTCGGCTACCTCCAAGGCCGGAGCTGCGGGCTTGACCTTTGCCCGCGGCAAGGCCACCCTCCCCGACCTTTCCTGTAAGTAGGGGTGTTTCAGTACCGCTTGGAGCTTAGAGAAACTGTATCTATATATTTGGAGTAAAGTCATTTAGACTAACATCTAAAACAAGACGACTATGGCGCCCTTGAGCCCTCCATTTCCGGCAAGATCATGGAGGTTCACCACAAGAACCACCACAACACCTACGTGACCAGCTACAACAACACCCTTGAGCAGCTGCAGGAGGCTCAGGCTAAGGGCGACATCGCTACTCAGATCGCTCTCAAGCCCGCTGTCAACTTCCACGGCGGTGGCCACCTCAACCACACTCTCTTCTGGGAGAACCTTGCCCCCAAGAGTGCCGGCGGTGGTGAGCCCCCTTCTGGTGCTCTGTCCAAGGCGATTGACTCCACCTACGGTAGCCTCGGCGAGTTCCAGTCCAAGATGAACGCTGCTCTCGCTGGCATCCAGGGCAGTGGCTGGGCTTGGCTCGTGAAGGACAAGCAGACCGGACAGATCGGCATCCGCACCTATGCTGTAAGTTATGAACAGCGATTACTCGCCTTTGATATGAACTGTTCTAGTTACTAACTCCTTACCAGAACCAGGACCCTGTCGTCGGCCAGTTCCAGCCTCTGCTCGGTATTGACGCTTGGGAGCACGCCTACTAGTAAGAATTCCTGTTTAGATGGTCCTTTGCCTATACTAACCATTTCTCTAGCCTCCAATACCAGAACCGCAAGGCCGAGTACTTCTCCGCCATCTGGGATGTCATCAACTGGAAGACCGTCGAGAAGCGCTTCACTTAAATAAAGTTGGAACGCTATTCGTTTTGTAAATGCTGCTATGATATGCGCTTAATTTCCCCTGTATTGTAGCATGTGTTTTCAATATTATCAATTATCTGGTACTATAAGATTTTATTTTATTCAGCTATTTCTTGTTCCTATCAAATGTCAACCAATCTCGTAGGCCGGGCCGGGCGGACCGCGTAATGCGGAAGATCACCGCAAGCATCCGAAACACAAGACCCCGATATTCTCCAACTGGGCCTCGAACACTTGCATTTATTGCCAACTCCATTATGTCGGCAGAAAGTCCTGGCCAGAAGAATGGCTTCAAGTCATTTTTCTCCAACGCATTGCGTCCCAAGAAATCACGTCAAACCCTTCGCAAGGGTAGCAGATCGACAACAGACCTGCGACTGGCCGCGCGCTCCAGTATCGAGGAAGCCCCTCCAATGCCAGAGCTGGCTCCATTGCACGCCCATAGACTCAAATACAGGGAATTACATGCGCAAGTGGACTTACAACTGGGTGAGCGAAGGGACTACACGGAAATCATCCATACGCTAGGCGCATTGGACCTCAACGATGCCAGCTCTCCAACCCACGAGCAAAATGATCACCGACCCCCCGGCGAGGGCGATATAGCAAGTCTCCCACCAAAGCTATGGGCGCAAATAGCAGGTTATCTGAATCCCGCCGAAGCAGCAAGCCTAGCAATGGCCAGCATCACATTATACCGACGACTAGGCCCAAGATACCTCGCGGCTCTAGACAACCCAGACAACCACACGCACAAAATTAACTTCCTCTCCAGTCTGGACATCTCCCTCCCGCACCACCTCCTCTGCTTCCCCTGCATACAATACCACCGACGCACACAAGAAGGAACCGAACGTATCCGCCCAAGCCACGTCCTAAACCCGCTCTTCAACTGCTCAAACTCAAGAAACGCCCTGAAACCCCCACCCCGCCACCGCATAACCCACGGCCGCAACCTGCCCTTCGCATTCGTGCAACTAGCCATGCGCGCCCACCGCTTCGGCCCCAGCTACGGACTGGCCCCAGACGCACTCGGTCGACGCTGGCAGCGAGATAACTGGTCGCATACATCGCGCTTCCACATCCACGAAGGCAGGCTCCTAATGCGCGTCACCAGCCAGACCTTTGCGGCGCCGGCTCTCACGCCGTCCGCGCAGCGCATGCTGCTGTACTCGCGCGAAGACTACTGTCCGTACTTTAGTGTGTGCGCGCACTGGCGGGACGGCGAGCTCATGCCGGCGTGTAAGTGTGCGCTGGAGCATATTCCGCGGCCGCGGAGTAGTGGTGGGTTGCAGGCACTCGAGCACCGGGTAAAGGACCGGATTGCGGGACAGGCGTTTGATCCGAATGCGCTGACGACGCTGTGTGGGTTCTGTCGGCCGATGCGGAGGTGTCCTGAGTGTCCGACTGAGTATCTGACTGAGGTCAAGCTGAGTGAGGATCTGGTGGATCGTAGATTCAAGCAATCTATTGTGATTACGCGGTGGAGTGATCTTGGGGACGGGACTACGCCGGATGGGATTGAGTGGGGGGGCTATTAATGGGAAGAGAGATGATTATGATTCTTTTGCGCATTACGCTAAGCGTGGGATCGCCAGTATCTTTGAGGCGGCTTTTACGGCGGATACGCTTCCTGGGCAGCGGGTTGTTTCACTGAATCCGAAGAAGAAGAAGCTTGGGGAGGAGGGAAATAAGTGGTATTAGGCCTTGGGCTGAGATCTATTGGAGAGGGCATCTGTTTCTGCTTCGACTTACTGTATACATATCATGTCTTTTGGGCGTTTTGGAAGAAAAAAGACGGAGTTGGGACAAAACTGGAAGACCTGGAGCTTGGAGTTACCTGAATTTGATACTGATATTCTGATATTCTGCATTCGAGTGATGCTGCACCCTGTGCCTTTGCTTCAAGTAGCCTATCCAGGACTAACAGCGTCGAAGGGCTGCTAACATGTCTACGCATATGTAACAACTCTCGAGGTCAATTGCAGACATCCGTTTGTTTATGATGAGCTTAAGCACCCTCTTCCACCCAGCACGTGCTCCATTCACACTCGTCTTCGCTACATTGAAGTCATCTGTCAAAACTCGACATTGAATAAGACAACACACCCATTGACACCTCTGCTGCCTGGCTCTTCAGGTGGTTGCAATATAACTTCTCTGCTTTCTCCTCTCTCTACTTCCTCTCCTGGTCTACGTCTATTACCACATCAACCCAACCTTACCCAACCTTACCCAACTCGTACTCGCGATATCCATCACGATGTCCGCTCCTCAAACTCCCAGCGCTGGGAACAATGACTACCCTGACCCTGCCCCCAACACCGGCCCCAACACTGGCACTAGCACTTCCACTGGCACTAGTACCGGTACTGACTCGACATCCCAGGGCAGCTACGGAAGCTACTGGAGGGGATATAGCATCAACCCGCCCCGACGTTGGTCGTAAGTTTCGAAGTCAACCCACCTACATTGATCCTGGCTAATGAATATCCTATATCAGACGAACCAAAAAACGGATTTGTGACTGCCCAAACCACGTCCAGGAGGATTGGCCTTTCGACTTTGCCGAGCTGGTGCGTACCCCAAACACCCTTCCAGGGTCTGTAACTCTTCTTGAGAACGTTTGCTAACACCCATTGCACCTAGATAATCGCTCCCTGCGCATACAAGTGTCCCTTCTGCAATGATTTTAACAAGGCGCTAAAGACAAAACATATGGCTTCGAACCTCCGTCGCCACATCACGAAGACGCACATTGTAAGACTTCGATACCCCTGCCTGATTGACGTCTTGCTAATACCTACTAGGAGGGAAACCCTGACGTCTACAGTACTCTTGTTGTCGCCCCTGGGGGGATGAAGTAAGCCTGCAATCGAAGACTGCAAATGATTCGCCCTTCTAAGTGATATGTCTCCGTACAGCGATAAGAACGATCGGTCCGCCCCGCAGGGTCGGGGCTACGGGTCAGGAAGGATCATCCAAGACATGATGAAGATACGAAGTGGAGGGAGAACAGGTTTGTGCTCATTACAGTACTATCAATTAGTCAACTCGTGTGATAACACAATACAGGCCTGATTGGGATAACTTCAGATCGTATGTCACTTTCGGTAGAATCATTACTCTGTAACGTAGCATACTAGACGATGTAACACATTTCAGATCAACCCTGCCAGCAGGGTCGACGTCAAAGCATTGACAAAAATGCATAGGCCTGGTCATTATTCGCATGCATCAAGAAAGGAGAACATGAAATGAGGTGGAACGAGCTCATAACTCACATATGGAGTGAAAAATAAGAGCAAAAATCAATGTAGCCATGCTACTGTGCACACAGGGCCGGGTATCATATAGTACAAAATGAAAAAAAGAAGTGGGATGGAGGCAGCAGAGACGTAAGGAAACAGACAATGAGGAGTGAAGCCGTAATGACCAGCCATATAGAAGCTCAGCCCCTGCGAGCACGACGGCCCATATACCGAGGGCGTCTTGCATGTTCATCAGAATGGACAACCATCTCGAAATGGGGTCTAACGTGGGCCTCCATAGAGTCCGGTGTCTCGGCGCGCGGGATTCCAAGCCCATGAGTAGTTTCGTAGGCTAGACGCGAGGGAGCGCGATTCTCTTTTGGCGCGGAGTCAATGGACTTCTCCATGCCGTGGACGGACACGGAATCAGAACGTTTACCCTTCATCCAGCCGAAGATGCCAAGTGAGCTGCGCCGCTTGTGTTCTATGCCATGGGATGTGGAGGGGCGTCCTGAGACTGTTGCGGAGCCGGGGTGGTCGGCAAGTGTTGACATTGTCAAAGATTGCGGGAATCCTCGTGGTCTGAAGGCTTGGGGCTGCTCTCCATTGTGGATTGGGGGGTTGGAAGAGTATAGGTCAGTTGGGGCGGTGATTATTTGAGACATGGGTCTTTGAGAGGCGCCGCCCATTGTTCTGGTCTTGGGAATTACTGGAGACGGGGCGCCCTCTTCATCGTCGTCTTCAAATTCGTTCGGAACTGGGGAGCCTTGTACACGACGGGGGTTGTTGCTTGACCGGTTGAAGAATGGAGGTATGAAACTAAGGCGTCGACGGGGCTCGTGGTTGGTTTCAGATTTAGGCTTTGACTGGCCGAGGTCGAGAGGTTGTTCCAGGATGTCCAGAGTGGTCATGTCAAGTGTTGGGATACCAGGGACTTCGGGCTCGCTTGGATCAGAAGCGATGCTGCTGTCGTCATGGAAGGAAGCTGGCCTGACGGCAGTGCGTGCTGGCAGCTCTGTCTGTTGAATTCCCTGGCGGATCTCAAGGGGCTTGGGCTTGCAAGTCCGTGGACTCTGCTTTGCAGCGGCAACCCAGTCTTGAGGTGTGAGTGGCGATGAAGAGTTGCGGTCACTAGTGTGTGCCTCCGGAGTCATAGCTTTGGTTGGGCTACGGACACGTTTAATTGTTGGTGTTGATGCTTCGTTGGCATTTGCGTGATACAGATCTCCAAAGGTCTCGATAGCAGGGTTGTTGGGGCTTCCGGGCCCAAGAAGGGCGCTGGCTTTGGAGGAAACAGTGTTGAATGAGGGCAAGATAGTGCGCGACTCGTCAGCTGTGACTCCTGAGACGTGGAGTACCACTGCAGTTGGTTTGCATGCTATCATCAACCTCACTGCCATCAAAACTGTAGCGACTGGCCATCTCTTCCGCCGAACGTGGGCGGTTAACTCGCCTACCAGAGAAAAACAAATCCTGTTCAGTCTGCGGGCTCTTCCGAGCTGTAATGCTCCCATTCGACCCATTCGATCGGTTGGCACCGGTAGCATATGCCGTACTCATAGTGTCAGGAGTGGGAGGAAGCCTGACGCCTCCGAAGAGAGATGCATCCAGTCGCCCACGTCCGCGCGGCTTGGGAGCATACAAGTCTGTTGTAAAACTGGGAATGCTAGCCATGGTAGCATCAGATGATGCTCGGTTCCTGCGTCTCGTGATTATAGTCTGGTTCACGTCTTCGCGGGACTGCATCCACCGATCAATCTGATCTTTCTTGCTTTCTTCCCGCCCAGCGGGGGAACATAGCTATCCAAGCTGCCTGTCGAAGACGATCTCCGAACAGGAATCTCGAGCTGGTCAAATTCTTGCCACCTCGTAGGCGTGTCGAACGGATTCAGCTCACTGCATTCACTCAGAACGCTCAATCTGGGTGACTCAGGCTCCATAACCTCGGTAGTCGTGTGGAAGCTTTCTGATTTCGTAAGTTCAGTCTTTGCAGTGCGTGATTGGGTTTCTTCTTCGGGAGCATAAAGGCTTCGCAAAGTGGCAGTACTTTTGTTGTCCGCTCGTAGAAAGGAGGGTGCTTTCGAAAGTTTGCGTAGCTCAGAAGATGTCTGGCGCTGAGCTACGCTCAAGACACTTGAATTTCGCTTAGAAGAGGTTCTCTCTGGGATGTCTACCATGGCCCGGGATTTCGTTGCTAAGGCTTCGGACCCATCGGCGGTCATAGGCCGGGACATAGACAGCCTGGAGGCCCGGCCGCCATTTTCCAACATGTCAATCTTCGATTCCAACTGGCAGATGAGCTCGACGGCTTCGGTAACAGCCATATCTCGCTTGTCAAGGTCGATGCGTAGTTGCTCGTTGGAATCACGCAGGATCTGGTTGTCCTTCTCGGTGGTTCGAAGCTCCTCCACTTCTGCTATCAACTCATCCATGTGCGCGAGTTGTTCTTCCATCTCAGCCATCCGCTCCAGCTTCTTTTCATAGATAGCCATCTGTTGTGTGCGGTGGAAGACCTCGAGCTTCAAATCGAAATTGAGCTTGTTCATTTTCGAGACATACTTCAAACGAGTCAGCTAGTCAACTAGTGCATATGGGGTTCCCGTGCTTATGACTCACTTGGTCCATTTCCCGCATGCCCATTTCTTTTGGCTTTCTCTGACCGGCAGAGAAAACATCACTCGCTTTGCGTGCTTTTTCAGATGCAGTATCTTCCTGGGTTCGAGTGGTCTCGGGAGTCTGAGGAGCATTTTCTTTGAATTGGTCTGATATGGTTCCTCGAGAACTTCGGTGTGCGCGTTCTTCTTTGAGTAGATCCTGCAAGAGAGCCGAGGCAGGGTTTACTAGTGTAGGGGTACCGGGTTCGGGGGTTTCTGAGCCACAAACAATCAGTCACTTGTGCTCTAGATCCATCCAACGCCGCTGGTAATCGGAAGACATACCAGATGAGCGGACCGGGGTCTTTGTGCCCGGGTGAATAGGTGACTGGTCTCTTAGCCATGAGACCTCTGCATTCATTCGAGGCGGAGTGAACATATTCGCTCGGCCCTTGACACGGGACAGTGATGGGTGCTGAGGACGTTCTGACAAGTCTTGAAGAAGCAATGTCAGCTTTAATCAATTAACCCTGAGTTTTGACACTCAATTCAAGCAGGTGCGAGTCCAGGTATCACGTACTGGAGGAGTGGTCTTTAGAGGAAACGATGCGTTTGGGTGCAGACTTGGGATGATATACGGGGCCTTGAGAGTGTGAAGGAGCGGGCTGACCAGCAGCCGAGCTCCTTCTTTGAGTTTTCCCATCCATAATGGCTGCCGGCATAGTGTTTACCGAATGCGCATAATTGACGTGCCGCAAGAAGCCCCCGGTTTCCCAGTTTGGACGCAGCTCTGCAGTATCCTGGTCAATCAGTGGACACCACGGTAACAATTTCCTGCACAATCCACCAGCCGCATCGGAGATTAATAGATGGATCCAGGGAGATCGATATCGATTGGATGGTGGTGGGTAACACGCAGGCGCGATGCGAGGGATGCAGATGTGTTGCAGGTGGGGAGCAATCAGAGGCGGGTTCGGTCGAACCTGTGGAGTGCAAGGTAGGTTTGTAGAGTCAATAGACCCGAATCAAGGCACAGAGGTGTTCTCCCTTCAAACCCAAGACTCAAGGGAGAATGCGGGACACTGGGACAAGTCAAACGAAGCGAGGGCGATGTCGCAAACGAATTGTGATGAGTCGCCAAAAAAGAAAAAGAAAAGGGTGCAGTCACAGGCCCCACTTTGTAGATGTTATTTGTTTTGAGCCTTCGAGTTAGAGACAGTTGCCATGAGAGAGGTAAGGAATGGAAGAATCGAAGAATGGAAGAACAGAAAATCAACAGTCTTGCAAAGATTCAAAGATGTTACTTCTACTTCGTACTCCGTACGTACTTTTCTTCTTTTTTTTTCCAGCCCCCCCGAGGCTAGATTCAATAGGCTCCTTAGCCACGACGATCAATTCGCTATTAGCGTTAAGTCGCTCTTTTTCCTCGACACCAATCGGATCGGGGCCGTGGGGTCTCACTTTGGCCCTTACGCGGGGTTTCTCCTGAGTGTTAGATCCTGACTTCATAATTGTTACAGAATTCTTGTTTCAGTTGGAAGTACTCCGAAGTATGAATGAATTATATTCTATGAATTATCTGGATTCAATCAATTGATTCAATATTCTATGACAGGGAAAATAAATGTATAGAAATCGCATACAAACTGTTTTGATATATCAACATTCCATTTCCATGGATCCAAATCTTATGTCTCCACCTGGCTTGGAAGTCAACATTTAAAGTATTGGACATCGTCAAGATCTGATATATTCGTTTATAACATCCTCCATGTCTCATATTCTTCGTTAAATTGTAGTCCAATAGGAATTCCGATTACGGAGTATAGAAGATAAAATAAACTCAGACCAGGCTAAAATCCTGTCCTACGTCACACGCAACCTATCAGAATTGAAGAATCATATTGTCGCATAAAATGTATCACCTTCATGAGCGAGCGCAGCTCAGAGCCCATGAGAAATGCCTCGTCACAGACCATTACTCGTGTATTACTTACGTTTCGCCTCTCCAGACCAGATCCGCATGTCCTTGGCCCGATCATGAGCAACGCGGAACACTATCGAACCATATCTGTTAGTGACCTCATTCCTCCACCCACATATCCGAAACAGGGACATGACCTACATTGTCGCTCAGTCTCATCCAACCCGCGAAGGAAATCAACCCCGCCACCGACCGCACCACGCGAGTTGTGCGCATGATCAGCGATATCTGCCGCTCGTTTCTTGAATGCCTGACAGCTTGTTAGTCCCAGCTTGGCCAATGAGGTGCTTTAACCAGCCGCGGAGATCGGAGCCACCTACATCTCCGAGAACATCGACCATCTCTTCTTCCTCGAAGAGTTCGAGGATCCGCTCGCTTAGGTTGTAGAAATGCGGTGCCAAAGCGCGCAAGTCAAGCGTGCGCGGATCTGCCTTCAGGGCATTCATTACCCGCTCCGAAAGCGCTTCGGGCATGTCGAGGGTAACTAGACGGGACGTTCCGAGACGCGCTCTATAACAACCACATATAGCGCGTTAGGAAAATAATGAACTTCATGCCTGGTCCTCTGAGTAGACTGGTCTGGGTGGGACCTTACCCGATCGAGAGCATTTCACCTAGCCATAGTGGAAGATCAATCCGGGTTCCGGCTTTGATCTGTGCATGGGTCAGTAAGCTGTGTGGCCGGATAGTGAAAACCGTAGCGTAGACTCACATCTTCGCCCGCATTGCCCTCTAAAATACCGAGTCCGGGTACTTCAAGCTCGAATGTACACGGCAGTTTCTGGATCCAACGATGTTAGCAATTGTTCATTTCTAAGGGTTGGTGTTAGGGGTATGTGTTCGCAATAGACCCACCTGTGCATCAGTCAAGATGGAGTCAATATCATAGTAAGACATGATGACAAGCCGGAATATTCATGTTCTGTTGATCGCAAAGTTGTGAGATTGAGGCGCGTCGATAACGGCGCGCGGTCACGTGCTACCCGCGCAATGGGAAATTGGTGGAGAAACCGACGGTATCCACTACAACTGCTGGAAGTTATGGGCTTTGGGAGCTCTGCCTCTGTTCTGTCCTCGAATGACTATGAGAAATTTACTACGACCTGGCAGATGGGGGAAATAGCTCGATTGCCCAGGTCGGTAATGTAGCACTTTGAGTCATCTCCAGATACATCTACAACATACGACTCACACCCGTCATTACACAAACCACTTTTTTTTCTAGAAGTCGCAGAAAGCCGCTGTAACTTCAAGAAAGCCAGTGCAATCTTATGCCGGCCCCAGGCTTGCAATGTCAGGCTCAGTCGCTAACCTCAGACATAAGATATCACATATGCACCCTACGTGACACTTGCGCACATGGATGCATGCACGCCACAGTGTCTCCGTGTGATAGATGTATTTGAATATGATTTTGTTGCATAGACAGATATTGACTCGACGGTATCAGCAAAGTTGAGCATACGCTTTCCTCGCATAGAACAGTCAGCGTCGTATGCAACGGTCTGGGTTTCCTTTCCATAATTTTCCAAATAGAGTGAAGACCCCCATATATAAATACAAAACGTGAAATCAAACATGACCTAATCCCCGACTCAAAGCCCATGCAGTTCAGCAAATGGATCGTGAATAGGGTCCTCATGTTGAGTATACTCAATGCTATTTGAGATCTTCCTCGCCACCTCACTCCCATAGACCTCTTCAATCCAAGCAAGAGTAACATCAATGCCAGCACTAACCCCAGAGGAAGACCAGATATTACCATCAACGACCCATCTCGCACGAGGCACCCAATCAACATTCACCGCCAAACCCGTAGTCTCAGCCCAGGCCATCTTATTCGTCGTGGCTCGTTTCCCATCCAGAACCCCAGCTCTAGCTGCAAGCCCCGAGCCGGTACACACTGTAATGAGATAACCCAGCTGGGGGTAGACGTTTCGGATGTACGAGATGGCTTCTTCGATTGCTGTGTTCGAGCCGCGCGTGCCCAGGCCGCCGGGGACGAGAAGCAGATCCAAAGACGGTGCTGTTGCAAACGTGTGGGTTGGAACCACGCTTTGGCCTATGGCATTGGTGGATGCCGGTGACTTTGTTGTTACTGGCTCTAGGGTTGAGGATATGAGTGCGAATGTCACGCTGTGGCTCCATGAGAGGACGTTGATGCAGTCCACTGGGCCGAATACATCCAGGGCCTGAAAGCCTGGGAACAGCACTACGCCCACACGGAGCGGGGCGGATTTGTCTTGAGGTTCTGGATACTCAATCTGTTAATATGTGGAATATGTGTTGGAAGTGAGGGTCATACTAGACATTCTTTTGTGGTCTCGCTGTTGCTAGGGATAATGTGCAAGCCCTCCGATCTGTTCTTTAAGAGGTAGTTCCTTCTATCAGTGTTGGCACTAAAATGCGTGATCTGGTCTTTATAAGCACGGCCAGGTGTTGGAATGACTTGGCCACAGCCTTGCGTCCGTTTTGAGCAGATTAGCGCGTAAGCAGGAATGGACCCGTTTTAGGAGAGCCGAAGCTTCCAAGGTTGCCAATGTATCATTTGATAACAGGGAAAAGCGTAGGAATTGCTTCAATGGAAAATCTGCTTGGCTGTTATTTGTCTGATTTGTCTGATATATGTTAACATGACGCCGACGACGGCAGCTCAAAATAACCTTATTTCCCCGGCGGACCTCGGAACAGTGATCGCCTTAATAATAACCGGGCCGCCATAGAAAGCTTCCGAGCTCCAAGATACAAGTCGGAGATTATGCAGGATAGATGGGGACTACCAATACCTGCTTGTTCTCGAAGCCCGACCAGTGGGAAAAGCATTGGGCATCACCCTAAAGCCTACTCAGGTCCTGACAATCCGAGCTAGTCACTTTTTCCAAGATGGCTGCCGCGGACCCCTGGCTTCTGTGCTGCAGTAATTTATCGAAAGGGCTCAGGGCCAGATGCAAGAAATCGCCATCGTCATGAAAGACCCTTCTGCAACCTCGGCGTGGCCAAACAGTCAGCAGAAGACCTCCCAAGTTTTAGGACAAATGAGTAGGACTGTTTGCTATCATCTCCGGTATGCGCGCAATCATGGCATGCATATGGATGCAGCTAGATCCTCTGAGGCCAGGATATGAGTTGGGTCATGATTTCCAGGAGAAAAACAGGAACTCTGTGCCGGCGAGAGTTATGAAATATAGTTTCACAGGATGCCTTCATCGGGCTCGATTACTCCGAGGAGATTGAGCAGACAGATAATATTGCAGTACGTCGTTTCTCAGTAGGGACGGATGAGCAGAAGATGAGATTTACGCAACCTACATATGTAGGTTACTGTTTGATATCACATAGGTCACACGACCATCTCGAGTCTTGAGCGCCCAATCGAAGTATTTTTATTAGTCAGTTCCTAGCAAGGCAGAGCACGCCAATGGAAAAACAACTGAGGCCACGATATCTATTGATGGTCTGATTGGTCCGGGGTTGTCAAGTACTGCAGCCCAAATGTAAACACCTCGGTATTGCCTATTTGGGCCATTTTATGTATGTTACCGGGAAGTCTGCAGAAAGGCAACGAGGCAAAGCAGAAATAGTGAGAGTACTCGAAGGGATTTATCCAAGACCTCCTTATATTCCTTGAAAGTACTCCTTATATCGTGGATATACAAAAATGCCAAGACCTCTCGAACCGAGTGGAGAGTCAAAGCCAGCAAAGATCGTGACTGGTCTAAGACACAGGTGAACGCAAAGCCCCCGTAAGTGGCTTAGTGCTTTCATTCCTTGTTTTGGGGTTAGGAGATTAAAATTACGATATAATTAGCATCAAGATAGCTTTAGTTTCAGACATTCCAGGGCAAATTATTGTACGACGGCGAACTTTCAAAATTAAGACTTTCCCTGGCTTTTTCTTTTCATCCCTCCTTTTCTTTGTCTGGCATCCCTGTTATTCCGAGTCCCTTTGATCCCGAAACCCACTCTATCAATTTGAACTGGTCTGGATGGATGGTCGGTGATTAAAACCTATATTATGGCGTACAATGCCGTCGCTCAAGTTGACCATGAGGTGGCTTCTATTTCTTCCGCTTCTGCGTCACGCAGCCCCTCACCGGCTCATGGACATGTATTTGAGCAGCTGCCGCTTGATACCGACCATATTGGAGGAGGAAGCCACCTAGAAGCGGCAAAAACCACGGACAACCCCAGTTTCAGTCAGTTAGGTTCGATGATCCGCTCCATGACTTCTACCAGCTACGATGTGGTGGAGGACGATGACTATGACGCCGATCCTTCCCCCGAAGAGCGATCCAATAGCCTCCGTATTCCACCACTCAATACGACTGTCGCGCGACATTCTCCTCCCGAGCCCCCGATCCATAGCGCATGCAGCGAGGCTTCCGTACCTCTCAGTCACCCTACTCCGGATTTGCAGTCGATACAAGGAGCCTACAAAGGAAATGTAACGCGGTTGGAACAAAGCGCGGAGCAGCTGAGCTCGTGCTCGGCGGACATTGAAAGCGAAATCCGTCGCATCGACCAAGAACAAAAGCGACGCTCAGTCAGTTCCGCGTCTAATTCAATCATTCACCGGAATGGTGCATTCTCCCCGGCAGGGACAGTTTCCTCCGCCCACGGATCGAATATGTCCCCCGCGCGCCAGCGCTCCGTATCAGGGGCACGCCTCGCTCAGCTCTCCGAGCCTGCACTCGATGAGCGTGAGCATGAAGTGGATGAATTTCCCGGGCTCCCTAATCTACCACCGCCACAACCTCTTTTCAATACCCAGAGCGATTACCACTACGATCAATATGTTCCGCAAGGAGTTCCCGCAGAGGCGGAGTTGGAGCGCCGGGCCTCGGTCGCATCGAACGATACCTACCAGCAGGCACGGACATTATTCACCGACTTTGATGGCGTCCATTTCACACACTTAGAACCGGGTCGCCAGGTACCTTTGGAGCAGCCGCCGCTCGCCCGCAAGCCGGAACATTACAAACAGCCGCAAGCAGGAGAGAATATGGTGTTTTATCCTGCCCCTGTCCCACGCATGTTGAATCTGCCGCCGAAGTTGTCGCGCAAATCAAACATAGACCGGGATAAACGTCGGACACAGCTCGCAGGCGCCATCGCCGCTGAGGATAGAAAGTCAACCGCTGTGCTAGCTGACGCTGATCAGCCAGATCCACGCGATAGCAATAACGATAAACGCAAATCGGCAATACCACCACATCTCCGTGCGAGTGTGTTCTTTGATCAACCAAGTACATCACTCCAGATCGAGGTTAAACAAGAGTCTGCCGTTGCTACGCTGGAGAGCATTTTGGACGCCTCTGCGAATGCACCCGTTTCGGCTTTCACTGATCACCCTTATGCTGGTCAGGTTGGCGGGTTCATCTACAAATCAAAACGCAAGACCCTGACAAAGGATCTGACAGGGCAAAAGGCAAATCGTATTTCGCGAGCCACGATTGGCCAGCCTTATAGCACTAATAATGTAGACGAGGACGGGGGCCCCGTCACTTCGCGACGTGGGTCGGAAGCCGGGAATGACACGGATAGAGATCATGATGAGCATGGTCGTGAGCGTGGGTCGGAAGGCACTGATGCCGAAAGTGATGAGCAATCTGAAGACGAAGACGAAGAGGACGAGGAAGACGGGGAATTGGATTATGTTGGTCCACCGAATACGCTCATCGCCGAATTGGAGTTGCGGAAGCATGAGTTGAAGCACCGACGCCGGACGGCTGTGCCTGTGCCTTTCCAAGGTATGCAGACCACTCTGCTAGAAATGGATGAGATGGTCCAAAAACAAAGTGATAAACGGCGGCAACGTCCTGTGGCTTTGGCCTGGGAAGGCCGGGACGAAGACGAAGACGTTCCCCTGGCTATGTTGTACCCCGAGAAAGCCGGTGCCGAAAATGATGATCGACCTTTGGGGTTGTTAGCCAAGCGGCAACAAGAAGAAAATGAGCCTCTGAGCTCACGGCGTGCCAGGCTGCGGGGTGAGCCAATCCCGCAGCCGGAGCAACGGCCTGCTACAGTGTATGCAGCAGAGCCCCCCGGCGCATGTTCCTGAGCCGGCCGCCGAGAGTGAGGAAGAGACAGAGACAGAGACCCTTGCCGAGAGACTCCAACGGTTGAAGGGACATAATCGCTCGGAGAGCAAATTCGCCAGCGACTTGATGGCCGAAATTGATAGCCGGGCTGGAATTGCGCCCAAAGCCGCCCAAGAAGTCCCGGCCGCCGACGAGGAAGAGACACTCGCACAACGACGCAGTCGCCTTCAGAAAGAGGCCGCTGCCCAACCCGGCTCCCCAAAGAACCCGCGAATGCGCCGCAGCATGGCCGCGCTTACACAGGGTCGTCCTTCCCACCTTGCTCGCCAGTCGTCGCATGATGTTTTCAATCAGCGGCCTGTCACCATGTCCCAGTATGGGAACCGGATGTCTATGCAACAATTCCCAACACAAATGGGATACCCGACACCTGCAGGATACCCGATGGCACGGCAATATGGGTATCCTATGAGCCCTGCGATGATGGGCACGAATGGCGTGGGCTATGCTCCAAGTATGGCCCAAACCCCTGGGCCGGTCAAAACCGACGTGATCGACCGCTGGAGGCAAAGCATTCGTTGAAAGCGTCATCAACTAATTTTTGCTTCATGTTTTGTTTGTTAGCATAGCATATGGTCGTTTGAGCGTGTCATTTTTTTGATCTATTTTTTTTGTCGAAGGATATCTATGTAGCATAGCTGTACGATTTATAGAGGAATTAGCGCATACATTTCTAGGTGTAATGACCTATCTAGGCAAAGAGTCCAAAGACCAAAAGCAAGTAGGGGCAAGAATGTGAATTGATATTGCAGATAGGCCCAGGCACTCCAGCAGGCCAGATGGGTGTAACGTCACTTTCAGCCGCGCGTTACTTTGATCTTTTCTCTTCTATATAATTAGACATAAAAATTGATATCTTTGCTGCAATATTTACTATGGATTGTTGATTTACCCCTTTCGTCCGAGTTTAGTAGGCTTACAGGAGCTCGAAGCTTACGAACCTTGAAAGCCCACGGGTGGGTTCTGCGTTCCCCACGGTCCGTTGTCTATATATGACAGCGTCTTTGTTCAACACTCAGCACTTGCAGTTGATGACTGCAATGGAATATTACGCCCCTTGTTAATCATTGCGACTCGATTTGGCGTGAGGGCCCCAGATAACTGCCATGCCACCGTCTACTGTCTTCTCGTATTGGCGCCGAGACCATCGACGTTCGTCCGCGTCGCCTGCTTCAATCCCCGCGCCCTCACCTGTCAAAGGAGCGAATGGAAGCCCGATTAGCAGTCCTCCCCAGCTTCCTCAGATCCCGGATACACCGACTCTCACCACTACCTTCGACACTCACTCCTCACCCGATGGCCCCTCCTCCAACGAGTCGCCGCTGGACATCGATACTTCCAAGCTCAACATCAGCTCATCGGTCGCGCCGATACCCTCCTCAATCACCCTGGCTGTCCCATCCCCGGCATTTGAAAGAGAGAATCGTCCTCATTCCAGCCCCGGCGACTCCGGGGAAGAACAGTTTACATCCCAGTCGAACAATTCTCAACTGTCTGTGACCGGTCGACGGTCCGATCAAGGAGACACAGACTCGAATTTCAAATCAAGTTCGCCCTTTCGACGTTCATTTGCCAAGCAAAAACGATCGCCAACTGCTCCAACGGGGTCAGGTCATTTCCGGTTCAGAAGCTCACCGGACGATTCGCCGGATAAACAAACAATGCCACAGAAGGATTTCAAGCTCGATGGTGTGCCCGTAGAACAGACACATCATAAGTCGGGCAAGGCGATGCTCCATCTCTTGAATCCGATGTCTCTTCTTGCGCGCAGGCGCTCCTCGCAGGTGATTGGCTCCCGGACAGAAGATATCAAGATCAAGAACCGGAATGTTCCTGCTATGCCAGATGACTATGATCCCAGAATTCGTGGAAAGATCATCCATGACTTCTCTGCGCCACGGCCTCGTCGGAATATTTCGGCTACCCAGCCGGACACAGGTCTGAATGGACAGGATACTTCACCTCCGCAAATACCCAGTCAACCTCGTGCAGCCAGCTGGAATGACCAGATAAAACGGCACAGTGACCACTCGCCTGTTTTCAAGGAACATTTTGAGGACCAGAATGTTCTACAGGTGGAAAACAAGGGTTATCTTCAGTCTTCACTTCTGACAGGCCAGTCACAGCCTGGTTATGATAGCTCATTGCCGGTCTTTGCGCGGAACCTTCCTTCTCATCTACCAGAAAGAACTATAGATGCCCCGGAGCAGCTTGAGCCTGGGGTGGAGCAACCTCCAAGCCCACCTAAAGCAGTCTCCCATGCTCATCCTCAACAACCTCAAGACCAAGATACTATTCCTAATGTACCCTTTAATCCCTCGGCATTGCCGAAACATCTCAAGAGCAATGCCTCTCGATTCAGCTTCGATATGAGCGGAGTGGAATCATCTACGCAAGAGAAGATGCTGGAAGAGAAGCATAAGGCCAAGGAGGCTTCTCGCAGGATGGAGGATGGTTATTTTGACGACTTCGATGAGGACTTCGATGATGACATGATGGACGATTTGGATGGCCTGGAAGAGAAGATCCCCGGCGTCAATGCAGATGCCGAGGATGATGACTTCGATGATTTCTCTATTTCGAGAAACATCAACGAGCCCAAGTCCTGGGCTATTCCGGGATTGTCACCTGTAGTTGCTAGCCCGGTCACTGCTGCACCGCCAGAGCCCACAAACACCTCTCACCTCGCCTCCGAGGCCACACAATTAGACTATGGCCCCAGCCAGCAAATCCCAAATCAACAACCATCCCTAGGTGCCACCACTGATGCGACAGCAACCATTCCCCAGGCTCCTATGACGAAACAAGCGACCCAAATCCTTGACGATGATGATGATCTTTATTTTGATGATGGCGATTTCGGTGATCTCGATGCCGATAATCAAGGTGGTGGATTTGATGAATCTATATTTGATGATGTAAACAGTCAT
This sequence comes from Penicillium mononematosum, assembly GCF_028829835.1. Lineage (NCBI taxonomy): Eukaryota > Fungi > Ascomycota > Eurotiomycetes > Eurotiales > Aspergillaceae > Penicillium > Penicillium mononematosum. The sequence continues at coordinate 6,814,096 of NW_026643272.1, read as the reverse complement.
TTATACGAACGAAAACCTGTCGTTGCCCCTGCAGCACCTTTGGCGACGGACAGTGCGGGCCCTGATGAGGACGACTCTTCACTAGGCAAGGAAAGCCCGGTGGCAGAAAGAGGAAATCAAGCACTGCAGCACATGCCTAGTGTGGCCAGTGACTATCGTGTCACAGGATCAGTCAAGCGTGGTCCCCTCGGCGAGCCAATACCAAATATGGGCCCTGTCCGTGCCCATGGTGCCGGTGTGCTCACAGAGCAAAATCTAGACATCTTACACAATGCTTTAGCTTTTGCAGCCAATGAAGCATCTTATAGTGGGCGCTTCGAGCGCACTTTCAGCACCAGCGAACGATCCCAGGGGCAAGAGAGTGCAGCTCAAACATCGCAGACAATAGACTCGCAACCGGGTCTAGTTTCCGATGACAGCCGGATCACCCAAGCTGCGGATGCCATGGCATTTGAAGACGTTTTCGATACTCAGGTCTACGATGATCAGTTCTACGATGATAACGACGATGCGTACTTCGACGATGCAATCGTTGCTGCCGCTAATGCCGAAGCTCTTGAGAACGATGACGATGGCTTCTACGGCCAAGAGTTCGGCTTCTACGCACAGGCAGATGGCACCGGCGCCTCTGAGCTAACTAACGGCGGATACTTTGGTCCGCGACGGATCGAAGGCATCACACGGAATCACAGTAGCCGTGGCAAATTTCAGGAGCCCAGCTTGACCCCTATCACTGAAAAAAGTGAATGGAGCACACGCAACTCCATGATCTCCGTCAAGGCCCACGGGGGTACCCATCCAAATTCAGCTCTAGCGAGCCCTGGACTGGCGCAGCTGGTTGACATGGGCAATCTTGACGATGAAATGTCACTGAGCGCACTCATGAAGCTACGTCGGGGAGCCTGGGGTGGAAGCAACGGTAGCCTGCGCAGCAGTGCAGGTAGTCCACCGCCACATACAATCTCGCCCTCTCACCGTGCAAGCTTGAATGGCGCTGAAGCAAGCCCAACAGTATCTGAACCAAGGCCTTTCAGCTCCGGTGAGGGGGCCTCAAACGGTGTCGGTTATTTCCATGATGATAGCCACACGCGTACTGCTTCGCCGTTGTCGGGGCGGCCTGATTCTGAAGAGATTCCAAGCAGCGGACTTCAGCGACTTAATGTCTTGTAATATGCCTGATTTCCCTGTCTGGGTATAATGATCTATTATTTCTCTGCATATGCTCTTTGTGCGGCGATCTTGCAATGTCACGATTTCATGAATTATTTATTGTTCTATAGTTTTAGATGTTAATATTAATACAGATCGTAATTGAAACACTTTCAGATTCGAAGCAGATCCCATCAAAAACAGGACTTGGCATTGGGTAAATCAGGGAATTGAGGGAGATCCATGATTAATAGTAATACATTTTAGGTCCCATTGGGCCGAAAACTCCCGCAAACCAGCCCGAAAGCTTTAGCCGGTTTCTCTGTGGAGAGCAACTTCTTCGGGTCGTCTCCCGAGGTCCTGCGTCCTGCGTCCTGCGTCCTGCACTGAGTGGCGCCTTAGCCCGGCCCGGCTATAGGGGCTGAGTCAGCGCACCAGCCTCAATGCCGTGACACCCGTCATTCTCAGCTTCCTTTAACTCTTTCGCTTCATTTTTCCTCTAACCTCCACACTTTGTTTTCTTATCTAGAGCCTTTTAGCTCTCTGATGAGTCCCGATTCTATACAGGTGCTACGGCAATACTAGTCGACACCTGCTCTGTGATTTAATTCGTACGTGTACCTTGACGCCTCATTCCTTTCCTCTGTTTCCGGTTTGCTACCTGCAGGACAACATGGCAATATCAGGCTGACAGTATAGCATGCAGTGAATCTGCCTCTTTATCGTCTGATTTGGCCAGAATCTCGAACTACTGTCTTCCAATTCCCCTTTTCTTCGAAAACTTCGTTGGACCTTGATCCAAGAAAAATCCCGCAATGTTTAGAAACACTGCCTTGAAGGCCACCAACAGCGGTATGCTGCGTGGTGCGACCTCCTCATCATGCCGGCGCTCATTCCACCTCGCCACTAGCGCTCGCAGCGCTTCAAAAAGCTCCGGCTTCAGCATGACCGCCCGTCGGCCTCTTGCTGTTGTCGACCGTGCTTTCAACGGTGCTCGGTCCTACGCGGCCCCCGCGGAGGGCCCCAGCCAAGGAGTGGTAAGCAACAACAATCTTCAGAATCGGTAGCGATCCGATCTGGGTTCCCGAAAATTCAAATAAACAAACAGGCATTCGACTAATGCGACGGCGCGATCTCGCCATTACGTGAACAGGACCCCAACGATTCTTTCCTTACTGGTAGCACTGCCAACTACATCGATGAGATGTACATGGCATGGAAGAACGATGCCTCGAGTGTTCACATCTCGTGGCAGACTTACTTCAAGAACATGGAGGAGGGTAAGATGCCTATCTCCCAGGCCTTCACTCCTCCTCCTACCCTCGTCCCCACCCCTACCGGTGGTGTCCCCCAAGACATGCCCGGCCAGGGACTCGCCGCTGGCGCTGACGTGACGAACCACTTGAAGGTTCAGCTCCTCTGCCGCGCCTACCAGGCTCGCGGTCACCACAAGGCCAAGATCGACCCTCTCGGCATTCGCGGAGAGGCTGAGGCCTTTGGCTACGACAAGCCCAAGGAGCTCGAGTTGGACCACTACGGTTTCACCGAGCGTGACTTGGACCAGGAGTTTGCCCTTGGACCCGGTATCTTGCCCCGTTTCATCACCGAATCCCGCAAGAAGATGACTCTGCGCGAGATCATCGCCGCCTGCGAGAAGATCTACTGCGGCTCTTACGGTGTCGAGTACATTCACATTCCTGACCGCAAGCCCTGCGAGTGGATCCGTGACCGCTTCGAGATCCCTCAACCTTACAACTACTCGGTTGACGACAAGCGCCGCATCCTTGACCGTCTGATTTGGTCTTCCAGCTTCGAGTCCTTCCTCGCTACCAAGTTCCCCAACGACAAGCGTTTCGGTCTGGAGGGTTGCGAGACCCTGGTCCCCGGTATGAAGGCCCTGATCGATCGTAGCGTCGACTACGGCATCAAGGACATCGTCATTGGTATGCCTCACCGCGGTCGTCTTAATGTTCTGTCCAACGTTGTCCGCAAGCCCAATGAGTCCATCTTCAGCGAGTTTGCCGGTTCCACTGAGCCTTCCGATGAGGGCTCCGGCGATGTCAAGTACCACTTGGGTATGAACTTCGAGCGCCCTACTCCCTCCGGTAAGCGGGTGCAGCTGTCTCTGGTTGCCAACCCCTCTCACCTCGAGGCTGAGGACCCCGTTGTTCTTGGAAAGACTCGTGCCATCCAGCACTACAACAATGACGAGACCAACTACGACTCCGCTATGGGTGTTCTGCTGCACGGTGATGCTGCCTTTGCTGGCCAGGGTGTTGTCTACGAGACCATGGGATTCCACTCTCTTCCGGCCTACTCCACCGGTGGTACCATCCACCTTGTCGTGAACAACCAGATTGGTTTCACCACTGATCCCCGTTACTCCCGGTCTACCCCGTACTGTTCCGACATTGCCAAGTCCATCGACGCTCCCGTCTTCCACGTGAACGCCGACGATGTTGAGGCTGTCAACTACGTTTGCCAGGTCGCTGCTGACTGGCGTGCCGAGTTCAAGCGTGACGTTGTCATTGACATGGTCTGCTACCGTAAGCAGGGTCACAACGAGACTGACCAGCCTTCGTTCACCCAGCCCCTGATGTACAAGCGCATTGCCGAGCAGAAGGCTCAGCTTGACAAGTACGTCGAGAAGCTGATTGCCGAGGGTACCTTCAGTAAGGAGGACATTGATGAGCACAAGAACTGGGTCTGGGGAATGCTCGGCGACAGCTTCGACCGCAGCAAGGACTACCAGCCCACTGGAAAGGAGTGGTTGACTTCCGCCTGGAACAACTTCAAGTCCCCCAAGGAGCTGGCCAATGAGGTCCTGCCTCACCTACCCACAGCCGTTCCTGCCAAGTCCCTGCAGCACATTGCTGACAAGATCTCCGGTACCGGTGTTCCCGAGGGCTTCGAGCTCCACCGTAACCTCAAGCGTATTCTGGCCGGACGCAAGAAGGCCGTCGACGAGGGCAAGAACATCGATTGGGCCACTGCTGAGGCTCTCGCTTTCGGTTCTCTCGTTGACGAGGGATACCACGTCCGTGTTTCCGGTCAGGATGTTGAGCGTGGTACCTTCTCTCAGCGCCACGCCGTCCTGCACGACCAGCAGACTGAGCGCACTTACACTCCCCTGAAACACATCGGTGACAAGCAGGGAAGCTTCGTCATCTCTAACTCCTCCCTGAGTGAGTTTGGTTGGTAAGTTTTTGAATTGAAACTCTTTGCGTAACAACGATTCTAACAGACAATCTAGTCTCGGCTTCGAGTACGGTTACTCTCTGACCTCCCCCAACGCTCTGGTGATGTGGGAGGCTCAGTTCGGTGACTTCGCCAACAACGCTCAGTGTATCATTGATCAGTTCATCGCCTCCGGTGAATCCAAGTGGCTGCAGCGTTCCGGTCTGGTTGTGTCTCTGCCCCACGGTTATGATGGCCAAGGTCCTGAGCACTCTTCCGGACGTATGGAGCGTTGGCTCCAGCTTTGCAACGAAGAGCCCCGTTCGTACCCCGAGGCTGACAAGCTGGACCGTCAGCACCAGGACTGCAACATGCAGATTGCCTGCATGACCACCCCTGCCAACCTGTTCCACATCCTCCGTCGCCAGATCCACCGCCAGTTCCGCAAGCCTCTGGTCCTCTTCTTCTCCAAGTCTTTGCTGCGTCACCCCCTTGCCCGCTCTGACATCGAGGAGCTGACGGCCGAGGACTCCCACTTCCAGTGGATCATCCCCGACCAGGGCCACGGCACCGCTATCGAAGCTCCTAAGGACATCGAGCGCGTCATCCTGTGCTCCGGACAGGTCTACGCTGCCTTGACTAAGCACCGCGAGGCCAACGGTATCCGCAACACTGCTATCACCCGTATTGAGCAGCTGCACCCCTTCCCTTGGGCTCAGCTGAAGGAGAACCTGGACAGCTACCCCAACGCTAAGGATATCGTCTGGTGCCAGGAGGAGCCTCTCAACGCCGGTGCCTGGTCCTATGCCCAGCCCCGTATTGAGAGCCTGCTGAACGCTACCGAGCACCACAACCGCCGCCATGTCCTGTACGCTGGTCGCGCTGGCAGCGCTTCCGTCGCCACTGGTCTCAAGGCCGTCCACCTCAAGGAGGAGCAGGACTTCCTGGAGGAAGCTTTCTCCATTCACCAGGATCACCTGAAGGGCGAGTAAGCGCCTTCCTAGAGATTTGATTCGACCTTTGTTGTTGATGAGATACTTGGGATCTTGCACTGACACTTGCATTGAGTTGGGTGTCATATATTCATCGGTTTCCTTAGAACCTAGCGTGTAATTCATTGTTGTACTACCTCTTTTATTATACTGATTTCCTTTGTGTGTTTCGATGTGTCCTAGGTTCATAGTCATAGGCTATGCCAGGACAAGTCTTTTGGTTGTCCTAATGTAAGGTCCCCCGTCTATACCTAGAACCCATTCTATATGTAAAATACAAAGAATCCTTGACTGTTGAAGACTTATGCTATGTTTTCTTTGTTTTAATTCTCCGTAGCTATATGAACTGTGTTGTATGCTCACCTGGACATTGTTCCTGGTATGACGTCACCCGCGTGCTCGAGTGATTCAGCAATTGATGCCTGATTGGTGCCGCAGGCAGCAATCTCACCTGATCCGATTGCCAATCACTCTTCTCCGCACTCAAACTTCCCAGCAGCAGCTTCTCCTGCATCGATGCCCTTCTGTTGCTACTCGAGTCGTTGACTATTGTACATGGTCCCAGATCATTGCCGAACACCATTGGTTCTTCGAAACTTACTATTTCCTCCTCAATCGAGGTAGGCTCACCTCAACCCTCCTCCAGCGGCGCAGCTCCTAGTCTGAGACGATGCCATTCACCATGTCCGCCGTCTCATCGTCAGTCAATAATCCCCCGGGTCAAGGAATCCGACAGTCTGCCCGTCAGACACGTACAAACCCGTCTCGAACCTCCAAAACGATTGGACGGTCGTCCTTCGCGTTCGGCCGCGGCTCAACAGCTGAAATTCCTTCCACGCCCCCTGTTCCCCACGGCTTTTACCCTGCGCTCACGCATTTTACTGATGCGATAACAGCGCTTCCGCGCGAGTTCCGTCGCCACAACTCTCTTCTCAAGGAAGTTGATGCGAAGGCGTGGGCTCTCGAGGAAAATTTACTGCAGTTACTCCAGTTCTCCTCCGAGTCGCAGCCCGTTCCCCATCCTCCCCACCCGGCGCCTATTATTGAGGGTGTGATTCGGGAGGATGTTTTGCCCAAGGTGAGTTCTGCCCGCGATTTGTCTAACTGTCTACTTTCAACGTTTACTGATAACGTCTCTCGCATCAGGAGCTATCTCAGTCACCGGAATCGCCCGAGAGCAAAAACCGTCGGCTTCTCTTCGACCGTGTACGTCAGAGTCTGTCGGACCTGATGATGACCGCCGATGAGAAGAACCACGTCATTTCGAACGCGAACGAGGAATTAGATCGCCAAGTTGTCCGACTGGATACGGTGTTCCCATACATTGCAGGCGAGATCAGCGAGGAGGCTCGTCTAGGCAGTCTGACACACTGGGCGTACTCCAACAAGAGTACCGCGAAGGCAGCGACTAATGAACGCCCGCGCCGGGAAGCAGTAGCGCAAAGACAGGATCTGTCGCACGTGCTTCAAGAAGCCGAAGCTGCTAGTCGCAGCGAGGCGCGGCGCGATGCTGTTCTGGCACGGAAGCAACGTCGGGCACAGGCCGACGCGGACTATGAGGATACACGCAGCTCGGGCGCCCGCAAGACCAACAACGCGAAATCTCGAGGTGGAGATCATGCGGCTGACCCGAACGCTGCACCCAAGCGTCGGAAGGTGGAACGACCACTACCGGTAGACACTAGTGTTCCGATGGAGCGCTCTGCTAGCGGCGCTACGAGCCAGAGAGCTGCGAATAAAGACCCGGCAGAGAAGAAGCGGTCTCGCGCCCCCAATCAGGCTGCTGCTGCACGCAAGAAGTACGTCTCATTTCGCTGCGCTCACTACCGCATCCGACTGACTTTATTCTAGGGCCAACGCTTCCAATGCTGCATCGCCCGTTCTGGCCCCTTCGCCTTTGATTGGGACATTCAATGGCCCAAGGGGTGCTGCCAGTCCAGGACCCAACACATCAAGGCCACAGTCTTCACGAGCGCAGCAGAATTCTGGACCAAGCAATCCGCGCGCGCGGCCATCATCATCGGCTTCAAACCTTCCCAGCAACAGTATGCCGCTTCAACCACCCCTCCCGGAATTCCCAATTAACCATATCCCCTACACAGACAAAACTGCCGACTCCAGGTCTACAACCCGGGACGGGCCCGTCAAAAACGAACTCGCAGATACACACCGTGACTATGAAGGCGACACCAACGGTAGAACGTCCGTACCAGCAGGATCCAAGCGTGAGGATCTGGATGGAAAAGCCGGTTCCGTCGAGGTCGAGACGACCAAGGGACGCAATTCCAAGACATCAACCCCCATCCTCCCCGCATTTACAGAGCCCAGTCAACATGCACGACCCACGCGAAGTCGAGACCCAGCCTCTACCAAACGAACTCAGAAGAAGCCCATCCCACAGCCTGCAATACCCTCTGACGACGAGTCGCTACACGAGGGCGATGACGAAGATGAGGAGGGTGAGCCGCGCTACTGTTACTGTAATGAAATCAGTTTCGGCGAGATGGTGGCTTGCGATAATGACGCCTGTCCGCGTGAATGGTTCCATCTGTCGTGTGTGGGCTTGACGAAACCGCCTGGGAAGAATGGTAAGAGTTTTCTTTGCCTTGTTGAAATCGTCCAGGTTGCTAACAGGTTCTATTAGTCAAATGGTATTGTAACGAGTGCAAGGAAAATATGAGACGGAGTCGCAATGGGCGGTAGTATGTCCCATTCAAGGTTATAGACGTTGATGATATGGCGTTATGTGGTGTTTTCAGTTGGCACAGCACATACTCTGGCGTAGATACGGCCTTGCTAGTTGATATTACAGACTTGATGCATTTGAGGATATTGTCTGACTTTTCTTCCTAGTAGTACCTATCTCTTTAAACACAGAGTATTGTAGTATTGTATATACGAATTAAAGGCGAGAATTGCAAAGGGGATAGATACCACTTGTGCTCATGAATTGATCGAGGATGAAAGTATGAAGATAGGCCTTTAAAGACGGGCTATGTCTAATAGCACCAGGTAACCCTATGATCCATCCCGTCCGCAGTACATCTATACCAGATAGTGACCAACCAGCCTTGCATAGCTCAATCAAAGAAACAAGATACTCTACCAATCACGAGTCAACCGATTAACAAACGCGCCAGCCTCCGTACTATTCGCACGTCTCTGAGCCTGCGCACCAGACCCCTCCAAGCCCGAAGCCGAAGCAACCTCACCCTCCAACCTCCGTCGCAGATCCTCGTACCTCTCTCTCTCCGCACCACCAGACCCAGAGTCCGAACCACCCCTCCGCTCCTGCTCGCCAACTACCCAAGCCGGAACGCGGAAGCCAGTGCTAGCCGGGGACAAACCCGGTAGCAGCTCCGCGCGCCAGGCTACGCCGACGATCCAGCCCACGGCTGACGGGAGGAGCATTGCGGGGAACTGGGAGAGGGCTAGCTGGGCGGCGACGATGTAGGTGGTTGATTTGTCGGAGAGGAGGAGGGATAGGCTTGGTGGTTGGGGTTTTGGCTGTGGCTGTGGCTGTGTGGTATTGGAGGAATCATTGCTGGTATTGTTGGTGTTTGTTGCGGGGGAGGATGTTGACCCGATGCGGTAGCGGTAGGTGTATGGGATGGTGGCGTGGTACTGCGCCAGCAGAGCGAAGATGGTAGCTGTTGGGCCCGAGGGGAGGTAATTGAGGTTGTTTAGGGATAGAGGGCGGATTAGGAGGGCGAGGAGAATTGGCGGGAGGAGAGTTGTATAGGGTAGTGTGCTGAGTAGGAACGTCTGTGGCAAGCAGGATCATGTTAGCAATCGGGTTCCAGATATACGGAAGTCTCCAGCTTCTCTGTTCCTTCGTCGCATATTTCTATGCGTGTCTGCAGGAGCGAGGACAATAAAATGAAAAAAGGACTAACCGCCATCTTCCGCTTCCCCCACGCGCGTTCGACAACCCGTAGATGGTAGACTAGCATTGCGGCGAAGAGGGCCTCGGTGGAATTGGTGAAGCCAGCGACTTGCCACACCATTGCACGCCAGAACTGGGCGTAGGGCCAGATATGAGGCGATACATAGATCACGGCGAGGTGTTTTATGTCGAAGAGGGAGAGGGCGATCGATGAGGCGATCGTGTAGATGAGGAGGGATTTGGTGAGGGGCGCATTTGTGAGGCCGGAGGTGAGCATCTTGAGGCCCCTTGTGTTTCTCTTGTTTAGTGTGATTCTGGCTCGGGGATCATCCGGGTTGGGGGAGATATGGAGGAAGTTTAGTGCAGTTGAGGGGGACAGATGGCACGAAATTCCCGAAGTCCGGGGAAGATCGGCATGCCGACTTTGGTCTCTACATTATGTCATTTTATATGCCAATTTATATGTAGATTAATGGGATATTGGATTATCCGTACGAGTCACACATTGAAGCTCTTGTAAAAGTATTCATATTATACACCCTATGCCCCAGTATCAAACGCCAGGGTTGTTTCCTTCTATGTCCCTGCCATCTCTTGACTAGCCATGGCCGCTTCTTTACTTTTCTGTTCGGCCAATTCTTTTTGATATCGAGTCGATGCGACCTCCAGTGCATGAAGCGTAGGCCCAAGAAGTTGGTTCACAACCTTCTGGCCACCCTCCACGCCTTCTAAGTTGACCCGCAATTTTCGCCCGGTGCTCTCATACATGTCACGAGCCTGCTTCTTTAGCCGGTCAACTTCGACCTTCCGCTCAGCCTCTGCGTCATTAGCAACGGCCTCAATACGCTCTCTTGCTCGCTGAAGAGACTCCGCTAAGGACGCGACCTCCCCAGCGCGGTCGGGGTTCCCTGATAGAAACGCCTGCCAGAACTGGTGCAGAAACTCCGTGGTTGTGGCGTGTGTCAATGTCAAGCGGTCAAAGAGCGCCATCGACAGCCCATATGTTTCTGATGCTGCTCGCTCGGTCATCTGCGCACGACGCACGCGCAATGCTTCCAAGAGCTGAGAGAATGCATCATGCAGAGCGGCGGACGATCCGACAGGTCGACGGCTAGCAGGTGCATCCTCCATCTCCTCGTCTTCATCATCGCCGGGGTCCACCAACTTGCGCAGTTGTGTATTACCCTGCGACGGGAGACTTTGATTGATCTCCGCACGGAGGGTCTGAAGAAGCTGGTCCGGATCTTGTTTCGCAAATTGCTTGGTTTTATCCTCCTCCTGGCCATGAGTGAAGAACCGACTTTGATCACGGATGTTTAAAGTGATGCGGCTTTGCGCTTCTTCTCCGCGAAGGTCCTGCAGCTGGAGCTTTTTCCATGCCTCTTCGTTGATGCCTATGGGAGCACTCATATCGCCGTCGGCCGGAGCCACATTGGCCATGATCTTTTCACTGAGGCTGTTCAGTGTCCGGATAATGGGCACTTTGTCGACGCCAGACGGTCTCATATGCAGGTCAGGTCGGTTTCCGCGACGCTGACTGTGGTTTAGTTCATTGCCAGCCAGATCCAAGAAGTGATGGATATTTGTGTCCCGGTCCGGCTTAGCGGCTTCGTCCGTTCGGAGGTATTTGTCCAGCACGGCATCGGTTGCATCGGCCTCCGTAATGCGCTCTCCGCGCAGCTTTTTGAACAGCCGACTCTGGAAGAACCGTGACCAGAACTGTTGCTCGCTGAGTTTCGGCACATTCTCATCATACACGCGTTTAACCAGTGGGTGTTGTGAGAAGATGAGCTGGATTTGCTCTTTGCTGATATTCAATCGTGTCACGTTATCCTCGACTCGAGGCTTAAGTGATGACAGCACATTATATGAGCCACGAATTTGCCCCTGTTCGATTGCATGCGCTCGCAGTAAATGCAGTCGTGTTGACCAGAACTGTGATACGAACGATCCAGACGACAAGGCTTCCGGTTTTGTGTGCAAGCCCTCGAAAAACATCCGCTGCAGATTTGAATCGGATCTTAATAACGACTGCTGCAGCTCTATGTCGGACCGAAGCTTATTCTCGTCGTCCAAAGGACTCTTCGATGTCCCCGCGGATGTCACAGCATTCGCAATCGCCATTGCCGCTGACAGACCCTCAGAACCACCTCTAGGCCCCGGCGTCTGGGATGGTGTGGCCGACTTCGCTGAATTGATCCGAGCACTCAATGTGTCTTTGATGACATCGGCCTGCGGGCGGGCGTCTGCTCCAGCCGTGAACTGAAAGACATATTGATCGGGGGTACTATTGGGAGGCGCATCGGGAGCTTGGGCAAAAATTTTGAGCATCACTTTCGGATTCGAGGCTGGGGTCTGCTGTAGATCTGGCAGTCGCGCGAGTCAGCAAAGAGACGAATACACGGCCTTGGAGCCACTGCATACTAGTGATGTTGATCACGGGGATTGTGATCATGTTCCCAGCCCCTGCAACTGCAGGACTCCATGAGACTGACTTCTCATCTGCAGATATAGCTAGGGTCCCATCTTTCTTCTTGTAAGAGGCCGCTCCGCTCGGTGACATCGTCGCGTGTCTTGACAGCTTGCACTGTCTTCAAAGGCGATAACGCATCCACCCATCGGGATGAGCAATTCCCCAAGGGCGGAAGTTAGCAAGGTAGGTCTGAGGCCTTCGTGATGGACAGGGCGTGCAGAGGTGAAACCAATAACGAGAAATGCGGCTCTTCAGCGGTTCATCACATGACGCTTGACGTTTGCCAAGCGTCACCTGGTAGCCAAGCCCTAAGTGAACAGAGCTACAGTTTCATTTGTGAGGTTTAGTCTATGTAAAAATGAGAAGGACCTATTGAATTTATGCTTAATTTTGTTCTCTTATCTATTTGTTTGGCTTGATTTTGGCGAGTTGGATTTGCACGCAGACACAATAGTGACCAATGTGCCAAAGCTCTCTCAGGTTGAGAGTTTCTGTAAACAACATGAGTGGATATAGATACATAACAATGGCTTATGACTCAAGAAGAAAGGGGATCGAGTGAGGAAATACAGCAAGAGATACCATGAAAAAGAGAATATTGGTCGATAGTTTACAAAAACAAAATGGTTCAGACATACTAATCAACTGCAGTGCAGATCCGTTCCCAGGTTGGCCCATAGATTCAGGTAGATCGTTTTCGATCGACGCTGCGAGTCCATGGTGTATGTGCTGATAAATCGCAGATATCCTTCCCTGTACTTGAAAAACTTCTCCAACTTCTTCTTGCGCACCTCGATGAGGATCTCCTCGAACATGGGCCTGGCTTCCTCCAGAATTGCCTTCCGAATTGCATGCTTGAGCACCTTTTGGTTGTCATTGTAGTCCACAAAGTCAACCTCCTCCAGCACTTTCTTTAGCCCAGCGTCAAAGTTCCTCATCAATACCGGCCCATAACCAGGAAAGCCATTATCGCAATTGCCTGCCTGCGCCACCTTGAATGGCCTCTCTACCGCTTTAAGTATCACCACCCTGATTAGGCTGAGAGTGCTTTCTTCCGCTCTATCGCTGAGCGGGTTCGGCAGTTTCTGTATCACGTCCATATACACTCTCACGCCCACACGTACAGCCATTGCGTGCATACGTTTCTGATCTCTGCGGTATTCTTCTTCTTCATAACCTTTGTCAGTATCGGTTCATAAGTACTTTGGTGATTTGCGCTTCGTCTGTGAGATCGGGGTTTGGCAAAGGCAGTTCGTCCACAACCTGCAAATCGAAATGAATTCTTACCGGTGGTCACTTCCCGTGCTGCAGGGGATGCCATACGGGCACCAGGCGGAACCAAAGCATCATCAAAGATCGACATGAGAATCACAATGGTATCTTCGTGGTACTTTCCGCTCCGGCATTGTGTTTCAGCCGTCTATGTATATCATTAGCATCAAGTAATCTCCTATAAGCATCTTAGTATACATACCTGGCCCTCCTCGCTCATGCGAAAGAACCTGAAGAGATCACCATCTGTTGCAAGTGCATATGCAATGCGGTCCTCTTTCTTCAGACGCCTCTGGTCGGTACGGATCACACCTTTGGCTAGTTAGTAATGACTGAAGTGCAATGCCATGGTCACAAACCTCACCGGTAAGCCTTATCATCTCCGAGCTGATTGCCTTGGTACTCAAAACGTTTTGAGGGTCGCATCACAGCCAGGAAATTGATGCTCTTGTCCTCTGCCCCGTACCAAAAAGAATGTTCACCATGTCCATGTTCGCGAGCCCTGAGTAGAACTGCCACATACACCCATGTAAGAAGAACCAAAGCGAGATTGGACGTCTAGGGGTGATGGCTCGAGCATGTGTCCCTTCATCACTTGGAAGTGGACGGTGGAGAGGAGTGACTCAACTCGGCGTCTTTGGGATGCTTCATTTTCCGGTTTGGACCTCAGTGCCTTGAGAGATTTGAAGAGGTCCTCTTGATTGGATTAAATCGGGTTTTCTTGGTGAACTTGGTACGGGAAACACAACTTACCACCCGAGCCTTCCATTGATAGAGCCATGGCGAAGAGTGGCAGACTAGGTGCAGTTCAGCGCGGTGGTCGAGAAGGCAAAAGAGTTAGCCAAGGAGATTTGAGACCGAGATAGTTGATGGAGAGAGAGGTGATGATGAGGAAGAGAGGGGACGGGAGTTCTGGAAGTTTGTCGCCAGGTAGTTGCCTATTTGGGACCGCAGTGGTACCTATGTACTTGGATTTCCTCTGCCATTTCTTTCCCTTTCCGCTTTAGTGCTCTCGCTCACTGATCGTGCACATGTGCACCTGGGCAGTGTACTGGGATGATGTAATTTTCCGAGTTAGGCTGCGGATGGGGTCCCAAAGTACATATACACGTACATGTACATATATAGCAACCCTCAATCAATCTCCTTCTTTCCCCTCCCTCAAAGCACCATCATCATCATTCGCTTTCCTTGGTCCTCGCCCTATCGAGATTTATATCGACATAATGCGCAACACCCGGCCGTCCCCTATGGCCCGCAAATTCCTTCGCGCCGACGCCTCAGCAGACCCGCCAAGGCCGTCGTTGTTGCCCTCATCTGACAATTCTGCCGAGAATTCCTGGCCTCAAGACCCTATCCGAGACGAATATTGCTTCTTCTACGGGACATTAATGGATCCAGATACATTATCCAAAGTCTTAGGATCGTCAAAACCACCACCTATGATGCGCCCTGCTAGGATGATTGGTTACGAAATCAAACTTTGGGGCCCATACCCTGCTCTCCTCGATAAGCCGCTTCATCCAGTCGATGGAATAGTGTGTGGCCTCTTATCGCCGGCGCAACTTGATCGACTTGCCGCCTACGAAACGGATAAATATCGTCTTCAAGCTTGCTTGATTAACGTTCTGAATAATGACGGTAGCACCGAGAAAACTATCGAGGGAGTTTCTTTCATGTGGAATGGTCGACAGGATGAGCTTCGGGATGGTACTTTTGACCTGAAGCAATGGAGGAAGGACAGACAGCTACGTGAACTGGACTGAGAATTACAGAAATGTCCAGGTTGGTTATTCGATGCTTTACGTCAGCGCTGGACTTACCTACCTGAGGAGGGTATACTCGAACAGGATGTTTACTTAAGAATTCGAAATTTGCTTTAAGACGTTTTGCTTCAGAAAATGTTGCTTTGAGACCTCGTGCTAAGCTACATACCACATAGTTTCTTTATAACAATATTCTTTCACCTTCACTCTCTTTCACCTTAAGCATCTCTTGCTCTGCAATGATATATCTAAGTGCCCTCGTAAAAGCGGCGGCAGCTAAGATAGGAAAGTCCCGGCAGAGGAAAACTGGTACATATAGCTACCTAGGTAGCACCTTCCCGAGGCACAAGGCTATGTCAGACCGAGTCTACGAAACAGCCTATAAGAAGATGAAGTAGAGACTAAGTAGGTATTTATGAGCAGAGTAGTAAAGATCCAGATAGATACAGTAACGCCATATGAAGCCAATGATATAAGAGAAAACAAAAAAAAAAAAGGAACCAGACACCGCTGAAGAGATAGATCCCAATGCTATGCAAAACCAAAAGACAAAACGCGACCGAGAGCACGAACCCGAAGCCAGGAGCCAGAATGCCGAAATTCGTAAACCATGTTGCGCGCCGCCATGCATAGACCGGATATCATCATTCATGATCGTCAAAAAAAACAATAAGCAATAAAAAGCAATACCCCTCCAACGAAACGCAAGCCGTGAAAATGAAGGATATCAAATCAAGGGTATTAGCAAAAGTGAAAAACGATCCATCCAAACGCTTTTTTTTCGAAAATAGACGCTCATAGTAGATCACTTTTTGAACATGTAGTGGCCGTAGAGGCCACCGACCTCGCCAACGGCCATGGGGATCTTGCGCATACCCCACCAGCGCGCACCCATCTTCCAGTAGCGGGCACCATCGTCAAGGGGTTCGTGGGGCATTGAGGCTGGTTCGCGAACGTACCAGCCGCGACGGCCAAGGTCCCGCACAGTCCAGCCAACGGATACACGCTGGGTCTTAGCACGCTCACGCAGCGGGGTAATAATCTTGTCACTGAACTCAACGACCTGCAAGGGGTAGCTTTGGTTCGAGAGCAGCGAACAAGTGCTGGTGTTGAAAATGGCACCGATGGTCATCTGCGGCACCTTGGCAAGATCGAGGTAGCAGAGAGTGCTGGGGGCATCGATTTCGACTCCCGTTGCTGGGTTGCGGTACCGACCGAAGAACGAGTTTACATCCGTGACTGAAAGATCCGCAGAGCTAAGACCCAGCTCCTCCAAGTGTTTGGTCAGAGGCACCAAGTGTGGTACATGGTCCGAGGTGACCTTAGCTCCACCCAGGTTGAGGGAGCGGAGAGTATCAGGAAGGTTCGGCAGCAGAGCAGAAACATCGGTCTCCTCCAGAAGACGGAAGCGGGTCGGGTCCGTCAACAAGTTCAAATAAACGAGGGACTCGTTGACCGAGGGGTGGGTGGTGAGGAATTTAACCAGGGCGCAAGGGCGGAGGCGAGTGCATCGGGACAAGCTCAAATGCGAGATACGGGCAGTCTCAGGGATGGCGACGAGAGCTGAATCGTTAACTTGAGTGTGAGTAAGGTCAAGGTGCGTCAAATTGACCAATCGCGGGAGGAGGTAGTCGAACATGGGAGCGGGGATAGTGCTGCATTCGTGAAGTGAGAGCCGCTTCAGGTTGGGCAAGGTCATGGACAGCGCAGGCCCACCGACCAAGGCCTCCTGGAAAACCCCAGAGAATGCCTGAGTCGAGCAACCGCAGAAATCCACGGCGCGCAAGTTCGGCAGCCCCATGAAGAGCTTCCGGATCACATCCACACTAATGTCGCCTTCCAGGTGTTCCTGCAGCAGGCATTCCTTCAAGTTGGGTAGAAGTTCCAAGCACTGCAAGAGGGTCCTGGAGGTCAGGTTCTGGATTTCAGCGTTCATCTGCTTAGTGCGACCCAGACCGACGGAGGTGAAGTGCGAGAAGTCTAGACGGCGCACCAATGTCCCCAAAGCCGGATACTGCGACATATGGTTAAGTGCCTTGGAGAAAATAATGGAGTGTGGGAAAGTCATGTTCCTGTACAAGACACCCAAAGTAGCAGCGTGCAACGTGTGAGAGGTAAGCAGGCACGAGACCAGATCCACATTTCGAGGGGCGTAGCCATTTGGTGGAAGATCGATCGCAAGGTTAGAGATGATCTGGTCTACCAGGAGTTAGCACATGAAGCAAGAAGCAAGAACGGCAGGTGCACTGCTTACCAAGAACCTCTGGAGGGAGCCTCTCCAAAGCCGATGTACCGGGAGGGGTCTGCTGCAGAACCTCCGCCTCTGGGACCTTGGGAGGGAGAAGCTCCATTTTCTCAGGCTCCTGGGCTTCCCATGCCCATCCCTTTGCTTGTAGGTTTCCAAGTCCACGAAGATCGCTGTAGCTGCGGCTCAAACTCTTCCCGCCCAATCGAATCTGCTTCCACCCGAGGAATCCACCACAAGGACAGCAGAAGTCCGGGGTCTGTTGCATTTGGAAGGGGCGCTCAACCTTGCGCTGTTGGTCTTGCTCTTTGGGAGATGGTGCTTGTTGGGTGTCCACGAAGGATTGCGCAATTCCTAGATTACCCATCACGTCAGCCTCCAGCCCGGATTCGCACGTTGCCGGTACGTACCGTCCTCCGTGTCTTCTTTGATAGAACCGAATGAGGGGCGACGTTGGCTGCTCGACCTGGACCCGTCTGGGGTACTGCAGGGTGAGGGAGACGAGTCGCGTGAGTGGAAGTGATCACCACAGGGAATTGAAGAAAGTCGCGGGAAGGCCGGCTTGGACTGCGAAGGGGCAGGAGTAATGGAGGTCATGGTGAAGAGGATTTAGGCCCTCTATAAAGGGCCCTAAGTGTACAGTGACTAGTGGAGTACCTTGGAGCAGGTGGAAACACAAAAAAAAAAATATAAGTCTACCGAAATTAAAAATCAGATGGCTTCTCTTTGGTGAAAAAAGAAAAAAAAATGGCCCTCAAAAGAAGTGTTTAGAGGGCAAGTTTTAGGGCTCCCTCAAGAGTGGGCGGGGAAGAAAAAAAACGAAGCTGTTAGTCACGGAAACGGATGAACCGATGTTGCACAACTTTGGAGGTAAGATGGGCTTTTTCCGATGTGGATTCCAAGACTTTGGACTTTGGAGATTTGTAAAATGAAGAGAAAGAGTGAAAGGAAGTTGAAGGTTGAAATGAAGAAGAAATGCACCCACGGGTCATGGCCACATGGGGCGAACTTTTTATTTTTTTTATTTTTTTTCTTAAAAAAAAAAAAATAACGGGTGAACTGATTGATTACGGTGGCGGATCTGTACTTCTTTTTCTTAATTATTCTTTAAATATGTAAGTTATATGAATATTAAATTGAAGAATTAAGTACTAAATGAAATATACACTGATAATGTCAAAATTATATACTCCATATACCAATGCTATACTTCCTTATATCACAACTAGACTGATTAAGTTCGTTTAGTTCCCCAAGCTACCCCTGCAGACCCCATTTGCTTTTTTTTCCTTTTTTATGCATGCGGAAAAATGGCGTCACTTGCCCACATTTGGACCTGACAGCGATATTTTTATATTTTAGAGATGCACCTAGGCAAATTAGGAATATAACTTTGGAATAGTTACATACTTATTATAAAGTATACCTACATGTACTAAAAGGGCATGAATTCTATGACATAATCTCAAACCTTCCTAGATCCACGGGTACAGATGTACCTACCCTAAGGTAGCCTCAATATTTTTCTTAAAAGTGACAGGTCAGCAGATCAAAGAGTCCGATGCATCCGCCTTGGATCCAGAGTTGCTGTTACCTAACAATTAGCTATTCCATGCAGCTACCTAGGTAACATATCAACAGCCCTGGGCAGATTCGCCTCTTTCTTTTTTTGGAGATGCGGGGATAGACGCGTTATTACATAATGAGAACCACTGATTTCCCGTCACCTGATATTATTACGGCCCGTGTCCCCTTTCGCATTGGGTGATCCTCGAGTTCGGAGTCCTCCGCAAGTCAATTCAACTCTCGGGATTCCGTAATAGACTAGAATTGGCCAAATTCCGTACTTCCAACTCCCTCCTCCTCCATACTTCCATAGTACGAAAGTACAACATACAATATCCATACTCTCACCGACTCCCAGCCAAGCCCGGTGATCCACAGTAATGCCACGATTATGCAGTCGATCGCCAAAGCCAAGCCTATAGTTTCTCCCATTAAATATGTACACATATCCCCCGCTTCCTGCCTCCTCCCTCCCATCCTTGGAATCTCTCGGCTTCTGCCCAGCCCGGTCCTGCATTCTTGTCCATCCTGAGTTGAAGTCGGACCAGATTGCTGACTAGCATCGCATCTTTGGTACGACTTGCCCAACAGCGTTGGCAAAGGCTTAGTTCTCGCGCTGCAGCTGAACTTACCTAGGAGCAATGCAACCCAGTCTAGATCCAAAGCCTTGATAGGGTGGGTTGGCGTCATTCGAGTCACAGCTCTCTCCTGGCCTCTTGGGTTTGGCTGTCGGAGTGAGTACAGCAGGTGAGCACAGTATCGGGCTTGACTGCATGCCAGCCAAGCACTTCCGCGGGATTACGTTTGCCGCCAAGGCCTCCGCATTGCTCGACAACACAAGGAGGCAGATCTAGTTTTGATCCTTCTCTCCTTGCTCTACTCCGTACTTCTTGGTGCTCTTGAACTAATCATTCAATATTCATGCTCAACAAAGAATGTCACCATATATGGCCAAATGGTGTGACTGCGTTGAAATTGTGAGTCCGACCCCCTTGGTTTGTCTTTCGAGTCTTCCCCTGCGAGAACCTACCCTTTCCCTGATGAACGTTTTTTTAAGCGTTTCCTATTACCTGACACCCCAATCGTACTATGTATTTTTGGGTATGTTGAAATTTATGTGGATACTGAACGGAAAATAACAATGTCATTGTGTGATACCATCATGATATATCGTGTGCGAATTTGTCTTGTTTTCAGAAACTACTTGAATATATGTTGACAATGGCCTACTCGCAGCAATTCTAGTTTTCGTTTCGATCAGTCCCGCAGTATCTCGGGCTGTAATCCGGGTCGGGCCAGGCCAGATCATGGATGGATCAAGGCTACCTGGGTAGCTCAGCCCCACGACAAACCAGGGAAACGCCCAGGCCGCCATGACAAGTCCCCCGGGTATCTAGGTCGCCCGCTATTCCAATAACATCTTGGATGGGATATATCATGTTCTATATAGAACATCAGTATATATGTGAATTGTACGTCCTTGGGTATATAGTCAAGGAAAGCATTATGAACGCTTGTCTTCAAGTTGCAAGTTCCTCATCGTTTGGTCTGTTGAGGATAAATATAGTAAAACCAACTCGTCGGCGGTCCAAATATGTAACGCTCTCAGAACCCCTGCGTTTCTTGGAAGCAATCTGCAGCGCATCAACAGTAATGGGTCTTTTGTAATAACAGAGTATCAGACCAAAGCTCCAACTCCATCCACATACGAAGAGTATCCCAATCTTGAAAGCTGTGTGTTCAATAACGCATACTGCATCATCCGCCATACACCAGATCTGCCTGGACTAGATAGAAACCCTACAACACCCAGGACCTCAGTCCAAGTACCAAGACTTGTTAAGAATCGTAATGAAGAATATAACCAATCAGAAGACTTAACTAGTAACCGGCCCTTACCCTCAATTTTTCCATTCTTATTTTGCTTGTTATTGTACAGTGGTACTGATAGTTTGCTCTAGGGAACTGTTTTCTTCTTGCATATATTATTTCCCTTCTAGAGTAATAGCCCTACACAGGATCCTAAATGTGTAAGGAATTAGAATGTGAGCCGAAATGACGTTCATGTAATGGCTTTTGGCAGCCTAAAGTGGCAGGCACGTTCATATATATTTCCCTATCAGGCAGTGAGTTTTCCTCCTAATGTTGTTAGAATCTTCAACCTATAGCACGTGGATCCAATTCTACATATTTTCCAAGATTGCTATCTCGCCAATGTCAGGTGAATATATATTTGAACCTTTAATACCCACGGGCTAGGGTGCAAGCGCGTCAGCGACTACTATAAAAGGATTCGAGAATCTCCTGTTTACTTCCCTTTTCTGATCTTATGAGATTCCTCATCCTGTCTGAAACACTATCAATCTCAACTTGCCAAATACATCCACCGAGTGCTACAATGCCCTGGGAATCCAGCAACAGCATTGTCCTCACCCTCGGATGTACGATCTATCCTATCGGCGTCCTCGGATACAATGAAGTCTCCCCGCACCCCATTTCTCCGACTAAGGAACAAAAATAATCTCATCATTCGACAATACGGCCTCTCGCTTTCATGGAGCCTTACTGCACTGCCAGGTTCTAGAGGTACCTATGAATGAAGTCCGGTATATCTCTTTCGCCGGGTGAACACGATCAAGCGGAACAGAACCTCAACCTGCACGACTACATGAGGTAAGAATAAGTGGGAGTGAAGTAAAAGTGAAGCTTACCAACATCAAACCCCAGGCAACAGTTCCAACCCCTAAGGCCATGGCGTACAGGACGCCAGTTCCGTAACACGGCTGACACTTCAATAACAACCAACAGCTACGCAAGTATAGGTCCTACAATGGTAGACGTCCCGAAGTGGGCCCGTCCCGACCCCTGCAAGTGCCTATACCGCCATTGTACACTCCAGCGTGCTGTTCTTTTGAACCTCCCAACAAGTTTATTGAACCTCCTCTAACAAGCCATCGGTTCATAACCGCCACCAGCAGTGCGAACACGCATTCCCCCGCCTGCCGGTCTCAGACTTTGCTGTTATGAATCGATAAGGTAAAGCAAAAGCTGTAGGCGAAGCGAAAGTGCCGTGGGTAGGGTGCAAGATTCTTGTCCCCTCAACCAAGCATTTGCTAATTAAAATCTCGGAACCTTGGGAAGCTTTCGAGCTCAGGCGCCGTTCGGTATCGCCGCGAGCAAGGGAAGGTTGACAATCTTCCCTGGAAAAGTACCAGCAATAGGATGGGCAAGATGATCAGTACCGCAGACCACGGGAATTCTTTTCCTGCTGTAGAGCGATTTAACAGCTTCTTAAAATGTTCATCCGGTTATATTCCCTCGGCACTCGTCACTTGCTGGTACCGAGCAAAAACCTCCTCACTTCGACATATATGAAGATGCGAGCTGGAGACATACACTCGCCTATTTGTCCTGTCTCCGCAGCCACACTCTAGACTCCTCCGAGTCTAACCACGAAGTACCTGGTCCTTCAAGCGCTTCCCTTTCATCGATAATCCAAGACGCAGAAACTTGATGAGCACCTTCGTCATTGTAGTATTCGCTTCGCTGCATTTGGCTTCTTCTCAAGGTCATGAAATGGAAAATAGCACGCAGAGGGTAATATCTCTCTCTTACCGATTGGAATTTCACAGTACTGAAAATAGTTGCATATAACATAGGAATGAACCATCCGCAGAAACAATACTGCGAGCCTCAAACTCATTTATCCTGTTGAAAGATCTATGGGAGCACTTCCACTCCTGCCAATGTAAGATTTTCCTATACATAGTTATTGGTACCATGTTAAAGAGCCTGAGAAACTAATTGCCCCTCGTCAGCTACCAGGGACCCGCCAATCACGATGCAATCGACGACGACGGCGCTGCAGATAGGCTGAACTCAGCTCGCCATGCCCGGAATCTCAATGGGGAGAACTCAACTCCCCAAGGCAATGATAGCAACGGCGATCAAGGAAACTCGATTCCCCAGACACAATGGAAAGGAGTAGGGTTTCATGGATTCTTGAGTGAATGTGAGACGATGGATCAAGCGGATAATTTCTTTCTATTTCCTTTTCTTGCATGTCCACTAGTTTATCCTTACATGGGAGAAATTATTGGAAAGCACATATCCCAAGATATGTTAATCAGGGCTAAAGGTTGCGATTCTAGACCATGTCCCTTTCTATATAGGAAAGTGGGGTTCAGGGAAACATGATATTTTGTTTTTGATGCTAGACCTATACACGAGCGTACTATCAGCATATCATGATCCAGGGAATCACATTGAAGGCGGGGAGAGGACAGAATTTGCAAGAGAGCTATGATTTGCGGCAATAGCATGAGGCTCAATCTACTTTCCACAGAGCGACTCATTAGTAGCTATAGAGAAAGTGAAGTAGACATGCATGATCGTGTTCACTCTAGTCTACGAGAGACCTGGCGCTCTCGCTATGCCTAGTTCGATATCCGGAAACCTACATATCCTATGATGTACTAGGTAGGCGATATCTCTGGTACTCCAGCCACAACCTTCCCCAGAGAACAACTCAACCAGCGCAAACGCAACCCGAGACAATATTACCGTCCCGGTACCTCGTTGCCGGGGAAAGACATGCATACCCGTTCAAACACCTGGTCTAGAAGCCCGGAGTAGAACGTAAAATGATCTAGAAATGCGTACCTACCCGACTCATAGCGTGCGTGCATGTCTTAGAAGATCCCGGGTTGTGTTGTTTGCCACTCTGGCGGTTAAATACGAGGTAAGTGTCTTGGTATCTTGGCTATGTCTTAGGTTTTTTTGCTTCTTCCTTTTTCTTCTATTAGAAGTTCCTGGTTTTCCCGAGACATTCGTGTTCTAGACGTGGAAGTTTAGAAAATTGAAGATGGATACTATGGATTTTTGATATACAGTGGTGTAAATATACTGCTTTTAACAAGGCTTGTTTTTATGCCGTGTAAAGGTCAAGTATCAAAAGAATATTATACGGAGAATCCATGGGAAGAGAATAGAAATGGTCTCCACACGAGCTCTGCTAATAAGGGAGGATACATCACCATGTCGTCAATGATTGCTTTTAAAACTTGAAATTCTGAAAAATAGAAACTTTAGAAATTTAGGATACGCAGATTTCAAGAAAGAGAAAATTACAAATAGTTAAAAGACCGATTTGACGACATCAATGATGAAAATTGCATGATATGGTATTGGCATATTGGGGGATATAACTGCATGCGGAAATGTGTAAAAAAGGGAAAAGACAAAACAAAAGCTTCTTTGCATCATGGCACATGAAATGTAGGAATCCAGTCTAAAAAAGGGGGAAAAAGCCAGGTCGAATCCACCGACCATCCACATTGTAAAAAGTAGAAAGTAAATCTCAGTCTTTTCTCAAGCCAAACCGACGTGACAAAAGGATATCAGAAGTCCTAAGCCCCAAAAATCCAAGGGGCACATGCATCAGAGAAATGGTAGAAAGAAAAGAATTCTATGAAATAGGAAAACGCCACGGGAGAGAAATCCTTCTCAAGCCCAGTATCACATGTTTTTTTGAGTTTCGTTTCAGCATAAAAAGATCAGGGTGATCAAGTGTTCCCTTTTTACTCAATGGCGGAGGCACCCTCGCCGTGAGTGACGGGGTTGACCTTGGGGTCCCACTTGAGCTTGAAGTCGGCGCCAAGCTCCTTAGCAATGGCAGCCTTGACGGCCTCGAGGACGTTGTTGAAGACACCGAAGTTGGCAGGGCTGTTGGGGTCGTTCTCGCCCTCCTTGCCCTGGAAGACACCAGTGCGGACCAAGCAAGTGTTCCAGCCGTACATGTTTCCACCGATGATATCGGAGGCGGGATTGTCACCGACCATGTAGATGTTATCGGGCAGACGGGCGACGCCGTGGAGCTCCTCCATCCAGGCCTTCATGACCTCGTCGGCGTAGGTGTAGGTAGCACGCTCGGGCTTACCGTAGACAACACGCTCAAGGTCGACACCGGTGAGAGTCTTGTACTGAGCCTCAACGGAGATACGGAAGGCACCCTGGGTGAGACGGGGGAGACCCTTGTGCTCGGTGGGCATGAGAAGATCACCCTGGGAGAAGTAGATGGGAATGCGGGTGGCGACGGGATCCTTGGCCTTGGTCATGAGCTTGCCGTCCTCGGCGAGCAGCAGATCCATAATGACCTGGAAATCGGTCTGGTAGTCACGAGAATCAGCGAAGACCATGATGGCGTCGAACTTCATCTGGGAGAAGTCGCGGGGCTTGGCCTCGGCGCGCTCGGCGTCGGTGAGAGTGGCCCAGGGAGAGATGGAGGGGTCCCAGGCGAGGAGATCCTTGGGGTGGACGACAGTCTTGAAACCGTAGTTCTCAGCAACCTCGCGGATCTTGAAGCCTTCACCACCAAGAACCAGAACGGTCTCATAGTACTCAGCCAAAGCCTGCATGGGAGTGTGGGACTGGATGAACTGGTCGGTGGAGATGGGCTGCTCGAGGATCTCGGAGAGCTGAGCACAGCGAGCCTCCTCGGTCTTACCACCACCGTTGGTCAAGAGAATGTGGGGATGCGGATGCCCAGCTCGTTGTCACCGTTGAGCATCTTGAGGGCGACCTTGGCCTCCTCAATGGCGTGGCTACCGTGTGCCAGTACACCATCAATGTCGAAAGCGAAAGCCATGTTCTTGGCCTTGGCAGTCTTCTCCTTGTTAATATCCTGGACCTGAGAGGCCAGAATATCCCGGGAGACCGAAGGACGACCGCGCTGAGCAGATGAGAGGCGGGACAGGCGGGGGGAGCGGGGGATAGGGAGCGAAGTGCCGAAGGAGTTACGCGGACCCCGGCGGTCCTTCATGGATGGAGACAAGCTCAGGTTGTGCATAAATTGAGCGGCATCACTGATGGCGCTGCGGGTGGCGGGGATCTCGACGGTGTTACCGCTTGCCGATGGGATGGCGAGGCCGGAAGCAGCACGCTGGTCCCGGGGAGAGAGAGCACCCTGGGGATCCTGGGCGCGGGGATCCTGGGAAGCCGGATCGACTGCGAGGTCGGAATCCTCGAAGCGAGTCATGACGAAGGTATTGAAATGGAGGGGAGGAAGTAGAAGGATGGATGAACTTCTACTTGGGAGTCACTGGATTCAGGACTCAGGGAAGAATTGAGGTTGTAAAACAAGGAGGAGAATAAAAAATGGACTGATAAGGAAACAAGATGGTAAAGGAGGGAGTACAGCAGAGTATATATACAAGCCATATCTGATACCGAACTCAACGGAGACAAACGAAATTGGTATTTTGCCATTGAGGTTACGAGGGCTCCACTCACCGGGTATCATCATTCCTAGGAATTATCGTCATCATTTGGCAAGATATATAAGGGTGGACCATTTCTCGCAATGAGACAGGCCTGTACAGGGTACCTGCGTCATTGTGGCTGACACGGTGTCTTTCCATGTACCTAATACACGGCACGTTCTCCTTCCCGCGGCCGAATTTAATCAGAAAGCTGTTGATTGGACAGGACCAGACTTGCTGGGCCGAGTATGAAGCAACGCAGCACGCCGAGTGGGTAGGAAGAGGCCTGAGTCGGACGGACGATTGGACTGGAGCGCAGTTCGCCCGTGGACCGACATGAGATCGATGGAGCCGATGACGATCAGGCCAAACGCTCAAAACACCGTTTCGGTTGGTGATGTCATAGCCAGGAGGTTTGAAAATTACCAGTGGTAATTTTGCGCTTTTTCCCTATTTTTTTTCATTTTTCTATTATTATTTTAATTATTTTTTCTTACATATTTATTTTAATTTATTTAATATTTATTTTATTCTATAAATTTATCTTTTTCGTTCTCATTTTGTCAGGGCACGGTGATCTTCAAAGAAAGAACAAGAGTCAGGGTCTCGGATCGACGTATAGAAAAGGAAAGTAAGGCTAAGTTGCAATATACGTATATTTTGTATGTAGTGCAATATAAATGCACATTGCAACGCAAAAGATTGAAAATTAAATCAAACGGAAATTATATAATTCCCATTCCCAAGGTTCTCCTGCCCCTCCAACCCCTCCAACCCCTCCACCCCACTCCCCTCGTCATCGCTCGCAAGCTTCCCCCACTCTTTACCTTCTTATCTTCCAACAGCTCGTATCTTCCCTCTTCCTATTCTTTAACTATATCCTAACTAAATTTCAATCATGTCATCTGGAAAGACTTTCACATTGAGCAACGGGGTGACTATCCCTGCCGTTGGTTTCGGTACCTTCGCTAGCGAGGGCTCTAAGGGCGAGACCTACGCCGCCGTCACTGCTGCCCTCAACATTGGCTACCGTCACCTTGACTGCGCCTGGTTCTACCTCAATGAGGATGAGGTCGGTGAGGGTATCCGTGATTTCCTCAAGGCCAACCCCTCCGTCAAGCGTTCGGACATCTTCGTGACCACCAAGGTCTGGAACCACCTGCACCGTTACGATGACGTCCTCTGGTCCATCAACAACTCTCTCGAGCGTATGAAGCTCGACTACGTTGACCTCTTCCTTGTTCACTGGCCCATTGCTGCCGAGAAGGATGGCCAGGAGAAGCCCAAGATTGGCCCTGATGGAAAGGTAAAGAGAAGCTTTCCCCGCAAGCACACGAGCAGCTCCCAATTAACCTTCTATAGTACGTCATCCTCAAGGACTTGACCGAGAACCACGAGGAGACATGGCGCGCCATGGAGAAGCTGTACGCCGACGGCAAGGCCAAGGCCATCGGTGTATCCAACTGGACCATCCCCCAGCTTGAGGCCATGGCCAAGTTCGCCAAGGTCCAGCCCATGGTCAACCAGATTGAGATCCACCCCTTCCTGGCCAACGACGAGCTGGTGCAGTACTGCTTCTCCCACAACATCCTGCCCCAGGCCTACTCGCCTCTGGGATCCCAGAACCAGGTCCCCACGACTGGCGAGCGTGTCAGTGAGAACAAGACCCTGAACGACATTGCCGAGAAGGGCGGCAACACTCTCGCCCAAGTTCTCATTGCCTGGGGTCTGCGTCGTGGTTACAGTGTCCTCCCCAAGAGCTCTAACCCCAAGCGCATTGAGTCCAACTTCAAGAGCATCGAGCTCAACGATGCCGACTTCGAGGCTGTCAACGAGGTGGCCAAGACCCACCACTGCCGCTTCGTGAACATGCGGGATACCTTCGGCTACGATGTCTGGCCCGAGGAGACTGCTTCTGGTCTGTCCATTTAGATTTTGTGACCAATTTACAAAAAGACAAGAATAATACCCCCCAAACGGGGATTTCGGTGGAAATGAGTTAATGAACGGACTACGGACCCTGTTAGATGAATTGGACATACCATTGATCTCACTCTTATTTACTGTGTTTCAGCTGTACCGTAGATTGAACAACCTATAACTCGGGACCTTTTGAGCTCTTTCATTTGGCCACTAATCAACCAACCTCACACACCGGCTGCCACAGCCTTCATTTCGTAGGCCCAAACACCCGCACAAGATCCACCCGTGAATAGTGTCTACATCCAATGAACGAGGCGAGTCGGACCAAATGAACCTGGAATAAGATTACACCCAATATTGAGAGACCGCTGGTAAGAAAATAATTGAAATGGAATCTCGCAAAATTGCAAAAGGACCCTACAGTTGTAACAGTGTCGTGCACTACTATGTATTCCCCGCAAGTATAGCGAAGCATCATCCTCCACCAATAAGCCAAGCCAATTACCCTCAAATGAGAAACCAAAAAAAAAAATATAACCCGGTAGGGTTACACTGTACCTGACAAGGCAACCCCTTCCAAGGTTAGTCGGAAATATAGTGTTACAGCCTAAAAAAAAGGTGCACATGTGTCCATACAACCGTTGTATAAGTATAACAGTACAACATGCCTACATGTACTCCGTAGGTATAACAAGTTAAAAAATACAACTCTAAAAAGCGGACATTTGCAGAACAGGAGCAGTGTGCTCCGAGCCCTGCAAACGATGTCATCTCGCGTTGACTTGTGGCTCTCGGAACCCCCTGCGCCACTCAAGGGGCTTAGCGGTTCTCGCGCGCTTACCGCATCGGGTCTTAGCGTTGCTGACTACTGTCCAACCCGGGAAATGTCGGATGTCCTTGGGCTATGGGATATTAGAAGATGGACATACTGGTTGCTGTTAACACCGAAACGCCGAATAGGGTAATGCTTTTTTTGATTATTTGGATGTTGTACATTTTCTTTTGAATATTGTTTAGCGCTTGCGGTTTTTATTCGCTATTGGTTTACCCGCCGAGTACATTTGTAGTGTCTATGTATTGTACTAGTATAGTGCCATTTCTCTTTTGGATCAGTGTCCGGGTTCATTTACTATTTACGGGATTTAATGCCTCATTTCCTTTTGTAATGAAACACTCTTTGACTTTTTACCTGAGACTTTTTGGGTCGGGTTCGTCGATGCCGAGTGTTGAGATCGGATATCCCGATTGACCCGATAGGGGAAGAACTTCGGGGGATTGTGAATACATAGTCGAAGTTTGTTGGCCTGTTTCCGAGTCTACAATGGGGTAGTGGGTAGCATATTGCTGCACTATTGAGATGGTGCAGTCTGGTTTGGGATTCATATGTTGTATTGGACATGCTCGTAGTACAACATGCGCCCTCGACGCGAGGTAGGACGCCATGTGAAATACAGCTGCATCCATAAGATACGTTGTGTCAAAGACATTGCAAATCCCAGTGCAGTCACTTTGCAAATATGAAGAGAGATCAGCATGTATCGGCTACCAGTACGGAGTACAGGTAACAATCTTCAAATGTTAGACGACAACATGTACTTTTTGTGTGGAGGTAACTCAATTCAAAAAGGACCGATGCAAGCCACTGGCAGGGATCAACGGAACAGATGCGCAGCCCGCAGCACTATCCTAAAGCCCAAGCTTGTCAAAGCGGTTAGGTGCATAAGCTAAGACTACGCGAATGCAACACGAGGATTGCCCAAAAAAGAGAACAGGACAACCTTCCAAGATAGGAAAATCGAATGCCCCTCATACAAATCCCGAAGTTTGGAGGGGCAGCGTGGCGCAACGGCACAGACGTCATTCTGCATAAGGCAGGTGAACCGTGCAGATAATCTTATCTTGATCAAGATGAAGTGAAAAAAGGTCGTGTTCAATAAGAATGCATACATAGAATAAAGAAAAGCAAAAGCAATTGGTATCTCAAAAACAGCAACTCCCCCGATAAATAAAGAGCGTCACAATGGGAACGGGGTATAGAAGGGCCGTAGACCGGCCAGAAAGGTAAAAGAGTCATATAATCCAACAAGAATAGAACATATTCAGTGAGAATCAAGATCTCGACCGAACGCGCCGAGCCGTGGGCGTGCACCCTGCGCTCATCTGAAGCATACTCTGTCGCTGTCCATCGTCTGTGCTCTGTGAGCTGCGAGTGGGGATACCGCTGACGAAAGGTTGATCCGTGGTTTTATTAGCCCTCGTAGAGGCTTGTGCGGGAAGCTTGGACGAAATGGGGGATTTGGGAGCAAGCTTGCGGCGGCCCTTGGTAGGTGTGGAAGGGGCAACAGCAGCCACGGACGCCGTGGCTGCGGGAGGCTTGCTTGTGCTGCGACTTCCAGTCTTGACTGGAGTACCAGACCCCAGAATTCCCGAGTCACCCAAACGCCTCACCCGGCGAGAGCGCGGGGTTAAGGTAGCAGGTGCAGTAGTCGGGGCGGTTGGGCCGCTTTCGGTGGCTCCACTGTCTGCATTGTCTGCTGCCTTTTGTGTTTGGCTACGGCTGCTGCGATGACCGGACTCTGCTTTCTTCGCCAAGCGCTTGCTTTCTGTTCGCGGCCGAGGCGTTGCGCCCACGTCATTCGTGCATCGGTCACCCTCTTCATCTTCCTCTTCCATTGGTTCTCTGTACTCTTCATACTCGGCCATGCGCTCCTCATTCCACGACACTTGCTTCCGCGGTTTGGCCAGCACACGAGAGTTAGCATCCTTGTGGTTCGAGCCCCCGTTCTGTAGATTGTCCGGCTGAAGCTCTTCCTCGCTAGACTGTTGAGCAAGAGCTTCCAGGGCGACCATGGGAGTTACAGATTTGCCTTTGTTGATCCGTGTATTGCGCTTTGTGGCCATAGCCACCTGCTGGGACTCAGTTCGCTGTTGAAAAACGAATTCTGTTCCTTTGGCTCGGCGGAACGAGATAGTGTTGCGCATACTAGGGGTGCTCGAGCCTTTGGTACGGGTGCTTCGGCGATATGCAGGGCTTGAAGGGGCTTGTTCTTCCTTGATATCTTTGGGGATGATATCCTCCGGATCATCGGCGCCATCGGCGCCATCGGCGCCACGCTTGGCGTCATATTTACTAGGCGAGAATTGCAACTTGACAGGTGAAGGAGAATTGGTTGTCAGTTCCTCTAGCACGCGGCGTGGTGGTGTTGAGCATTCCACTTCTGGCGACTCCTCCGGGCTGGAAGACATCTCCGTTGATTTAGCATCTTCGGGATGCGTAGCCTTGGCGGCCCGCTTCGCATTCGCCTTGGACAGGAATTCGTTGAGCAGCGCTGCGTCCTCTCCATCCAAGGAGCTTCGTAGTGCCGATCGCACCAACTTGATCTCCTGCTCTTGCGTCAGGTCTTGCACGGACTCCGTGGTGGACACGACATTGGTCTTGTCCTCTTCTGCATTGTCGATCACAGTCGGCGCGTCTTGAACAGATGATCTAGACTGTAGATCATGCGCTGTCTTCGCGTCGGATGCTGTAAGATCCTGGTCGATGGCCATAGCGTCGTTGTAGACCGGCGTCTTGGAAGTCTTCCACAAATCGCTGAGCGGCTGGGGGGACGGATTGGTAGCCACGTCGCCGACAACGTCTTTGGGCGTTCCTTCCGGCTGGTTCGCAGTGAAACCAAACACCTCATTGGAAGCATCCTCGTGGATGTTGAAGTTGAATTCGGGCATCTTGCCTGCAAATTATCAGATAAAAGGTTCTTCTAAATGCAGGACCGCGGGATGCCATGCGCGATGTGTACACGGCCCGCATAATATAGAAAGAAACTTACGTCGTTTCCGAGACGCCTGCATCTCCCATTTAGTCTCAAGGAAAGACCGACCACGTTGCTCAGCCTCAGTCTCGCGGTCCGCATCACCGGGGTCAACACACAGGCGCTTCACACCGCGCTGATAATCCGAGGTTTTGGAGGCACCAATCCCCGGGGCCTGGGCTGCTGTCGCAGTATTCATGCCAGTAAACGGAAAGCGAATGCGCTTCCACAGTTTTCGTGTCTTGTCTCCGGCCCGGACAGGCGTCGAAGGTTTGCGATCCCACAGTCGCGGCAAAGCGCTCAGGGCTTTGATAGGCGTAAAACTGAAGGAATTTTCAGTGGGAGGGTTGGCAGAGCTGCTGGCGCGTGAGGTAATTTGCGTTAGCGACAAGTCTATATGGCGGTGTGTCTCAAAATAAAGGGGAAAGAGAGACCAAACCCCTGAGCAAGAGGCGCGAATATCCTCTTGACACAAAGAGAAAAACAAATATCGGATCCAAAGGCAGAAAGAAAAAAAAGAGTTGACATACCATGCTTGCGGCGAGGGAGGATGGTTCTCCATTGTTGTTGACACGCGTGGAATGTGTCAAAGCCGTTGGAATTCGAATTGGCGACAAAGTATGTTGGAGTAATTTAGATGAATCAAGGCAAGCTATCTAATATAAAGTCCCCAAAAAAATGCAAATCAAAAGTATGCAACCCCCCTCAGTAAAATGTCGAATTTGTCGCTGATAGATGCAAAAGTCATGAAGCGGGTGGTGGTTTTGCTTTGATATGCCGTTGACCCGCCGTTGCCCTGCCAACTGCATGAGCCCAACGTGGACATGGCGATCATGAATGTATAGAACCTCATTAGGATATGTCTATCAAAGGTTATCCTTAGAAAAGTCGCTTTTGCAAATTAACCCTTTTTTGGCGCTTTTCTACTGTACAAATTGAGAAAGGGGCAGAAAATATCTATAAAACCAGACACCTAAAGTGACCAACTGATGAGACGAGCCCAAAAAATATATACTACCACAAAGACATATAAATGACTATCGGAGAAGACTATCTGGGAAGACTACGAGACTAAGTAACCGGCTATTCTTGTAGAATCTCACTAGGAGTCGTGTGATGCCTGCTAATGCAATTCCAGTCGTTGCTATAGCTCGCTGGAATGGTCAAGGGTTTGATATATCCGCCGACTATATATGTTAACGAAGACTAGTAACCTACTAGCTAAGCACTGCGAGCATTAATAACCCGGGAAAGCCCAGGAATGAAAGCAGGCTGGAATCGCACAGTGCCTCTGAGGGTTTACCACATCTATTTCCCTAAAGCTCGGGCACAGAATGTCTTTCGGGCAAAGCCATGCACAACGGTGGCAGGAAATAACACTCCCAGATAGCATGGAATTCGCCCGGAGTAGCTTTCGTCTATGCTGTATGACAGTGAACAGAAGCAATCCCGCCTACAAATTCCCCTCACGGGTGAGCAAAGACTGCCGGCTCATCGTAGACCAAATGTACCCAAAGAACTTGCGCCGCAAGCTAAAGAATCAAGTCGTATCTCATTATTCATATCGTATGCTGCCCATGTGGCGCAGTCTCCAAAACATGCAGAGACTCATAGCAGCTTCTCCTCCAAGTCACGTTCATCAAAAGGATCCCCAAATTCATCTGAACACAATCTAGTCAGCACACTGCACAGGCATCCATGGACGGAACACGACACAAGCTAAGCCAAGTAGACATAGAAAAGCCACATACCTAGCTTAAAATCCTTGTCAACGACAAACTCCATCGCACGCTGATAATCCTCTTGCGCGCGCTTGCTCTTCCACGCCGCAATATTGGAGTCGGCAGTCTTCTCCGCAGACTGGACCCCGCGCTGTTCCAGCGCAGTTGCAATGTCACCGACATAAGCACCAGCTTCTTGCTTTGTCTGGGAGCCAGGGGGAGAAAGCTCCGATACATCAGCGCCAGCTGAGGAAGCTTGGCCGGTGCCGGTCGGAGTGCGGGCGCCACTTCTAGTACCGTCGTCGGGGCGGATGGACTCGACGGAAGAGGTCATTGTAGAGTCGCCGTCTGGGTCTCTTGGGTCTAGTAGGTTTTGTTAATGGATGTAACCCCGAGTTTGTAGTTCGTAGCAAGGAAGACGAGGCGGGTGCACATGTGGGTATGGAGCGCTATCGATATCGCGGGCCCACTGTGCTCTCTCGGCTACATCGTATAGATGTGAGGGAATAGGGGAGACTTACCAATCGCCATTGTTGGAAATTAGCAATAATGGGTTAGATGGTCGATTTGTAGTTTCAAAAGTTCGCAGACCTCAAGGCGCGGGGAGTGGAGAGATCACCGGTCGACAGGCGGTGGCCCCGGGGGCTCACTCTCGCATGAATTTTCTTCTTCTTTCTTCCCCAGTCTATATACTGCATGAACATACAAATTATTGCTGGCCTTTGTGATTAGCATATCTTCATTAGATTTGTTTTCGATATACCTCTCTATTCTTAATCCTGCTACCGTCGTTCTGTGTGCAATGAATGCAAACTCCGGTGCAGTTCCCGATGCGTGGGAGGATTCATGGGAAAGCCAAGCCGATGTATGTAATAGCAAGGGGACTATTGTGACATTTGGGAACAGACACTAGTCTGATATTCAAGTCTACTCAATGCTTGCAAATGATGAATGACATGCTGATGGTCATCGCTTACAGAAACTCGACTCCAAGCCTACCCCGCCGGCCGAGAAGAAAGTCTCATCCAAGGTGACCAAGGCGCAACGCAGAGCGGAACAGGCAGAGTTCAATCGTCAGCTATGGGCTGAAGCGTAAGTTTCAATCGTCAACTAACGTCTGCCGCATTTCTTTGGGTTGTTCAGGAGGCTGAACTGGGTTGCAGCGAATCCACAGAAACATTCCACTTCGTTGAAGCGCGCGCGGATGTTCCCCTTAAGCAAGACTTCAAGCCCGCAGTTACATTACTGAGTCGGAAACCTCAGCTCGTGACAAGAAATCCATCATCCTCGAGAACAATTGGTGCCACAACGGCTGGACTTGGCCGACTCGGACTGGACGATGATGATGACTCGGACGAGGAACCCAAACCGCCCCAGCCAACACCCGAGGAGCGCCATGCTATTGCGCTAAAGAATCGGGAAGAGAAGCAGCGGAAGTACGAAGAAGTGCGCGAACGTCTGTTCGGAAGCCCATCTGCTACAGCTTCGGGCGCCTCATCGCCCGGCAGTACGACCCCGCCTCGTCAAACTCACACAGGCGAGGGCAGAGCGAGAGGCAAAGGACGTGGCGGCGGAAGAGATCACCAGAAGAGAGATTCCTCGTCAGCCTCGAGCAAGTCCTCCAGGCATCTCTACGATCCCTCTACTTCGGCCAAGTCAAATGCACCCTTCCTACAAAGAGGTGGCCGTCCGCAGGTTGAGCGAAGCGGCTCCGACAATCAAGCTCCACAGCAGCCGATGCGCAGTCCTCGAGGCCCTGATGCAAGTGGGAGGGGTGGCTTCAATTTCAATCGAGGTGCTCGAACAGGCTAATGTACATTTGGCCAATAAATTTTCGTCCCAGGACACTGGCCGTCACTTACCCTTTTCTTTTCTTTTGCATTAAGGGAGGCCCCGTCCTGCGTTAATTGCGTTTGCGACCTGGGATGTGTTTGGGCGGTTCTCTGACATGAAATATTAGCAGTGCCCTTGGAGAGGAGCCATGAGATACTCACGGGCATATCGCTCATAGCTGTCATGGTACAGCTCGTCTGTGCTGGTTGTCGCCTGCACATGCTGGTCGGTCTCGATTGCATTCACCCAAGAGGCCAGCCTGGTTCCATCCTCAGCATCTGGCCATCCTCGGTATGGTTTCAACACCCGCCGCAGCCGAATGATCCACGGGGCAGCTTGAACGTCCACAAGGGACATCTGCGGGCCCATGAAGAAGGGCCCCTTGGGATGCGCCGCTTCGAGCAGCTTCTCCATCGCGTCTCGCAGCTCCTGTGTCTTCTCTATCTGTTTCTGTTGGTCCTGCTCTTGCAGGATACGGTAGAAACTCGGCACGATATGCCGATTGACCTGGAGGGCTATCAGTGGTGATTACCAGAACAGACTTGTTGTCTGTCTACTTACATGATCCGCCCACAACCGACAATGGGCGCGCAGCTTTGGGTCTGCTGGAAGCATTGCAGCTCCCACACCCAGGTCCTCCAGCTGCGAGGGATTGGTCAGCGAAGGAAATGGGAAATTGCCTATTTGGCTCTCTTACATATTCCAACAACACGCTGCTTTCATAGCATCCCCAGTCATCGTGCCGCAAAGCAGGAACAAGTCCTCGTGGATTTACCTCTAATAGCGACTGGGGCTTCTCATATGGGTCCACTTCGATGTATTGGTACGGGATACCTTTCAGTTCTAATGCAATCCATACCCGTTGAACGAACGGGCTATAAACATGCAGGCCAAGTCAATACACAACAAGCTTTTGTCAGAACGAGTCGGATCTGAGGGGTCCTCACCAGAAGCAGCTTCCATATAGCTTGAGATTAACATCGGCGGAGTGTTTGATTGCAGTTTCAGCAGCCAGACCCGTCGCTTTTGTATGGTATGACTTTTGGCCTGCTCGAGACATGACTCGGTCCTATTGCGTATTCGGTGTCAAAGCTGCAAAATTAAAAAAGCGAAGAAATGGAAACCAAAGAAGAATTGATCATCACATGTGAGAAGATAAAAGTCAATGTAGACGTGTGACGTAGGCGGGATCA
Source organism: Penicillium mononematosum (assembly GCF_028829835.1). NCBI lineage: Eukaryota > Fungi > Ascomycota > Eurotiomycetes > Eurotiales > Aspergillaceae > Penicillium > Penicillium mononematosum. The sequence continues at coordinate 6,777,832 of NW_026643272.1, read as the reverse complement.
TGCGGGGACACGTTGGATCAAATGAACAAACAAAACAGGATTAACATACCGTTCTCGTCCTTTTGTCTTTCTTTTCCTTCAGAACATACCGTTGCACACTACTCTTTTTGACACGATCGCTCTCTTCAAGCGTATGTTGATGACCACCACTTACTCCGTCATTCTTCCCGTTGGCACCATTACCATTCACCCGCTGTATCGTGAAATATCTCCCACCATTCGATCCCGGATGATTTGGTGGTAGACCAGGGTTTGGCGTGAGCATACCGAATGTTTGGACATTTCGGATCGCAGGATCATCATTCAGAGAGAAAGTATACATGCCAGGTAGGATGTTAGATGGCAAGGGCTCGACAGCATGGGTCGTATTTGCTATTTCGGACGATGGGAAGTATTCCACGACTTTGATCTTGACATGGCAGAGATCCCGTTCTCTAGCCGTACGCTTGCGTTTCTTCTTTTCTGGGTCGTCGGATTTGGGGGTTCCAGGTGGTCGTCCTTTGAGTCGACAGTCCCAGTAATGGGAGACGAAGGGTTTTCGCTTGTACCGCTGGGTTGAGCGATGAGAGTATACATTGTCAACGTGGGGGAAGTATGTTTGGAATCTGTAGAAAAGGATGATGCAAGTCAGCCTCCCAGTAGGGTAGAAATAATCCCAACAATGGAGTCTGCATACTCCCTCTTCGCTCAGGGTGATCATTTCATCAACATTGAACAACCTCTCTCTCCAGTAGTCCAGATGTGGAGGGTTCGGGACCAATTTAAAGCCTTGCAGCTCCCCAGGCCCAGTGAAGGCCGCTGGATCCGCAGAGCCAGGATCTAGCTCGATAAAGTCCGGTTGAAACGGTTGACTTGAGGACTGCAGCGTTGTTAAGCTGTTATTAGCTTGATGCGCGTTGTTTCCCATCGGTAGCTCGTGCTGGGACAGCGATGCTGGAGGCGCTATTTGTCCAGCAGCAGCGCCATGTAATGCACCGCTCATATTCGCTGCATGAGCGATGCCATTGTTGTAGTCCTGCGATTGATGTATACCACTGGAGGGTTGCCCTTGTGGTTGTAAGTGCGAGGCAAGTCCATTGCTAGGGTGGCCTTGGTGCGATTGGTGCTGTGTGGACTGAGACGCGGTGATGAAGTTGGTCGCAGGCTCGCCTTGTCGTGGAGGACGAATAAACGCATGCGTTGCGTTCTGGAGCTGTGATTCAGCTTCGGTCGGGGACGGAATGACCCGAAGGTTTGCGATTCCGGGTCAAATTGGCCCAACTGTAGATTAGACTGGTCATTTATCGGTATAGAAGATCCCAAGCGGGGCGACGACAGTCGCAGCTCAGAGTCCATCTTGTAAATTACATAAAGTTGTGGAGAGGCGTGCTGCTTTTGAGGAGAAGAAGGACGGTTGAAGCGGCATTGTGGGGTTAAAGGAAGCTCGGATCATCATGAGGTTCTCAGGTACAAAAATCATGTCTGGCTTCCTATGGGCTTCTATGAGTTCTCTTTTTTGAATTGGTAATGTATAGCACATTTATATTACTTCGACGATTGGAATATTGAGTCACATATTACATTTAGTTGCATTGAATCCCTAGACGCAGTATTGATTCCACCCTCTGCAGCTTACAGACCCTTGCCATGTTTCTTCGCTGCTTCCGAATTCTTGAAAGGGAACCCCGTCGTCCTCTTGTCTGCACCGTTACGGCGACTGATCTTGCCGTGGCTGCTAGCAAAGAGCATACACCACAACCCAATGGCCGCAATACTAGAGTATCCAGCAACTCCAACAGCAAAGAGACCTTGTCCACCGGTGACATACCAGGTGTACGCGTAGAAAGCACATGCGGCATGGAAGATAGAGGTCACCATCAGAGTTGGCACAGCGTAGGGCGCCTTGGGGTCATCCTCCTCTGTTGTCACAGACTCCTTGATGTCGGCCGTCAGAGGGATGGAGCCGGTTAGCATCACGGTTAAGACGGCGATAGTGAGAAAACTGAAGCCGAGGCATCGGGCGAAGTATATCTCCATGGCTTTGGCAAAGGATTAGCACGGCTCGTAAATGGATGCGAGCGGCACTTTCAGGGGATGTGGGCCACATACGGGAAACAGGCCGAGTCTCATCTAGCAGCATGGTCACCATCATGCTCGGTCCGGTAATCAGAGGTAAGCTCTGAAGCGACAGCCATGCGGCCGTCGAGTATGTGTAGGCGCGAAACACCTGTGGGGTTAGCTTTAGCTCCAGTTTCGAAGTCTATCTCCCATAGCTTTGGAGACAGTAGGATTGGCTCACATCCATGATGGCAGTTCGCTGGTACGGGTTTCAATGGTATTAAGATCTTCTTGCTGTATTGAAGTGACTATTGATTGGTCAAAAAGGCCAGATCTTGAGAAGATGAAGCTACTAAAGGATCTTTTTTTCAAGGCTGAAGCATTATAAACAGGTGACGTCATACACCTGGCATTACAATGCCGTTTGACTTGTTTGCAAAGGTCCAAGTACATCAAGACGAAGAGAAGGGTATATAAGATCAAAACAATATTTGATTATTCTGTTATATCGACTAGGGTGAATGCAATAAAATGCGCCTCTAAGACCACAAACTCCTTAAGCCCGAAAGAGCCCATCGAAAACAATTAAGACCCATCAAATGTTGACTTCTGTTTCGTGAAAGATTTCTTCACTTTTGCATATTGCTCGCGCGCAAATACCTTGTGAAGCTGTTGTCTTGGTCGGTTGCAGCACTTTGGGAACCTGACAGAGCCGCCTGGTAACGCTGGGAGAGACCCTCATCATCGCCAGCGTGAGGGCCCACGTAGTCCTCATAATCACTGTCTTCCCCATCTGCCAACCCGCGCTTGATTATCTCATCTTCTTCATCCTCGGCTTCACTGACAGTCTCAGGCTCTTCGGCATGTTTTCTCGGGGGCTGCCGGCTTGACCCAGACACACTCATGTCTTTCATTAATTTTCCAAGTTCAAGCTCCCGCTGGGAAGCTGTCTGCTCTTCCCGCTCTTTCTTCTTGCGCTCCAATTCGGGCTTGTAATCACGTTCAAACTCCTGTCGCTTCGTCTCCACGGCCTCGAAGAACTCTTCAACGCCATCACCGGTCATTGAGCTGACGCCAACGACGCTTAGGTGTCGATAGAACTCTTCCAACATGAGACTCATGCTGTTCAGAAGGGATCCCATGTATCCACTGCCAGCGCCAAAGCCACCGGCACCACCTTCAGCTCCAAATGCACCTGAGTCTTCCTCCTGCCGCAGAGCCTGCTGGAATGCATCAAAGTCAGTCATCCATTCCTTGGCAAACTCAGCATCCCTAACATCAGTCTTGTTGAAAACCAAGATCATGGGGAGCTTGGTCTTGTACAAGATACTGCAAGCGTAGAGCATGTTGCTCATAAAGGTGCTAGTAGAGCTTGCGCGAGGTGTATCGATAACATATGCGATGACCGTCGGGAACGATGTCGCCATAGTCTCGAGAAGGATACTGCCCGATGCACTCCAGACAAAGACTTCGATTTGGCCGGGGTGTCGACTAGGATGTGTTCGATTGGCTTTGCGGAAGGGTTTTCGGGGTTTGGAGAGGTGCGTTTTTCCAAGAGCGAAATGATTTGATCAACCTTGGTGGCGAACAGATTTAACGAGGTCAAAATTCCTCCATTGGGGCCCAGGTTGTATTGCTTCATCACTTCTTTGTAATTAATGGAGTCACGGATATCGATGTTGCTCTCGAAGGGCACCGAGTGCACCGCGGGGTCGAGATTGACCACATACGGCACGTTCTTCTTTTCATGCAGATAGGAGTTGATTCTTTGCATGAAGGTAGTTTTGCCTGAGCCTATTCAATTCATAATAATTGACGATTAGATCACAGCAGATAGGTGAGGGGCGATCAGCATATCAGTATTCTTACCTGCCATGCCCACGCAGACCACGGACACCGGAGATGGCATAGTGAAGGTAGTTTATAAAGAAAGATTCGATTAAGCGGAAAAACAGGGACCTCCGTGGTTGAAATGTATTGTTCAAGGGTGGAAGACAAGTGAAGAAAGATAAGCTTCTTTTTTCTGCTCGAAATCTTTTTTGTCGCGGGGAAAGATCTACGGTTGGACCGCCCGGCATTTTAAAAACGTCATTTCCAACTTTTGCCTTTTGCTACAGCTTCACCCCTTTTTCACATACCAGGAGCACCATGACTCTAGAAGATTTTGAGAAGTCATTGGCAGAGGGGAGAGAGCAGCGACACGAAAAAAGCGAAGGGCGACATCATCGAGACCGAAATCGTGATCGCGACCGCAGCAAAGAGCGCTCGAGACAGCACCACCATCGTTCCAGCCACCATCACCGGCGGCATTCCTCCAGATCTCGCGACCGGGACAGCGAGCGAGTTCGTGAGTCCCGGCATCGCGACAACGATGGCCACCGGCACAAGCGTTCACGTCGTTCCGACGACCAAGGAGACGAGCATGGCCATAAACGCCATCACCGGAACTCCAAAGACGAGGGGGAAGGTGTTCCTCTAGTGGTAGTACAAGAGGAGCCCAAAAATATCAAACGGGACGCCTGGATGGAGGCACCCTCAGCTCTTGACGTTGATTATGTTCATCGACCGGATGCGACGCGACAGGAGGAGCCGAAACCAATAATGCTTTCGGCAGACTACGAACTCAAGATCCACGACAAGGAGCTCAACGACCATCTGCGTGATCTCAAGGATGGAAAAACAGTCGACGAAATAGAAGATGAGCCTGCCCAGCATGAGGTGGACTATACCTTTGGTGATTCGGGGTCACAATGGAGAATGACGAAACTCAAAGGCGTATACAGAGAGGCGAAAGAAAACGGCAGGGCTATTGACGACATTGCTATCGAGCGTTTTGGAGACCTTCGCTCATTTGACGACGCTCGGGAGGAGGAAACCGAGCTTGATCGGCGCAACACATATGGTAAGGCCTACGTGGGCAAAGATAAACCTAGTGGGGAGCTGTTTCAGGAAAGGAAACTCCAAAGTGATATCAGAAGAGATCCACGCGAACATCTTCGTGATCCAGAGCAAGAACTCAACGCCGGAGGCCAAGGCAAGAAGATAGACACTGCACCTCCTTCGCAGACTAGCCGTCACCTCGATATGACGGCATTGAATCGGCTGAAAGCCCAGATGATGAAGGCAAAGCTCAGGAAAGCACCAGATGCCGCCAATCTTGAGGAACAGTACAATACAGCCGCAGCAGCAATGTCAAACCGCAAGGAATCCGATGTCGTGGTCCTTGATGTTATGCATAACCCGATGCTAGCAGGCGCAAGGAATGAGGTCAAAGCCATTGATACTAAGAGAGGTAGGGAAGAGGGCCAGGTGGAAGCAAATGAAGATATGACCATTGAGGATATGGTGCGAGAAGAGCGCAAAACCCGTGGCCAACCGGGCGGAGAGGGCCGGCGGTTAGCGGATCAAATTGGCCGTGATGCCAAGTTTGAGGTCAGTCCTAGAGTTATATGTGATGACCCATGTTTCCCCTGCTAACCAATATCTAGAACCGTTTGGAATATATGGATGACAATGCGTCCAAGCTAGCCAAAAGAGTCCATCGATCTGAGATTGACCTCAAGAACTCAACGATCAATGACTTCCACAAGATGAACCGGATATTGGACAACTGCCCCCTTTGTCACAATGAAGACAAGGGCACGCCTCCACTTGCCCCGGTGGTATCCCTCGCGACTAGGGTCTTCCTCACGCTTCCTACCGAACCTGAGATCAGCGAAGGAGGTGCTACCATCGTGCCAACCCAACATCGCACTAATTTGATGGAATGTGATGACGATGAGTGGGAAGAAATCCGCAACTTCATGAAGAGTCTCACGCGTATGTACCACGATCAAGGTCGAGATGTAATCTTCTACGAGAATGCAGCCCAGCCAGAGCGCAAGCGACATGCATCCATGGAAGTCGTGCCTTTACCCTACAGTCTAGGAGAGACCTCTCCAGCATTCTTCAAGGAAGCAATTCTCAGTGCAGAGTCGGAATGGTCGCAGCACCGCAAGCTTATCGATACCCTTGCCAAATCAAAGCAAGGGTTAGGCCGGTCTGCCTTCCGCCGAACCCTCGTGAAGGAGATGCCCTACTTCCACGTTTGGTTTGAACTAGACGGTGGCCTGGGCCATATTGTGGAAGACAGCCACCGCTGGCCTCGTGGGGATCTCTTTGCCCGAGAGATCATCGGCGGAATGCTGGATGTTGCGCCGGACGTCATCAAACGACAAGGACGCTGGAACCGTGGTGACCGCAGGGTTGAAGGATTCAGAAAGCGCTGGAAGAAGTTTGACTGGACCCGTATTCTGGTTGAAGGCTAGTGAGCCTGGAATTGGTCCCTCGGCGCACTGTATTGTACACATGCTCAGACATTTACTTGAACCGTAGCGAGTTTCGTTTCGAAAATTGAAAACGCGAAGTCGCCGTGGTCTCTTAATCTTTTTCATTTCATTTTTTTTTTTCATTCCACACAATATCACACTGGGCTAGGATAAAAGCACTACTCATAGCCAACATTCCAGTATGTCAGTTGACACAGATAACGACATCGGCATTCAAGCCCGTGACTACGTACGGGTCGAGACACTGGTCTCCGCAGCTGAGCACTAGAAGTTTATATCCCTGTATAGAACCGGAGTTAGCCTAGCAGCCGATATCAGTTTCGGGAAATTAAAGGATTCCAAAAACTACACATGTGTATTATTGCCCACTCCCTCTTTTAGAGCGCCGGGCACAACCATCCTCTAAGCGGCTCACTAAGCCATACATAACTACCTAGGTACCTAGGTAAGCTCTTGCCCATGCCTAGGTGCGCAGATGCTCAGAACTGTCCGTTTCCTACTATCGTGCTGTCATAGTATCCTTAGTTTCCTCGCGGGAAAACGAGTCGAAACGGAAGGAAGTACCGCAGTACCTACGATGTACGAACAAAAAGTCCTCGACCAACGCTCTGTGATACACTCCGAAGTAGTTCAAGACCATAGAGACGACGGGTTTCTCACGAGTCAGACGACGAGTCCATGGTCTACGAGATTCCCGTACGCGGCTTTGGCACGCCAGCAGCACGACCGCCTCATGGCCGAGGACGCCGATCTTGCTTCCGTCATTCTCCAAAGCGAACTATATAATCATATCATACGGCGAGAAGGCTAGTCTATTGACGACTACATGAAGCGTTACTCCGATACTACGAATGCCATGATTCATCGCGGCGTTTCTATTCTGAATGATCTGCTTACTGCTGATATGGTGCCATCCGGATTCCGAACCGAAGATGGAAGGTTTTTCGATTTGGGCGCGGAATCGGGCGCGACGAAGGGGGAGTATCGAGAATTTAGTCAGTGGCTCTCGGGGGTATCGGTAGCAGGACAGACGTATGAGGTGCCGGAGAAGTGGTCGAAGTTTGAGAAGCCAGCGGGGATAGGCCATAATCGTATGTAGAAGACGGGGAACTGCCCGATAAGCGCGGGGCACTTTTTCTCCTTGTCGGCCGATGCTTAGTATAATAAATGAAATTATGGCTATTAACTCGAATTTATCTATTTTCTATACCTTGAATCTAGTGTCTTCGCACACTCTTGCAACAAGTAGGTCAATTGGCGCCTCGATCGGACATCGACCCTGGGCTTGCTTATCGGTAAGTTCAGATGTCAAGAGAAGGCGTCGGAATACTTTGACCCGAAGAATTGGAGAGAGAATCTCTTGGAATTGACTCGGAGTTGATATTTTCACATCACTATACATTCCTCAACCGCTCAAATAACTAATTGTCTCGCTTGACACAGGATCATCTATCAATAACATCAGAATGAGTTCTACCGGCCCAAAGCCTAAGGTTCTACAACTCGGTAATATCGATCAGTATGTTCACCCCCGTTCCTTTGCACCATTGAGATCCGTTTCATGATATTAACATTCTTCAAACCAGTTCGCAGGCAGCCTGGAGTGCATTGGGTGAAGTGGCAGAGCTAGTTGAGTCAGCGGCAACCAACAGAGCTGAGTTCATCCAAGAGTGCAAGGATGGAAAGCTAGATGGAGTTGTTGCGATATACCGAACAATTGGCTCTGTGGTCCAAACAGGGCTTGTAGACGAGGAGCTATTGAATGTGCTACCAAGCTCACTCCGGTATATCGCGCACTGTGGTACGTGGAGCTTGGGATGCGAGTACTCAAACGTTTATATGCTGAGATGGAGCCTCTGTAGGAGCCGGATATGACCAAGTGGATGTTCATGCCTGCAGTGCACGCAATCCCCCGGTCCGGGTCTCCAATGTCCCAACTGCAGTGGACGATGCCACTGCTGACGTGAACATGTTCCTCATCCTTGGCGCATTGCGCAACTTCAACACTGGTATGAACGCCCTGCGTGAGGGCAAATGGCGTGGCCAGCCAGCGCCTCCTCTCGGCCATGATCCCCAGGGAAAGGTTCTTGGGATTCTGGGAATGGGTGGTATTGGACGTAATTTGAAGAAGAAGGCAGAGGCCTTTGGGATGAAGGTCATCTACCATAATCGCCGGAAGCTCAGTGATGAGATGTCTGCGGGTGCTCAATATGTTTCTTTTGATGAGCTCTTGTCCACCAGTGACGTGGTTAGCTTGAACCTGCCATTGAATGTAAGAGATTCCCATTTCCAAAAGAAAACAAACTGTGTTCTGGTACTAATCTGCTTGAAGAAAAACACACGCCATATCATCGGCAAAGCCGAGTTCAATAAGATGAAGGACGGCGTGGTAGTTGTCAACACTGCCCGCGGTGCTGTGATGGACGAGGCTGCCCTGGTTGATGCTCTGGATAGTGGTAAAGTGTTCTCAGCTGGGCTCGACGTTTTTGAGGAAGAGCCTCGGATTCATCCTGGGCTGCTCAGTAACCAGAATGTAATGCTGGTTCCCCATATGGGCACTTGGACCAGTGAGGTGAGTTAGTATTTTCCCATGAAGATAGTATAAAACTGACTTGTCAAAAGACAATGCTCGCCATGGAAGAATGGACAATTGGAAACATCCGTATGGCTCTTGAAGTTGGAAAACTGAAGAGCCCAGTTCCGGAACAGGCGGACCTTTGAACTGTATTCTCATAGCCTAGTACATTGTATCGGGAAATGTCCCTTACGACCTTCGAGCTCACCCAAGGCTAATCTCTGACTTGACTTGAGCAGTGAGAGAGGTATACTAAAGAAACGAATCGGGTTCCTGGCTAGGTATTCTCTATAAAGATGTCAGTGGTTGTTTCCCACATTCGGAGTTTATGATATGTCTCACTTACAGTAAAATTTACTCTTTTTCTTCGTCCGATCACTGGCATAGTAGTATCAGGAAGATTAAAATAGGAACATTGAAGATATAGACAGCTGTGTAGGTTATGTAGTTACCTTCTACATTGTAGGTACAGGGAATTCCCTATTGGCCAATAGAGTGGGGCAACTACGTACCTAGGTAGTTTTTCTGCCAGGCAATACGATCATAGTCGCGATCAACTTATCTTATTGCCCAGCACATCATGGCTGAATTCTGGAAATCAGCAGTAAGTGTGTATATTTACCCGTCTACAACCCCGCTAACCATTTCACAGCCGCGCTACTGGTGCAAGCAGTGCAAGGTCTTCATCCGTGACACGCCCTTCGAAAAGACCCAACACGAAGCTAGCCCAAAACATCAAGGCAGCCTCAAGCGCTTCCTGAGACAAATTCACAATGACAATGAACAAAAACAAAGAGACTCACAACTCGCAAAAACCGAGGTCGAGCGACTGCGAAAGGCCGTCGGTGGCGGGTCCTCCACTGACAAAGACAGTGCGAAAGGAAACGCACCACCACCAGCCCCCAAATCCGCAGAACGGCCTGCTTCCCTAGAGGACCGAAAGAAACAGATGGCACAGCTGGCAGCAATGGGAGTCGCTGTCCCCCAGGAATTCCGCGCCGATATGGCCATAGCGGGGGATTGGCAGACGACATCAGAGACAGTCATCGAGGTCAAGCAGGGATTAGAGGGCCCCACAAAGTCAGTTGGAATACGCAAGCGCAAACTTGAAGGCGAGGAGGAGGATGAGCATGCGCCTGAACCTATTATCAACAAAGGCTGGGGCTCGAGGATGAGGCAGTACCCAGGTGCACAAGAGGAAGAAGGCCTGGATGACCTGCTCGCATCCACCAAAGATATCAAGAGGACAAAAACCTTCACCCCGAAAGTCGAACTTGATGAACAGGAGACAGCCACCGAACCCCCTGCCCCAACCATGAAGACAGAAGATGATCCCACCAAGCCAGGGGCCCAAGAGACGAATGGGTCAGTTACAGTCAAGTCTGAAGAGCCCGCTCAATCTTTGGTAGAGCCTATCGTTGAAGAGAAGCCGCAGAGTGAAGATGCTGCGCCCGGTGTCGTCTTCAAGAAACGCAAGCCGAAGGCAATGAGGAAATAACCACACCTTGAGAGGATGTAGTATCCGCAAAACTTCCTTGTCATGGCTCAGATTGAGATGCCCATGCACTTGATCATCCCAACTGCCCGTGGGGCCTTATACATCCGATTCCAATCCGTTGGCCGTGGCCCATGGCCCTGCAAGTCTGCAAGTCTGTAACTGTGTTGCTTCAAGCAAAAGGCACACAATTTTACGGCCTTTACTGTGCCAAACGATACAGAGATGGACCAAATTCTTCGACAAAAGACTTGTGGCAGAATTCCCGCTCCACAGGATGTACACATCGGACCCATTAATCCAGAGGATCATTTGCAAGCCTAAGCTTACTGCGTTGAAAGCCTGTCTTCCAATGAAACCCCATATTACATGCAGACTTGAAGCATGAACCTTTGGTTATGTATCGTTGAATCATGCCAAGCCTTTTCCCAGGACAATCTATAACTTTCATGGATTTCGTCCCTGAATTTTGACTAGAACGGCTGAGTGCAACACTACTAATTCGAGCCTATTAATTGAATTTAAGATAAGACATAATACCAGCAAAATATTCAGAAAACTAATAAACCAAGTGTAGATGTAAATAAAGCCAAGTATAAAACCTCGGAATATAGCCATGTTGGGGTAGAAAGCGGTGTTTGCCACTATAATTTTTTTTCCCTTCACAATCAAAGCGGAGAGTTTCAACGCCGGAAAGGAAAGCTCCTTAAGCCTCTCTTTCGCCCTTTGCCTGACCGACGACCCTCGCATTTGCATAGTCTCCTTGCGATTTGTGTTTCTGTCGATCTAAATCTATAAATCTATTTACCTGGTAAGTCTTCGAAATTCGAGCAAGTCGTGATCCCCGCAGCCCTGCCAATCCCTCGACATGCGCATCTCGCGCCGGAGCCTCACCGTGTGCGATACCGTGTCCAGTATTTCCGCTGTCAAACGAGGTCATTGAGTGCTGAATTCTACCTTGTGATGCTATTACATGACCCCGTGGCAGTTGTGAACAGATGGTTGCATTCGAGGCTGGTCGGCCACTGCGAATGCGACCTACAAAACCTCAATTGACCAGGATATCTGGACATGCCACGAGGCGTCTATACCATCGATACGGAAATCCGTACAAATGCACGGTCCTTGCGCTCAGTACTATATTCCACGCATGGTTTATTCGCCGATCGGATTTACAGACGTGGAAAACGGAGGGCCTGCGCTAGCACGGCGCTTCTTTTCCTGGCGATACTCATGATCGACACCGAGGACTCTGCCTTTACCGTGCCTTAGCACTCTCCGCTGCAGAACACTCACGATATTGCTGGTCGAATATTTTGACTAACGAATGCTGGACCCCGCAGATCATAGGGAATAAATGATTTCTAACTCCCCATCCGTTCGACCTGGTGTGATTTCTTCGCTCCGCCGCAAACCAGACGACCTTTGACCTTGCCTACTCGAATACTCGACCTTTACTCAAGACCTTGTCTTCGAACCCTACTTGCAAAATACCTACCAGTTTTCCCATCCGATCCATACTTTCATTGGGGCTGCGAATTCCAATATGGCGGAGCCGACGGACTCGAGCGCCCCGCCTGGCGAGTCCACCAATCCTGCGACCGAACCGAATGCGCCAGCTGTTGAGACAGCACAATCTTTAGCCCAGAATGAGCCGCTCCCAGTGGGAACAAACCAACCCCCCATGGAAACAAGCCAAGAACCGGTAGCGCCGCCGACACAACCAGCTCAACCAGCAGAACCAGCACCGTCAGAAGCGCCGGTCGAACAAACAGCATCAGAGGTGCAACCAATACCAGAAGTGCCACGACCATCAGATGTACCAGCCACACCAGAAGTGCCAACAGAACCAAATTCGTCCACCGCAGGCCCTTCACACGATGCGAACACGTATCAGCCAGAAGAAGTCACCCAGCCAGCACGAGGTCCAGATGTGACTTTACCGTCTGTCGAATCATCTCTTCCAGCCATTGATCCATCACTTCCAGCCATGGACACATCAAATGGCTTTGATGATTCAGAATTGCACTCCTTTGATGCGTTGCCTTCAATAGGTTCATCTGCGCCCCACGATATGTCACTGCCTGCCATTGATACAAGCCTCCCCTCTCTCGACCACTCCTTGCCAGCGATTGGAACCGATGATATCCCAACAATGGATGGCCATGATTTTAGCGACAATAGCCATTTGGATCATCACAATTCGAACGCAGGCATGGCAGACTCTACGGGTGGACATGACAATGGTGATGTGAATGGTGCATCTCATTATCATCCGACCAATGGTTCGTACCAATATTCGCATAGTCCTGCTCAATCACAACAACCAGGAAGCCAGCAGTCACCGCAAGCGCATACCCACCAGTTTCAGGCACAGCCGCAACACTATCAGCAAAACGACATGTATCACAATTCCGGTTCC